>NC_136414.1:10530000-11952500 GCF_051521515.1 Lactuca serriola | reverse complement strand
GGCTATTGGCAGTTTTTTGCAAGACCTGGGTGTTGGCCCACTGCCTGGCAAGGAAGAACATGATACGACTCATGGTATAATGGGAAGACTATGGTTGGCACATAATAATCTCTATTGTATGTATGGTATGTGGTATTTTGGGGAACTCACTAAGCTTTGTGCTTATGGTTTCAGGTACTTCCGGTACGAAAGGGAAGGGCCCGTCATGACTGCATATAATCCTCTAGAGTTTTCCGCATTCACAATTTATGATCTTTAATCTGATGTTTAGATAATATATTCACTTTGATATGTTTCGAAACAACTCGTTTGTATGGTTTATTGTTTTTAAAATGAAATTTTACTATGAATTTTTGGGACGTTACAAGTTGGTATCAGAGCCTTAGATTGAGGGATTCAGGCACACTCTCGGGTGTGTCTGAACTCAAACTAAGGCAATGGTAAATTTTTGAAATAAAATGAATTTCCTAAAAATAATTCTTTAAAGGAGAAAGGGGTGTGATGCGTGCAATCATCCGAGCTCAAGTACGTGATTCCGAGAATATACATACATGTTGATATGTTATATGTTATGAGAATTGCATCCTAGAGTAAGGTTAAGGATTTGTGCAAGATTTCATGTTAGGAGAGATGCCTTTATATGCCTGTTGTTTAAGATTTTAGAATTGCATGCTATTATGGATTTTAAATGATTGGATAGAATGGACTGAGTAGGTGGTGTGCTGGTTAGAATCCGTTTCCTGAATGTTGCTTTCTTTGTACTTTGTGGGACTCATATTTATGTGAGCTAATTCTTTCATGAATATATTAAGTTGCATGCTCCAAAGGTTAACTAATCTCAGAGTGATGGATTTGACCCTATTGCACATCTCTTATCTAAGTCCAACCATTATAGGGTTGAGTCTTTTAGTCGAAGGATTATCTAAGCTTTGTTGCTTGCAATGGTATTCATGAAGTAGCTAGGTGACATTAGTAGGAGACCTCCAGCAGTTGTTGGCAGGGTGGGGTGAAGAATCTAGGAATGCCTAGGAAGTGTTTAGTGGGTTTGGATACGTTGTTTAGCAGGTTGTTGGAATACTAGTTTGAGAAGGTGACTTATAGGATTCAGGATGATTCTTGAGGAAAGTATGGATAGATGTGGAAGATAGTATTGGGCCCATACTATTGAAATCACAAGATACATACTCGAATCAAGGAAAGTCATGGAGAATCTAGGAAAACTGTGGGATGAGGATTCCTTGGGTATGTTTTGCTCATGTGTATGATTGCTTTTCAAAATGGTGATGAGCAGACGTGGAGGAGGTTCAAGTTCTAGTTCAGGCTCAGGTGTTGGTGCTGAGCCGATTGATAAGCAGATACGGTAGTTCATCTCATCGAAGATAACACGCAGCATTTTAGAGCAGACTCCCATGATCTTCGGTTCAGTCAAGGAGGGGATCATGGAGATTTTGGATGAGAATTTGGGCACATTCCACACTGAGATTATGGCTATTATGGGAGCTCACACTCTTTCTTTCCATTAGTTCCGTGCTTGAAGAGCTACTGAGTTCTTTGGGGAGAAGGAACCTATTGATAGTAGGAGGTGGTTAGAGGACATGGTGAATGCTTTCCGGATGAGCTTTTCCCCTAAGGGGTCAAAGGTCAGATTTGCAATAGGTCTTCTTAAAGACAGAGCTCAAGATTGGTGGGAGGAGGTAGATTTCGCTTTGGGAGGGGAGGTCATTAAGACGATGAATTAGGATGAGTTTTTTTACCTGGTTTAAAGCGGAGTTTGCACCAACTATTGAGGTGCAGTAGTTGTCGAGGGAGTTTCAGGACCTTTGCCAGATGACTGAGATGGTGACGAAGATCACCACCAAGTTCATGGAGAGGTCCTTATTGGTTCTGTAATATGTTGTGGGTGAGGAGATGAAGAAGACAAGGTACCATGATATGTTGCGAGAGGATATCAGGGAGTTTGTTAGCTTTTCATCTTTTTGGACTTTAGAGCACATGATATCTAGAGCTTGAGAGCGAGAGATAGATTTGGAGCACCTCGAGAAAAGGAAGTGTAACTCCTGATTCCTGCTTGTGGAAGAAGAGAAAGCTAGAGGGATCAAGAGGGAAAGAGTAGATCCAGAAACTACACATCATTTGTTACATTTTCGGCTGGGGAGTCGATTGGAGCAGCCATAAGAGATTCCTCACTCGAGATTTCAGCAACCAGCTTGAAATGTGAGTTTTCCTCCAGTAGGAACGGGTCTAAGGTACCAATTTCGGCCCGCTTATGTATGTTAGCTTATACTGAACTTAGGTCCGATGCCAGGGCTAGCCCGGAGTAGGTTATACGATTCCGGATTTTGGTCCGATGACAGGGAAATCCCTAGAAATGTTAGTATGCTTGATGTCTTCGCGATTCTTACATGTGTTTGTTATGTGTTTTGGGCGTCAGTATGATGTCTGGGCAAGCCCGAGGAATGATTAGCTTATATGATATGTTTATATGTTCCGGGCTTCGGTCCGATGTTGGGGAAAGCCCAAGGAATGTTTATATGTTTATGTTATGTTCTTATGTTATATGCTTGATGATATGTTATATGTATACCGAACTTCGGTTCGATGTCGGGTGGGGCCCGATGTCGGATTCGTCCGATACGGGGCGAGGACTGATGTAGTGGGCAAGGTCCAATGTATGTTATTATGTGATTATATGTATGGTATGTTGTAGTTTGGGGAGACTCATTAAGCTTCGTGCTTACAATTTTCAGTTTTGGTTTCAGGTACTTTTGTTAGCCAGGGAAAGAGCTCGGGATGATTGCATGGCACACACCAGAGCTTTTAGCCTGGGACGTTTAGACTCTGATATTTAGCACATGATTTTGATACGGTATTTTATTATGATGATTTGAGATACATTACTGATGTTTTTATGAGATAACAAATGGTATTTATGGTTTTTATAAATAATCAAAACAAAATTTTTGGACTGTATTTTTAGGATGTTTCAAGTTGGTATCAGAGCCTTGGTTTGAGGGATTCGGGCACACTCCCGGGTGTGTTTGAACTCGAATTGAGGACATGGTATGAAAAATTTCAAAAGAAAGTCATTTTTTTAAAAAAGAACTTTTAGATAAAGAAAATAATCTTTAAAAGAGAAAAGAACTTTGAAAAAGAAAAAGGTGTGGTGCATGCAATCAACCGAGCTCAAGTAAGTACTACCAAATTACCCATACAAGTTTATGTTATGATATGTTTATGAGAACTGCATGCTAGTTTAGGATTAAGGATCTACGAAGGATGCCTTATGTGCTTGTTATATGTGTATAAATTTAATGAGAACTGCATGCTAGTTTAGGGCTAATGATCTATAAAGGATGCTTTATATGCTGTTATATGTTTCTCAACTTATTGAACTGCATGCTAGTACAGATTAGTCAGGGATGGCCTGAATGAGATATGCTTGATTATGTTTACTCGAGGCTCGAATGCTGCTTACTTCGTGCTTTTAGGAGTTCTAGTTATCTTTTAATAACTAGTAAACAAATATGTTAAGTTACATATTGCGAGGACTAAATAATTTCAGAAGGTTAGGTCTAGCTATATTGCACAGATCTTGTTTGAGTCTAACCGTTGTAGGGTAGGATCTCTCATTCAAAGAATTATCTAGTCTTAGTAATATGTAATAGTATTCGTGAGCTAGTTAGGGGAGATAACAGGGAATTCTTATGCAGCTGATGGCGGAGAGTGGGTCAGTGATTACCTTAGGGCAAGCCTAGGATGAGAGTAGCGCGTGAAGCAGTAGTAGAAGGGACTTGGTGGAGTCAAGGCAGTTCTTGAGGAAAGTACGGATAAATGTGGAAGGTAGTATGGGTCCGTACTACTGAAAGTAAAGGATCCATACTCGAATCAAGGAAGACTGAGATTAATCCAAGGAACTTGTAGTATATGTGATCCCTCGAGATATGATTAGTATTCTGATGTTGTTTTTCAGAATGGTGGTATTACGCACTAGACCAGTCAGCAGTTCAGGCGCCGGTGAGGGATCTGGCTCGGGCTTTGGAGCCAAGCAGTTAGATGACCAAATGAGGGAGTTCATCTCCTCTAAGATCACGCGTAATATTCTGGATCAGACTCCTGTGATCTTTGGCACGATCAAGGAGGGTATTTTAGAGCGTTTGGATGAGATATTGAGTGCCTTCGACACCGAGTTAGCGGCCATGATGGGGTCGCACACACTCACATTCATGGAGTTCAGAGCTTGTGGAGCTCTCAATTACCATGGGGCTCGGGACCCCATTGCGAGTACCAGATGGTTGGCGGATGTCACCAACGCATTTTAAACCAGCATATGTCTCGAGGGGGACAAGGTTCGAATTGCGTCCTGTCTTCTGAAGGACATGGCACGTGACTACTGGGAGGAGGCCAGACGAACCATTGGAGATGATGCAGTTCTAGATGCGATGACCTGGAGTGATTTTCCGGCCAGGTTCAGGGCTGAGTTTGCACCTGTTATTGAGGTGCAGTAGCTTTCCCGGGAATTCTAGGATCTCCAGCAGACGACTGAGACGGTGACTGAGATCAACGCGATGTTCAGCGAGAGGACCCTTCTTGTTCTGCAGTACGTGGCAGACGAGGAGATGAAAAAGGCCCGATATCATGAGATGTTGCGGAGTAAAATCCACCAGTTTGTGAGCCGCTCCGGCTGCAAGACGCTGGAGGACATGATTGTTAGGGCGAGAGAGAGAGAGAGAGAGAGAGGGTTGAAGAGAGAGAGAGAGAGAGAGTTAGATTTGGAGATGGAAAGGAAGAGGAAACCCGAGGGGGTTTAGTCAGGGAGTTCGGTCAAGAAGGCCAAGGTATCAGACCACAGACCTAGGAGCCAGCAGTTTCATAGTCGTTGTGGTAAATGCAGCAAGTTGCACGAGGGAACATGCAAGACAGGGAGTTCAGACTGCTTTAAGTGTGGCTGAACTGGACATATGAGCAGAGATTGTATAGCTACGACCACCACCACGGCAATATCGGACCTAATTTGTTATCAGTAAATTAGAGGGGACACAAGCGCTCCCAGTGCCTGAGTTTAGCAGCAGCAGGGCAGGTGGCAGCACCCACTCCTGCTACTTTGAGGATTACGAATGGACGTCTGGGCCAGGCAGAGGCGCCTGTGGCTAGGAGCAGGGCCTTTCAGTTGACAACAGAGGAGGCACGAGTATTCCCAACGTGGTGATGGGTATGTATCTTTGTTGGGTTTTGAGCATTGTAACACTTCCTAAGTGTACATGCAACCCTAATAAACCTTGGATCTATGTTTGTCTAAATACATGCAAAATTTGTATTCCAAGGTTTATAACTTATCTAGTATGGCATGAGGAACTTTTAAACATAAAAGGAACTAGATGAATTACATACCTTTTGATGAGTGTTGATTCCTTGGAGTTTGAGAGCCAAGCACCAATAATGTGAATGCCTCAAATGGAAATCACAAATCACCACAAACTTAGAAAACTTGGTGAGAGAGTATACACACTCTTAGAAATCGGCCACACCTTACACATACACTTTAGGGTGCTATTTCATGCAACATAACATTGTTTATATAGAATGCATGGTTAGGGTGAAACCCTAATAATCCATGTCTTTTCCTTTCCAAGGATCCATGGGTTAAAAGCTCCATGGATCATCCATCGACTTCCATATAAGATTAGCCCATTAACAAATGAGTATTAGCCCAAACCATATAAATATAATATCCCATGATTTAATTAGTCTTCCTTTTAATCACTAAGTTAATTCATAATTAATTCAAGATTAAAACTAATTAAATAACATGACTTTATATTAATATATTATAACTTATAATATATTAATAAATCGTAAGTATACAATTCTCATAAAATTATAAATAAATCGTTTGGGTGAAGTGCAACCCAAATGGACCATGTCGGGTCAGGTCAAGTATATACCAAATAAGTTATGGACTTAGACACCTTATCCAATTGTCTCCCACTTGGATAAGTCTAATAATTGTATTTGCCTATATTACTTCAGGAACCAACCAGCAATCGTAGCTCTCGAAAACTCTGTGGAACTATGAAGCGCCATTTTAGATAAGTGATCATATAATCCTCTGTTCTCATGATATCAACCAGACAAATACATGGAACAATGTCGTACTTATTGTCTAGCAGTTTGTTTCCCAATTTCCGATTTGTTTGACAAAGAACTTAATTAAACACATCAACTTAGTTCTGACCGGGCCCGGTACATGGGTCAACACAAAATCATCAAGGGGCCCAGATATCGCTTCTATTTCTAGAAGGAACAGATAAACTTCGACTCATATGCTTGTTTTACTACTTGTTGAATTGTACACAAAGGCACATTTTATAACATCAAGTTACTGATGCGTTTACGTGCAATCAATGCACAACCAACTCATAGGTAACAACTCATATCTCTAGGTTTGAAGACTTACATAATATTATCGTCTCACAATCACTCGAGATAAATTCCATGAAGTGATACAAGTGAGCGTCGGTTTATTCCAATACTCATAACTTATGAGCACTCATGAATGTTGTAGCAACCATTGCTATGTCTAAACACATTTAGCCATCTACAACCTCGATTCATGACAATCTTAATTCATACCTACTTCCAACATATGAACACCTGTGGAGTGTTTAAATAACTTAGTCATTCGGAAAGAATAACCTAGCTATTCTGGAAGTCAAAACATGCAAAGTGAAACACAATAATAATTGAGTCCAATATGCTCTCAGAACCCTTTTGACTATAAATAGAATCACCTTTTATTTATCACCATATTGGTTACACATTATTCATTGTATAATGTTTCAAATAATCAAGTTAATACTTGAATAAAAACAACAGTCGTCCCATGCTCCTAGCATGTACACTTTGTTTTTCTAAACAATAGTTACGCCATACTCCAAGAATGCACACTATGTTTGTCTATGATCTTTACTTTTGTGAAATAGATCAATTGAACATGATTCCAATGATGCTCATTTCACAATCCCAAATCCTTATTGTAAATGTAAGAATTCCTAATTCCTACCATTTACCAAAATCTGTTACATTTTAAAGTTTTATGCAATGTTCCTCTTGTAATGATTATGCACATAGTCACAAAACTTGTCAACAGTCATTACAGAGTATTCCAAAGAAGATCAACTCTATGGAAACGAAGTCTCATATTCAAAGTACGTTGCTTTGAACATCCTTCTTGCATTGAGGTTTTCTAATCTTACATAGATTAAATAACTTCCACCTATGGAGACGTTTCCATAGTCCCATTTTGACTATCACTTCTAAACAAGATTTGCCTCTTTTCAGAAAATGTCAATATGGTCCTGCCAAAATTAACACTATACTTCCAAATGTCCCTGAGCAACCAGTCTTTGGCAAACCTCAGATTGTCCTCGACAATTGCTTAATCACTTTAGTCATATCAAGTTCTAGACTTTTCCCTTCTAAATGCCCTGAGCATCTGGAAAATTTAGAAAGGATGAATATTATGGCACATGAAATCGATCCTATATCCGAAGCATATGGGACACGATTCATGATGTATCACATAAAGACATCATACTAGACAAGTCTTTTGCTACAATATTTTTTTATTTGCCATGTTTTCAAAATTTAACTATGAAGAGGGATGCCGTAATCATAATCGAATTTTGATAACGCAATATATATAGAATTTCTTCAAGTTTTTAGACCTTTGTCATTTCTCACAAGTCCATAAAATCTAAGTGTCGTAAGGTTTCTCATACACCATAAAATCTAAGTGTCGTAAGGTTTCTCTCCGATTCATGAGAATGATGGTGAGGAAACGCTTTCATTAAGTAGACTTTAAGTAGATATTTGCATTTTCAAAAGTCGTTAGTGGAGCGTGTGTGGTTAACCGGCACACTAACATGGACTTGTGAGAAATGACAAAGGTCTAAAAGATTGAGACTATGATTACGACATCCCTCTTCATAGTTAAATTTTGAAAACATGGAAAATAAAAAAATATTGTAGCAAAAGACTTGTCTAATATGATGTCTTTATGTGATACATCATGAATCGTGTCCCATATGCTTCGGATATAGGATCGATTTCATGTGCCATAATATTCATCCTTTCTAAATTTTCCAGATGCTCAGGGCATTTAGAAGGGAAAAGTCTAGAACTTTGATATGACTAAAGTGATTAAGCAATTGTCGAGGACAATCTGAGGTTTGCCAAAGACTGGTTGCTCAGGGACATTTGGAAGTATAGTGTTAATTTTGGCAGGACTATATTGACATTTTCTGAAAAGAGGCAAATCTTGTTTAGAAGTGATAGTCAAAATGGGACTATGGAAACGTCTCCATAGGTGGAAGTTATTTAATCTATGTAAGATTAGAAAACCTTAATGCAAGAAGGATGTTCAAAGCAACATACTTTGAATATGAGACTTCGTTTCCATAGAGTTGATCTTCTTTAGATTCATACACCCTTCCGTAGATAGCTCACATGTGTGTCTAAACAATTTCAAGAGCTATGAAAAGGGATGTCGTAATCATAGTCTCAATTTTTTAGACCTTTGTCATTTCTCACAAGTTCATGTTAGTGTGCCGATTAACCACACACGCTCCACTAACGACTTTTGAAAATGCAAATAACACAATTGTTATCTACTTAAAGTCTACTTAATGAAAGCGTTTCCTCACCATCATTCTCATGAATCGGAGAGAAACCTTACGACACTTAGATTTTATGGTGTATGAGTTCCTATCCCTGTGAATTTGTCAAAACTATAATCACAAGACAAGGCTAGTGACAAATTAAGCCTTACATGGATTGAACTTGTTAAATCTTAATTTCTTATCACCTGGTAACACAAGGCCCACCAATGCTTCCAAGCTGTTATTGTAACACTCTAAAAATTCCAACCAATTTTAAACTTTTCAAAACAACCTAGTTTCGTTAAGTTATTACAAAAAGGTTTTCAATTCAATTATTATCAGAGTCTTCCCAGAACCATGTCATAAAAAATAAACATGAAGAGCGGTACGATCACGCCTTTGCCTTGCCATGGTCTCCTGAAGTACCTGAAACCTTAAACCACAACTGTAAGCCCGAAAGCTTAGTGAGATACCCCCAAAATACCAACCACAT
This sequence comes from Lactuca serriola, assembly GCF_051521515.1. NCBI lineage: Eukaryota > Viridiplantae > Streptophyta > Magnoliopsida > Asterales > Asteraceae > Lactuca > Lactuca serriola. The sequence continues at coordinate 11,943,350 of NC_136414.1, read as the reverse complement.
ATACCATACACATTACATGTCATATCATAACAGAACACATAACAACCATGCACTTCGGGTCTACTGTGTGACTGGTCCACCGTACCGGGCCTTCAGTCCACCTAGTCCACCCTCCGAGTCTAACCATATACATCGAGTCTACAGTGTGATTGGTCTGCCCACACCGGGCCTTCAATCCACCTGGTCCACTCTTTGAGTCTATAGTATGACTGGTCTGCCCGCACCGGGCCTTCAGTCGGCCTGGCCTACTCCCCGAGCCTCGGCACGTCTGGTCCGCCCTCTTGGGGCCTACAGCCTATCCGGACCGCTCGTTGGGCCTTCGGGATAACCGGTCCGCCCTGGGTATGTTGGCCTACAACACAAATCAGGACCCGCCTCAACCCAACCCCAGTCCAACAACCATGTGCACATAAACATATAATCATATAACAATTCACATCCAATCAACTGATCTAGCAGATCACAAACATAACCTCATCCTAACCAGGATACCGACCTAATCGGTCACTAGCATAGCATCATCCTATATACCAGGATACCGACCTTAACCAGGTCTCTAACATATACCATCCTAACTACCAGGATGCAAACGTAGCAAAGCACTAACATAACAACGATACCCGGACTATAATCCGATAAAGGGCCGGCCTTGGTGCCGTAGACCCTGTTGATATAGTGAGGATAACTCACCTCGCGACTGATGACTGAAAAGACAAGATCACACTGCTCCAACCTCCGACACGAACTCCACCACTGATTAATACCAAAAGACTGAGCTTAATAAGTACCAATATTTACCAAAATACCCCCGGAGGTCAACTGGTCAACTCTTGGTCAAAGTCAAAGTCCTCAGTCAAAGTCAACCTTCCAGACTGACTCTACTCGCCGAGTCAACCCGCTGACTCATCGAGTCCCTATACTCAGAACTCCCAGTCCACGACTCAACTCGCCGAGTCGCCCCAAGGCTAGCCAAGTCCAACAAACTCGAAGTCCTTTCTCGCTCAACTCACCGAGTTGTCCCTCGACTCACCGATTCACAGCTCAACCAAAAAGATTAGGACTCCACGACCAAACTCGCCGAGTCCAAGGACAGACTTGCCGAGTCCAAGGCAACATTCAACATACACGCCGAGTTGTTCTTCCAACTCGTCGAGTTCCTGTCTATCTTCTTCCAACTCGCCGAGTTCACCCATGTGACTCGCTGAGTACCTTAAGTTCTTAATCCATACAGTGGCTTTCCAAGCCATGCAGGGGCTGAAAACCATAGATCCACTCCCCTACAACCCGTCCATTAGGTAAAGTGGCAAACTTAACATGAATCCAAAGAGATCTAAGCATAATACACTCTTGGGCTAAGGTTTGGGACAAAAGAACTTCACCCACATCTCTTGAACATAGACTTTATGGCCCCTTGGGTCATTACAAGCCTAGATCTGAGGTAGCAACCTCAGATCTTACACCAAACTCGAGATGGACCTCATTTATGCCCCAAAAACCCCACAACTGATAGATCTAGATGCACAAAAGCTCAAGAACAGATCTATTACCTCCAATGCAAGCTCCCACTGAAGTAGTCCTCGAATCTATCCCACTCCCTTGCAGTAATCCCTTAGTCTTCAAGTTCCCTTTTCAAGATTTCCTTCCCCAAAGCTCCAATTTCACTATCAATGGAGTTCCACTCGATTTCTAGGGTTTTCAGGCTCTCAAGGGTGGTAAGGAGGCTGAAGAAGCGATGATATGTTCTTTATATAGGGCACAATCCCCGGGATTAGGGTTTTCTCCTTTCAACATCAACTCGTCGAGTCCCAGCTACTGACTCGGCGAGTTGGTGACTTAACCCGCGACCAAATCCCGCTCTGACTCGGATAGTCGGACTACCTACTCATCGAGTCCCTGCCTTAATTTACACTTTAGCCCTTGAACAATACTTTTGAATTTTTGGGATGTTACAACTCCCCCCCCCACTTAAATTAGGCTTCGTCCTTGAAGCCTACTGCTGCATACACTTCAGAACAACCCTCGCACTACAGACTCCAATTTCTCAATCAACTCAGGTTCTTCCAAACACTGCCACGAAACCCCTATAAAGAACAACTCTTTCTCGCAGAGTCACGACAACTGCTTCAATCCAGCCACCGACTTCTTTCTCTGCTAACAACCCTTATTAGCCAATGACCACCTGATGGTACTTCCATTGTTCTAATTCACATAATCACTTGCTGAACTTGCTCTAACATCCTCGGGCTGGAAAAACCGATACGCTGACGATACCTCCAAACACCCCTAGGATGAATTACCGCTACATACATAACCTCCTGATCACAACCATACTGAAAATCCAAGGCTCCATCCTTGCCTCCCTTCCGAACTCCTCTGGTTCTATACCACCGGAAATTCATCCGCAACCTCAACAGACACCCGATCCGGATGTGCTTCCATACCACTGGTATTATCACAGTGCTCAACAACCAAAATTTAAATACTCTCAATCATCCATTCTCACTATTGCTTCCACTTCCGTGAACCAACACTCCCTCCCGGAGTTACATATCTTTCCCTTTCCTTATCCAAGGAAATCTACTTGCCAACCTTGCCACTTCAGACAAGTGCCACGGTGTACACACCCCACTCTACACTATCCCTTGTAGAGTAACCGCTATTCCGTGCATCGCACATGCTCTAAATCTGCTCGCAAGGACTCTCGAGTCCATGCACTGCTTTCCACTAACCTGATCAACACTTGGGGCCAGACCATATCAATCATCATTCCCTGGCGACGCATTTCCTCATTCCCTCATACCGATCCACTAACACGTACATAGTCTTCAGCATGGCTGGACCGCCCCTCCAAGCCTTCAGTCTATCTAGACCACTCTCGGAACCTTCAGCATGTCTGGACCGCCCTCCTGGGCCTTCAACATGTCTGGACCATTCTCAGAACCTTCAACATGTCTGGATCGCCTCTATGGGCCTTCATCCTGTCTGAACTGTTTTCCCGAGCCTTCGACCTGACTGGTAAGCCTTCCGGCCTTCAATCTTCGGGGGTCTGCTCAACTATGATACATCATTCCAACTACCCTTCCAGGGAATCCTTCCCGATCATACTGTTCTAGCCCCTTAGGGGTTCCGAACTCTTGTTCCGATCCCGAAATCCTTTCCATGGCCTAAACCCAGGCCTAACATCAAACACTATCTACCCAGAATCCATGGTCTGCTCCCTGCCCCTAATAGTCTGCCACTTACTCATACCAGCCCACACTCTTGGGTGACTGAAACACCGTTGACTTCCAAACAGCTAATCAACCTCCAATACTTGTTGATCCTCCTGAGAATTTTCCAATTCTCCCCACTTAGAGCATTGAATCTAACCATCGGTGAACCAACCGGCATCACTTAAACATTCTTACTCAAAAAATTCTCTTTTACTTGAACTGAATCAAAACGAGCAACCTCCACAAAATCACCCTTCCGACGTCGCACCTCTCGGACTCTAAGGGAGTTCGACTCTTCGCTGAACACTTCTCAAATCGCAATTGCTATACACGACAACAAGAGCAATCAACCAAATTCTGACCATCAATCCCTTGGATGCTAACTGATTTCAACCCCTAACTACCGACCCCTCCATAATACCATAAACACGAAAGGTCGAACGGATACAATACCATAAATTATGCGAACAAGACTAGCAGATATAATACTCCATAACAACCATAAGATAACAAGATATCAAGAAGGAAACATACCCGTAGCTGCATCCGGCTCTGGCCTGACCTCCTCTGCTATAAGCTGAAAAGCACGCCCCAGAGCCCTCGAGGGCTCTGCTCCACCCTGACCTCCACCCGTAATCCTCAAAGTGGCCGGTGCTGGAGCCTGCACCGGTCCTGCAGCAAGCTGTAGACAGTTGTCCCTTATGTGACCAACCTGATGACACTGATCACAAATCCTCATATCCTGAACTGGGGCTGACTGTGTCACACCCCAAAACCGGAACGGCGGCAACGTTCTGGGGTGGATGACGCCATATCAAGTATCACAACACATGCATTATAGTAATCAAAGTACAACAAAACATTGAATTAATAGTAATAGTTTTACATAGTTTACATAATAGTACATCAAGGTAATACAAGTAAATATATAGGTGCAGCTTGGCACAAAATAGTCTTCAACAGAAGCTCCTGGATTGTACCTGTCTAATGCTGACCTGAGAATACAAGTTATTTGAAAAGCGAGTATCAGCATTTTTACAAATGCTGGTGAGTTCATAAGTATTTAGTGTAATTTTATTCAAATAACTTTATAAAAAGTAGTAGTTTAAGAATTCACAGTGTATTAGAGTTCTTTCCAGAAAATCCTATCTTTTCTTTAATAAAAGCAGCCTTCTACCAAGACTGGACGGAGTTAATGTGGTAAAAAGGTAGTTTTCCCTTAATCGCTATCATTATCAAAATACAGAATTTGATTATTAAGAAAGCAGGAGAATTCAGGGAAATAACATATGCCTCAGCAGTGAGGACTGCTGACTAAGGCAAGGAATCATAGACTCCAGGAGAGTATCGAATGAACGACACGCCTAGCTCAGTCTAACAGAAAGAGACACAAACCCCAGACGGTACCAAATGAAAGGTACAACTAGTAAGGTCTAAAACGGTGAACACAGACCCCAGACAATATTGACTGAATGATACGTCTAGCAAGGTCTAGAACAGTGAATACAGTGAATATAGTGGATACAGTGATTACAGTGAATATAGTGAATACAGCGGATACAGTGAATACAGTGGATATTGTGCATACAGTGAATACAGTGGATACAGTGAATACAGTGAATACAGTGGATACAGTGAATACAGACCCCAGACAGTACCAAATGACTGATACGTCTAGCAAAGTCTAAAACAGTGTGACTCCGAAAGTGGGTTTCCAGCATACAGTGTAAATTGTTGGTGAATTACCATTACCTTAAGGCCATGAATTATAAGGTAACCTGGGATACTCGTAACCATACTAACCGACACTAGAGTACCTGACGCCCTAGAGCGTCTATAAAATATGACATTTGTCACCCCCTGGCTTGGTGGGCCGTGGACTGTAGCTAGCAGTCAGGGTGCGGGGGTGTCAATCCCGTATAGATCTATTCACACAATGTCCGCTCTCCCTACAGGAGACTCTGGTTACCAACTAGACGACGGAGAAGGCCGTGTCCCGAAGATGCATCCCAAATAGTGGGTAGTGTGTTTCCAATACAATGTTGAACTAGAGGTAGAGACTCATAACTGAACTGACTAAAATAACCCTATATGTCTATGCTTGTGTACATAATATATTACTAATGAATCAAACGACCTTTGGATGGACATCCGATCCCACCAGACCACATCTCAACGAAGAAAAGGAAATAGGGTGGACAAGCCTTCCTAAGTCCTTCAATCATTATTTATATGCATCTATACAAGCACGGACATACATCTAACTACGTTTGAGTGTGTAACAGTGGAATCATATCGTGAAGTATAAGCGTACAGTGTGGAATAATTGAATCGTGAAGTATAACCGAACAGTGTGGAATAACCGGATCATGAAGTATAAGCGTTAACTGATATAAGTGTATCACGAAGTGGAGACGTTCTCAAGTATATAAGTGTATCACGAAGTGGAGACGTACTCAAGTATAAGTGTATCACGAAGTGGAGGCGTTCTCAAGTATAAGTGTATCACGAAGTGGAGGCGTTCTCAAGTGTAAGTGTATCACGATGTGGAGGATTTAACTAAACATAAATAACGCAGTGGTATCTTAACCAAGTAGAAGTATAAAATCATAGACGAAAACTTTGGAAAACCTTTATATATTAAGAAAATCACGACTTGGTATTCCTTTGTAATATAAGTTTGAAAATCTTTAAAAATCCTTTGAAAACCTTTCCTAAACAAGTTTAAAATGAAACTTTGATTAACATCATAAGTAAAAGCTGAACAAATAACTATGTTTTTAGAAAACCATTTACAGTGTCATTCTCGGTAAAACAGTTAACAGTGTGGTAAATCCTTGTGCATGCGGGTTATCAATCACATGTGATTGATGTAACGCCCGTGTTTCCGGGCTTGCCATATTTAGCAATATAATAGTCTAGGTTAATCTTTGTAACCCGTTTTGAAATAATAAGAATGTATTATTTGAGTATTATGTGTTTTGTGCTTAATTGCTTAATTATGTGGTCTGATTAATTAAGAATAAAAATAAGCGTCAAATTTTAAGTGTAAAATAAACTTAATATCTTTGGTTAATGTTGTAGTAGTCGAAACGAGGTTTCCGAATATATATAGAACACCCAAATCTGACTTCGTATGAGGAAGTTATGATTTATCGAAGTTCCGGCTTAGCGGTATACAGCCTGTTATACTCGAATTGAGATCGAGCGGTTGTTAGCCGAAGCAATCTAAATGAGAATCAAAGATCTCATTGTTGGTATCGAAGCGATAAAAAGTTAGGCGAGAACGGACGTCAAACGAAGAAGTTATGAATTTATAATGAAAGTTTCTGTCGCGGCCTATTAAAAATAATTAATAAAAATAAAGTCAAAATTAGCCGACGGAGTCTAAACGAAAGTCGTAGAGCGTAGTCTCACCTTCGCGTGGATATAAAGAACGTCGAAAACGGAGTTCGTATGAAGAAGTTATGAATTTCCGAAGTTTATTAATCATTTTATATTTTTATTTAATTCAAAATCGGAGGCATTATCCGAAGCCAAGTCACCGGTGTAATCCGGAGTACGCCCCACGTACGAGGTTACGCTATCGCGTAACTCCGATAGTGTCGAAACTTCGGATGACGCATGCAATGACGATTTCGGACGCGTACGCGCTGCATACGCCTGTACGCCCCGCGTACTCCGAGGTTCCAGCCTCTATATAAAGGATCCGAAGGCAGCCTTCTTTGTTGTTCAATTTCTTCTCTTCTCTCTAGTCTTTTGCATCGTTTTTCGTGCCGAAGCTACCCCGAAGCCCCGGTATCATACTCTAGCCCCGAGGCAAGTCTCAAGACCCCGAAGATCCCGAGAAGCGCGGTTCTCGAGTCGAAGCTCTTCCCGCGAGAAGTTCGATTTTCAAAGAGATCTTCTCGATCTGCTGAGGAATACTACTTCTATAAGCCGTAGTGCTGTCGGATCGTCTTCTGATCAAGTGAGTGTGTAGTTATTTCTTCTAATACAATAATACGAAGTATTTTATATAAAAATACGTGCTATGTGTATATATTTGGTTGTGTTATGTGTGAATGAGTATTCACTCTCTTCTATCTTGTAGATCTGCTTATTTCTTTATGAGATATGTGTTATGTGTATGTGTGCCTCGTCTGTTATGTGATATATGTGTTGATTCAAGCATGCTATACAGGTTTTCTTTAAACTATGTATACAAATGTATATTTTTATCTACTAATATGTTGGGTAGAACATGGGTAGATAGTTGGTGTGTAATAAACAGATGAGAGGCCTCGATGTTGTTGTTGTTGTTGATCTAGTTATTCAGCGGAGTATGGATAACGACCACGAACTCTTTCTAGACGGTCCAGTGGAACGCTAGCAGGTTCATAACCTGTAGGTGTTGTGAACGATGTGTTCACCGGTGTACTCTATCCCCCTCATGGTTGCCTTTAGGATATCTATTGTTGAGGAAACCCCTTCGCAGTGATGTCCGTCCCGATGAAAATCCTAGATTAGGTCCCTTGAGATAGTTGTTTTAGGGACGTAAAGTGAGGATAACGGGAATGGGTAATCGGGATAGTGATTGGTTGGTGAAATTAAATATAATTTATTTATTGTGAGTTGAAAACCCTATATGCTCACCAGGCTCCCAAGCCTGACCCACTCAGTTTTATTTGTATTACAGGAAGTGGCACAAGGGCGTAAGATGGATGGATCATCTTGTTGTTTTGTTTACAAGTCTGTATATGTATATATTTGTTGAATGACTTGTAATGTTTATCGTTTATGCTTTATGGTCTGTATCGGAACATGACATCCCGAGTTTTGATTATATAATGAAATGCATCTCTTGATGAAATGCTTTGATAAATATTATTTTATCATGTTTTGTTTTGGGAACAAATTCCGCAACTCTTTCAAATCAAAAGGATTTACTCTGAAATTATTTAAAAGCATAAATGAAAATCGGTCTTTTCTGGCCGAGATTTTGGGGATGTCACAGTTGATATGATAACTGGCATGTTTAACTTGTATTCCCTCCCCCCCCTATAAAACATGTAAAAACATTTGAAAGGTTCATTCAGGGGTATGAACTCACTTGGTGTATGTAGATCCGACGAAGGCGCTGGTTGGGTGCTCGGTGTCAAGTAAAGACTTGGACACACTTAGTGACCTATTTAACATATGATAACATATGTTTACATACAATTAGTACATATAATACTAATTAGACAAGTATACGCACCCTAAAGATCGGAAAACACTTTGGTTAAGCGTTTGGGGTGTCCCGGGTAACATTTAAGGGCTCAAATGGCTTAGGAATGGAGTTTACTCTTCAAGAGTAAACTCACCTTATGGTGTTTACGGCCCATGGACAACTCCCGATGAGTTTACGGCCGTAAACTCATGGTGAGGGGTTCTAGGGTGTTTTAAGGGCTCTATCTTGTTCGTGAAATTTTGCTAGGTCCAAATCCGGAAGGTATGAATGGGTTTAGGGCTTTTAAAGGGACCATAGGGGAGTTTACGACCCATGAACCACCCCTATGGGAGTTCATGTCCGTGAAATTCTAAATCTTGATTTTATTGAAGTTTTAAGTCCCTATTTCACTTCTAGCATTTTATAATAATAGTCTAAGGCCATTTGGGGGATAAAAACCAACATTTTGGCATGGTTTGGGGTGTTTACGGCCTAGGAACTTGCTTGGTCCGTAAACTCCTTTTTATCCTAAATTTCCTTGTGTTTAAATGATCTAAACCCGAAATGGTAAGCCCCTAAATTATGTATTAAGCCTAAGGGTGTTTTGGGAGTGTTTTTGGGGCATTTTTGCAAGGGTTTGAGGTGTTTACGGCCTAAGCATGTGCTTGGGCCGTAAACTCTCTTTTATGCCCTAAAACCTTGTGTTTTAATGTTTAAACACTCCTAGGCTAGACCCCCAATTAGTTTACAAGCCTTTAGGGACATTTTAGGGTCATTTTGGCCTCTTTTTAGGGGTTTACGGCCTAAGGAGGCTCTTAGGCCGTAAATTCCATTCTAACAGCTTCTAAGTATGATTTTTGGGTTATAACAACAATAAAGCATACTTAGAATAAGTTTGGGTTGAAGGTCTTACGTTTAGGAGTCGGAAATCGCGGTTTTGGATTCGAAAACGAGTCTAGAGAGAGAGTGAAAAGGGGTGGAATGAAGTCCATTCCCCCTTATATATGGGTTGGAGTTGAAGCTCAGTGGAATTCTACCCGATACTGCCGTTATACGGGGCTTTTGGTCGCACCCGATTTAGTGGTCATAATAATAAAAACTAACTTTTTATTAATTACTATGGAAATGTAATTTAAGTGTTTTTATTTACTTTATTATGACTATAATGACATAAAACATAAATAAATAAAACATTTATTTATTTGACGACCTCTTATTAACGGAACTTTTATATAGTGGAATATTCCGTTAATGGTAACGGGGTAATGTAACAGAATAAACTTGGGTTGTCATAGACTGATGGAAATCCCTCGCATAATGCCCCTCTCTCCCTCACTTGCGGAACGCACCACCGGACCTACAAACTCCAGTGTGACCCTTCCCGCACTTCCCACAAGTGCGGCTGCTCTGATTTCCCAACCTAGTATCAACGGTCTTGGACCGTTTTGCCGTCGGTTGTGACTGTACCGAGGCCTGCCTCTGCTCTCTCAACTGTAACTCAATCTCCAACTCACGCCGCTGAGCGGCCTCCTGCAACTCCAGCAAGGTCTCGCACCTCTGCGTAGACACAAACTGCCTGATATCCCTCTTGAGCATACTCAGATATTGGGACATTTGAGCCTGCTCCGAAGCAAACTGTGGGAAAAACATCGCCCTCTTAGTGAACAATAGGGTGATCTCCGTCACCGAATCTGAATCCTGCTTCAGTTCCAAGAACTCCTGAGCCAACCTCTCCCTTTCAACCCGTGGAACATAACGGATACTGAACATCTCCCGGAACTGATCCCACAAAACCGCAACCCTCTGTGCATCCGAATATGACCTCGTAGTCAACCTCCACCAATCCTTCGCCCCGAGCCTCAACAGGTTCAAAGCACACCTCACCATCTGATCAGCAGGGCATGAACATGTGAAGAAACATCCCTCCACATCTGACAACCATCGCATAGCAACAATTGGATCCTGAACTCCATCAAACGTAGGGGGCTTCGTATTATCGAAGTCCCGATACTGAAAACCTCTACCGGCTCCTCCCCCTGCCATTGCTACAGCCGCTGTAGCCGCCGCGGCAGCCGTGTCTGTAAGAGCTGCATAGCGCTCATCAAAATACTCGACCATGGCGGTCTTGATCGACCCAAACAGTTCCGACAACTCGGCCCGAAACATAGCAGCAACCTCATCATGCAGGATCTCACGAATCCTAGCATCTAAATCGTCTGTGCTCATCTGACCAATAACCTCAGGCAATACTGACCCACCTTGGCCGCCCTCTCCTGCTCACGATCCTGATCCGGATCCGCTCCCAGCATGCCTCGTAACCACCATACTGAAATTACCGCAAAACATCAGACGCTTCTTAATAACCTGAGAACCGACTCTCAACCCAGCCCTAGGGTTTGTGACTTCCTTGATACGCGTATGGGTCTTGTGCTTTCAGTAGTACGACCCCATACTACCTTCCACACCTACCCATATTTATATCAAGTCACACCACAGTACCCTAGTGAAGAACATGCATAACAAGCACTCAACCCTCACTCCTAGAGGAACACTGTAAATCTCATACAGAAAGAAACCCTAGGCTAGCAGGCATCATAAATCCGGCAACTCTATCATGCAATTGCTGAAGATCCCTATCCTAGTACTAGCATGTTGTTCTATCATATCTCATAAACAATTAACTTGTATGGTAATTTGGGGTTACTTACTGGCTCCGACTGATCGTACCTTCGTGTCCTCCTTTACTCATTTTGAAAACCATTTTAAATTTTCTTTTTGAAATCTTTCCTTGATTTGAGACTGGATTCACACGAATGTTCCTCCAATTCACTCAAACCAAGGCTCTGATACCAACTTGTAACGCTCTAAAAATTCCAAACAATTTTAAACTTTTCAACACAACCCAGTTTCGTTAAGTTATTACAAAAAGGTTTTCAATACAATTATTATCAGATTCTTCCCAGAACCATGTCATAAAACATAAACATGAGGAGCGGTACGATCACGCCTTTGCCTTGCCACGGTCTCTTGAAGTACCTAAAACATTAAACCACAACTGTAAGCCCGAAAGTTTAGTGAGATACCCCCATATACATCGAGTCTACAGTGTGATTGGTCCACCCGCACCAGGCCTTCAATCCACGTGGTCCACTATCTGAGTCTACAGTATGACTGGTCCGTCCACACCGGGCCTTCAGTCGGCCTGGTCCACTCCCCGAGCCTCGGCACGTCTGGTCTGCCCTCTTGGGGCCTACAGCCTATCCGGAACGCTCATTGGTCCTTCGGGATAACCGGTCCTCCCTGGGTTTGTTGGCCTACATCACAAAGCAGGACCCGCCTCAACCTAACCCCAGTCCAACAACCATGTGCACATAAACATACAATCATATAACAATTCACATCCAATCAACCGATCTAACAGATCACAAACATAACATCATCCTAACCAGGATACCGACCTAACCGGTCACTAGCATAGCATCATCCTATATACCAGGATACCGACCTTAACCAGGTCTCTAACATATACCATCCTAACTACCAGGATGCACACATAGCAAAGCAATAACATAACAACCATACCCGGATTACAATCCGATAAAGGGTCGGCCTTGGTGCCGTAGACCCTGTTGATATAGTGAGGATAACTCACCTCGCGACTGATGATTGAAAAGATAAGATCACGCTGCTACAACCTCCGACACGAACTCCACCACTGATTAATACCAAAAGACTGAGCTCAATAAGTACCAATATTTACCAAAATACCCCCGGAGGTCAACTGGTCAACTCTTGGTCAAAGTCAAAGTCCTCAGTCAAAGTCAATCTTCCAGACTGACTCTACTCGCCGAGTCAACTCGCTGACTCGTCGAGTCCCTATACTTAGAACTCCCAGTCCACGACTCAACTTGCCGAGTCGCCCCAAGGCTAGCCAAGTCCAACAAACTCCGAGTCCTTTCTCGCTCAAGTCACCGAGTTGTCCCTCGACTCACCGATTCACAGCTCAACCAAAAAGATTAGGACTCCACGACCAGACTCGCCGAGTCCAAGGACAGACTTGCCGAGTCCAAGGCAACATTCAACATACACGTCGAGTTCCTGTCTGTCTTCATCCAACTCGCCGAGTTCACCCATGTGACTCGCTGAGTACCTCTAGTTCTTAATCTATACAGTGGCTTTCCAAGCCATGCAGGGGCTCAAACCCATAGATCCACTCCCCTATAACCCACCATCACGTAAAGTGGCAAACTTTAAGTGAATCCAAAGAGATCTAAGCATAATACACTCTTGGGCTAAGGTTTGGGACAAAAGAACTTCACCCACATCTCTTGAACATAGACTTTATGGCTCCTTGGGTCATTACAAGCCTAGATCTGACGTAGAAACCTCATATCTTACACCAAACTCGAGATGGACCTCATTTATGCCCCAAAACCCCACAATTCATAGATCTAGATGCACAAAATCTCAAGAACATATCTATTACCTCCAATGCAAGCTCCCACTTAAGTAGTCCTCGAATCTATACCACTCCCTTGCTGTAATCCCTTAGTCTTCAAGTTCCCTTTTCAATATTTCCTTCCCCAAAGCTCCAATTTCACTATCAATGGAGTTCCACTCGATTTCTAGGGTTTTCAGGCTCTCAAGGGTGGTAAGGAGGCTGAAGAAGGGATGATATGTTCTTTATATAGGGCACAACCCCCGAGATTAGGGTTTTCTCCTTTCAGCATCAACTCATCGAGTCCCGGCTACTAACTCGGCGAGTTGGTCACTTAACTCGTGACCAAATTCCGCTCCGACAAGGCGAGTCGGACTACCTACTCGTTGAGTCCCCGCCTTAATTTACACTTTAGCCCTTGAACAATGCTTTTGAGTTTTTGGGATGTTATAGTTATGCTCACAATTTAGAACTAACAGAACTCATATGCAATAGTCAACTTAATTGGCACAAGAATTGTGTCAACATGATTGGTTACAAACCTCAAGTCATGTGCTAGTGATAAAACACAAGTTTTACTCTTGATTAAATCTTGAAACTCTTTCAAGATCTTTAAGGCTCCCACTGTCCTCTTGACATATAAGTTTCCCTATTCAAGAACCATTCCCTGACAAAACAAATATTCAAGGGATAGTGCGGATTCTTATCAAGACTAACACTTCACACAATTGGTCTTAGTTGGTCTTTGTCTCATCCAAGACATCACAACTTACCAATTTCAAGTGTACAACTGTAGAAAACATTTTACACTACATTTGATAAGTGTTTTAAATCTTACTTTATGTCACTCAATGTTACAATCTTGGAGTATGACTCTAAGAGTTGTTTTGGAACGAAGTATGACTCGTTCTCTTGATTTTAACCATTCCAACAATTCATGACCCCTCTTCTTAGTTATAACAAAACACTAAGATGTCCTTAGAGTATGAATTTGTGATATGGTATCTTAATCATTAATATGATCATAAAACACGATACTAAAGTACTCTCCCATCTTTTTAGATTTGAGAAACTTTTATCTTTCTACCTAATTTGATTCTTTCATCCGTTCTGCCATACATTAAAACCTTTTCAATATTACAGAATTATACTTAAACTTGCAAGTATAACCATATTTACTAAACTTTAGTAAATCATGACGAATCGATCTTTTTGGTGGACCTTAACCAACACACACCCAGTGTACCCAATCCCTTAGTCCTTTAATTGACTCACATATGCATGTGATCAATGAATTAGTCTTAATTTTCCAAAGATGAAGAATTCCCATTCATCATACATTACAACCTGTACGATTCCAAGTTTCTGTCCAATTGAAACTTGGGTGATGAGAACCTTTCCTTATTTGGTAAATTCAGACACTACCAAAAATGAGAGAATCAAACTCATATTTACAATATTGCTAGAAACATACAAACATCAATTTTCCATAAATGCCATTGTAAGGGGATATAGTATAAAATAAAATAAACAAAACTTTTATTACTTTATTAAAAAGCGGAAAAATATTCCTAACAATGCAACTTTAAATGGAAACTATGCTATTACATATTCCTTAGCAATCTATCATAACTTCTAAGCAGTAGCTCAAAAATCTGATCCTTGAACCATGCGATAGAAATCCATCTTCGCGATCAGATTCAGCACACTCTTCTTTTAACCTTCCTTTTGCTCGATCCTGCTAAACATCAAGATGCAATCTAGTCACATCATGTAATAGGAATCAACAATTAGGAACTTTAATAAAGTTAGATAGTGGACTTACCTGAAGCAGAGTCAACCATTTCGTCTCTACTTGCTTTCAAATCTTTCAGGTATTCAGGGCAGCTTCGCTTCCAATGTCCTTTCTCATGACGATAAAAACATATAGACTCTTTGGGAATGGTACACGAGACAATCACATACTTAGCCTTTCCCTTTACATTTCGGTCAAACGGGTTCACCAAGGTCGATCCCTTCCATTGGGAAGAGAAAGCTTTTCTGGACTTCCAATGTTACCATTATCCATGTCCATGGAAGTTTGAGAATTTGTTCTTTCACCAATATTTACTTTTCCAGTGTGCCAAAACATTTCTGATTCAGCAGCAATGAGCAAATAAGAAAGATCAATAAGAGTCATGTCGTGATCTGTCACATAGTAGTCCTTAATGAACTCACTATATGACTTTGGAAGTGTCTGAAGAACCCAGTCAGTAGCCAACTTCCTTGAGATATCGACACATAACATTCTCAACCTGTCAATGTGTGACTTCATTTCTAAGACATGAGTACACACAGGGTTTCCATCTTTATGTTTCATTGCCAGTAGGGCTTGAGTGATCTTGAACTTTTCAAGTCTTCGAGCTTGTGGGTCAGGGAGAATAAATGAAAGAGGTGGAGGAAGTGAAGCATGATGTTGAGGGACATCATCTTCAAGAGGAAAGCTTGTTCCAAGAGATTTGGGAAGATCATAGTTGTCTGAACCAGACATCTACAATGGGAGAAAATCAAGTTAGTTGATTCAAGTCCTTAATATAACACCGAATATGAAATATTAAGGCTAGGACCTAACACAATATTTTATAACTTAGAAGAGGGATGCCATAATCCAAGCTATAAAATATTTGAAGGTAGGCGAATGAAGATTCACCAATTTCCACCATGAAAAACGAAATAATTTATTAGGTTTTAGTTGGATTTGAAACTCCTAGATCTTTTGAGATTCATTGAACTTTTCAATGGCATGTTTCAATCTCGATTGTGCCCTTCAAGTTTTGTGACCGGGATGCCGAGGATCACAAAACAAGGTGTGAATAACCATACTAATTCACTTGGTATCCTTAATATTATCACCTAATCAATGTGCCGGTTAACCACACACGCTCCAATGATCTATGAAAAACATTAAGTCACGCTTCGTGATCCTTACTAGTCCAAGTTAGTGTGCCGGTTAACCACACACGCTCCACCGACTTGGTAAGGTACAAAGTGGGAATTCCATGGACTAGCATCATGTTCACAGTTTTCCTAAAGTAACTATGATTGGGAATTAAAATATTTAGTTACTTTATAATAATCATTATACTTTTAATGAGGATTTAAAGTCACTTTCCTACCCGTTCGGCTAATGACCCTCTACCGATCAAGGAAGCGGTGGGTGAGAATGGACACCTATTAAGCTGCCATTTTATAGGCAACAATCTTATACCCTCCTTATAGACCGGCTTCGTGAATAAGGTCTACTAACGGTAGAACGACTTATTCTTATACATATATATAATAATTAACCATTAATGTTATAAATAGTATAAGTGTTGAATTTTAACTATTAAAACTCTAAGGGTTGGAATTAAAGTTTATTAAAGTGTGTGAAACTTTACAAATTCCAAAACTTGAAGGAAAGTTTTGTAACTATCCAAAACTTTTCATTTCATAACTTATGAACTAAAGGTTCATAAAAATGAAGACTCTTCATTTTTATGTAACTTATGTGTTTAAAAGAAGTGACCTTTGGATATCCA
The DNA here is from genome assembly GCF_051521515.1 of Lactuca serriola. Classification (NCBI taxonomy): domain Eukaryota; kingdom Viridiplantae; phylum Streptophyta; class Magnoliopsida; order Asterales; family Asteraceae; genus Lactuca; species Lactuca serriola. Next base: position 11,926,949 of record NC_136414.1, on the reverse strand, counting down.
TAACTTGAGGACAAATTATGGTCTCCATTAAAACACATAAATGATCAAGAATTAATCCTAAACAAATCAGCAAATAATTCCTATCATCTTCTAAATTCATAAGAACATGAAATGATCATCAAAGTTTCAAGGATTATATGAACACATACAAAGCATGAAATTTTGATACACTACTAGAAAACAGCCCTTTAATGACGCACAAACAATGATACTTGCTGATAGAGGACGTGCATTTGTGCGTGCCCTAAAAAATAATGTCAGTTTTGCAAAATTTGAAGGACAGAGGGCACGCATTTGTGCGTGCCCTAAAAATAGAGTCCAACAAAAAAAACACGGAGGGAACCTATCATAAAAAAGTGTGTCGTCTAAAACTGTTGCTTTATATTTTTCTTTAGGAAGGCGCGTTTTCTTAGGGGGGGGGATGAAATACCAAAAAATTAAACAGTCCGCCGATGCATCTCTTTCTTCTTCTTCTTCTAAAATTCTCTACCAAAAAGCCTTAATAATCCTTTAAGCATTTCGTCTCTCTCTCTCTCTCTCTCTCTCTCTCTCTCTCTCTGTGCAAGCCCTAAGCTGCCACCACCAGCTTCGAACCTCATAATCTTTAAGAGTTTGAAGTGCCTAACCTCTTCCTGCCGGAAACCTCGAGCGCACCTCACCTCACCTCACCGAGACTGCAAAGACTGCTCAAGTTTACAAGCATTTGTTTAAGAGCCAACCATTTACGGATCCTCATGCTCAGAAGACTACGATTTAGTGCTCGTTACATTATGTCTGTGTCATACATACAAGGAGATTTAGGGTTTTGCAACTTCTCCCTATCGCCATCTATGAACTAATGAAGCCATAGATAGGTACGATTCAAGCATCATGTAAGGTAAAGGTGGTCGTTCCTCCTCCATAATCGATGTATGCACATAATATGAGGTAGAAAGGTCAGTTCTGGGGTTCCCCACTTCACCTTGGTTACCCACTTCACCTCCCTTCTACCATAATCCATTTTGAATCGGAAACTTTTCATTATTATTTTAGATCTGAGACTCACCTTTCATCAGAAATATGAGGTAGAAAGGTCAGTTATGCGGTTCCGAAACTATAAGGATGAAATTGGAGGTTGAAGATCAAAAATCGAAGATTGATTTGGGATTAGAAGTCGGAGGTTCATGGTCAGATTGGAGGCATTAAAAATCAGGAAACAAAAATGGAAGAGGCATCAGGTTTGAATATTATTCTCTTCTTCTCCATGTATGTGCCCTAGGTTTCTTTCTCTAACTTTATCATTTTCTTATTTTAATTTGGGGCTCTCTGCATTCTCATAAATTTTGAGATAGCAGGAGATCTATTAGAGATCCAATCCGACATTTAGTAAACAACTAAAAGGGATAGAAATACAGTCAGCAAGGGTTCAAAACTAGAGCATCGTAGCTGAGCAGCCACTTAAACAACATAATTTTCCAAATACACTAAGCCATACCATAAGCGTGCCTAAGATTGTGTGGGAGTATGGTCGAGATCATATATAAATATAATACAGGGATTGAGTATTTATTTATGGCAGTCTAAAATATGTTTTGGTTCTAGCTACACATGTACATAATGAGTTTTTGATTTTTTTTGTGGGAAATGTAGAACTGCATAGTGTATACAAGGTGTTTGTAAAAATGCAAAACCATAAAGGAATCGAAAAACTAAACATCTACATGATTTCTTTTTATAAATCTAGTTTTTTTACAGGGCATAATAGTTCAATGAAAATTTTGGATAAATATAAGTTTTTTGCTCTTTCTAATGTTGTTTCAACTAAAGGTAGATAATGGTGTTGTTCAGTTTTGCAGATAAGATAGAGAAGAGGATCCTTGATCTTGAATCTCAGCATATAACTTGCTGCTGGCACATACATGCATATAAACTTGTAAGAGGACCCTAGGTAACACCAAAGATAGATACTGTTAGGGCTTAAATGTTGTAATAGTCGAAGTGTCAGTTAGATTGTTACGAAGTTTATTTTGTCTTCGTAAGAAGGGTCTTCGGATGTAATGTTATTTGTACTAAGGCATTATAAAGAGTAGTCTTAATGTCTAGTCCTTAGTATTGTTATGCTTTTGTTCTCCTATAAATAGGAGTCTGTACTAAGTGAGTAGAAGAACTTTTTCACTCAGCTTTTACAGATTATTCTTTATACTCTGTAAAATCAAAAGCATAATATGAGCTGAACAAATATTATATTTACTCTCGTGTTCATCGTTATTCTTCTTTCTAAATTCATACTTGAATTGATTTTAAACTCGATTACAAATCTCATCAATTGGTATCAGAGCAGGAATCCTTTCTGTGATCTGATTTTCATACGTTCAAAAAGATTTTTGAATCTACTGTTTGATTCCAAAAGTTTCCGTTCTTTTTGAGTGTGAAAAATTCTTCTTGATCTCAACCTAGGATTTGATTCTGCAAAAATATTTGTAAATCGAGTGTTCTTTGTGTGATTTTGATTTGAAATATACAATTTCATTTCAATATTCTCAAAGTTTTTGTATCATCTTGAAGTTTTTGCCCGTACAACAATGGCGTCATTCAATCTGAATTCGATGACATCATTTTCTCATTTGCTTGGTTCATCCACAAAGATTCCGATGCTTATTCCAGAATACTACGATCAGTGGGCAGATCGTATGCAAGATTACTTGAACGTATTGGATAAAGAATTATGGAAATGCATCTCAGGAGAAATCAACCAACCTGCACAAGTTCAGCCAATCGTTGTGTCTTCAAGCAGTTCAGAAGTAGATAATCAATCCAATCGTTTAAAACAACTGGAGAAGAAATGCATGAGGGAATTAAGAGGTGCCTTACCTCCTGTTGTGTACAATTATGTCAGAACATGCACAACAGCTAAAGAAATCTAGAACAATCTCAAAGACAAATTCAGGGAAGTGAAAAGATGAAGATCACATCTGTGAAACAATGCCTGGTGGAACTCAAAGATTTCAAACAGAAAGAATCTGAATCCATTGAAGTATACTATGATCGGTTCAACGAGCTAATCTATCGTTGTAATCGTTATAGTATTACAAGGTCATCAATGGAATACAACTTGATATTTGTAATGGGACTTCGAAAGGAGTGGAGGAGTGTGAGTATGATGGTGAAAAATCAACAGAGTTTTGATACTTCGACTTTGAATGACCTGTACAATCAATTAAAATCTCATGAAAATGAAGTTAATGAAATAGCTGAGGAAGCGATTGCAAGTCTTGGTGGACCATTGGCACTTGTTTCGAAGGTTTCAGAAAGAGAGAATGAAAAATCGAAGTCTGATGAAGAAGAAGGTTTTCTGATGAATTCTGATGATGAGGCTGTTGCATTTTACTCAAACAATTGAGTAAAGAAATTTTTCAAGAAATATTTTAATCCAAAGATAAAGTCATCAGATTCGAAGGGTAGTTTTGAGAACAAAAATAAAGTGGATGAGAAGAAGAAAGAAGTGAAGACTGATTCGAAGAGTGAAATGGAGCAAATGAAGATGATGTTGAAAGGTGATACAGGGATTAATTGCCATTATTGCTATGGAGCAAATCACTTGGCAGTAGATTGCTTGTTGAGGAAGAAGGAGGAAAAGAAAAATAAAACAAAGGATGAAGCTTATTACACTGAGAAACTGGAGGAAGTAAAGTCGAAAGCAAAGAATTTGTCATTGGTGGCTCATGGAGAAACTGAATCGGATGGCACATATCAAATATGGTCTTCAGGTTCAGATGATGAAGAGATGAAAAATCCATCACATGGAGCTATGTATGCAAAGATGGAAGAGGATTCAGATGAAGAACAGACTTACGAAGTGTGTGGGCAATGCTTCGTTTCGAAGTCTACTGACAGGTCGCCCATGACTACCAAGGTACGTAACATTCTTGAATCTTTTAATATTCCAGTTTCTGCATATAATTCTAAGTTAGTATCTTTTGATGAAACTGTTATTTACTTTGATTCAATTATTGTGTTTGTTAGCAATGAAGCGAAAAAGTTAAGTGATCAATTACTAGAGACAAGAAAAAAATTGGATTCAAAAGTCACTAGGATTGATTACTTAGAATTCCAAGTTTCGAATATTATGGAGGATATGGAGAGTTTAGCAAAGGAAATAAACTTGTTGTTAGCACAAAGAAATATTTTTTGTAATTCTGCGAAAAGATTGTATGGAAAATTAACTGAGTTACATCATTCGAGTGAAATAAGTAAGGAACAACATAGAAAATTACTACCATTTTTAGCTTATGATAGAGCTAAGGTAGATAGTATTTCATATGATTGTGAAAAAGAAATTTCTGATTTTAACAAAGTTCCAGATGATAGGTTTAGATTTGGAATTGCTAAAGTCAAAGATTATCTTGATGCTAATGATTTGGTAAAAATTGTAAATGAGACCTTATCTAAATCAGAACAACTTCGAATTTTGAAAAAGACTGAGAATTCTACATCTAATTGTGAAACTAATTTTGCTGATATTGAAGATAATTCTGATAATATTAGTGAAATTAGTGATTTAGAGGATGTAGATTGTTCTCAATTGTCTGTCATAAATGTAGCAAATTCTTTTAAAGGGAAAGAAAAATGTGAAGATTTATTCATAAAAATTGACACTGATGAACCCTCAACTTCGAAAGTTTGTTATATGGAGTTTGTGGAAATACATGATAGTTAAACCGATGATAGTGATAATGAGGAAGAAAACACAAATTCGAAGCCAATTCAAAGGTCGAAAGAAATTGAAATTCCTCGAGTGGTGGTTGATCAAGTTTATTTGGATACACAAGAATTTGAGAAAATTCTTAGTGAAAAAGGTGCTCATTATCTTGAATCGAATAATGTTGTTTATCCAATCTTCAAATGCACTGATGATATTGTGTTCCCAAATCAAGTCTTCGTAACAACAGGTAATGTTGAAAATATAAAGCCTGAATTCAAAAAGATGGTTGAGGAGGACAATATGCAAACTTCAAATGAAGGTTTCTTTTCGAATCAAAGCACAGTTGAAAACAATCTTACAAAGAATTCATATAAATTTCAACATCAAAAACCAAAAAGAGTATGGGTTGAAAAGTCAAAAGTTGAAAAGAAGAAAGTTAACCCAACTGAAAATGTGTTTACAAAGCACGAAGGTGTTAAAACAGATGTTAAAACAGTCAACAAAGCAATAAAATTAAATTCAAAAGAATTTAAAGCTCAAGTTGAAAAATTTTCAAAGGAAAATAATATTTCGAAACGTCAAGCGAGAAAAACAATTTTTTGGCAAACTATTGAATCATTTAATATGATATCAACAAATTTTTCAAGAGGAAGAAAAGTTTTTAGAGAAAAATCAAAGTCTCAAAGTTTTGAAAAGAAAAATGATTCATTTTCAAATATTAAAACAAAAGTTTCAAATGGAACAAAAACAACACTACCAAGAAATTTTTTTCGGAAAAAGGTTGGAACACAGATTTCAAAATCACAAATCAATACATCTTATCATGAATCATCTATTTCAAAACCAAAAGTGGATTATGTTCCAAGTTCAGCAAAATGTTATAATCCTTTGAAGAAACAAGCTGACAAAGTCTCATATGCGAAGGGAATAACAACGAAAAGAAATATTGATCATTGGTTGGAAGGAAAAGGAAAAATATATCAATCAAGTAAGTTTTTGAAAGAACAGATACATGAGGCGTATGACAAGTATGCTAATCCTTCAACGAATGGTAGTTCGTCATCCAAAGAATCAAATATTTCAGTTAAAGTTTGGCATCCGGTCACAAAAGCAAAAAGTGAAACATCACAAACTCAAAATGCGAAGGGTATAATTAGTGAAAATTTGAATATAATAAAAACTCATATATCTGACCCTTCGAATGAAAATGTTAAATTTATTGACACTTTCAAAACAAAAGTTTGTGATTGGGTTAATGGTTGTACTTTACAATTGAAAAACAAACCTAATATGAATGGACCCAACAAGGCTTGGGTACCTAAATTTTTTCAATAATCGCAAGTACTTTGTGACGAGTAATATGATAACAAGTGGTATATTGATAGTGGTTGCTCACGTCACATGACTGGGAAAAAGGAAAACTTGCGTGATTTTCGAAGTCTAGAAAATGGAGGAGTGGTTAAGTTTGGCAATAATCACAAATGCAAAGTCAAGGGTTATGGAAAGATAACGAATGGAAATTTCACCGTCAACTGAGTTGCATTTGTTGAAGGTTTACAACACAATTTGATAAGTGTTTCACAACTTGTTGTGGGCACTGGAAATCAAGTTCTTTTTAATGAAGAAGGCAGTGTCATTTTGAATGTTGAGACAAAGGAAGTTTTACTTAAGTCAAAACGAAAAGGTGATATGTTTACATTGGATATTATTCCTATTGTAGGCAAACCTGCTGTGTGTTTACTTTCGAAGGCTGCTGCCGATGTTAGCTGGTTATGGCACAGGAGATTATCACATCTCAATTTTTGAAACATCCACAAACTTGTCGGACAAGATCTGGTAAGAGGTTTACCCATTCTTAAATATGATAATGACAGTTTGTGTGCAGCTTGTGAAGTAGGAAAACAACACAAACAAGGTCATCCTATCACAATAGATTCGAAGATTGTTGAACCCCTCGAACTCTTGCATATTGATTTATGTGGTCCTTCAACAGTTGCTACTCTTAACAAGAAAATGTACATTTTAGTAATTGTAGATGATTTTTCAAGATTTACGTGGGTTTATTTTCTCAGGTTAAAATCCGAAGTTTCACAAATGATGATTGATTTTATCAAGAAAATAGAGGTTTCATTGAAGAAGTCAGTTCGAAAAATTAAAAGTGATCATGGAACCGAATTCAAAAATCGTCCTTTTGATTCATTTCTGGTGGAGAAAGGAATTTCGCATAATTTTTCATCTCCTTAATACACCACAACAAAATAGTGTAGTTGAGAGAAGAAATCGATCATTATGCGAAGCTGCAAGAACAATGTTGGCTTATTCGAATTTACCTCAATATCTTTGGGCTGAAGCTGTTTCAACTGCTTGTTTTACTCAAAATAGATCATTCATTCATAGACGGTTTAATGTTACTCCGTATGAAATAATCAATAATCGAAAACCTAATGTCAAAATTTTTCATGTTTTTGGATGTAGGTGTTTCATAATGAATCTTAAGGATAATCTTTCGAAGTTTCAAACAAAAGCTGATGAAGGAATTTTCTTGGGATATTCACACAATTCTGATGCTTATAGAGTGTTAAATAAGCGAACTCGCAAAGTGGAAGAAACTTTTAATTTGACATTTGATGATCATTACATTAAAAAGTCTAATCATCAATTTGCAAATTATCCTATTTTGCAAAATTCTTCAAATATAGATGATTCAATTGAAATGGATGATGTTAATTATGAATCGATTTTTGGTATTTCAGATCAAGCAATTGATGCAGAAAGAAATGCACCCGATAATCAAACATCAGAAAATTTGAAGCATGACAATGATTCAATTTCGATTTTGAATCTAAACACAAATGAACACTCTGATGATCCAGTGGAGGAGGAGCACTTGGATTCAAATAGTTTTGTTGAGGGGGAGCGTTATTGTGAAAGTGAAAACATGTCAACAAATGTTAATGTTGAGGGGGAGTCAATTATTCAAGAAGAGCCGATCATTGAACCAGAGCAAAACATTGAAACGGAGTCAATCATCGAGGGGGAGCCCATACTTGAGAAGGATCCAATTCTTGAAGAAGAACATTTTGATGATGCTGAGGATTCAATTTCCATAAATTGATCAGAAACAGATGTTATGTTCGAAGATGCACCTTTGGATTTTGATCCTAATTATCCACCGTTGGATAAATGGACAAGAAATCATCCAAAAGACCAAATTCTTGGCGATCCACAAGCAGGTATAATGACAAGGGCACAACTTCATGCACGAAATGAGGTATTGAATAATCATCAAGAGTTATGCATGTTTAATGTTTTTATTTCCAAAATCGAACCAAAGACAGTTAAGGTTGCAATGGAACACTCTGATTAGGTTGTTGCTATGCACGCTGAATTGTCTGAATTAGAAAGAAACAAGGTTTGGAGATTAATTCCAAAACCTGTTGATGTGTCAATTGTTGGACTCAAATGGATTTATAAAAACAAAACTGACAAAGATGGAAACATTATTCGAAATAAGGCTAGACTTGTTGTTAAAGGATATTCTCAACAAGAAGGAATTGATTACGAAGAAACATTTGCCCCTGTCGCAAGACTCAAGGCTGTTCATATTTTTCTAGCTTTTGCAGCTCATAAAGATTTCGATGTCTATCAAATGGATGTATAATGTGCATTCTTAAATGGAGAACTCGAAGAAACGGTATATGTTGAACAACCACCAGGTTTTATAAATACAAAACATCTTGATCATGTTTATATTTTAGATAAAGCCGTATATGGGTTAAAACAAGCACCAAGAGCATGGTATGCAACTTTAACATCATTTTTGAAACAATCTAAATTTAAACAAGGATCAGTTGATCCCACTTTATTTCGAAAGAAAATTGGAAATCATCTGATGCTTGTTCAAATTTATGTTGATGATATAATTTTTGGCTCAACTGACCCTGTTTTATCTAAAGAATTTGAAGACTTGATGAAAAGCAAATTTGAAATGAGTATGATGGGCAAAATTAATAACTTTTTGGGTTTGAATATTCGTCAAAACAGGGAAGGCATTTTCATTAATTAGGAGAAATATACGAAGAATTTGTTAGAAAAGTTTGGAATGACGAATAGCACAAGGTTACGAATACCAATGGCAACGGGCATAAAGCTAACTCCTTCGTTAGATAAATCTGTTGTTGATATCAATCTGTATCAAAGCATGATTGGGTCTTTATTGTATTTAACTGCAAGTAGACCTGATATTATGTTTTATGTTTGTAATTGAGCAAGGTATCAATCGAATCCACGTGAACCACATCTAACAGCAGTGAAGAATATTTTTCGATATTTGAAAGGCACTACTTCATTAAGTTTGTGGTATCCTTCGAAAACAGGGTTCTTTGTACAAGCTTATTCGGATGTGGGTCTTGGAGGATGCAGTCTTGATCGTAAAAGCACAACTTGTGGGTGTCAATTATTAGATGGAAAATTGGTCAGTTGGCAATCGAAGAAGCAAAAATGTGTTTTGATATCTACAACTGAAGCTGAATATGTTGTTGCAGCTGCGTGTACATCACAAATAATTTGGATTCAAAGTCAATTACGAGATTATGCAATTAATATGAAAAAGATTCCTTTATATTGTGATTCACAAAGTGCAATAAGAATTTGTCATAATCCTGTGCAGCATTCGAAGACTAAGCACATTGCTCTTAGATATCATTTCATCAAAGATCATGTTGAAGAAGGGAATATTGAAGTTCATTTTGTAAAAACAACGGAACAATTGGCAGATATTTTTACAAAGGCATTGGATGAAAAATCATTTATTCGTATCATAGAAGGATTGGGTATGATTAATGGAAATTCAATCACATATGATAAAAGCGAAGAGTGATGGGTCTGGATGATTTGGTACAATGACGGACAGGGTGATTAAGTGTTCAGAGGTTACTTTTCATGGTCAACGCTTCGAATGCTTCGTATTCGGAAGCTTTATTTCTTGTTGAAGTACATAATCAGAGATTACTGTTCAAGTCAACTGTTCGAATGCTTCGTAGTTGTACACATTTCAACTAAGGTTAGACTTTTAGTTTGTTTATTTTTTCTTGTGAAAAACTTGAAAAATCAAAAATATTTTCTTTTATTGAAAAATTAAAAATCTAAAAAGATTTTGTTTTGGTTTGTTTTTAATTTTTTTTTTTTTGAAAAATTCAAAAATACCAAAAATATTTTTTTGTTCTCTTCAGTTTTAACATGTGTATTGTGAGTTTTGTCAAGATTCAAATACGAAGGATTCATGTGTCTGTTTTCTATGGAAAGGTATGATCTCGATACACTTTGGATTAGTTAGGATGTCCCTAGAAGCATGCTGCTGCATGTTGTCTCAAGCCTCGTATGATTCTATGTATAGGAAATGAAAGCCTTGATGAAATTATCTCATGAAAATTTCTTCCCAACAAGGCTTGTATTTGCATAAATCATCAAGAGCTACCTTACTCTTCTCAAATGAGTTAAGAGTTTTCTGTTTTGTCCATTATAACAGAGGTACACTTCGATTCTTATCCAATCTTTTTATACCGAACAAATCTTACATTCCAAATTTTCGAAGCGATTTGTCCTTGAGGTCTTTGATCAAAACAATCAAAACCTAGACAAATCACAAGTCTGTGTTTGTGATCTAACATCATGAGTCCGTGATGGAAGTGAAACCCAAAAATCGTAAACCTTAAGGAATTGACGGGGAACCATGTTCCAGAAATTACGAAACATTTGTGTCAGTACCTTTTATACTCAAAATCATATTCATTTCTTTTGAGTGATCTTAATCAAACATTCTAAAACTACGATGTTTGTTCCCAACAAGATCCAGCATAAAATTTTTTTATGAATATGATTTATGTGTGAGTATATTTCGAAAATTCTAGTTACTTTGAATATCATTCGCAACCAAGTTGTCACTGACTACATTGGTTATACAACTAATTTTGTTTACAATTTATCACCTTATGTTAAGGTTGATATGTAACGAAATTTTCGAAGCCACCCATTTTCCCTATAAAAGAAACCCTTCGAAACTTCTCTACAAGTTATCGATTGTAATTCACGGGAAACCTAGCAAGCTGTCAATTATCTCTCTTGATAATTTTCGAAGATATCTTTGCCTGGGATTAAACTGTTTTTGGGTCAAAATAAATTTTTGACATCACAAGTTTTCAAAATTTTTTTCTTTGTTTCTCAACTAATTTCTTTTGGAATACAGCACACACGAAATCCTTGAGGTTTGACTAAAACCAACTTAAACTGATGATTTCGAAATTCTGGCATATGACTTCGCTTTCTAAACCTCAAAGTGAAAGAGCCTAACCTCTATTCCGAAGGCATCCGACGGTTAGAATTCTTTTGGGGAATACCAAACAGTCTTGTCTCTTGGTGACGCATGGTGTATGATAAGCGTGTAAGGCGTGTTAACAGTTACGTTTGTTACTTTTTGATGAGTACAGTCCGTATTTCAAGGTGCCATGTCAGGAAGCATTTATTGTATTCCGCTTCAAATTCAAAATTCTAGGGTTACATATAAAAGGGGAAATCAGAAGTCAATAACACTTTATGCGATCAAACCTTCTGTAACACAAAATTCTCTTTGCAACTCATCTTCTTCAAATGTTCTTTGCTCTTCTCATGAACAATGGCGACTACATCATCACCAACCACAGATGAAGTTGTTAGCATTCCGATTCTGAAAATCCAAGGTTCAAACTACCATGTAGAATCGAATTTGTCAAAGTATCCGGAGGAACTCCAAATGCTTGTGGTTGCTTTACAGAATTCCGTTCTGTCTAAAGCAATGTTTGATTCTTTTGTTGCTCCAATGTCTTGGCTATCAAAGGCGGGTTCTACTGCATCATACAACAAGGAGACAGGTTGTGTGGAATTCACTATGGTGAATGATACGAGAATTAGGGTATCCAAGCGTTTGTTTTGCAAGATTTTGGGAATTCCAAATTCTGGTCCTTATGATGAACTTTCTTCTTCTCAAGTTGTGTTCATGCTCAACGAGATGGGCCATCAACCTCCTTTGACGCGTATCAGTGATTTCAAGAAGTCTGGGTTACCTACGGTATGGAATTTTTTGTTTGGCATTTTCCTTCGATGTGTTACTAGACGCACAGTGGGTCTTGATAAAGGTAGGATGAAGGTGTATGCAATGGTAGCTGGATTGTATTACGATCTGCAAGTAGATTACTCTGAACAATTGTGGACAAAGTTTTTAACTAGCATTTCGAAGACGAGTGCCAAGCAGGGGATTTCTTGTGCTCGTTATTGGAGTCTGATAGTACAATATGTTTATCAGAAGGAGAAAATCGAAGTTCCGGAATTCGAAGAAAAAGCAGTGTTTCATATGTATGGTAGTCCGAAGGAGGTGCATGATGATCCGACTATCTTTACAACAATAGCTCGCATTCCGGATGCAATGCTTAAGAAGGTGGATCCGACGAATGATTGTTTGGTGTCATATTTGCAATCTATTGATGTTACAGCACGAAGAGAAGAAGAAGTCTAAGAAATCGAAGAAGACAGAGGGTGGGTCTTTGGAAAAAGGGGTGAAGGCAGAAACAAAGAACCAAATGCCAATAGCTACATCTGGTACTGTCGAAGAGGTGTCTCCAATTTTAACCTTAGTGGTTGATACACCAATAATCGAAGCGTCCCCATCGAAAGAAACGATTCCTTCGAAGACGGGTGTTTTTCGACATATCAAAATCAAGAGAACGTCTCAGCTGGTGAAGAAAACACAAGTCACACATCAAGGGGTCACAGTTAGGGAAATTCCGGCTCCGGTGTCTCCATCATCTAAGAAACAAAGGGCTGAAGATCAGGAAATTTTTTTGAAGAAAACCCAATGAATCGAAGAAGTAGAGCAAGTTCCTGAGACACCCGAGGATGAAATTCCAAAAGCAGTAGATATCAGTCAGCCTACTGGTATTTCGACGCCTGATGATGTGAAGCTTATTGAACCAACTTCTTTACCCCAGGTTACATCAACAACTGATTCTCCAGCATTTCAATCAATTATGGATCAACCATTTACCACAATATTCTCAACTCAATCAACTGATCCACCCCATCCATCCTCACCTATTGATGAAACCATGGCTGTTGATGATGAAACTGATAACGAAGGCTTTGAAGGAACGTTCGAAGCTCTTCATTTTGATAAAGCCGAAGAAGATTTTCCTGATCATATGCTGATGACCATGAAGCAGTTCAAGATTTTGAATTCGAAATTGAATTCTATCTTGCAATCTCAAGCAGATGTGGGCAGTGCTGGAGTTACAACCATGGAAGTTGATTCAATAATGAAGGACATGGAAGGCAAGGTAATTTCGAAGGCATCAGGATTAATTCGTGATTCAAAAAGTAGAGTTCTTGAGAAGATTGATCAAAATGATGGAGGTGAAGGATCTGAAGATTGTTACGAAGGAGCGTCATGTGCTCTTCGTACAAGAAGTCAAGAAGGTACGTGAAGATGTTAACATGCAAATTCGCGAACTTCGTGAAGACATGACGAAGGAGGTTCAGAATATTCAACAAGGTTATGAATCAGCACATCAGAAGATCGACATTATTTGTGATGCGTTTGTACAATGTGTCAAAATGTTTGAGCAGATGAATCCTCAAATGACCTCTCTTTTTGCCAAAGAAGAACAAAATTTTGGAGAGTTGGTCAGGTTGTTGAAAGAACTCCAAGACCTGTCTTCGAAATCTATCTCTCCAATTGTTTCTCAAGAATTTCTTTCTCAGAAATTCACTCATTTCGAAGCTATCCTACACAAACACTTAGCTCCATTACTTCATATTTCAAGCCTTTTACCAAATGTATCAGATGCCCCACCTGTTGTCACAGGGGTGCAAGGGGGAGAAAAGATTGGTCATACAAAGGCTGCGGAACAAGTGAAGACAACTGAAGATACGAAGGTAGTTGGAAAAGTGTATCCTTCGAAAGTGGTAGTAAAACCAACTATTGTTTCAGCTGCTCCAGTTATTTCAACTGTGACTACAACAGTTCCAACTTCAAAACCTATATCAAAAGGTATTGTAATTGAGAAACAGAGTGATGTATCTTCTTCAAAGAATATGGCTCCGTCAAATATTAAAGACAAGGGAAAAGGAGTTATGGTTGAGAAGTCAAATAAAGAGAAGAAAGCTGAAGTGGCAGCTGAGGTTGAAAGAATGAGGCATGTTCAAAGTATAATGAGACAAAGAGCTTTGGATGGTTCGAATGTTGATAAGGGTGATCCTTCGAAATTTTTCAATTACGAAACAATAGAATCCAGGGTGATGTTTGATCACATGTATTCTTTTGAAAAGGTTCCGAAGAAGAGCTTTGTGGTGACGAACACAGATTTTTGTCAACTTGACTTTCCAGTCAATGAAATGATGTTCGTTATGACACAGTTCAAGGCTGAAACAAAATCAATGGAAATTGAAGAGGGAAAGAAGATGAAGATAAGATTTCATGTTGTATTAGCGAAGGATCAAGAAGAAGTATGGTTTTTGGAGAAGATCAAGAAGGTGATATCTATAAAAAGGGATATGATTTTCGAAGGGAAGTTTCAAAATTTGAAGTACACTGTGGCAAGAGCAAGTGGAAAGTTACAAGAATTTACAGTGGCAGACTTTCCTTTGATGAACACATATGATCTCATCAACATTGCCTTGAGGCTTAAAGATAAGTCATTTTCTTTTCTCCAAGAAACAGAACCAAATGTTTTCAGTCTTGGGTGTAGGCACATAAAAAAAATTTAGAGATTTATTTTGAGTGCTTAGCTCAAACAGATGTCGAACTTGCTATTGTCAAAGGCTTCGACATAACTGCACCAATGGCACCTTCGAAGAAGCAGAATGAGTTGAAAATTACGAAGACGGTGAAATATGTTTAAAGCCATTGGGGATTGGTTTTGCAGGAAAAGACAAAGTTAGAAGAGCTAAAAGGTTTTTATTTCAAACTTGCGAAGTGGAGAGATACACCAACTCACAATATACGAACTTAATTGTTCGTATGAACCATTGCAAGAAGAAATCGGAAGGAGATAAGAAAGAGATAAAGAAAGTTATCTCTTGGTACATGGAAATCCGAAGAGTGCTGATGTATGCCGTTCAATCACTGACGACTTGAAGACTTCGACCTTTATTCCAAAGGGGGAGATTGTTAGGGCTTAAATGTTGTAATAGTCGAAGTGTCAGTTAGATTGTTACGAAGTTTATTTTGTCTTCGTAAGAAGGGTCTTCGGATGTAATGTTATTTGTACTAAGGCATTATAAAGAGTAGTCTTAATGTCTAGTCCTTAGTATTGTTATGCTTTTGTTCTCCTATAAATAGGAGTCTGTAGTAAGTGAGTAGAAGAACTTTTTCACTCAGCTTTTACAGATTATTCTTTGT
The DNA here is from genome assembly GCF_051521515.1 of Lactuca serriola. Lineage (NCBI taxonomy): Eukaryota > Viridiplantae > Streptophyta > Magnoliopsida > Asterales > Asteraceae > Lactuca > Lactuca serriola. The sequence goes on along the minus strand of NC_136414.1, from coordinate 11,911,842 downwards.
ACTCTGTAAAATCAAAAGCATAATATGAGCTGAACGAATATTATATTTACTCTCGTGTTCATCGTTATTCTTCTTTCTAAATTCATACTTGAATTGATTTTAAACTCGATTACAAATCTCATCAGATACACTATAAAGATATGCAATTGAAGATTTCATGTTCTCTTGTTATTGTGCTATCTGTTTATATTTCTACAATGGTCTTGAAAAAAAATTATTTTTTTACTACTTTTTACCTGGCAGCAGCTTTGTTGGTCTTTTTTCTTAAATGTCATAAATGATTAACTTGTTAAATATGATTACAATTTACAAAAAGTATTAAAATTAAAAGAGGGAGATTAGCTTCTCTCTATTACTTAATAAAATATAATTCATATTTATTCTTAATATCTCTCTCTGTTACTTACAAATTTTCTTGGTTTACATGTGGTTGTAGAAGCCCTACAAATATTACATGTGGTTATAGTCCTCGTGGAGTTGGATGGCTTTTTCAACCAAAAATACATCTTAGGTAAAAGAAATTATATTTTTACCCTTATCCTAAGTGGTTTAGATATTTTTCAGTAAGCAAACCATTATACCCTTTTGTCCATCTAAAAAAAACTATTTTCTCCAATTACCGGTTTTAGTATCTATGTAAAATAAAGAAAAGCACAACACACTTTCATAAGTTTATTGATTTAGCCACTTGACTATGCATATTTGGCTTCCAAGTGGATGGAATTGAATTCCATATTTGTTTGATTTCACCCTTCCTAGGATGGGTGGAAGGAATTCAATTCCATTCTTCCGTTTTCATTGAAAAACCAAAATTCCCTCATTAAAATTTATAAGTGGAAAAGGATAATTTGTTCTTTCTTTTTCATGGTGAATTACATTCTCTTCAGGTAACCAAATTTCTTTTATTTAAAAAAAAAAGAAAAAAAACTTATAAGATAATAATTATTTTAAATTTTTTAATGATGCATGTGTTGTAGCTATTGAAAAATCTCTATCGTACAAACTAGAAGAGGCGTGTAGCGCGATGCCACTTTTCAAAACAAGCAGTGGCATCCTTATTCAGGAGGCACCCCTAGTATTCATTCCTCTACATTGGCCAAATGCTGGAGACAGGTTATTATATTGAATTCCTTGATTCCAGGTATCAATATATTGCCCAAATATTAATGCCATGAACAACTGACCGATTCCAAGGTGGGTGTTAACATTAGCATAACAGGCAGTCCCCATGATATTTTTATTTTCCCTGAAAAAATGCAAATTGAGTTCATGGTCAAAGATAAATGGGCAGATCAGTCGGGTAGGGTTTGGGTCAAAGTGGGTTGAACAGTTTTTAGTAATTCATAAAATACAAATTAAGACTTTGACTTTGCCAAAAGCCATTTTCCTGCATTTCTTTATTTGTCTCATTTTTGGGAGTTGCATATGCCGTTTATGCTATTTCAAAAATAAAAATATATATTATCAAAAGGGACCTGATGTCATTTTTCAACCCTTAATGCATTTCAGATTTTTAAGTATTTTAATTCTAGTTGTGTGTGATAACTATATTCACGTAACATAGATAGAAGCAAAAGTCCTTATATTTATATATTTAATATAACAATATACTTTGAAAGGTCCCTGTTAACAATATTAAATTACATAAATGGTCGATGTCTAACAAAATTTAGAAAAGTGGTCTAGGTTTAACTTAAATTAAATATTAAACATGATTTAAAATTTACCATTTTAACCTTGTAAAACGAAACCCACATTTTATGTTCCAGATAACAAAATAAAATCCTACCCCAAAGTTCATCATAATCATTTTTAAACCCACACGATTAAACATTCTAAAACCATGGTAACCGTTTCAAATTGTGTTTTATGAATGGGAGTTTTGAAGACAATTAAGCAAGTTCCTACTACTTTAGATGTTGTAATTACAAATTTTTTGGGTAAATCAAAGAAAAGGAAGATGATGGACTTGGGAATTTTTTTCGAAGATGGAGATGTGTTCCTTGATTTACATTCAAACATTGACAATGGTCTTGTTGAACTTTCTTGGTAGTTGGATTGGATGCTGTTGATTCAATCAAATCATGTGGAAATGAATCTTTCAAGGTAAAACTATTTTAGCTTTCATGCAGCATACATATGTTTAAATCTTTATCTCATTGTTATCTACAAAAGCAGGAATATAAAATGGCTTTCAGAAAGTATAAAAAAGTCATGCAATATTTGGATCTTGGCTAGAAAAGAAGAAATCGACGAAGGTATAACAACATTTCTTTATTGGTTATAAAGATTTAGTATTTCCCTTTGAAAAGAATTTGTATTTGTATGATTTCTTTCTTTCTCTCTCTCTCTCTCTCTCTCTCCCTCTCTCTCTCTCTCTCTCTCTCTCTCTCTCTCTCTCTTTATTGCTGTTGTTTGTGAATTCATTGTGCTGCATCTTGTAAATCTAACTATGAGTTTATGATGTTTGTGAATTCATAAACGATGAACATGACAACAACACTGAACTGTCAAGGCCTCAGGGGAAAAATAGTAAAAAAAAATTGTATACTTTGCTGTGTTGTACTGTACTACTCATAGAAATAATGCATATGTTATTTTTTTGGGCTAATAAATTATTCTATAAAATTCATGTAAAATATTTTTTGTATATGACTCGAACTGAATCTAGATATTTCGAGCAACATATGTGAAAACCATGTAATATTTATTTATTTCTTTATTAATTTTCACACATTCTATATTAGGAAGTCGATAAATTTGTTCTTTATTTAAATGGAAAAATATTTTAAAAGTATTTGTATTTTCTTATTTATAAATTGTACATCAAAAGGAATCTGTATTACATCAAAAGTTGCCACCTGGGATCTAGCTGCTCTTATCTTGAGCGTTCCTCAACACAAACCTGGTGAGGAATTGCACCTTCCACACCTTCAGATATTGGCTAAGCAACAAGCTCAAAGGGAGGAAGAGCTATCCCAATCAGGGGCCATAATTGGTTCTTATTCTTGGTTCTTATTATTTTTTTTAAGAATCAGGGGCCATAATTGGTTTTAGAGTAAACCCTTTTCATTTTTTGTTCTTATTTCATCGCCTTTTCCTAATAAAAATATACTTTTATGATTACTTCATTACAAAAAGGTAAGTTTGTCTATTCCAGTTTTATCCTTGCTAAACTGCCATGTGTACATGTGCACATTCTGATTACTTCATTTTCTCTAATATTGGTTCAGACTTGGTGTTGTTTGTATTAACTTTTACACTTGATGCTTACATTGTTACAAAAGAGTGGCATGTTGTTGTTCGTGTTGACTACATTCCTTCTTGTGTTGACTTACCTGCTTTAGGCCATGGAAAATATGTTGAACTTGTTAATCCATTTCAATGGAAGGTAACTTTCTTCATTTATTTACTTGTTTGCTGCCAATTTGTATGCATAGTCATAGTTTGACTTAATTAGTTGTTTATTTTGTTTATTAGTTGTTTGTTTTCTAGCTTATTATAGTCACTGATTGGTTTCTTGTTATGCTTAAATCTTAACAGCTATCATGGGAACCTTCAACAGTAGTTTTGGACTGGCACCTTCTTGCAGAAGATATCGTGTACATGTTCTTGTGCAACTATTGTGGATTCGGAAACATCCTTGCTTACTGGTCCAACTGTATGTATCTCACATGAAGCTTCTGTTAGAACTATTAATCTTAGGGATTTCAAGTTTTTCATATTTGTTGTATCTAATTAGTTTGTAAATTTCCGTTACAACTTTTATTGATTTGTTTTATCTTTCCATGGAACGATTATTTGTATGACATTAAATTTTATGCAATGGATTGTATTTTTGTATATGATATTTTATTTATTATGAGACATTAAATGCAAATTTAATTTGAAAATTAGTAAATCTATAAACAATATTTTTTTTAAACATATAAAATTGCGATACGCAAAAATGTGTGTCATCTTCATTTATGACATGGCCTTTCTTAACAGGAGCTTTAATGATACACAATGTGAGTCGTAAATGCGCGTCGTAAGTTCCTTTATGACAGGGCCTTCTTAGATACGCGTTGCGTGTCGTAAATGTGCATCGTAGATCGTGTGTCGTAAATGCGCGTTGTCTATAGACAACGCGCAAAAGCGTGTCGTCTCAGGTTATGTCAGGGCCTTTCTTGACACGCATTTGCGCGTCGTCTGAGCGTTTTACGACACGCATTGCGCGTCGTAAAAGGTTGTTTTTATAGTAGTGATATAAGCTATTGTAAATGGATTAGAACAACCATTACACCAACTAAAACAAGTTTTTAAGTACCAAAACAGTTTTGGGTAATGTTTCTAGTCCATTTCTAGCAGCAAAAGTCGAAAATCTGCATTCTGAGGCTCATACTCGTCGAGTGCGCGAACCTACTCGGCGAGTAAGATGAGTTTACACATGAACTCGGCAAGTCCCCCCATGGACTCGGCGAGTTCAGCAGGCAGACAACACAAATTCGACCTTTTTCACTATTTTGTTTCAAGTATCAAACAAACAAGCCTAGGCTCTGATACCACTGTTGGGTTTTGAGCATTCTAACACTTCCTAAGTGTACATGCAACCCTAGTAAACCTTGGATCTATGTTTGTCTAAATACATGCAAAATTTGTATTCCAAGGTTTATAACTTATCTAGCATGGCATGGGGAACTTTTAAACATAAAAGGAACTAGATAAATTACATACCTTTTGATGAGTGTTGATTCCTTGGAGTTTGAGAGCCAAGCACCAATAATGTGAATACCTCAAATGGAAATCACAAATCACCACAAACTTGGAAAACTTTATGAGAGAGTATACACACTCTTAGAAATCGGCCACACCTTAGACACACACACACACACACTCTAGGGTGTTATATCATGCAACATAAGCTTGTTTATATAGTGTGCATGGTTAGGGTGAAACCCTAATAACCCATGTCTTTTCCTTTCCAAGGATCCATGGGTTAAAAGCTCCATGGATCATCCATGGACTTCCATATAAGCTTAGCCCATTAACAAATGAGTATTAGCCCACACCATATAAATATAATAGCCCATGATTTAATTAGTCTTCCTTTTAATCACTAAATTAATTCATAATTAATTCAAGATTAAAACTAATTAAATAACATGACTTAATATTAATATATATAACTTATAATATATTAATAAATCGTAAGTATACAATTCTCATAAAATTATCCATAAATAGTTTGGGTGAAGTGCAACCCAAATGGACCATGCCAGGTTGGGTTAAGTATATACCAAATAAGTTATGGACTTAGCCACCTTATCCAACAATCTTCTCCTTATCTCTTGTTTTATATTGATTATTGCTTATGTTTATGTTTTTCATTATAGGATCGTTCCTTGTGAACGGTATATCTGCTCTGGTATTATTTGATTCAGGGGCTACACGATCTTTTGTGTCGCTCGTGCTCAACAAGTGATTCGTAAGAGCTCTGGGGGAGCTAGATTACCCACTTGATGTGGAGATAACAGATGACAGGACCGTTAGGGTTGTGAGGGTTCACCGAGGTTTTACACTACAGTTGTTTGACGAGCAGTTTTTTGTGGATTTGGTTCCTATTCCCATTAGAGGGAACAATGTGAAAGGCTCTATGGACTAGTTAAGCCCCAATGGGGCAGTGATTGACTGCGAGCAGCAGCTAGTGAGGGTTTGGACTCCTAATGGGGGAGGGTTAGTGATTCAGGATGAGAGGCCACATTGTGGACCGACTTTATGTTTAGCAGTGAGAACGAGGCGCTACCTTTAGCAGGGTTATGCGGGTTATGTCGCATATGTTATGAATACCTGGGAAAAGGGTAAGACGATAGTGGATAATGTACCAGTAGTACGAGAGTACCCGAATGTATTTCCAGAGAATTTTCCTGGGATACCTCCAGAGAGACAGGTTAAGTTTAGGATTGACCTAGTCCCTGGTGCGGTTCTGATAACCAAGGCACCATATCGGTTGGCTCCTCCTGAGATGCGGGAGTTGTGTATGCAGCTACAGGAGTTGCTAGACAAGGGATTTACCAGACCGGGCATTTCGCTATGGGGAGCCCCAATCCTATTTGTGAAGAAGAAGGACGGGTCACATCGCATGTGAAGAACCGTTATCACCTCCCAATGATTGATGATTTGTTTAACTAGCTACAGGGCGCATCTTGGTTCTCGAAGATTGATCTGTGACCAGGTTATCACCAGATGCGAGTCAGAGATGAGGACGTGCAGAAGACAATTTTTAGGACTTGATATGGTCACTATGAGTTTGTGGTGATGCCATTTGGGCTCACTAATGCTCCAGCCGCGTTCATGGATCTCAAGAACCGTGTGTGAAGACCGATGTTGGATCGGTCTGTGATAGTCTTCAACGATGATATCTTGGTCTATTCCAAGACTCGGGAGCAGCATGAGGAGCACATGAGGGAGGTGCTAGAGATATTGAGGAGGAAGAGACTTTTCAAAAAAGTTCTCCAAGTGTGAGTTTTGGTTGCGCGAGGTGTGATTTTTTGGGCACCTTGTCAACCAGAAGGGTATTCTGGTCGATCCGGCCATGATAGTGTAACATCCCAAGTTCAGGTATACCTTGTAACCCTTGGTCTTTTGAGAACTTGTCCATTTTAGCCCTTTATTCAGAAAAGGTAGTGAATGAGTACGCGGGGCATATGCAGGTGTACGCTCAACGTACTCATATGCGTGCTTTTGACGCGGAAGCCACCTAGTACGCTGGGTGTACTAGGCCCAAAGTGAAAACCCTAATTTAGGGTGAGTCCCCTATATAAAGGATATGATGGCCTCATTCCTGGCCACCATTCTCAAACAACAAACCCTCTTGTGCCCTAAACCTTCGTTCTTAGAGCTTGTGAGTGCATTTGAGAGCCTTTGAGAATCCTTGTGTTTTCTTGAAGTGAAGAAGAAGCCTTGGAGAAGAAGGAGTGAGAGTCCAGTCCCTTGGATCTGAGCATATTTGTGTTGGGAGCTTCACATAGAGGTATAAAGCTTCAAGATTTCTCACACTTTTGATTTGTGCATCATAGTAGAGTATTTAGGTTTTTTGTCCCAAGATGGATACTTTATGAGATATTAAGCTCTAGAGACTATGATCAACCCCCTTTCAGTGTATTTAGTGGTGTAATGTCATAAAAATCTAGTCTTGGACGTTGGAATCAAGCCATGCATGAGATATGAGCTTTTTAAGATAAGAGAGTGAGTGTTTTGTGTGTTTGTGACCATATCAGCCATGCAAAGGCTAAAAGTCACTGACTTTATGAAGTAGGAGTTGTTAGGGAGTCCAGATCTGTGATATGAGCCAAGGTCTTAACTGATTAAGACCAAATGAGTAGAAAGAGTGGAATTGGGACGTATGCTGGGTATAATCCCAATACGCACAGCGTAAGAGTCGAGCATCCCCGATGCCTGCATGGAAGCAGAGTACGCCCAGCTGGTATGTGCAACGTACTCTTTGTCGTTGACTTTTGGTTGACTTTTAGGGTTTGGTCAATCTGTGGACTTTTACGGCCATAAAGGGGTAAAATGGTCGTTTACCCTTCTGTGAGATTATAGAAGGGTTAGTCTAGCTTCATTTGAGGGTCATTGTTAATTAGGGATAATTATCGTGTGTGTTAGGCGGAGACTAGACCGGTGATTCGAGTTCAAGGTTATCTGATTCTTAAGAGGTGAGAGTTATCACTATACTTACTATGAGTGGCATCTTTGCGTGAATGAGATGTATTATGTGCTTATCTGTGTATGTTAATATCTTGCATTATGTCTTTGTGATTTATGTTGAGTATTATTATCATGCTTTTATTGAGTTAGGACCGGAGGGTCCCACTGAGAAACATTGACTAGAGGGTCTTACTGAGTTATAACCTCGAGTGGCTATTGTGCTATGAATGTGGTATTTTGGGGAACTCACTAAGCTTCGTGCTTACCGTGTTATGTGTTATGTATTTCAAGTCCTTCTCAGGATTACGGGAAGGCGCAGGCTTGATTGTATACACACCAGAGTTTCAGCTATGAGAGGATCTTGGATTTGTGATACATACAGTTTTTGGATATTTGTTTCAAGGATTGATATTTGTGCACTTTTGTGATTTTTTAAACTAGATAAATGTGTTTTAAATTGAAAATTTTGGTTTGAAAATTTACGTCGTTACAGATAGCGGCTGTGATGCAGTGGGAGATTCCGAGGTCTCCAACTGAGATCCTGAGTTTCCTTGGTCTAGCCGGTTATTACCGGATATTTATTCAGGACTTCTCCAAGATCGTTGTTCCTTTGACTCGACTGACCAAGAAGCCAGTGACCTTCCGTTAAGGGCCTGAGCAGCATGTAAACTTCGAGACTCTCAGACATCGGTTATGTGAGGCACTGATCCTGACTTTACCAGAGGGCGCTGATGACTTCATGGTTTACAGTGACGCTTCGATTACGGGCATGGGTGCGGTATTGATGTAGCGGGGTCACGTGATAGCTTACGCTTCAAGGCAGTTGAAGCCTCATGAGGCTAATTATCCGACGCATGATCTAGAGCTGGGGGCTGTGGTTTTCGCCATCAAGATTTGGTGGCATTTCCTCTATGGGTTCTGTTGTACCATTTACACGAACCACAAGAGTTTGAGATACCTCTTAGACCAGCCGAACCTGAACATGAGGTAGCGTCGATGGTTAGATGTGGTGAAGGATTATGATTGTGAGATCCTTTACCACCCGTGCAACGCCAATGTGGTGGCCAACGCCCTGAGCCATAAAGCGGTAGTGGCCCCGATTAGAGACATTTGTCTGTAGATGAAAGTGATTAATCCATTGTTGGAGCAGATCAGAGAGGAGCAGGTTAAAGGCCTGAAGGAGGAGCGCCGGAAGCACGAGCGGATCATAGGCCATGTGGTCTCCTTTAATTACAACAATCATGGGCTGTTGAGCCTGCATGGGAGGGTCCGAGTACCATATTGGGGCGAATTATAGCAGATTCTGATGGATGAGGCCCACAAGTCCAGGTTCTCCATCCATCTCGGGGCGACGAAGATGTACAGAGATCTTCGTCCTGATTGTTGGTGGCCCTGCATGAAGCGGGATGTAGTCTGGTATGTTGAGAGATGCTTGGCCTGCAGGAAGGTCATGGCAGAGCACCAGAGGCCCACATCAAGATGCATCCGTTAGACATTCCCATGTGGAAGTTGGAAGATATCACTATGGACTTCATCATGAAGCATCCCAGGACCGCACATGGAGTAGATTCGATATGGGTCATTATGGATCGGTTAACCAAGAGTGCTTATTTTATCCCGATCCAGGAGAGCATATCAGCCAAGAAACTGTCCGAGATTTACGTGTAGGAGATAATGGCACGACATGGAGTGCCTGTCTCGGTGGTGTCAGACTGAGATGCTCGTTTCACTTCCAGATTTTGGAAGCGATTTCACGACGAGATGGGTACTCATCTTCACTTCAGCACCACTTTCCACCCTTATACGTATGGACAGAGTGAGAGGACGATTCAGACTCTCGACGACATGCTACGCACATGTGTCTCGGATTTCGGTGATAGTTGGGATACGTGTCTTCTGTTAGCGGAATTTTCGTATAACAAAAATTACCACGCCAGCATAGACCGACCTCCCTTCGAGATGCTCTACGGGAGGAAGTGTAGGACCCCAATTTGTTGGGGCAAGGTCAGTCAGAGAGTCATGGGGAGTACTGAGGTAGTACTCAAGACTATAGAGCGGTCCGGAGCAGGCTCCAGACTGCTCATAATCGGCAGAAGAGTTACATCGACAAGCGGCGTTCAGACTTGGAGTTTCAGGTGGGCGATATGGTCCTCCTGAAGGCATCACCTTGGAAAGGTCTCATCCAGTTTCGGAAGCGGGGCAAGATGGGCCCCAAGTATATCGGCCGTTTTAGGGTTTTAGCCCGGGTGGGCAAGCTGGCGTACATATTGGATCTTCAAGCGGAGCTCAGCCAGATCCACAACACTTTCCATGTTTCCCAGCTACGGAAATGCTAAGTGGATGACTCAGCGGTTGTGCCTCTAGAGGACATTCAGGTTGATGAAAACCTGAATTACATCGAGAGACAAATATCTATTCTCGATAAGAAGACGAAGCAGCTGAGGAACAAGATGGTGGAGCTGGTGATGGTGCAGTGGCAGCACCGCAGGGGTTCAGAGTGTATTTGGGAGCCTAAGGAGGAGATGAAGGAGCATTACCCGAAGTTGTTTCCATATGCAACAGACTTCAAGGAGGAAGTCTAAGTCAAGTGGGGGAGAATTGTAACGCCTGATTCTTGCTTGTGGAAGAAGAGAAAGCTAGATGACTCAAGAGGGAGAGAGTAGATCCAGAAACTACACATCATTTGTTACATTTTCGGCTGGGGAGTCGCTTGGAGCAACCATCAGAGATTCCTCACTCGATATTTCAACAGCCATCTTGAGAGGTGACTTTTCCTCCAGTAGGAACGGGTCTAAGGAACCAATGTTGGCACGTTTATGTATGTTAACTTATACCGGACTTGGGTCTGATGTCGGGGCTAGCCTGAAGTAGGTTATACAATTCCGGAATTTGGTCCGATGCCGGGGCAAGCCCGAGGAATGTTAGTATGCTTGATGTCTTCATGATTCTTGCATGCGTTTGTTATTTGTTCCGGGATTCGATCCGATGTTAGGGCAAGCTCGAGGAATAATTAGCATATACGATATGTTTATATGTTCCTGGCTTTGGTCCGATGTCGGGGCAAGCCCGAGGAATGTTTATATGTTTATGTTATGTGCTTTTGTTATATGCTCGATGAGATTTTATATGTATACCAGACTTCGGTCCGATACCGAGCGGGGTCCGATGTCGGACTTCAGTCCGATGTGGGGCGGGGTCCGATGCCGGATTCATCCGATGCCGGGTGGAGCCCGATGTAGTGGGCAAGGCCCAGTGTATGGTATTATGTGATTATGTGTATGGTATGTGGTAGTTTGGGGAGACTCACTAAGCTTCGTGCTTATAGTTTTCAGATTTGGTTTCAGGTACTTCCACTAGCAAGGTGAAGAGCTCAGGAGGACTGTATGACACACACCACAAATTTTAGCCTGGGATGTTTAGACTCTGATATATGGCACATGATTTTGATACAGTATTTTATTATGATGATTTGAGATACATTACTTATGATTTTATGAGATAAAAAATAGTATTTATGGTTTTTATAAATAATCAAAACGAAATTTTTGGACCGTATTTTTGGGATGTTTCTGGAAGGCTGAGCAGGTTCAAACAGATGGGGGTCCTATGAAGAGACCTAAGACGTCTAATCAACAAGCGAGGGGCCATTAGGGACAAGGTCAGTGCAACACGTGCGGGAAGCAGTACGATGGGGTTTACCGATGTAGGGGTATGCATTGCTAAAAGTGTGGCAGGATTGGCCATGTCAGCAGAGATTGTACGTAGGGAACGAGTACGTTATGTTTTCACTACAACCAAGTGGTCCATGAAAGGGACGAATGTTAGGATTTGATGAAGGGATCAGTGAGTGCACCTGCTCCAACCACTCTGAGGATTACTAATGGTGAGGAGGGCATAGTAGATGTTCTTGTGGTGAGGATTCGAGTGTTGCAGTCATAGGCCAAGGAGATCCGTGTTCCATTGGTTGATTTCGTAGGTATGTGTTGTATTCACTTCTTTCATGCTCTTATTATTATTGTGCTTATGATTATGTATTTGTGTGTGAGATGCTATGTGTGGTTTATCTAAGTTTCCACCTAGAAATCAGAATTTTCCTCATGATGGTCTAGACATTAACTTTTGAGAATCTTCATGTACCATTTTTCATACCGAGAGTCGTGCTTAGAGGATATTCAGGTGAGCCAATTTTGGATTTCGATGTGGGAAGCATCGACCATCGTCAAAATAAGATTTAAGTGGGAGAAGACTGTAACATAGATAAATTTTACGCCAAATTTAAACTTTTCCAATCACAAATAAAACCAAATAGTATTTGTTTACAAAATGTTTTCAATCATTATTCATCAGAGTGTCCCAATAACCAGATCATAAGGATGAGGAGCGGTACGGTTACGCCTTCGCCTTGCCATGATCTCCTGAAGTACCTGAAACATTAAACTGAAACTGTAAGCCCATGGGCTTAGTGAGCTACCCCCAAAATACCAATACCACACCAATAATACCATATCAACAACAGATAAACAACAACATGCATAGTGGGCCATCGGCCTGATTGGACCACCCTGCAGGGCCTACAGTCTATCTGAATCTGTCCCGAGCCTTCGGCATAACTGGACCACCATGTGGGCCTACAGTCTCCTCGGACCACTCATAGGGTATGTTGGCCTTCAGCACAAAGCATGACCGCCTCAACCCAGACAACAAGCAAATAACCATGTGCGCATAACTAGCATATACATCCGTATACAAACATCAACATATCTATCTCACTAATCATCAATCATAGCAATCTCTCATAACTAGAGTATCGACCTAGCAGGTCACTATCATACCGATCCCTACAGATCATAAGAGCATACAATACTGTCTATCCTGATTCTGATCTAACATATCATAACCATAGGTAGCATATCATAATAATAACGACTAAAGGGTCGGCCTTGGTTCCTTAGACCCTATTGATATAGTGAAGATAACTCACCTTGCAGATGTCGACTTGGTAGATAAACTTCAACCCTCGGATCACCACCCCACACTCCACCACCTATTACCATAGCATAATCATACTCATAAGTTGCTAACCTTTCAAGGTATCCCATAAGCCAACTAATCAAGCCCTGATCAAAGTCAAAGTCATTAGTCAAGGTCAACAGTCCTAGTTGACCCTAACTCGCCGAGTACCCTCAGCTACTCGCTGAGTTCCTTCGGTTTATGATCGAAACCCTAAGGCCACTCGTCGAGTTTCCGTCTTGCAACTCGATGGTCACACACGCATACATAAATTGGGGAAACCTCAACCGACTTGCTGAGCTGTTCATCCAACTCGTCAAGTCTACAACAACCTTCATTGGACTCGACGAGTTGTTCATCCAACTCGTCGGGTCCAGGCTCATCTTCATGAGACTCGCCGAGTCAACCTTGCGACTCGCTGAGTTCCTTCGGTCCTTAAGCCATACAGACTCTTTTAAGCCATGTAGTGGCTCCAAATTACAGATCCAAGCTTCTAAGGCATGCTATTCACGTAAAGTTGCAAACTTTACGTGCATGGGGTTTCATACTCAAAAGGCTTCATATATGACCACATTCGGGGCTTTATGAATCTAGAACCCAAGAAGGGTTTAGATCTGAAGTTACAACTTCAGATCTAGCTCATATCTCACATTATCATCTCAACCAAACCATAAAACCCAAGATCTCAACCAAAAGAGGTCTAGAAGGAAAATGAAGTAAAGGTGACAACTTGATACCTCCAAACGATGCTATCTGAGGTAGATTTCTGATTTCCCACACCTCCTTTCCCCTAGCCTTTTATCCTCCAAGCTCTTCTTCTCAAAAGATCTCCTCTCCAAAGCTTTAGACACACAAGAATGAAGCACCACACGAATTAGCATTTTCTGAGCTCTCAATGGACTGCAAATAGGCCAAAGGAGGCTTATGCTTCCTTAAATAGGGTGCAAAACCCTGAGATTTAGGGTTTCATCTGCCAGCTCCTACTCGTCGAGTCCCTTCATGGACTCGGTGAGTAGGCCACTAAATACGTGTCCCCAACCCGTTGCTACTCGGCAAGTAGGACAACCAACTCGTCGAATTGATGAGTTATTAATTAACTCTTTGATCGATTAGATCTTTGTAACAGGTATGCGATGAACGTAAAAACAGTAAACAAAACACATGTATGAATCAAGATGTGTCGAATGATTTGATTACTCGATCCTCAGCAGAGCTCGACTAAGAACTTCCACTGTAGAGGATTATAGGGTTACAAAACAAGAACGATAAATTTGTTGAATAATAAATCTCTAATCATTACTAATCATCCTCTCGTTCTAGGATGCATGCAAGCATATATTTATACTAAACCCTACAAAACTCACGGATGGACAGGCCCATATCGGAGATACATATTGGACTAGCTAACGAGCCCAATAGACGCAACACAAAATACAACCCAACAATCTCCCCCTTTGCGTCAAATTGGAGCGAGACTATCGTTTCTTCTTGCTTGGGCCAGCAGCGGGAGCCTTCTTTACTGTATCGAATAGACGTGTGATAAGTGCAAGGATTGTTTGTCTGAACTGAATATACCATTGAATCATATCATCAAAGTACTTTACATCATCCATTGTTTTCTGCTTGCATCGATGGATGATCCCCAAAACGTGTTCCAAATAGACAGTGGTGTAAAGATGTTTGTCTACCAAGGCAAAAAGACATTTCTATCCTTCGTTCCTGGTAAACATGACGGAGTTTCTCTTTGGGTCAATCTTTCCCATCTGCATCATGTTGAGATCACTGGTAGAGCCAACAGGAGATATGGTAGGCTTCTTCTTAAATACGCTCGCTATCTCCTGATCCATCAAAGCAACTTCCATGATATAACATACAAGCATCCTCTTAAAATGGTCGATGATCGGACCATATTCAGCTTCGTTTGTAAGAAGGATGTTGTGCAAGATAATCCAATCATGGGGATTAAGGTTGGGAAGATCTGCAAGTGAGATTGCATGTTCGGCCTTGGCAGATCCCCGTAGTACCTTGAACCGAACGTTAGTGAAGTTGCCTTCCCTGTACGGCTTCAGGACCCGAACATTGACGATTTTCTGAGCGCTCCAAGTCTGGTATTGGGGTTGAGCTGCCCTTAGATAAAATTCGACTAAGTCCCGATCAACCTGTGGATGAGGATGGGGGAACTCAGCAATGTTGTCAAAGGCATGAAAAACAAACGCCTTTCGGGTCAGTGGCATATCGAACTGAGAGTCGACAGTGTTAGAACAATCTAAAGAGATCACATGTTCTAGCCACAAGATACTTGGTGTTTCGATGGCTTCTTTAATCAGCTTCTCAAGAGTCCAAGGAGGAAAAAGAGTTTTCCTGCTCTCGAGAAGGTCGTGGGCTTCTTTCTGTCTTCTTTCGGCTTCTTCAGCCTCTCTAGCCACACAAGCATTAATGTCAGCCTCGTTATTTCGACTTTGCCGCTTCAGAATGTCGGCAATCGTTTCTTTATCATCTTGATCACTCTCCTCAACAATATTCTTGCCTTTGTCTTTCACACTGGAACCTGAGGCTTGGCCTACTGGAGGAGGTTCGGTTGTGTGTGTTGCTGAAGTAGGAGGTGGTTAAGACACTTGTTCTTTTTCTCCCCCTTGTTTCGGAATGGACACGAAATCAAGGAGCCCTTCAAGTTTGCTCAGTAGAGAAAGGGAGGGAGCAAGCTTCTCTGCAAGGGTACGTCGTACTGAATAATTGAGGATTGGGTCATGTGCTTCAAGGATGTTTGAGATAGCAGAGTGGACATCCGAAACACACGATTTAACCACTTCTCTTTCAGATCGAAGAGAGTCAATCTCCAATTGAGAGTTGGAGAGTTGAGTACTCTTGACCTTCAGAGCAGTAGTCTTCCTTGCGAGAGCATCCATGAGAGAGTTCTCAGCAGCGAAGTCTTCTTGAAGCTTGGATAGACGCTCTTCAATGGATGTTCTGAAATCTGAGTTGTCGTCAGAAATGGTTTGACGAAGCGAAGCGAACGACTTCAGCTCAGAAGCGACTGATGTAGCCAACTGGCTGATAATAGGTTCCAGCGTAGTCTTGGTGGCTTCAACA
Source organism: Lactuca serriola (assembly GCF_051521515.1). Lineage (NCBI taxonomy): Eukaryota > Viridiplantae > Streptophyta > Magnoliopsida > Asterales > Asteraceae > Lactuca > Lactuca serriola. The sequence continues at coordinate 11,896,053 of NC_136414.1, read as the reverse complement.
CTTTCCTGCAAAGATTTCAACAAGGAAGAGACATCAGTAAATAGTTTATCGACTTTTTCGGTCGCTGCCTCACAAGCTTTGGTTGAGGCGTTTATAGCTGCAGTGGTGGAATCGATAGAAACTTGATGAGCTTTGGAGAAAGCCTCAACAATTTTCTGAATGGCAGCTTCAGAAATGGAGGATTGAGATGTGGAAGACGAAGCGATGAGCGAATCGATTTTGTCATGTAGCTCCTTGAGATGCCTCTTTGTGATAGGAGCATCGTCATCTTCGTCACTTTGAACTTGAAACGGACTGTAATAGACCGAATCAAAAGTCATATTCTCCCCGCCAAGGAGTGGTTCTTCTTCCTCTGAAGCATGAGCATGAGAAGATGGTGGTGGTGAAACTGGAGGCTCGGTAGTAGTAGTAGTTACGGGTTGGGTGGTGTGTTCGGTTGTTGGTGTGGGTTCGGGTGCTGAGGTGGATCTTGGTGCATCAGTATGAACCCTCGTATCAGATACGTTGGTTCTAACATCTGCAGTGGTGGTGGTTGTTGCTTCGGTAAAGATTGGTGGTGGTATTGGGATGAAAGTAGGTGGTATTTGAGTAGTGGAGGTTATGGGGGGAATAGAAAAAGGAATTGTAACGGGTGGAGAGGAAATTGGAGAAGTAGAAATATGAATCTCTGGTGTAGGAGAACATGGTGGAGTGTTACCACGTGAGATCCATCAGAATCAGAACCCGCTTCCTCAGATTCGCTTGAGGATGAAGCGATAATCAGCTTTCGTCGTGGTTGGGTTTTGCTCCTCTTTTGTGGTGGAGACTGAGCAGCCTTAGTGGTTTTCCTTTTCTTGGGAGATGGGCCTTTTGCTCCCTTTGCCACCTGTTTTCCCTTATCAGCCTTCTTGCCTCTAGGAGCAGGCTTGTCAGTGTCATGAATTGATTTCAGCATCTCTGGAGTAAGATCCCTCGGACCAAAACGTCGGAACTCCTTGTACGTTTGAATGATCCGACTGTCAGCAGGAACATCACCATACATTGTTTCGGGGATAGATCCATTGAAGGGAAATTTCGAAGCATCCGACACAATGATCTTCGTGGTATTGGAAAGTACCAATCGAAGACATTGGAGCACCAGCGACAATGGGGACGTGGTACTTGTCCATCACCCATTTTGTGACAATAGTCCAGAATCGGGCATAAGAAATCTCTGAGTGTCGAGAGGTGGAAGAGAGACTCTGAATGAGTTGTTTCCATAGGACCGAACCGTAGTCCATATTGATGCCATTGTAGATCCCGTACATGATGGAGAGAAATAAACGACTTGCCACATCGGATCCAACACTTTGTTCAGATAAGCCCTTGAAAAGAACAGTGAACATCCCATTCCACTGAGGGGGTAGGCACGACTTCATGAATTTCGTAACAGTAGAGAGCACCTCAGTGTACCCCATGTTGTAGAACATGTTGAACAGATGAGCCACTGGAATGGTTTCAGGATTAACCCTCGAAGAATCAGGTTCAAACCCTAACAGCGTACAAAACCTTTACTTAGAAATCGACGCCTTGTGCTGAAAGACCTCGAAGAAAATCCTGTCGACGACCTTGTCGTAGTGAACTGTAGCAAAAATTTGTGACAGGAACTCCATTGGAACAGCTTCAGCCCTGGTAAGAGCAGGAGCGATTGGCGAGAACTTCAGGCATTCAATGATGGGAAACATGAAAGCGTCATATGCCTGAGGAGTAAGATCAATGATCAAACTCTGCTAGGAACGAATGGGCAAGATGTGAGAAGTTGCCTGAACAGATGAAGAATCCGCCATTGTTGAGATGAAAGTGGGAGAGATGATGAACAGTAGAGGTTTAGAGGATTTTCTTGCTCGCTGGGAATATAGGTGCAGTAAAGAGGTAAACGGTGGATCACATTGCCTTTTATACTGTGGGTAAAGGAGAGAGAAAAATATTTCCCAAATCTTTGATTGAAAAACGAAGGGTTTTTCGGAGGTGACTGACGCGTGACAGTTGGGTGTGCCGATGATCACGCAGGAGAGAGAGTGTCAGTCCCTAATCACACGCCTTCCCATCAGGCGCCGTTTGGAGATGAAACGGTTCCTATTCGCACGCTTTTCCCTGTTGCGCCGTTTGAAATCAAATCGATTGGACTCCCACCTGAGTCATCATTTCGTCATCTTATCCCTTTAGAGATTAATGACATCTTTAAACTAAAATCCCCACGTGGATCAATATTAACCACAACCTTTTATAACGGCCAATCCAATTAAAATTCCTTAGAATTAATGAAACCAGGATTTTGGAAAATCAAAAAGATTTTCGTGCTGGGTGTGTAAAAGAAAAAGAAATAAAACAACACTTTTGAGGTATTATGTGATGTCAATAAAGACACGAAACAATGGATCCCGGGCACGAATCTCTTCCTTCAAAGTCAAGAGAAACTTCAAAGTGTTTGTGTGGTTTCCCGTTGAATAACGATCAGACACTTATTAAGAAGTGTTGAAAGGCTTCTTTTAATTAGGCTTATGAGGGTGGCTTTCGCTTCGATTCATAATTCCTGATCTTGATATAAGATAGAAATCGAACGAAGTACTTGTGAGACCAATGTAGTCAATTGAACAAGTAGGTTGGAGATAATTTAAGTAGCAAGGTAAACTAATATATGTGAAATCTCAAAAAAAAATTAAAACTGGATCCCAAGGGAAGAAATGTTATTGGATTTAACAATTTCATAGGAATTACACAAAAGAAAAATAGAGATTTCATGTTGGACCCCCATGAATAAGTTCGTCAATTCATTGGTGAAAGCTAGAGCAAGTTGATTGGTCACCGTCAATGCATAGTAGGTATTGAATTTTGGGTTTCACTAAGCACGTAGTGACACGAAGCTAAGATCATGAACACAGAAATTGTGTAACCATAAACCTCAGTGGTAATGTCTGAGAGTCTCAAGGGTTACGTTTGTGAAGCGAATGTGATGGAAAAAAGTAATGTAGGTGGTGTAAAGAAACCAAAGTACCTCTGCTATAAAAATAAGGACTAAACAGAAAACTCTTATCTCATGTGAGAAGAGAGTTAGGTAGCTCATGATTAGAATAAATATGAGAGCCTAATTGGGAAGACAAGGTTTGTTTGTACCAAGTCAGTAAGGCTTTTATTCAGAATCAGATGAGGCTTTGGTCACATACAGTAGCATGCTTCTAGGGACACTTAGCTAGTGAAATAAGTTACGCACAATAAAATAAAAAAAAATAAAAGCCAAAATAAAATAAAAAAATATTTTTGGAGTTTTTGAATTTACGAGAAAAAAAAATATATTTTTGGAATTTTTGATCGAAATAAATAAGACATAAAACAAATTTATACAAAAGAAAATGTTGGAACCGAACCCGAGCGTTCGGTTTATTTTGGTTGAGAAAACTTTGGAACCGAACCCGAGCGTTCGGTCTATTTCGGGTGAGAAAAATTTTGTAACCGAACCCGAGCATTCGGTCTATTTCGGTTGCCAAAAAAAATAAGATTGAAAAAGAGAAGAACTTTGACAATAGGATAAATGAATTAGGAAAAATAATACAAAAGATTTACAACTAAAGAAACTACCTTTGAGTGATAGGCGAAGATCAGATGATACAACCAAACCCGAGCGTTCGGTCTATTTCGGTACACCAGAGCAAGACCCGAACCCGAGCGTTCGGTCCATTTCGGCATACAAGAGACTCGAACCTGAACGTTCGGTCTATTTCGCTTCTTACTTTTAATCTTGAGAGGTAATTTTTGGTACTGACTCCGATTCCATCATTCCAAGCCCTTGTAGAATTTTGTTGAAAGAAGCTTCAGGAAGAGCTTTGGTGAAGATGTCAGCCAGTTGATCAGTGGTTCGAACAAAATGAATTTCGACATTCCCATCTTCCACATGATCCTTAATAAAGTGATACCTCAGTGCTATGTGCTTAGTCTTGGAGTGTTGCACTGGGTTATGACAGATCCTAATTGCACTCTCAAAGTCGCAATATAGTGGGATCTTTTTCATATTGAGTCCATAGTCCCGGAGCTGGCTTTGGATCCAAATCACTTGAGATGTACAGGAGGCAGCTGCGATGTATTCTACTTCAGCTGTAGACAGAGATACACAAGTCTGTTTCTTTGATTGCCAGCTAACCAACTTCCCGTCAAGGAATTGGCAGCCTCCAGTGGTGCTTTTCCTGTCTAGTCCACAACCTCCAAGGTCTGCATCTGAGTAGGCTTGAACGAAGAAACCTGAGTTTGATGGATACCATAAGCCGAGAGAGGTAGTTCATTTTAGATACCGGAGTATGTTCTTCACAGCAAGCATATGAGGTTCACGAGGATTCGCCTGAAATCTAGCACAGTAACAAACAGAAAACATTATATCAGTCCTGCTAGCAGTAAGGTACATTAGAGAACCGATCATCTGGCGATATAGCGTAATATCGACTGCTGGCTTATCCAAGGATGGAGTGAGCTTGGTACCGAACGCCATTGGAACTTTAACCTTTGAGTCTCCCATCATGCCGAATTTGGCAAGGAGAGTCTTGGTGTAGGCTTCCTGGTTAATAAAGATGCCTTCGGGTCCCTGTCTAATATTTAAGCCAAGGAAAAAGTTAATAGGACCCATTGAGCTCATTTCAAATTTAGTCTCCATCAACTTTCTGAATTCAGCCGTTAAGCTAGGATTCGTTGAGCCGAAGATGATATCATCGACATAGATTTGAACAATCATAAGGTGGTTACCTTCCTTCTTACGAAAGAAGGTTGGGTTGACCGAACCTTGTTTGAATTTGGACATCTTCAAAAACTTAGTTAGCGTTTCATACCAGGCTCTAGGTGCTTGTTTCAGTCCGTATACCGCTTTGTCCAGAATATAGTAGTGATTGGGGTACTTTTCATTCACGAATCCCGAAGGTTGCTCCACGTACACCGTTTCTTCAAGTTCTCCATTTAGAAATGCACACTTTACGTCCATTTGGTAGACCTCAAAGTTCTTGTGTGCAGCATAGGCAAGAAATATTCGAATAGATTCCAGCCTAGCTACAGGAGCAAAAGTTTCTTCATAATCGATTCCTTCCTCCTGGCAGTATCCTTTCACAACCAGACGAGCTTTGTTTCTTATTACATTGCCTTCCTTGTCCATTTTATTTCTAAAGACCCATTTGAGACCAACAGCCGAGGCATCTTGAGGAGTTGGAATGAGGCGCCAAACATTATTTCTTTCGAACTCATTAAGTTCATCTTGCATAGCTTGAACCCAATCAGAGTGATCAAGAGCAGTGTTTACTGTCTTTGGTTCAACTTTTGAGACGAAAGAGTTAAACATACAGAACTCTACTTTTGAAAATAAAGATGTTTGCTTTGCCTTCAGTTGAGATCGGGTCAGGACCTTTTCAGAGACATTACCCATAACCTGTGAAACAGGATGATCTCTGGTCCATTTGACAAGAGGAGGGTAATGTGGATCATAAGATGGATCCAATTCAGCATTTACCATCTCTTCTAATTCAGATTGACTGTCATCGTCATAAAACATATCAGCATTCTCCCCCTCGACTGATGAGCTTTTAGGGGTATCTTGACTTTCCGGTGCTACAGGAGTTTCGGGTGCAATTGAGCTTTCGGGAGCTACAGTACCTTCGGGTGCAGTAGAGCTTTCAGGTGCAGCTGAAGAAGAGTTCTCCCCCTCAACTTGTGAGCTCGGCTGTTTTGAAGAAGATGGATTCTCCCCCTCAACTGAAGCACCTTGCTGAGAAGGTTTATTTGGAACTGATTCTCCTTCACCCAGTCGTTTGGCAGCGTCATCGACAATTTGCTTCAAATGGTCAACTTTTTTGTCTACTGCATTGGCTTCTGAGAGAGTAGCCTTCTCTGGTTCATCAAATAACTCCACAAATTGCTCAAACAAATTTGCAATCGAGGCTGTGCCTTGGCCTGTTTGAGAGAAGATTTCTCCAACTGATTCTTCTGTGGCCTTCAGCTTCTTGACATAACTGTCATCGAAAGTCACATAATACGTTTCTTCAATATTCCTCGAATGCTTGTTTAAAACCCTGTATGCTTTCGAAGTGAGAGAGTATCCCAGAAAAATCCCTTCATCAACTTTTACGTTGAACTTGTTACGATGTTCTTTAGAATTGAAGATAAAGCATCATGAGCCGAATACGTGGAAGAATTTGACATTTGGCTTTCTGTTGTTGATGATCTCATAAGGATTAAGAGTGAAACGCTTATTGAGATAAGACCTGTTCTGCGTAAAACATGCTGCAGCAATAGCATCAGCCCAGAAATATAGAGGTAGAGAAGCGAAACTTAGCATGGTTCGGGCCGCCTCACACAAAGATCGGTTTCGTCTTTCGACAATCCCGTTTTGTTGAGGGGTGTAGGGAGCTGAGAAGTTGTGACTGGTTCCTTTTTCTGCTAAAAAGTCTTCAAATTCTCTATTCTTGAACTCCAGCCCATTGTCGCTTCTGATGTTGTGAACGACTTTCCTCAACTGCACTTCAACCTGCTTGATAAACATCTTTAGCTTGAGAGTTGCCTCAGATTTGTGCTTCAGAAAGAACACCCATGTAAAACGTGAAAAGTCATCAATAATAACAAGAATATACTTGCTACCGCCAATGCTTTCGATAGAAGATGGACCACATAAGTCAATGTGAATTAACTCAAGTGGTTCAACGAATTTAGTGTTTATTATGGATGGGTGACTTTGACGACTCTGATTCCCCATTTCACATGCAACACACAAATGTTCTCGATCAAACTTGAGCAATGGAAGACCCCAAACATGACCACCTGTGACAAGTTTGTTGATATCCTTGAAATTGAGATGGGAGAGCCTTCGGTGCCACAGCCAGCTTTCGTTAGAATGTGCTTTGGATAACAGACAGATAGCTGGATTTCCTTTGATAGGTTTGAGATTGAGAGGAAACATTTCGCCTTTGCACTTCGATTTGAGAATCACTCTTTTTGTTTTCTTCTCTATTATTTTCGAACCCTCATCGTCAAATGAAACTTTAAGACCGGTACCTCCAACAAGCTGAGATACACTGATGAGGTTATGTTGTAGTCCTTCAACGTATGCAAATTTTCTAATCGTGAAGTCTCCATTTGTTATCATTCCATAACCTTTTATCGTGCCATATGAGTTGTTCCCGAACTTGACATTCCCGCCGTTTGGAAGAGATCGGAATTCCCTCAACTTTTCCTTCCTTCCTGTCATGTGACGTGAGAAGCCACTGTCAATATACCATTCTTCGTCGAACTGCTCGTTACTGATAACCTGCAAAAATCAAGCAGATTTAGGAACCCAAAGTTTCTTGGGTCCACGTGAGCCTTTCACAGGAACAGGAATAGTAAGAGAAATGTCAACAAGATATGTTCTTTTTATTAAAGTAGTTTCATCTTTCTTCTTAATAGTGAAAACTTTAATTTTGTTGGGATTTGTTACAGTCGGTTTGGATTCAGGTTCAGGCGTTTGGGCCTTGGAATGCTTTTGATCATTCTTGACTGAGGAAACCTTCGATTTTCCTTTCAAATCTGTTGAAGATTTTGGATTTTGAGTTTGAACAGAATTGGATTTAGAATGGGGATGAGAAGAATTAGAATGAGAGAATTTAGACTGAGATGTTTTCTTGATTTGAGGTTCTAAGTGACCCTTTAGGTTTTGGTCATTAGTGGGACCGAACCTTGAACCTCGAAAGCTTTTGCTCTCGGAACCGAACCTATGCTTTCGGTAGTTGGTGTTCTCTGAACCGAACCTTTCCCTTTGGTTGTTATTCCTTTCTTGCGGTCTGACTGCTCTTTTCTCTGAATTTCTGTCATGATCAGAAAAATGGGCGTTTGAGATCGCCATAACTGTTTTCGCTCTGAGAGATTCTTTTTTGTATCTCAAATTCCTTTGCTACTTTTGATCCTTTACTTGCTTCGGCTGTCGGTGGATGTTGGCTTTTTGCTTTTGCTTTTTGTCAGCCGGTTCACTTTGAACTGATGATGTTTCGCTTGAAGGAGTGAATTCTTCTACATGAACTTCTTTTGCACCACTGGTACTTGGCACATCGAAGTTGTCAGGCTTGTTTAGTGGCTCTGGCACATATCTGCCTTTGGTTTTCTAGGATGTGCGCTCTGACAGACCAACAGTTTCGTTTGCATTATCTATAGGAGCAGACCAGAAAAACTCATCACAACCATCTGCATTGTCTTCGTTTACTATGGCGGTGAGTTCGGCTGTCTGATGTTCGGTTACTCCTATGACCTTATACACCAGATTTGGTGTTGTTCTCACCTTTTGGTACACCATGGCCTTTTCTTCAAGAATCGGGGACTTATTTTGGGATAAACGAGCGAACTCCACAGAATTTTCGGAAATAAGATTTTTGTAGTTTTCGGGTTTGCTCTTGACATACTCAGAATAGTCGACTTCATCCTCTACATAAATTTCACTCATATCATCATCCTCATTGAGTTCAGACGCGTTTTCAACATCAATTTTATTTTCTGAGCTCAAGTTGGCACTCAATGAGTCAAACTTTTGTATGGTTTCGGTCCTTAGTTTCAGTTTATCGTTTTCATCCAAAAGGTTTTTCAACATGTCCTTATGTTCCTTGGACTTTATAAAAGATTCGATTTTGTCCAGACCATACATATAAGTCGGATTCACATCATCAGACGAAACTACACTTTCATAATTATATGCTTCAGCGTCGATTTCATCTTCCTTAAATTCAAGGAAGGGCAAAATCATGCGATGAATTTTCTGCCCTATTTCACAGTTCAGATGAAGTTGAGTGATGTTAGCATAAAGACGTTTAGCAATTAAACAAAAGACATTTCTTTGTTTCAACAGTTTTAAATTGTCTCTTTGCAAATAAATGTTTTCATCTTTGGATTTAATCAGCTCCGACTCCTTCAGCTCTATCCACATCCTCCGTTCCTCACTCTTGGAAGACACCCTGCTTATTTGGTCAGTTAGGTTAGAATTGTTGACCCGTGTTTGAGTTAAACTGCTATCTAGATTTGAGATTCTTAAATTTAAGCTTTTTAATTCTTTTTCATACGAATTTTGTGGGACTTTGAATGAAACAAAAACGGATTGTACCTTCTTGATCAATTCATCTAGCTCATTAATCTGCACGCTGAGAGGTTTTGCTGTGAAGCATAGGTCCTCTCGCTCCTTGGATTCTTCATTCCCACCATCCGTATTGTATCCCCTCATTTGAGATACATCTGTCACCATCAAACACTTCCCACCGCTTTCTTCGCCTCTTGCAACGTATGCCTTTCCATGAGATGGCTTCCTGACCTCATCATCCTCTAAGTCGGTTGACCAGACCTGCACGCCACTGAACTCATCATCCGCTGTCGAACCCTACATAATTAAAACATTCATTGAAGGGTTAGCAGTAGCTTTCTTTCTCTTGATCTCTTCCAGCTTTTTCATCAACAAGGCCTCTTCATCTTTTTCCTCATCCTTCTCTGCCATTTTCTTTAGAACGCAGTCTTTGGCATAGTGGTTCTTTCCTCCACAGTAGTAGTAGTTCACACCTGAATCTCCTTCAACTTTCGCCTCTTTCTTTGGTTCCTCTGTCTTCGGTTCCTCCCTGACCTTTTCAGAACTGTAGCTTCCCTGCCAACTTCGGTTCTTATTGGTAGGGAACCTTTTCTTAATGAACCTCTTTGGATTCGACACCATCATTACATAGTCTTCAGAAGTAAGATCATAGTCTTCTAAGTTGAGATCTTCATCTTCTACCACACTTTTGCTTTTGGACAAGAGGGCCAAGGACCCTAAACTGGAGACAACATTTTTCTCTTGCAAAACAATCTTTTCTTGGGATTTCAAAATCCCCACCAGCTTTGCCAACGAATAAGATTTAAATTGCTCATGAGCTTTAACAGTGGACACAACCGCTCTCCACTCGGATCTAAGGCCATTCAAAAAGGTTACTTTTTGCTCAATCAGCTTCCTTTCTATATCATGTTTGATCATCTTGCTAAGAAGATGATTGAAGCGATCGAACGTATGAGTAACAGTTTCATCTAAATTCTGCTTAAATTCACCAAACTCAGACAAAAGCAAGGTCTGAATAGAATGCTCCAAATCTTCATCTGTGGAATATAGCTCTCGCAGCCTATCCCATATTTCTTTAGCAGTGCTGCATGAACTCACTAGCCTGAATGTATCTGATTGCAGAGCGAATCGAATCAGTCTCAATGCTTTAATGTTGCATTGAAACTTTTCCTTTTCGTCTTGAGCAACATCCTTTACGTCCTTTAACAGATCATTGTACTCTTTCTGATTTTTAATGATTTTTGACGTTCCAGAGTGAGCAAATGGTCCAGAAACGATTGCTTCCCAAATAAGGTATCCATTGTCTTCCGATCCGATGACATAATCTTCAAAGTGATGTGCCCAAACTTCGTAATCCTGGGTGTAAAGGATAGGAATCTTCGTCATCGATCCAATGCTGTTAGAGATGTTGATAGGATTAGATTGTGACTCGTCCATGCTTGATCGTTTTTAACCTGTTTGAAAGATCAGACTTGTAATATTTAATATTAGGGTAAACAAATAAATGCTGAGTTATGTCAATAATGGAATGACGGCTTAATAAATATTAGTTAATGCTGAATAACCCTAATCGCAAACTCTTTCACAGAAAAGATGTGTATGAATTACACAGCCTCCTGCTCTGATACCAATTGATGAGTTATTAATTAACTCTTTGATCGATTAGATCTTTGTAACAGGTATGCGATGAACGTAAAAATAGTAAACAAAACACAAGTATGAATCAAGATGTGTCGAATGATTTGATTACTCGATCCTCAGCAGAGCTCGACTAAGAACTTCCACTGTAGAGGATTCTAGGGTTACAAAACAAGAACGATAAATTTGCTGAACAATAAATCTCTAATCATTACTAATCGTCCTCTCGTTCTAGGATGCATGCAAGCATCTATTTATACTAAACCCTACAAAACTCACGGATGGACAGGCCCATACCGGAGATACATATTGGACTAGCTAACGAGCCCAATAGACGCAACACAAAATACGACCCAACACAAATAGACCTCAAAATCAAAGAAATTCATATTTAAACAATACCTGAGAATTGGGGCGTCACAAAGACTAGCAGTCGGTTCAATTTTTGGTGGTATCAATAAACAATTCAAGGAGTCCGCAAATAAGCATGCCAGGTTTAGATGCACGACTCAGGGATCTTTCATGGTTTCGAGGCAATGAAGGATTGGTATGATCGTGGGTGTAAGATCGGTGGTCGTCAAGTTCATACCTTCGAGTGTGGTTAGTTACAGGATTGAATGGGAATTTATCTAGAGTAATTAGGTCGTTGAATTGGTTGGATACCCATTTCGATAGTTCAGATTTTGTTCTTCATCATCCGATAAAGCTGCCGAGGAGCTTGTAGTGGATTCAATGAAAGTTATTGGGAATATTGAGCTTGTTTAGATTTCTAGGAGTATTCATCTGATTTCGGAAGATGTGTGTTCTCTAGGATTGACTAGTAATGGAATGCTAGTTCCTGTAAGCTCAGGTTGTCGACAAATCTGAGTAGTAAGGTCGCGAACTGGCTTGGAAATCCGTCGATTTCGTGGTTGGTAGTGCGCAGTTGAATCCAAGTGCGAAAGAACCGCTTGGATTAATAGGAATGATTTTTAGGCATGAAACAAGGAGGAGTTCCATACCTTAGATAAGATGAAATCTAGTTCTAGTTTCGGTATGGACTAAGGTTTTCTTAAGGAATGAGGATCCAGGTTACCTTACACATCAACAGTGGTGCATGGCAGTTATGTGATTAGGTTCAGGTTGAGGGTTTTGTTAGAGCCTCTCTGCTTTTTCTTGTCTAATTAAGGCTTTAGGGTTCGAAGCATAACCCAAACACTTGAATGAGGTATGGTTGAGTAAGGTCTTGAGTCATGGTTGATTATGGTATGGTATGTTAGATGGTGGCAAGGACATAAGTTGGGTCCGTGGCTCTTATGGAAGCGTTGTAAGACTGCGAGATGGTCGTAGCATTCACTTGGTTGGCAGGTAGTGGTAAAAGTGTTGTAAGCCTATAGGGTAGCCATAGCATTAAATTGGTTGGAAGGTAGTGGTAGAAGCGATGTAAGAATGCAGGGTGACCCGTAGCATTCACCTGGTCGATTAGCAGCTGTGAGGGTGTTGTGAATCTACGATTTGGCTCTTAGTTTTCTCAATGTAGAGTTAAACCCTGGCATGATGGGTTGTGAGACTGTAGGAGGACCATAATATTTATGGGATTGAGGAAGGTTGTAGGCCAATCTGGGCCCAATTGTGATGTAAGACTATAGTTGGGCGTGTACATTCATGTAGAGCAAAGTAAATTATGTTGGATCAATGTAATGGTTGGTTATATTATCCTTGGTTGGATCAGGTGGGCTGTTGGAGCCATTGTGGCAAGAAGGCTAGGATAGCTCTTGCCAGATAGACCTTCGTTTGGAGTCACATGGTACAATTGTGTATAAGGCTATTAGCCTTAGAAACCGGTTGGAAATCCGATATTTTGTTAATTGGAACATAACTATGAGGCCAGGGAGGTCTATGTTAGATCATAAATGTGATTATGGAACATAAAGATGAGCCTGAGATGGTACCAATGACTGAGACTCATGATTGAAGTTGCCTTTGTTATCTAGTAAAAGGTTTTTGACAACGATGAATGGTCAAGGATTCTATTTCCCTATGGAATTAACATGATGATTCAAGGTCAGAAGGGTTTAATTTTGGTTTTGGATGTGAAGTGGGGTCATATTGGTAGTGATTCATAATGATTTTGTATGTCGGAAAGTCAGACAAGGTATTGGATTTCTGGGTTTTGAGCTGAGTAACAACGATTATTCTTCATTGGTTAAGGTTAGCGGGGCAAGAATTCGATCGTCGACGGTATGTGGGTCCTACTAAAGTTGGGTTTGATTATTACTTTTGGAAGACCATCGTATGTTAGAATCGGATTTTATCAGGGATCTGGAAGAATTGACCGAATCGTCTAGATTGCCTGGAATGTAGTAAGAAAAGATTTTGAGGATGAAATCTTATTTAAGTGGGGAGAGTTGTAACAACCTTGTTCCAGAATGGTTAAGCTCACTTGTATCAGGTACCGAAGATGGACTTTTGGAGGAAACTCTGTGCCACAACGTGGACAAGGGAGGCCATGACGTGGCAATATTTAAATGGATCGCGTGTTATTTTGGGTCGCAACGACGTGGCAGCAGTTCTGGCCCAAGCTGATGATTCTTTTAGGGTTTGCTTCGTATTTAAGCTTCTCTAAACCATTTCTAGGGCTCATTTCCAGCCTCTAACACTGTTTCACACAGATAAACCCTAACCTTCATTCCTTACTTGATTCTTGACCTTATTGGTGCATTTCTTGGCTTGAAAAAGAGAAGAAGAAAAAGAAGAAGAAGAAGAAGAAGAAGAAGAAGAAGAAGAAGAAGAATAAGAAGAAGAATAAGGTGTTGTATTGTAAAACCTTGCAAGGAAACATCATCATCATCTCATTTCTATTTGGACCCTTGTAAGTGTCAAACTTCCAACTTTATGGTTGTGCTTGACTAGATCTAAGTTTTGTCCCATGTTCTTCATGAGTTGATCAAGTTCGAAAGGAAGAAACTCATAAAGTTGGAAACTTTATGACTCTCTTGAGTCCCAAAAGCATCATATCTTGTAGATATAGACTTTGGTAGGAGTTCTTGACATTACATGAGTTTTTGGGCATTTTTAGCTTATTATGACCTAAAATGGATTCGAGACATGTTTTAGGCATACATTTCAATAAATCTTTCAACTTTATGATGGATCTGGTATTATAAACCCTTCTGGAGTAGTTGGGTTACTGAATTTTTCAGATTAAGGAATTAATGGTTAAGACTTTGTGGGTTTCGGATTTATTTGGACCTAGGGTTTGAGATCTTGACCTCTTTGGGTCCCTTAATGGATAAAATTGGAAACTTTATGCATTTAGATCATATTATGGACCAGATATTAGCTTTAGAGCTTTTGGAATAGAAGAAAGCAGCTTAATCTATTAAGTTGTTGGAAACCCAGTGCCCACGACGTAGCTATAGGTCGCCATGACATGGCGACTGGGAATTTCTCATATGTATGGTTGAGTGAAGGCCACGGCATATCCAAGGAAGGTCACGATGTGGCGGTTGGTTATGACCGTTGCTTTTTGGTCAATCTCTATTTTCATAAGGTAGACTTAGGGTTTGCCTTGTATGGATTATTAGGAGGTGTTTAGCACCCATCTTTTGGTGGTGAGAGTTGTTGGTTGTGATAGGTGTTGTGTTGTGCGAGGTTTTAGTCAACATTGTAATTCAGGTGAGTCTCCTCACTGTACTCGGGAGGTCGAAGGAACCAATGTCGGCCAATGGTTTATGTTATATAGGAAGACGAGGGGGTGGACCCTGACATTTGCATGAAAGACGTGGTGGTGGCTCCCATCAAATTGTAAGCAAGACCAAGGACCAGACCCTAGCAGTTATATGTAGTATGCGAGTTGTCTTTGTGATACTTGCATGGAAGACTAGGAGGTGGTTCTTGGCACTTGTTTGTAAGACCTAGGTGTTGGCCCCCGGCCTGGCAAGGAAGACCATGATAAGGCTCATGGCATAATGGCAAGACTATGGTTGGCACATATGAATGTCTTTTGTATGTATGGTATGTGGTATTGTGAAGAACTCACTAAACTTTGTGCTTACGGTTTTATGTTTATAGTTTTAGATACTTCTGGTACGAAAGGGAACGCTCCGGCGTGACTGCACAACATCCCCCAGAGTTTTTTACATTGGCAATTTATGATCTTTATTCTTTACTCTGATGTTTAAATAATATATTCATTTTGATCGGTTTCGGAACAACTCGTTTGTATGGTTTATTGTTTTAAAAATGAAAATTTTAGTATGAATTTTTGGGACGTTACACATTGATTAATGATTACGCTTTTGAATTATCAATATTGTTTTTCTTAGTCAAACTGTGGTGTCCATAGATTATAACTTAGTACTTTATATAATCGGTTGTTTTAACATATTTCTGTCATTCATTTTAAACGACTTTCTGTCATTTCGATCTCATATTTTACTCGTCTAATTATCCACGTGATAAGTAAGAAAGATAGTTTTTTTTCTTAGTCATCCACATGATAATTATAAGAGAGACAACTTTTTTTCTTATTTAAAGCGAGAATATCCTAAGTTGTCTTTGTATTTAACAAAATTTCTTCTATCTTTTTTATATGCTTCTTGTTATAATTTTTGCTTCTAACTTTCAAGTTTTGATTTTTTTCATATTATATTGTAGAATAATTGAACAGATTATTAATATAATTGTCCACGTCAGACTAAAAATTGTTGAACAAATAAGGTTACAGTTTAAAAGTACGTTAAATACGGTTTATGGTAGTAGCAATGCTAGGCAAAAAACTATCATTTTTTTGTTCTCAAGCCGGTGAAACTCCATTAGGCCTAACTACGACATGACCTAGCTATTGTAATTGTCAATGAAGGTTTGTTAAATACGTGTTTACTGTTTGAAACTATTTTACCAAAAGAAATGATGTGAAACGTTTTTCATGAAAGGCTAGTGGAACATGGCCAAGCTATTGTAATTGTCGATGAAAGTTGGGATATTCTCAATATTTTGCGCAATATGCTAATTGTTTTTAAAGAAACATCAATTTATTTATCGGGTGTTTACTTCTCAATCAAATATTTTTAATGAAAAAAAATAAATTAAGGGATTTGAGGTGCGAGATAACTTGTTTTTATATGTTTAGTCAAATACAAACCTTAATAGACTGATAATTTTGATATATCTTAAATATAATCACATTCAAAACAAAATGCTATTTTCAGAGATACTTTTTGAAAGTTATTTACCTTTTATTCAAACAAATATGCAGGATGGTCCTCAAGAAACCCAACGTGGGCTCTTAGGGTATGTTTATTGATCGAAAAAATTACTTGACAAAAAGAAGCCAAGAGTATTTATACAAAAGCTAGAAAACCTAAACAAAATAAGATACTAGATAAAGATTAAAAATAAATGAGATCGGATAAGCTGTATCCGATAATATCATTTACTCCCCTTCATGTTGAAGCGTGAAAATTGTGAACACCTAGCTTGGTAAGTAGATAAAGGAACATGTCGGTGCCTAGAGGTTTGGTGAAGATATCTGCAACCTGGTCTTTTGTGTTGATAACACAGGTTTGAATTTGACGAGGGTACTTTCATGGAAGACAGGGTTGTTGACAATGTGTCTTGCTGCCTGGTTATCGCAGTAAAGAGAAGTCAGACTCAATTGGGGTGCTTCTAAATCTTTCAATAACCAACGAAGCAATAAGATTTCACAAACAGTGGAAGCCATGACTTGATACTTAGCCTCTGGAGAAGACCTGGAAACAACTTATTGTTTCTTCGTTTCCCATGAAACAGGAGCGCTGCCTAAAGTAATAAAGTAACCTGTTTTGGAACGTTTAGCGAGATAGCACCCAAGCCAATCAGAATCACAGTAAGCCTTCAAGGTAAGGTCCCCAGTGGGAGGAAGAAAAATCCCTTGTCCCGAGGTAGCTTTGAGATAACGCAACACATGAAGAGCAGCATTAAAATGGAGTTGTCTAGGAGCAGAGACATATTGGCTGAAGGTATTGACAACAAGAGTGATGCCGAGTTGAGTGACTTGCAAGTATGAAAGATGTCCAATGAGGCGATGGAACTGGCCTTCATCAGCAAGAAGCGTGTGGTCGACATCATCAAGACAAATATTTTGTTCAATTGGAAATGATCTTGGATGACAACCTTGTAGTGTAACACCCGTGTTCTCAGGTATTTTCAATTATGGCATATAGATTTAAAAGAAAATGCAATATTGGTCCATTACTAGGAGCGTACCTTGTGGGTACGTTGGGCGTAGCTCATTAAATGAGATAGGGACTTCTTTGAGTACGTTGGGCGTACATAAGAAGTATGTAGGCAAAACTCGAGCTGACCCAAACCCTAATTTTTAGGGTTAAGCCCCCTTTCAAAAACCTTAAGTCCCATGGGCCACTTCATAATCAACCTCCACTCCCCCTAAACGGACATTTTGAAACCCTAACCCTTGAAAGCTTGTTTGGACCTTTAGAGTGTTCTTGGTGCTTGTTTGGTTCTTGTGAGTAAAATCTACTCCAGAGCTTAGGATTAGCATTCCTAGGTGTTTTTGTGGTTCTTATGTCATAAAAATTGAATCTTAAGGGTTATATTCCTCTCATACATGAATTGTTGGTCACTTTGAGAAGTTATGGACCTAGGTTTGGTTTTGGGATCTATTAAGACATGCAAAAACTTGAAGTTTTCGACTTTATCAGTTAAGACCTTCCCAAGATTAAGATATGTGAGTTGGACATTTAGTCTTTAGGTATTAAGAGCTTAAAAGGTGGTTTTGGATAACAGAGGATTATGCAGGGCATAACCTCTAGGTACTTATGGCGTAATAGGTTTAGCCCAATATCCTTTTCTGTGAACATCCAATATATAGGGCGTAAAGATGGAGTACGCATGGCATACTCCCAGTTGCACACTTGGGCTATATTTGGGTGGGTTCAACTTAGAAAGGGTAAAATAGACTTTTACCCTAGTGCAAGAGAATATGAAATGGAACTTTGATTTCGAGTTATTACCCTAATTATTAATTAAGGTGGGTTTTGGTTATTGTTGGGTCAAAAATGTGATTTATACTTTACTTTTCTAGGCAATTATTTTTATGTAATATTTTATGAATTTATGGCCTAGTTTTCGGCTGAGTTTACGGCCGTAAACACCTTACGGCCGTAAACTCATTTACGGCCCATGTGTGTCCGGCTCATGTTCCCTTGTATAAACAGAGGTGTTAGGGTGAGGAGTAGAGATTGATGATTGATGAACTAGAGAGCTTACGGCCAGAGAGAAGAGAGAAACGTGTGTGTGTGAATCTTTTGTATCTGGAGCTTTAATTCATATCAATACATACAAGATTCATATTTTTCTTCTTTCTTCTTCTCTTTTATTTTATCTGACATCATCCGTTTGATTGAGATTCCGCACCATCAAACGGATCTGACTGATACACAGGCAAATTAGGGACTTACAATTGGTATTAGAGCCAAGTTGTATCAGTCAATTTTGTCAGATTTGGGGCATTATTTGATCTTATTTTAGAAATATTTTTGCGTTTTTGGATAGATCTCGCAAAAATAAGGGGGGTTTGTTCTTCGCGTTTTTCATAAAAAACGGGTTTTTGATCTAGTTTTAGAGCAAAAAAGGGTAAAAAAACGGTGTTTTTAGTTGTAAACTGCAAGGTGGCCAGCAGCTAGGGTTTCCGAGGAGTTCACGACCCGAGGTTTGCGGCTAGGAGTTTGCGGCCTCGGCTCGGAGTATACGGCTCAGCAGCGTTTACGGTCTGGCATCTCGCAACAGGTCCCCGCTTCGCATCGCATCGGCTTGCATCGCGTGCTAGTCCTCGCTGCAGCAACTTCGCTTCGCATACACTAGAAAAAAGGTAAACGGATTTGACGGTGCCGAGTTTCGAACCCGGGACATCTAGTTCACAAGGCAGCGCACTTAACCAACTCAGCCAAGCAATCCCTTGTGATCTAACTTCGCATTTTTGAACTTAACCCATCCCTGTCGATTCCAACTTTCATTTTTTAACACTTTTAACCCCAAAACTAAATTCCTTTTAATTCTAAATTCCTTTTTCATCAAATAATAATAATAATAATAAATTAATTAATTAATAATAATAATAATAATAATAATAACAATAATAATAAAAGAATTAAAAAAAGTATTTTTTAACTTTTATTTTTTATTTTTTATTTAAATTTTGACTTTGACTTCCAAGTTTGACCTTTGACTTTAAACTTTGACTTTTTCGTTTAATTTTTTAAATTTTCAAATTTAACTTTTCGGTTTGACTTTCAAGTTTGATTTTTTTTAGTTTGAGTTTTTCAAGGTTGACTTTTTCATGTTTGACTTTTGAGTTTGATTTTTTTTGACTTTTAAGTTTTATTTTAGCTTCTAGTTGTGTTTTTTAATTCATTTTAAGGTCTACGAGGGTCTTGAAAACATGATAGAGAGTCGTCAAGATATGTTAAGATAAAATTTCAACATTTTTTATTATATCCCTGGAGAAACCCTCGAAACTCAGTTGTAGCGATTTACTACACTTATTACCGAGATGAATATAGCTAAGATCTTCTTGTCTAAATCTGAGACAAACAAAAAGCTATTAAATTTACTTCCAAAATCGTGGGATATGGACGTGGCTGACATCAAGAAGACAAAAGATCTCAATCGTCTTAGTCTGACTGATATAATTGAAGAACTTAACGCTTTGAATTGTCGAAAAACAATGAGTTCTATAAACCTTCCGGTCAATGAAGTGTCATGTTCTCATTCATGTGAAGTTTCATGTTCTCAATCATGTGAAGATACGATTAAGTTTCTTCGAGAACAAATTGATGTATTTAAAAGAGAAGTTGAAGACCTGAGATATGAAGGATATCAACTCAGGAAAGGACAGAAACCCCTGAAGGCTGAATTAGAAGCAAAAACCAAGGACTTTAGGAAACTTCAGGAAGACTACAGTAACAAATGTGAAAACTATGATTATGTAGTCAAACAAAATGCTGAGCTAGTGGCTGAAGTTGAATCTTTGAAAGGAAAGTTTGAAACTGCCAAACTTATGTTAGAAAATATGATTTCTCAAGTGAGGTGGTTGCAAATATGATAGACCAAAGCATGCAGTTTAAAAGGAATCAAAACAAGGGTCTAGGGTATGATAGTGTACCTCCTCCTTACAATCATAACTACACATCCATCCCTATGAAACAAGAAGAAATTGACAGGGAGGCACATCTTAAATACGAAAAACCAGCTGGATTTGTGTTAGGAGGGGTTATTAATGTTGAAAATACTGATGTTTCTGTTACATGTGCAGGTAAAGTAGCAGAGGATGAGAACATGGAGAGTTCTTCTGAACAAACCAATGACTCCTTGAACTCTAAATATGTTGCTTCGAACTCGGCTGCTTCTAACAAACCTGCCGTTGAGAAATATAGGCCTCCAGTTCCAGCGCAACAAAGTGCCTGTTGTAAGTGTGCATATGGGAACAACAAGAGACAAGGAAAGGATACGCCACCAGGGGCAGGAAGAAATAATTTCCCAGTGAAGAAAAGGACTTTTTTTCACTATGGAACACCTGGACACATTGCCAGAAACTATCCTAATCACGCATACATTCCCTACTATGCACAAAGGTAGCAGAACGCACCAAGAGGGAGATACTCCAAAAGAAACCCCTCAAGGTCACGTTCAGACAATGCTGATTGGAATGCGCAGAAGGCCAAGAATCAATCTTCCAAGGCCAAGAATCAAAATCCCAAGGGCAAGAAGGGAATGCCAGCCAAGAAGCCCAATCCAAGAAATGCTCCTGTGAAGCCAAGACCGGTTAGGTCAAAGTTATCTCGGCAGCCGGCTTCAAGTTCCAAATCAAGTGCCGAGGCACCCATCGGATCGAACAAGAGATGAGTTAAACCCGAATATAGATGGGTACCAAAGGTGAAAACTCTAAAATCTCCTAATGCTTCTAACGTTTCTACATCTTCTGTTTGTGATAAGCAAGATATGTCATGGGAGAGAGTACCATGCATTGATGACAAAGGTCGACCCAGTTTCAAAATGGACTGGGTTCCAAAGACCAATTAATCCCGCTCTGTGTCGGAGCAGCTATGGGGGCATATCATCAGACTTCGGTTTGTTGGTAGTGGCTGTTCCAGGCACATGATAGGGGACATATCTCAACTGTACAACATTCATACCTTTGTTTGAGAGTATGTGTCCTTTGCGGGAAAGGAAAGAAATGGAAGAAAAGAAGGGATAACATGGGGTTAGTGCTTAACGACATGAAGAATTTTCGGATCTGTTCTGAGATTACGTGTGTTGTTCTCAGACCTTCTAGATGCAAATTCAATCGGTGACTTACGGTTTGCGTTTTCTTCTCTATACTCCTGAGTTTGTCTTAAGTTGATTCGCTTTAAAGACTAATTTTTGTTTTAGGATAGTTTAAATTTGCGCATTTACTTTCGTTTCTCTCCTATGCACAAATTTAGGGGGAGAAATAAAAACAAAACAAAAATTAGAAAACTAAAATAAAAAAAACATTAGAAAATTAAAAGAAAAATTAAAAAATTGTTGGTTATGAAATGTGCTTGCAGGAGTTGTTTTGGGAAGTGATATGATAATGTGATAACAGGAAACCTGAGTCTGCGTAACGTACCCGAAGTTGAAGGGTCTATGCTCTGACTTGATGTGTCGGTAGGCACGAAAATTTTTAAAATGGACTTGACTAGGCAGAGTTGAACTTAGGAAATTCATAGACTTGACAAATCTTGACCTAGTTAGATCCGTTCAGCCTGACAATACGACGCTCGGATAGGTTGAGCAGGGAGATATATATGGGAATCTACTCGTCACATTAATTGAACCCATACTTGGAATCGTGGTTTAACTTTTCCTCGATGTGCGGATTCTGTCCTTAATTTCGGTTGGATGGGGCGATTGGTAAATTCCGATAAATTAGGTCTGTAGAATATCATTTTCTTTCTTTCCGTCTGTTAGTCATATGTTGTCTCCTTTGCGTGACCTCCAATCCGACCTGGTACACAACATATGCAACTCTATTTCTCTGCAGGCTATATATATATATATATATATATATATATGTGTGTGTGTGTGTGTGTGTGTGTGTGTGTGAAATACTTCTCATCTGTTAGCCATATGCTGTCTCCTTTGCGCGATTTCTAATCCGACCTGGTACATAACATATGCAACCTTCTTCTTCTCAACCCCTCTAAAGTAGTTAGCAATAGAATTCTGAACCTCTTCTCTCTCTGAATGGTTGTCTGCTCACCCGATGTAAGGAGTACTCTGGAAGTTCTTGATGGCTGGGGCATATCAAGAAGCGGGAAACACGTTCTAGTACACTTAAAATTGAACACATACAGATTGTCTATAGATCTCGCTGCTCAATTTAGGTGGACAACAATATCTCTGGTCGTCGTCAGATGAATGGACCTTAAGATATAGTATCTAAGAAATTAGGATCAAATATAAATTTTAGGTTTTTAAGTTCATCATGTCTTGTAACAAATAGTATGTCCTAAATCTGTCACAAATTTTTCGTGTTTAAGTGGACCACAATACTGACGATCGACCAGACAAAGATGTGAATATGGAAGGTACCGAAAAGTGGATAAAGGCTGTCTAAAAACTTTGATCCCAAATCACTCTTAAATTTAGATATCATTTTTATTTTTGTTAAATTTGTCATAGTTTCGTCTAATTTAAATATTAGGGGAGAACTAAAAATTAAAAATAATGAAAATAAAAAAAAAAACAAAAAATTCAAAAATCAAAGAAAATAAAAAATAAAAAATCCAAAAATAGTGTTATTTCTGTTATATTTCTTGTTCAGAAAAATCATAAATCCAAAAATATTTTTGTTTCTATTTTAATTTGTGTGCTAAGTTTTCCTTTAGTTTTGTTTTTGTCTTGAAAAGTGATTTCAGGTATAGATAAGACTCATGGAGTTTGTGTTGAAGATTTCTGAGCCAAGGCTTCGTCCGTGAGCATCGAAGAATTCGCATTCGAAGGAGCAAGGAATGAAGATTATTCTTTTGACATTCAATCTTTCAACTCCAGAAGCAAGGTGAAGCTGAAATTGAAGAATATGTGATGGATTGCATTGAAGCTTCCTCAATCAGTCTGCTGCTATCGTTGTACCTGCTGAAGTGATCTAGAAGATTTATTTCTCTCTGATGTTCTTTCTGAAGATTCTCAAGCTGAAAGCGTTATCTTTCAAGAATCAGTACAAGAAGCCTTCTCACCCAATGTGTGTTCAATGCCAAATTCTGAAGAAAACCTCAAGTGCTCAAGATGAAGTCATTCATTGAAGATTCATAAGTTCATCTTGAAGTCGTGAAGAGTTTGAAGATTAAAGCTGAAGCCAAGCACTCATTGAAGATTAACAAGAAGAGCCAGCTACTTTTTAGAGGGAGCTTGTTGGGTCAATTAAGAAAAGAAAGCTATAAACCAAGGGGGAGATTGTTGGGTCAAAAATATGGTTTATACTTTACTTTTCTAGGCAATTATTTTTATGTAATATTTTATGAATTTATGGCCTAGTTTACGGCTGAGTTTACGGCCGTAAACTCATTTACGGCCCATGTGAGTCCGGCCTATGTTCCCTTGTATAAATAGAGGTGTTAGGGTGAGGAGTAGAGGTTGATGATTGATGAACTAGAGAGCTTACGGCCAGAGAGAAGAGAGAAACGTGTGTGTATAAATCTTTTGTATCTGGAGCTTTAATTCATATCAATACATACAAGATTCATATTTTTCTTCTTCTTCTTCTCTTTTATTTTATCTGACATCATCTGTTTGATTGGGATTCCGCAACATCAAACGGATCTGACTGATACACAGGCAAATTATGGACTTACAGTTATGTCCAGTGTGAGGAACCTTTGTAGCAGCAGCTCGAGTGTGTGACTTGTTTATCATCAAATTGAGGCGAGTCTCTGTTGGATTAAGGTGTCTAAGTCAATAACTAAATTGGTATATTCTTGAATTAGAAGCAAAATCCTTTTTGGGTTACCCTCAAAACTAGTAACTAATTAGATTGACAATTGGAGATAGAGGATAATTTGTTAGTTTATTATATGAATAATAAACTAATTGGAAATTGAAATAAATGATTTATTAATATATTATATGATTAATATATTAATTGGAAATATTTATCATTAATTTATTACTTAAAATTGATTTGGATTTAATTCTAAGATTAATTAACATTAATCATTCAAAGGACTCTTTGGTTTCCATGGGAGTTTCCTTAAGCAAGTATAAATAGGACACCATGGATGCCATATTTTCCACACAGATATACTTGCTTTCATAGAGCCGAATTTATGCTCTAGTCTCCTCTCTCCTCAATTCTTCGTGCTACTAGAGTTTTGGGTACAAGTCATTAGAGGCATCCATTCCTTGGGTGCAAGCTTTCCAAGATCTAGAAGAAGGATTCTACTTTGATTATTTGCAATAATAATCAAAAGGTATGTAACCATAATTTTATGTATGAATTTCGATTTCATAGCCTCTCTCCTAGGTTTTTCTTGATATTCATAGTTAGTTGCTATCAACTGAGAAAACACAGATCCTTTTTAGGTTGCATGTTAACTTAAGGGTTTAAGTGTTTTTCCGCCACATGTATTTTTCGGTTTATAACCTAGAAAACCCATCAGTGGTATCAGGTCCATAGGATTTCTATTTGATTGTGCACTAAAATGAATTGATCAAAAAAGGATAAGGGAGTAGGATTAAATTTTCATTTTTTAAATTAATTGTTTAATTAATAAATAATTATTTAATCCATGAAACTAAATTATTTAATTAATTGTTTAATTGGTAAATAATATGATTTAAATTTATTTAATTATTTGTTTAATTAAGATAAAAGATTAAATCATCAATTAGTTTAAAATTAATTATTATTAATTTTTTTATTCGAAAAAAATAATTTTAAGCTCTCGTATTTTAAAAAGCAAGTTTAAAATACACCTTATACGATATATATGATTAAAAGTTTAATATATTATAGGTATAAGATAAATCAGTTAAATCGCTAATACACCTCTTTCACGAAGCCATACTCGAAGGGGAGTTTAAGGATGCGACCTATAAAATGACCGTTGAATGGGTGTCCACTCTCACCCACCGTTCCCTTATAGGGTGGAGGGTCATTAGCCGAACGAATTTGATAGGACATAACCTCTTAAAAGTATGATATTGTATAGTAACTAAACCTTTTATAAAGGTGACATAGTGAATGTGAAATTGTATGTGAATCCATGAAAATGCACATTGTTTCCTTATGAGTCGTTATTGGAGCATGTGTGGTTAACCGACACACTAATTTGAGACTATAAAGGTGACATAGTGAAGAAACTCATGTTTATGATTGTTGATGGAGTGTGTGTGGTTAACCGACACATTAATGCAAGATCATAAATCGATTGAGGGTGTTTGAGTGGGTTTGCATGGTTATTCACATCTTCATTTTGATCCTCGGCAACCTAATCACAATTAGTAAGAGCATAATCAAGATTAAACATGTCATTGATAAGATTCAATGAATCTCAAAAGATCTAGGAGTTTCATGTGATTGATATTGGTGAGATGACTCTCCCTACCTAAAATACATTCGAATTTGATTACGACATCCCTATTCAAAGGTTGAATTGAAAATATGGATCCTAGCCTTAGTTTAATTATGGGTTAATAATTAAGGATTAAAATCAACTAACTTGAATTCTCTCTTCTCCAAATATTAGATGTCAAATCAAGATAATAATAGTCTTCCTCGTTCTTATGGAAATGGTTTTCCTCAATCTTCTAAGATGATCTTCCACTTTCAAACCAAGGTGAAAATGTATTCTCTTCCTTAGGAAATGGTGGAACTAGACATTGTCTCTCTTCAACTCTTCCACCTCCTCCACCTCCTGTGACTCTCCCAAAGTCACGAGTTGAAAGATATGAAACAACTCAAGCTCTTTTGGAATGTAAACATGAAGATGGAAATTTTGTGTGTGCGCATGAAGTTGTACATTGGAAAATTAGATAGGATGGGTGTCATATTTCCAAGGGAGTTGGCCATTGATTTGGTTCTTATCTTGCTTCCTAAGTCGTTTGGTCAGTTCGTTGAGAACTTTCATATGAGGAATCTTGATGTGACCCTAATAGATCTGACCTAAATGTTGGTGGTTATTAAGGCATAAATGCTTAAGAAAAAAATTTGAAACAAAGATGTTTATAGGATCTGATTCCAAGGTTTCTGTGGACATTGGCAATGGTGACATTGGTGATCTAGAAAAAAATTCTCTTCCCAATGGAAAAGGGTCGTCTAAGGTCAAACCGTTTGATCGTATAGTTAATAGAAAGGCTTGTTCTAGGATTGTTCCATGCGTTAAACCCAACGAGTCCATTTGTTTCTATTGCCAATTGAAGGGACACTAGTTGTGAAGCTGAACAAAGTACTTGAAGGATCTCAGAGATGGTAAAGTCAATTCGTATGACTCTAGTTTAGGTACATCCAATATCTAACTCCATTTCCTTATAAGTTTCTATTCTGAGACTCTTAATACATAATGTGATAATCACATTTTTATGGTATTGCAAGATCTAAAAGGAAGAAAGAAGCTTAAGTGAAGTGAGCTAAATCTGACCGTGGGAAATGGACTTTGGTCACATGGTTCGATGCTCAGAATTTGGAGCTACTACTAGAGAGTTAGGATAATTTAATAGATTGCTATTACTCTTCAGAAATGTCTAGAAATATAGTTTTTCATTTTCTGCATTGTAAGGACAAACTCCAATTTTCTTTTTAGCAATAAAATGAAGTTTTGGTTTACATATTTGCCTTATCTTATTTCCTTGCAATGGAATTAATGAAAGTGTTGGTTATGTTTCTAATAATAGCAATATGATTTTTTGATTTGGTTCATATGATATCGCTTGTGGTAATATCATAATAAACTGAGTGAAAGGAAATCTCATTACCAACTAGACTGATACCTAGAATTCTAATACTTTTGAAAAGTTCAAAGAGTAGCCAAACGAATAGAAGAATCTGTCAGGAAGAAAGATAAAAGATTCTCCAATCTGAAAAGAAAGGAGAATGCTTTAGTATCATGTTTTATGATCATCTTAGTAATTGTGGAATTGTATGACAATAAATCATACGAGAACATCTTATTGCAATTGTGTGACTAAGAGGAGGAATCGAACATTGTTATAAATGGTTTGATAATAAGACAATTCATCTTTGTTCTTAATCAAAGTTTTAGAGCCATGCTCTAGTAAATATGAATCATATCTTGAAACTCATTTCAAAACTAAGAAGGGTAACAACACTTCTTAATATGTGGAGTAATAATGTTTTCTTACTCTTGCACATTTGTAATTGGAATTGTGACGTTTTTCTTGATCGAAAAACAAGCTGAGACATATTCTATAAAGTACTTTCTTGTCGAAATTCTGCACGAAATTTTGAATATTTTTTTTAGCTTTTCAAGGAATGTTTCTTGAGAGAAAAACTCATAAATGAAGAAGTCAGTGGCAGTCTTATTGATCTTGAGAGTTTCAAGAGTCAGCCGGCGATGATCCTTTTAGTTATCACTAGCACGCGACCTGAGGTTGATAACCTATTATGTTTGTTGACACATTCTAATTTCTGCGCACTTCCAGTTGAGTTGGCAACCCCTATGTGTTCTATGTTTTTCATTTAACTGCAAAAGGCTAAGCACGTTGGTCAATGAAAGTACACTAATCAATATGGGTGAGTTGCTAACAACATGGAAGCACTGGCAGGCTTTTAAGCTTCCTAAAGGCAATAAATTTAGATTAAGTGAAGTTCAATCCATGAAGGAGAACTAAGTGTGATTTGGTTTGTCCTAAACCTTATCTTATGATTGTAGGTTGAAAAATAAACTTCTACATAGATGGGAACATATGTTCCTTCGAATCTAGGTGACAAAAGGTTTCGGTCTAGTTCATAAAAATGATTATGAGGAAACACTTTCGTTGAAAGATTTTAAGGATCTAATAAAGATCAACATGGATATTGGTTGTGTTACTTGCATTATCAAATTCAAAATATGATTACGGCATCCCTCTTTATATTTCTAATTGTGAGGAATGGAAAGGAATTGTTTAAACTTTCAGTAGATATGTTTATCACGTCTTGAAAGTGGTTGAACACATACACTATCTAGATAAAGTGAATAAGATTAAGAAGCCTAATTAGAGGCTTGACGAAGCATCGCAGAATAGGAATTTTTACTTCCATGAGAAGTCAAAAGGTATTGATTTCTAGAATTCAAATTGATTTCTGAGTACCTGTCAAAGCTAGTAGGAGCATACTTGTTATGCCTAGTATTGGATGTTGAGAATACTATCGATAGGGAAAAATGTCTCTAATTTGCAAGTTGCAAAAGTTGGGAATAGCTATGCTATAGTGGACATAAGGGAGAGGTCACTCATACTTTGAAACTAAAGGTTTAGATTGAATAACAGAACTTAGTCAAAGGCATACCATGTTAAAATGTTTCGACATTGGGTATTCTATATATAGAAATATTATAGCAAGGAGTTGAATAGATAATGGATCCTTGTAATAATGAGTCGAGTCTCATATGCCTCTGATATAGGATCTATTACATATGCTATAATATTCTATTTTTCTATTTTTCAAATGCCATTAGCATTGTGTGAAAAGGATTATAAGTCCATGTGACTGAAGTTGTTAAACAAACAGTCAAGAACATTTTGAGGTTTACTGAAGATTGGTTGCTTTTGGACAGTTGGAAGTATGGTATTGTTTTAGAAGAACCCTAGTGACATGTTTTGGATCGAGATGATTCTTGGTCAGAATTGATGGTCATATGCGAATATGGACATGATTCCATAATGGGAGATGGGAATATGGAAATGTCTCCACAATAAGATTTGGCTATAAAATCTACATGTGAGTTGGAAACTTTGATGTAAGAAATTGTTCAAGGAGTGTACCTTGAATCTAAGACCTAATTACCATGGAATTGTTTCTAGTAACAAAGTGCCAACGGAATATTTTGTAATATCAGAGACTCAATCTTTGAGACTTTAGAATCTCGATATCACAAAAATCAATCCATGTAAAGTTGAAATTTCATCACATCTTGGACAACAATAAGAATTTAGATTCGTGAATTGAGCATCATTGCACTAATGTCTAATCGATCTATTCATAAAGGAAGGACCATCGAGAGACATAGTATGCATGTTCGGGACGTGGCATGACTGATGCTATCTAATTCAAGTGGTTAGTTGATTACTTGAAACATTATACAATGAATACATTCATAATTGTTATGATGATTAAATAATAGAGATTTATTTATAATCAATGGGTATGATGTCATAGTTAATTAAATTATTATTGTATTCCACTTTGCATGTTTTAACTCCCTAAGTAATTTAAATATGATTCAAAATTCCACATTCATTCATAATTTTGGAAGTAAGTAGTGAATTAAGACTGTCATGAGTTGATTGTAGATTGTCGGTTGAGGTTAAGACATTGCAATTGGAGTTGCTACAATATTCATGAGTACTTTGAAAATAGAGATTTTTAGTATTGGATAAACCCACGCTTAGAGATTACTTCATGGATCTTGTCATGAGTAATTCTAAAACGATAATATATTATATTCTTAAACAGTGATATATAGTTCATAGTTTACATATCAGTTGTGCATTAGTTTAATCAAACGCATCTCGTAATTGAGTGTTATGAAGGGATATTCCATGTGTGATTTGATGTGTGAATTATATGGCTATATAGTCAAAGTAATCCAATCCTTTTGCCCTAAAAGGAAAAGCGATATCATTGGGCCCCTCGATGATTTGATATTGACTATATAGTGTTAACCCCAGCTAGGACTAATTGATGTGTTCAATTCGACGTCCAATCAAGTCTTTACAAATCGGGAAATCAGGAAACATAATTTTGGACAAAGAGAAAGCTTCTGATCCATGTCTCGTATCCATATGATATCTTGAAGAACGAAAGAATAGTTGATCACTTATCTTAGGGCTAAAATCTTATTTGAATCAGAGTTCGGCAGTGGCTTTGGAAATCACTCTTTGCTATTTATTTCAAGGTATATACTTGCAATTGTAGTTACAGACTTATCCAAGTGGGAGACTATTGGATTCAGGTGTCTAAGCCAATAACTAAATTGGTATATTCTTGAATTAGAAGCAAAGTCCTTTTAGGGTTGCCCTCAAAACTAGTAACTAATTAGAATGACAATTGGAGATAGAGGATAATTTGTTAGTTTATTATACAAATGAAAAACTAATTGGAAATTGAAATATATGATTTATTAATATATTATATGATTAATATATTAATTGGAAATAATTATGATTAATTGATTAATTATAATTGATTTGGATTTAATTCTAAGATTAATTAGCATTAATCATTCAAAGGACTCCTTGGTTTCCATGGGAGTTTCCTTAAGCAAGTATAAACAGGAAACCATAGATGCCATATTTTCCACACACATATACTTGCTTTCATAGAGTCGAATTTATGCTCTAGTCTCCTCTCTCCTCAAGTCTTCTTACTACTAGAGTTTTAGGTACAAGCCATTAGAGGCATCCATTCCTTTGGTGCTAGCTTTACAAGATCTAGAAGAAGGATTCTACTTTGATTATTTGCAATAGTAACAAAAAGGCATGTAACCCTAATTTGATGTATGAATTTTGATCTCATAGCCTATCTCCTAGGGTTTTCTTTATATTCATGGTTAGTTGCTATCAATATAGAAAACATAGATCCTTTCCAGGTTGCATGTGAACTTAAGGGTTTAAGTGTTTTTCAACTACATGTATTTTGTTTTGTTTATAACCTAGAAAAGCCATCAGTCTTAGCATACTATTCGTGGGTCGAACGCACCAATGTTGGCCCATTGATTTATGTTTACAAGATTCTAGATGTTTATGTGACTCTTGCATGTATTGTATGTATACTGGGGGGGGTCTGATGCCAGGTTTATCCTAATGAATGTGTTGGGCGAGGCCCACCACATGCTATTGAAAGATTTATACCAGGTAGGGCCCGATGTTAGGTGGGCCCCATTGTATGTATGGTATGTGGTATTTTGGGGAACTCACTAAGCTTTGTTCTTACAAGTTTATGTTGAAAATGTTTTTCAGGTACTCCTGGTTCGAAAGGGAAAGGCATCCACCTATGTTCTGCATTTTATGATTTTGGATTGTACTCTGATAAGTTTTTTTTATACTGACATACTCTGATGGTTTTTGAAACGAATGATTGATGGTTTTGGTTGATTTAAAACAAAAAGTTGTACTTTGTATTTTTGGGATGTTTCAAGTTGGCATTAGAGCATTGGTTTGAGGGATTCAGGCACACTCTCATGCATATATGAACTTAAACTAAGGAGTTGGTAAAAAGAAACTATTTTTTTTCAAATAGGTTTTTATAAAAGAAGGGGTGTGATGTGTGCAATCGACCGAGCTCAAGTAAGTATTTCCTAAAATACCCATACATGTTATTTGTTATAGTATATGTATATATGTATAGCATGCTAGATTAGGGCTAAGGATCTGCTCAATATTGCATGATAGAATTCTAAGAGAAATGCCTTTATACGCCTACTGTACGATCCTCTAGAATTGCATGCTAGTATGGATAATAGATGATATGATATGATGGCCTGATTAGGTAGTACACTATTTAGAACTTGATGCTTAAATGTTGCTTGCTTTGTGCTATTAGGAACCACTATTAATACTAGTTAACTATCAAGTGAATATGCTAAGTTACATGTTACATAAATTAGATAATTTTAGAAGGTTAGGTTTAACTCTATTGCTTAGCTCTTGTTTGAGTCCAACTGTTTTAGTATGAGAGCTTGCAGTCAAAGAATTATCTAGTGTTTGCTGCATGTAATTATATTCATAAGGAAATTAGCAGGTGTTTGTGGGGGTTTCTTCTATAGCTGATGGCAGAGAGTGGTAGGAAGGGAATCCTAGGAGAACCTAGGAAGTATGTTTGCTTGGCAAATGCGTTGTTAGCGGGAATGGAAAATGTTGGATAGTAAGGGAGTCAATTAGGGGAATTGGGACGACTCTTGAGGAAAGTACTGATAGGTGTGGAAGGTAGTATTAACCCGTACTACTAAAAGCACGTGATCTGTAATCAAGTCAAGGGGAGCTACGAGGATACTAAGGAACTCACAGGGCGTGAGACTCTTTAAGTGTTTTTTTGATAGTTTGCATTGTTTGTTTTCCGTATGGTGGTCACTCGAGGTGGTTCAGGTCTTGGTGAGGGATCGGTTTCAGGTTTTAGAGCTGTAATCTTGGATGATCAGATGTGAGATTTCATTTCTTGTAAGATTAACCATAGTATTCTGGAGCAGACTCCTCTGATATTTTGTACGATCAAAGAGGGCATTATGGAGATTTTGGATGAGTGTTTGAGTGCATTTCATACTGAGATTGTGGATATGGTGGGTTCACGCTCTCTAAATTTTCGAAATTTTCGTGCATGTGGGGCTCTTGAGTTCTTCGATAAGAAAGACCCCATTATTGGTAGGAGATGGTTGGATTACATCGTGAACGCTTTCCGGACTAGCTCATGTACCGAGGAGGCAAAGGCCAGACTTGCATCATAACTGAATTGAGAGTGTATGGTTTGAGCTGAGAGGGAT
The DNA here is from genome assembly GCF_051521515.1 of Lactuca serriola. Lineage (NCBI taxonomy): Eukaryota > Viridiplantae > Streptophyta > Magnoliopsida > Asterales > Asteraceae > Lactuca > Lactuca serriola. The sequence continues at coordinate 11,863,641 of NC_136414.1, read as the reverse complement.
TGACTTACTTTCAAATGTGGCGGAGGAGGCCTTTTATACTCAGACCTCCTGCCATTCCGTACATAAGGCAAGGTCATCAGTTCCGACAGGATCTCGCGCCTTGATTGGTTAATTGTGCTCCTCGTTGTGCTAGAGCTAACAAATGGTTCATGTAGTAATGCTATAAGCATACTCCTTGTCTTTTGGCACCATTGGGTTTTTCGCGGAGTAGAAGGTCCCCATTGAGAGTTGGGCCTTCCACGCCGACATCCGACTTTAAAGGGATGCCCGCGGACATGAGACTCTGTCGGAGCGGCTACACAAGGAGTAGCTTGGTCTAACAGTCTGCCTTAAGGCACCTTTAGCGCAACTGAGCACAACTCCTAGCCCATACTGGGGGGCACATTATTAATTCCCCCGGTCCAGTAGTTATAGCGTTTGCTAGTTTAACATCCCAAAAATATAGATAAATTTTATGTTTCTAAATTCATTCAATTCATAAGATACTGATACCAAAATGTTCAAAAGAGTCATACTGTAACATATTATCAGAGTACAAATCCACAAATCACTAAGTGTGGAAAAACATGAAGTGATGCGGTGCGATCAGGCCAGGCCGTTCCCTTCGAACTGGAAGTACTTGAAATAGAAATTGAAAATTGTAAGCACAAAACTTAGTGAGTTCCCCCAACATAACACATACTAAATAAACATACTGCCAAGCATATCTGAGTCCTGGCCTACCCCTTCGGTCTATCTCAATCGGATACTACCAAGCATATCTGGGTGCTGGCCTACCCTTTCGGTATATCTCAACCGGATATTTCCAAGCATATCAGGGTGCTAGCCTACCCCTTCGGTCTGTTTCAACCGGATAACGGGTCTATTTCACTCTACCATTACCACGTTAAATCAAAACAAAAATCACAGATTCATCAAGCATATGCAAACATAACTGATAATTATCACAAAGACAATCATCACACAGTAACACAAACTAGTGGGCTAGCCTTGGTACCTTCAACCCATGGCTACTGCGAAGGAAGACTCACCTCAGGCTTTGGGTATCAAATTGCACTCAGGGGATGTCTCGCGAACTCTTCTCCCTATCGCACAAGCACAAAACCCTAATAAGAAATTAATTCACAATCTAACCCGAAGGTCCAAAACCCTATTCCTTGACATAAGGGAAACAGGCACATTCACCTTTTCCTTATTGGGCCTCCTTCTCTCCAAGGCCCAAATCCACAATAACCCAAAAAGGCATCCAAGCCTACCATAGGGTCTCTAAGGCCCAATATATCCCAAGGACCCCAAACATTGCCTAAGGCCCAAAAAATGACTTGCTATACCTAGGTAGGCCAGAGGCCCAACTTACACAAGTTTAAAGCCCAACACCAAACAAGCCCAAAATCTTCCAAGCCTATAGATCGCGTACACGTAACGCACTTGGCTTGTACGCCCAGCGTGCGTGGGTGTTTACCAAGGGTCGAGGTGCTGACCCAGTACGTGCAACGTACATTGGAGTACGCATGGCATACTAGTTTGCCACCCTATTCTTACTTCTATGACTTAATCTCTTAAGACCTAATGTCAAAGCTTAGATCCAAACCCCTAGGAACGTCCTAAGCTATAAAGTTGCAAAATTTATGCTTTTGCATGCAAGGATGGGGCTCAAAAAAAAGAATCAAATCCATAAGCACACTTGCATGGTTCCTAACATTTGTGTGGTTGAGGCTTAACAATCAAGATTCGATTTTTATGACTCAAAACACCTACAAGAGCTCAAAAGGACAATTCATATGGTCTGAAGTCCCTCAACTCTGAGAACCCAAACTACAAGACCAAAAGATGACATTTTCTACCATAAAACTAGATCTAAGCATGCAATGGTCCAGGTTAAAGCTTTATACCTTCAATGGGTCAGAAACTATGCCAAGCTTCTGGATCTACAAGCTCTTCCCACATCATTGCTTCTTCCCAAGCTCCTTTCTTCTTCAAAAACTCTATAGAACACTAAAAACTCTCAAGGAAGCTCACAAATGCATTAAAGGTGGCTTAGGGTTTGAGATTTGCACTTCAAGGGTAATCGAGGTTGAATTGTAAGGAACTTAAGGGACTTAAGGTCCTTAGATAAGGTGCAAACCCTAAAAACTACGGGTTGTCTCAGGCACACGTATGCTATACGTATTCCACATACGCCCTGTGTACGTGTTTAAGTTATGTGACCATATCAGTGGCTAGTACGCTAAGTGTACTCAATGAGTACGCCCCGCGTACTAACCATGGGACCAAATTGAAAAATATTTCTTTTATTAGGGACTTAAAGGGAAACTTCCCAAACTTGCATGTAACAATTCTCATCCACTTGAATCAGACTTCATTCTCAACGTCCACTACTCCAAATAACTCTGCTTAATGTTCCCTCATCTCCTCCTTCGGATCGCAAGTCCACTCTGATCCCTTGTGGTGCTGCCATTGCACCTTAACCAGATCGATAACCTTGTTCCGCAAGGTTTTCGTCTTCTTGTCGGGGATCGCTACAGGTCTCTCAATGTAGTTGAAGTGGTCATCCTCCTGAATGTCCTCCAATGGAACTACTGTGGAATCATCTGCCAAACATTTCTACAGCTGTAAGACATAGAAAGTATTGTGAATCAAACTAAGCTCCTTCGAAAGGTCCATTCGGTACGCCACCCTACCCACCCGGGCTATTACCCTTAAGGGACCAATATATACCTGGATCCCAGCTTGCCCCACTTCCTAAATCAAATGACACCTTTCCAAGGTGACACCTTTATGAGAACCATATCCCCAACCTAAAACTCCAAGTCCTATCGGTGCTTGTTGGCATAGCATTTCTGCCGACTCTGAGCTGTCTGAAGTTTCCTCTGAACCTGCTGAATCAACTTGGTTGTCTTGAGTACCACCTCAGTACTCCCCATAACTCGTTGATCGACCTCGCCTTAGCATATCAGGGTCCTGCATTTCCTCTCATAGAGCATCTAAAAAGGAGGTCGATCGATACTTGCATGGTAGCTATTGTTATATGAGAATTCCGCTAATGGAAGAAACATATCCTAGCTACCACCGAAATCCAGAACGCACGACCACAACATATCCTCTAGTTTCTAGATGGTTCGCTCGCTTCGACCATCTCTCTGCGGGTGAAGATCGTGCTGAAATGAAGATGAGTACCCAACTCATTGTGAAATCTCTTCCAAAATCTAGAAGTAAAACGGACATCCCTGTCCGAAACCACAGAAATCGGCACCCCATGTCGTGCTACAACCTCCCTGATGTCATATCTCAACATATATTATGGTATCGTGTCTTCCTCATCTCCTCATCAACCTCCTAACAGGGTACCAACAATGCCCTCTCTCAGAAGTTGATGGTGATCTCCGTCACAGTCTCATTCGTCTGCCTCATATAAAGAAAATCCTTGGCTAGGTGTTGTACCTCAATAGTCAGTGCAAACTCTGCTTGAAACATGGTCACAAAATCTGGCCAAGTCATGGCCTCAATGGTCGGGGCTCCCAAGGCATAGCCGACGTCCTCCCACAAATCCCAGGATCGCTGCCTCAAACATCCTGCAACGAACATGACCTTCGACCCCTCGGGGCAGAAGCTCGTCATCTGAGCACACTCGATGTCGGATATCCAACGCTTGGTTGCGATGGGCTCCTTCACCCCAAAGAAATCTGGTGCCTCACATCCCCTGAAATCCTTAAAGGAGAGTGTATAGGCCCCCGACTGGCTAGCGGCCAGATTGGCCCTGAAGATCCGAAGACGATCCTCCATCAACTCCATGATACCTTCCTTGATCGACTCGAACATTACAAGGGTCACATCAAGGATGTCTCTCATAATCGTAGATGTAATGAACTCTTGTAAACCATCATCAATTGGTCTGGATCTTGTGCCTGAGCCAAATCTAGATGCTAAACCTCCCGCTCCATGACGTCTCATCACCATACTAAAACATAACCACATAAAGAATTAGCATACACAGGAGAATGTTCACACTCTCGAGTTTCCCATGTTCATCGTGGTATTCCTAGCATCGGGTATAAATCCTTTGCTTTCGGTAGTATGGGCCCAATACTACCTTCCACGCCTATTTATACCCTCCTAAAGGACTACCCCGACTCCTCCAAGTCATTCTTTTCAACTAATACACTCTCATACTATAAGGGGTACTACACACCAAACATCTCATAGGGACTCCCTATGACTCCCTTCCTCACCCCTCTTTACTATCAGTTGCAGAAGGAACTTCTGCATGCACTACCTAACTATTACATGAATACCGTTACATACTAATAGTTATAGTTAATTCTTCAAATGATAGGTTCCACCAGACAACTGTTGGACTCAAACAAGAGCCATGTAATAAAGTTAAACCTATCCTTCTAAAATTATCCAATTGCAGTAATATGTAACCTGATGCCTTCATCTATTAGTTAGTTAGTACCAACATAACTTCCTAAAGCATAAAACATGCAACATTCAAGCATCATGCAATTCAACTCAAAACATACCCTATATAGGCCATCCTAACAAGTAACTGATCTGATACTAGCATGCAAATTTGAAAGCTCATACACATAGGCACATAAAGGCATCTCTCCTCACATTCTATCATGTAATCCTGAGTAGATCCTTAGCCCCTAATCTAACATGCGATTCTCATATCATAGCATAAAACATATAACTTGTATGGGTATTTTGAGAAAACTTACTTGAGCTGGGCCAATTACACGCATCACACCCCTCGTCTTTTATTAAAATCATTAGGTTTAAATGTTTCTTTTTCTGAAGAACATACCAAACCCTCGATTTGAGTCCAGGCACACCCGAGAGTATTCCCAAATCCCTCAAACCAAGGCTCTAATACCAACTTATAACATCCCAAAAATACAGATAAAATTTTTGTTTTTAAATTCATTCAATTCATAAGATACTGATACCAAAATATTCAAAAGAGTCATATTGTAACATATTATCAGAGTAAAAATCCTAAAATCACTAAGTGTGGAAAAACATAGAGTGATGCAGTGCGATCAGGCCGGGCCCTTCCCATTCGAACTGGAAGTACCTGAAACAGAAATTGAAAACTATAAGCACAAAGCTTAGTGAGTTTCCCCAACATATCGCATACTAAACAAACATACTGCCAAACATATATGGGTGTTGTCCTACCCCTTTGGTCTATCTCAACCGGATACTTCCAAGCATATATGGGTGTTGGCCTACCCCTTCAGTCTATCTCAACCGGATACTGCCAAGCATATTTGGGTGCTGGCCTAACCCTTTGGTCTATTTCAACCAGATACCGAGACTATTTCACCTCTACCACTATCACATAATATCATAACAGTAACCACAGATTCATCAAGCATATACAGACATAACTGACAATTATCACAAAGATAATCATCACACTATTACACAAACTAGTGGGCCAACCTTGGTGCCTTCAACCCACAGCTACTACGAAGGAAAACTCACCTCAGGCTTTGGGTATCAAATCGCACCCAGTCGATGACTTGCGAACTCCTCCCTGTCGCACAAGCACAAAACCATAATTAGGAATTAGGTCACAATCTAACTCGAAGGCCCAACATTCTAGTCCTTGACTTAAGGCAAAAAGTATCCTTCACCTTTGCCTTATTTTTCCTCCTTCTCTCTAAGGACCAAATCCACAAAAACCCAAAAAGACATCCAAGCCCACCATAGGGCCTCTAAGGCCCAATATGGCCAAAGGACCTCAAACATGGCCTTAGGCCCAAAAAATGACTTGCTACACCTAGGTGGACCCGAGACCTAACTTACTCAAGTCTAAAGCCCAACACAAAACGAGCCGAAAATCTTCCAAGTCCACATATCGCATACTCCCGACGTACTTGGCTTCTACAACCAACGTATGCTGGTTTTGAGTAGGGGTCGAGGCGTTGACCCAGTACGCGCAACATCCACTACAATATGCATGGTGTATTGGTATGCCACACCATTCTTACTTCCATCACTTAATCCCTTAAGATCTTACATCAACAAATTAGATCCATACCCCTAGGAACGTGCTAAGCCATAAAGTTGCAAACTTTATGCTTTTGCATGCAAGGATAGGGCTCAAAGCAAGAATCAAATCCATATGCACACTTGGATGGTTCCTAACATTTGCATTGTTGAGGCTTAACCATCAAGATCTGATTGTTATGACTCAAAACACCTCCAAGAGCTCAAAAGGACAGCTCATATGGTCTGAAGTCCCTCAACTCCAAGAATCCAAACTATGGGACAAAAAGATGACATTTTCTACCCTAAAACTCGATCTAAGCATGCAATGGTCAAGGTTAAAGTTTTATACCTTCAATGGGTCAAAAATTATGCCAAACTTCTAGATCTACAAGCTCTTGCCATATCATTGCTTCTTCCCAAGCTCCCTTCTTCTTCAAAAACTCTAAAGAACACCAAAAACACTCAAGGAAGCTCACAAATGCACTAAAGGTGCGTTAGGGTTTGAAATTTGCACTTCAAGGACAATGGAGGCTGGAAAGGTAAGAGACTTGAGGGACTTAAGGTCCTTAAATAGGGTGCAAATGTACGCCATACGTACTCCACATATGCCCAACATATGTGGTCAAGTTCTGCGACCATATCAGTAGATAGTACGCTAAGAGTATTCAATGAGTACACCCCACGTACTAACCAAGGGACAAAATTGAAAGAGATTTCTTTTATTAAGGACTTAAATGTAAACTTATCAAACTTGGATGTTACAGCTGAAGGGTTTTGAGCATTTTAACACTCTTATGGTGTACATGCAACCCTATAAACCTTATATCTATGTTTTCTCTATTATACATGCAAATATTCAATATTCCAAGGTTTCATCCTAACTAGAATAATATGAAGCAACTATACTACAAAAGCCTAGTTAGATGACATACCTTTTGATGTAGCTTGAAGTCTTGAACTTTAAGAGCTTAGCCCCAATAGCGTGGAAGCCTCAAGTGGAATCACAAATCACCAAAAACACCTTGGAAATCTTGAGAGAATAGTAAGCACACTAAAATTAGACCACTTTTGTTTTCTCACACACTAGTGCCATTTCATGTGCCAAAGACCTCTTTATATAGTATGGACGATTAGAGTTACATTCATGTAAACCCTAATACCCATGACCTTTCATTTCCATAGGATCCATGGGTTAAAAACTCCATGGACTATCCGTTCAAGCTTAGCTTGGCCCATACTATATTTAAGACTATGACAACCCAAAGTTTATTCTGTTACATTACCCCGTTTCTGTTAACGGAATATCCCACGTTATAAAAGTTCTGTTAATTTGAGGACGCAAAATAAATAAATGTTTTATTTATTTATATTCTATGTCGTTATTAGTCGTAATAAAATAAAGTAAAAGCATGTAAATTACATTTCCATTTAATTGGAAAAAGTAAATTTTATTACGACCACTAAATCGGGTGCGACCAAAAGCCCCGTTTAACGGCAGTATTGGGTAGATATCCACTGAGCTTCAACTCCAACCCCTATATAAGGGAGAGTAAACTCCATTTCAACCTTTTTACTCTCTCTCTAAACTCTCTCTCTACAACTTTTTCCCAAGCCAAAAATCGTCCGTTTCGAGCCCCAAACGAGTAGGTAAAGTATCCTAAATTGTTATATAGCTTATCTAGCCTACAAATTCGAGTTTAAAACATAAAATAGGGGCAAAATGATGTGTTTACGGCCCAAGAACACTCTTGGACCGTAAACACCAATTAATGGGGTATTTAAGCCCCAAAACCCCTCCAAATTGCACCTAAGGCTTGGATACGACTTGTAGGCTTATGGATTAGGACTTAGAACACCTTGAAACGAGTTTTTGAAGGATAAACATGAGTTTACTGCCCAAGAACATGCTTTGGGCCATAAACTCCTCTTCATGGGGAGTAAACTCATATTTGTGTGTTAAAAATGCCCTTAAACACACCAATGGCCTTGGATTAAATTCTAGAATCGACCACCAACAAGCTAGGGACCTTAAACTCAATTAAAACAACTCTATAAGGAGTTCATGGCCATAAACCCCTCATGAAAGGGTACCTGGGCTGTAAACTCCTATGAAGGGGTTAAATGGTGCCCTAAGCTCCCCATTTGACTTGGAAAAATACATAGGATTCATTCTCAATCACTTAAGCCCTTAAAACACCCAAGAAAGATGTCCTTGGCAGCTTACGGCCGTAAACTCCCTTGGTTAGGGCCGTAAACTCCCATTTGGTCCCTTTAAAATCCTTAAATACATTCATACCTTTTAAATTTGGACATAGCAAAATTCCACGAACAATATAAGGCCTTTAAACATCCTAGAACACCCTCACCATGAGTTTATGGCCGTAAACTCATGGGGAGTTGTCCCAGGGCCATAAACTAAGTGTATAGAGTTTACTCTTGAAGAGTAAACTACATTCCTAAGTCATTCACACCCTTAGATGTTACCCGGGACACCCCAAACACTTAACCAAAGTGTTTTCCGCTCCTTAGAGTGCGTATACTTGTTAAATTAGTATTAAATGTACTAATTGTATGTGAACATATGTTATCATATGTTAAATATGTCACTAAGTGTGTCCAAGTCTTTACTTGACACCGAGCACCCAACCGACACCTCCGTCAGATCCACTTACACCAGGTGAGTTCATACCCCTGAATGAACCTTTTAAATGTTTTTACATGTTTTATAGGGGGGGATACAAGTTAAACATTACAGTTATCATATCAATCACATGTGATTGATAACCCGCATGCACAAGGAATTACCACACTGTAAACTGTTTTACCAAGTAGGATACTATAAATGGTTTTTTTTCAAAAGGTTTTCACCTGTTCAAAACTCTTACTTATACTGTTTTCAAAGTTCATTTTAAACTGGTTTATGAAAAGTTTCCAAAGAATTTCTAAAGTTTTTCAAACTTATTTTACCAAAGAACACCAAGTTGTGATTTGCTCAAGTATAAAGGTTTTCTTCCATGTTTTGATACTCCCTCTTAGTTTAAACTCCTACATAATAACGCTTTCACTTTGTGACGCGTTTATACTTGTTATTGCCTTTATTTCGCTTATACATGTAGTCGCTTATACCTGTTAGACGCTCTTACTTCACCTGTTGTCGCTTCCACTTCGTGATACACTTATATTTGGTACGCTTATAATTCAGGATTCGGTTATTCCACACTGTACTCTTATACTTCACGATTCGGTTATTCCACACTGTACACTTATACTTCACGATTCGGTTATTCCACACTGTATGCTTATACTTCACGATTCGGTTATTCCACACTGTAGGCTTATACTTCACGATTCAGTTATTCCACACTGTTCGTTTACAATTCACGATTTGGTTATTCCACACGATTTGGTTATACATCACGATTTGGTTATACTTCACGATATGTTTCCACTTGTTACACACTCAACCGTAGTTAGATGTATTCATGTGCTTGTATAGATGCATATAAATAATGATTGAAGGACTTAGGAAGGCTTGTCCGCCCTATTTCCTTTTCTTCTTTGAGATGTGGTCTGGTGGGATCGGATGTCCGTCCGAAGGTCATTTGATTCATTAGTTATATATTATGTATACAAGCATAGACATATAGGTTTGCTTTAGTCAGTTTACTTATGAATCTCTACCTCTAGTTCAACACTTATATTGGAAACCCACTACCCACTATTTGGGATGCATCTTCGGGACACGACCTTCTCCGTCGTCTAGTTGGTAACCAGAGTCTCCTGTAGGAGACCGGACATTGTGTGTATAGATCTATACGGGATTGACAACCCCGCACCTTGACTGCTAGCTACAGTCCACGGCCTACCAAGCCAAGGGGTGACAAATGTCACATTTTATAGACGCTTGTAGGGCGTCAGGTACTCTAGTGTCGGTTAGTATGGTTACGAGTATCCCAGGTTACCTTATAATTCATGGCCTTAAGGTAACGGTATTTTACCAGCAATTTACACTATATGCTAGGGATCCACTCTCAGAGTCACACTGTTTTTTTTACCTTGCTAGCTGTATCTTTCATTTGATACTGTCTGGGGTCTGTATTCTTTGTTTTAGACCTTGCTAGCTGTATCTTTCATTTGATACTGTCTGGGGTCTGTATCCTCTGTTTTTAGACCTTGCTAGCCGTACCTTTCATTTGGTACCGTTTGGGGTCTGTGTCTCTTTTGTTAGAGTAAGTCAGGTGTGTCGTTCGTTCGATACTCTCCTGGAGTCTATGATTCCTCTTGCCTTAGTCAGCAGTCTTCACTGCTGAGGCATATGCTATTTTCCCTGATTTCTCCTGCTTTCTTTAATAATCAAATTCTGTATTTTGATAGTGATAGCGATTAAGGGAAAACTACTTTTTACCACATAACTCCGTCCAGTCTTGGTAGAAGACTGCTTTTATTAAAGAAAATATAGGATTTTCTGGAAAAGACACTAATTTAATGGATACTCTAAGACTACCACTTTTATTAAAGTTATTTGAATAAAATGACACTAAATACTTATGAACTCACTAGCATATTTAAAAATGATGATACTCGCTTTTCAAATAACTTGTATTCTCAGGTCATCTTTAGACAGGTACATTCCAGGAGCTGTTGATGAAGATAGCTTAGTACCAAGCTGTGCTTATTCTATTACTTGTATTACCTTGGTGTATTGTAATGTAAACCATGTAGAACTATTACTATTAATGCAATGTTTTGTTGTACTTTGATTACTATAATGCATGTGTTGTGATACTTGACATGACGTCATCCACCCTAGAACGTTTCCGCCGTTCCGGTTTTGGGGTGTGACAAAGACTCCATATTTAATTAGTTCCTTTTGATCACTAAATTAGTTCTAAATTAATTCTTGATCAATACTAATTAAATAATATGATTCCATATTAATATATTAGAACTTATAATATATTAATATAAATCATAAACATACTATTCTCAAAAGACTCTCCATATAAATTGTTCCGGTGAAGTGCAACCCAAATGTACCATTCCAAATCGGGTCAAGCACATACCAATTATAATTATGGACTCAGACAATAATCCAATAGTCTCCCACTTGGATAAGTCTAAAAGTATTATTGCGTAAGACTCCAAAACCCGACTTGCAATCGTAGCTCTTAAAGCCGCTGTCGAACTCTGATCTTAGTCAATGACTTGTCCATTAGATAAGGGATCATATATTCCTCCATTATAGATATCATAAAAGTCTTCGGATGTTGAGCATTACCGTCAAACCTGGGCAGTTATGTAATCGTAAGCTGGAATAAATGTAACCTGGTCAACTACATTTATTCGAGATGCGATGAACGTGTGCTTGGGAGTGATGGTGGTGTTGCAACAGGTCTGAAACTTACCAACTAGGAATGCTAGAGCCAAACATAAAGTTTAAAAATACTATAGGAGTATTTTGGAATACTAAAAGATTCACACTAATCCCAGAACCATATTCAGAAGATAAGAACCAAACAAGAAATTAAAATACCATAGGGGTATTTTAGGATCCATAACTAACCTTGTGTGAAGAACTAAAAAGATCCTGATTGATATACCTACAATTACAGAGGGTGTGCTCCAAAGGTTATATATAATAAGGATCCCATAGGTTAAGAATGTGTGGTTTTGCCCTACTTCCTTTTCCTTGTTTGGATGTGGATATAGGGTAGTATCACATATTCGAAGTCCTATCGGATCTAAGCTATATATGATTTGTATACCCTGTGTAATCGTAGCAGGACTCAATATGGATCATCCAGTGAAATGTTAATAATCTTTTAGGATTCTTTAGATATTTCCATTCTCGCACGAACCCTGTAGACAACCCTATCCACTTCAGTGCTTGACATAAGAGTTGATGCAGACCCAGAAGAGGTTCATTGAGAAGATTTCATGTTCGGAAATAAATGAACTGGGTTGAGACTATTGAATTCACCAAGTGCCTATATCTTTTTGGGGACATCGGTGAGAAATTCGCCTAAACTTCTGAAATTTCCAGTCATCCATCATGAAGTGATGACACCCAGAGTTGGATTCGGAGGTAAGGCGAAATAGAAATTCAATATGTCTTCAAAAGAGAAGAACCCTAGGTAACTACCCGAAGGAAACCAACGCCGATTTCCAGTCAAAGATACGAGGCAGGCAGAGGGAGCCAGTACATGGAACCCGAGAAGTGTCATTTCCTCGTGTTTGTCACACTAATACACCCATAAAATGATACAAATTTAGTGAGTTAGTGGTTACACTACTCACACTATGTGTTAGGTAAAATCGTCGTTTCCTGTTGCCAGTTACACAATTAGAGCGGATCCGCACACCTCTATTGAGGTTGTTTAGCCATAAGTCTTCATGAGCCACTCTTTCCGCGGTTTCGTTCCGAACTATTATCAAATCTTTCCAGGTCGGAGAGTGAAACCTTCCTAGTATAAAGGTAACGTAGTAGGAACGACTCACATCTTATGGCCTTTTTCTGATATTCATACTCCTACCTTGTACATCAGGACTACATCATAGGGATGTAGGTCGACACTCAGACAACCAGTACCCGAGGCACGGGAAAAATTTACGCCTAATACAGTCAGGGCAGATATGTCCAGGGTTAGCCGTCGTGTCTCATTATCATGTATTCTTTCCGTGTAGGAAAATCATGCCACCAAAGAAGCGTAACCAGTCCGCAAGCAAGAAACCTACTCTCCCCTAAATACCCAGCCACCCAAGAACCTCAACCGAATCCACTAAAGAGAAAACTCAAGATCGAGGAGGGAGGTACCTCGGCTCAAGGACCTTCCGAAGGGCAACGAGCTGAGGCAGTCAATACCCCTGTCAATCCTTCCCTCCTGACTTCAAGAAGACCATACCTAGGAAACCTTCCCCACTGCAGTAAGTGCAGTTACCACCATCATGGTGGTTGTCGGGAACTCTATTGTGCTTGGTGCAACATGAAGGGGCATACTGCTTGCATATGCAGAACTCCGGTGGAGCGTATTGCATCAATCACCAATGTGACGACATGCCTAGTTTGTTGTCTATGTGGTGAGATTGGACACTTCAAAAGGGATTGCCCAACTGAAGGGAACAACAAAGACACAGGAGGAGCCTAACTCTACTACTTAAGGAGAAGCGTCAAGGAACCCGGTAGATTTTGGTACGTCTCTCGATCTTAGATAACTAACGCAAAACATCAAAAGGCTAATTCAAATGTAAATACTTCCCCATTAAGGCGAAAGTCGCAGAACTATTATAAAATTTAAAATTCATTAGGTAAAACTATAATGGCTAAACGTATGCGTTACTGCCATGTATAGTTAAGATGGATAGACCTAGAGTGAGTGAATGCCGCCTCATTTCCTGTTCCTCGTTTGGTTGTGGATTTAAGGCGGAGTCGCTCAGTCAACAGTCCTCCCCACCTTAACTATACATGACTAGTATATGTTAGGCGATTATAGAAATGCCTCGTGAGAATCCATTCATGAAAAGGTACTCTACACAGAAACACTTAGGACTCTCCGCATCGACTCTATCGGTCCGAGTATCCGTGGCAGTGATACACAGGACAAAACCTGAGACGCCTAGAACTTGTGTGCCTGTTCGGCGCATGACTCTATCGATCCTCATTTTATATCATGTCGAAGTATGCTAACTTGAACGACTCTATCGATCATGGTATGACGTAGTGCAACCATGTGTACATCCCTAGTGCTGTGTAAAAAGAACTTTCTCCGTAGCCATGTTGGCAAATAAAGGTTCTTCCGAACCTAAACACAATACAAATAATCAAACCTAATGCGATCCGTCAGTCATCCCTCTTATCTCAAACTTTCCGAAGTACCCGGAAAAGGGTACCACGCGCTGTTGACCGACCCCTCTTAGTCAGATGGAAACCGAAGAGAAAGACACTGCAAGATACTCCAGAAGACAATAACCACCTGAAGCACACTTCGTAGATCCCCCAGAAAGACCCTTCGCACCTCGCACACTAGGTTCGTGAAACCAGAAAATAGAACTCATAGGAATGACCACTATAACCTGGTATAAGCATAAAGGTGGTATATAATTGAGATCAAAAAGATTTAAGATGTGTGTTTCCTCCCTACTCCCTGTTCCTCGTTGGGTGGTGGGTCTGGGGTGGAGTCGCACAACTGAGGATCCTGCCGACCTCAATTATATACAGCTTGCATACACCAAGTATTAGTGGTTAAGCCAATTATGAGCTCTACCACGAACCTCATAGTAAATCCCTTCATCCTATTCCATAAAATAGGAGCTGGAGTCAAGAGAACCACTGCGGGTTGAGCTACTATAATGACCACAGATCTGAAATTGCTGTCATACCGGTTAAGTCCACATAGTAGCTAACACCCTCAGTTAGTAAAGAGATTAAAGTTCCGAGTGATGGGAACCTATAGTCACTAGATTTGACGTAGACCGGGGAAACTCAGAACCTTCAGAAGAGTAGTTGCAGTAGACGTTCGCACTACTCAGGCCCTTCGTCCACCCTGTTACAGACAAGTAGTGCCTATAACCCTCCACCCTCTCGCATCGAGGAAATCGTCGTCGCCTTGTAGACGATAGACTTCATTCTCCGAAGTAAACACTAGAATACCGAGAACCACAGGATAACCTCCACAGCCAAGAATACTTGATCAAAGTGCAAAAGTAGTTGCGTTAAGCCTCATGACCCAGATCCCGAAGAGATTATAGACTTAACACCATCCTTGGTGTTAGTCGAGGGGTTATGCAGGAGCATGTGCTTTCTGCACTAGAATAAACCAAAGTCTTAGAGATTCATCGGACTATTAGGTGTTCCACGAATACTATCTCACGCAGAAATAGTAGAACCACCTCCCGAGGTAGTCCAACACTCGTCTAGTGAAACCCTGTCTCCTCGACCCTAAGGGTTTCCGTTAGAAATATCTCAAGCATCAGAAGTGCAGGTTCATTTTGCACGAGTTTGAGATAGACACTCTATAACAAAAATATACCGTAGTCACCCAACCCATTCGACGACCTAGAAAGCCTCTAAAAGCCAATTGACAGGAAAACGCAAAACCAAGGACAACCCGAGCTTCCTAAGAACCAACCTGAAGGACTACACTACCAGTATGGGAGAGAACGTTAGGAACTTCGGAATGGCGATCACGCCAGTGGTGATCTTACCATCTGAGAATCCTCGCGGAGATTTGGTCCAACCCTCGTCAGACCACTACTACTTTCGGATATTCCACAAGCTTCACACCCGATCGATCCACTTCTTAGACTCGATATATGTTTACCCGACATCACTCTTCGTATCCCACTCATCTTGATAGAGACCATTGAGAACCCTAACCTCGTAGATACACTAGTCGGAACTCGCTAACTACACGAGACGGAAATCCACATCCCGTAGGTGAAGGTTTGTTGGAATGACAAACACAGACCAGAGTTCACTTGGGAATGCGAGGACAAACCGAATAGGAAGTACCCTCCTGCCTCTACCATTCATACCTACTTCCTTTCCTAGACCTGAATTTCGGGACGAAATTCCCTCTAACGGGGGGATGATGTGACAACCCAAAGTTTATTCCGTTACATTACCCCGTTTCCGTTAACAAAATATCCCACGTTATAAAAGTTCCGTTAATTTGAGGACGCAAAATAAATAAATGTTTTATTTATTTATATTCTATGTCGTTATTAGTCGTAATAAAATAAAGTAAAAGCATGTAGATTACATTTCCATTTAATTGGAAAAAGTAAATTTTATTACGACCACTAAATCGGGTGCAACCAAAAGCCCCGTTTAACGACAGTATTGGATAGATTTCCACTGAGCTTCAACTCCAACCCCTATATAAGGGAGAGTAAACTCCATTTCAACCTTTTTACTCTCTCTCTCTCTAAACTCTCTCTCTCTCTCTACAACTTTTTCCCGAGCCAAAAATCGTCCGTTTCGAGCCCCAAACGAGTAGGTAAACTATCCTAACTTGTTATATAGCTTATCTAGCCTACAAATTCGAGTTTAAAACATAAAATAGGGGCAAAATGATGTGTTTACGGCCCAAGAACACTCTTGGACCGTAAACACCATTTAATGGGGTTTTTAAGCCCCCAAACCCCTCCAAATTGCCCCTAAGGCTTGGATACGACTTGTAGGCTTATGGATTCGGAATTAGAACACCTTGAAACGAGTTTTTGAAGGATAAACATGAGTTTAATGCCCAAGAACATGCTTGGGCTGTAAATTCCTCTTCATGGGGAGTAAACTCATATTTGTGTGTTAAGAATGCCCTTAAACACACCAATGGCCTTGCATTAAATTCTAGAATCGACCACCAACAAGCTAGGGACCTTAAACTCAATTAAACCAACTCCATAAGGAGTTCACGGCCATAAACCCCTCATGAAAGGGTACCTGGGCCGTAAACTCCTATGAAGGGGTTAAATGGTGCCCTAAACTCCCCATTTGACTTGGAAAAATACATAGAATTTATTCTCAATCACTTAAGCCCTTAAAACACCCAAGAAAGATGTACTTGGGAGCTTACGGCCGTAAACTCCCATGGTTAGGGCCGTAAACTCCCATTTGGTCCCTTTAAAAGCCTTAAATCGATTCATACCTTTTAGATTTGGACATAGCAAAATTCTACGAACAATATAAGGCCTTTAAACATCCTAGAACACCCTCACCATGATCTTACGGTCATAAACTCATGGGGAGTCGTCCCAGGGCCGTAAAATAAGTGTATAGAGTTTACTCTTGAAGAGTAAACTCCACTCCTAAGTCATTCACACCCTTAGATGTTACCCGGGACACCCCAAACACTTAACCAAAGTGTTTTCCGCTCCTTAGAGTGCGTATACTTGTTAAATTAGTATTAAATGTATTATTGTATGTGAACATATGTTATCATATGTTAAATATGTCACTAAGTGTGTCCAAGTCTTTACTTGACACCGAGCACCCAACCGACACCTCCGTCGGATCCACTTACACCAGGTGAGTTCATACCCCTGAATGAACCTTTTAAATGTTTTTACATGTTTTATAGGGTGGGATACAAGTTAAACATGTCAGTTATCATATCAATCACATGTGATTGATAACCTGCATGCACAAGGATTTACCACACTGTAAATTGTTTTACCAAGTAAGATACTATAAATGGTTTTTTTTTCAAAAGGTTTTCACCTTTTCAAAACTCTTACTTATACTGTTTTATCAAAGTTCATTTTAAACTGGTTTATAAAAAGTTTCCAAAGAATTTCTAAAGGTTTTCAAACTTATTTTACCAAAGAACACCAAGTTGTGATTTTCTCAAGTATAAAGGTTTTTTTCCATGTTTTGATACTCCCTCTTAGTTTAAACTCCTACTTGATAACGCTTTCACTTTGTGACGCGTTTATACTTGTTATTGCCTCTATTTCGCTTATACCTGTAGTCAC
The DNA here is from genome assembly GCF_051521515.1 of Lactuca serriola. Classification (NCBI taxonomy): domain Eukaryota; kingdom Viridiplantae; phylum Streptophyta; class Magnoliopsida; order Asterales; family Asteraceae; genus Lactuca; species Lactuca serriola. The sequence goes on along the minus strand of NC_136414.1, from coordinate 11,846,169 downwards.
TTATACCTGTTAGACGCTCTCACTTCACCTGTTGTCGCTTCCACTTCGTGATACACTTATATTTGGTACGCTTATACTTCACGATTCGGTTATTCCACACTGTACGCTAATACTTCACGATTCGGTTATTCCACACTGTACGCTTATACTTCACGATTCGGTTATTCCACACTATAGGCTTATACTTCACGATTCAGTTATTCCACACTGTTCGTTTACACTTCACGATTTGGTTATTCCACACGATTTGGTTATACATCACGATTTGGTTATACTTCACGATATGTTTCCACTTGTTACACACTCAACCGTAGTTAGATGTATGCCTCTGCTTGTATAGATGCATATAAATAATGATTGAAGGACTTAGGAAGGTTTGTCCGGCCTATTTCCTTTTCTTCGTTGAGATGTGGTCTGGTGGGATCGGATGTCCGTCCGAAGGTCGTTTGATTCATTAGTTATATATTATGTATACAAGCATAGACATATAGGTTTGCTTTAGTCAGTTTACTTATGAATCTCTACCTCTAGTTCAACACTTATATTGGAAACCCACTACCCACTATTTGGGATGCATCTTCGGGACACGACCTTCTCCGTCGTCTAGTTGGTAACCAGAGTCTCCTGTAGGAGACCGGACATTGTGTGTATAGATCTATACGGGATTGACACCCCCGCACCCTGACTGCTAGCTACAGTCCACGGCCTACCAAGCCAAGGGGTGACAAATGTCACATTTTATAGACGCTTGTAGGGCGTCAGGTACTCTAGTGTCGGTTAGTATGGTTTCGAGTATCCCAAGTTACCTTATAATTCATGGCCTTAAGGTAACGGTATTTTACCAGCAATTTACACTATATGCTAGGGATCCACTCTCAGAGTCACACTGTTTTTTTTTACCTTGCTAGCTGTATCTTTCATTTGATACTGTCTGGGGTCTGTATTCTTTGTTTTAGACCTTGCTAGCTGTATCTTTCATTTGATACTGTCTGGGGTCTGTATCCTCTGTTTTTAGACCTTGCTAGCCGTACCTTTCATTTGGTACCATTTGGGGTTCGTGTCTCTTTTGTTAGAGTAAGCCAGGTGTGTCGTTCGTTCAATACTCTCCTGGAGTCTATGATTTTTCTTGCCTTAGTCAGCAGTCTTCACTGCTGAGGCATATGCTATTTTCCCTGATTTCTCCTGCTTTCTTTAATAATCAAATTCTGTATTTTGATAGTGATAGCGATTAAGGGAAAACTACTTTTTACCACATAACTCCATCCAGTCTTGGTAGAAGACTGCTTTTATTAAAGAAAATATAGGATTTTCTGGAAAAGACACTAATTTAATGGATACTCTAAGACTACCACTTTTATTAAAGTTATTTGAATAAAATGACACTAAATACTTATGAACTCACTAGCATTTTTAAAAATGATGATACTCGCTTTTCAAATAACTTGTATTCTCAGGTCATCTTTAGACAGGTACATTCCAGGAGCTGTTGATGAAGATAGCTTAGTACCAAGCTGTGCTTACTCTATTACTTGTATTACCTTGGTGTATTGTAATGTAAACCATGTAGAACTATTACTATTAATGCAATGTTTTGTTGTACTTTGATTACTATAATGCATGTGTTGTGATACTTGACATGACGTCATCCACCCCAGAACGTTTCCGCCGTTCCGGTTTTGGGGTGTGACAAAGACTCCATATTTAATTAGTTCCTTTTGATCACTAAATTAGTTCTAAATTAATTCTTGATCAATACTAATTAAATAATATGATTCCATATTAATATATTAGAACTTATAATATATTAATATAAATCATAAACATACTATTCTCAAAAGACTCTCCATATAAATTATTCCGGTGAAGTGCAACCCAAATGTACCATTCCAAATCGGGTCAAGCACATACCAATTATAATTATGGACTCAGACAATAATCCAATAGTCTCCCACTTGGATAAGTCTAAAACTATTATTGCGTAAGACTCCAAAACCCGACTTGCAATAGCTCTTAAAGCCGCTATCGAACTCTGATCTTAGTCAATGACTTGTCCATTAGATAAGGGATCATATATTCCTCCATTCTAGATATCATATGGACTGAGACATGGATTATAATCATTCTCTGTGTCCATTTGTTGTTTCCTGATTTCTTATTTATGACGACCGACTAGTTAAACAAATTAAATCAGTCCAGGCTTGGCGAAGCACTTCGGGTGTCATCTCTAAATCATCGAGGGCCCACAGATATCGCTTTTATCCCTTCAAGGGTAAAATGAATGGATAAAATTCGACTCACATGCTTGTCCTATTACTTGTTGAATCATACATAAAGGCTCATTTTATAACATCGAGTTACCAATGCATTTTCGTACAATCAATGTATAACTAACTCATAGGCAACAACTCATATCTCTAGGTTTGAAGAATATAAGATATTATCGTCTCATGATCACTTGTGATAAAATCCATGAAGTGAGTCAAATGAGTGTGGGTTTTATCCAATACTCAGAACTTGTGAGCACTCATGAATGTTGTAGCAACTCTTGCTATGTCCACTACCTTGGACTTATACAAACCAGCTTCATGACAGTCTTGCCTTAATACCTACTTCCAACGTATTATCGACTGTGGATGGTTTGAACAACTTAGGGGCTCTTTGTTTTTTTGTGAAGATCTGCGCAACCACTTTTGTCTGCACCGCGCAGACAACGCACAAACATATGCCCTCGCAGATTGTTTGTTTTTTGGAAGTGCGCAGATCAGAAAACGTCTGCGCGAGGTCTTCCTGGCGCAGACATGGGCCACTGTCTTCAAAGGTCTTCAGACCTCATTTTAACCTAAACCAAAAAAAAACATGGGCCACTGTGTAGTTTCTTTTTTCTTTCTTTTTTTTTTGTTAAAAATGTATTTTTAATGTTTATGACATGAAATTAAGTTTAAAAAATCAATTTATTTTAACAGCCCGTAGACGTTAAAAACAAACAGTCTTCTTATTACAGACTACAGACATTTGGTCCACCTCTTCTGCCGCAAAGGCTTGCAGATGTGGTCCGCAGACTGCAGACATTTTGACTTCAAAAAAACAAACAACACCTTAGTCATTCAGGAAGAACGGCCTAGTTATTCTGGAAGTCAAAACATGCAAAGTGAAACACAAGAATAATCGAATCCAATATGGTCTCAGAATTTATGAATATAAATAGAACACCTTTTATTTATCACCATATTGATTACACATTATTCATTGCATACTGTTTCAAATTTATCAACTTAATACTGGAATTAAAACAATAGTTGTCCCATGCTCCAAGCATCTACACTATGTTTTCTAAACACTTGTCATGCCATACACCAAGTATGCACACTATGTTTGTCCAAACATTAGTTATGCCACACACCAAGTATGCACACTAAGTTTGTCTATGATCTTTACTTTGTGAAATAGACCGATTGAACATAATTCCAATGATTCTCATTCAACAGTCCCAAATCCTTACCGCAAATGTAACAATTCCAAATTTATACCATTTACCGAAATCTTGTTAGATTTTAAACTTATATGCACTGATCCTCTTGTAATGATTATGCACAAAGTCACAAAGACTTGTCAACAGTCATTACAGAGTATTCCAATGGAGATCAACTCCATGGAAACAAAGTCTCATATTCAAAGTACATTGCTTTGAACATCCTTCTTGCATTAAGTTTTCTAATCTTACACATATTGAATAGTTTCCACCCATGGAGACATTTCCATATTCTCATTTTGACTATCACTTCTGGACAAGAGTTGCCTCCTTTCAGAATATGTCAATATTGTCCTTCCAAAATTAACACTATACTTCCAACTATCACTGAAAAACCAATCTTTGGTAAACCTTAGATTATCCTCGAAAATTGCTTAATCATTTTTGTCATATCCAATTCTAGACCTTTTCCCCTCTAAATGCCCTCAGACATTTGCAAAATTTAGAAAGGATAAATATTATAGCACATGTGATCGATCCTATACCCGAAGCATATGAGACACGATTCATGATGTCTCACATAAAGACATGATTCTAGACCAGTTTGTTGCTACAATATTTTTATTTGCCATGTTTTCATAATTCGACTATGAAGAGGGATGCCGTAATCATAATCAAATTTTGAGAATGCAATATATATATATATATATATATATATATATATATATATATATATATATATATATATATATATATATTATTGACTAAATATGATTAAAATCTCAATCTAAGCTTTTAGAATTGAAATGAAGTATAATTTTCTCTCCCTTAATTATAGCAAAACAACTTTTTCCCAATTGAAACTTTTTGTTTTCTGTAATTAACATTGCTAACTTGCAATACTTATCATAATTATCATGCTCCCACTAACATGATGATTATTAGCATAACACCTATGCTGCCACTAGCTTTGACATGTACTCAGAAATCAGTTGCACTTTTAGAAATCAATACTTTATTGACTTTCTTACCAAAGTTCAGATTTCTAATAGGAGATGCTTTGATAAAACTTTATCAAAATCATACACCTTTCCTTAGATAGCACACATGTGTGTCTACGCAATTTCAGAACTATGAAAAGGGATGCCATAATCATAGTCTCAATTGTTTAGACCTTTTCCATTCCTCACAAGTCCATGTTAGTGTGCCGGTTAACTATACACGCTCCACTAACGACTTTGAGAATGCAAATATCACACTTGCTATCTACTTAAAACCTACTTAGTGAAAGTGCTTCCTCACCATCGTTTTCATGAATCGAAGAGAAACCTTATAGCACTTAGATTTTATGGTGTATGTGTTCCTATCCATGTGAATTTTTTAAAACCATAATCTCAAGACAAGGTTAGTGACAAATCTAAACTCATATGGATTGAACTTGTGCAGTCTTAACTTCTTTCCACCTGGCAGCACAAGGGCCTGCCATTGCTTCCAAGTTGTTATACAACCGATTGAGAACTCTCAGAACTCATATGCAAAGCCAACTTTAACTGGAATGGGCATAGAAATAGGAATGTGTCAACATGATAGGTTATAAACCTCATGTCGTGTGCTAGTGATAAACTACAAGTTTTTTTTCTTAATTAGATCTTGATGTTTTTTTCAAGATCTTTAAGACTCCCACTGTCGTCTTGACATATAAGACTCACTTGTCAAATATTCAAGAGATAGTGCGGATTGTTAATCAAGACAAACACTTCACACAATTAGCCTTAGTTGGTTTTTTTTATCCAAAACATCACAACTTACCAATTTCAAATGTACAAGAGTAGCACACATTTTACTCTTACATTTGAAAAGTGTTATAAACATTTCTTTAAGATATGTCACTCAAGTTACAATCGTGGAGTATGACTCTAAGAATTTTTTTGGAACGAAGTATGACTTATCTTCTATATTTAACCACTTCAACAATTCTTGAGTCCTCTTCTTAGCCATAAGAATGCACTAAGATGTCCTTAGAGGATGAATTGTGATATGGTCTCCAAATCATTAAGATAATAACAAAACATGATACTAAAGCACTCTCCCATCTTTTCAAATTTGAGAAACTTTTATCTTTCTACCTAATTTGATTCTTCTCATTTATTCTGCCATACATTGTAACTTTTCCAATGTTTCAAAATTGTACTTAAACTTGTAAGTATAACCATATTTACTAAACTTTAGTAAATCATGACGAATAGTCTTATCGATCTTTTGTGGTGGACCTGACCAGCACACAACCAAGTGTACCCGATCCCTTTTTTCTTAACTTGACTCACATATACATGTTAACAAGGAATTAGTCTTAATTTTTCCAAAGATGAAAATTCTCATTCATCTTACTATACAACTTGCATGATCCAAGTTTCGGTCCAATTGAAAACGTGGGTGATGAGAATCTTTCCTTATTTTGTAAATTTAGACACTACCACAAATAGTACTTATGAAAAATTTTGTAATTTCCTTACAATGCAAATTTAAATGAAAACTATGATATTACATATTTTCTAGCAATCTATCATAACTCCTAAGTAGTAGCTCAAGAATCCGATCTTCCAAACCATGCGATTTAAATCCATCTTTGCGATCAGATTCAACATACTCTTCCTTTAAGTTTTCTTCCCTTTGCTTGATTCTGCCAGACATCAAAATGTTACCAAGTCACATTTTTGTAGTAAGAATCATCAATAAGGAACTTAACCGACTTAGATAGTGGACTTACCTGAAGTAGAGTCAAACTTTTTGACTTGATCTTCTCTCAGATCTTTTAGGTAGTTAGCGCAGCTTCACAACCAATACCCCTTCCTTTAGCAATAGAACCATATGGACCCTTTGAGAATGGTACACTGGACTATCTCAGACTTGCCTTTCTCGTTACCATTTGGTCAACCGAGTTGACTATGGCCAATCCCTTTCCATTGGGAAGAGAAAACTTTTCTATATATATCCAATGTTACCATTGTCAATGTCCATGATAGTTTAGGAAGTTGATATTCTAATCAAATTTGCTTTACTAGTGCTCCAAATCATTGTTGATTCAGTAGCACCAAGCAAATAGATAAGATCATTAAGAGTCATGTCATACTCTGTTACATAGTAGTCCTTAAAGAACTCACTATATATGTGACTTAGGAAGTGATTGAAGAACTTAGTCAATGATATTGCCATATTTATACCTATTTTTAGGCAATATTTAAGTACTTTTTTATTAATAAGTTGGTAATTTGTTTAGAATAACGGTACTTATGAGCTTAAATGTTATTTGCAGCCAAAAAGAAGACATTTTGAAGAAAAGGGACTAAAAGCGTTAAAGAAAGAAACTTTGGGAATTAAAAGACTAAAAGAGAAGAAAATCTGGAAAAATCGTTCTCACGTCGTGGGAACTTGAAGATTCATGACGTGAGAGTTGGTTCTAGAAGATATGTACGCGGGTGAAGGAATCCTTGACGGGCACGATTCTCTGAAACTCACGACGTGAATATCTTATTATTCACGACGTGAATTTGTGAAAATCAGCAACTATATAAATCCTTGACCATTACGAATAGATGGGACTTTTGGCTAGAGAGAGGAGTTCCAGAAGACGATTGTGAGCAGAGAAAAGTTCTGGGAAGAGGATTTCAACACCAAAAAGAGTGAAGGTCCATAATTTAGTTTATTTTTGTTAATTAAGAACATGTTTCATATCACTTTAATTTGTGTTAGTGTGTTAGTTGCTATGATGAGCAGCTGAATCTAGCTACTCTTGTTTAGTTAGATGAAGCTTCTAACTTATGAATAGCTCAATTTTATGGATTTATTTAGTTGGTAAAATTGCTTGTGTTTGATTTGTATTACCTAGCATGCTTGTGTTTGTTTCTCTAATTGCTTGATTGCATATTCTGTGTAGCTTAGTGACCATTAACTGCATGAACTTGCTTACCTAATGATTTGGTGAACATTGAATTGTTAGAGCTAGGATTGACCAATCTTAGTTAGTAATTAGAATAAATAAACTTAGTTGTGCTAGAGAACGTGTATTGTGACTATAATTGAGTTTATATAACAAATCTTACATAGCATATTTACATTCATAATTAGTTATGTGTTTAATTGTGTGTGAACATACATAGTTTGACATGAATTACTTAAATTGGTAAAGTTAGAACTAAATTACTAATACAATTAAAACCAACTCAATGGTCCATAATCATTAGTTAGCCATAAGGAAGAAGTGGATTCAAACTAGACAAGAGTGTGTTTTTACTTATTGAATTTGAGTTAAGTTCGTCTAATCTTGTAAAATCAGATAAAACCCCCTTTTAAACTTGTTAATAATTAGGTTAATTTAATAGTAAGTAGATTAATTAGTAACACCGTTCCCTGTGATCGACACTCGACTTACCCAAGCTATACTGTAATCCAACTAGGTACACTGCCTATAAGTGCATAGTTAGTTTAAGTTTGTTAGGTTATAAATATTAAAATTAGTGGGTACTTTTGTGCACATCAAGTTTTTAGCGCCGTTGCCGGGGAACGGAACATTTATTAGTTTATTTAGCTGCATTAGATTAATCGACCCTCTTTGTGGAATAAAATCTGCAAAAAGGTTAATTGGTTATTTATTTTTGTTTATTAGCTTAGCTTAGTTGATTAGCATATAACAAAAAAAATTTGTTTTCTGTCACATAATTAACGACGTGAGTTTTGTAAACTCACGACGTGAAAGCTGCAATTTTCAGTTTTTAGTATTTTCTTATTTTAGGTCAGTTTTACGTTTTTAGTTTAGCGAGTTGCAGGAGTTCATGACCAGAGGCTCAAACACACCCTTGGTGCCACCACTTGAAGATCCCGAGTCTGCAATTCACAAGAAAAAGATGCCCTTACAAGAATTAAAGTCAGCTTCTTCAAGGAAGTCGAGAAAGAAGACAGGAGAGTCAAGTTCATCCACGAGGAACAAGAGCAATTTTGAGCACTTGGATCAAATACCCGTCCAAACCAAATCCGAATACGACACTGAGCCGGAATTTGAAGAACATACGAGTGAACCCGAGAACGATCCAAGGAACGAGATGGCAGCAATTGAAGAGATGTCCATGGGAGCTTACAAGAAGCGGATCCGAGAAGATGTGGGTCCCGGTTTAGTCCAACCCGCAATACTTGCCACTGCCACATTCGAGTTGAAGGGGCACATCTTGATTGCATTGAAGGATATCCCATTCTTTGGGAAAGATCATGAAGATGCTTTTAAGCATCTAGATGAAGTCAACGACATTGCGGATTACTTCAATGTCCCAAATGTCAACAGAAACACCGTCTTGCTTAGGATGCTTCCCATCACTTTCAAAGGAGCTGCTAAGAAGTGGTTAAAATCACTTCCACCGGGTACAATTACCACTTGGGCTCAAATGCGTGAGCAATTCCTGGACCAGTTATGCCCGCCATCCAAGATAGCCAAACTCAAGAAGGCAATAGCCAACTTTGAGCAACAGCCGGGGGAGTCATTATACGAAGCATGGGAGCGGTACAAGGGCTTGCTCAGAAATTGCCCTTAGCATGATCTAAATGTGCAACAAGAGATGTCAATCTTCTATGATGGGGTCAACGTTATGACGAGACAACTCCTTGACTCTCAAGGACCGTTGACAAAGAAAAATCCAAGGGAGGTCAAGGAGCTGATTGAAGAATTCGCGAAGCACTCTCGCGAATACCACAACCCTAGGCAAGATGGAATCAAAGGCGGTGGAGGGGCCCAAACTGAAGAAATAGCAGCTGTGATGGCTATGCTGAATAATTTGGATCAAGGGATAACACAAATGGACCAGTCAATACATGCCATAAGAGTGGGTTGCGAGAGATGTAGTGGTCCACACTTGACCAAGGAGTGCAATTTAGATGAGTTTGGGAACAGAAAAACTCAAGTGTGCTACTCGAGTGGGGATAATTTTGATGAGGATTGGAGGAAACTGAAGAAGGAGTGGCTGCCATATGAAGAGTATAAATCAAAAAGAAGAGAAGTATAGGCAAACAGGTCGAGGCTTCTATCAAAAGGAGCAGCCACCAGCCGAGAAGAAACCCGATCTAGAGACCATGTTGATGAAGTTTATGGAAGCTTCGGAAAAGAGACACAATGCCACTGATTCTGCTATTATGGAACAACAAACTTTAATAAAGAATCAGCAAGCCTCCATCCATAACCTTGAAGTTCAAGTTGGTCAACTAGCCACTCTAGTTCATGAGAATTTATCCCCAAAAAATACCGAAACGAAGACCCAATCTCATGTAATGGCCATAGACACTAAAGAAGAAGCCATCTATGAGTTCCTGGAGGCATTGGAAGAAGAACCACAACAGCCCGATACAAAGCTGAAGAAGACCAAGCTTGAAAATCATGAAGCTGCTGAATTCCAGAATTCACGATGTGAACCATATAAGTTCACGACGTGGGCCTGTCATGAACAGAAAAATTATGTAATTGGTTCGGTTTATCAACCGCCTTTTCCTTTTCCTTTCCAAGCTACCCTTAGTCCATTGGAAAGAGAGCATAGAGAGTTTGTCAAGCATGTGAAGGGGATTCCGATTAATACTCCCTTTGTCGAGTCCTTATCCAAAATTTCCGAGCATCAGAAATTACTGCAAGATTTGATAGACACTCGCAAGCAATTAAAGAAGCATTCTAAGGTGGTTCTAAGTGAACAAAGCTCAAAAGCTATGTTGGGAGTGACACTGAAGAAGATGGGAGATCCCGGACGCCTCACTCTTCCGTGTGAATTTAGCAACAAAATGAAGGTTAATGCTTTAGCCGATTCTGGGGCTAGCATTAATTTGATGCCTTATTCATTTTATCACAAGTTAGAAATTCAGAAGATGAAGGCTACAAAAATGACTATGCACATGGAGAACCGTTCAGTGACACAACCCCGGGGCATCATGGAGGATATTTTGGTGAAAATTGGAAAATTTGTTTTTCAAATAGATTTTGTAGTTTTGGATATGAAGGAAGATCCCGATGTTCCAATTATCCTTGGTCGTCCATTGCTTAACACTGCTGGAGCTTTGGTTGATATTCGCGAGTCTAAGCTCACCTTGAGGGTTTGTGATGAAAAAGAAGTTTTTTGGGATAGAAGATGGCTTCCCAGAGGAACATGTTCAAGAAGAGGTGTTCACAATCAATGAAGATAATGAACTAGAAGAACTGGAAAAGCTTATGGGAGAAGAGATCAAGGCAGTTCATCAAGTTAAAAGAACAAAACCAAGAGCATCTGTTCCATTTTTGGTTGAAGTCATAGCTTACAAGAGTCCACCTTCTTGAGTGAGTAAAGAAGATGATGAGATGACAAGTGATGAAGAGGAGATCACTTCAAGAGTGACAAAGCCGGTGGTGAAAGAGGAGGAGGATGCTATGGAGTGCAAAGAAGAAACTAAAGGGACCAAACGCAAGCTTGAAGAAGAGGTCAAAGCTAAAAAAGAGAATTCAAAGAAGGCATACAAAAGGCGAGTTCAAGCTTACAAGAGGCGATTCAAGGAACAAAAGATCCTAGTGGTGGATTCTTCCGAGGACTCGACATAGGAGGCACGAAGTCCAGCTCAAGACTCCAAGAAAAAAGAAGCGCTTCTCGGGAGGCAACCTGAGTTTGGTTTGCAAATTTTTTCTTTTCTTTTTTCTTTTTGCATTTGAGTTTTAAAAGCATAGATCATGTCATCCAACTCTATTAGAACATAATTAAGCACTGAATGTGGGGACCTAAAAATGGAAGTAGTAATAATTGAGAATTTAGTTTAAAGTCAAAATTGATTTTTCCTTCCAGACCATATTCACGACGTGAATCGTGAATGAACCGAGATAAATACTCCATGATATAGTTTAGCCCATTAGACTAACAGACCCAAGATCAGTCGGTGAGTACATTGCCCAATTTTAGCCCAGATGCAATTCACGACGTGAATCATTCAGAATTCACGACGTGGATTTTTGAAAACATGGGACCACAGAATAAAGCCCTAGAAACCAGTGAACACTCATTTTCTTTATTCTTCACGAAGTGGAAGCGGAAATTTGGTCCCCCTTGGTCCCCATTGCTGCGATTTTAGCTAACAACTCTACTAATCTTCCCTGTGCTTACGTAATACTTCCAACAAAGGTAATAATTATTGATTATTAAGTTTAGTTTTTGCTCTAGTAGATGAACTTGGGGTTAGGGTTTGTTAATTGAGTGAAATGACGAAATTAATTCTTCAAACTTCGTAATAATCTTTGAATGTTTATGCTATGTGTTCGGAAGTGGTATAAGAGTAAAACCCATTGATATTTTGACTGGATTTACCCCCCCCTCCCCAGTGTTGCGATTTTGCTTGCTAGGATAGCGAAATCACAACGTGAATCTTAAATGATTCACGACGTGAATCCTGGGGCTGAACAAAATTCTTTGTCCTTTATGTCTAAATTGTGGATTGTTGTTTTGGCTGTGGTTTTTCCTTGTTTTTGCAGAAATGGCACCAAGACGAGACGTACCTCTTGGAATTGCAAGCTTACACCCGTTTTATGAGTTTCCAAACACTACCCCCCGTGAAATTTACACGCGATGGAATACCCGGTTGGGATGGCTCTACAATCGAGAATTTGTTGTTGCTCCTACTATTCAGTGGGCGAGGTAGAGGGAGGTCGGCTTGGTTGACAGGATGTCCCAATATCTCACGAAAATCTTTTTGGGGGACGGATTCCAATTCGTATGCAAAGGGTGGTTCAACCTTTTTAACATCCAGGAGCGTGTGTACAAGGAGCTATGTGTGGAGTTCTTTTCCACGATCACATTTCATGACAATGTCATAGATCCTACTTTTCCGCATGCTTTAGTGTTTCGGTTAGGCGGGCAGTATTGGGAGTGCAGCCTACTGGAGTTTTCTCGCCATATAGGGCTCTATGAAGCTCATGAGACCATCACTCATGAGTTCATTTTGTTTTTGAGGGATGCCACGCGGGTCTATGCTGATGTAGTCTCGGGGCCAGGGTTTTGGAGTAACATTGCTACTGGAGTTTTTAATTTTGGTGTATCGCCAGAGAGCAGCATCAAAAGCCCGATACACCACCCCATCCATCGTTTAATCATTTTCTCCATCCATCACAAACATCACGGTGATAAAGTTACTAAAAGTAACTTGTTCTTTTTATGGTGCATCCTGCAACCTGGTGTTTACTACAATATCCCATATTTCTTGGCTCGGTATTTGGCGGACTATGCGACGAGCGCTCGTCCGGGAAGCCCCATTTGTGGAGGGCATTTTGTTACCCGATTGGCCCGCTCTTATGACCTTCTTGTTCCCGCAATTACTCGTTCCCTAACATGTATTGAGGGGAATGAGTTTAGCATGGGGTATCTAGAAACAATGAGAGTGGTGAAAAATTATGGCACACATTGGGGAATCCTTGGCGATGATGATGATGATGAAGAGGAGCCGGCCGACCAACCTGCGCCATAACCGAGACCGAGGCGCAGGAACGTGAGAGGAACGGGAGACCGCAGGCAGCCAATACACCCACCTGCTTCCATGGTTGGTACGCCTTTTGGGAGTGATATGGATGGTTACTTTGACCAGTTATCGTTGAGTCTCAATTGGATAGGTGGCACTATGGAGAATGTTGTCCGACATCTTGGGGTGGAGCAGCTGCCTCATTTAGGGTATCATTACCCGATTTGCCCACGATGGTCGGAGTTTGGCAGACGCGGAGGTGATGGAGCTGGAACCAGTGGAGCGCATGATGATGAGGAGGATGATTGATTGTTATTTATTTTTATTTATTTTGGTTTGTTTTCAGTTTGTTTTTATTTTTATGGGATTGTAAGAACTATTTTGAATATTATGTTACTTTTATTCTTCGTTGGTGGTTGTTTCTTAGAAATTGCTAGGAGCGCCTAGAGAGGATAGCGAGTTATGAGTGCGTACGTCTTTAGCCGGGAGTGTTTCAAGTCGAGAGTCGAGACCCATATTTTCAAAATAAGTGTGGGGTGAGTCAAGAGAGTGGAAAGTCAGCGAAAGAGTCAAAAACTGATGAATTTAGAAGAGTCTTAATACATTAAGACATGGGATTAAATTGTGCATATTAGAAGAAGATTTGGCAATATTTTTCTGCTTGCCCAGTTTTCACGACATGAACTTTTTCTTATTCACGTCGTGAGTCAGTTATCAGGAGGTTCTCAGAATACGCGTAATTACGATTTCACAACGTGAATTGTCTCAAACTCACGTCATGAATAAGAGATTTTTACAAGTTCAAGGCCCTTGAATTGTCTCAAACTCACGTCAAAATACGCGTAATTACGATTTCACAACGTGAATTGTCTCAAACTCACGTCAGAATACGCGTAATTACGATTTCACAACGTGAATAAGAGATTTCACAACGTGAATTATTCTCAAGATTATTTCGGCTCATTTTTACCTCCATACAATGTGGCGTATGCTTTTCCTCATTGGTCGTTCTACTTTTGGAGATTTACACCACGTTTGAAGATGATTGATGGCTCGATTTCATGTTTTGCCGGTACATTCCTTATTTCGCAAGTTCCAAATCCAAGTTTCTATTTTCGGAGTCCATATTCAAAATGCCCATTTTCCACACTTTTGGAGATGTTTATGTCACTATCCCAGGGGAGTCTGTTCCTTTTTCTCCCTTTTCTTTAATTTTGATTTATTTCATGCATACAATGAGGGCATTGTATGAAATAAGTGTAGGGTAGGGGTAGAAAAAGTAAATTGCTAGATAATGATAGAATTTGATAGTAAAAATTTAAAATTTTCAATTTCAAAATTGAAATAATTAAATCTAGTAATAATAATTTGAACTGTAGTTGCTAGCGTTATGTGGGATGATCCGATAAAAGTTCAAATGTTTAGTTGAGCCAATACACGTTATAGCGCATTTGTGGCCTCCCTTATTTTAATGAAATCATGGAACAAAAACATAACCCCGCTTGGTTTGAGTGATGCAATATGTTTAGCAGCCTAAACCTGAAATGTATCTAGGAAAATTATTATCATTAACCAATAAAGGTTGAGGTTGAGCGCCTCTACTTAAGCATGTAGGGATTTGAGTGAAAAAAAAGTGAGGTACATGTAAAAAAAATAAAAAGAAAAAAAGAGAGAATTGCAAGAAAAGTTTGAAGAATTTTGGAGCAATTAAAGTGAAGATCAAAAGATCAAAATTCCAAGAAATTCAAAAAGTTGAAGATACCAGAAATCAAATCAAACAAGGTGGTGAATTCAAAGAAATCAAAGATCAAATTAATAAGGAAGTGAAGAATTCCAAAAGAGCTCCATAGTGGTATCATAGATTGTAATTCTAGATTATGTATGCTTAGGTTGCTCCACTAAAAATACCTTGAGGATAAGGAGGTTTTATGCGGATGGATTCGGAGGGTTGCATAAAATGAGCATTGTTCGGAAAAAGTGGGCGAGTGTTTATGAAGATTGTGAGTATTTAAAGTATGGGGGTACTTTAGAAAAAATTTAGACACAAATGCATGCGTTGAGGTCTTGACATAATGGCTGAGATGGAGTCAGATTGTTCTATGTGATGTTAGTAATTAAGGGTTAAGTTTAAATTTGCTTGAGGGCAAGCAAAGCCTAAGTGTGGGGTATTTTGATATTGCCATATTTATACCTATTTTTAGGCAATATTTAAGTACATTTATATTAATAAGTTGGTAATTTGTTTAGAATAATGGTACTTATGAGCTTAAATGTTATTTGCAGCCAAAAAGAAGACATTTTGAAGAAAAGGGGACTAAAAGCGTTAAAGAAAGAAACTTTCGGAATTAAAAGACTAAAAGAGAAGAAAACCTGGAAAAAGCGTTCTCACGTCGTGGGAACGTGAAGATTCACAACGTGAGAGTTGGTTCTAGAAGATATGTACGCGGGTGAAGGAATCATTGACGGACACGGTTATCTGAAACTCACGACGTGAATATCTTATTATTCACGACGTGAATTTGTGAAAATCAGCAACTATATAAATCCTTGACCATTACGAATAGATGGGACTTTTGGCTAGAGAGAGGAGTTCTAGAAGACGATTGTGAGCAGAGAAAAGTTCTGGGAAGAGTCTTTCAACACCAAAAAGAGTGAAGGTCCATAATTTAGTTTATTTTTGTTAATTAAGAACATGTTTCATATCACTTTAATTTGTGTTAGTGTGTTAGTTGCTATGATGAGCAGCTGAATCTAGCTACTCCTGTTTAGGTAGATGAAGCTTCTAACTTATGAATAACTCAATTTTATGGATCTATTTAGTTGGTAAAATTGCTTGTGTTTGATTTGTATTACCTAGCATGCTTGTGTTTGTTTCTCTAATTGCTTGATTGCATATTCTGTGTAGCTTAGTGACCATTAACTACATGAACTTGCTTACCTAATGATTTGGTGAACATTGAATTGTTAGAGCTAGGATTGACCAATCTTAGTTAGTAATTAGAATAAATAAACTTAGTTGTGCTAGAGAACGTGTATTGTGACTATAATTGAGTTTATATAACAAATCTTACATAGCATATTTACATTCATAATTAGTTCTGTGTTTAATTGTGTGTGAACATACATAGTTTGACATGAATTAGTTAAATTGGTAAAGTTAGAATTAAATTACTAATACAATTAAAACCAACTCGATAGTCCATAATCATTAGCTAGCCATAAGGAAGAAGTGGATTCAAACTAGACAAGAGTGTGTTTTTACTTATTGAATTTGAGTTAAGTTCGTCTGATCTTGTAAAATCAGATAAAACCCCCTTTTAAACTTGTTAATAATTAGGTTAATTTAATAGTAGGTAGATTAATTAGTAACACCGTTCCCTGTGATCGACACTCGACTTACCCAAGCTATACTGTAATCCAACTAGGTACACTGCCTATAAGTGCATAGTTAGTTTAAGTTTGTTAGGTTATAAATATTAAAATTAGTGGGTACTTTTGTGCACATCAGTCAACATCCAACTTCCTCAAGACTTTGACACCCAACTCTCCCGACTTGTCACTATGTGACTTCATCTCCAAGAAGTGAGCACACATAGACCTTGCTTGCCATCAGGGCTTGAGTGACCTTGAACTTATCTAGAACTTGTGGGTTAGGGAGAATAATTGGAGGTGGTGGAGGAAGTGAAGAATGATTTCCGGGACCTCGTCTTCATTAGGAAAGCTTGTTCCAAGAGATTTGGGAAGATCATAATTGTCTGAACCAGACATCTTTTGGTAGATATTCAAGTTAGTTGATTTAAGTCCTTAATATATCACCCAATATGAAATATTAAGGCTAGGACCCAACACAATATTTAATAACTTGGAAGAGAGATGTCGTAATCCAAGCTATAGAATATTTGAAGGTAGGCGAATGATGATTCACCAATTTCCACCATGAAAAACGAAATGATTTATTAGGTTTTAATTGGATATGAAACTCCTAGATCTTTTGAGATTCATTGAACTTTTCAATGGCATGTGTAGATGTAAAATTGTAAAAGTCGAATATAGTGTTTTGTATAGTTTCACATTTTACGTTATTTTACTAAGTCATCTTTTTGCGAAGTGAAATGTCTAGACTTAGTATATTTTTTGTACACTCATGTTCCCTATAAATAGGGACTGAGGTTAGAAGTAGAGAGAGACTTTTCGTAACAGATATCTCTTTTCTGCTTATTTTGTAATCAGTCTTTATCAATATGAGATCTGATTAATATTTACTCTTCGTGTTCTAAATCTTCAATTACTCAAATCAAACTTTGCTTTCTAAAATCTCGATAACAATTCTCATCAATTGGTATCAGAGCAGGATTCAAACTGCTTCGATCTGATTTTCGTGTTAGAATCATTTGCTTTTTGAGTTGCAACTTTACTCAAAATTTTCCGCGCATTTTGGTTTTGAAAATCACATTTGATCGTTAGATTTGAATTGATTCTGTCTTTGAATTGTTAAGTCGAGTAATCGATTAGTGATTTGTGATCAATTCAATTGATCAAATTCTCTATTTCATCAAGTTTTTCAAGCTTTCTGAAAATTTATGTGTTCATCAATGGCGAACTTCAACATGAATACAATGACTTCGTTCTCTCACTTGCTTGGTTCCTGAACCAAAATTCCGATGTTAATTCCAGAATACTATGATCAGTGGGCTGATAGAATGGAAGATTACTTAAATGGAATTGATGAAGAACTTTGGAATTGTATCGATGGAACAGTGCAAGCTCCTGCTAATGTTCAACCAATTGGACCATCTACTGCATCTGCTGAAGTTGCTGATCAACAAAAACGGCTGAAGAATAATGAAAAGAGGTGCGTGAGGGAACTAAGTGGTGCTCTACCTCCTGTGATTTACAATTACATCCGTAGTTGTAAAACAGCCAAGGAGATCTGGAACACTCTAAAAGAGAAGTATCAAGGTAGCGAAAAGACGAAGATCAACTTTGTGAAACAATGTCTAGTTGAACTGAAGTAATTCAGACAAAAGGATGCAGAAACTCTTGAAAATTACTATGATCGTCTAAATGAGCTTATGTTTCGCTGCAATAGGTATGGAATCACTAGGTCTCTCATGGAGTTCAATTTAACTTTCATTATGGGTCTTCGCAAGGAATGGCGAAGTGTAAGCATGATGATTAAGAATCAACAGAGTTTTTATACAACTAAATTGAATGATCTCTACAATAAACTGAAAACACATGAATGTGAGGTTTCAGAAATGTATGAAGAATCAAAACAGAGTATTGGAGGTCCTTTGGCTCTTGTTTCAATGGTATCAGAAACTGACGTTAATGAAAAAGATGGTTCAGATGAAGAAGGATTTTTGATGAACTCTGATGATGAAGCTGTGGCATTCTATTCAAACAACAGAGTTAAGAAGTTTTTCAAAAAGCCTTTTAATCCAAAAGGAAAGGCTAGTGATGTGAAGAATGCAGTCATAAGAACTGGAGGGGAGGAGATGAAGAAATTGGAGAAAGCTGATGAGAAACAAAAAGATGCGAAAGAAGAAAAGAACCTGAAAGGTGATTCAGGAATTTACTGTCACTATTGCAATGGTGCGAATCATTTTGCAGCCGATTGCATGTTGCGAAAGAAAGAAGAGAAGAAGGAAAAAGTTAAAGATGAAGCATACTACTCTGAGAAGATTGAACAGATACGTGCTAAGACCAAAGGAGTGTCTTTGGTTGCGAAGGGTGAATCTGCTGATGAAGAGAGTGGAACGTATCAGATCTGGTCTTCAGGATATGATGACGAGGAAATGAGGCATCCCACACATGGAGCAATGTTCTCAAGTTTTGAAGATTGCAAAGAGGACATTTCAGGGAGATGCTTCGTATCTAAATCCACGGACAAATCACCTATGACAACCAAGGTACGTGCAAGACTTGAATCTTTTAATATTCCTTTATCTGCTTATGATGTTGAAATTGTTTCATTTGATGATACTGTGGCTTATTTTGATTCTGTTATTGTGTCTGCTAGTACTGAAGCTCAAAAATTAAATTTGCAACTAGGTGAGACATGGAGAGAATTAGAAATAAAGAGGAGCAGAGTAGAAAAACTTGAAATGCAGATCAAAAATATAGATTGTGATAGGAATAATCTTACAAATGATGTTAGGTTGTTGCTAGCACAAAGGAACATATATTGTAATTCTGTCAAACGATTGTATGCAAAATTAACTGCTTTACATCATTCTTCTGACATTAGCAAAGAACAACATAGGAAACTTTTACCTTTTCTTGAGTATGAACGTGAAAAAGTTGATGTTGTTTCTTATGATTGCGAAAGTACAATTGCTCAATTTGACAAAATACCTGATGATAGATATTCATACGGTATTGTCAAAATTGATGAATTTCTGAATGCTGATGAGTTAGTTAACATTGTCAATGAAAGTTTGACAAAGAGTGACCAAGTGAAAATCTTAAAGAAAACAGAAAATTCAACTCTTGCCTCTAAATTCAATTGTGTTGATATTGATGAAAATTCAGATAATGTGAGTGAAATCAGTGAGATAGAAGAGGAAGAAGAGGTTGATTGTTCTCAATTGTCAATCATTAATATCACATATAAGATCAAAGGTAAAGAAATAATAGTTGATTCGATAGTAGAGGATGAAATTGATAAACCTTCAACTTCGCAACATTGTAAGTTTGATAATGTGGAAGTTGAAATCTGGAAATCTGATGATACTGATGAGAACAAAGAAGAAAAGAAAGATTCAAATGAAACACCTCAACGAGTTGTGGTTGATCAAGTGTTTGAGAATACAAAATAATTTGACAAAATTTTAAATGACAAAGGCGCACATTATTTGGAAACCAACACTGTGGTATATCCAAATTTTGTATGCACTCATAAAACTATTTTTCCAAATCAAGTTTTTGTCACTAATGGAAATGCTGAGAAAGTTCATCCTGAATTCAACAAAATGATTGAAAAAGATAATCTAAAGTCAACCACAGAAGGTTTTTTCGCAAATCAAAACACAGAAGCAAACAATTTAACTCAAAATTCTTATGTGTTTCAAAAACAAAAATCATTATAAAAATGGGTGGTTAAAGGTGAAAAACCAAACAAAATTTTTGAAAAAGTTGAAAAATCAAAGGCTGAAGTGAAATTAAATTCTCATGAATTCAAATTGATGGTTGGAAATTATTCAACATAAAATAATGTTTCAAAAAGAAAAGCAAGAAAAGCAATTTTCTGGCAAGTTGTGTCTAATGACAAACTAAGAGCTGAAAAAGAACAAATTTCAAAAACAACATCATCAAAATTTCAAAGCAAAAATAAACAAACAAATTCGAGTTTTCATAAACCAATAAATTCTGTTGACAAAATTCCGTATGTTCGCAAATATGACAACAATAGAAAATTTGAGAATTCGCAAAAATTTGCAAATAATCAAAAGTTTCAAAATGTTGGCAAATTCACGAATACTTCATCAAGTTTGAAAAATTCAACTCAAGCAAAAGTGAAATTTTCACCAAAACAACCAAATTTTCCAAATCCTTCAGTCTCAAAACCGACCAAAGTTTCATATACAAAAGGAAAATCTGATGTAAGTACGATCAATCGTTGGTTTGAAGGGAAAGGAAGAAAATATCAAAGTGGGAAGTTTTCAGAGCAACAAATCAAGAATGCATTTGATAAGTTTGCAAATAACTCTTCCACTGCTAGTTCAACATCTCATAATTCGCAAGTTCCGATTCAAAAATGGAAACCAGTTATCAAAAATGCGAATGTTGTGAAGGATAATATTACAATCAATGGAAATCCAAAACTATTGAATGAATATATCTCAATATCTAGATCTGATGATGTTGATATAATGGATTCTGTCACAAACAAAGTGAAAACATGGTTTTTAAATTCTAAGAATTTGTTTCATTCTACTAATGATGGACCCAACAAGTCTTGGGTTCCTAAATTCTTTCAATAAATGAAGGTGATGTGTGACGAGCAATATGATACGAAGTGGTATATTGATAGTGGTTGCTCTTGTCATATGACTGGAAGAAAGGAAAGCTTGCGAGATTATAGAAGTTTGGAAAATGCTGGAGTAGTCAAATTTGGGAATAATCACAAGTGTCAAGTGAAAGGATATGGGAAAGTCACAAATGGAAAATTCACTGTGAACAGAGTTTCTTATGTTGAAGGATTTCAACATAATTTGATAAGCGTATCACAACTTGTTGTTGGTACTGGAAATCAAGTTGTATTTAATGAAGAAGGAAGTATCATTTCAAATGCGAAGTCAAATGAAATACTTCTCAAATCCAAAAGATATGGTGATATGTTTACACTGGACATCAAACCAATTGTGGGAAAACCTGTTGTGTGTTTACTATCAAAAGCATCTAATGATCTCAGCTGGCTTTGACATAGAAGATTGTCACACTTGAATTTTCGAAATATTAATAAACTTGTCACTGAAGATTTAGTTCGAGGGTTACCAGTACTAAAATTTGACAAAGATTCTTTGTGTGCAACTTGCAAACAAGGAAAACAACATTGAAAAGGTCATCCGATTGTGATAGATTCAAAAATCGTAGAACCATTGGAACTTCTTCACATTGACTTATGTGGACCGTCCACTGTTGCAACAATCAATAAAAAGTGGTATATTTTAGTTGTTGTAGATGATTTCTCTCGATTCACATGGGTGTTTTTTCTCAGGTTGAAATCTGAAGTTGCTCAGACGATGATTGATTTTATCAAAAAGATTGAACTTAGTCTGAAGAAGAATGTACAAAAAATTAAAAGTGATAATGGTTCTGAGTTTAAAAATCAAACTCTTGATAATTTTCTCACAAACAAAGGCATTTCGCATAATTTCTCATCACCATATACTCCACAACAAAATGGTGTTGTTGAAAGAAGAAATCGATCTCTATGCGAAGCAGCCAGGACCATGTTAACATATGCGAATCTACCTCAATATCTTTGGGCAGAAGCATTGTCCACTGCATGTTTTACTCAGAATCGATCATTCATTCATCGAAGATTCAATGTTACTCCATATGAAATAATCAATAATCGGAAACCTAATGTAAAATTCTTTCATGTTTTTGGTTGCAGGTGCTTTATCATGAATCTCAAAGATAATTTGTCCAAGTTCCAAGCTAAAGCTGATGAAGGCATATTCTTAGGATATTCACAGAATTTAGTTGCATATAGAGTGCTTAATAAAAGAACTAGAAAAGTTGAAGAAACTTTCAATTTAACGTTTGATGATTACTATCTTAGACAAATGGATAATAAATTTGAAAATAAATCAATACTTGTGGATTCAAATACTCAAATTGATAATTCTGAAATCAATGATTTTGATTATCACTTAATTTTCGGAATTCCTGACAGGGCAATTGACGCAGAAAATAATGCTCCTGATAATCAAACATCAGAATCCTCAAAACATAATGATGATTCAACAATAAATACAATATCGACAACTTGTGAAAGTACAACTGATATTCGTATGGAGGAGGAACATACGAGTATTCATGAAGATATTCAGTCAACTTTCGAGGGGGAGAATAAAATTATGAATCATCAAGTTGAGGGGGAGCATTCGCAGAATCAACAGGAATATCAAGTTGAGGGGAGCATTCGCAGAATCAACATGAATATCAAGTTGAGGGGGAGCATTCGCAGAATCAACAGGAACATCATTTTGAGGGGGAGCATCAAGATGAAGATCATGTTGAGGGGGAGCATGGTGAAACAGAGACAATTAATCTTGATGAAAATGATGAGTTTCATGAACTAAATGATAATTTTTCTATTGCAGGATCTGAAAATAAAGATATGTATGAAGATGCATCATTAGAATTTGATCTTAATTTTCCACCACTTGAGAAATGGACAAGAAATCATCCAAAAGAACAGGTAATTGGTAATCCATAAGATGGTGTGTTGACTAGAGCTCAAATTCGTGCGAAAAATGAGGTACTGAATGCGAACCAAGAACTATGTATGTTTAATGTCTTTATTTCGAAAATAGAGCCAAAGACAGTAAAAGATGCTATGGAACACTCAGATTGGGTTGTTGCTATGCAATCTGAACTGGCTGAATTTGAACGAAATAAGGTTTGGAGATTAGTTTCTAAACCTTCTAATGTTTCAATTGTCGGATTAAAATGGATTTTTAAAAACAAAACCAACAAAGATGGCAATATTATTCGAAATAAAGCTAGACTAGTGGTTAAAGGTTATTCGCAACAAGAAGGGATAGACTATGAAGAAACATTTGCACCTGTTGCAAGACTTGAAGCAGTTCGCATATTTTTAGCCTATGCAGCTCACAAAGACTTTGATGTTTATCAAATGGATGTTAAATGTGCATTCTTAAATGGAGAACTAGAAGAAACAGTATATGTTGAACAACCACCAGGATTTATAAGCAATGAACATCCTAATCATGTTTACATCCTAGATAAAGCTGTATACGGATTAAAACAAGCACCAAGAGCCTGGTACGCAACACTTACAAATTTATTGAAACAATCTAAATTTAAACAAGGATCAGTTGACCCCACATTATTTCGCAAGAAAGTTGGGTGTCATCTAATGCTTGTTCAAATTTATGTTGATGATATTATCTTTGGCTCAACTGATCCAGCATTGTCAATTGAATTTGAAAATCTAACGAAAAGTTAGTTTGAAATGAGCATGATGGGAAAAATTCATAATTTTCTTGGCTTAAACATAATACAGAACAGGGATGGAATCTTAATCAATCAAGAAAAATATACGAAGAACTTGCTTGAAAAGTTTGGAATGTCTAATAGCACGAAACTCAGAATACCAATGGCAGTAGGAACAAGACTAACTCCTTCGTTAGATGCTCCTGCTGTTGATTTAACACTTTATCGAAGCATGATAGGGTCTTTATTGTACTTAACTGCAAGTAGACCTGATATTATGTTTTCGGTTTGCAATTGTGCTAGATATCAAGCTAATCCCAGAGAACCTCATTTGACTGCAGTGAAAAATATTTTTCGCTATCTTAAGGGAACAGTTTCTTTAGGACTTTGGTATCCTACAAAAACGGGATTTTTCATTCAAGCTTTTTCAGATTCTGATCTAGGCGGATGTACTTTGGATAGGAAAAGTACGAGTGGTGGATGTCAACTATTGGATGGAAAGTTGGTGAGTTAGCAATCAAAGAAACAAACTTGTGTGGCTATATCAACCGCTGAGGCAGAATACATTGCTGCTGCTGCTTGCACTTTGCAAATTATTTGGATTCAGAGTCAACTTCGTGACTATGCAATAAACATGAAAAAGATTCCTTTGTATTGTGATTCGCAAAGTGCAATTCGCATTTGTCATAATCCAGTACAACATTCAAAGACAAAACACATTGCTCTTCGATATCATTTTATCAAAGGTCATGTGGAAGATGGGAATATTGAAATTCATTTTGTTAAAACAACTGAACAACTTGCTGATATTTTTACAAAACCTCTTGATGAAAAATCATTTGTTAGAATTTTAGCAGGTTTGGGGATGATTAATGCGAATTCAATTTCAAAAACTCATGCCTAAAAGTCTGATTTAGCAGTTATGCGTCAAATTTGTTCAGAGGTTACTGTTCATTCAGAGGCTTCGAATGGCTTCGCATCCACATCTTTTCGCATCTGAGATCATAACAACTAAGGTAAGGTATACGACTAATTTTGAATTTTTTTTATTTTTTGAAAAATCAAAAATCCAAAAAGATTTTATTTTGTTCTGTTCTTAATTTTGAAAAATTAAAAATCCAAAAAGATGTTATTTTGTTATGTATTTAATTTTGAAAAATTCAAAATTCACAAATATATTTTTGTTTTCTTTGTTCTTTAAACTTTGTGTGTTGAGAATTTAATACAGGGCTAAAATGCGAAGATGTCACACTTATGTGTTTCTACGGGAAGGTATCAAATTTCTTTTAAAAACTAGTTAGGATGTCCCT
Source organism: Lactuca serriola (assembly GCF_051521515.1). NCBI lineage: Eukaryota > Viridiplantae > Streptophyta > Magnoliopsida > Asterales > Asteraceae > Lactuca > Lactuca serriola. The sequence continues at coordinate 11,821,206 of NC_136414.1, read as the reverse complement.
AGAAGCATGCTGTTGTATGTAGACCAAAAGCCTCAACAAGACTCTATGTGTGAAAAGAAAGCCTTAATGAAATTATCACATGAAAATTTCTTCCCAAAAAGGCTTATATTCGCATAAGTCAACAGAGCTACCTTACTCTTCTCAAATAAGTTAAGAGTTTTCTATTTTGTCCATTATAACAGAGGTACACTTCAATTCTTATCCAATCTTTTTATACCAAACAATTCTTACACTCCAAATTTTTGAAGAGATTTGTCCTTGAGGTCTTTGATCAAACCAATCAAAACCTAGACAAATCACAAGTCTGTGTTTGTGATCTAACATCATGAGTCCGTGATGGAAGTGAAACCCAAAAATCATAAACCTTAAGGAATTGACGGGGAACTTTGTTCCAGATTTTTACGAAACATTTGTTTCAGTATCAAAAATTTCGAAACTTCAAATCATATTCAATTCGCATGTGTGGTCTTGATCAAATATTCACAACCAACAATGTTTGTTACCCAACAAGATCCAAAACAAATTTTTTTTTTTGAATATGATTTCTGTGTAAGTTTCATTCGCAAATCCTAGTCATGATAAATATTTTCACAAGCCAACTTGTCACTGACTACACTGGTCAAACAAGTAATTTCATTTACAATTTCTCACCTTATGTTAAGGCTGATATGTAATGAAATTAAAAACCAATCTAAAATGTCTTTTAAAAAGAAGCCCTTCGATACTTCTCTACAAGTATTCGATTGTAATTCATGGGAAACTACACAAGCTATTGATTATCTCTCTTGATGATTAACGAAGCAACCTTTGCCTGGGGTTTCACTGCATTCGTGTTAAATTGAATTTTTGACATCACAAAATTCCAAATTTTTTGTTTCTCATCTTATTCTGTTGACACAATGCACACACGAAATCCTTGAGGTTCTGAGTAAAACCAACTCAGACTGATGATTTCGCAAATCTGGCATATGACTTCACTTTATATCCCAAAAGTGAAAGAGCCTTGACTCCATGCGAAGGGTTTTAACGGTTAAGATTCTATAACGGGAAACTTGACAGGTTGTTGACTCAAGATGGTTGGTATTCTATCCGGTTTTCAAGGAGGTGTGACAGCTACTTTTTGAAGCATGGTTATCTTTTGCAGTCATGATCCGATTTTCAAGGTGCCACATCGGATAACATTAAATGCATCCCGCTTTAATTTCAAATCAATTTGAGTAACCTATAAAAGGGGGATCAAGAACCCTATATACGGTTACGCAAAAAGAACTCTCACAAACCTCCAAAGTTTCAACCTTGATCAAACTTCATCTTTTTCAAACCCTAAAAATGGCAGCCACTCAATCCAACACTGATGAAGTTCTTTCTCAATCCCTGATGAAAATCCAAAGCACAAACTATCAAGTTGATCCAAATGTATCTTCTTATCCTGAAGGCTTGAAGAAGCTTATTGTTGCCCTAAAACGATCACCTCTGTCAACTGCCATGTTTAGTTCCTTCTCTATTCCGATGCCATGGTTATCCTTGGCAGCTTCAACGACATCATACAATCATACAACGGATGTGATAACATTCAGCTTAACCAACAACAAACGGGTCAAACTGTCCAAGAAGATGTTTGTTGAATTCTTGTAGATTCCAAACAACCCTCCATTTGTCAAACCTGTTAACTCTCAAGTCATTCACATATTCAACGAGATGGGTCATCAACCAGAACTTGAGAAGACCAGTGACTTTCGAAAGTCTGGGTTGCCGTGCATATGGAATTTCTTATTTGGAATTTTTCTCAGATGTCTTACAGGAAGATCAGTTGGACTGGATAGAGGACGAATGGAAGTATATGCCATGGTTATGGGTATATACTATGATATAAACGTTGATTATGCAACCCAATTATGGAAGGAATTTGTTAAGAGTCTCGAAAACACAAATTCGGAAAAGGGGATTTCGTGTGCAAGATATTGGAGCTTGATTCTGGAGAAGGTCTATGAAAAAGAAGCAATTCCAGTAATGGAGGATGTTGAAGTTGCAGAATTTTCTTTGTATCAGTTTCCAAAGGCAGTAGAAGATGATGAAGCAATCTTTACTCATGTGGCTCGCATTCCAGATGCGATGCTTCACAAGGTATCTCAAACTCACAAAGTCTTGGTGAGATATTTGTGAACAATTGATCAATCAGAGCAGACTGGAGTATTATTGGATGTTGTTGCTCCGTCAAAGAAGAAGAAGCTCATAAAGAAGGATGCGAAAGGTTCATCTTCACAACAAGTTCAAGATGAAGATATTCATATTGAAGAAACTTCATCTAAGTCAAAGAAAGAAATAATACCCTCTAAGTCTAGGGTATTGAAGAAAATTCGCAAGGCTGAGGTGAGCAGTAAAGGTGTTACTATTCGCAGTATTCCAGCTCCGGTTTCTCCAGGAAAGAAAAGACAAAGAGCTGAAGATGTTGTCAAGAACATGCAACGTACTCTCGTCAAAAGAAGGAAGATGGTGATTCGCAATGAATCATCTGATGCAGAAATAGTACCAGAAACTCCACCAGTGCCATCTACGGTAAATGTTTCATTACCTATCATTCCTACTTCGCAAATCTCTACCACCTTACCACTCACCAAACCACTCGAAATAGTCACTAACAAATCAATTTCTGAGGAGGTACCTATTTCTGATACGGTTGTCAACGTATCTGATACGGGGGCACCTATCCTGAGTGTTGCAACCACAATCCCAATCTCTTTACCTATTTCATTACCAATTGTTTCAATTCTAGTTACAACTTTATCCACCACCTCATCAATTTTTGATCATGCTCTTCAAAACCCATTTACAACACTTTTTCCATCTCAATCACCCGAAAATCCTCAACCTTCGCAACCTTTATCTGATAATGAAGCTGAAGGAGGTGCCTTTGGAGGGATAATTGAAGACATTCATTTTGATTCAGAAGAGGAGGATATTCCTGATCATATGCTTATGACAGGAAAACAATTTAAAATCCTGAATCAGAAATTGAATGCTATTATTCAGTCGCAAGATGATTCCGGCAGGATGTCTTCTATATCAACAATGGAGATTGATGTAATGATCAAAGGTGCTGAGAAGCGTATTATGGAGAAGGTTGATCAATCCGACAAGAATAATGAGCTTCGCATTCAAGCACAAGGGAGCAATTTTTCTTCAGAGGTCAAGGATTTGAAAGCTGTTGCAAAAGAACGTCATGTTCTTTTTGTACAAGATGTGAACAAAGTTCGGGAAGATGTCAACTATAAGCTTCAAGAGTTGAAATCTGAACTTGCGAAGGAGCTTCAGGATATTCATACTCAAAATGCTGAAGTTCAAAAGCAGATTGCGGAGGTTTCTTCAAGAGTACAAAATTTTGTTGATGTTCCTATTCGTGAAGCCCATAACGAAGAAATAAAGGAGAAGCTTGACCAGCTAACCAAGTTGGTGTCTGAGCTTAAAATGGTGGTTTCGCAATCTTCAACTACACAAATTCTCACTCCTGAGTTCTTGTCTCTAAAGATTAATACTTTAGAAAAAACAATTCAGAAAGCTCTTGCTCCACTTGCCAATTTTACTTCTTTACTACCAAGGAGTGCCCCACCTGCTTTCACAGGGGTGCAAGGGGGAGAGAAAAGTTTAAGTAAAGAAGAGGATGCGAAGACAGTTGGGAAAGTTATACCTACTTAGCTTATAACTACTCTTCCCATACTTACGAAGCCAATTTCCTCAACCACAGTAACTACAAAAATGATTGCCAAAGGAATCGTTATTGGAGAAAAAGAAGGAGGTTCAAGTTCAAAACCTCAAAACATATATGGTGGGAAAAGGAAAAGGAATTTTATATGAAAAATCGAAGGAGGAGAAGAAAGTTGAGGCTGAAGCAGAGTTGGAAAGAATGAGGCAAGTACAAAGCATTATGAGGCAGAGGGCAAGTGATCCTCCCACGATGAACAAAGGAGATCCTGCGAAGCTTTACTCTTACGAAACTATAGAGTCAAAAGTTGTCAGGAGGGAAATGTACGAATTTGAGAAGAAGCCAAAGAGAAGTTATGATATTGCGAATTCAAACAATTGTCAGCTGGATTTTCCTATAAATGAAATGCTATTCATCATTGCTCAGTACAAGATTAGTGAGAAGTTTCATAATCCTGATGATTATATACACATGAAAATCAAATTTCATGCTATCTTGGGGAAGAATCCAGATGAAGTTTGGTCTTTAATGAAGATCAAAAAGGTGCTGACAATCAAGAAAGATGTATTGTTTGAAGATATGCTTCAAAATTTTCGTTATTTTGTTATCCGAGCAAACAACAAGCAGTATAACTTCACGGTAGCTGATTTTCCTTTGATGAACTGCAATGATTTAATTCAAGTGGCTCTGATTTTGAAGCATATGGAAGAAAATAATCTCAAAGGCTCAGAGACTGAAGTGTTCAAGATAGGTTTCGCACATGTGAAGACATTCATCGACAACTACTTCGATTGTTTGGCCCTTACAGATGAAGAACTGGCAAATGTGTTGGGAAGAGAAGTGAACGTTCCTTGGGAAGAAACTTTATCTCAATCAGCATTATCAAAATATGTTGTTGGGGAAATATGCTTGAAACCGTTCGGCATGGTGTTTTCTGGAAGAGATACAAAAGGGAAACCTAAGAAGTTCTTGTTTAAAGTCTCAGAGATTGAAAGATATAATTCTTCGCAATATACGCACTTTATTGTTCGTATGAACAATTGCAAGAAGAACAATGAAGGAGACAAGAAAGATCTCAAGAAGGTGATCTCCTGGTATGGAGAAGTGCGAAAGACAATCCACTCAGCTGTTCAAAAGCTTATGGGATGAATAGCTTCGACTGTTTACAAAGGGGGAGAATGTAGATGTAAAATTGTAAAAGTCGAATATAGTGTTTTGTATAGTTTCGCATTTTATGTTATTTTACTAAGTCATCTTTTTGTGAAGTGAAATGTCTAGACTTAGTATATTTTTTGTACACTCATGTTCCCTATAAATAGGGACTGAGGTTAGAAGTAGAGAGAGACTTTTCGTAACAGATATATCTTTTTTGCTTATTTTGTAATCAGTCTTTATCAATATGAGATCTGATTAATATTTACTCTTCGTGTTCTAAATCTTCAATTACTCAAATCAAACTTTGCTTTCTTAAATCTCGATAACAATTCTCATCATCATGTTTCAATCTCAATTGTTCCCTCTCAAGTCTTGTGACTGGGATGCTGATGATCACAAAAGGTGTGAATAACTATGCAAATATACTTGGTACCCTTAATATTTATCACTTAACCGATGTATTGGTTAACCACACGTGCTCCACCGATCTGATGATAAACACTATGTTCCCCTTTGCCTACCTTGTTAAATCCAAGTTAGTGTTCCGGTTAACCACACATGCTCCACTAATGACTTAAGCAAAGAGCAAAATGTAATTTAATGGGTTAGCACAAAATTCACATTTTCCTAAAGTAATGAAGATTGAGAATATACAAAAGGTTTAGTTACTTTATATTTATCATTATACTTATAATGAGACTTATAGTCCTTGCCCTACCCGTTCAGCTAACGACCCTCCACCAGTCAAGGAAGCGGTAGGTGAGAGTGGACACCCATTAAACTATCATTTTATAGGCAGTAACCTTATACCCCCCTTATAGATCGGCTTCGTGAATTAGAACTACTAACGGTAAGACTGACTTTGTTCTTATACACACACACACACACACACACACACACATATATATATATATATATATATATATATATATATATATATATATGTAGATATACATTAAACCTATAATATTATAATAGTATAAGGGCTGAATTTTAACTTTTAAAATTCAAAGGGTTTGGAATTAAAGTGTGTGGAGTCTTCAGAAATTCCAAAACTTGAGGGCAAGTTTTGAACAATTCAAAAACTTTTGGTTTCCATAAATTATGAGTTTAATATGGTTTTTATGAGAAACTTTTCAAGTTCCATAACTTGAGGACAAGTTATGGAAGACATAAAAACATTTTATGATGACATTAAAATTAGAGACTCTTCCATTTTCATAACCTATGACTTTTAGTGTCACTTTAAAAGAAAAAACTCTTCATTTTCCATAACTTGAGGACAAGTTATGGAGTTCATAAAAACCATTATGATCAAAGTACCAATTAACACAATAATCAAGTAATTTTTCTATGAACAAGATCAAACACATAAGTGAAGATAATTCATATCAACAATTTTTCAAGAACTTAGCTAATCACATAAACTAAAACAAATCTTGAAACTTTGACAATTATCATTTATTTGGATGAGAATAAACATTACCATTACATCAAAATTAAGTTTTATGAACAAAAACCCTTTGTGGTAATGATTCTAATCCAAAACAAGCCAAAAAACTAAAGTTTTTTTCACTGAATAGTCACCACCTCATGGTAAATTTTACCACCTCGTGGTGAACTGGAAGATTCCTAAAAAATGATTTTTCTTGCAAATAGCATCGAGTATAATTGAAAACAAACCTAGTGTCTGATACCACTGAATGGTTTTGAGCATTCTAACACTCCTATGGTGTACATGCAACCCTATAAACCTTGGATCTATGTTTTCTCTATTATACAAGCAAATATTCAATATTCCAAGGTTTCATCCTAGCTAGCATAATATGAAGCAACTATACTACAAAAGCCTAGTTAGATGACATACCTTTTGATGTATCTTGAAGTCTTGAACTGTAAGAGCTTATCCCCAATAGTGTGGAAGCCTCAAGTGGAATCACAAATCACCAAAAGCACCTTGGAAATCTTGAGAGAATAGTAAGCACACTAGAAATTGGCCCACTCTTGTTTTATCACACACTAGTGCCCTTTCATGTGCCAAATACCTCTTTATATAGTATGGAGGATTAGGGTTACATTCATTTAAACCCTAATACCCATGACCTTTCATTTTCATAGGATCCATGGGTTAAAAACTCCATGGACTATCCATGCAAGCTTAGCTTGGCCCATACTATATATAAGAGTCCATATTTAATTAGTTCTTTTGATCACTAAATTAATTCTAAATTAATTATTGATCAATACTAATTAAATAATATGATTCCATATTAATATACTAGAACTTATAATATATTAATATAAATCATAAACATAATATTCTCAAAAGACTATCCATATCAATTGTTCCGGTGAAGTGTAACCCAAATGGACCATGCCAAATCGGGTCAAGTACATACCAATTATAGTTATAGACTTAGACACTAATCCAACAACAGCTAGGCTAACCTATGATGTTCTAGACTTAACTACCTATACACACATCAAGTTGCGGTTCAAACGAAACTTTGGTTTTTCCAACGATGTGACTACCTTCTATGCCATGTAGTTACATCATCTGTCAGGGATTTCGAATATCCCACCTTTCCTTATTCCTTATAAGCGGAGATATTTTGCTTATTTTATTCACATATTTTATCTCCTTCCTTATTTTCTCCTCTTTGGCGTTTCTCATATGCTTCCTCTTTGTACTTCGTGGAGAACCAATCCGACATAGTTCCATCTCCTATAGAGTTTGACCTTTTTGTGATACACTTATGGCTTCTCTTTCGCACATGGTGCGAAGCTTCCGGTTGTTGATTTGATCTTGCGACCTCCTCCTAAGAAGGTTGAAATCTATCTGTATACCTTCGATGTTTGGCGCCATCTTCCCTTAATTGACTTTCAGGAGGAGTTACTTCAGAAGAACGGTTGCAGTATTCAGATGCTCACTCCAAACAACAACAACAAGATGGTGGCGTTTAAGATGATCTGACGGGCCACCGACAACCTTCCCGATTTCTTTGTATTCAAGTTCTTCTTCCAGTTTAGTGCCATTAGAGACAAATTCATGTTCTCCGCCTGTCGTAGTGGTCACGTCCTCGTTCCCGATGGTAAAACTCCCAAGAACTAGCACAAAAAAATGGTTTTAGATCAAATGGGAATGAGTTGGTCATAGGCACTATGAGCAGAACAACCTCTCAGATGTTACGCATAAGTTGTTTTCGAACACTAAGCTACTGATGAATTTCTGAAGACGATCCATGTCGTTCCTGAAAACTATTCAGAAGTCGTCTGTAACATCCCGATGTGAGGTACTCCTAAATTTAAACCCTTTTAATTCATTTATATTGCATTTTGTCCAAAAGATCAAGAAATGTAGGTAAAATGGCTTGAAGGGCATTGTTGTAATTAGAAGCCTTCGGATTACGCCAAGCGTACGTGGTGTAGGTTTGGCGTACTCACTAAATGAGGAAACCTAAATTTTTAGGGTTTGGCTGGTATTTAAGCATCCTTATGGCCTCATTTCCCTTCACCTTATCAGCCTCCACCCTCTCATTCATGTTTGAAGCCCTAGTTCTCCTTGAGAAGCCATTTCTAGCCTAAAAGTGTGTGTTTGTTTGCTTAGAAGAAGAAGGAAGGAATCGGAGCTCATTTTTGGAGAGTAAATCACTTTGGATATGGGATTTACTCTTCATTTGCAATCCTTCAAAGGTATAAAGCTTTCAACTTGATCTTTCAATCATGTAGATCTAGAAATGGGTGTTTAATTATACTTTTTGGTCCCAAATGTCTTATCTTGAGCATGACATGTTCTTGACGACTGAGTTGTCCTTTCAGACGCTAAGAGGGATCCTAAGTCATAAAAATGAAGTCCCAATGGTTAATTTTAATCCATGCATCTTGTGGAAGGTCTTAATGGATTAAGACCTTGAGTTAAGCACTTATTGGCATGTAAAGTCATAAAGTTGGAGAATTAATCACTCTAGAGTGTATTTTAGCGTTGGATCTGAGCCATTAAGCACTTATTGAGTTTTGATCGCTACGAGGGTACACCCTACGTACTTGGAGTACGCCCTGTGTACTAGGTCAACCACCCCGATGGTGGTCAACTTCGAGGGTTCGAAGTACGCTCAGCATACCTCCGGTGTACTCCCAGCGTACTTGCACTAGGTCAACTCGGATGTGTTAACTCAGTTGGGTTGACTCTGTTGACTTAGTGGGTTTAACCAGTTGACTTTAACCAAGTTTGACCTTGAGGGTATTTTGGGTATTTTAGGGACCTCGATGGAAGTGGTCATTGGTGGCATTAGGTGTCGGTTAGAGAGCTGAGATTCCAAGTCGGGACCTCATCAACTTCTGTTCAGTTTGTGAGGTGAGCTTTCCTCACTGTACTATTGGGTCGAAGGCACCAAGGTTGGCCCATTGGATTGTTAACCTGGTTTATTGCCTGTTGGTATGTTGTAGTGATATGTTAGATCTGTATCCTTGTAGATAGAATGATGCTATGCTTAGTGATCTATAAGATTTCTCTAATTGTTTGTTGACTGGTTATATGTATGCTTATCTGCTATGTATATGTCGACATAGTTTATGAGTGGTTGGGTTGAGGCGGACCAGTGTAGACTGAAGGGCAAGAAACACAAGACGTTCAAGATAGACTACAAGCCGATGAGGCGTATCAGTCAGGATGAAGGCCCGGAGAACATTCCAAATAGTCTGAAGGCCCGCCAAGGCGTACCAGCCATGCTGAAGGTTCTGTAAGCGTACCAAATAGACTATAGGCTGGTAGGATGTTCCATTCAGGATGAAGGCTCTGTATGCATGTTGTTTTTATTATGCTTATGTTATGTGTTGGTACTTTGGGGAATCTCACTAAGCGTTGGCTTACAGTTTTGGGTTATGTTTCAGGTACTTCGTACGATCACGGGAAGGCGAAGGCATGACCGTACACATCTTCATGTTTTGACTTATGATTTTGGGAGACTTTGATGTTGAACATGTTTATAAAACTATGTTTGCAAACAATTTGTGAAATTGGTTGGTTTTAAAATGTTTACATTTATCATGATTTTTATGAGTGTTACAAGTTGGTATCAGAGCCTTGGTTTGAGTGAATTGGAGGAACACTCGTGTGAATCCAGTCTCAAACTAAGGAAAAGATTTTAAAAATGATTTTTAAATTGTTTTCAAAATAATCAAAGAGGATGCGATGTGTACGATCAGCCGAAGCCAGTTAGTAGACCCCAAATTACCACAATGTTATTTGATTTTGTGATATGTTAAAACAACATGCTAGTGATAGGTTAGGGATATTCAAGAATTTCATGATAGAATTGCCTCATTATACGGTGCCTGATAGCCTAGGGTTCTTCCTTATATGAAATTGACATCATTATTGTAGTTGCTTAGTTTATGCATCATGGTTATACATAACTAAGAATCTATAGCCTAAGAATGTTTGGTTTGGCCTTATTTCCTATTATTGTTAGATGAAGGGCTTAGGGTAGGATCAAATATCTGACCATCTATAAGGTCCAGTGTTATGTATGTTTAGCATACACGAGTGCTACAGGGTTGGTGAAAGTTTCATGGATGAGTTGTGTGGGGTTAGCTGGCTAATATCGTGATGTTTAGCCTTCCTCTAGGGAGTGAGGATTGAGTGTATGCGTCTTCTAGTGTGTATTGTTAGGGTTGTTGTGATGATCCTTGCGACAAATACGGGTAGTGTGGAAGGTAGTATCGGCCCGTACTACTAAAAGCATAGGACCCATGCGCATAACAGGGAAGTCACAACCCCTAGGGCTTTGTTGGAAGTTGGTTCCCCTGATATGATATGCGTGTTATCTGATATCTCCCTGATTTATTTACACTATGGTGATGACGCGATGCTTCGAGGTAGGATCCAGATCAGGATTAGGGACAGGTGGCTAGGGTGGGATAGTTGTGTCTGAGGACAGATTAGGGAGATCCTTCAGGAGTAAGTTGTTGCTCACTTTCGAGCACAGTTGCTAGAGATGTTTGGGTCAATTAAGACCTCCATGGAGAAGTATTTTGATGAGCGTTATGTTGCTTTGTCTGAGGTTGTTGCTGTTGTAGCCACTATAGTCGTTGTCGTTGCTGGGAGGGTTTTCCAGTACTGGGACTTCGACAATACGAAACCATCGACATTTGATGCAATTCATGACCTGATCATATCCATGAGGTGGTTGTCTGAAATTGAGGGGTGTTTCTTCACTAGCTCCTACCTGTTGGATTAGTGTCTAAGTCCATAACTATTTTGGTATGTACTTGACCCGATGGTGCATGGTCCTTTTGGGTTGCCTTCACCAAAGCAACTTGATAGGATGAATTATGGAGAGAAAGGATTAAATATGATTTATTAATATATTATGAGAATAATATATTAAAGGAGAAATCATATTGTTTAATTAATATTAATCAAGAATTAATTGGTAATTAGTTTTGTGACTAAAAGAGATTAATTAAACTTAAGGGACTAGAATTGTAATTATAAGATAATTGCAATTTGGGCTATGGATTGCCTTATATTAAGGAGTGGACGAATTCTATGGGGAAACCCATTAGAAATCGTCCAAGGCCTTAAGGAAAGGAGTCCATGGGTTGCTTAGGGCTTAAGCATCCAAATTAGGGTTTCCTTGTTAGATAACCCTAAGAGCCTCACTATATATAGAACCCTTAAGGCTCAAAAACGTGGACAAGCATCCTTCCAGGGTTAGAACACGTTTTGGGCAGCCTCCATCCTCTCTCCTCCTCATCCTCTTGCTCTTGGTGTTTGTGAACCATTAGAGGAGTGACATTTGTGACTCTAAGCTTTCTAAAGTCAATACAAGGAGGATTTGGGATTGTTATTGCTACATAGCAATCAAGGTATGATTTAAACCCTAATTATATGTTATATTGATTGTCATATTCTAGATCTAGGGTTTATAGTCTTGGATAACTTGCATGTACAATAGAGAAACCTAGATCCAAGCATTAGGGTTTGTATGAGCACATAGGATGTTCTTAGGACCAAAAACCATCAGTGGTATCAGAGCCTTGATTGGTTTCTATTGTATTGATGCATTATGTGATTATTCAAGTTTCAAAATCGAATTTTGAGCCATCTTCCTGATGAACTCGGCGAGTACCACAGTGTACTCGGCGAGTAGGCCTTAACTCGGCGAGTACAGTGTGGTACTCGGCGAGTTCGAGCGTCAGATGGAGCTATTTTCGGGATTTCTTGCTGTTTATCTTTGAGATACTTGCCTTTATCATATTAGATCAATATAAATCTGATTTTATGATATATATGAGTATGTTCTTGATCTAATTGAAGATATTTATCAATTAATAAAATATTTGTTTCCTTATGTGATAATTGATTGATTATTTTGATTAAATTGGTAAATTGTTTTGCAAAAAATCAATTAAATAAATCAAATATGGATAATTATGTGATTAAATGTCAGTTTAGATTATTTGTTATTTGATCCTTGTTGTTATGAAAAGTTTCATATTTTCCTCTTTAGGTTTTATAGTTTAAATTTGAACCCAAAAAGTTTTGTTGTTTTGAAATTTAAATAATTGAAACCCTAACGTTTTGAAATGGCTCAAAACTTGCCCTCAAGTTTTGGAATTTAAATTTTGATTAATAGTTTAATTTTCATGTATATTTAAATTCTAAACCTAATGTTTTGAAATGTTTCAAAACTTGCCCTCAAGTTTTGGAATTTAAAAGTTGATTAAAAGTTTAATTAGGAATGTTAAATTCTAAAACTCTACTATTGTTTTGAAAAAGTTCAAATCACACCCTTATTGTTTTATTAATTAATTAAGGTGTATAATTAAAAGAGGTTTAATAAATCCATAAAGTTTTTGGTTTAAAATTTAATTGAATTAAAAGTATAATTGTTAAATTTGACCACCTAATATTTTAAAGGTGTAAAATACACCCTATATTATATATAACATTAAAAGTCTAACATTATATATATGTATGAGTAAAAGTCAGTCTTACCGTTAGTAGGCCTCATTCACGAAGCTGGTCTATAAGGGGTGTTTAAGGAAATTGCCTATAAAATGGTGATTAAATGGGTATCCACTCTTACCCACCACACTCTTGACTAGTGGAGGGTCGTTAGCCGAACGGGTAGGATAGGACGAAACCTTCCACTATAAGTATAAAATTCCCAATCTTAGTTACTTAGGCAAAAGTGAATTGATGCAATTCCATGAAATTACACTTTGTGCCCTTGCAAACACGTTAGTGGAGCGTGTGTGGTTTATCGGCACACTAAATGGTTCTAAGAAAAGGTAGCAAAGGGTGACTCAATGTTTGTCATAGTTCGGTGGAGCGTGTGTGGTTTACCGGCACATCGAATAGGTGACTGTAACATGTGAGGGCACCATGTAAGTTTTCATGGTTATTCACACCCTCTTTGTGATCCTCGGCATCCCAATCACAAACAAGATGGGCATATCGAGATTTAAACATGCCATTGAAATGTTCAATGGATCTCAAAGAATCTAGGAGTTTTCATAGAATTAAAACTTAAATTTATTTTTCGTTTTTCATGGTGGAAATTAGTGAATCGTCATTCACTTACCTTCAAATGTTCTGCAATTTGGGTTACGGCATCCATCTCCCGAGTTGTAGAATATTGTGTTGGGTCCTAGCCTTAGTATCTCATTTGGGTGATTTACTAAGGACTAAATCAATCAACTAACTTGAATTCGTTTTCTCCCGTTTTGTAGATGTCAAATTTCGACAACTATAGTCTTCCCAAATCCCGTGGAACAAGCTTTCCACATGAAGATGATATTCCACGATTCGATCGAGGAACAAGAAATCATGCTTCACTTCCTCCACCTCCTCCAATTATTCTCCCTAAACCAAAAGTTCAAAGGCTTGAAAAATTCAAGATCACTCAAGCCCTTTTGGCAAGTAAACAAAAGAAGGAAAGCTAGTGTGTGCACACGTCCTAGGGATGAAGTCACACATTGATAGGTTAAGAATGTTGGGATCCCTTGACTATGAGGAAATGGCTGTTGATTGGGTTCTTCAGTCACTTCCTAACTTATATAGTGAGTTCGTAGGAGAGTACTATATGATGAGTCGCGACGTGACCCTTATAGATCTCACCTATATGCTTATTGCTGCTGAATCAGCAATGGTTTGGCGCAATAGAAAAGCAAAGTTGACTGGTGAATCTGCCCTCAAGACCTCTATGGATATAGACAATGGCAACGAAAGACATGCTATGATCGAAAAGTCTGATCATAAGAGAAAGGCAATGTCTGAAGTAGTTCCATGTCATGTTCCAAAAGAGTCAATTTGCTTTTATTGCTAAGAGAAAGGGCATTAGAGATGAAGCTGCCCCATTTACCTAAGAGATCTAAGAGATGGGAGAGTCGAAACGTATGGCTCTAATATAGGTAAAATCCATTAACTAACTCTTTTAAGCTTCTATTCTGGATTCTTAATACATAATGTGATAAGATTACAATTGATGTTTTGTAGGATCGAAGAAAAGAAAGGAAGCTTAAGGGAAGAAGTGAGCAGAATCTAACCGTGAAGGAATGGATTTCGATCGCATTTCTCGAAGATTAGATTCTTGAGCTACTACTTAGAGTTAGAATTAGATTGCTAAGAAAGATGTATTAGCATAGTTTTTCAATGAATTACATTGTAAGGACAAATTTTTCCGCAATAATTAAAATTTTGATTTTATATTATTTATTTATCCTTGCAATGACGTATATGAAAAATTGATGTTTGAATATTAGCAATAATGGATTTGATTCTTAATTATGTTGTTTGTGGAAATGTCGAGAATTTACCAAATAGGGAGAGTTTCTCATCGCCCAAATTTCAATTGGACAGAAACTTGGAATCATGCAACTTGGTTGCACGATGAATGAGAAATTTCATATTTGGAAATTAGACTAATTCATTGACAAAGTGTCAAGTGAAGGACTAGGAGATCGAATACACAAAGTTGCGTGTTGATCAAATCCACCATAAGAGTAACAAAGAAATTCGTCATGATTTACTAAAGGTTTAGTAAATATGATTATACTTATAAGATTAAGTGTAATTCAGAATTGATTAAAAAGGTTTAAATCAATAGCAAAACGAATAAGAAGAATCAAGTAGGCAGAAAGATAAAAGTTTCTCCATTCTAAGAAGAAGGGAGAGTACCTTTTATGTTTTATGATAGGTCTTAATGATTAACAACCATATCTCAATTGATCCTCTAAGTGAGTCTTAGTACAATTGTATGTTTAAGAAGAGGAATCAAGAATTGAAGAAATGGTTAAATCAAAAAGTCAATCATACTTCGTTCCAAAACAAGTCTTAAAGTTAAGATTGTGACATTAAGTGATAAGTATTAAGAAGGTTTATAACATTCATCAAATGGTGAAAGTTGTGATGTCTTGGATAAGACAAAGACCAACTAGGACCAATTTATGAAGTGTTTTGATAAAAGCTACACTAACTCTTGAATATTTGTTTGTCAAGAAATGGTTATTGACAAGAGAATCTTATATGTCAAGGATTCAGTGGGAGTCTTAATGGTCTTGAAAAGTTTCAAGAACAAATGAAAATAGACCTTATCGATCATCACTAGAACACGAGTTGAGGTTTACAAGCTATCGTGTTGACATTATTTTGTTTCTGTGCTGTTCCAATTGAGTTAATTATGCATGTGAGTTCTATGAGTTCTCATTTTGAACGCATAAAAGGCAAGGCACCTTAATCAGTGAAAGGTACATTGATAGGAAAGGGTGAGCTGCTTAACTACTTGGAAGACGTGGTGGGCAGCTGTGCTACCATAAGGCAAGAAATCGAGATTAAGGAAGTTCGATCCATATGAGTTTGAATTTGTCGTAAACTTTGGTTTTGACAAATTCACATGGATAGGAACAAATACACCATTTAAATCTAAGTGTCATAAGATTTCCTCCTTCATGAAAATGATTGTGAGGAAACGCTTTCACTAAGAAAGATTAAGAAGATAGTGATTGTAAAATTGCATTCTCGAATTTGATTATGGTTACGGTATCCCTTTCCATGATTTGAATTGTGAGGTTTGGCAATTAGTCTTAATTGTTTAGACATACATATGAACTATCTAAGGCAAGGGTCTATATGTTCAAAAAGCCTTGATAAAAGATTATCAAAGCATTAAGTATTAGAAACATGGACTTAAGAAATTCAATAGGTATTGTTTTTCTGAAAGAATACATGTCGAAGCTAATGGGAGCATAAATGTTATGTTTATAATAATCATCATGATAGTGGGAGCATAAATGTTATGATTGTATGATTATTAAGGAACGTATTGCAAGGTGGCAATATTAATTATAAAAAACCAAAGTTATACCTTGCAAAGTCGTAAGGGTTATTAAGTTGTTTTGCTATAATTAAGGGAGAGAATATTATGCTTCATTTCAAATCTAAATGCTTAGGTTGAGAAATGCTAATAAATTTAGTCAAAGGTACATAGTGTGTTCTTAAAATTTCGATTATGATTACGACATTCCTCTTCACAATTTGAATTTTGAGAACATAGCAAATAAAATATTATGGCAGAAGATTGATAATCTTTATGTAAGACATTATGCATTGTGTCCCATACACTTCGGGTATAGGATCGATTGCATAGGCTATAATATTTGACCATTCTAAACTTTCCCAAATGTCTAGAGCATTTAGAGGGAAAAGGAGAAGAATCGGTTTTGACTAAGATTATTAAACAACTATCAAAGGACAATCCAAATTTCGACGAGGATTGATTACTTGTGAGTAGTTGGAAGTATAGTATTGAAAAATATGGAAGTATTTCCATATTGGATGGACCATATCAACTTTATTACGAATAAATAAGATTCTATTAAGAATGAGTTGTCATATGGAAAATATGGAAACGTGTCCATATTGGGAATTGAATATTGAAAACCTATGACTAGATTAGAAACTTTTATGAAAAAGGATGTTCAAAGGAATGTTCTTTGAGTGAGAGACATCATATCTAAGGAATTGTATTGTAACAATCTCCGATAGAGGATTTTGTAATATCATTGGCAATAGTCTTTGTGACTTTGGTGCAGTGACATTACGAAAGGATCATTGCATAAAATGTTAGAATCAAATATATTCTGTAAGTGGCAAGAATTTGATATTTTTAATTATGGAAAGGGATTAGGAGTTGTGAAATGAGAATGATTGGAAATGTGTTCAATTTGATCTATTTCACAAAGTAAGAACCATAGGTAAACATTGTGTGCATGCTAAGAGCATAGGACAAGTGTAATAATTCAAGTAAGAAGTTGATTACCCGAAACAATAAATAATGAGTAATCGATATGGTGATAAATAAAAGGTGTTTTATTTATGCTCAAAGGTTTGAGGCCATATGGGATTAGTATTATTCTTGTGTTTCACATTGCATGTTTTGACTTCCTGAATAATTTAATTGGTTGAGAACAGTCAAATTATTCGAACGGACCACAGTCGTTCATATGTTGGAAGTAGGTATGAATAAAGACTGTCGTGAATTGGTGTGTGGATTGTCTAAAGAGTATTAGACATAAGCAAATGTTTGTTGCAACGTTCATGAGTGCTTATGAATATGATTTGAGCATTGGATTAAACCCACGCTCACTTGGATCACTCCATGAATTGTATCACGAGTGATTGGTGAGACGATAACATCTTATATTCTTGAAACCGAGATGTGTGAGTTGTATCTTGCAAATCGGTTGCACATTGATAATATGTAAACGCACTAGTAACTTGGTGTCATAAAACATATTGTTGTGTGTGATTCGGTGAGTGAGTGCAAGCGAGCATTGAATCAAAGTTTATCCGTTCCTCTTATCCAAAGTAGGATAAAAGCGATATCTTTGGGCCCCTCGATGATTTAGTGATGATGAACGTAAATGCTCGGCCGGGCTAGGGCTAATTTGATTTGTTCAATTAGTCAGTCGTCATAAATCAGAAGTCGAGAAATAGTACAAAGAGAATGATTTGAAATCATGTCTTATACGATATCTAGAATCGAGGAATATATGATCTCTTATCTAAGGACACGCGTATCTGATAGGATTAGAGTTGGCAGCAGCTTTGGAAAGCTACGATTGCAGATCAGGATCTGAAGTCATACGCACAATAGTTATTAGACTTATCCAAGTGGGAAACTGTTGGATTAGTGTCTAAGTCCATAACTATTTTGGTATGTACTTGACCCGATGGTGCATGGTCCTTTTGGGTTGCCTTCACCAAAGCAACTTGATAGGATGAATTATGGAGAGAAAGGATTAAATATGATTTATTAATATATTATGAGAATAATATATTAAAGGAGAAATCATATTGTTTAATTAATATTAGTCAAGAATTAATTGGTAATTAGTTTTGTGACTAAAAGAGATTAATTAAACTTAAGGGACTGAAATTGTAATTATAAGATAATTGCAATTTGGGCTATGGATTGCCTTATATTAAGGAGTGGACGAATTCTATGGGGAAACCCATTAGAAATCGTCCAAGGCCTTAAGGAAAGGAGTTCATGGGTTGCTTAGGGCTTAAGCATCCAAATTAGGGTTTCCTTGTTAGATAACCTAATAGCCTCACTATATATAGAACCCTTAAGGCTCAAAAACGTGGACAAACATCCTTCTAGGGTTAGAACACGTTTTGGGTAGCCTCCACCCTCTCTCCTCCTCATCCTCTTGCTCTTGGTGTTTGTGAACCATTAGAGGAGTGACATTTGTGACTCTAAGCTTTCTAAAGTCAATACAAGGAGGATTTGGGATTGTTATTGCCACATAATAATCAAGGTATGATTTAAACCCTAATTATATGTTATATTGATTGTCATATTCTAGATCTAGGGTTTATAGTCTTGGATAACTTGCATGTACAATAGAGAAACCTAGATCCAAGCATTAGGGTTTGTATGAGCACATAGGATGTTTTAGGACCAAAACCCATCACTGCCTATATGACCAGAAGGTCAGGTGCGCTCTGAACCTTCTGAGATCTAGAGCAAAGGATTGGTGGAGACTTGTTACTAGCTCATATTCTTATGAGCAGAGAGCTTCTGTGTCTTGGGAGCCGTTCTCAGAGATATTCCATTATAGATATGTTTCATTGGTGGAGCGTGAGAGTTTGGACTAGGAGTATTTGGATCTAAGACAAGGGACTGAGTCAGTTACAGAGATCACCAAAATGTTCACATGGAGGGCCATGTTTTATCCTAAGTTTGTTGCTTCTGAGCAAAATTAGATAACCCGTTACTTGAGCATGATCAAGACGGATATCAGGCGGTTTGTATCCATGCAACATTATGTTTCATTGTTGGAGTTACAGGAGGCCTCCAGGCAGCGTGAGATTGAGATGAAGCTGGATTCGATGGAGCAGAGACCGGCCCCGACGCAGTCACATTCTGCACCAACATAGTTCAGTGCTGCTAATACTAGATCTGGAGGGCAGAGGGGCCACCCATGTGAGAATTGTGGTAAGGTTCATGGGGGGGGGGGCTGTCGATCAGGAGGTGTATGCCACAAATGTGGCAAGGAGGGGCATAATGCAAGGGATTGCCATCAGTCAGCCCCACCTCTGAGTTCCAGGATTTGCTATAATTATGATCAAGTTGGCCATGTGAAGGTCAATTCTCCATTTCTCACTGCCAAGCCAGCGTAGGACCCAACGCCAGTTACTTTGAGGATCACCGATGGGCGCTAAGGGAGGGCGGAGCCCTCGAGGGCTCGGGGTCATACTTTCCATCTCACTACCGAGGTGGCCAGAGCAGCTCCAGATGTTGTGGCGGGTATGTTTCTTTTTATTATCCTGTTGATTGTGTTTTATGTCATGATTATATGTATGTCCATGATAGATATGACCCTAATGAACTCTTTGCCTGTTCTTGTGTTGTTTTACTCGAGTGCGAGTCGGTCCTCTGTATCTCGATCATTCAATTGGGAGTTTGATATGCCTATTGGGGAGTTAGAGTGTCTGTTGCGGGTTTCCATTGCCAACGAACACAGAGTTTCTACATCTGCAGTATATCAGGGATGTCTGGTAGAGACCATTGGGGTGCCATATCCGATTGATCTGATCCCTATTCCAATGGGTGATGTGTGTGTGATAGTGGGTATGGACTGGCTGAGCAGGTTTGGTGCCAAGATTGACTGCGAGGGCCAACGATTGGTAGTATGAACCCCAAGTGGGGGAGGACTAGTTATTTATGGAGAGGGAACCAGGGTGGATTCGGGGTTTTATTCGGCATTCAGGGCTCGTTATTATATTCAGCATGGGTGTGTAGGTTATTCCACATGTTTAGGTTTATTAAGGAATACTCTTAGCTTTTTAAACTGACATAGACTTAATATTTGAATTTTAAAGGAATACGCTAAGCCTTTTTAATTGAAATACACTAAGTATTTGAATATATAAGGAATGCACTGAGCCTTTTTGACTTAAATACACTAACTTTTTTTAATATAAGGAATGCACTGAGCCTTTTTGAATGAATTACACTAAGTATTTGAATATGTAACGAGTACACTAAGCCTTTTTAATTGAGATACACTGATTATTATGCATCAATCCGGGTGACCAATCCGGCTGGTAAGTTATTACAAGGTCATCATTGCTACTCCTGGATAGGGGTCCTTTTATGTTTGTTCCCTTAGAGTGGAAGCTTTTCTGACTGGTTCTTCTGGGAGGTGATGGCCCCTATTTACCTCTCTCAGATGGGGGTTGTTAAAAATGGAACTTCTTGAGGTTCCTAATGTTCCATGTTCTTGGAATCGGCCTTCCTTCGATTGTCTCAAGCGTGTAGGTCCCATTTTGATGTGCTTCAGTTACTTTGTATGGTCCTTCCTACATGGAGCCTAGCTTTCCTTGTGGATGAGCATGGCTCGCCTCGTTCCTTCTCAAGACAATCTACCACTTTGAAGGCTTTTTCCTTCACTCTAAGATTGTTTATATCCTTCTACGACGCTCTTGTAGGCCGCTTGCTGGATGTCCAACCACTCGTGTCACTCTTCAATGATATCTAGGTTCTATCTTAGATCCTCATCGTTGCTTTTTTGTGGGGAAATGTATTGTGCGTGGCGATCTGATCATTAGTTCTGTTGGTAGTATCACTTCTGTGTCGTAGGCCATACTGAACAGGGTCTCTTTCGTGCTCGTCCTTAGGGTCATCATGTGTAACTAGAGGACTCCTGGGAGCTCTTCTACCCAAATGTCGTTGGCCTTTCCTATCCGCTTCTTTATCCCATTCACCAGCGTCCTATTGGACATTTTCGTCTGTCCATTAGCCTGGGGGTATGCTACCAACGTGAAATGTTGCTCTAAGCCTCTTTCTATGTAGCAAATTCTAAATGGATTTTCTGAAAATTGTAGCCCGTTACCAGTAATCAGTACTTTGGGTATTCTGAATCTTGTTACGATGTTCTTCAATAAAAACATAATCATATACCCCTTTACTACGCACGCTAATGGCTCAGCATCGGTCCACTTGGTGATATAGTCCACTACGACCACTAGGAACTTTACACTTCTAGGGTCCTTTGGGAATGGCACAACGATGTCGATTCCCCACTGGTAAAAGGGCCAGGGGATGGTAATGCTTGTTAGTTGTGTCAGGGGAGTTCCCTATACTGGTGAGTAGGTTTAGCATTCCACATATGTTTGTGTCAGAGTTGTTGCATCTCGGTGGATGTCGGTCCATTAAATCCCCATTCCGAGTATCTTTCCTGTGGGGGCCCTTACTCCATCGTGTGTGCTAGCTGGCCCAGCATACGTCTCATGGAGCGTCTTTTTACCGCTGGCCTCATCCACACATCTTAGCCATGGAGTCATGAATCCTTTTTAGTACAACATTCCCCTGACAATCTTATATTGTGGGGCTTTTATCCTTATTTTCATGGCTTCCTCGTGATTACCCGACAGTATGCCATGTTGCAAGTGATCAACAATCGGTGTCATCAATTTGGGTTGTGCCAGTGATAGGGTATGTATGTAGTGTTCCTCCATACTTCTTTCTTTGAGCACTTCGCCCACAATGTCTTTAGAAAGGTGGCCAAACCACGTCGACGCGAGTTTGTTGACAGCGTCCGCTTCGCTTCACGATATTTTCTTGATAGTGAAGCTCTTGAACGGTTTTACTAGCCTCTTAACATCTATCACATATTTCTCTATTCGCTTGTTCTTTGTTTTGAACTCTCCAATGATTTGTTTGGCTACTAGCCTTGAATCTGTCAGGGATGTTATCTTGTTCACTCCCATCTTCCGTGCTAGCCGCATACTGGCTAGCAGGAATTCGTACTCATCCTCATTGTTAAAGGTATGAAAGTAAAAGTAGAGTGCATATGTAACTTCTTCTCTATTTAGGATTGTCAGGATTAGGCCCACTCCTAAAGTAACACCGTAAATTTTCAAACAATGTTTTTTCATTTAAAAACACAATTATCTCATTTCCAAAATCCCAAAAATCCCAAAATATTAATTTATCAAGCACATTTCTCAAAAAACTATTTATAACACAAATCTAGGATCCACCAAAAACATATCTCCAACTCAAGTGTGTCTACAATCAAACCGGTGCCTTCCCGTGATCCTGAGAGGTACCTGAAACACATAACACATAACCAGGTAAACATGAAGCTTGGTGAGTTCCCTAAAGTACCACACACATCACATTAGCCACTCGAGACTAACACTAGATAACCCTCCGGTGAATGTGTCTTAGTGGAGACCCTCCAGTCCAACAACTCGGGTGGACCCTCTGGTCCTAACTCAATAAGCTCATAATAATAATACTCAACATAAATCACAAAGACATATTACATGATATCAAAATACTCAGTATAAAACATAAGACCCTCCGGTCATACATAGATACCACTCATGGTAAGTATAGTGAGAAGACTCACCTTGTAATCAAATAAGTAATAATCTCGTACACGAATCTCGAACTAGCCCCCGCCTAACATATAAGATAATAATCTCTAATCAACACTTAAATCACGACTCGAAATAAACTAGGTTAATCTCTATTTCAAACTCATGGAATGGGTAAAAGACCATTATACCCTTCCACGGTCCCCATACTCGCTGCCTTGACCAACCGTAAAGTCAACAAAATTCAACACTCGAGTCAACTGTCCATGTTAACCCGACTCGCCGAGTGCATCTATGTGACTCGCCGATTCCCCCTTGTTCCTTCAGAACCTTGCAAAAACCCAAATCAACTCGTCGAATTGTCCCGCTAACTCGCCGAATTACCGATGTCCAGACTCATCGGGGAAAACCCTAGTCGAGTCGTCGAGTCACATCTTTGGCTCGCCGATTCCCTTAAGTCAAAATCTTATTCAGACATTTTAAGGCTGATCTATCACTCCAAATTCTAGATGAAGCCTCCCAAGGGTCGAATGTCATGTAAAGCTTCGATCTTTACGTTCATGCATGGCATGTTTGCTCCATAATGCCAAATAAAAGCTCTAACCAAGGTGTTTAAGCACAATGACCCTTTATGGTTGGATAAAGCTGGGACCTTTGGACTATATGTACCTCACAAGGTCCAGATCTGATGTCTTAATGCTTGACAAGCACAAGTCATACCAAATCTCAAGGAAATATGGAAAAAGCCGCAAAAGTTTCTCATTAGCAAGATCTAAACAACATGATGAGCAAGGTGACGACTTTTACCTTCCAATCAGAAGCTCCAAGTGAATGATTGTTGGATCTCACAGCTTTTCCTCATTCCTTGCTTGAATCTCCCTTCTTCTTCTACTAATGCTTCACCAAAACACTCAAATATAAGCTCTAACACTCTATCTTAGCTTAAAGGCCGATTAGGGTTTCACTCAGGGTAGTAGGGTAGCAGGTGAGGCGTAAAGGAGGACATAAGTTTCCTTAAACACGCTCCAAACCCGGGGATTTAGGGTAGCAGGTGAGATGGAAAGGAGGACATAAGTTTCACCTCATAGTGTCTACTCGGCGAGTCAGCTCTCTGACTTGTCGAGTCGACCATTAAACCCACGTGGTCTAATCAGACTCTACTCAGCGAGTTAGGCTCACAACTCGTCGAGTCACACATGAAGTCTAAATAATAAATAAATAAATGAGGAAATACCTGGGAGTCGAGATGTTACAATTCTCCCCCACTAGAATTAGACTTCGTCCTCTAAGTCAGGCTCCGGAAACAACTCTGGATACTGCTCGCGCATCTCGGACTCCGGCTCCCAAGTACACTCGGGTCCTTTTCGATGTTGCCACAGGACCTGAACTAGGGGCACCTCCTTGTTTCTCAAGACCTTCAATTTCTGATCCAAAATCGCAATCGTCCTCTCGATATAATTTAGGCCCACATCCACCTGAATGTCCTCTAAGGGTATCATATCATGCCGTCTCATCGCCTACACACTTCCTCAACTGAGACACATGAAAGGCATTATGCATCTGGCTCAACTCTATTAGTGGCTCCAACCGGTAGGCCACCCTACCTACTCTGGCGATCACTCTAAAAGGACCAATGTATCGGGGCCCCAGCTTGCCCTGTTTCCTGAATCAGATCACCCCTTACCACGGGGATACCTTCAGGAGGACAAAATCTCCCACCTGGAACTCCAACTCGGATCGTCGCTGATCAACGTAACCCTTTTAGCGACTCTGGGATGTCAGTAACCTCTGCCGGACTTTCTGAATCTGCTCTGTCGTCTTCTACACTATCTCAGTGCTACCCATCACTCGCTGTCCTACCTCTCTTCAACAAATGGGAGTCTAACACCTCCTCCCATATAGAAGCTGAAAGGGAGGCATACCAATACTCGAATGATGGTTGTTGTTGTAAGAAGACTCAGCCAATGGCAAATAAGTGTCCCAGGCAAATAAATGTCCCAAATTCCTCCGAAGTCAATAAAACATGCACACAATATGTCCTCAAGCGTCTGAATCGTCCGTTTGCTCTGCCCGTTTGTCTGCAGGTGGTATGCGCTAATCAAATGCAACCGGGTACCCAACTCCTCATGAAATTTCTTCCAGAACTGGAAGTAAAACACACGTCTCGATCTGACACTATCGAGGTCGGCACTCCATGCCGAGCTACCACTTCTCTCACATAAATCTCAGCCAGTTTCTCTGTGGAAGAGCTCTTACTGATAGCAAGGAAGTGAGCACTCTTCGTCAGCCGGTCCACAATCACCCAAATCACGTCAACCCCACGCGCAGTTCTCAGTAACTTGGTGATAAAGTCCATAGAAATATATTCCCACTTCCAATGAGGGATCTCTAAAGGCTACAAATGACCATGTGGACGTTGGTGCTCTGCCTTAACCCGACGGCAGGTCAAGCACCTCCCGACAACCTATGCCACGTCTGTTTTCATACATGGCTACCAATAGTCTCTCTTCATATCCAAATACATCGTAGTGGCCCCTGGGTGGATCGATAATATCGATCTATGTGCCTCTTCCAACAATACATGGCAAGCTCCACCTATATAGGTCACCCAAATCCGCCCATGGAAAGTCATAAGCCCATGACTGTCCATCATAAACTCGGAAACCTGCCCAATCACACGCTCTCTCTAGCGGTTCTCTGGTCTCACAGCCTCCACCTGAGCCCCTTGGATGGTATCTAAGACTGGAGTCATCACTGTCATCCACATGCACACATCTCGGATCAGAGCGCTCTCGGCTCTACGACTCAAGGCATCGGCTGCCACATTAGCCTTGCATGGATGATATAAGATCTCACAGTCATACTCCTTCACTACATCCAACCATCTCCTATGTCTCATATTCAGGTTGGGCTTATCCCTCAGGTACTTCAAGCTCTTATGGTACGTTTATATGGTACACCAGACACCATAAAGATAGTGGCGCCAAATCTTGAGGGCGAACACCACCGCCCCCAACTCCAAATCATGGGTGGGATACCTCGTCTCGTGAGGCTTCAACTACCTCGACGCGTATGCTATCATGTGACCCCTCTGCATCAACACTGCACCCATCCTTTAAACAGAAACATCGCAATAGACCACGAAATCCTCCACTCCCTCCGGAAGGGCTAACAATGGAGCTTCGAACAACCTATGGCGAAGAGTCTCGAATGATGCATGCTGCTCGGGCCCCTAAACAAAAGTAACACCCTTCCGGGTCAATCTGGTTAGAGGAACCGCAATCTTGGAGAAATCCTTGATAAATCTCCGATAGTAACCGACCAATCCCAGAAAACTCTTGATCTCGGAAGGGAATCTCGGCACCTCCCATCGCATAACTGCATCAATCTTGGTCGGATCAACCAATATCCCATTCTGGTTAACGAGATGTCCCAAGAACTGGACCTCTCGTAACCAGAAATCACACTTGAAGAATTTGGCATAAAGCCTCTCCGACCTCAAAAGCACAAGAACCTATCGCAGAATGCAAATCTTCCTCATGCTGCTCTCTGGACCTCGAATACAATAAGATATCATCGATGAACACGATCACCGACTAATCCAACATAGGTCTACACACTCGGTTCATGAGATCCATGAACGTTGCCGGTGCATTGGTGAGCCTGAAAAGAATCACCATAAACTCGTAATGCCCATAATGAGTCCTAAAGGCCGTCTTCTAAATATCCTCCTCGCATACTCTCATCTGGTGATATCCAAATCTCAAATCAATATTGGAAAACCAAGATGCCCCTACAACCGATCGAATAAATCAATGATCCTCAGAAGTGGATAATCATTCTTGACCGTCAGGTTGTTCAACTCCCGGTAATCTATACACATCCGGTGTGAACCATCCTTTTTCTTGAAGAAAAGGATCGGAACTCCCCACGGTGAGCTACAAGGAGAACTCCTGCATCTCTCGTGGTGCAAGGCGATAAGGTGCCTTGGCAATAGGCACCGCTCCCGGAACTAAATCGATCAGGAACTCCACTTGCCTCTCGGGAGGCACACCTGGTAACTCCTCTGGAAAGGCATTCAGGAACTCGCACACTATTGGAACCTCAGAGATAGAAATCGGCCTCTCTGAGATAACCCGCGTATCCATCACGTACGCCAAGAAGCCCATACAACCCTGTTGTAAACTCTGCCTCGCCCTTGCTACAGAGTAGAAAGCTGACCCAGATCTGGTACTCTCGCCATACTTTGTAAGCACTCCCCCACTAGGGTCTTGTATAGTCACCAACTGATCTTCACAGTCGATCACTGCTCCAAAACAATGATGGGTTTGAGCCATAAGAACTTTCCTATGTGCACATGCAAACCCTAATGCTTGGATCTAGGTTTCTCTAATTGAACATGCAATGTATCCAAGACTTTTATTGATAGATCTAGTATAAACATTCAAATCATAACATATGAAATCAGATCTAAAGGAATACCTTGAGTTGCTTGCTTGAATCTTCTTGTCTTTGGAGCTAAGAGTCACAATTGTCACTCCTCTAATGGCTTACAAATACCAACTAGCAAGAGGATGATAGAGAGAGGAGGGTGAGAAAATCGGCCCTAGGGTTTCTTGCCTTGCATGAGTGCCGATTTCCTCCACCCAATGGGTCTATATATACTATGAGCTACTAGGGTTACACCTTAAACCATAATTGAATAACTTAGGCCCTAAGAAATCCAATGATCCCTATAGACTAGGCCTTGGACGATTTCTAGGTTTCTCCAAACCCTAAAATCGTCCACCCTCACATCCATAAAGATTCAAAGACCAAAAATACAACTATCACACATTTGACAGTTTATGCCCCTTTATTCATTTAACCTCTTTAAGTCACCAAATTAATTCCTAATTAATTTATTACTTATATTAATCAAATAACATTATTATTATTCCTTATATTATTCTCATAATATATTAATAATATTTCTTCTCTCATTATAAATCATCCTGTCAAGTTGCTATGGTGAAGGCAACCCAAAAGGACCATGCTCAACCGGGTCAAATACTTGTCAAATATAGTTACAGCCTTAGACACTATTCCAACAGTCTCCCACTTGGATAAGTTCAGTAACTATATACACAAGCACAATCTGATTAGCAATCGTAGCTCTCAAAGACGCTATCAAACTCTGATCTTACCAGTCCTGTCCTTTAGATAAGGGATCGTACAGTCCTCTGTTCAGATATCATGCGGACACAATCATAGTCCAGCGTTTAGTTTCTCGATCTCAGATTTATTCGACATAGAACTTAATCTAACACATCAATTTAGTTCTGACCGGGCCTGGAACATAAGTCAAATCAAATCATCGAGCGGCCGAGATATCGCTTTTAGCTTCTTAGGATAAAAGTAACAGATAAACTTCGACTTATATGCATTTACTTATTCGCCAATCAATCATACACAACAATGTGTTTTATAACATCAATTTACTGATGCGGTTTCGCATCATCAATGTACAACCAATTAACAAATAACAAACCATATATCTAGGTTTTAAGACCATATGATAGTATCATCTTGTTATCACTTACAATATACATATATACCTTAAAGTGATTCCAGCAAACGCGGGTTTGTTCCAATGCTCAAAACTAGTTCATAAGCACTCATGAACGTTGTAGCAAAACTTTGCTATGTCTAATACAATTTAGACAATCTACATACCAATTCATGACAATCTTCTTTCATATCTACTTCCAACATATGAACGATTGTGGACCATTCGAATAATTCGTCTATTCTTAATAACTCAATTATTCAGTAAGTCAAAACATGCAAAGTGAAACAATAGTTAAACAATTAACATAAGACAGTAACTTTACTTATAAATAATACTCCTTTATTTAATCATCAAATGTCAATTACATTTATCTATTACAAGTTTCTAAAACTATCTAATCTGAACTAATATCATCCTTCAGCCTAATACTCCTAGCATGTTGCAAGTGCTTAACCCTACTCAGTCCCTTCGTAAGCGGAACTGTTGGGTTATCTTCTAATGATATCCTCTTAACCACGAGATGTCCTTCTTCTACTCGATGTCTAATAAAGTGATATTTTATGTCGATATGATGAGATCTACCATGATCACTCGGTTCCTTGGTCAAGGCAACCGCTCCTTCATTATTACAAAAAATTTCCACAAGCTCCTTTATGGCAGGTACAACTCCAAGATCACCAATGAAGTTCTTCAACCATATTTCCTCCTTCGATGCTTCGCTTGATGCAATGTACTCTGATTCGCACGTTGAATTGTCTATGGTTTCCTGCTTGGAACTTTTCCAAGTTACTGCTCCTCCATTCAGGGTAAAGACCCAGCCCGACTGCGAACGGTAGTTGTCCCTGTCGGTCTGGAAGCTGGCGTCACTATACCCTTGCACCTTTTAGTCATCACTCCCTACGAGGACTAAAAACCATTCCTTGGTCCTCCGAAGGTACTTAAGAATATTCTTGACCACAATCCAATGGGCTCTGCCAGGGTTCCCTTGATATCTACTGACCATGCTCAAAGCAAAGGCTACATCAGGGGGAGTACAAGTCATAGCATACATGATTGAGCCAACTGCGGAAGCGTAAGGTACTCGGCTCATCTATGTTATCTCGGCTTCGGTACTCGGACTTTGCGTCTTACTCAACTTGGCATTACTTTGTATCGGTAATTCTCCCTTCTTCGAATTTTCCATACTAAAACGTTTCAGTACTTTATCTAAGTAAGTGTTCTAACTAAGTCCTATTAGTCTCTTACTTCGTTCTATCACTATCCTTATTCCCAAGATATAGGAAGCCTCTCCGAGGTCCTTCATAGCGAAGCACTTCCTGAGCCAGGACTTAACCTCCTGTAGTGTCGGGACATCGTTTCCTATGAGTAGTATGTCATCGACATACAAAAAGAGGAAGCTAACTATACTCCCACTGGCTTTGACATATACACATGATTCATGTTCGCTTCGTACAAATCTAAAATCTTTGACTTTCTCATCAAAGCAAAGATTCCATCTGCAAGACGCTTGCTTAAGCCCATAAATGGACTTTTGAAGCTTGTCCACTCTATTTGGATGCTTCGGATCAACAAAACCTTCCGGCTGAACCATGTAAACATCCTCAGCCAACTTCCCATTAAGAAAAGCGGTCTTGACATCCATTTTCCATATCTCATAATCATGAAATGCGGCAATAGCTAGCATCACCCTAATAGACTTTATCTTCGCAACTGGTGAGAAGTTCTCATCATAGTCAACTCTGGGAGTTTGAGTAAAGCCCTTCGCAACCAAACGCGCCTTATATGTGTGTACATTCCCATCCATGTCGGTCTTCTTCTTGAAGATCTATTTGCACCTAACGGTCTTACGTCCAGGCACATTATCAACCAAATTCCAAACTTGGTTGTCATACATGGATTGAATCTCGCTGTCCATTGCCTCTTTCCATTTTGCAGACTCCGGGCCTGCCATGGCTTCCTTATAGCTATTAGGTTCATCTAGATTTATTAGTGTACCATCACTAATATACGTGTCCCCATCGGTAGTAATATGAAAACCATAAAACTGGGATTGAACTCTAACTCTTTCGGAACGTCTAAGAGGTAAGGACTCGTCAATTGGTTCAACCGAAGTTTCCTCCTTGGGTTAAGCGCCAGCGGTAGAGGTTCCTTCATCAGTCGATTCTTGAATCACTTCAAGTTCGATCTGCCTCCCACTGTCTCCTTGGCTTATGAGTTCTCGCTCTCGGAAAACCCCTATCCTCGCAACGAAGACAACATTGTCATTCGGTCTATAGAAGAGATATCCAAAGGATTTCTGCGGGTAGCCGATGAAAATACATCGCTCACTATGAGGTTCGATCTTGTCGTGAGTATCTCGTCTTACGAAAGCCTCGCAACACCAAACCTTGATATGTGCCAACGAGGGAGCTTTCCCTATCCACATCTCGTGAGGTGTTTTGGCAACCATCTTAGTAAGGACTTGGTTAAGGATATGGGCGGCAGTCTCTAGGGCATACCCCCAGAATGAGATAGGTAGTGAAGCACGACTCATCATAGAACGAACCATGTCTAACAAGGTTCGATTACGCCTTTCTGCCACACCATTCAACTGCGGTGTCCTAGGTGGCGTCAATTGCAAAGCTATTTCGCATTCTTTGAGATAGTCATGGAATTCAAGACTTAGGTACTCTCCTCCTCGATCGGATCGAAGCATCTTGATTTTCCTGCCCAATTGATTCTCCACTTCATGTTTGAATTCTTTGAACTTTTCAAACATTTCTGACTTGTGCTTGATTAAGTAAATATACCCATATCTACTATAATCATCGGTGAAAGTCACATAGAAGCGGTTCGCATCCTTTGTGGTGGATCTAAAGGGTCCACATACATCAGTATGTATGAGATCCAATAAACCCTCACCCCTCTCACAAGTACCAGTGAAGGGTGACTTGGTCATCTTTCCAAGAAAACAAGACTCACACGTGTCATCTTCCCTAAGGTCGAATGACTCCAACACTCCATCCTTTTGGAGTTGGGCTATGCGCTTCTTGTTGACATGTCCAAGACGACAGTGCCACAAACTTGCTTTATCCATACTATTGGAAGAATCCATGCATGAAACATCATTTCCTAGGTTATCTACAATCATAACAGTCTCATAAATTCCATTACAAGGCATTGCTTCAAAATATAAAATACCATTTAGATAAGCATAAATCGAACCATTCTCGAATATCTAAATCCTTGTCTAAACAAACCATGAAATGAAATGATGTTTCTTGCCATATATGGCGAGTAGCAACAATTATTCAAATCTAAACTTAATCCATTACTAAGCACTAAAGAATACACTCCAATATTGGTAACAGACGACGATCTTCTATTTCCCATGATTAGATTTATTCTTCCATGCTCCACATCCCTATTTCTTCTTAGTCCCTGCAATTCAGAACAAATGTGGTAACCACACCCGGTATCAAGAACCCAAGAGATAGCATGAGATGAATCATTAGATTTAATTGTGTAAATACCTACAAAAGATGGCTTGATCTTTCCATCATTGATGGCTTGCAGATATTATGGGCAGCTTCTCTTCCAATTCCCTATTTTGTGGCAATGGTGGCACTCTACCTCCTTCGGGTTAGGGTTGGGTTTAGCAGGATCAACCTTGGTCCCACTAGAAGAGGAACCATTTCGGGACTTTCCCTTGCGGTGGCTCTTTGACGGAGCCTTCCTTTTTTTCCCCTTCCCTGCCCTATAGCCAAAACAGGAGTAGCGGGTGGATTGGGAGTTTGTGAAACAGACTTGTCCTTAAGGTTGCTATCAGCAACCCTTAGGAGCCCTTGGAGCATGCTTAGGGTGACCTCTTCCTTGTTCCTGTGGTAGGTCATCATAAATTGGTTGTAACATGGAGACAAGGAGTGAAGGACCATGTCGATAGCCAAGTCTTCCCCAAAGTCGACATTCAACTTGCGAAGATGATCGACATACCTTTGCATCTTTTGCAAGTGTACGGCTAGAGATTCTCCATTTCCCATTTTAGTAGTGATCATGTTAGTGAAGATCTTGTAACGCTCCTGCCTCGCGTTTTGATGGTATCTCTCCAATAAGTCTTGATGCATCTCGTACGGATACATGTCCTCATAGGAGTTTTGGAATTCGGCGTTCATTGAAGATCTTGTAACGTTCCTGCCTCGCGTTTTGACATACTCCTTGTCCTTGTAGCGAGCAATCGATCGAATGTATCTTATCCATTCGCTAAAGTTTGTTCCATCGAAAGCCACTTTTTGGCAAAGGCTCATTAACGTGAATGAGCTAGCAGCAGCGTTGTTTGCGTTCGACATCTACAAACAGAAAAGGACAAAGTTTGATTAGAATTGAATCCCTAATTATCACCCAATATGAAAAACTAGGGCTAGGATCCAACAACATTATTTACACATTAGAAGAGGGATGCCGTAATCCAACGTGCAAACAATTTGAAGGTAAGTGAATGACGATTCACTAATT
The DNA here is from genome assembly GCF_051521515.1 of Lactuca serriola. Classification (NCBI taxonomy): domain Eukaryota; kingdom Viridiplantae; phylum Streptophyta; class Magnoliopsida; order Asterales; family Asteraceae; genus Lactuca; species Lactuca serriola. The sequence goes on along the minus strand of NC_136414.1, from coordinate 11,788,407 downwards.
CTCCACCATGAAAACATAACCTTAAGTTTTAAATGCATTTAGAATTCCTAGATTTCGATGAGATTCATTGAACTTTTCAATGGCATGTTTAAATCTCAATATGCCCCTCTCGTTTGTGACTGGGATGCCGAGGATCACAAAGTGGGTGTGAATAACCATGCAAATCTACACGGTGCCTTCATTGTTACAATCACCTATTCGATGTGCCGGTAAACCACACACGCTCCACCGAACTATGATAAACAATGAATCGCCCTTTGCCACCTTTTCTTAGAACCAATTTGTGTGCCGGTAAACCACACACGCTCCACTAACTTCTTAGCAAGGATGCAAAGTGTAATTTCATGGGCTTGCATCAATTCACTTTTCCTAAAGTAACTAGGATTGGGAATTTGAAAAACATGTAGTTGCTTTGTATTTTAACATTATACTTTTAATGAGGAGATAGGGTTGCCCTATCCTACCTGTTCGGCTAACGATCCTCCACCGGTCAAGCAAGCGGTGGGTGTGAGTGTACACCCATTAAGCGCCATTTTATAGGCAGCAACCTTATACCCACCTTATAGACCGGCTTCATGAATGAGGCCTACTAACGGTAAGACTAGCATTTTAATTATACATACATACATACATACATACATACATATATATATATATATATATATATATATATATATATATTAGTCTTGTAATATTATATTAGTATAGGGTTGAATTTTAAACTTTGTAAAATTGTAGGGTTTGAAATTTAAATTGTCCAAATTAAACTTTTAATCACAAAACTAAATTTCAAAACTTGAGGATTAGTTTTAAACTTTTCAAAAACATAAGGGATCAAATAACAAATAATTTAAACTAACCATTTAATCTCATAATTATCCATATTTGATTTATTTAAATGTTTCTTGCAAAACAATTCACCAATTTAATTAAAATAATCAATTAATATCATATAAGGAAATTATTATTCAACTAATTGGTAAATATCTTTTGTTAGGTCAATAATATACCCACATATATGTTAAAATTCGAATTTTATTGACCCATAAAGATTAAGGCAAGTTTCCATAAGAAAAATAGCAAGAAATCCCGAAACTAGCTCCATCTGACGCTCGAACTCGCCGAGTACCACAATGGACTCGCCGAGTTGACGCCTACTCGCCGAGTCCACTATGGAACTCGTCGAGTTCATCTGGCAGATGGACAAAAATCGAATTTTGCAATCAACAAGCAATCAACCAATGCATCAATTCAATAGAAACCAATCAAGGCTTTGATACCACTGCTGGGTTTTAGCCATAAGAACTTTCCTATGTGCACATGCAAACCCTAATGTTGGATCTAGGTTTCTCTAATTGAACATGCAATGTATCCAAGACTTTTATTGATAGATCTAGTATAAACATTCAAATCATAACATATGAAATCAGATCTAAAGGAATACCTTGAGTTGCTTGCTTGAATCTTCTTGTCTTTGGAGCTTAGAGTCACAATTGTCACTCCTCTAATGGCTTACAAACACCAACTAGAAAGAGGATGATAGAGAGAGAGGTGGGTGAGAAAATTGGCCCTAGGGTTTCTTGCCTTGCATGAGTGCCGATTTCCTCCACCCAATGGGTCTATATATACTATGAGCTACTAGGGTTACACCTTAAACCCTAATTGAATAACTTAGGCCCTAAGCAATCCAATGATCCCTATAGACTAGGTCTTGGACGATTTCTAGGTTTCTCCAAACCCTAAAATCGTCCACCCTCACATCCATAAAGATTCATAGCCCAAAAATACAACTATCACACATTTGACAATTTATGCCCCTTTATTCAATTAACCTCTTTAAGTCACCAAATTAATTCCTAATTAATTTATTACTTATATTAATCAAACAACAATATTATTCCTTATATTATTCTCAGAATATATTAATAATATTTCTTCTCTCATTATAAATCATCATGTCAAGTTGCTATGGTGAAGGCAACCCAAAAGGACCATGCTCAACCGGGTCAAATACTTGCCAAATATAGTTACAGCCTTAGACACTATTCCAACAAACGGCTCAACCAATCTATGCCCACATTGACATAGACATCACCCATCGCTATCAGCAACAGATCTATCGGGAACTCAACACCAAAAATCTCCAGCACATATACTCAGAGTACATCAGCGGCAAAAACCAGATGCTCGTCGGCTATGGAAACCCTCAGAGGTCGACTCAACGCCTCACGTCAGATATTAATGTGATGACTAAAGGCTAAGGACACAAAGGATCGACTCCCACCCAAATCAAATAACACCAAAGTAGGTATAGAACTCACAAGAAATGTACCTAAATACAACACATAATAAGCACATTAAATCTCAAAATAAATAAATAAGGAAATACGTACCAGCCACGACATCAATTGTTGCACAGACCTCCTGCGCTGTCAGCTAAAAAGCTCTCCCACGAGCCCTCGGAACCTCAACCTTCACCGACCAACTATCAATAGCACGCAAAGCAGCAGGAACGGAACCCTGGGCTGATCCCTAAACAAACTGAGGGCACTCGGCCTTCCGATGGCCGGTCTGATTGTAGTGAAAGTAGAATGCAAATCCCTTGGGGAAATCCTTCGCTATATGCCCCTCTTTGCCACATTTGTAGCAATTACTCGCCCGACAAGATCCCTCATGACTCTTGTCGCACTTGCCATAAGTGCGGCCCTTCTGGCCTCCTGACCTCGAATCAGCGGGCTTAGCCCGCTTCGTGCCGGCTGCGACTGTGTCGGCCTCCAATCTCTCCCCTGAGACTCTGCCTCCTCCCTGGCCTGAGTCTCCAACTCGATCTCCCTCCTCCTGGAATTTTCCTGAAGCTTAGAAAACGTCCGATAAGACGAGTTCACCACGAACTCTTGAATATCCCTCCTTAGAATGCTCAAATACCGGCTCATGCATGCCAGCTCAGTCGACACATGTTCAGGGCAGAACAACGCCCTCTCGTGAAACATCCATGTAATCTGAGTCACCGAATCTGTCTTTTGCTTGAGAGATAGAAACTCCTAGGCCAACCGCTCCCTCTCTACTGGGGGAACATACTCATCTTAGAACATCAATGTAAACCTCTCCCAAGTCATTGTAGTATGCTCTGCAGGAGTAAAACTGGCTGTCACAAACTTGCATGAGTCCTTCGCTCCCAAGCGAAGCTGGTTCAACAAGAACCGAACCCTCAAATACTATGGGAAAGAACATGTGTAAAAACATCCCTCAATATCAGAGATCCACCTCATATCAACAATCAGATCCTTTCTCCCATCAAACTCTGGTGGCTTCGTGTTGCTGAACTCCCGATACAGCAACAAGTTACCTCCATGTGGCCTGGAAGCAGCGACAGCTACGATGGCTGCAACAGCAGCCACCTCAGTAACAACCACACATCACTCATCAAATGTCTCGATCAGGGTGGTCTTAATAGACCCAACATCTCAGGAATCGCCTCTCAAATGGCTATGGCCACCTCATCATGAATCATCCTGTGAATATCATCATCGTTAGTCCCACTGCTCTCGGGGTTGTGGCGTGTACCCACCATGATGTCTCTGAAACACAACACAAAAATCATCAGAGGCTCGCTCGAGCATACTCACACTCGACCACTCATCCCTACTTGTTCCTTAGCATCCTAAGGATTCATACTTAATTGGCTTGCATATAGATCTGGTGCTTTCAGTAGTACGGGCCCAATACTACCTTCCACACCTAACCTGTAGTCACCTTAAGTCCTCCTCCTAGGATTCTAATTCACAAGTACTTTATCTCTCACAAATATCAGACTACTCTCTAAGTAGGCTACCCACATGCTCATCTAAGTATCTCTCCTAGATTACCCCTCAATTCAGAACTCAGCACATACTCAAGGAAAATGACGGATAACATTGATTAATAGCACCTCCTAGGCTAAGGCATCACAAATCATGCAACTCTAGCCCTAGAATATGAAATACCTAGCCTATTATCTAGCATGCATTTCTAATATCTCATAACACAAATAAGTAAGGGTATTTTCGGAAATTGTCGTTCGGGCTCTGGCTGATTGTACACACTGCTCCAACTCGTTTTCTCTTAAAACTCTTTCTCATTTAAAAAAAATCATTTCTTTTGAAAACTTTTCTCTAATCCTTAGTTTGAGTCCAAACACACCCGGTGGTGCATCCGAATCCCTCAAACCAAGGCTCTTATACCAACTAGTAACACCGTAAATTTTCAAACAAATTTTTTCATTTAAAAACACAATTGTCTGATTTCCAAAATCCCACAATATTAATTTATCAAACACATGTCTCAAAAACTGTTGATAACACAAATCCAGGATCCACCAAAAACATATCTCCAACTCAAGTGTGTGTACAATCAAACTGATGCCTTCCCATGATCCTGAGAGGTACCTGAAACACATAACACATAACACGGTAAGCACGAAGCTTAGTGATTTCCCCAAAATACCACACACATCACATTAGCCACTAAAGACTAACTTTATACGACCCTCCGGTCAATGTGTCTCAGTGGAGACACTCCGGTCCTACAACTCGGATGGAGCCTCCGGTCCTAACTCAATAAGCTCATAATAAAAATACTCAGCATAAATCATAAAGACATTATGCAGGATATCAAAACACTCAATATAACACATAAGACCCTCCGGCCACACATAGATACCACTCATGGTAAGTATAGTGAGAAGACTCACCTTGTAATCAACTAAGTAATAATCTCGTACACGAATCTCGAACTAGCCCCCTCCTAACACATAAGATAATAATCTCTAATCAACAATTAAATCAAGACTCAAAATAAACTAGGTTAATCTCTCTCTCAAACTCGTGGAATGGGTAAAACACCATTTTACCCCTCTACGGTCTCCATACTCCCAGCCTTGACCAACCCTAAAGTCAACAAAATTCAACACTCGAGTCAACTGTCCATGTTGACCCGACTCGCCGAGTGCATCTATGTGACTCGCCGAGTCCCCCTTGTTCCTTCAGAACCTCGCGAAAACCCAAATCAATCAACTCGTCGAGTTGTCCCACCAACTCGCCGAGTTACCCATGTCCAGACTCATCGGGGAAAACCCTAGCCAACTCTTCGAGTCAGCTCTTTGACTCACCGAGTCCCTTAAGTCAAAATCTCATTTAGGCGTTTTAAGGCAGATCTATCACTCCAAACTCTAGATCTAGCCTCCCAAGGGTGGAATGTCATGTAAAACTTCGATCTTTACGTTCATGCATGGCATGTTTGCTCCATAATGCCAAATAAAAGTTCTAACCAAGGTCTTTAAGCACAATGGCCCTTTATGGTTGGATAAAGTTGGGACCTTTGGACTCTATGGACCTCACAAGGTCCCAATCTGATGTCTCAATGCTTGGAAAGCACAAGTCGTACCAAATCTTAAGGAAATATGGAAAAAGCCCCAAAGGTTTCTCATTAGCAAGATCTAAACAACATGATGAGCAAGGTGACGACTTTTACCTTCCAGTCAGAATCTCCAAGTGAATGATTACTGGATCTCACATCTTTTCCTCGTTCTTTGCTTGAATATCCCTTCTTATGCTTCACCAAAACACTCAAATATAAGCTCTAACACTCTCTCTTAGCTCAAAGGCCGATTAGGGTTTCACTCAGGGGAGTAGGGTACCAGGTGAGGCAGAAATGAGGACATAAGTTTCCTTAAATAGGCCCCAAACCTGGGGATTTAGGGTTTAATCTCACAGCGTCTACTCGGTGAGTCAGCTCACTGACTCGTCGAGTCGATCATTAAACCCACGTGGTCTAATCGGACTCTACTCGACGAGTTAGGCTCACAACTCTTCGAGTAACACATGAAATCTCAATAATAAATAAATATATAAGGAAATAACTGGGATTCGGGATGTAACTCCTGATCCGTCTTTTTTAGACGCCCCGTCGATGTATAAGGTTCAATCTTGGTTACCGATTTTTCGAGGTGTGTTCTTCTGGTCTTTTCCTTGGTCGAGTGACTTTATTTCGTCTAGTATTTCAAGTAGGAAATCCGCTAATGCTTGGCTTTTAATACTTGTACCCAGACGGTAGCTGATATCGTGTTCTCCCAATTTAATTTCCCATTTTGCCAAGCGTCATAATGTCTCTGGTTTGAGAAGAACCTGTTTGATCAGGCAGCCAATTAACACCTCTACTTGGTGTGCCTGAAAGTATCGTCTCAAACGTTGCGCGACGTAAATGAGGGATAACACAAGCATCTCCAGTATGGGGTAATTAACCTTTGGGCCTTGCAAGGCCTGATTGACGAAGTAAACTAGCAATTGTTTTCGTTGCCTTTCTATAGCCAACACAGATGAGATTGCTTCATTCGAAGCCGACAAGTATACTTGCAAAGTTTCACCTAGGACAGTACTAGCCAATGTCGTCAGCTTGTGCAAATCTTCTTTTAACTGTTAGAGCATTGCTTCTACCGCTGGTGTCCACTGGAAATTGCTCTTCTCGATGCACCCTTTGAACGTTTGGAAGAGTGGCATGGCTTTTTGTGCTGATTTGGAGATGAACTGCACAAGGCGGTCAGCTTGCCATTGGGCATCCCTTAAGGTGTGTGGGTATGGCACTTTCATCAGCTCAACCACCTTAATTTAATTCTGACCTTCTTTAGAGTCCTGAGTGTCTCTTCCACATGCTCCAATAGTCTTCCTTCGTCTGGGATTTTGATGAACATATCATCTACATATACTTGGATGTTCCTTCCAATATGTTTTATGAAGAGTGAGTCGACCAGCCGTTGATATGTTGCTCCAGCATTCTTTAGGCCAAACGACATTTTCTGGTAGCAGAATACGCCATGATCTGTGTAAAAGGTGGACATCTCTTTGTCCTCCTTGCTCATCAAGATTTGGTGATACCCCTTGTACGCGTCTAAGAAGCATTTCAGCCTGAACCCTTGTAAGGATTCCACCTTTTGGTCGATTTCTGGTAGAGGGTAGTAGTCTTTGGAGCAAGCCTTGTTTAGGTCAGATTACTAGATGCACATACACCACATGCCATCGTGCTTGCTGAACATGACTGGGTTTGCGATCCTTGTTAGGAAGATTGCTTCACGAAGCATCCCCGCCTTAGTTAACTTGGCCACTTCAGCATTAATCGCTTTGTTCCTATCCCCTCCTTGGACACGCTTCTTTTACTTCACCACCTTGGTCCCTGACTTTATCATTAGCTTGTGCTCTATGACCTTTCTATCCACCCCCACCATGTATGTGGGTGTCCATGCAAAAACATGTTTGTATTTCTTCAATAGTTCAATCAACTCCTGTCTTATTGCTGGAGGAAGGTGGACTCCTATGCTAACTGGTTGGTTTGGGTATTCTACATTGATGATCACTCGTTCTTCGGACAACTCTGATCGTGGCTTTTTGGCCTCCTTCGTGATTTCCTTCGGCTGGATGTTCTCATAGAATCTTAATTCTTTTGGTGGGGTGACTAGGATTGTCCTTGGTCCTTCTATTGTGCTAAATTTCACTATTCCATGTATGTTGAATGATATTGCTCAGAATCTGAATATGGTTGTTCGTCCTAGTATGATGTCGTGTTCTGTTGGGTGTCGTATGACGATGAAGTCGATGAGAGTTATCTTCCGCCTTGTCTGGTCATGGATGGTTAGTGTAATGGTAGGTGGATCATACCTAGAGGCCATATGTTGTGCCCCGTAAATCCTGTCAGTTTTCCTATTGCGAGCTTGAGGTCGTCCTTCCATTGTCCGGCAGGAGGTGGAAACAGTGTTTGTAGATGATGTCCATTGAGCTGCCCGTGTCCATATACACACGATGAATGGTGGTATCTCTTATGGACCCTTGGTTTATCAACAGGTTGTCTCCCCACCATCTTGTAGGGCCCCTGTCATCAAGAAGGTTAGGTATTGCATGGATCTTGTGATGTTCTACATTCCACTATCTTCCCCTGGCCTTCCTCTCTTAGCCCGTATGGCCATGATTTCTTGGGGACGATCATTTGCTTTCACATCGTCGTTGGCATTCTCAATGTCGAATTTGTTGCGAAGGCTCCGGGCAACATCTATCAAGTTTCCTTTTAATTGTTTCCCCTCCATTTCCCATTTTAGCACAAAGAAATTGATGGTATCATGGGTCGTGATTTTATGGTATTCTTTGTAGAATCCTTTTGCCCCCTTCCCCACCTGTCTGTCGGAGACAACATAGACGTCTGGTCGTCATCTTCTTTTTTCGTCTCTTGGTAATGGCTTTAAGTGCCCTTGTGGAAACCTCTCACGTCCGAAGTATTTGCTTCCTCCTCGGCTCTCTAGGTGGTAGGCATGCTGGTGATGTTGTTCTACCTTCTCTTTCAGATCGAATCGCATTTGGGGTTTCTTTCCCATTAGCTTCTGGGATAAGGGACCAAGGAGAAGGCCCCACATAAAATTTCCCACAATTAGCCCTACATCGTGCTCTGGAATGTCCAAGGTGGCATTCATGAATCTCACAAAGTATTCTCTCACCGTTTCCCCCTCCTTTTGTTTATAGCTGATAATGGAATGTGAGTCTCCCTCATACTTCAATAACTGCATGAAGTTCGTTAAGAAAAGATACTTTAGTTGGCCAAAGTTTTAGATGCTTCCTGGGAGGAGCGTCTTAAACCACATTCCTACGTTGCCATCTAACGTTGTTGGGAATTATGTGCACCATAACCGCTCGTCTAGTTTTAGTGAGGTCATTGTCCAATCATACGTATCGATGTGGCTATTTGGGTCTATAGTCCTATTGTAGGTTTTAAGGTGTGGTAACTTTGTAGTATTTGGTATTTCGTAGTCTAAGAGCCCTTTTGCGAAAGGAGATGTCATACTTCAAGACAAACAGTCTTGGGTTGGGATCTGAAGGATGTGATTGGGGTGAAACTATTGGGTGATGAGGTATGGCTGCACCAACATGTTGTTGTACGCTGAGAGATGTGTTGGGGTTGGGCCATAGAAGCTTTAAGGTTGGAATTAGACAGTGATTGGCAGATTTGATGCAAATGGAAGGCTCGTTGTTAACAACCTGTTTTACGTGAGTGTCTAGTTTGTTGAGAGTAGTTGGTTTGTTGTGAACGTGGAAGTTGTTGTAATAATGTAGAAAGTGGTGCAGTTGTTGTAAACGAGGTTGCATAAAGGGCGTTGGTGTGTTCGCCGATGATTTGGTTTACCAGCAAGGTGACATTTATGCAAAAGAGAATGCACCACCGATGGTTTGTACTATTGGCGATGTCATGTTGCTGAGAATCAACGTCGCTTGATGGTTGCTTAACGGAAAACTTTACGGCGACCTAGTGGCAAACAGCATCGGCTCTTCCATTGTTGACCTCCAGACTTCACTCATCAGGGTGCTAAGCATTGTTTGGCCACTTGATTGTGGCGCATTAATCACGACGGTTGTTGATTGGTGCGATGTGGTAATGGGAGTCATGCTTGGTTCTAGTGGCATCATGGATCTAATTGGGCTTCTTAACGTTTCGCTAGCCTCGCCGATGTTTTCAGTTGACATCTTCAAGAGTGATGATGTGTGGTTTTGGTTATAGTGTGTCACACACCGGATGACGCCAAATGATGCGACCTAGTCTTCCTCCTATCTGATGTGGTGGCTCCAGTCACAGTGTGGAGGCTCTAATTACTTCGGGAAGACCTATGAGGTCACAACAGGGGAACGCCGTGAGCCGTTCTCCGGGAGGAGCTCCCAGGAAAACACTCCGACGATCAAGACAGTGACTGAACTGAGAGTGTATGGTTTGAGCTAAGAGGGATTGACTTACTTTCCAAAGTGGCGGAGGAGGCCTTTTATACTGAGGCCTCCTGCTAGTCCGTACATGGGACAAGGTCGTCAACTCCGATAGGATCTGGCGCCTTGATTGGTTAATGATTGGTTCAAGTAGTAATGCTCTGAGCATATTCCTTGTTCCTTGAAGCTGTTGGGTTAGTCGCAGAGTGGAAGGCGCCGGTGCGATGGGAGGGCCTTCCACGCGGAAGTACGACTCCGAAGGGACGCCCGCGGCCGCGAGACTCCGTCAAAGTAGTTACAATGAGACTACCTTGGTCTAGCAGCCTGCTTTGAGGCACCTTTGGCGCGGCTGAGCGCAACTCCTAGCCCATGGTAGGGGGCACGTTATCACTATGCAATCATTTTCCAATAACTCTAGCCACGGGTTTGCTAGCCAGATCTTGTTGGGTTATATGTTCCTCTAGAAAAAGAGTTTAACACATTTATTTTTATGGTTCTGTGTTCGGTTTATACAATCCCAAACCCGTGGCTTTTTAGTACTTACAAGCTGAGAAATGAGAGATTTTTTTTTGACAAAATCATGCTTACTTGTAATTTTAATTTTCTAGTAGATAGTCGTAAGAGTAAAATTGATTACAAGACAATTTAAAGATAATTGTAAGAGTAAAATTGTTAGACTTTAATAAAATATCGTCCTTTAAAAAATAGGATGTTTTTTTTTTCTGAGTTTTGAACTTTCATTATATTAATATGTGAAAAATACAATATGCTAAAAATTTTCTGAGCAACCAACCTACTACTAATGAAATGTGTGAAATTCGAACTTACTTTAACTCTATTATCTTGTAAATCATATCAAGTGGTAATGCCGAATGGTATATTCCCCACGCCAAAAATCATGGAGATCTTTTAGATCAACCAACATCACCACCACAAACCACCAATATGGGCGGTGAGTGTACTACCAACGAAGAAGTAGAGCGGAGAAAAGAAAGAGAAGTAACTAATGAAGTAAGAGAGAGATAAGAGAGAGAATGTTACTTCTCATTTGTCTGTGTCACTCTCCACAAAGTGTCATGACCATGATAATGGAGATGGTGTGTACGACTGTGGCCAACGTGTCACCTAAGCCACGAATGGTCCTCATACATTATAATGATTATATACAAGATGATCTAATAACTACATTTTATTGTTTTCATTTAAAAAGATATTTTTGTGTAAATGTGAAAGAGTTCTGATGAGAATTGTTGGATGTTGAGATATTGTACAAAATTGTACTTGCGCCTTCCAAAGATATATATTTTAAGAAGATTTTGTTGTCGAATACAAAATCTCATAATTTGGGAGATGTATGTTTCTTATTAATTTTCCACCGGCACGAACCCCTATGATACCTAGCATGTTCAATAAAAAATTATCATAAAAACCTAATAAATAACTCTGCTTTAAACAAATAATAATAATAAATTATATTTTTTATTGATATTATACGATTTTTTCCATCACTGGTTGCAACATATTTATAAAATAACTTTGAATTTTATCTAATTAAAAATATATTAGATAATAAACTTGTATCCATATATGTCTATAAAGAAATATCCAGCATATGTGATATATATATATATATATATATATATATATATATATATATATATATATATATATATATATATATATATATATATATATATATATATATATATGGTGACTTTCAATAGAGAACTATAATTAACCAATGAACCAAGGAACCAATCTTTTTTTTTTATTTTTAGAACTTATTTTTTATAAAAAAAAAAACTAAAAATATAGAAATTCATAACTTTTTATCATTTTTCCAATGATATCAAATTCGAAAAAAAAAATCGTCAAATTTACAATGTGAATCTTTGAAAATTCACACGGTGAATCTGAAAAATATATTTAACATTCACAATGTTATGTTATAAATTTAGATATTTTTAGTTTTTTTTCGATAAAGAATAAACTCTAAAACTTGAAAAAAAAATTGGTTCCTTGGAAACTCAGTAATTATGGTTCTTTTCCTTATATATATATATATATATATATATATATATATATATATATATATATATATATATATATATATATATATATATATATATATGAGATAGTTCAACTGAGAAAAAAGAAAAGGTTGAGAACGAGGGAATGAATCTGAGCCACTCATTTCAAATCTGCCAATTAAGAGCTCCAACGTACCGAAACAACGAAACAGATCATATTCATATATGAATAAATATATGAATGTATATGAATAAGTGTATTTATATATGAATACGTATATTCATATATGAATAAGTATAACAGAAATGATTATTCATATATTAATATGGCGGCGGTGGGTGGTGGCGAAGGTGGCGGTTGTTGGTGGTGGTTAGTTGTGGAGGTGGTGGTGGTGGCGTTATTGGCGGAGGGAGGTGGTGTATTCATATATGAATACACTTATATTTATATTAATAAATAAATATTATTCATCCTTTGTTGGTCTAGTACGCCTGAAAGTTTTGCAGTAAAAATAAATGATTGATTGAGAATGATTCTCACATTCTCAACATTTTTTATTTTCTCAATTGAATTTACCTTTATATATATATATATATATATATATATATATATATATATATATATATATATAATTTCGCCGCTAGCCTCTCCTTTGCTTTTTTACACTCCGAGCAGACCAGCAGATCTAATGGATGGACTTTGTCAGGGCTTTTCAAGCGAATTTATGGTTGTTCAAAGATCCTTTCATGCATTATCTTGGGTATCAAGGAAAGTCCATTCTTGGTTCAAAAGGGACATTTCTTTTGATGAATAAATGAGATAACCAGGCAGGTAAGGGAAAGAAGGAAGTCTTCCTACGGAGGGGGAAGAAGCGGCCCAGTTTAATAGATTCAAGATGAATAAATGGTCCCTAAGGTTTTCTTAAAATTTCATGTTTAGTACTAACTTTTTATTTAATTCAGACAGTTACCCCATCTTAATCTTCTTCCAGTTCCTATACCATCGACGGTCACAGATCAAGTTCTCGGCGCCACCTCCGGTCACCATCTCTGACCATAGATCCAAAACCACAAAATTCAACAAAAATGCAAATCAAAACCACCTAACATTTCAATAATAAATCTGAAACACGTCTATAATTAAACTCAAATCAAAACCAAAAATCCATTATGGAAAAATTGAAATTTTAACAAGAAGCAATAGCCCCCAAATCAACGAATTCGTCTTTCAAAATTCACCAATATGACCAATGTATAACACCACATATGAAATTTTAACTTACAAAATATATTATTATCAAATTTTGAAACAACTTTTATAAAACACGAAATTCCACTTTTGAAGAAACGTTTTCAGATAAAGACATTATTCAATCGAAATTTCATCATGTTTATAAAGAACTTTATCTTCAACATAATTTTCATTCAAACTAACATCAATTACTCATGCAAATTGTTGCTTTAATTCATGAAATCGATAACAAATCCTGAATCTGATCACCAAATCTATTTAGACATTAAGAATTCTAATGAATCATATTTAATTAAGAAGTAAGAAAATCAAGACAGAAAACCCAAAATCGAATACAAAATCTAAAATACAAATGCAAATGACAACCGAAAACCCAAATGTAACACCCCAGTTTTCAGGTATTTTCAAATTCACCCGTATGTTTTAATTCATGTCATTTTGGTCCCTGTAATACAAGGAAGTAGCCATGAGAAGCCCTAGTGGCAATCTTGTAATTTTAGGGGCAAGATGAGTATGTTAAGCGTACATGAGGTTACGCTGAGCGTACTAGAGCATGCCCTGGTATGCTAGGCGTACACTTATGTACGATGGGCATACTTATGTCTGGAGGAAACCCTAAGTCTTAGGGTTTGAGGGGTATTTAAACATCCTTATGGCTCATTTATCCCCACCTTTTTAGCCTCCAAAGCCTTAGAGTCATCCCTTGCAAAACCCTAGTCCTGCAAGTGTGTGTTTGAGCTAAAAAGTGTGTTTTGGTGTGCTTAAGGAAGAAGGAGTTGCATCAAGGAGCATAGAAGTTGAAGCAAGCTTGTGGATCTTGGATCGTTACCTTCTTAAGGAGCTCCAGAAGGTAAAATGTCTACACCTTGATGCTTTGATTGAATGGATCTCATTTTGATAACCTTATGTTGTTCTTATTGTGTCAAAAGTCCCATTTTTATGCATGCTTGGTATTAGACATTTTGAGCTATCCTTCGAGACCCTAGGAAGGGACGTAAGCCATAAAAATGAGGCCCCATTAGCTAGTTTGGCTCCATGCCTCTTGTAAAATGTCTTAATGGATTAAGACCTTGTATTAAGGAATTTACAAACGTGTAAGGTCATAAAGTTGGAAACTTTATGACGCTAGTATGCCTCTAGACCTTGGATCTGAAGTAACATCTTAAGTGCTAAATCCATTAAGCACTTAATGAAGAATTTGGGGTTACGAGATTACACCCCATGTAGCGAGGAGTACGCCCCGCGTACTCAGTCAACCACCCTGATGATTGTCTTCTATACAACTTTGTGTACACTGAGCGTACCTCTGGGGTACGCCTCGCGTACTCGCATGGGTAAATGCATGTCGAGTTAACTCAATTGGGTTGACTAGTGAGTTTATTGATTTTGACCCAGCTGACTTTGAGTTTGACCAAGTTGGAATTTGAGGGCATTTTGGGTATTTCGGGGTTTTGATGGATTTGTTCTCTTGGTGGATGTAGGTTTTGAGTAGAGAGCTAAGATTCGGAGTCGGACCTAATCATTTATGTTCAGCTTGTGAGGTGAGTTTTTCTCCTTGTACTTATGGGTCGAAGGCACGAAGGCCGACCCATTGGTTTGGTAACCTGATATTTATTGATATGTTGTGTAAGGATTAGATATGTATACTCGTTTTGATATGCTAGTCTAGTAGATCTGTAGGACTACCTGCGATATTGTCTGTTTATATGTGTATGATATTATATGTTATATGTCGACATATTGTATGGGTTGGGTTGAGGTTGTACTGCTCCGTGTTGTAGCCAACAAACCTTGAAGCAAGCCAGATATGAGCTGAGGACCGGGGAGGGGATGCCAGACTCATACTGAGGGTTCATGAGCATTCCAGATATAACCTGAGTCCGGGAAGGGTATGCCAGATTCATACTGAGGGCTTAGTGGTATTCAGTTCGAGGACTAATCAGGTCGGGGAGCAAGCCAGACATAAGTTGTGGGCCCTAGGGGAAAGCCAAACTTATGTCGTGGGCTCAGGGTGTAAGCAAGACATAAGATGTGGGCCAAAGGCAAGCCAGACTTATATTGTGGGCTCATAGGTAATCCAGTCTGTTAGCTATGGACCCATTGCATGTTGTTATTATATATGTGATATTTGTTTGTGTATTTGTATTTTGGTGGGAACGCATTAAGCTTTGGGCTTACAATTTTGGATTATGTTTCAGGTATCTCAAAGGATCGCGGAAAGGCAAATGCGTGATCGTGCACCTCCTTGTATTTGGTTCTTTGATTTTGGGCAAACTCTAATATTAGACATGTTTTGAAAATTATTTTGTAGACAATGATGATTTATGGGTTGTTTTAAAAGTTTAAAATTTTCATGAATTTTATGGATGTTACAAGTTTGTATCAGAGCCTTAGTTTGAGTGAATTCGAGGAACACTCGTGTGAATCCATTCTCAAACTAAGGAAAAAGATTTTTAAAATGATTTTCCAAATGGTTTTAAAAGTAATCAAGGAGGATGTGATGTGTAAGATCAATCGGAGACAGTAAGTAGACTCCAAAATACCATACTGTAATTTGATATTATGATATGTTAGAACAGCATTCTAGTGATAGACCAGGGATCTTCAGGATTTTGCATTATAGAATTGTCTGATTATATGATGCCTGATAGCCTAGGGTTCTTCTCTAATGGAATTAACATCATTGCTACAGTTGCTTAGTGTATGCATCATGGTTATGCATAACTAATATTCTATAGCTTGAGAATGTTTGGTTTGGCCTTATTTCCTTTTTTTTGATGAAGGGATTAGGTTAGGATCAGATATTCGACTGTCTATAGGGTCCAATGTTATGTATGACTAATATACACAAGTGCTGCAGGGTTGGTGGAAGTTTCATGGATGCGTTGTGTAGGGTCAGCCAACCAGTTTCGAGATGTTTAGCCTTACCTCTAGGGTGTGTGGATTGAGTGTTTGATTATGCTAGTGTGTATTGTTAGGGTGTTGTGATGAACCTCTAAGACATATACGAGTATGTGTGGAAGGTAGTATGAGCTCGTATTACTGAAAGCAATGGACCTATACGCATAACAAGGAAGTCACAACCCGTAGCGCTTTGTTGGGAGTTAGTTACTCTGGTTTGAGCATATTATTTGATATCCTCGTGGTTTATTTTTTTTCAGTATGGTGACTACGTGACGATTTGAGGTTGGGTCCAGTTCGGGATCAGGAGCTGGCAATCGGGGTGGGTCAATTGCATTGGATGACAGGATCACGGAGATCCTGCTGGAGGAGGTTGTTTCTCAGTTGCCAGAGATGTTTGGATCTATTAAGACCTCCATGATTGGGTACTTTGATGAGCGCTATGTTGCTATGTTTGAGGTTGTTGCTACTGCAGCCACTACAACCGTTGCGGCTGCAGGGGTTGGATCGGGTCGGGTTTTTCAGTATCGGGACTTCGACAATACGAAGCCACGACTTTCGATGGAGTGTAGGACCCAATCATATACATGAGGTGGATTTCTGATGTTGAAGGATGTTTCTTCACCTGTTCTTGCCTAGCTTACTAGAAGGTCAGGTGCGCTCTGAACCTTATGAGGACCAGAGCGAAGGATTGGTGGAGGCTTGTTATTAGTTCGTTTTTTGATCAGCAAAGAGCTGTTGTGTTTTGGGAGAAGTTCTCAGATATGTTCCGCTCTCTATATGTGCCACTGGTAGAGCGTGAGAGGTTGGCCCAGGAGTACCTAGATTTGATGTAGGGGATAGAGATGGTGATAGAGATCACTAAGATGTTAACAGAAAGGGATATGTTTTGTCATGAGTTTGTTGCATAAGAGCAGGCTCAGATGACCCGTTACTTGAGCATGCTCAAGACGGAGATAAGACAGTTTTGTTTCCACCCAGCGGTATGCTTCTTAGTTGGGGATGCAGGAGGCCACCAAGCGGTGTGAGATTGTGATGGAGCTCCAGACGAGGGACTAGAGATCGGCCTAGGCGTAGTCGCAACCTGCGCCAAAGCGGTTTAAGGCCGCTGAGGTCAGATCTGGGGGTCGAAGAGGCCGCACTTGTGGAAAGTGTGGCAAGGTGCATGAGGGTGCTTCTCGATCATCTTCTGGGTGCCACAATTATGGTCGGCAGGGCCATATGGCAAGCGATTGCTGCCAACAGGCACCAACACTAAGTTCAATGATTTGTTATCATTGCGACCAGGTTGGCCATATGAAGTCCAACTGTCCCTCGCTTGCTACTAGGCCGACGCAGGCTCCATCGTCGGCTACTTTGAGGATCACTGATGGCAGTCAGGGCAGGGTGGAGGCCCCGAGGGCTCGCGGTCACGCTTTCTAGCTCAGCAGCTCCAAATGTTGTGACTAGTATGTTTCTATCCATTATTCTATTGATTATGTTTTATGTTATGCTTATCTATGTGCCTCTATTTGGTAAGTTCCTATTGAACTCATTGCCTGCTCTAGTTTTTTTTTACTCGGGTGCGAGTCCGTCCTTTGTGTCTCGATCATTTAGTAGAGAGTTTGATATGCCCATTGGGGAGTTAGAGTGTCCATTGCAAGTTTCTATCGCCAACGAACATGGGGGTTCTACATTATCAGTATATCAGGGTTGTATTCTGGAGATCTTTGGGGTGCCTTATCCGATCGGTTTAATCCTTATCCTCATGGGGGGAAGTTTGCGTGGTTATGGGTATAGATTGGCTAAGCCGTTTTGGTTCTATGATTGATTGTAAGGGCCAGCGCCTGGTAGTTTGAACCCCAAGTGGAGTAGAACTGGTTATCTATGGAGGGGTCACCACGATAGGTTTAGGGTTTTGTTCGGAAGATAGAGCTCGATAGTATATTCATCATGGGTGTGTGGGTTATTTGGCTTATGTGTTGGATATGCGTGTGGGGATCATGTTTTAGTCTTAGAGGTCCCGGTTGTCAGGGAGTTTGTCGATGTATTTTCGGAGGAATTACCCGGTGTACCTCTTGAGAGGCAAGTCATGTTCAGGATTGACCTTGAGCCAGGTGCGGCCCTGATTGCTAAGGCACCTTATCGCTTGGCACCGCCTAAGATGGAGGAGTTGTCATCTAAGTTGCAATAGATGCTAGGCAAGCAGTTCATCAGACCGAGCAATTCTCTGTGGGGAGCACCGATTTTATTCGTCAAGAAGAAAGATGGTTCACTTCGGATGTGCATTGATTATTGGGATTTGAACAAGTAAATGGTGAATAACCATTATCCCCTTCCACAGATTGATGACCTCTTTGATCAGTTGCAGGTTGCTTCTTGGTTGTCCAAGATAGATCTAAGGTACGGGTATCATCAGGTCAAGGTGATAGAGGAGGATGTGTAGAAGACCGCGTTCCGGAATTGTTATGAGAATTATGAGTTTGTGATGTTTCCATTTGGGCTCACCAATGTGCCTACAATAGTATTCATGGATTTGATGAATCAAGTATGCAGGACGATGCTCGATCGTTCGGTTATTGTGTTCATTGATGATATCTTGGTATATTCCAAGACTAGAGAGCAGCATGAACAACATCTTCGTGAGCTTCTAGGGGTTTGTAGGCGAGAATGACTTTATGCTAAGTTATCAAATTGTGAGTTTTGGTTACGAGAGGTTCAGTTCTTTGGACACCTCCTTAAACGGGATGGAATATTGGTCGATCCGGTCAAGATCGAGGTTGTGATGTAGTGGGATTTTCCGAAACCTCCCTCGGAAATCAGGAGTTTCTAGGGTTTAGAAGGGTACTATCGGAGATTCATTCAGGATTTCTCCAAGATTGCAGTACCCTTCACTCGTCTGAAGAGGAAGGGGTGGATTTCTGATGGGGCCCTGAGCAATAGTCAGCATTTAAGACCCTTTGGCAGAGGTTATGTCAGGCCCTGGTTTTGACCCTCCCAGAAGGAATTGAGGATTTTGTGGTATTCTGTGATGCATCCATCACTAGTTTGGCGGCGGTCCTCATGCAGAGAGGACAGGTGATAACTTATGCTTCGCCACAGCTGAAGTCGCATGAGACGCGACATCCCACGCATGATCTAGAGTTAAGGGAAATGGTTGTTGCCCTCGAGATTTGGAGGCATTATCTTTATGGGGTGTGCTGTACTATCTACACGGATCATAAGAATTTGAGGCATATTATGGATCAGCCGAACCTGAACATGAGGGAGCGCAGGTGGCTGGACGTAATCAAGGATTATGACTGCGAGATCCTTTACCATCCGGGTAAAGAGAATGTGGTGGCGGATACCTTGATCTGCAAGTCAGCTTGGTCTTCAGATGTGGTATTGTGCATGAGGATATTAGTGGATTACCCGCTTTTGTGGACTCAGTGGGTTTATTGGTTTTGACCCAGTTGACTTTGAGTTTGACCAACTTTGACCATGATTGACCATGTTGGACTTTGAGGGCATTTTGATTATTTCGGGGTTTTGATGGATTTGGTCTCTTGGTGGATGTAGGTTTTGAGTAAAGAGCTGAGATTTGAAGTTGGGCCTTATCAGTCTTGTTCAGCTTGTGAGGTGAGTTTCCTCATTGTACTTATGGGTCGAAGGCACCAAGGCCGACCCATTGGTTTGATAACCTGATATTCATTGATATGTTGAGTAAGGATTAGATATGCATGCTAGTTTTGATATGCTATTCTAGTATATCTGTAGGACTACCTGTGATATTGTCTATTTATCTATGTATGATATTATCTTTTATACGTTGACATATTGTGTAGGTTGGGTTAAGGTTGTACTGCTCCGTGTTGAAGCCAATAAACCCTGGAGCAAGCCAAATATGAGCTAAGGGTCGAGGATGGCATGCCAGACTCATACTGTGGACTCATGAGCATTCCAGATACAAGTTGAGGGTCGGGAAGGGTATCCCAGACTCGTACTGAGGGCTTAGTGGTATTCAGTCCGAGGATTGATCCGGTCAGGGAGCAAGCCAGAGATAAGATGTGGGGCCCAGAGGCAAGTCAAACTTATATTGTGGGCTCAGGGAGCAAGCCAGGCATAAGCTGTGCGCCAAGGGTAAGTCAACCTTATATTATGGGCTTAGGGTAATCCAGTATGTTAGTTGTGGACCCATTGCATGTTGTTATTATATATGTGCTATTTGTTTGTGTATTGGTATTTTATGGGGAACTCACTAAGCTTTGGGATTACAATTTTGGATTATGTTTTAGGTACCTGAGAGGATCGCGGAAAGGCAAAGGCGTGATCGTGCACCTCCTTGTGTTTGGTTTTGTGATTTTGGGTAAACTTTGATATTAGACATGTTTTGAAAACTATTTTGTAAACAACGATAATTTATGGGTTGTTTTAAAAGTTTAAATTTTTTATGAATTTGATGGATGTTACACCAAATGAAGACCACAACAGACTTTCATTTTGGATCAAAATATCTACTATCTCCGAAGGTTTAATGACTTGTAATGACGAAACTATATATATATATATATATATATATATATATATATATATATATATATATATATATATATATATATATATATATATATATAGACACACACACACATTCCCTATGATCTATGTCCACGACGAGACTTGAACCTAAACGTCAAGAAGGGATGACAACACTGAATACCGTTAGGCTATAAGCCATTTAGTAAACGAGTATTTAGATAAACAACTCATGATTTACAAGGAAACATATCATGCACGGAAGTTGAAAATTAGAAATATGATTAATGAAACTAGTTTCACAAGGCTCTATTTAACTGAAAATAATTTTTTTTAATTTTTAATTTTATAATAATCAATGAACCAGAAAATAAATTTGTTATTAATGTTAAAACCTTGGAGGTTATCTTTGTGATACAGTGGTCCTATTCCTTAAAAAGACACAACTATCCATGTCCACCTCACCTATCCCATTTCAATATGATTCATAAGGTCTATTATTGTTTCATTGCTGTAATAGAACTCCAACTCGATTTTGAAATGTTCAAATATTCAAATGATCTTTAATATTTAGATAGTTTGGAAGTGTAGGCCGGTCGGACACGGAGTCAAAGAAGGTTGTGTAGTGACTAAAAAACCAATTGCACGTGCAAGTTGTAGTATTCATAATGTGTAATCAGATCTCGTATTTCCCAATATCACCCTTGCCGGCTCTTTGTCGGACCCACACTTTTTTCGTACATGAATTCTCATTTTACCCGCTACTGTCGGCAGACTCAAGCATACAAGAATATAATAAGTAAAATATATTCTATAAGTTTCATGTTTACATATTATTGTTACCGTAAACAATATTAGAATAAAAGCTTTTAGTGATAGATATTTTGTGTCAAAAATGATATAGATGGACATATATGTCCTTGAAAGTCTTGTTATAAATGAGCCACCACAAATATTTGTCTGTCATATTACGACAAACATTTACCATCCACATTTTGTATGTTGTAATTTATGACCATTTTTACACATGACAAACATTATATGACAGCCAATTCGCATGTCATGATGTTCGCTTTTATTAAAATATATATTTTTCTAGATTTATTAATATTCAAATTAAGTCATATATTTAATGACTTATAATACAAAATAAAAATCATATACATATATAAGACAATCCACTGAAAAAATATACATATATAAGACAACCCACTGAAAAAAAATATACTGTGAAAAATACAAAGAGTAGTTCAAACGGTAATTAAACAAATGAAAATACATATGCTAGCTATTATGGGAAACAAATTTCTATAATCTATAACATCTAGTTCCAGGATAATTTTTATTTTGGGATAGTGGACCATAATTTTATCAAGTAAATGTCTCGAGCTTCAAGGGATGAAGTTTGGACCTTATTATATATTGATAATGTTGGTTGGGTGATATAAGCCCGTGAATTGTGTATCGGAGCCAAATGGGTAAAATGGGAAAAAAAATGATGTTGTGGACTTTTGCATGTATTAATGAATTAAGTTATTTATGTTTTAAGTCAAAAGTAATTAGATAGAACAGTGGGGCTTGTTAATACCTTCGTGTGAATATAAAGATCACTGAAAACGAGTTTCGAACGAAGAAATTATGATTGTTTGTCACTGAGAATGGAATCTCTGACATGCGTCACCACGACATGATAAAAAGGTTACCACGATGATGTGAGTTGTGTAATCCAAGCCCATAAAACTAGGGTTTACAATGTATTTAAAGGCCTTGTTCCGTTTTATGTCATTTTTAGCCTCCATCACATCAAGAACTCCTTAGGAGCAAACCCTAGCCTTCCTTTCACAACTTTGAGCCTCTCCTCTATCCTATAATTCATTTTTTGTGGTTTTTGGGTTGTTTTAGTATTGTTGCTTGAAAGATTGGTGGTGGGAGATTCATCCTTGAAGAACTCAACCTTCTTGATCCATGTTGGACCTCTATAAGTCTTCAAGCTTATATATTTATGATTATAAGTTTATGGATCTTCGTTTATATGATTTTTTATCCCTTTGAATGGATTTGAGTTGGATTTTGGAAAAATCCAAGGTTAAAGGCTGAATCTTTAAGTATTCTAGACCCATTGTGGTGCTAAGATCTGGGTTTCATCTTCATTTAAGCTTCATTCATGGTCTTGGTGATATTTTTGGTCCCTTGGAGAGTTAGGGTCAGAGATCTCTATTGTTTGAGCCTTTGGAATACATAAAGTTTGAAACATTATCCATGAGGATCATTAGACGAATCCTATATGAGCTTTGGGACTCTAGGCTAAGTGGTTTAGAGCTTAATGGAATAAGATGTTATGGACGTTTCCCCACGACACTGTGGGGAGTTGGCCACGACATGTTGGACTACTTGTTCCACTTTTGTTATGTCCTCTAGTGACCACGATGCAACCAAGGGGATTGGCCGCAACAAGGTGGTCGATGATTGGTTGATCGTTGATTGTTGACTTTTGGTCAAACTTGGGTATAATTGAGTATTTGGCTACAGGTAGGTCTTGGTTTGGAATTAGGTAGCTTATGTTAGTTGTTCTGTTGCTGAGCTTACTATTGAGCTTCTTCCGTTTACTTCATATGACTTTTCTCACTATATTACTTTTTTCATGGTTATTGTGGGGTGCCCACATGTCTAGCTATATTGGTAGAAACTTGACTATTGTTGTAGATTTATATGTTGTATCTGAGTCATTGATGACCCAAATTTGTTGTAATTGAGGCACTGGTGACTTAGGGTTGCTAAGGGCCCAAATATGTTGTATTTGAGTCGCTGAGGACTCGAGGTTGAACCGACCTGTTTCCATTATATATGTTTAGCTGTGATGTGATGTATGTGATATTTTAGGGAACTCATGAAGGTTTGTGCTTACAGTTTTTTGAATTAAATATTTTTAGGTAGTTCATTAGATCGTGGGAAGGCGAAGACGTGACTATACACATACATCAACAATTTTATGATTTTAGATTCCATAATGATTTTGTAACACCTGTTTTCCAAGATGGATCGATTTAGGGTTTCAAGGATTTAAAAGGTCGAAGTTTGGAAGAAATGGGGTCTCACGACGTGATCTTTGAGTGGTCACGACTTGAGAGGGGGGGGTTAATGTGTGAATTCTATTCCGAACTGGTCTCACGACATGAGGCACAGAGGCTCACGTTGTGAGAACTGATATAGCCCAAGCCCATGTTCTTTTATGGTTTCCTTCCTATTTAAGCCCATTTAAACCCATTTTAGGGTTCATTATCAGCCTCCAAACCCTCTTTCACCTTAGAAAACCCTAGCCTTCATTGTTTGCTTGAATCTTGGCCTTCTTGGAGCATTTCTTGGTTGAATAAGAAAGTGATCTTGTGGAGAGGATTTCAAGGAATCATCATCACCATCACTTTACTTTGTTTTTGGACCCTTGTAAGTGTCGAAGCTTCCACCTGTATTGTTATTTGTGGCTAGATCTAAGTTTTGTCCCACTTTCTGCTTTGATTGAGCAAGTTTGAATGAATAGAAACAATAAAGTTGGCAACTTTATGGGTTTTAAGGTTCTTAAGAGTTTCATGAAGTTCTAATCTAGTGAATGGTTGGGTTTCGGAACCTTGCATGAAAGTTGGATGACCTTTTCTTCAATTATTGACCCAAATGAGTTTACACATGTATTTGACATATATGTCTTAAAAGAATCAACTTTCAAGTGCATTATGGAGTTATAATACCTTCTGGAAAGTTAGAGTAAAAGGCTTAATGGATTAAGGACTTAAATGTTGGATTTTTGGCTTCATGAATGGAAACAATAAAGTTGGCAACTTTATGGGTTTTAAGGGTCTTAAGAGTGTCACGAAGTTCTGATTTAATGAATGGTTGGGTTTGGGAACCTTGCATGAAAGTTGGATGGCCTTTTCTTCAATTATTGACCCAAATGAGATCTACACATGAATTGGACATATATGTCTTAAAAGAATCAACTTTCAAGTGCATTATGGAGTTATAATACCTTCTGGAAAGTTAGAGTAAAAGGCTTAATGGATTAAGGACTTAAAATTTCGATTTTTGGCTTCATATTGTGCTCACAACATGAGACAAAGGGTCTAACAACGTAAGGATTGAATGATCCCATTTCTGTTAAGCTTCTTGGGGCTTACGACGTGAGAGAAGACTGTTGATGTGGTGAAGTCAACTCTTGTGACTTTTCATATTTGAGTTGGCTGAGTTGAGTTTAGATGAGTTGGAATCGGACCGAATGATCGCTCACGGAGTGACCAAGGGTTAGTTATGATGTGAGGCTGAATAGTTGACATTATGGGTTATTGACTTTGACTTTGATTGTTGACTTTTGGCTTTGGTTGACTTTTGGTCAATTTTATTTTTAAAAGATAGACTTAGGGTTCACCTTTTGTAGACTGATAGGAGGTGTTAAGCACCCATCATTTGGCAGGAGAGTAGTTAGTTGTGGTCGGCACGATATTGAGCTAAGTGTTAGTCGGCTTTGTGAATCAGGTGAGTCTCCTCACTGTACGCGTGAGTCGAACGCACCAATGTCGGCCCACTAGGATCTGTTACATGCTAGCAGTCTTTGTGACTCTTGCATGGTATATTGGACTAGGCCCATTATATCACGAGCTAGGCACATTTGTATATCGGGTTGGACCCATAGATTAGGAAGGGCTAGGCCCAATGTATGTTATACAAGATGCTAGCTGTCTTTGTGACTCTTGCATTGTATGTTGGGCTAGGCCCATTGGTTAGAAAGGGCTAGACCCATTATTGTGGGTTGGGCCCAATACGAGGGCTAGGCCCAAGGATATGTATGGTATGTGGTATTTTAGGAAACTCACTAAGCTTTGTGTTTATATCTTTTTGTTATGGTTTCAGGTACTTTCAGTTCGAAAGGGAAGGGCCCGACTTGATCGTAGCGCCTCCACCAATGTTTCCGCACTTTATGATTTTGGGATTGTACTTTGATAATAAACTTTACTTTGACGTACTTTAGAATGGTTGATAAGAATAAATAATGTTTTGTGTTGAAGTAAAAAATGAAACTTTTTTACCTTATGATTTTTGGGACATTACAGATTTCCTTTATAACTTTGATTTTGGATTGTGGTTTATGAACAAAATGGTTTTGACTTGAATATAACTTTATGAAAAATGATGTTTATTCTAAACTAAGAATGGAAATTTATTCTAAAAATCGGCATGTTACATAATCCATTATCATTGAATATATATATATATATATATATATATATATATATATATATATATATATATATATATATATATTAACTCCAACTCCAATTGTGCAACTATCCTCTACACATTCTTAGACTAAGAAATATAATTAGGACACATGAAAAACATTATATGAAATACAATTATGGCAAACAATGTATGTCATGATTTATGTTCTTATAAAAATTATATTTTTCTAGATTTACTAGTATTCAAATTAAGTCATATATTTAATATACAAAATAAAAATTGTATAAATAAATTAGACAATCCCCTGCAAAAAATATACTATCAAACATACGACTATTAGTTCAAATGGTAAACAAATGAAAATACATATGCTATTATGGGAAACATTTTCCTATAATCCAAAATGATGTATTTGACCATAAAGTTTCCAGCTTTATGGTCTTGCATGGCTATTAGTTGCCCAACACCAAAGATCCTAACCTCTTAATCCATTAAGACCATGCATGAGAAGAAACTAGTGTCCAACATTACATTTTTATGACTCAAGAGGCTGCAAAATCTTTGAAAGGACAACTCAAATGGATTTGAGTGACCCCAAATCATAATACCAAGCTTATGGGAGCAAAAGAACATAAAATCGAGCCCAAAACAAGATCTAAGTATAACTTCACCAAGTTCAGAAGATTATACCTCCAAGAGATGCCAAATGATGGTGTGATTCAAGATCTAAGATGCTTCACTCCTCCAAGATGGTCTCTACTTCCTTCCTTCTTTTTCAAAGGAAAAAAACACACACACACTCAAGCTAAAAAATACTCACAAGGTAGATTAGGGTTTGCAAAAACATTTTGAGAGGATGGGGGCTGATGAAAGGAGCCAGGTTTGAGAGTTAATGAAGAATAAATAGGGACCAAAACCTAAATGTAAGCGTTTAGGACTTCACCCCATATGCCCAGCGTATGTGGCTCCGTAGCACGATTCCAAAAATGGAAATATAGTCCTTCCCATCCACAAGTCTTTCATTTTAAGGACCAAAATGCAACAACTCTCAATATAAGGGTCAAAAGTGAAAGTATTTCAAAACAAGATGTTATAATTCTCCCCCAGTTGACTTAGACTTCATCCTTGAAGTCTGCTGCAATAACTAACCCAGGGTAGTGTTCCTACATCTCCACATCGGGTCACTCAGACGGTCCTCTCCAGAACCCGATCCGAACTAAAAGTCAGCTTGTTCAGGCAGCTGCCTACCCATACCATCCTTAACTTAACTTTCACCACTGGAGAAACCATCACAACTCTCCCAGAATTTTGGAAATCCAATACGTCGACTGACTCTTAAGCAAGAAAAACTATCTTGGAACGCAGTTATTACGATATCTCTTTACAATCTGAACTATACGGAACACTTCCGACCCTGACTTACCTTGCTAATACCACTAGAGATCAGGGCTCCTGACCATTTACTACTGCTGAACCCTTCATCTGAAAACAAGGCGACTCCAAACACAAGCCTCAGCTAGATAACCACTACAAAGAGGCACATACAACAACACCATATTCCATAACTTCTTAGCTATAAGACCGAACTTCTAGTGAGAACCACATATCCAGGGACTCTCAAAACTACAAACACTGAATCAACTCTATGAATATGCTTTCCGAGACCGGGAACCCATGAGATCTAAACTTCAGAGTCCATATTCCAGGACTGATATTCATCCATTCGATGAACCCTCCCCTTATCTTTGACTATGATCACCACCAAACACGTAGAATGAAGTACTCAAAACACATTCATCGTGAATTTCAACCAATTCCAAATCCATAAGATGTACCAAAAACCTTAAATAAACCCTTAACTCACGGACACGCCAATACCAACCACTGCTCCTACGAGCAAAGATGAACAATCCAACAATTTTTCACATTTGCATCCAACCCTTATTATCTGTGGTATACCCCCACCTGGAAAATCACTTGATACATTCACGATGAACTTCATGACTCGAGACTCCAAAACCTATAACCAACCCTGGTAACCAAACCCCTAGTAACAGCTCGCGAACAAACATGATTTATAATGCAAACACTCCGTAGAGACTTTCTGATGCACGAATAATACTCCTAACAACCCTTAAATGCTCACCTTATCCAAAGTAGCTAGTTCGTAAGTCTCCTAACTTTCAACAATGCGCCAACACTAAAAGTACCTCAAGCAGAAGAAATGAACAATCATGATCACTGAGCCCACAACGTATGTTTGGAATACCCCTACAAGGTCCTTAGTATAGGTCTGGATTGCCTCCGAGCCCACAACATGAATCTGGAATACCCTACCCGGCCCTTAGCCCATGTCTGGAATGCTCCTGGTATTACACCGATCTTGTTGACATTCCATCATTCGCTTGGAAACTCATGACTAGCACCATAGGGGACTAAAGATATTCACCTCATTCCACCGCCTTTTAGGAACCCAATCAACGTCCATCTCAATGCTAACCGAGCACAACAATGCCATACTCTTTTACCACGCACAATTCCTTTCACAGTACAAGCTGCTACCAATGCAAAATCCGATGAAATCATGGTCGCACATAACCCGAGGATAGGATAAATGGTTGTACTCTGGTTCCAATTCCAAGGCTATAACCCAAATAAGAACCATTCATATAATTCGAACCAAGTGCTCCATTTCTCTCTTGTCCAACCCATTTTCACCCCTCACGAAAATATCTAATGAACTTACCACAATAGACACCTTTACAGAACCCACAAGCTTACACATAAGGGGCAAAGTATTAGAGTTCTAATGAAACGACAAACCTCAATCATTAATAGAAGACATTCTCATGAACGATCGAAACAAGATCCCATACCTTGATTGAGACTGAACAGACCCCATCAATACGAAACTATCTCGATAAAACTTAGAAGGTTATCCAAAAATGCTACTAAGACTCTAGTTGGATCCATCCAAATACCGACCCTGCCAACACGACATGCCAAAAAATAGATTCCATGCAGATCTAATGTCTCGTCTGGAAATGAGCAACATTGTCCCCAAATTCTAGACTCCCATTAACCAAGGACATCTTCCAAACTCAAACAGAACTTGACAATAGGTCAATGAATCCGTTGAACTTCACTGATACAACCCAACACTTCTGAAGAATCTCCACTTTGATGATGTATGAAATGACCAATAACCGAGAATACATTGACACCTAATCCAGTGAACAAAACCACGTGGACTTGAACATACCCATCTCTGAAACTGATTTACCGATCGAAAACTGCCCAAACTAGACTATAATTGCAATCCGTACAACGAGCTGACAAGTCCGTCAACAACCGATACTCAACCTGAGCGATCCTAGCACCTCCTCATCTATTCATTAGCATCCTAAAAAAATTAACCGTTGGCTACACCGAGCTCCTTAACCAACTATTTCCTGCTACGAACAACTTGTGTATTTCCTGGACACAAACATCCAATAGCCACTTGCTCTACACCCATGACTGAAACAAATCTTAAACTGAAATACCACAAACCTGCACCGCAGACCCCTATGAACCATTCTTTTGACACCATAAAGTCAAACATATCGATGATCCTCCAAGTAGAATAGCAAGTTCTCCCCCAATTAGGGTTCGAACTACCACCATTGGTTTTGTAACCAAACCATATCTCAAATTGGCTCAACCAGATATAAAACATCCCTGACTCTTGGAATGCATAACGCACGTAGGATGATCTTCCAAATAAGGACCAAGCAAACCCTAAGAGATTCTGAATTTTAGATGAAGACCTCAGAAAAATTTCCAATCATAACTACCTTTAACATTAATGATTTCATGCAAATACATTAGCAACACACCAACTTACTATCTAAAACATACATTCCTCACCTGCAATCCAGACCATCAATCTGGTACCTGACCTACCTATATCCAAAGAAAACAGACCCTTAATCGCATCAATAAGCATTCATACCACATCAATCCTCATGCACACTCTCACGCTGACATATTGTAGCCAAACACCGCAGCTAACTGGCCCCATGTTGGGTTTACATGCTAACTCTGAAAATCACAATCCTGATCACTCCTTCTCCGAAGTTGAACAAATGAAATGACATAGTCCTCGCAATAGATGGCGAAATCCCATTCCATTAGTCAACCACTCAACTTCCATCTAAAATCCTCAATCTGATCATAAAAATCATTTCCTTCTTAATGCACGGCCTCGAGCAAAGCCCTTGAGACCTCAAAACCAACATACTCATCTACGTATGCACCATTCCACTCAAACCGACATCGCCAATAAGGCCCCAAACAATTACCAAACCCATCCTCATGTCTGAACAACCATAACCAAAAAGATCGACAAATACAGAACCACTGCCACGAATCATGTTATCAAACCATGCTATCTTCCCCGACAAGCCCTTAGAATCCCCAAAATTTTCCTTGATTCGAGTATGGATCCTGCTCTTTCAGTAGTACGTGCCCAATACTACCTTCATCACCTATCCATACTTTCCTTTAGAATCATCTCGGGTCCTCTAAGACACCTACTTATAATAATACTCCCAATACCAGCTCAACAGCGTAGCAACCGCACTAAAATACTTCATAGGCACCCCTAGGAGTCCCCCACCTCCCTACCATCAGCTGCTGAAGAACCCCTAAAAATTTCATCTAACCACCTCATGAATACAATTACATGAAACAAAGCTTAAATAATCTTTCGACTAAAGGAATCAACCCTACAGTGGTCGGACTAAGACAAGACCTGCACAATAGGACCAAATCCTTCATTCTAAGATTATTTAAGATTCACAGCGTGTAATTTAATGTATTCATTTGATAGTTAACTCACATCAACATGATTCCCACAAAGCACAAAGCAAGTAGCATTCGAGCAGTGGAGTCGACTGACACTAAGACACAGTAAAATTAGGCAGATCCTCTTAAGAAATGCCCAACCTCTAGGCTAAAGCATCTAGGATACACATTCATCGTGTCCTCGCCCCCCTTAGGAGTGCTTAATCATTCATCCTCATACCGATTCCTCGAATATAAACCCATATGTAAAACTTCCAACAAGAGCATATCACGAGCACTACATAGTCCCTAGGCTATCCTAGGGTCCACATCTCACCCTACCATCAACTGCCAAACGACCCCCATGGTGCTAGTTAACTACTGCATGAATACAGTCACATGCAACAAAGCTTAAATAATTTTAGATGAAAAGATTCAACCCTACAACGGTTGGACTCAAATTAGAGTTGCACAGTAGGACCAAATCCTTTACCTTAAAATTATTTAACCTATGCAACATGTGACTTAATGTATTGAATTAGTAGTTATTTCACACCCGAAATAGTCATACAAAAATCAACAAGAAAACTCTATAGGAAATAAGGCATCATATATTAGACAATTCTATCATGGAATTCCTGAAGATCCCTATCCTATAACTAGCATGTTGTTCTAACATAATATAATATCGAATAACAATATTGTAACTTGGGGTCAACTTACTGGATTTGGATGATTGTACACATCACATCCTTTCTTGATTATTTTTTAAAACAATTTGAAAATCATTTTAAAAGCCTTTTGCAGTTACTTAGTTAGAGACTGGATTCACACGGATGTTCCTCCAGTTCACTCAAACCAAGGCTCTAATACCAACTTGTAACGACTCAAAACTCACAACCAATTTGAACTTTACAAAATAACCCAATTACTAATAAAAGTGTTTAAAAAATACTATTTCCAAAACATTATTTAAAATCAATGTCTCTAAAGACTAACAACCGGTTACGCCTTCGCCTTGCCACGATCCTCTGAGGTACCTGAAACCATAAAGTAAAACTGTAAGCACAAAGCTTAGTGAGTTTCCCCCAAAGTACCAGCACACAATACACATATCATATACAAAAAAGCATGTTGGGTCCAATCAGTCATCAAAGTGGAATAGTCATGGGTCCACATCCATCGGGTTGGATTATCCCTGACCCATCAATCATCAGACTGGAATGCCAATATAAAACAGGTCCACTCAGTTTTCGGACTAAAATACCAATATATCACGGGTCCACTCAGTCATCAGACCGGAATACCCTCGGGTCCACAACTATCGGGTTGGATTACCCCTGAGCCCACAGTATGAGCCGACTTGCTTATCGGGCCCACAACTCATATCTAGCTTGCTCCTGAGCCCACAGCTAAATTGTGGCTTGCCCTCGGGGCCTACATCTTATTTCTGGATTGTTCCATGGTTTTTTCGCTATAGCACAAAGCAATACAACCTCAACCCAACACAATATGTCGACATATACATAACAGATAAACATATAATTAGTCAACAGTCAAACAGGCGGATCTACAGATCACTACCACATACCAACATCCTATAAACTAGGATACAAATCTAGAAAATACTACAACATAGAAACGTACGGTAACCTAGGATATCAAGCCAATGGGCTTTCCTTGGTGCCTTCCACCCGAAAGTATAGTGAGTAAAAATCACCTCTCGATCGGAACAATAACTGATGAGGTCCCGACTCTGAATCTCATCTCTAACTGTCACCTATCAATCTAATGACCACTTCTCAAACACAATCCAAAATACCCCTAGGTCAAACTTCATCAAAATTAGGTAAAAGTCAAAATTCTCAAAAAAGTCAACCAAGTCAACCCAGCTGAGTACGCCCAGCGTACATGATCATCAACCAGGCATGGACCTATTGACCATGTACACACAGTGTAAGCCTTGTACGGCCACCGTATGCAGCTGGCTGCCAACCTAACCCATTAACAACTTAATCCTTAAGCATTTAAGTCCATTTTCTATATCCAAGCCCAAAATGATGTCTTTGACCATAAAGTTGCCAACTTTATGGTCTTGCATGGCTATTAGTTGCTTAACACCAAAGATACTAACCTCTTAATCCATTAAGACCATGCTAGGTCCAATCATTCATTGGACTGGAATACCCACGGGTCCACAGCCGTCGGGCTGGATTACCATGGGGCCCAATCAGTCATCGGACTGGAATGCCAATATAAATCAAGTCCACTTAGTCATCGGAGTAGAATACCAATATACCATGGGTCGACTCACTCATCCGACCAAAATACCCTCGGGTCCACAACCATCGGGTTGGATTACCCCTGAGCCCACAGTATGAGTCTGGCTTGCCTATCGGGCCAACAACTCATATCTGGCTTGTTCTTGACCCCACAACATAAGTATGGATTGCCCTCATGGCCCACAACTTATGTCTGGCTTACTCCAAGGTTTCTTAGCAACAACACAAAGCAGTACAATCTCAACACAACATAATATTTCGACATATACATAATAGATAAAAATATAATCAGTCAACAGTCAAACAGATAGATCTACAAATAACTACCACATAGCGACATCATATAAACTAGGATACATATCTTACAGATCACTACAACATAGCACATACGATAAACCAGGATATCAAGCCAATGTCCTGGCCTTGGTGCCTTCGACCCGAAATTATAGTGAGGAAAACTCACCTCTCGAACGGAACAATAGCTGATGAGGTCCCAACTTCGAATCTCATCTCTAACCGTCACTTATCCATCCAATGACCACTTCTCAAACACAATCCAAAATAACCCTAGGTCAAACTTGGTCAAAATCAGGTAAAAGTCAAAATTCTCAAAAGCACAACCAAGTCAACCCTACTGAGTTCGCCCAACGTACTTAGATGTACACCCAACGTACATGATGATTGAATAGGCACATGCATGTTGGCCATGTACGCGCAACGTACACCTTGTACGTCTAACATACACAGTTGGTTGCCAACCCAACTCCTTAAGAGCTTAATCCTTAAGCCCTTGAGTCGATTTTCCATATCCAAGCCCAAAATTATGTCTTTGACCATAAAGTTTCCATCTTTATGGTCTCGCATGGCTATTAGGTGCCCAACACCAAAGATGCTAACCTCTCAATCCATTAAGACCATACATGAGAAGAAACTAGTGTCCAACATTACATTTTTATGACTCAAGAGGCTCCAAAACCTCTAAAAGGACAACTCAAATGGATTAGAGTAACCCCTACTCATAATACCAAGCTTAGGGACCAACAGAACATAAAATCAAGCCCAAAACAAGATCTAAGTATAACTTCACCAAGTTCAGAACTTTATACCTCCAAGAAATGCCAAATGATGGTGTGATTCGAGAACTAACGTGCTTAACTCCTCAAAGATGGTCTCTACTTCCTTCCTTCTTCTTCAAAGGAAAAAAGCACACACACTCAAGCTCAAAAATGCTCATAAGGGGGATTAGCGTTTGCAGAAAACATTTTGAGAGTATGAAGGCTGATGAAAGGAAACAGGTTTGACAGTTAATGAAGAATATATAGCTTCCTACCCTAAATATTAGGGCTTGGGACTTCACCACATATTCCCAGCGTACGCAAATGTACACCCAATGTATGTGTCTCTGCCCCAGGATTCCAAAAATGGAAATAATAGCCCTTCCCATCCACAAGTATTACATTTTAAGGACAAAAATGCAATAAATTTGAATAGAAGGGTCAAAAGTAAAAGTACCTCAAAACAAGATGTTACACCCATCCATGGGGTTTCTTTCAACCCAAACATAGAATCATGGGCTCAAATCTGGGATTTATTTCAACCCAATCATACATGTAAGAGCCATAAAGACAGTTAGCATCCTACATAACATAATCTAGTGGCCCGGAATTGGTGCCTTCGACCCACAAGTATAGTGAGAAGACTCACCTCTCAGTCGATACTCAGCCGTGTAACATCTTGTTCGAGATTATTTTGTAATTTAGGGCCGTGGTTTGGAAGTTGGTTGTGTAAATTCTTTGGTCCTTAAGGAGGCGATTTGTATACCTTTTATAAGGAGCTAATGATGGTTACGAGATCTAAACCTTTGAATTGTGTTTTGGAGCCAAAGGGTAAAACGGGAAAAGTCAAAGGCTGGGTTCTTGCATAAAATATAGATTTTTGTTCGAGAAGTTTTTAGTCCAATATAGTAAGATAATATTGTAGATCTCTTTAATACCTTTTCGTGGATATAAATAACGTCAAAATCGAAGTTAGAACGAAGAAGTCATGCCCATTTGAAGTTGGGTCGATTTTGGGTGAAGCTGAGTACGTTGGGCGTACTCAAACTGTATGTTGGGTGTACGAGGACATCCCTAGTATGCTGGGTGTAATTTGAGTACGCTGGGCATACATGACCAGTGCCCAAACCCTATTTTCATGGTTTAAGCCCTATTTAAGCTCCTGAACTCCCCCAAACCCACTCCATTCTCCGCCTCCACCCTGCCAACACCCCTTCAATGAAACCCTAACCCTAGTTGAACATTGTGAGTTAAAAAAGGTGCTTTTGAGTGTTTTTGAGTCTGAATTGTGCACCTAGGAGAAGATGGAGCATCTTGGAGAAGTGTTAGTTGCATTAGAGCTTGTAGATCTGGACTTTGTTCACCTTGATCTATCTCCTAGAGGTAAAGTTTTAATCTTTATGATGTATTTCTTAGATCTAGCTAGTTTTTGAGGTTATGAGCATTTGGATATTTTAGTGCATAAAGTTTATATCTTAAAATTTTGTGACCTTGTTACGGATAAAGTTGGAAACTTTATCCATCTAAATATCTTTTGGATTCAGATCTGAAGGTTGGAAACTTGTACTTAATGGATTAAGTTGAAAAAGATGAAATTTTGGGTCCCTTTGAGACTTAAACACTAGATCTTTTTTGTTGGGACAATTGTAATGGATAAATTTGGAAACTTTATCCATTATAAAGCTACCATGAACCATAAAAATGTGATCTTGGCCCTTCTATTCCTTCCATGCAAGAGTTATGACGTCTTATTAGGTTAAGAACTTAGGTTTTGGATATTAAGCACTTTATAGCCATGCAAAGTCATAAAGTTGGAAACTTTATGACTTAGGACATCATTTTGGGCATGGATCTGAGTTTTGGATGTATGAATTAATGGAATAAGCTCTTAACGGGGTGTTAGGACCGGGATACATACGTTGGGCGTACTTGGTGGTACGTAACGCGTACGCGTTCAGTGCCCCGCTTTTGGTCAACATCAGAGTATGCTGGGCGTACTCTCTTGGCATGTAGGGCGTACTCCTCTGGGAACAAATCTTTACTTTTGGACCTTAATTGTTGACTATTGACTTTAAGCAGGGTTGAAAAAGTTTGACCAAGTTTGACCTAAGGGAATTTTGGGTAGTTTGATTTATAGTTGAGATTTGGGTTCCTGTTAATTGTATAGGTGACCGGTAGATATAGCTTTTAGAGCAGTGATAGGTGCAACTATTCTTTCAGACTGTAAGGTGAGTCTTCTCACTATATTTATAGATCAAAGACACTAATGTTAGCCCATTATGTGTTATGTAGTATGCTAGTTGTCTCTGTGATACTTTCATGGAAGACCCTGGGGGTAGCCCGTGGCACTTGGATATTAGACCATGGGGGAGCCTCTGGCATTCCAGGTAAAGACCATAGGGGAGCCCATGGTATTCCAGATAAAGACCATGGGGAGAGCCCATGGAAACTCTATGTATGTTACATGTTAATCTGTGGTTGTATGTTTTATGGTATTTTGGAGAACTCACTAAGCTTTGTGCTTAGGGTTTTCATTTTATGTTTTAGGTAGTCCGGTAGTCAAATGGGAGAGCTTGGAATGAATGTAGAGAACACACCACATGTTTCTGCATTCTGTGAATTACTCTAATTTGATGATGTGTTGCTAAATAACAGTTACCCTAGTTTTATGGAAATAAGCTTTACTAACGATTTATTAATCTAAAACAAAATTTTTAATGCCATGATTTTCAGGACGTTACAAGTTGGTATCAAAGCCTTGGTTTGAGGGTTTGACGAAGTTTTTAAAAGAAAGTATATTTTTTTAGAAAGGAAATTTCTAAGATAAGCAAAGGGTGTGGTGCATGCAATCAGCCGAGCTCAAGTAAGTTTCTCCAAAAGTACCTGTACATGTTATCTTCAATGATTTGATTTATGAATATGTGAATCGCATGCTAGTTAGGGCTAAGAATATCCTTAGTTTTTGCATAATAGAACGCTAGTAGAGATGCCTTTGTACGTCTATTGTATGAGCTGGTAGACTCGCATGCTGGTGTTGATTAGTCTGTGATAGATTGGCCTAATATGTGATGCCTTGTAGCCTTGGGAGTATTGGATGTTTTGATGGAATAGGAATATTTATTGGAATAAGTAATTGCTAAGTGTATGTTTTTAAAATTATATACGGTTAGGATGTTATAGCCCTAGAATAATTGATTTGGCGTTATTTCCTGTTCCTTGTGAGGTTGTGGTTCTAGGGTATTGTCTTTTATTCAACAGTCTATTTGATCCTCTTCTATATATAATTTTCATGCATAAGGCAAATGGAAATAAGGGTGGAAATCTCTAGTATGTGTTGTGGTGTGGGCTGAATGTTCTATGATCGTTTTGTGGATTGGAGTGTTACTGCTAAAATGCTGGTTGCTTTGTGCTTTGTGGAACTCTTAGGTAATGGGAGTTAGCTACTAAGTGAATATGAATGTATTCATGAGGTGGTTGACTAGAATTATGGGGAGTTCTTCAGCGGCTAATGGCAGGATGAGGCCGCGAACCAAGGAAAGCCTAGGGATTGCTTCAGTGGGTTTTGTTGCATTGTTTAGTGAGTTTTTAGGTGCATCAGATTGAGAAGGTGACTTAGAGGATTCAGGATGATTCTTGAGGAATGTATGGATAGTTGTGGAAGTTAGTATTGGGCGCGTACTACTAAAAGAACATGATCCATACTCGAATCAAGGAGAGCCTTGGAGAATCTAGGAAGATTATGGGAAGAGGATTCTTGGGTATGTTCGGATCATTTGTAGGATGTATTTCAGTTTAGTGATGAGCACCCAGGAATGAGGGTATGGTTCTGGTTTCGGATCAAGTGTAGGTATTAAGCCGACTAGTGAGCAGATGCAAGAGTTCATATCGTCGAAGATTACCTACGGTGTTTTGGAGCAAACTCTTGTGATCTTTGGTTCGGTCAAGGAGGGGATTTTAGAGATCTTGGATGAGGTCTTGGGCGCGATCCATGCTGATTGGAGCTCACACTCTTTCTATCTGTGAGTTCCGTGCATGCGGAGCTCCTATATTCTATGGGGATAGGGACCTCATTGCTAGTAGGGGTAGTTAGTAGATATGGCTAATGCGTTCAGGACAAGTTTTTCCCTAAGGAGGTGGAGGTCAGATATACTTCTTACCTAGTGAAGGACAGGCCACGAGATTGGTGGAAGAAAGGAGTACGTAAGGTCGGTGATGAAGCAGTTGATGCCATGTCTTGGGATGATTTCTCGACCAGGCTCCAAGCTGAGTTTGCACTTGTGATTGAGGTGCAGTAGTTGTGGTGAGAGTTTTAGGATCTCCGCCAGACTACTAAGACTGTGGCAGAGATCACTACCAAGTTCTAGGAGATGGATTTATTGGTTCTATAGTATATAGAAGATGAGTAAATGAAGAAGGTGAGGTATCATGATATGCTACTGGATGATACCAGCGAGTTTATGAATATTTCAGGGTGCAAGATCCTGAATGATATGATTTCTAGAGCCCAAGAGCGGGAGATCGATTTGAGTCCGGATCAGGTACATGTGGTGGAGGGTCCCAGGAAGAGACCCAAGACTTCTGATCGGCGTTTGAAAGGCCATCAGGGTCGGGGTCAGTGCAGCACGTGCAAGAAATTGTACGATGGAGCTTTCTGTTTAAGGGGTATGGGTTGCTACAAGTGTAGCAGGATTGATCATGTCAACAAGGTTTGTCCTCAGGGGACAAGCCCGTTATGTTTTCTTTGCGACCAAGTGAGCCACAAGAAGGCCGTCTGTCCGATGAGGAGGGGAGGAGCAGTGAGTGCACATGCTCCAGATATTTTAAGGATCTCTGATATTCATGAGGATAGGGCTGGAGCCTTAGCAGAAAGGATCCGGTCATTTCAGTGTCAAACAAAGGGAGGCCACTGCTCCAGCAGGTGATATTGCGGGTATGTTTTCTTTTGATTTTTCTTTGCTTGTTATCAGTATTTATGTTGCATGGAATGTTATATTGGCTTGAGTAAGAATTATCATTGGTTTAATTCTTTGTTATTGTTGTGTTATATCTTCGTGAATTGTTTTATGCATGTTGCATGCCGTAAATAATCAGTGGGTTATTGAGGGGTTGTATCTCGTGTAGCGGGTTCCAATGTGTTCGGTCATAATTCTAGTTTTTGGTTGAGATCGGTTCAGGGGTATTGTGTGGAAGTATATGGTCAGGATTCATTGGGCTAGTTCTCCAGTCTCACCAGGGTTCAGTGGTTTTAGTATTTGTTCTTGTAGGAGCGGCAGTTTCCTATGGAAGAACTACTGGGCTCAAACGCTATCGTTGCTAGGAGAGGAGCGATAGCAGGAAAATAGTGGTGTCAGTTGCATGAGTTGTATGGTCACTGGAAATGCTAGGGGTGTTTTATATTCGCTCGGTTTATAGTCGAGTAGGATTCAATAATTCATTGAGAGTGGGAGTTGGAATGAAGATTCGTCAAATCAGGGCAAGGGTTATGGTTTTTAGTCGCCAACATAAGAATTCATGGAATCCGCAAGGTGGGCATGTTGGGTTTGAATGCTGGAATTGTAGGAGTCATTTATGAATACAGGGCAATGAGGAATTGGTTTCATCATGGGTGTAAGATCGGTAATTGTCAATTTCATACCTTCGAAGTGTAGTCAGTTGCAGCTTCGCATGGGAATTACTCTAGTGCAAGTAGGTCGTTGAATTGGTTGGGTACCCGTTTGGATAATTGAGATTTTGTTCTTCGTCGTCTGATAAAGTCGCAAAGGACTTATTGTGGATTCAGTGGAAAGTGCATGAGAATATTAAGCTCGTTGAGATTTATAGGGGGTATTCATTTAATTTTGGCAAGTGTGTGTTCGCTAGGATTGGCTAGTAATGGAGCGCTAGTACTTGTAGGCTCAAGTTGTCGACAACTTCAAGTAGTCAGGTTACGAGATAGATTGGAAATCTATCAATTTTGTGTTTGGAAGAGCATAGATGAATCCAAGTGGGGGAGAATCGCTTGGACTAATGGATTGCACAAGCAAATGAGATTTCAAGTTACCTTGCACATTAATGGTGGTGCATGGAGGGTATGTGATTAGTTTCAAGTTAGGGAATGTGTTAAAGCATCTTTGCATGTTCTTGTCTGATTAAGGATTTGGGGTTTGTAGAATAACATAAACACCAGATTGGGGTATATCCATATGAGGTTTCAACTCATGATCATTCTGGTTAGTATGGTAGATGCACAATAAGACCATGGGTTGGTTCCGTGGTAGTGTGGAAGTGTTGTAAGACTACAGGGTGGCTTTAGCATTCACTAGGTTGACATGTAGTGTAGAAGTTTTGTAAGACTGTGGGGGTGGCCGCAGCATTCACTAGGTTGGCATGTAGTGTGAAAGTGTTGTAAGACTATGGGGTGGTCGTAGCATTCACTAGGTTAGCAAGTAGTATGGGAGTGTTTTAAGATTGCGGCATGCCTGTAACATTCACTAGGTTGGTTGGTAGTAATAGAGGTGTTCTGAGACTGTGGGAAGGCCCCAACATTCGTGGAATCAAGGAAGGATGTGGGTCGTGAAGTTCATTTAGAGCAAAGCAAGTTTCATTGCATCAATGTGATGGTTGGTTATGATATCCTTGGTTGGAATAGGTGGGATGTTGAAGCCCTATACACAAGTAGGTTAGGGTACAGTCATTTTAAAGGATGTCGATTTCAACGACCGGTCGGGAATTTGACGCTTCAGATCATTGGTAGATCAGCTCAGAGCTCAAAAGATTTTGGATAGATTGAAAATGCAAATGTTGGTCATCAGGATAATTTAGGGTCGTGAGGATTTTTTTCGGATTAAATTATGAAGTGGAGCCATATTGGTTGTGTTTTCGAATGGTTTTGTATGTCGGGAAGTCAGATAAGGTATTCGATTCATGGTTATGAGCTGAGTAATGATGGTTTTCCTTTATTGGTTAAGGCCAGTGGGAGTAAGGATTCGTCCGTCGTCAATATGTAAGTTCTGCCAAGTATGGATTTGATTATTGGAAGGCCATCGTATGATAGGGTCAACTTTTATCAAGGATCTGGTAGGTGGTCAAAGTGGATATGTTTTCGGGTCGTGAAGTTCAGTCTTTGTGGGAACAATTTTGATTGGTTCTGTCTGTCTAGGAGTTAGCCATCGTTCAGGGTTTTTAATTTCAAGTATAGCGGTTGGATACTCATTGTCTTGGGGAAAAAGTTAAGGTTCACTCGTTGTTAAGGCTTGTGATATCTGCTAATTTGGGTTCGACAAAAGTAAGGTTAGGCAGTCATCAGAGCGAGGTCATTTCCCCAATAATTTTTAGCATTCAGGAAGTTCAGTCATGATCATTTAGTTCGGTAAAGGAGATAATAGGGAATGATTTCAAGGACAAAATCTAATTTAAGTGGGGGAGAGTTGTAACATCATGTTCGGGATTATTATGTGATTCAGGGCTATGGGCTGGAAGTCGGTTGTGTAAAGGCTTTGGGCCTTAAGGAAGCGATGTTTAGACCTTTTAGAAGGAGCAAATGATGGTTATGAGATCTAAACCTTTGAATTGTGTTTTGGAGTCAAACGGTAAAACAGGAAAAGTCATACACTAGGTTCTTGCATGAAATATTGATTTTTGTTCAAGAAGTTTTTAGTCCAAGATAGTTAGATTATATTGTAGAGCTCTTCAATACCTTTCCGTAGATATAAAGAATGTCAAAATCGGAGTTAGAACCAAGAAGTTATGCATGTTTGAAGTTTTGTCGGTTTTTGGTGAAGCTGAGTACGTTGGGTGTACTCAAAGTGTACGTTCGGCTTATGAGGACATCCCTAGTACGTTAGGGGTAATTTGAGTACGCTGAGTGTATGTGACCAGTTCTCTGTTTGGCCCTGTTTAAGCTCCTTAACTCCCCCAAACCCACTCCATTCTCAACCTCCACCCCTCCAAAACCCCTTCCATGAAACCCAAACCCTAGTTGAGCCTTGTGAGTTAAAATAAGGTGTTTGTGAGTGCTTTTAAGTATGCATGGTGCACTTTGGAGAAGAAGGAACTTCTTGGAGAAGTATTGGTTGCATTGGAGCTTGTAGAGATGGACTTTGTTCACCTTGATCTATCTTCTAGAGGTATAAAATTTGAATCTTGATGATGCATTTCTTAGATCTAGCTAGTTTTTGAGGTGATGAGCTTTTGGACATTTTAGTGCATAAAGTTTAGATCTTGAAATTTTGTGACCTTGTTATGGATAAAGTTGGAAACTTTATCCATCTAAATATCTTTTGGATTCAGATCTGAAGGTTGGAGACTTGTACTTAATGGATTAAGTTGAAAACGATGAACTTTTAGGTCCCTTTGAGACTTAAACACTAGCTCTTGTTTGTTGGGACAATTGTAATGGATAATGTTAGAAACCTTATCCATTATAAAGCTATCATGAACCATAAAAATGTGATCTTAGCCCTTCTATTCCTTCTATGCAAGAGTTATGATGTCTTAATGGATTAAGAACTTAGGG
The DNA here is from genome assembly GCF_051521515.1 of Lactuca serriola. NCBI lineage: Eukaryota > Viridiplantae > Streptophyta > Magnoliopsida > Asterales > Asteraceae > Lactuca > Lactuca serriola. The sequence goes on along the minus strand of NC_136414.1, from coordinate 11,746,082 downwards.
TTTTGGATATTAAGCACTTTATAGCCATGCAAAGTCATAAAGTTGGAAACTTTATGACTTAGGACATCATTTTGGGCTTGGATCTGAGTTTTGGATGTATGAATTAATGGAATAAGCTCTTAATGGGGTGTTAGGACTGGGATACGTACGTTGGGCGTACCTGGTAGTATGTAGCGCGTACGCTGTCAGTACCCCGTTTTTGGTCAACATCAGAGTATGTTGGGCGTACTCTCTTGGCATGCAGGGTGTACTCCTCTGGGAAGAAATATTGACTTTTGGACCTTGACTGTTGATAGTTGACTTTGACCAGGGTTGACCAAGTTTGACCTAAGGGAATTTGGGTACTTTGATTTATGGTTGAGATTTGGGTTCCTGTTAACTGTATAGGTGACTGGTACATATAGCTTTTAGAGCAGTGATCGGTGCAATTATTCTTTCAGAATGTAAGGTGAGTCTTATCACTATATTCATGGGTCGAAGACACCAATGTCGACCCATTACGTGTTTTGTGGTATGCAAGTTGTCTCTGTGATACTTGCATGAAAGACTATTAGACCATGGGGGGAGCCCATGGCATTCCAGGTAAAGACCATAGGGGGAGCCCATGACATTCCAGATAAAGACGATGGGCGGAGCCCATGTCAACTATATGTATGTTGCATGTTAATCTGTAGTCGTATGTTGTATGGTATTTTGGGGAACTCACTAAGCTTTGTGCTTAGAATTTTCAGTTTATGTTTTAGGTACTCTGGTTTTCAAATGGGAGAGCTCGGAATGATTGCAGAGCACACACCACATGTTTCCGCATTCTGTGAATTACTCTGATTTGATGATGTGTTGCTAAATATTGGTTACCCTAGTTTTATGGAAATAACCTTTACTAACGCTTTATTAATCTAAAAACAAAAATTTTTATGCCATGATTTTGGGACGTTACAAGCTGTTACAGCTCTCACTGCCAAAAATACCAATGCTATGAACCACCTATATAGTTACACTATGCAAGCCCTTAGCTCTTCTTCCAAAACTAGGAATTTAACCAAAAGTCAACTCAAGTGAAAAGTCAATGGTCAGAGTTAATGGTCAACATTGACTTTAGTCAACCGCCACGTCGTGGCCTTCCATGACCACACTGTACCCTCATTTAATAAAACAGATGGATATTTCCCAATCGCCACGTCGTGGGCACTGGGTTTCTAACAGCTTAATGAGTTAAGCCATTTCCTTCGATTCTAAGAGCTCCAAATCTCAGATCTGGTCCATTCTATGGCCAAAATGGATAAAGTTTTCAACTATATCCATTAAGACACCCAAAGAAATTAAGATCTCATACCTTAGGTCCAAATAAGGCAAAATACAACAAGAACTTAATCATTATCCCTTAATCCAAAAATTCCTTAACCCATCCACTCCAGAAGAGTTTCCAATACTAGATCTAGCATAAAGACAGGTGCTTTATGATGGGTTTTATGCAAAACAAACAAACTTAAACTCTTAAGCACTACAAGAAAAATAGCCTTTTACGACGCGCAAACCACGACACTCATTGATTTATGTTACGCAATGGAGAGTGACGTTAAAAAAGCGTCATCTCTTCAAAAAATTTAAGGATTTAGGTCACGCATTATTGCGTGCCCTTAAATTAGCGTCATACGAGAAAAAATTAAAAACACGGAGGGCACTGTATCTTAAATGAGCGTCCTCTATGAGTGTCACTTTATAATTTTAATGAAAAGCGCGTTTAGTAGATAGGGGGAAAATGAAATCCCTAAAATTTTGAACACCCGCCTTCTTTTTTATCCTCCACTTTTGTTTCCTTCTTGCCCTAATTACGATCCTTTCTTCCCCCTCCATAGATTCGACTGCTGCCTTGCCTAGTTATCGACAACCCTTTCCTTCGTTCGTCACTTGCCTTCTTCGCCTCACAATATCTCAAGAAGTACAACTCCGAAAGCGTACAAGCTGCTATCGGTTTCGCCATAGACATCTCAGGATCTGATCGAGCTCTCTCGCGGTTTCGTTCCCCTTCAAGAAATCTCTTCCCCTCTCCCTCTCTCGTAAACCCACCAATTTCTCGCTGAAAGCGCGCGGCCTTTGAATCAGGCATCTATTTTGAAATTTTTGTTCGAGGAAGAAAGGGCTCGCCTTCTTACCCAGGTCTATTTTCCTTCATCTTTTATTTCAACGATTGCTCTGTTTCATCTTTCTTGGTTAGATCATGTCGATTATGCATATGGGTGGGTTATTACACTTTAACGCTCCTTTGAAATCAGTTAGGGTTACATATGAAAAGAAAGAAAACCCTAATCTGAAAGAGCTTTTAGGGTTCTTACAGACCTTCTTCAAGTACCTTCAACATGGTTACGTAGCTGTAGATTACTCACTCTTTTCTTCTCTTATCTTTCCTCTTTGCTTTTACAGGTAATACGACATGATAGTCTGGTACAACTCTTGCTTCTTCGCAGGATGTTACAGGGGACCACCAAACTTCCATGGAAATTTTCACACCATCCAGCTGCTGCTGGTACGTTTTTCACAGTCATGCTACTTGGACTTAAATTCTGCACATGCTAGTATGAAGGGAGCCTACAAAATGTTAGATTGGGAATTCAGCTGCTGGAAGATGGGATTTATCGGTATTACATTCAACTCGTCTTTCTTCATAATATAACATTTTTTATTTTAAGTTAAATTCTGAAGTGGAAAACTAAAACCAACTGCAGGGCTGCATTAGGCTGGTTTGCTTACGAACCTGAATGGTTTGAACATGATCATGGAAATTTTGCACACATCGAGGCTCAATCTGTTAATTCATTTGTTCACTATCTCCAAAACGATCCAAAAGCACTGGGTGGGGAATATGGGGGATCTTTTCTTGACATGGTAAGACACCGATATTGCTATTTATCATGTTGTGTTTTATGATTTTTTATTAACAATGAACAATCTCATATAATAAGAGGCGTTGCTTCCAAGAATAGACTTGATGAGTGGTAGCCTTCCACCAAGGGAGGTGATATATCCACTCCATTTTTTAATACTTCCACTTAAAATTTAAGAGCTGTGACTTTTTTGCCCTTATTTTGTTTTTGAAAAGAGAGAAAGATCCCAAACGTCTGGAACCGTTTCTCCTTTTGACGCCAACTCTTCTTCCCAAGCGACCAACGCTGATTCCTCGTTGCCGCTCAAGAATTGTCAGCCGCCATCGCTTCTTCCAAGTCGCCGGTCGCCGGTTGCCATTGATTCTTCAACAGTAAGTAAGCTTTTTGGTACTAATTCTTGTTATACATGAGTTTTTGTTTAATGGATTTGGGTTCCTATCCAGCTATAGTTTTCAACTTGGAATCCTCTTCCTTTAGAAAGCAACTGTAATGCAAACAATTGTTTTGGTTAAATCTTTCAGAGAGTTTTCTTCCTCATGTGGTCAAGATATTTACCATTTTCTAGTTCCCATGTAACTCTTTTTTTGCTTCTTCAAATTCTTTCTATTACAATGGATCGAGTCAGTAAAAGTACAAAACAAATCAAACAAAATTCATAAAGTGTTTAAAATAAGTAGCCCTTTTCCTGTTCAGAGTATATGTTTGTTTCCCTGCTTATAAAATTGATTCAACAAATTAAAATAATGTAAATGGACTAAACAGGGGATCCTATTGATGAGGGATTTAAAAAAAAAAGATGATGGATGTTACAGCCATCACTACTTTATTTATATAGTACATAATCTACATTTTTATTTCTTTCTTCTAGAGCTAACGTGATCATCAAATTTTATTATAGTTCGATAACTTATTGCCGGATCTCATTATTGTATAACTTGAATTTTATTTGATTGACAATAATGCTTCCCTAACGGCTAACAGGGAGGCTAAAAGGGCTGTTAGATTTCCTAAAAGTTGATCCATTTTTTATTCAATGCAGAATATAGAGGAGGAAGTTAACTCTTTAAAAGATAATGTTTTAAAAACTGAAGTGGCTGCCTTAGTAATAGGAAAAATATATGATGAAGAATACGAGAAGGGAAAAGAACTACGAGCTCGATTCCAAGTTGCAGAAGAAGTCTGCCAACAAGCTTATTAGATCTTCTGCAATCACAATCCTTTCTCGTATCTGTGAAGATTATGGGCCTTCTTCCATTCCCATTTCCCAAGGTTGGTTAGCTATTATGCTTTCAGACATTCTCAAATCCAGAAAGTTATCTCTTAAAGGGAGTGCTCAACCTAGGGACAAAGTCAAGGTTTGTATCATTGTTACTTTATTTTTTCTTTTTTGTTTATGGTAATTTACGGAAATACCCTTCTCTTGCAGACACAAATCGATCAGGCAAATGTACTTTCTGGTACCCAAAGTGTGAACCAATTGGCTAGTGCTGTGGTCAACTTAGCAGTCAATGGTGATTCATTTGCTTTGGAAGATTTTCTTACCCTTGAACCATTTATTAACACATACAAAAATCTAAAGAAAGGAAATATCCAATGCTTTAGATTCTGCACTTGCAACTTTAAAGGGTATCAAAGCAATGACAGTGTTTTCACGTGTGTGATTGAAAGTAGGTGGGAGAAAGACTCGACATCTAACCTTAGATTTGCAAGGCTGAATCTTGTTGATCTGGCTGGTTCAGAAAGGTGCTACATTTGATTACAATCTTTTTTTTTTATAGTTTCTTGTTTTGTTACTCATCAAACCTTTTCCTTTTGTCTTAATAGACAAAAAACTTCGGGTGCTGAAGGTGAATGATTAAAGGAAGCTGCAAATTAAATATAAACAAATCATTATCTACCCTAGGGTATGAACAACTTTATTTGCTGTACTTTTTCTTGTTTTGTTTTCCTCCCATATTTGTAACACGGAATCTATCTTTCTAGTCATGTGATAATGGTTCTAGTAGATGGTGCTAATGCAAGGACACGTCATGTTCCTTATAGAGATTCAAGATTGACATTTCTTCTACAGGTGAATACTGTAAACTTTTAATTTTTTGATCTTATTCAAAGCACGATTTTTAAACTTTTCATCTTGTTTACTGTTTCCAAGGGTGTTGTAAATGAAGATGCCTCCGGAGATATCATGGTGCTTCAACAGCAAATACAACCGCTAAAGGGGGTTTCATGTTTTACCTACTATTTCACTGTGCTAATTCACAAGAAATTATAACGATTAGCTACTATTTATACTTGTTTTTCAACTAGATACTACAAAGCCGACAAAACCTTGTTGTTTGATGATTTTACCATTTTGGTTCTCATTTACTTGTATTCATTCTGTTTCTCAGCTAAAATCTTTAGAGACTTCATTGACTGGAGCCTTGAGGAGAGATCAAATGTCGGAAGCTTCTATTAAACAACTTGAAGCAGAAATAGAACAGTTAAATCGACTGGTAAATTGTTATCCAATTTGGTCTATAATATGACATCACTATCATATTGTATTTAAAACTGAAATTTACTTTTAGGTTCGTCAAAGAGAGGATGACAATAAGTGCACAAAAGGGAACCCTAAGAACAATAGGATTTTTTTTGATAATACCAAATTAGGGTTAAGGATTACATACCCTAATTGTTATTGTAGCAAATAACAAATAACACCTTCTTGTTGATCTCTTGGAAGCAAGCACCACAATCGTTGTGCCTCTAATGGAATCACACCCAATGATAGCAAGAGGATGAATATAGTGAGAGGAGAAGGGATAGACAAATTTCGTCCAAGGCTTCTTGAAGGAACGAGTGCCAAAATTTTGAAGGATTATGGCCTTTATATAGCTGAGGTAGCTTGGTTCCAAAGCTACGGTTTAAGGGAGAAACCCTAATTTCCTTAGCTTGGTGACCAAGTAGCCCATTCCCTTCATTCAAGGAGCTAGGACGAAAACTCTTGGGCTTGACCAAGTGATTTTCGTCCACCTCATCCAATGAGGTCCTTGGGCCTTCTTTCTTCAACTTCCAATAAATAACCAAACAGTCCCTGCACTTTTAATTAATCTAATTAATCCTAAAGTTAATTCCAATTAATTACTGGTTAATTACTAATTAAACAATATGATTTCTATTTAATATATTATTTTCATAATATATTAATAAATCTATTTATTTCAATTTATTACTTAAGTAATAAATCAACCTCTTTCTCTCCAAAATTATCATGTCTAGTTGCTAGGTTTGAGGGCAACCTAAAAGGACTATGCTACTATCAATTCAAGTATATACAAATTATAGTTATGGGCTTAGACACCTAATCCAACACTTTATAGAAATTCATGTCCAATGCATGTCTAGAATCCATTTTTAGGCCAAAAGGAGCTAAGAGTGACCAAACCAGATCTACAAGATATATTATTCATGGGACTCAGGAGAGTCATAAATTTGCAACCATTATCACTTCAAACCAACCAAACATTTCTTATGGACCAAAATATGCATAACAAACTAGATCTACAACCAAAGAGTCGTCAAGATAGAGACTTGAGGACTTACAAATGGTCTAGACAATGATTCCAAGGATGGAGGGGAGTTGTTGCTTGATCCTTTGGCTAACACTTTCTTATTCTTCCTTCAAAAATGCAACAAAACACCATAAAGATCTCAATACTCAACAAGGAAGGCTAGGGTTTCACAAAGATTCTTTTTGGAGGTTGATCAGGGTGGAGCAAAACCTAGCCATCACTTCCTTTAAATAGGGGTCAAATCTGGGAATCTAGGGTTTCACCAAAATCAACTGTCACTCCGTGGCACCTATCGCCACGTTGTGGCGGGTCATTAAATTACACGGTCATAAAAATATCGCCACACCATGGTGAGGCTCCACTACGCCATGGCTACCAAGAATGAAAACTTAAAATATAACATAGTACCTTATATATGAAGTAGGTGTTACACCAAGAAAGCATACATGCCCATTATATATTAAGGAAAGTGAAAGACTGAAACATGGAGAAGATAACTTTGTCATAGATAATAAGCTCATGTTACTATCCTTAGGATCAAAAGACAACTTGTAACACCTTGTTTGAAAGTACTCGATTGGGGTCTCGGAAGCCAAAGGGTAGGGGTGATTCGGTCTTTTATGGGTCTCCGGTTTTATCCAGAAGGTTTTAGGCTGGGAGGTGTCGATGGGAGCGTAGGGCTTCCTGCCACCTTTTCGTGGATATAAAGTTCATCGGAAACAGACTTAGAATGAAGGAGTTATGACACTTCGAAGTTATTGTCAATTTTAGCCCCTAATGGAAATTAGTAACAATAAGATCCCATGCATGCAAGGTGGCCAGCACAATAGTACGCCCAACATAAGCTGGGGTACGCCCAACATAGATGGATTAAATGGTCGCGGGTTATTGGAGACATACGCCAAGCGTACGTACGCCCAGAGTCACTAAACCCTAATTTTTAGAGTGTGACGCTATATAAAGAACATTACACCCTCTAGGTTCAACCTCCTTCTCATCCTTGAACCCCTCCTTGAAACCTTAAACCTGATTGTGAGAGTGTGAGCTTGAAAGGCCATCTTGGAGTGAATTTTAGTTTTATTGAAGAAGAGAGATCATCTAGCAATCTCATTAATCAGGGAAGAGCTTTTGGATCCAGGCTCTCCAGCACATTTGCAAGTCTAAGAAGGTATAAAGTTTCTACCTTGTTATCTTATAGCTTGAGATCTAATTTAGGGCTTGTTTGTTGTTTCTTAAGAGCTTATGGGCTATCTCTTGGGAGTTGAGCAACTCTAGAGCTAGGGAAGAGTAGATATGAGGTCCTTTGGTCCATTTACTTCATAAAAATGCAATCTTGATAAGTATTCTAACCTCATGCATGAATCAAGACCCTTAGAAAGGTCTTAATGGGTTGTTGGGAGCATATGAAGCATGCAAAGGCATAAAGTTGCCAACTTTATGCCTTAAGACGTCTTAATGGACTTAGATCTGAAGTTTGATGTTGAAATCCTAAGTATTAAGCACTTAATGAAAAAGTAGCTTAACAGAGGAAGTACGTTGGGCGTACATGCAGGTACGCACAACGTACACCACCTTCAGTCAGTACGCTTAGCTTACATAGGAGTACACCCCACATACTCATCAATTTTGGGCTCGTAGTGTTTTGGGCCTCGGTTTTGTGCTAAGCAGTGAATTTTGGGTCTTTAGGCCTTAGTGGGCCATCAGGAGTCAGATGTTCTGGGCTAGGAAAGTGTTTGGACTTAAGGTAAGGCCCATTAGAGGGATTGGGCCCAATTGAGCAAATTGGGCCATTGGTAGATCGCTAGTGGGCTTAGAGAGCCTACTTAGTGCGGGTGTTGTTTTCGGGTTCGAGCCTTAGTTTGGATCATACTGGGCAAGGGGTAGAATAGTCATTTTACCCCCATGCATGGATTAAGGATCATGGTATGGGACCCCATTTGCTAATTGGGTATGTTGATCGGTATTCATGGTTCAGGAAGTGGACAAGGCAACAGCTAAAGATTTCTTCAGGGAGCTTCTGCATTTGAGTTGAGTTTTCTCACCATACCAATAAGTATAAGGCACCAAGGCCGGCCCATTTTATGATAGTTGGTATACTTGTTGTGTAGAGGTGTGTGACATTGTTATGCATTGATATGTGGTAGAGATAGCTTTTACAGCTAGCGGTAGAGATAGCCTTCAGGGCTAATGGTAGAGATAGCATTTATGGCTAAGGGTAGAGATAGCCTTTATGGCTAATGGTAGATATAGCTTTAAAGCTAATTGATATGTGTCATGTGGTAGAGGTAGCTTCTATAGCTAATTGATATGCATTATGTGGTAGAGGTAGCTTTATTGCTAACTGATATGTGTTATGTGGTAGAGATAGCTTTTATAGCTAGTATATTATGTGGCTTGTGTGTGGGGTATGCTCTGGGGAACTCACTAAGCTTCATGCTTATAGGTTTTTAATGGTTTCAAGTACTTCAGATCCCAAGGGCAAGGACAAGGCATGATGGCACGGCATGCACTCTCTCACAGGCATTTTATGGGATACTGTGATATTTGGAATAAAAGTTGTATTTGACTTATGTTTTGAAAACACTTATAACTGGGTTTCTTAATGTATGGAAATATGTTTGACTACTCTAAAAATGAAAATTTTACTTTGAAAATTGGGTCATTACAAGTTGGTATCAGAGCCTTAGTTTGAGGGATTCGGGCACACTCTCAAGTGTGTCAGGACTCAAACTAAGGAAATGGTAAAATTGTTTTCAAAAGTAACATAAAAGGGTTTTTCAAAAGGAAATGAAAAGACATGAGTGCAACGCGCGCGATTAGCCGAGCCAAGTAAGTAGTTCCCCAATATGCTAGTCATGTTATACTGATATTCGAGCTTTGATGATCGTATGCATCTTGCTATGTGTATGCTTTAAAAATTATATACATTCAGGAGCTTATAGCCTTACAATGATTTATTTGGCCTTATTTCCTGTTCCTTGTATGGTTGTGGTCCTAGGGTAGAATCTTTTATTCGAAAGTCTATTTGATCCTTTTCTGTGTATAATTTGCATGCATAAAGGCTACCTATTATGATTGGTCTTATTGATATGAGTAGAGCAAATCTTAGGACAACCTGAGATTGATGTACGCGGTAGTTGTGGGATATGGTTTGGTTGTGGGACGAATTGGAGTTATCAGGTAGAGCAGTGGGGAAGGGTACATGTAGGTGTGGAAGGTAGTATTGGGCCCATACTACTGGAAGCACAGGACCTGTACCCAAACCAATGTTAAATCTGACAACTTCAAGGAGGATCGGTGTGGGAAGATCCCTTATATGGAAATCCTGATCATTGTGATTTATGACATTACAGTTCAGCATGGTGATGACACAATTTGGAGCAGGGGGATCAGGATCGGGATTTGGATCTGGGGCAGGGTCAGGCGACACTACTGATGTGATTGATGAAAGGTTGTGCGAACTTATTGCATCTGAGGTTACCAAGGGCATCATTGGTGCTACCCCAGTCATTTTTGGGACGGTCAAGGAAGGCATGATGGAGATTATGGAGGAGAGATTCAGGGCATTCAGGGCTGAGATTGTTGCGGGTCAGGTTGGGGCCCGAACTCCCTCGTTCCGGGAGTTTAAGGCGTGTGGGGCGCCAGAGTTTTTTGGGGCCAGGGACCTCATTATTAGCCGATGTTGGGTGGCGGATATCGAGAATGCCCAACATACGAGTTCTTGCCTGGATGTGGCAAAGGTGGGATTTGCTTCTTGTATGCTGAGAGACAGGGCTCAGGATTGGTGGGGCGAGGTTACAAGTCCGGTGGGAGCAGCCGGTGTGACTGAAATGACTCGGGCCGAGTTTTTTCGGCGATTCGACTTGAAGTTTGCACCAGCTATTGAGGTGCAACGACTTGTGAGGGAGTTTCACGACTTACAGCAAACCACCGAGATTATGGCGGAGATCACTGCCAAGTTTTGTATCTCAGGCATGGGATGTTATGCATGTGGCCAGCAGGGTCACTTGAGCGGGGACTGCCCCACAAAGGGCTTGATTTTTTTTCACTGCAACCAGACCGGCCATAAGCGGGTCAACTTTCCGAGGTTTCAAGGAGGAGGAGGGGTGGTGGCAGCGCCCGCACCAGCCACGATGAAGAGCTGCACATTTTAGTTGAAAACCGAGCAGGCTTAGGCAGCGCCAGACACTGTGGCTGGTACGTGTCTATTATTCCCTATTTATTATTTGCATGGCGTATGTGAGCATTATGCTTGTATGAGGACCTTTATGGTTAATGGTATGTCGGTACATGTTTTGTTTTGATTCGGGTGTTATCCGATCGTTCGTGTCTCTGGAATTCTCCGAGAACCTTGGTTTCCCGCTCGAGGTAGAGATTATGGATGAGCGCACGTCGAGTGTCGCGAGAGTCATATTAGTTGGAATGGCTAGAGTCATTGGCATTGTTGGGATCCGAGAAGTGCTAGATGATTTTCAGGAGTCATGTTGTTTGGAAGAGGGTTTAGAGAGTCCTTCATTCACATGTGTCGAGCGGACCTAGATGAATCTAAGTGGTGGAGAATCTTTTAGATATCCAGGATGGAAGCGAGCGTGAGACGAGGATGCGTTTGACACCCCCATTGAGGGAGGAAAGGCGGCCTTAGGTGCCGACTGAGCATAGGATAGCAAGGGATGGGAGTTTGGGAAACTCCCCAACATTTGGATCACGTCTTCTTAACGCCATATAGCAGAATCTGGAGGAGGGAACCATGTAGAGTTCTAGATAGTGTTTGATTTCTGCTGGGAGGATAAACTACGTAGGCGCTCAATGCTAAGATGCATTCGGATTGATAAATGAGTGATAGGGCTATGTTCAGGGATCATGTTTGTGCCGGGAGTGTTCTAAGTCTACGGGTGTAGCCGTAGCATTCACGAATTCGTTCAGATGGCTTAGACCAGTTCGTAAGGTCATGCGGAATCCACAGCTTGGGTGGAATCATGACTGGAGATGATTATTCGATCGGATACCGGTAGGCGATCCGGGTGGTTACGAGAATTTAGAATGGAATTGGTAGAGGCTGTTGAGGCAAGGGTTGAGAACTTGAGTTGCAAGATCTTATGGATAAGCGGTACGCGTCGCAGAAGAGCTACGGTCAGGTGGTCCTAATATTTGATCTCTTGAGAACCTGGTGGTGGGACCGGGTGCAAGATTGGTAATCCCGGGGATCGGTTAAGGATGTCTAATTACCGGTCAGGTAAGGGTAATCGAATGTTATGATGCATAATGGATCTCGAGGTAGTGGTGGAGTATCGACCCATTTCAGAGAGGACTCCGAATCGGGGTTCGCGCAGAATCAGTTCAGGATTTTTATTTTGTGACGTGGGATACAGGAGCATAAGGATGCCAAGGGTTTCAAAGGCAGTATACCAGGGTAATGAATAGGTTGGGTTTGATAGTAGCTCATGCTATCGTGATGTACCCCGAATGGTTCTATCAGTGATGGGACCACAACGTCTTGAAACCAGGAAAAGGCGGGTCAAAGGAGGTCGGGTATGATGTAAGGCTATAGTTGTTCTAGTAGCATTCATCTTTACATCAGGTGCAATGGCTATGGATTGTCAGCCTGTCATGATTGGATGGATCGAGGATTGAAGGAGTTGAGAGAAGAGATATTGCCAGGGCAGTTGTTGGCGGACGAGGTGTCCTTCGGAGGTCATGTGGGACTTCTGAGCATGTGGCTCTGGATCAGCATTCGGGAAAGTGGTCGGTGTTTCAGATAGTTGGTAGGCGATTCGGGACCAGTACGGTACCGGTCGTTCTTCAGGAAAGCAGCCATGTGGCAGCAAGAGGAGTAGGAGCGACTTTAGTGATTTGGAGTCTGTGTTTGGAATTGTGGGTTATTCGGTAGTCGCAGTCGGTCAGTGACTTCTGTTCTTTAAGAAGCCACAAGGTACTACGAGTGGGAAGAATTATATCCAGGCAGGTCTCTTGTGGGCTCAGTTCGAGGATGATTCAAGGCGGGCAGTCTGTCAGGGAGACAGAGCATCTCGAGGGTTGGTTTTGATTGTCTTAGGAAGACTGGGGTATTTCCGGATTATGGCCGTGGTGCTCAGGTAGTCTGGTATGTCGGGGATGGTAATACATGACTTCGAGGACGAAGTCTAGTTTAAGCGAGGGTGAGTTGTAACACCCTGTTTGAAAGTACTCGGTTGCGGTCTCGGAAGCTAAAGGGTAGGGGTGATTTGGTCTTTTATGGTTCTCGGGTTTTATCCGGAATGTTTTAGGCTGGGAGGTGTCGATGGGAGCATAGGGTTTCCAGCCACCTTTTCGTGGATATAAAGTTCATCAGAAACGAACTAAGAATGAAGGAGTTATGACACTTCGAAGTTCTTATCAATTTTAGCCCCTAATGGAAATTAGTAACAAGAAGATCCCATGCATGCAATGTGGCCAGCAAAATAGTACGCACAAGGTAAGCTAGGGTATGTCCAACGTAGATGGATTAAAAGGCCGTAGGTGATTGGAAACGTACGCCCAATGTACGAGGAGTACGCCCAACGTACACCCTGAGTCATTAAACCCTAATTTTTAGAGTGTGACGCTATATAAAGAACATTACAGCCTCTAGGGTCAACCTCCTTCTCATCCTTGAACCCATCCTCGAAACCCTAACCCTAATTATGAGAGTGTGATCTTGAAAGGCCATCTTGGAGTTCATTTTAGTGTTCTTGAAGAAGAGAGATCATCTTAGAGTCTCATTAATCAGGGAAGAGCTTTTTGATCCAGGCTCTCCAGCTCATTTGCAAGTCTAAGAAGGTATAAAGTTTCTACCTTGTTATCTTATAGCTTGAGATCTAGGTTAGGGCTTGTTTGGTGTTTCTTATGAGCTTATGGGCTATCTCTTGGGAGTTGAGCAACTCCAGAGCTTAGGAAGAGTAGATCTGAGGTCCTTTGGTCCATCTACTTCATAAAAATGCAATCTTGATGAGTATTCTAACCTCATGCATGAGTCAAGACACTTGGAAAGGTCTTAATGGCTTTTTGGGAGCATATGAAGCATGCAAGGGCATAAAGTTGCCAAAATTTATGCCTTAAGACGTCTTAATGGACTTAGATATGAAGTTTGATTTGAAATCCCGAGTATTAAGCACTTAATGAAAAAGTAGCTTAACAGAGGAACTACTCTGGGCGTACATGCAGGTATGCACGGCGTACACCACCTTCAATAAGTACTCATCAGTTTAGGGCTTGTAGTGTTTTGGGCCTCGGGTTGGACCAAGCAGTGAATTTTGGGTCTTTGGGCCTTAGTGGGCCATCAGGAATCAAATGTTTTGGGCTAGGAAAATGTTTGGACTTAAGGTAAGGCCCATTAGAGGGATTGGGCCTAATTGATCAAATTGGGCCATTGGTAGACCGCTAGTGGGCTTGGAGAGCGTACTTAGTGCGAGTGTTGTTTTGGGGTTTGGGGCTTAGTTTGGATCATACTGGGCCAGGGGTAGAATAGTCATTTTACCCCCATGCATGGATTAAGGATCATGGTATGGGACCCCATTTGCTAATTAGGTATTTTGATCGGTATTGATGGTTCAGAAAGTGGAAAAGGCAGCAGCTAAGGATTTCTTCAAGGAGCTTCTGCATTTGAGGTGAGTTTTCTCACCATACCAATGGGTCTAAGGCACCAAGGTTGGCCCATTTTATGATAGTTGGTATACTTACTGTGTAGAGGTGTGTCGCATTGTTATGCATTGATATGTGGTAGAGATAACCTTTACAGCTAGCAGTAGAGATAGTGTCACATCCCCAAAATCTCGGCCAGAAAAGACCGATTTTTCATTTATGCTTTTAAATAATTTCAGAGTAAATCCTTTTGATTTGAAAGAGTTGCGGAATTTGTTCCCAAAAACAAAACATGATAAAATAATATTTATCAAAGCATTTCATCAAGAGATGCATTTCATTATATAATCAAAACTCGGGATGTCATGTTCCGATACAGACCATAAAGCATAAACAATAAACATTACAAGTCATTCAACAAATATATACATATACAGACTTGAAAACAAAACAACAAGATGATCCATCCATCTTACGCCCTTGTGCCACTTCCTGTAATACAAATAAAACTGAGTGGGTCAGGCTTGGGAGCCTGGTGAGCATATAGGGTTTTCAACCCACAATAAATAAGTTATATTTAATTTCAACAACCAATCACTATCCCGATTACCCATTCCCGTTATCCTCACTTTACGTCCCTAAAACAACAACTATCTCAAGGGACCTAATCTAGGATTTTCATCGGGACGGACATCACTGCGAAGGGGTTTCCTCAACAATAGATATCCTAAAGGCAACCATGAGGGGGATAGAGTACACCGGTGAACACATCGTTCACAACACCTACAGGTTATGAACCTGCTAGCGTTCCACTGGACTGTCTAGAAAGAGTCCGTGGTCGTTATCCATACTCCGCTGAATAACTAGATCAACAACAACAACAACATCGAGGCCTCTCATCTGTTTATTACACACCAACTATCTACCCATGTTCTACCCAACATATTAGTAGATAAAATATATATTTTCATACGTAGTTTAAAGAAAACCTGTATAGCATGCTTTAATCAACACATATATCACATAACAGATGAGGCACACACACACATAACACATATCTCATAAAGAAATAAGCAGATCTATAAGATAGAAGAGAGTGAATACTCATTCACACATAACACAACCAAATATATACACATAGCACGTATTTTTATATAAAATACTTTGTATTATTGTATTAGAAGAAATAACTACACACTCACCTGATCAGAAGACAATCCGACAGCACTACAGCTTATAGAAGTAGTATTCCTCAGCAGATCTGGAAGATCTCTTCCAAAATCGAACTTCTCGCGGGCAGAGCTTCGACTCGGGAACCGCGCTTCTCGGGATCTTCGGGGTCTCGGGACTTGCCTCGAGGCTAGAGTATGATACCGGGGCTTCGAGGTAGCTTCGGCACGAAAAACGATGCAAAAGACTAGAGAGAAGAGAAGAAATTGAACAACAAAGAAGGCTGCCTTTGGATCCTTTATATAGAGGCTGGAACCTCGGAGTACGCGGGGCGTACAGGCGTACGCAGCGCGTACGCGTCCGAAATCGTCATTGCATGCGTCATCCGAAGTGTCGACACTATCGGAGTTACGCGATAGCGTAACCTCATACGCGGGGCGTACTCCGGATTACACCGGTGACACGGCTTCGGATAATACCTTCGATTTATAATTAAATAAAAATATAAAATGATTAATAAACTTCGGAAATTCATAACTTCTTCATACGAACTCCGTTTTCGACGTTCTTTATATCCACGCGAAGGTGAGACTACGCTCTACGACTTTCGTTTAGACTCTGTCGGCTAATTTTGACTTTATTTTTATTAATTATTTTTAATAGGCTGCGACAGAAACTTTCGTTATAAATTCATATCTTCTTCGTTTGACGTCCGTTCTCGCCTAACTTTTTATCGCTTCGATACCAACAATGAGATCTTCGATTCTCATTTAGATTGCTTCGGCTAACAACCGCTCGATCTCAATTCGAGTATAACAGGCTGTATACCGCTAAGCCGGAACTTCGATAAATCATAACTTCCTCATACGAAGTCAGATTTGGGCGTTCTATATATATTCGGAAACCTCGTTTCGACTACTACAACATTAACCAAAGATATTAAGTTTATTTTACACTTAAATTTTGACGCTTATTTTTATTCTTAATTAATCAGACCACATAATTAAGAAATTAAGCACAAAACACATAATACTCAAATAATACATTCTTATTATTTCAAAACGGGTTACAAAGGTTAACCTAGACTATTATATTGCTAAATATGGCAAGCCCGGAAACACAGGCGTTACAATTCTCTCCACCTTAGAATGATTCCGTCCCCGGAATCACACATCAACAAACAAATGCGGATAGCGGCCCATCATGTCACTCTCCGTCTCCCAGGTGAGATTCGGCCCATTCGTGTGTTTCCATCGGACAAGCACTAACCCAACCATCTTGCGTCGCAATTTCTTAGTCTTTCGGTCAACAATTGCCTCTGGTTCTTCGATCAACCTTTTGTTCTCATCAATTCTCAATTCAGAAATTGGAATTATGTCGGGAACTTCTCCCGTGAACTTCCTCAAATAACACACATGAAAAGTGTTGTGAATTCCATTCAGTTCTTCGGGTAATTCGAGCTTGTAAGCTTGGTTCCCAATCCTCTGAAGAACTTTAAACGGTCCAATAAACCTTGGACTCAACTTTCCCCTTTTACCAAATCTTATAAGTCCCTTCCACGGCGAGACTTTAAGCAAAACCGAATCCCCAACCTCAAAAGTTATCGGTCTCCGCTTCTTGTCAGCATAGCTCTTTTGACGATCCTGAGCCGCTAACATTCTTTCCCTAATTATTTTCAACTTTTCAGCAGTTTGATGAACCAACTCCGGTCCCATAAACTGCTTTTCCCCAGCCTCAAGCCAACAAGACGGCGTACGACACTTCTGTCCATACAAAGCTTGGTAAGGTGCCATCTTAATGCTCGAGTGGAAACTATTATTATAGGAAAATTCTACCAACGGTAAATGTTCATCCCAATTACCTAGGAATTCCAAGGTACATGCTCTCAGCATATCTTCAAGTGTTTGTATCGTTCGTTCGCTCTGACCATCAGTCTGCGGATGGTAAGCTGTACTTAAACACAACTTGGTACCCAATTCCTCTTGTAGACTTTTCCAAAACCTCGATGTGAAACGGCTATCACGATCCGACACAATAGTCAATGGAACACCGTGAAGCCTCACAATTTCCTTCACGTAAGAATTCGCAAGCTTCTCCATAGACCATTTCTCCCTGGCCGCTATGAAATGCGCACTCTTAGTGAATCGATCAACGACCACCCAAATCATGTCGTGACCATTCTTTGTTCTGGGCAGTTTAGTGACAAAATCCATAGCAATGTCTTCCCACTTGCCCATAGGCACAGGCAAAGGTTCTAAACTCCCGTACGGTTTCTGATGTTGTGTCTTGACTCTCGCACAAGTCACACACTCGGCCACATACTTTGCAACATCAAGCTTCATCGTCGGCCACCAGTAGTAGGGTTTCAGGTCCTTATACATTTTAGTGCTACCCGGATGAATCGAGTACATGGTCTTGTGAGCTTCTTCCATCAGAAGATCTCTGACTCCTCCTGTCTTAGGTATCCAAATCCGATCTTGGAACACCTTCAGTCCATGACTGTTTACACCGAACACCAACGTTTTGCCCAAACGTTCCTCCTTTCTGTCATTCTTCTCAGAAGCTTCGCTCTGAGCTTTCTTTATACTTTCCAAAATAGTCGAGACAACTTCAATTCTCAACGCTCTTGGCCTTTTCCTTTCAAGATTGACTTTCCGACTGAGAGCATCAGCAACAACATTAGCTTTACCGGGGTGGTAAAGTATCTCGCAGTCATAGTCTTTAAGTAATTCTAGCCAGCGTCGTTGCCTCATATTCAATTCTTTCTGATTAAAGAGATATTGGAGACTCTTATGATCAGTGAAAAGTTTGCACTTCGTGCCATAGAGGTAATGCCTCCATATTTTCAGAGCGAAAACTACCGCTGCCAACTCCAAATCATGAGTCGGGTAGTTCTTTTCATGCTCTTTCAGCTGTCGAGACGCATATGCTATCACCTTTTCTCTTTGGGTCAAAACACAACCCAAACCAACACCAGACGCATCGCTATAGACAGTGAAGTCTTCAACTCCATCGGGTAGAGAAAGTATCGGTGCCTCGCATAGCTTCTCCTTTAGCTTCTCAAATGCTTCCTTATGCTTCTCACCCCAAGCATAAGTAGCTCCTTTGTGGGTCAAAGCTGACAATGGACTAGCGATCGAAGAAAAGCCTTGGATAAACCTTCGGTAATATCCGGCTAATCCTAAAAAGCTTCGAATCTCCGTGGGACTTTTTGGTTGTTCCCACTTCGTCACAGCTTCGATCTTCGCTGGATCAACCATTATCCCTTCTTGGTTGACCACGTGACCCAAGAATTGGACTTCACGAATCCAAAAATCACATTTGGAGAACTTTGCATACAGCTTCTCCTTCTTCAAGACTTCTAACACTTTTCGCAAGTGTCTGCCATGCTCCTCTTGGCTTTTCGAGTAAATCAGAATGTCGTCTATGAACACTATCACGGATTTATCAAGGAACGGGTTACAAACCCTATTCATCAAATCCATGAACGCTGCTGGAGCATTGGTTAGTCCAAACGACATAACCAAGAACTCGTAGTGTCCATATCTTGTTCTGAATGCAGTCTTCTCGATATCTTGCTCTCTTACTTTCAGCTGATGATATCCTGACCTAAGATCGATCTTCGAGAAATAGCTCGAACCTTGCAATTGATCAAACAGGTCATCAATCCTCGGCAATGGATATCTATTCTTTATTGTTGCCTTGTTCAGCTCTCGGTAATCAATGCACATTCTCATACTTCCATCTTTCTTCTTCACGAATAACATCGGAGCTCCCTAGGGTGATGAACTAGGTCTAATGAAACCGTTGTCCAATAACTCCTGAAGTTGCATCATTAGCTCCTTCATCTCCGTCGGTGCTAATCGATAACGTGCTTTTGCAATTGGCGTCGTTCCTGGCAACAAGTCAATACAGAATTCCACTTGTCGATCAGGCAGTAATCCAGGAAGATCTTCGGGAAATACTTCCGGATAATCACACACAACTGGAATATTCTGCATCGCCTTCTTTTCCTTCTTAGCATCAATCACGAATGCTAAATACGATGTACACCCCTTGGTCAAACATTTTCTGGCTTTCATCAATGAAATGATTCCAGAATTCACTCTGCGTTTATCTCCATACACCATAAACGAATCTTTCCCAGGCGGGCTTACTTTGACTATTTTCTTCTTGCATAAAATTTCGGCGTCGTTGGCGCTAAGCCAATCCATTCCCAATACGATGTCGAAACCATTAAGTTCGATAGGCAATAATTCCTCGTGGAACTTATTCCCATTTAGATCAATTAAGATGTTTTTCATGCGATAGCTAACAGGTACAAACTTGCCACTAGCAACTTCGACTAATAAAGCATCATCTAGTCTAACAACAGGCAAAGCTAGCTTTCTACCAAATTCATGCGATATAAAGGAGTAGTTGGCTCCAGAATCAAATAAAATTTGGGCAGGCAATTCGTTAACGAGAAAGGTGCCTGAAGCAATATCAGCTTCATCTTTAGCAGCTTCCAGTGTCATCTGGAATGCTCTCGCCTTTGGCTTTGGCGGAATGTTGGGTCTAGCTGCCTCCTTCTTCTTCGGGCAGTCCCTCGACATATGACCCTCCTCACCACAACCATAGCAAACTTTCCTTGTGAGGGTACACTCATTGGCATAGTGCCCTGGCTTTCCACACTTGTAGCATGTGTTCGCCACCTCACATCTTCCATGATGCTTCTTCTTACATTTGTCGCACCATTTCGCTTCACCTCCACCTCCCCTCGAACCAGACTTCGAGAACTTGTTTTTCTTGTTGGACCCTGAAGTTCCATCGAACTTCCTCTTTTCTCCAACATCTATTCTTTCCAAACCCCTTTCCTTCTGTTGGGCCTCCACATTCTTAGCTGTACGAACAGCCGTTTTCAGAGTGGTTGCCATCTTGACTGTCGGACCAAAGTCGGCAGGCAGTCCATTAGCAAACCTCTCAATCTTGGAGAGTTCCGTCGGCACTAGGTACGGAAACAACTTCATCTTCTCAGTAAATGCAGTAGCATAGTCATCTATGCTCATCTTCCCTTTCTTAAAGTTTTGGAACTCATTGTTCAGATCAATCAGATCTATCTCTGAACAATACTGCACCCTCAGCTGTTCCAAGAACTCCTCCCATGACATTTTCAGGGCTTCTCCTCGTGGCATAGTATCTGCCAACAACTTCCACCAACTCAAGACTCCAGTCTTCAGTTGTCTAACTGCAAAGACGGTCTTCTGCTTGTTGCTACAGTCGCAACTTTCAAATACCATCTCCATTTCGGAGATCCAATCCATTATCTCAACAGGCTTTGGGCTCCCAGAAAGACTTGGCGGTTTGGCGCCTAAGAAATTCTTGTACATACGCCCATCCTTGTTGTTTCTCTTTTCTGGATCGTTCCTTCGTTCCTCTTGAGTCCCAACTTGACTCACCATGCGACTATTGTTCCCTTCCTCCGATTGCTCGGGAATCAATTCAGGTTCCTCAATAGGTATGACAGGTTCATCCCTATTATTATGCAACATTTCTCGCATCTCCTCCCTTTGTTCGGCTAGCATAGCCCGAATCATGGCTTGCACCGCAGCCATTGTTATTGGTTCTGGTGCTGCTGCTACAACAGGTATCTGCTCAATCACTGGCGGTTGATTCCTGTTTTCATCCGCGTTTCCAACGCCACTCCTCGTTCTCACCATTTTGATCTACACACCGAATAAGGTGAAATTAGATCTTCATTCACGATATATATTCAAATCATCCTTATCACTCCGAAACATTTACATGCTAGTTCTAATGACGTAGACGCACGCTTAGAATCCTAAACACATAAACCTTCAGATCCGGTTGGCAACAAACCGTAGATCCGAACAAATAATATCATATATGGCAACATATAACATTTAGCACATAAAAGCATTTTAGGCAACTTTCCTAAAATAAACTAGTGCTCGTGTCTAAAATCCAACAGACACACATCTCAACATTCCATTTAGCATTCTAAGTTTAAGTCTACAAATCCTATAAATTCCTAGTTCGCTTAAACAAATGCTCTGATACCAACTGTGACATCCCCAAAATCTCGGCCAGAAAAGACCGATTTTTCATTTATGCTTTTAAATAATTTCAGAGTAAATCCTTTTGATTTGAAAGAGTTGCGGAATTTGTTCCCAAAAACAAAACATGATAAAATAATATTTATCAAAGCATTTCATCAAGAGATGCATTTCATTATATAATCAAAACTCGGGATGTCATGTTCCGATACAGACCATAAAGCATAAACGATAAACATTACAAGTCATTCAACAAATATATACATATACAGACTTGAAAACAAAACAACAAGATGATCCATCCATCTTACGCCCTTGTGCCACTTCCTGTAATACAAATAAAACTGAGTGGGTCAGGCTTGGGAGCCTGGTGAGCATATAGGGTTTTCAACCCACAATAAATAAGTTATATTTAATTTCAACAACCAATCACTATCCCGATTACCCATTCCCGTTATCCTCACTTTACGTCCCTACAACAACAACTATCTCAAGGGACCTAATCTAGGATTTTCATCGGGACAGACATCACTGCGAAGGGGTTTCCTCAACAATAGATATCCTAAAGGCAACCATGAGGGGGATAGAGTACACCGGTGAACACATCGTTCATAACACCTACAGGTTATGAACCTGCTAGCGTTCCACTGGACTGTCTAGAAAGAGTCCGTGGTCGTTATCCATACTCCGCTGAATAACTAGATCAACAACAACAACAACATCGAGGCCTCTCATCTGTTTATTACACACCAACTATCTACCCATGTTCTACCCAACATATTAGTAGATAAAATATATATTTTCATACGTAGTTTAAAGAAAACCTGTATAGCATGCTTTAATCAACACATATATCACATAACAAATGAGGCACGCACACATAACACATATCTCATAAAGAAATAAGCAGATCTATAAGATAGAAGAGAGTGAATACTCATTCACACATAACACAACCAAATATATACACATAGCACGTATTTTTATATAAAATACTTTGTATTATTGTATTAGAAGAAATAACTACACACTCACCTGATCAGAAGACGATCCGACAGCACTACGGCTTATAGAAGTAGTATTCCTCAGCAGATCTGGAAGATCTCTTCGAAAATCGAACTTCTCGCGGGCAGAGCTTCGACTCGGGAACCGCGCTTCTCGGGATCTTCGGGGTCTCGGGACTTGCCTCGAGGCTAGAGTATGATACCGGGGCTTCGGGGTAGCTTCGGCACGAAAAACGATGCAAAAGACTAGAGAGAAGAGAAGAAATTGAACAACAAAGAAGGCTGCCTTCGGATCCTTTATATAGAGGCTGGAACCTCGGAGTACGCGGGGCGTACAGGCGTACGCAGCGCGTACGCGTCCGAAATCGTCATTGCATGCGTCATCCGAAGTGTCGACACTATCGGAGTTACGCGATAGCGTAACCTCGTACGCGGGGCGTACTCCGGATTACACCGGTGACACGGCTTCGGATAATACCTTCGATTTATAATTAAATAAAAATATAAAATGATTAATAAACTTCGGAAATTCATAACTTCTTCATACGAACTCCGTTTTCGACGTTCTTTATATCCACGCGAAGGTGAGACTACACTCTACGACTTTCGTTTAGACTCCGTCGGCTAATTTTGACTTTATTTTTATTAATTATTTTTAATAGGCCGCGACAGAAACTTTCGTTATAAATTCATATCTTCTTCGTTTGACGTCCGTTCTCGCCTAACTTTTTATCGCTTCGATACCAACAATGAGATCTTCGATTCTCATTTAGATTGCTTCGGCTAACAACCGCTCGATCTCAATTCGAGTATAACAGGCTGTATACCGCTAAGCCGGAACTTCGATAAATCATAACTTCCTCATACGAAGTCAGATTTGGGCGTTCTATATATATTCGGAAACCTCGTTTCGACTACTACAACATTAACCAAAGATATTAAGTTTATTTTACACTTAAATTTTGACGCTTATTTTTATTCTTAATTAATCAGACCACATAATTAAGAAATTAAGCACAAAACACATAATACTCAAATAATACATTCTTATTATTTCAAAACGGGTTACAAAGGTTAACCTAGACTATTATATTGCTAAATATGGCAAGCCCGGAAACACAGGCGTTATAGATAGCCTTCAGGGCTAATGATAGAGATAGCCTTTATGGCTAAGGGTAGAGATAGCCTTTATGGCTAATGGTAGAGATAGCTTTATAGCTAATTGATATATGTCATGTGGTAGAGGTAGCTTTTATAGCTAATTGATATGCATTATGTGGTAGAGGTAGATTTATAGCTAACTGATATGTGTTATGTGGTAGAGGTAGCTTTTATAGCTAGTATGTTATGTGGCTTGTGTGTGGGGTATGCTTTGGGGAACTCATGACTAAACTTCGTGCTTACAGGTTGTTTATGGTTTCAGGTACTTCAGATCCCTAGGGCAAGGGCAATGCGTGATGGTGCGGCGTGCACTGTCTTACAGGCATTTTATGGGACACTCTGATATTTGGAATAAAAGTTGTATTTGACTTATGTTTTGTAAACAATTATAATTGGATTTCTTAATGTATGGAAATATGTTTGACTACTCTAAAAATGAAAATTTTACTTTGAAATTGGGTCGTTACACAACTCATTCTTCGAAATGTGTAGTCTACAATCAAATATATGGATTGATAATCCCATTAAAATGTTACTTCTAATCCTTGAGTGCTTTACTAAGGATATAATACTGATATTTGTAAGGATGTGCAGTGATTAAAAGGAAGTAGGAAGACTGAAACATGGAGAAGATAATTTGATCATAATTATTGAATCCTTGTAGGATCAAAAGACAATTTGTTCTCCTTAAATGTTTAGTCATGGTCTTATAATTCAAATTGTTTGTACAAATTTTTATGAGAATTTTCTGACTTATTTCAATTTAGAACGTTTTAACGTGTTTAAAATAAAGTTATGAAATCTATGAAACTAGTATTGTAACAATAGTTCGAAACTTATTAGAATATTTTAATGATATGTATTATTGTGGAATCATCTTCTTGGGCATGTATATGAGAGCTGCATTACTAAATATCTAGTTGGATAAGATTTTGAAATTCATTTGACCACAAGTATTAGGGTAAATGTAAGTCTTATTACTCAAGATGGATGACAAAAGAACTATGTTATGGGTTGGATATTTGTTGGAATTAGTTTAACTAATGGACCGTTCAAATTGACCATAATACATACTGATTTAAAAACATCCAAAATTTTTGATGAAATGTATTTATGAAATTATAGTCTTAGACATATAAATGAGAAATACATGACCAAGTATCCAAGTAAATAGAATATTGGAAATCATTTGACTACTAGTCTTGTGATAAATGAAAATATTATTTGTCAACATAGATGATGAATACATCACTTGGTAATGTAAATATATGTTGGAATTAGTTCTCACCAATGGAATGTTCAGATTAACCAGAATACACGGTAAGACTAACTTTTTACCTTCAAAGGTATGAATATGTTTATCTGAATAAACATAAGTCTGGAACCTTTCAGGTGTTCAGATCTCTCATAAAATGAAGTTAACAATCAACTAGGAAATAGAATGAGACACTCATATCCAATAGGGATAGTAAGCATCTTAGTCAAAACTTTATAGATCATCTAAGGACTTGTGAAAGAGTTTCACGAAATATCTCCGCCCAAAACACTTCCAAAAAATAGTGTAGTTGGATAGAGAAACAAATAATTGTTTGATTTGATACTGCATGATTCGTAGTATTTTTACCAACAGTTCATGGATAAAGTTCATTCCTAAGTGTCATAGGAGGACAATGGAGATGATCTTGTTATTATGGAAGCAATCAATGTAAAGATTACACTGATGCTAAGTTACACTGATACTACCGGTACGTAAGTCTTTTGTTATTTTAAGTTGTGAATTGGACGGACTTGCGGCGTGAAAGTGATAATGGTCACATTGCGGCCTTGCTGAATGGAGAAACCCTAATTCCCAACCTTTAAGCCCTGTTTAAAGGCCCAATCCCTAGTTTTTCCTCATTTGGCAACCTCCATCTTCTCCGAATGCTCCCTTACCGTAACCCTAGCCTCCTTTGGAGCTTTTGAGTAATTCTGAGCTTTTGGTGCTCTTCAAGAGGAAGCAAGTTCTTGGCGATACAAGGAACTCTTGGTGCAACTTGGATCCAATCTTCTCAAAATAATTCTGGACCTTTATGAGCATAAACTTTCGACTTTGTTGTTCATCTTTTTTAGAACTTTTTGTGGTCCATTTTTGGTTCCATTTTGGTCTTATAGAGAAGGTTTTGGAGTTTGAGCAACTCCAAAACCCTAGAATGATATATTGTGTTTCCGGAGCTTGGTGATGACATAAATTTATGAGCTTGTGCTTTATTTTGGGTCAATGCAATTGATTTGATCATTTTGGCCCCTTACATAGTTTGGGTTTGGATTCTTGAATAATTTAGCTAATGGGATGGATAAAATTGGAAACTTTATCCATGCAAACCCTTAAAAGGACCACACTTGAGTTTTTGATTGGAGGTTAAGGATTAACAACATAAGAAGTTAAGTTGTCGGGACGAGATTCATAGCATGGCATTTTGATGTAGTGTTGCGAGTCTGGGAGCGTTTTAGCAACTATTTTTCGCATAATGGTCATGATGCGATCAAGAATAGTTCTTGGTGCGATGGACGTTAACCTTTGACTTTTTAACCAATTTGACTTTTGGTTAAACTTAGGATCTTAAGTTGTAAACTGAGGTTTGACCACTATTTGGGTTAGGTGGTGTGTGTAGCTGATTCTTAGTGACCTTAAGTATTGTCATTTTAGCTCTTTGATTCAAGTGAGTCTTCTCACTACTCTATGTAGGACACTAGGTGTCATGTTATGCTAGACTATCTTTGTGACTATTGCATGAAAGATTATGGGGGACCATAACAATTGTATGAAAAATTATGGGGGGGGGGGGGGGGGGGGACCATATCACTTGCATGAAAGACTATGAGGGACCATAGCATGAAAGACTACAAGGGAAATGTAACAATGGAAGTGATTGTAAGACTATGGTGAGATCATAATATTCACATGGGTATGTGGTATTTTGGGGAACTTACTAAGCTTTATGCTTACTGTTTAAGTTTAAAATGTTTCAGGTTGTTTTGACAGTAAAGGAAATGGCACGATGTGATTCCATCGAATCTGTTGAGATTTATATTTATGGAGATTCCGCACTTTGTTTTACTATATTTTGAAACACTAATCTATATATGGTTTATCAAACTAAAAACACATGGTTACTTACTTTCTTATGAATGAGATTTGAAATTTTTATTTGACTTTTATAACGATAAATTTGGTTTAAAATTTCAGACACTACAATTTTATTCTATTTATGCTAGATAAAGATATCATTGCAAATGATGTTAGATATTTGAAAAAAAATCACTAAATTTACATGTAATGGAAAATTTTGAGAGGTAGCCCAGACTACATAATAGCTCCACCACATCTCCATCATCCACACTTGATTTTCAATCTAAACTTAAAGTTGTGCATGCTTTTGGAGTTTTTGTAATGAAAACGGTATTAATGATGAATTTCTTTCCTTGTTTTTTGTTGGACCACGAGAGTCTTTGAAATTTTTTTGAGTAAACCGAAGGAGCACTAGAGAGTGTTTAAAACTTTGGGAAAAATAAAAGAGGTTTTTTTTTAATAACATTAATTCACGACAATCAATTTGTATAACAAATGCAATTTGTCAATTATACAAAAGATTATCTACATTGATGAAATGAAAAAGAACATTACAACTTTGACCAACTTATCCTTTGTAAAACAAATGAAATTTGTCAACCGTACAGTTAAACACTTTATATTTTGGTTGGACTCTAAATCTTTTATCTAACTATTTTGTTGGATGAAAACCAAAGGCATTATTTAGCATGTTTTGCTGTAGTCGTTTAAATCGATCGTATTTCATTATGAGTGTGTTTGGCAAAAATAGTTGTTAGTGGGTAGCGGTTAGCTGGTAGCGTGTAACAAGTAGCTGGTAGCGGGAAGTTGTAGCTTTTATTTGTTATATTAATGTTTGGCAAAAATAGCTGGAAGCTTTTGAAATACATAAAATTACATAGAAGGACACTTGATTAAAAATAAATACATATATAAATATATTTTTAAGGGTAATTATGGAAATTGATTTCAAAAGCTCAGGAGCGTTTTGTTAAACGCTACATGAAGTAGCTTTTAGAATCGGAGCGTTTTGTTAAAACTAAAAGTTAAACGTTCGTACTGCCAAACAATGGCTTTTGTTTAAACTAGAGCGTTTTATCAAAAGCTAAAAGCTAGAAACTCCCAAACGCTTCCAAAAGCTCCGTGCCAAACACGTCATATGTCTTAAAGGTAGAAGATGTATTAGTTGTATTTTCTTACGAAAATATACGAGTAGCTGATATATTTATTGTATATTATAATATAATTAGAATATATAACTGGATATAACATAACTGTAATGTTACCAAAATTGGTTCATATGTAAAAGTATATCATTATATATATTTATAGTGGATAATGTATTATAAATATTTATAAGTTTAATTTGTAACATTTCAATAGAAAAAAAAATGCTACAAAAACTAAAAGAAAAAACGTAAAAATTTGTCACACGTGAACATATATTAAAATTGATTAATTCTGATGCAATATATATCAAAAGCCAAAAGGGAACTTATATGCTATTTTCTTATGATCCTTGCATTTAAAAAAGTATTTATGTTAAAGTGACTTTTAATAGCATTAATTTCTGATCCATCATGTTCAATTATTTTTCTATGTTTAAAGAGTATTTGATAACCGAAAAAACTTTGTTAAAGTAATTTATTTTCTATAGTACTTATTTCTTTTATGCAAATATAAGATTTAAATTAAAAGTATAATTTAATAAACGCATTTATATCGAATGTATTAGAACTTTGTAATCTAGCTTTTCTCTAATTGTGGCCATAATAAAACTTTTCTTTTGGTTCTTCAAAAAAATAATAAAAATACAAGTAGACAAAATAGCAAGAATGGTCTAATGGTATGTCAAAACTAACAGGTTTGGTCCAAGGAAGTTTGGACTCGCAAGGGTGATCCAAAAGTTTTATTTTGTTATGAGTTTAGTCCAAAAATTTTGAAACTTTTTAAAATGACAGATTTGCCCCTATTAATATGATTTTCATTTCTCTTATTTATTTTTTCTGATTTTCAGATTCAAAAATATAAAAAAAAAAAAAAATCAATAAAAATAAACATAGACCCTAATAATCCACCAAAACCCCCATCCACCCCACCCATATCTCTCTCTCTCTCTCTCTCTCTCTCTCTCTCTCTCTCTCTCTCTCTCTCTCTCTCTCTCTCTCTCTCTCTCTCTCTCTCTCTCTCTCTCTCTCTCTCTCTCTCTAGTGAGGACTTCGTCTTCTTTTTCCTCAAATGACTCTCGACATACAAATTTAAGAATTAAACCCCCAATATTGTCCACAGGTAAGGACCATTCACATCAAGAAAAAATTTAGAGACTGAAGTAAT
This sequence comes from Lactuca serriola, assembly GCF_051521515.1. Taxonomy (NCBI): domain Eukaryota; kingdom Viridiplantae; phylum Streptophyta; class Magnoliopsida; order Asterales; family Asteraceae; genus Lactuca; species Lactuca serriola. The sequence continues at coordinate 11,717,237 of NC_136414.1, read as the reverse complement.
GATTTTTTGAAGACCTGGACTATTTATGTAAATTTGTCAAACTATAATTAAACCACATCATAAAAAGACAAATTAGGTATCTAGAAGTAAATGTCTTAAAGTGAGGGCCTATTACTTTGATCCCTAAAATAATGAGATTAATAGCTGGTGTGTCTGTACTTCATTGTTACAATCAGAAGGCACACAATTTATAATATCTCCTTCCTTCCACCTTCCATTTGTCAAGTTCTTACCCCCTTTGCTTTCTCTCTACCAACCGTCTCTCTATATATAACTCTTATATGCATATAAACCTCCATAAATCTCCTTCCAATTAAAATCCCTTCTTTCTTCAAATTACACAAGGATTTGCGATCAACCATGGCCATATCTCCAAGAAAGCTTAGAAACGATGTGTATTCATACTCATACCAAAACGACTCTAACACCCCTCTTGTCATCTCAGTTCTTGCTTCTTTAATTGACAGAACTTTGGTTAGAAATGAAAGAATCGGTAGAAAGTGTGCAGGCATGGGTGGCAGTGTCACCATCACAAAGACTGGTTCCAAAACTAGGGTTTTTGATTGCCATGAGACACCGGACATGACGATACAGTCCTATCTTGAGAGGATTTTCCGGTACACCAAAGTCGGACCTTCGGTGTATGTGGTGGCGTATGTGTATATTGATAGGTTCTGCCGATCACATCCAGAGTTTAGGATAACTGGCCGAAATGTCCACAGGCTTCTCATTACAACTATAATGGTGGCTTCTAAATATGTTGAAGACATGTAAGTTTTGGTTCTAAATTACAAAAACTCCATGTTTAATACAAAATTAGTCGGCGATTGTTCTCACACTCATTCTCCTATATCAATGATTGCAGGAACTACAGAAACTCATATTTTGCAAGAGTTGGTGGGATAACAACGAAAGAAATGAACAGTCTCGAGCTTGATTTTTTATTCTTGATGAACTTCAAAATGCATGTAAATGTGAGTGTTTTCGAAAGCTATTGTTGCCATTTGGAGAGAGAAGTAAGCATCGGAGGTGGTTACCATATTGAAAAGACATTACGATGCGCGGAAGAGATTAAATCTCGACAAATAGAAGAGAGAGGATTCAATCGAATCGCACGAATTACTTTGTAAATTACATTTTTTTTAAAATGTTTACAATATTTTGGTAGTATATTATATATGTATAAAGGATGTATAGAACAAAGATTTGGTATTTATTTTGCTTGAAATAGAATTTACTTGAGAAATTAATACTACAAAATTGATGTTCCTATTGGAAATCAATCTTGTGATTTCAATATATTGATAATATACAAAGGGTGAACAACGTTCCCTATATTTTTGGGAAAATATATTTGTTTTAAATTAATAATGGGATCACATATTGCTCCCACTCTTTGAGACTGAGGGTAATGTGGAATTAGAACTAGCTTAAGAGTAAATTAAATTTATTGGCTAAAAAACTAATGATATAACAATGATAAGTATATAGCTCAAATTTCACAGTAATTTGAGTAGGAAACATCAGAACCCAAATTGTACAAAATTTTACATTTTCTTGAACAAAAGAATGTCAAATTTCATATACTTTTTACATTGATGATGGATTGGGTTTTGACATAACTATACAAACAAGACATTGTCAAGATAGAATAGTATTGCCTTGTGTATGGGAATATAATGCTCAAGAAGGAAATTTCACACTAAACTAGTTTGACAATGACAATTGTAATCGTCGATATTCAACACAATGTCAGCTCAAGATATGCCAATTTATCTTTTAATATTGCATCCGATTAAAATACAATATTTTAATGTGGATCATTGATAATTTAGGCACACTCCTTAGTGTTACTTTCAACATTATGCTTCTGGGAGGAGCTAGGGTGAGATGTAAAATGTAGTTTAATGTCCCTTTAACATATAAAAAATTATGTGTTAGAAACTGGAAATGTGGCTCATCTGGCAAATACATAAATAGACAAACTTTTTGACCAACATACTTAATGTTGAGTCTTGTAGACAAGGTATTAAAACACACCGACCAAGCTACACTAAGAGAGTCGATAAAAAGTCGACCGAAATTGGCACGTGTGTCAATAGGTGTGACAATGGGGTTGTATGAGGCCATATTTGTTCGGGACAAAAGTGTTGAAAAGAGTGTCCAATGTCATTAAGTATTTGTGATATTTCTAATAATAGCACAGTCCTTTTGAATTGCCCTTAAGACTCAAATTGAGTAGAATAAATAAAGAAGAAATTAGTTTATTAATTATTATGGTTTAATAATTAATTAAAAATTAATTAGAAAACATTTTACAAACTAATTAGAAAACATTTTAGAAATTAATTAAAAAAGTTTATTTAATTAAAATGGTTGAATGTTAATTACTTAATAGTTGGTTGGCTGGAATATTCCAAAACCCTTAGGAAATTAAGGTTAGATGAAAATCACCTCATCTCACATGGGATGAGAGGTGAATTTCGAATTTGCATCCTATCCCACATAGGATGAGAGACAAATCTATGGAAGGGTCCTAAACTATAAATAGGGCTCTAGGGATCTCATCATTCCTTGAACATTGTCTTGATAAATTCGCCAACTTTCTCCATCCCTCTATAGAGGACAAATTCATCTCCCTCCTAGGGTTTGTGAATTTGACTCTCCTTTTAGTTAATCGTATTCTGCTCTTTTGAGTTCATTGACTGTGAACCATAAGAGGGATTTTGGCTTGGATCCTTACATCCAAACAAGGTGGCACGTACATGATATCAAGCTCGAAGGTCACTAACTGCAAAATAGGTATGTTGTTCTTCCTTCTTTATGTTTTCATAAGGTAGTAGTAATAACATGAAACTTAGATCCTTAGGTTGCATGAACACATACGATATTGTTTTGTTTCTACAATTATGATCATGTACTTAGATGCTTAGAAAACCTAATAGTGGTATCATAGCCTTAGTTCATGATTACTTGTACTCTTAAATCCATATGATTTGATAATACTTGTTTATAACTGGAATAAAAAATCAAAAATTATAAAACCAATAGTAGCATGGGGTGCGATCCGTCGGGATCTAGGGTTTCTGTGTTTAATTTTAATTTATAACTTAAAGGTTTTTCAAATAAGGATAACTACTTTATTCAAAATGTTTTAAATCTGGATTTTATTTTGGGTAAATATCATTTAAATAAGAGATTTTAAATTTGAATATTTATTCTTATATTAATTTGGTATTATTTAAATAGTGATTTAAATTAGAATATTTGAAATTAATATTGTTTATAATTATATTTTATGAACATCAATATTAATCAAACATTGATTGTTAATATTGTCTCCTAGAAATTTAATTAGAATTAATAATTGACAATCAAATTTAAAGAGCTTTATATATATATATATATATATATATATATATATATATATATATATATATGCATGTATGTATTTATGTTAGAATAGTATCTATTATATTTATAAGACATTTACGTCATGTGTCATCGCATGTTTAAATATTGACATTGTTAGTCTAATCATGATTAGGCTCACCTACTCCGATGTTGTAAGAGAGGTTTTAAGAGGTCTCTTTGATTACTAATGAGGTCGTTTTTAATAGATATATAGTTTACCTTCCTTAGTGACTCTTTTCATTTTGAGAGTGATGTAGAACTTGTGAATCTCAAGTGTAAGTTGAACCGATGACCATGCATTTTTGCATGGTTGATTCACCAGTTGTTTTATGATCCGCGACGAACCTAACATAGAATTTGAGATTAACATGTCATTGATAATCAATGAATTTTAAAAGAATCTAGGAATTTCATAGTGGTTGAAATTTGCAAAGTGTATTGCCTAACTAGATAACTTTGTGTTGTGTTTATAGCGACCCTTTACACATCATGGAGCCAAATATGGATCCTAGATTTATTAAATATTTTTATTTAAGGTAATTATTTTTAAGGATTATTATATCGAACTAACTAGAACCTCTCTTTTGTAGATGTCGATCCCGAACAACAATAATCTTCCTCCTCCTCCTCCACCAACTCAAAACACTAACTTCTCGATCTTGTAAGTTCTGAATAGGGAAAAAGTCAATGCAATTCGATCAAACTATTTAGATTGGATCCATACCTGGATGTTTACATTGTGGTATGAGAAAAAAAGACTATGTTCTCGACAATGATGTTACCAAACTTTCAAAGGATGTTACTGAAGAAGAAGTTGTTGCATACAACAAACACTATAATGAACCGACCAAAGCGGCTTACCTCATGTTGGCTGTCATGGCCTCTGAACTCCAAAAGAGATTTGAAAACCGGGGTGCCTAAGACATAAACCAACAACTTAAGGAAATGTTTCAAGAGAAAGCAAGGCAAGAATGATTTGAGATTGTTAAATCCCTCATGGCATTTAAGAAACAAGAGGGAGCTTCCGTGTGTGCATACGTCTAAAAGATACAAAGAAAGATTAGGGAATCTAGGTGTCAAGCTACCAAAGGAGTTGACCATTGACATGGTTTTAAACTCACTTTGTATTTCATATCAACAGTTCATTATGAACCACAATATGAACAATTGTGATAAGACCTTGATGGAGGTGCATGGCATGCTTAAAACTGCTAAAGCAAGCATGATGAAACCTCCTATCGCAAACCCTACTACTCCTATCTTGGCCATTGATCATGGTACTGCTAAAAGGAAAAGGGTTTCTCATCCCAAAGGAAAGGGAAATGGTAGGTTTAGATATTCTGACCAAATCTATAAGAGAAATGTCCAAACCGAAATAGTTCATACGACTGATCCAAATGAGGTTATGTGTTTCTACTTCCATATTAAGCGACATTAGAAACGTAGTTGCCTTAAATACTCAGAGAATCTGAAGAAAGGCAAAGTCAAAGTGGCTGGTACCTTAGGTATATTTATAATTGAACTCCATAACACATCCACTTCTAATTTTTGGGTTCTTGATACAACATATGGTACTCATATTTGCTCTGATATATAAGGACTAAAGCAAAGTAGGAATGTAACAGCCCAAAAATTCAGATAAAAAATTTCATTTAATAATTAGAAATCTCATTCATATTTCTTTTTCCAAAATTCCATTACATAAACACATTGCTCAAAATATCAGAGTATCCAAAACAACTAGTGAGGAAATACGGGAGAGTGCACATTGCGCCATAAAGTCAGGCCCTTTCCCTTAGAACCAGAAGTACCTGAAAACACCCTACAAAACTGTAAGCACACGCTTGCTGAGTTTCACAACATATACAAAACACATAACCACATAACTCCATGCACATATATACATAGATTTGTCATGGACTCCCTCCATGGTATTCATTTGGAATGCCATGGGCTTCCCCCATGGTCTTATATCCAAGGGTCATGGGCTCCCCCTTATTGTCTTACCAAGTGCCATGGGCACCCCCCATGGTCTTCACATAAGTCAATACATATCAAATCACAAAACCATTGCATATTCAATTATTAAAATCTCATATCAAGTAATGGGTCGGCATTGGTGCGCTCGACCCATTGGTATAGTGAGAAGACTCACCTCAGTCTGCTGAAAACAATCACTGCTTAACTACCAGCTAAAGTCTCACACTGAACAAATATACAAATACCCTAGTTATGATTATAACGCAACCTAATCAAAGGGCCCATATTTCTAAGCCCAAGACCCTTTATAATGGACCAAAGGTCATTCCTTCACTAATGGTCCTAGCATCAATGTCCAATTCTATATTGGGCCATAATGCCCAATAGGCCCAAACATACCAACATTAGCCCAAAGATAATTTCAGGCCCAAACACCAGCAAGTCCAAGCCTAAATCCATTAGATACCAAAGGTCTGAAGTCCGCCAAGGCCCAAAGCATCTTGAGAGCGTACGCCCAACGTACCTCTTCTGTACGCTTAGCGTACTGGGCTAAGGGTTGTACGTGCAACATACAACATAGTATGCCCAACGTACGACTGCTCATGTATAAAAGTCCATTAAGTGCTTAATACTTGAGATCTGAATGTCTAAATCCAGATCTGAGTCTATTAAGAAGTGTTAGGGCATAAAATTGGCAACTTTATGCCCTTCCATGTCACATAGGATCCCAATACTTCATTTTTCCCATTAATAGAACTTTTAAGACCTTAAACTCATGCATGGTGTCAATACAACCTTCAAGATGGCATTTTTATGCATTAAACATGCCCCAAGGAGCTTAGATCCAACATTTCTAACCTATGGAGTTGCTAAACTCGCAAGAGGGGATCCATGAAACAAAAATGGATTTCATAACAAACCCTAACTCAAACTAGCAAAATAGATGGCAACGTCTAGACGTTTTACCTCCAGAAGTTCCTCAAGATGGACTAGATGTAGGATCTAGAATCTCAATAATATCTTAGGCTTGATCACCACCTTCTCCTTCTTGAAAACCCACTAGAAATGGCCACCAAAACACTTTTAAGCTCAAGGATACACTCTTATGAAAATCTGGGGATTTGGGATGATAATAGACTATGGAGGCTGACTAGGGTAAGGTCAAAGCAACATAAAAATGTTTAAATTGGAACCTTGCCCTAAAATTATGGTTTTAGTCCTGAGCCACGTACACCCCACGTACTGCTTGGTACGCACCGTGTACGTGATGCACACCTATGACCAACTTTCCCCCAATATGCTAAGCGTACGTAGGGACCATTTTTGCAAAGAAAAATTCATTCCAGGTGAAAAAGAGTAATTACCTGAACTTCGATCATTACAAGGAAGTTGAAGCATGGGGAGCTCAACCTGATCATAGGAAGTAAGCGCACTACAGCTGTTACAAGGGTCGTGGTTTACGAGCTCGTGCTTGGTGGTGATGTTCATTTTAGTTTATTATATTGTTGCTTTTCACCTGATATGGCATGAAATATTATTTCTTTTCATGTATTGTATAAGGATGGTTATCAGTTTTCTTTTGATGAAATGGTGACATTTTGGTTTATAAGAATGGCTCTTTTATTTTCATAGCTAGTCCTTGCAATGGTATCAATGAGAATCTTGTTTGTGTAAGTAAGTTTGATAATCTAATATTAAATGTTGGTTCTTCCAAAAGTGAATTGGATGAATTTTATATATGGCATTATCATCTAGGGCATATAAACAAGAAACACATCACCAAGCTCTAATCGGACGGGATCTTGGAATCATTTGACCTAAAGTCAGATGATGTATGAAAATCTTGCTTACTTGGAAATATTATAAAGGTGTCATTCACAAGTCACTATGGAAGAGGCAAGGATTTGTTAGACCTCATCAACATGGATGTTTGTGGACCATTCAGATCCGCCACAAGACATGGTGAAAGATACTTCATGACTTTCATTGATGATTTTAGTAGATATGAATATATCTATTTAATCAAGAATAAGTCAGAAACATTTGAAGTGTTCAAAGAATTTCAAAACAAAGTAGAGAATCAACTAGGCAGAAATATCAAGATGCTTCGATCCGATAGGGAGAGAATATTTAAGTCTTGAATCCTATGATTATATTAATAATTATGGAATAGTTTCATAATTGTCTCCTCCCAAAACACCATAACTCAATGGTGTTGCTGATAGAAAAAACTGAATGCTATTAGACATGGTTCGATATATGATGAGTTAAGCTGCATTTCCAATAACCTTTTGGGGGTATTCATTAGAGACAAATGCCCACATCTTAAACCTTATACCAACTAAGAAAGTTGCTAAACCACCCTCTGAAACGTGGAGTGGGACATGTCATTCTCAAGCACATATAAAAGTCTAGGGAGGTGAGGCTTATGTTCGTCGTGAGTCCAACGATAATATCAAACCCATATCATACAAGTGTTAGTTCATTGGTTAACCATAAAAGTGATTTAGATACTTGTTTTACAAGGCTTCTAAAAACAAGATGTTCGTTTCTCGAAAGGGATTCTTCCTCTAGAGGGATATTATATACAAAGAAGCGAATACGAACCGAATTGATCTTGAAGATATTAAAGATTCAATTGAAGAAGAACCTTTAGTTGGAACTAGCACTCAACCTGAGGTAGAGAAACCTGCACTACTAGAAAACAATTCTTTAATGACGTGTAAACAATGACACTCGCAGATAGAGGATGTGCATTTGTGCGTGCCCTAAAAAATAATGTCAGTTTTGCAAAATTTAATGGATTTAGGACATGCATTTTTGTGTGCCCTAAAATTAGTGTCTAAACAAAAAATAATAAAAACACGGAGGGCACCTGTAATAAAATGTGTGTCATCAAATACTGTCGTATTATAAATTTTAATATAACGCGCGCGTTCCATCTGGGTAAAATGAAATCCCAAAAACTTAAAAACCCCGCATTCCTTTTTTTCCTCCTCTGCTTTAGTTTCCCTCTTTGTAATAACTACGGCTTTTTCAAGAACTTGCCCCGACAGGGAGGGGATTCGAAACACGATTGGGAATAGTGGGTCAAGAAGCACCGGCAAGGAGCAACGATCGAAATGAAATCAGAGCAGCAGCGGGTGGTGGTGACCGGAGATTCTCAACAACTGCAGTGGTGGTCGATGAGTGGAGCTGCGATAGCAGCTTGCTGCCCTTCTCTTTTCTTTTCTGGCGATGGTCAATGAGGAGAAAGGACGGAAGAGGGAAGGTATGTTTCCCTTTCTACACACATGGATGTCGGTGCTAAACACCACAATGCCTTCAAAAATCCTAGATCTAAACCACCACCATCGTCGTTACTCAAGGTATGTTTCCCTGTCTACATACACGCACCAGTTGTCACCGTGGTCACCACAATCCGCCCATGTTTCTCTTTCTAAACCTCCTCTACAAAAGAAACCTAATCTAATCCAGAACAACTTCGTTCTTTTATGTTTCTCTTTGTTCCTCATTTTGAAACTCAAATTTCGACTCTAGCTGGTTTATTTTTGTAGATTGTGTAGATTGAAAGTCAGACTGTGAGAGGGTGAGTGGTTACCGGTTAGGGAAGGCTAGATGCAAGGTTTCTAACAAGGTGGTTGAGTGGGGTCGTGATCGTCGTGGTGGAAATTTTAAATCATGGCGATGATCGAAGATTATGGTAGCATCGATGGCAATTGGTGAAAGGTGATTCTGGTGGCTGAATTTTAGAGAGACATATGTGGAATGGGGAAATCTCTTCTATCAAGATTGTTGCTTGATGACCTTTGGAAATCTGATTTCCCCAAAAAGCTTCTCATTATCGTTGGCTCCATAAAAGGTACTAAATTTTACAAAATCAACTCCAAACCTTTGAATAAGGAAATTTTTGATGAACTGGGTTTTTGGGTTTTAGGTTTTTCAAAGTGAGTGGGAGCACCAACACCGACGAATAACCCAGGAGATCTGAGAGGGTTAGCTGATAGCTCGAACAGACTAAACAATTCCACCATGCTTGCCAGGGAGAGTTTGATGGTGCTAATGCCTGAACAGACAAAAGTATATCATTAGAGGATATATGTGGGAAGAAGAAGAAGCAGAAAAATGACTACCCAGGTTAGAAAACATACAGCTTTCCTAGCTGGAATAAATTGGATATCTTTTCAATTTTTCTGTTCTGTAAACAAGGCTTACAATTAGTATATCCTAATCTATACCCTTTTTAAATTTTTGTTTTTGATGAAATGAAATTGTCCCCTGGTGTGGAGCATGGTCTTGGGCATCTAACGCTTACTAAGATGCAAGTAGTCACGCAATAGGTATGGCGGTGGTTTGTTTTTCAATGAAGTTTTTATATTATGGAAATTGAAAGTTTGTTTTTCAATGGATTGTTTATATTACGGAAAATGAAAGTGAGTATATTCTCACGCATGTCAGTGTTAATATTTGTTGCAGGATCCGTACATAGTGGGGGTGACTTCTACAAAAACATTGCGATGTCTTTATTGTTTGGAAAGCACAATCACAATAAATGCTCAATCAAACCAACCACTTTCATAATGTCTTTTGGTTATAATAAAAGAATAATATCTTAATAGGTTTGAATCTTAAAAGTCTAATGCTATAATCAACGGGAGTTTCGAAGTCCAATGCCTAAATAGGAAAAAAGAAATGCATTGCATAAATATGTTAGATTTTCAAATTCTAATGTCATAATAAGAAAAAAAATGGAATTAATAAATCAAAATAACTTATTGTATCACAAAATTTATTGTTGTAAGTCCCGCGGCAACGCGCGGCTTAAAAACCTTGTAAGAATTAATTATAAAAGTAGAATGAAAATGACAAGTGATTTTGTGTTTTGTTTACAGGGTTGATGAAAGCGAATAAATTTGGAGTTAGAATAGGAAAAAAAACCCAAGCTGAAAGAGATAAGATGTTGCAAATGCAAGTGATGCATTCTTCATTTAAATTGTTAGTATGAAACACAGAGTAGATTAGATGAATGCAAATTTATATATTGTAAGAAATAGAATTATATGACATTAAATTTTATGCAATAAATTGTATTTTTTGTATATGGTATGTTATTTCTATTATGAGACATTAAATGCAAATTTAATTTAAAAATTAATAAATATATAAATATATTTTTTTAAACATTTGAATTTACGATACGCAAAAATGTGTGTCATCTTCATTTATGACATGGCCTTTCTTGACAGGGGTTATAATGATACACATTGCGTGTCATAAATGCACGTCGTCTCTCGTTATGACAAGGCCTTCCTTGACGCGCATTTGCGCGTCGTCTGAGCGTTTTACGACACGCATTGCGCGTCATAAAAGGCTGTTTTTCTAGTAGTGATGTTGATCAAATTGATATATCTCTACCTCCCCTTCATAGGTCCAATATATTCATCTTCCTCCTGAGTTCTATGGTTTCATATTACCATAGAAGGAGATGTATTGATCAGTGATCGTACACTGGTTAGTATGTAACATCCAGTTTTAGAATGTTTCTAATTTCAGGATAGTGGAATGTAATTGTAACGCTTGGTCCTTGGAGGTATGCTTCATTTATCTTTAATTTTAAAAGTCTTACGATTTAGGTGTTTTCGTCCTACGAGCAGTGTAGGATAGCCTCCTATGCAGTATGTAGGAGGATTGGTGAACACAAGACATACATGATCTATGTTGGGTGTAGAGTTGGTTAGGTTGGGCGTAGCTGCATGGTTGCCAAACCCTAATTTCCAGGGTTGTGATCCATATTTAAGGTCTTTAACCTCTTGAGGGCCTTCTTATCATCAACCTCCACCCCTTGTTGTAAACCTCTCGAAACCATAATTCCCTTGAGTGATATTAACGTCCTTGTGTGTTGTTTTGGTGCACTTTATAGAAGGAAGACCCCATAGTTGGAGATTTGCAGGCTCAAGCTTATGGATCTAGGACCTTTTGGCTCTCATTCATCTCCAGAAGGTATAAAGTTTGTACATTTATGCTACCTTTGTTAGATCTAGCTAGGTTGTTAAAGTTTATGCCATTTTTTGTCCCATTGCGCTGGTCCTTTTGAGTATAAGCTACTCTAGACCTTGTAGATTATTTTTCCATGCATGCTTGTGGTTGTTAAGTCATAAAAACGAGATCTTGGCCACTTCCAACCATCCATGCATGAGTTCTTAGTACGTAGAAGTTCTCATGATATTAGGGCTTGTCTTTAAGCCTTTGTAAGCCATGAAAATGCATAAAACTTAGGACTTTCTCTCTTAGGACATTTATTAGAACTAGATATGAGAGTTGGGTATGGTGTCTTTCTGTATTAAGCACTTAATGGGAAGTTCTGGCATCAGTTTAGTTACACATGGCGTAACTTAGGATATGTAGCGCGTAGCCCCATATTTCCCCGTTTTTTCCACCTTAGGCTCTACGAAGGGTGTACAGCTGTTACACATGGCGTAATCTAGCTGGGTGTTGACTTTTGACTGTTGAATTTTACCAAGTTTAACTTTAGGTTATTTGGGGTACTTTGAGTAGTGGATTGAGACTTTGTCTATGTTTTTTGTATAGACGACCTATAGAATCGGTGTTTGGAGCAGTGATTAGTTCAGTTATCTTTTGAGCCTTGTGGTCTTATTTCCGCACTGTACTCGTGGGTCGAAGACACCAATACCAGCCTACTAGGTTGTGTTATGTAACCTAGTATATAGGATGGTTCTATGCTATATTGCTCCATTACATTGTTGGATCTATATGTGTACCTGTATTTGTTGGTTATATGTTTATCTGTTGCATATGTCGACATAGTGCGGTTGGGTTGAGGTGATACTGCTTAGTGTGGAACCCAACAAACTCAAGAGCAATCTGGACATAATCTGAGGGCTGGGAGGGAAATTCAGACTTATGTTGTGGGCTCAGGAGCAATACAGACATAAGTTGAGGCCTAGGAGGGCAATCCAAACTTATACTATGGGATGATGGGTAATCTAGTCTGATGACTGTAGACCCACCATGCTTGTTGTATAGGTTCTATTGTGTGGGGTATTTTGGGGGAAACTCACTAAGCTTTGGCTTACAATTTGATTTCATAGTTTCAGGTACATCAGATGATCGGGGCAAGGCAAAGGCATGATTGTGCACATCATCCTTAGATATTTTACTGATAGCTGATTTTGGGATACTCTGATTAATGATTCTGGCTTTTGGAAACAATTTTTTGTATGATTTATGGATTATTAAATGGTTTTGAAAATGAAACTTTTTTACTATGATTTTTGGCATATCACAAGTTGGTATTAGAGCCCTGGTTTAAGAGAATTGGATGAACAGATGACTCCAAACTCAAACTAAGGATCTGTAAAATATTTTTCAAAATTAACTCTAAAAAAACTGACAGAAAGGATGTGATGTGTATATTCAGCCGGAGCCAAGGAAAGTGTTCCCCAAGAGCCTGCGTTTTGTGTATTGATGATATAAAAGAATTGCATGCTAGTTTTAGGCTAGGAATTTTCAAGAATTGTATGAGAGAATTAACTGATTTGTGGTGCCTGATAGCCTATGATAATTTCTTGTTATGCTATATGAAATTGAAGTTATTATTGTGTTGCTTAGTGTATGCATCATAGTTATACATAACTAAGATTTTATAGCCTGGGAATGTTTGATTTAGCCTTATTTCTTGTTCCTTGCCTAGTTGTGGGCTTAGGGTAGAATCAAGTATTTGACTGTCTGTCGAATCCAGTGTTATGTATGATTAGCATACACGAGCGGTTGTAGGGTTAGTGGAACTTTCATGAGTGAGTATGGTTTCTAGTAGGCCAGCGTGAGGAATGATTAGCCACTCTCGAGAGAGTGAGTATAGGATGTATGCGTACCCTAGTTATTAAGCTTCGTAGTCGGGTGGTTTGTGATGATTCTCCTACACATATACGGGTAGCCGTAGAAGGTAGTATTGGCCTATACTACTGAAAGCAGATGACCTATACACATATCAAGGAGGTCATGAACCCCGAAGATTTAGTGATCCTTTGATGATGATGTTGGATTAGTGTTTAAGTCCATAACTATATTTGGTATGTACTTGACCCGGTTGAGCATGGTCCTTTTGGGTTGCCTTCAGCAAAACAATTTGACAGGATGATTTATAAAGAAAGAGGATATTGTGGTTTATTAATATATTATAAGTATAATATATTAAGAGAGAAATCATATTTGTTTAATTAATATTTGTCAAATAATTAATTGAGAATTAATTATAGTGACTTAAAGAGATTAATTAAATAAAGGGGACTGGAATTGCAATTATAAGATAATTGATTTTGGGCTGAGAATTCTTATGGATTAAGGCATGGACGAAATTAAGGTGAGTACATCTTTAATTCGTCCAAGGGGGCCTTATTCTGGAAGGTTCTATGGACTGCTTAAGGCCTAAGCTATCCAATTAGGGTTTTGACTGAAACCCTAGCAGCTCAAGTATAAAAGGACCCCTAAGGCATCAGAATTCGGCCACTGGATCCCTTGGAAGCTTGGAGCCAAATTCTAGCCTCTCATCCTCTCTCCTAAACATCATCCTCTTGCCTTGGTGTTTGTAAGCCATTAGAGGCATCGCATTTGAGGTGCTTGGTTCTTGTAAGCTTTGAAGATTCAAGTTTCTTACTACAATCAAGAGGTAATATTCTTGCTTGGTTATTTATATAGATCTCAAGTTTTGTAGTATGCTAGATTAGGGTATTCAAGTCTTAGATGAATTGCATGTACAATAGAGAAACCTAGATCCAAGATTTAAGGTTTTGCATGAGCACATATGATTGTTATTTTGTATAAAACCCATCAGATGAAATAGTATGAAATGTGGCTTTATTGATGTAGTCCGATTTGTTTTTCAGTGTGGCAATCAGTAGAGGTTCTCAGTCAGGAGATGACAGCCCAGAGAGGCTAGGTTTGATTGATGACGATATACATGAGATGATCACAACCAAGGTGACCATAGATATTAGGGATCCGATCCTGAAGGTATTTGGGTCTATTGAAACCACCATGATCAATATGTTTGACGAGTACTATTTTTCCGTTACATAGGATGTTTCTGCCGCAGTCAATATAGTTGTTTCTACTGTGGGGACTCCAGGGGAGAGGGAGGGTGCAGTACCGGGACTTCAGCAACACAAACTCCCCAGAGTTTGACGGGGTCAAGGACCTGATCATTCCCATGAGGTGGCTATCTGACGTGGAGGGTTGTTTCTTCACATGCTCGTACCCAGAGGAGTAAAAGGTCAAGTTCACCTTGAACCTTCTTCGTTTGGGGGTAAAGTACCGGTGGAAGCTGGTAACCAATGCTTATTCTCCCATAGAGAAGGTCGCAGTGACATGGGAGCATTTTACATAGATATTCCATATTGAGTGTGTTTCACTCGTGGAGAATGGAAGGTTAGCCCAAAAGTATCTGTCATTGAAGCCAACGACAAAGTCATTGACAGAGATCACCAAGATGTTTACTAAGACAACCCTTTTAAACCCCGAGTATCCTGCTTTGGAGCAGGTGCAGATGTCTTGTTACTTGAGCATGCTCAAGATGGAGATTTGTGAGTTTTTGTCGACCCAGAGATATGGTTCTCTCTCCGAGTTGCAATCCTTCGCTCGAAGAAGGGAGATTGAGATTTAGACCCAGACAGGAGAGAAGAGGCAGACCCCCGTCTAGTCATAGGTAGTAATGAAACGGTTTAAGCCCGCTGATTCATGACCGAGGAGACAAAGAGGCTGCAAGGCAGACGCATGAGTAAAATGTCGATCAACATCTGGATGCCACACATGTGGCAGGAAGCGGCACATTGCAAGGGATTGTTATCAGCAGGCCCCATTGCCGAGCACCAGAATTTGCTCCCATTGTGATCAGGTTGGCCTTATGAAGGCCAACTGTCCCTTGCTCTCCACACTAGTACATGCACCAGCTACGACTACTTTGAGGATTACAGATGGATGTTTGGGGAGGGTTGAGACCTCGAAGGCCAGGGGTCTTTCTTTTCAACTCTCAACGGAGGAGGCCAGGGCGGCTAGCGTCGTTACTGGTATGTATGCATTTATTTTTGTTCAGTTCTTTCATGTATTCTTATGCTTGTAATTTTGATAGGTACCTTCTTAGTGAATTATTTGCCTGCTCTTCTACTTTTGGACTCAGATGCGAGTCCGCCCTTTGTATCTCAGTCCTTCATTAGGGATTTTTGCATGATTCTTGGAGAGTTGAAGTGTCCGTTGTGAGTTTTTGTCACCAATGAACAAGGGGTTTCTACTTCGAGTGTTTTTAGGGATTCTACTTTGTAGATATCTGGGGTGCCTTAACCAATTGACTTGATTCCTATCCTTATGGGGGATGTGTGCGTGATTGTAGGGATAGACTGGTTGAGTAGATTCGGAGCCATGATCGATTGTGAGAGGCAACTGGTAGTAGTTCGAACCGCAAGTGGGGGAGAACCAACTATTTACGGAGAGGGTACCATGGTTGGTTTGGCCTTTTGTTCAACTTCTAGGGATCGATAATATCTTCAGCATTGGTGTTTGGGTTATCTTGCTTATGTGGTTGATACTTGGGATGATAGGAGAGTTTCGGTTATATGTGCCAGTAATCAGAGAGTTTTCATATGTATTTCTGGAGGATTTACCCGGTGTGCCTTCCGTGAGGCAGGTTGAGGTCAGGATCGATCTGATCCCTAGTGCAACACTTTGGTAAGGCGTCGGATCGTACTACTAGAGATGCAAAAGTTGTACTCTAAGCTTCAGGAGTTGTTGGTCAAGAAGTTTATCTGGCCGAGCAGTTCACCATGAGGAGCACTGATTTTGTTTGTAAAGCAGTATGATGGGTCTCATCGTATGTGCATAGACTACTGAGAGTTGAACAAGTGAATAATGAAGAATCGTCACCCACTCCGTAGGATTCATGGCCTTTTTGATCAGTTTTAGGGTGCATCTTCATTCTCCAAAATTCATATGAGGTCGGGTTACCACCATATGAGATTCAGGGAGGAGGATGTGGAGAAGAAAACGTTCAAAACTCATTATGGTCATTACGAGTTCGTGGTGATGCCTTTTGGGCTCACCAACGTACCTACAATGTTCATGGATTTGATGAACTAGGTATGCAGGCCGATGCTCAACCGATCAGTTATTGTTTTCATTGATGATATTCTGGTCTACTCCAAAAACAGGGAACAAAATGAGGAGCATGTAAGAGAGCTACTTGGAGTACTGAGATAGGAAAGGCTTTATGCCAAGTTCTCTAATTGTGTTTACTATTTACGAGAGGTCCAATTTCTGAGACACCTCGTCAATAGGAACAGGATTCTGGTTGATCCGGCCAAGATTGAGGCAGTGATGTTCTGGGAGGTTCCGAAGTTCCCATCTGAGATTCAGAGCTTTTTTAGGATTTCTCCAAGATTGTTGTTCCTCTGACCCGCCTCACGAAGTACAGTGTGGAATTCGTTTGGGGCATGAGCAGCACGCTGTATTTGAGACTCGAAGGAGGAAACTATGTGAGGTCTCGGTATTGAACCTTCCTGAGGATGTTGAGGATTTTATAGTATTTTGTGATGCGTTGATCATGGGTTTAGGGGTGGTACTCATGCAACAGGGTAAAGTCACAGTTTATGCATCAAGGCAGTTGAAGCCTAATGAGGCTAGGTATATGGCGCATAATTTGGAATTGGGTTTGTAGTTTTCTCCTTCAAGATTTAGCAACATTATCTCTATGAGGTCCGATATACCATCTACATGGATCACAAGAGTTTGAGATATCTTATGGATCAGATGAATCTGAACATTAGGTGGCACAGATGGCTTGACATGGTCAAGGATTATGACTGTGAGATTCTCTATCATCCGGGGAAGACCAACATGGTCGTCGACGCTTTGAGCCACAAGGCGGCTAGTACTCCTATTTGAGAGCACTATTTAAGGATGACCATCGACTCCCCACTTCTGAATTTGATCAGGGAGGCTTAGGCGTAGGGATTCAAGAGGGAAAATTGGAAGAAGGAGAAGATCCGAGGTCATATTGATATACTTTCTATTAATAGTCGCAGATTTTTGACCCAGTGGAGTCAGGTTTGGGTTCCATTTTCTGGCAGGGTCAAGAAAATAGTATTAGAGGAGGCACATAAGTCCAGGTTCTCGATTCACCTTAGAGCCACAAAGATGTATCGAGACTTGAGACTTAGTTATCGTCGGTCATGCATGAAGCGAGAGATATAATGGTATGTAGAGAGATGCTTGACCCGTTGGATGGTCAAGGCTGAGCATCAAAGGCTGCATGGAAAGTTGCGACCCTTAGAGATTCCCATGTGGAAATGGGAACAAGTCACCATGGAAATCTCTAAGGGTCGCAAATCACCATGGAAATCTCTAAGTCAAGTTGGGGAGAATTGTAACATCCCGAGATTTGGTAGGTATTCCCAAACCCTCTTTTATCTTTTCCTTGTCGTTTGTAGTCCTTAGGGTTGGATGTGAAGAGACAAGAAAAAATTAACGGCCAAAGTTTGCAAACATTGGGCCAGGAGGGAGTATGTTGCGTGTACATAAGAGTACGCTAGGCGTACTAAGTTCGCCTTAGTACGCTTGGCATACACTAGTGTACGCTTGGCATACTAATGTATGGGGGAAACCCTAATATATAGGGTTTGGGGCCTATATAAGCAACATGATGAGCATCACACCTCCTTTACCTCAGCCTCCATAGATTATATTCATCCTCCCCAAAACCCTAGCCTTTCCTTGTGTATTTAAGTGTAGCACCTGGTTCCTGGTACGTAAAATTTATCTAAGTATTTTACATTTTTGGCCTTGGACTCGGCAAGTTGTAGGCCCGACTCGCCGAGTAGAGACGGGTTTGGGAGCATGTTTAAGTTGGCGACTCGGCGAGTCCCCGCTGTCTGATGAAACCCTAAATTTCAAGGGTTTGCACCCTATTTAAACCCTCTTATCCGCCCCCAAGCTCGCCCCCTTCACCCTCAGAGCTCTCTACTTCGTCCAAGCCTTGTTCCTTGTGAGATTGAAGCATTTTGGTGTGTTTTCTTGAAGATTTTTTGAGGGAAGGAGAGTAGATCAAGAAGAGAATAAGGAGGCCAGGCATCCTTGTGTTATCTCAGTGATTTCCTTGAGGTATAACTCAGTTTCCCCCTGTTTTCATGCTTATAGTCCCATATAGCTCCATGAAAGTCCTTCTTGAGCCTTTCCCCAAGCTTGTTTGTGTAGTAGGGTTTGTAACAAGTTGTTTAGCCTCTAGATCTAGGCATGATTGAGCTCCAGGAGCTTGGATCTACTACCTTTATGGAGCCATATTGCATGAAAGCCCTAGATCTACTCTTTTAGTGCATTTTGAGCCCTAAAACCTTCATTGGTGTTTATTCACACGTAAAGTTGGAAACTTTACGTGTTAATTGAGCCTTAGAAACCCAGATCTATGAATGGCATGAGCTGGATTCAAGCAAAATCGAGTATATAGTATTTGCATGTGGCGGACTCGGTGAGTCGTTCTTCGGACTCGGCGAGTCGAGTCGCGAGTCCCCGAGTTTTCCCCCTTTTCGTGTTTGCGGGTTGGGGTAGTGAGTCATAGGGTGTGACTCAGTGGGTCAGAAGCCGAACTCACTCATGAAGTAACTCGGCGAGTCAATGCCATGACTCGGCGAGTTCAAGGAAATCCTCTTGCCTCAAGAATAGACTCGGCGACTTGTTCATACAACTCGACGAGTCTCAGCATAGAGTGTTCTTCGGATGAAGATGAACTCGACGAGTTGTTCATACAACTCGGCGAGTAGGAGGAAGGACTATTGGACTTTGGTTTAGAAGGAAAACTCATCGAGTCAATTCCTAACTCAACGAGTAGAGACGGGTTTATGGTCAGACAAAGGGATAGGGACTCGGCGAGTTGGCAAGCCAACTCGACGAGTCGGGTCAACTGACAGTTGACTTTGACCTTGACTCTTGGTTTGGTTAGGGGTAAATGGTCATTTTACCCTAAGGTCGGTTAGCAGTATTTGACTAAGTGTTTTGTGGGAATTATAGCCGGAGGATTTCTGGGGCAGCAGCAGCAGAAGACAGTTGGTTCCCATACAGACTAGTAGCTACCTTTCGAGGTGAGTTTCCTTCCAATAGGAACGGGTCTAAGGCACCAAGGTCGGACCGTATAGACGATATGATAGTATCGGAGTGTGGGCAGAGCCCGTATCTCTTAATTGAGTCTGATGATGCTATATGCTGGCTTGGTAGAATTGTTTATACTCGTTGTTTGTGTGATACTTGTATGTTTTGGTTTAGATAGCGAAGTGTGGGCGAGGCCCGTATCTCCTAGATAGCGGAGTGTGGGCGAGGCCCGTATCTCCTTGAGTGTGGGCGAGGCCCGTATCTCCTAGCTGTTAATTATATGATTGTATGGTATGGGGTATTATGGGGGAACTCACTAAGCTTCGTGCTTACAGTTTTCAGTTTTGGTTTTAGGTACCTCTTCTTCGAAGGGGAAGGAGATGGCATGGTAGCGGCCCATCACACACATGCCTCATATTCCGCACTATGAGACCCTCCTGGGAATTTGTACTCTGACATTATCATGTTTTATAAAAATGCTTTTCAAGACATGCGATAACTTTTATGAAATGATATTATTTGGTGAACGTTTTAATTCTAATGTTCGTTAAGTATATGTTCTAAAAATGAATTTTTTTGGATCGTATTTTTGGGACGTAACATTAAGCTTATTTGGTGTGTTCTTGAGTTTTTTTAGAGGAAGGTAGTGCATCAAAGTGTTCAAGAAGAAGACCAAGCTTGTAGATTTGAAGTTAACTTGTGCTCAAGAAGCTCCAGAAGGTATAAAGTTCCAAACTTTTATGCATATATGCTTAGATCTCATCATTTTACTTTATTAGAGGCATTCCTTGTCCCAAAAGCCATAAGGTGGTGCATGTTGTGTTTTGGACGAAAATAGTTGTCCTTCTAGACTCTTTGAGGGACCCTGAGTGATAAAAATGAGGTCCAATTAGCTGTATAAGTCCCATGCATGAAGAAATAAGGTCTTAATGGATTAATACCGAGCATTAAGAACTTTATGGACATCCAAAGTGATAAAGTTCACGACTTTATGGATCCTAGGCACATTAGGTCTCTGGATCTAAAGTTTGGGCTTAAGTGCTTAAGAGATTAAGCATTTAATAAGGTTTTGGTAAATCATCCAGTACGCCCAACGTACTGGGTCAACCACCCCGATGGTGGTCAACATTTGGATGAGTACGCCCCGCGTACGTCCTCTGGTTGGGCTTTTGTCAAATGGGCTTCGGATTTGGTCTGTTTATGGACTAATGGAATTGGGCCTTTTCTAGACTCTGTAAATGAGTTATTTTGGGCTAGGTAGTGATAGTGGGTCATGGGGTTAGGCATAGTTAGGAGGTTGGGCCCAATTTAGTAAATTGGGCCAATAGTGGACTTATATATGTGGACTTTCAAGTCAAGGACTGGGTATTTGGGCCTGGGCCCAATAAAGAGAGTGGACTTAATGAATGGTGTGAAAATTTAGTCAAGAAGGTTATTTTGGGTATTAATTTGGTGTTTATTGTGTAATAGTTTGGGATTCCCGGTGAGACAGCAGTAAGCGATTTGCAGTATTTCAGCACTAATTGCGAGGTGAGTTATCCTCACTATATCAATAGGGTCTAAGGCACCAAGGCCGACCCTTTATGGTTTCTATCTGGTTTATGGCATGATATGACTATTGATTACGTCGTGGTAGTTAGGATGGTGATATGCTTATGCGTAGTGACCTAGTTAGGTCAGTGTCCTGGTTATAGGATGATACTATGTTAGTGACCGGTTTGGTCGGTATCCCGGTTATTGCAATGTTGCTATGATTAGTGATCTGTTAGATCGGTTTGACTTTTATATGATATGAGCTAGCGTATGATATTTATGTGCACCTGTTTGTTTGACTGCGGGTTGGGTTGAGGCGGTCCTGCTTTGTGTGTAGGCCAACATACCCGGTGAGCGATCCGGATAGGCTGTAGGCCCTGCGAGGCAGTCCAGTCATGTCGAAGGCTCGGGAGCGCACCATATAGGCTGTAGGTCTTGCGAGTCGGTCCAGTTAGGCTGAAGGCTCATTATGCATGATGATCTATATTTGTTGATATGATATGTTTATGGTTATATGAGGATGGTATTTTGGGGGTAGCTCACTAAGCTTTCGTGCTTACAGTTTCAGTTTGTTGTTGCAGGTACTTCTGGTGATCGCGGGAAGGCGAAGGCATGATCGTATCGCTCCTCCTGTTGTTATGATTTTTATGATTTGATACAAGGATACTCTGATATTTATTATTTTGAAACAAACTATGTAATGTTGAATGGTTTTAAGTGTTTTGAAAATGTTTAAATTTGGCATGATTTTTATGGATGTTACAATAATTATTGTAACTATGATAACAATATGCTAGATTCCTCAATAATGTTAATGTCTACATCAAGATCTATTAAAGAAGGACTAACCAGGTAAGATCATATCAGAGGTAGGGTCCATTTGGTATATAGAGTATACTGTTTGGAAATCACACTTTAAACACCTCACTAAATCTAGCCTAGACATCACTCACATAAGTAGATCAATATGTATTATGACATGAAATCACTAATAAATCTTACTTATAGATTCTTAATAATGATTATAAATATAAATATAAGTTACACTTAAAGCAAAATAGGTGTAACTTAACTTATAGAGTTTTCTGAAAAAATTTCAGAAAGTTTGCAGGCAGAACTTTGAACCGGATGCTTCTAATTGCCAGGCTCTTTGACGCTCCAGAGATCCGCTAAACTAAGATACTCTGATACCTTGAAGAAAACCCCAAAAGATCGACACTTAGAGAGTGAGTGAGAGGGAGAGAGAGTTGAGAGAGATTTTTAGTGAGGAAGGAATGTGAAATTGCAAGCCATTTATAAACCTGATTTGGGGCAAAATGTGCCGTGCCTAGACAAGGGGTGTGTCTCACCCTAGCTTAGTCAACAAGTCCTCCTCAATAAATGTGACACGTTGCACGATGTCTGTGGTGTAACGTCGCAATCTCGGGCAAAATATATCTAACTTCAAAAAATTGTATCTCTCCCGTACGAGCTCCTTTTTCGATGTTCTTTATATCCACGCGTAAGTATTTTCGAGTACTATAAGTTCCATTTAGACTCGATTGGCTAATTCTTGTTTCATTTTAAATTTAACAGACTATGAAGATTACACTGTATAAGACCATGCAAAATTCATAACTTCTTCATTCGAACTCCTTTCTCGACTGTCTTTATATCGACGGATTCTTATTCACGAGATCTTCAACTTTTGTTTACGTTGTTTTGGTTAACAATCAACCAATTTTAATTTTGATTTTTATGTTCACACTGTTAAGCCGAAACTTCAAAAATCATAACTTACTCATATGAAGTCAGTTTTGGGCAGTTCTGTATATGCATGCTCTCACTTTTACGATTACTACGAATTTCGTTTAGACTAATTAGGCTAATAAGCAACCCATCTCTGATTCACTATTTACGACACACTTTTGTCGTATATAGTTGAACACAAAACTTCAACGGATCATAACTTATTCATACGAAGTCAAATTTAAGCGTGTCTTATATCTTTGAGATCGTCACCACGACTACTTCAACTATCATCAAAGCTATTTGTCCTGAATAATATTTAATTTTTAATGTTTATTTTAGCCCTATTTTAAAATATGTTTTTACACAAGTATTATATATACACGATATTCATCCAATTTCCATACACATAATATTTAAACACATATGTTCAATTAATTCTCATTCATTTATTCATAAAATGTTATAATCATCGAATGACGTAAATACATCTTTTATAACTAATGTCTAGCGAGAAACGTGGACGTTACACAAAATATCAGGGAGTTGCACATGTCGTTGCAAAAACCACTTGGTTGTGTAATCTTCTCCATGAGCTTCACTTTTTGCTTATAAAAGTTACCCTTGTGTTTTGTGATAATAACAATGTAGTCTATCCGCCAACCATCTGGTCTAACATTAGCGGACCAAAGTTATTGAGATTAACATCTACTTTGTTGGCAACAAAGTCTCCATGGGGCATATCCATGTGCTTCATGCCCTCTCCTCATCATAATACACGCACACTTTCACGAAAGGTCTTCATTCGCCACAATTCTAGGAGTTTAGATCTAGTAAAATCCGGTCATCTACTCTCGATTGTTTTGGATGTTAGCATGTACATGTATCATTATATTTGTATTTGTATTAATCGGACAATGTATTGTATGCTCGAGTCCATAATCTATGTGTAAATATCTTTAATTTGCTGTGATGAATGGAAATCATAACGGGAAATATTGCCCTTCATAAATTTGTATATTTAGTGTGCAATTATGTATTTACTTATATGTTGATTTTAAAATAGAGATGTTACAAGATCCATCATCACCACATATTTATATTTTAGGTATTCCTTGTTTATCACTTTGGCATAATTATTTTTCTCCTTTCGTTTAACCATGGAAGGTATCAAGATGATTTCTCAACTTCACAAGTCGAGTCATGCATGTTTGAAAATGGTTTCGGTTTAAATCACCTAGCCATATATAAGAGTACGTGGTTAATACATGAAAATTTAGATATTTAATGACAATTATCCCAAATTTTTTAATCAACGAAAGCTTGAAACGAATGGTTTTAACTTTTTATTTTTACTTTTTATTATTTATTTATTTGTAAATAAATTATAAAATACTATTTTAAATTTATATTTTAGAATAGAATTTGAAGTAACTATTAATCAATCTTATGTAATAATTATCGATAATTTCTAAAGTTATGTTAATGATTGCAAGATTCTTGTTGGGTTTGTCAATTAAGAGTGGATTTTGTTTATGGAAAGCGAAGTTAGGTGGGGTACACAAAGGGGACAATTTGAGTTGTATTCAACAACATAAAGATTAAATAGAGTTCTAGCAACTACTCAATCTTCAATAAATCAAGATAACACCAATCAACCAAGATGTGAACCATGACTTCAACTTGTATCTTGTTTTTTTCGTTTTCATAATGTTGTATCATTTTAATTGTTCTCTTTATATTCATTTTAATTCATGCTTCACATAATTTAATATTTCATCCGTCTAAAAATTATTGTTTACGGACAAAAAAACACACAAATTAAGGAAACATTAATTAACATTAATTTTATTAAATGAAATGACAATTATATCTAGAGGTGGTAATAGGTCGACCTCGGTTGGGTTCGGGTTCAACACATTTAATAATTGGGTTGAAATTTTCAATCCAACCCAACATGTTTATTTAAATGTATTGATATTTCCAACCCAACCCAACCTTTTAGATAAATAGGTTGTCACCGGATTTACATGTTTATGTAGTTCCCCATCCAACCTATTAAATAAATTGGTTAAACTTAAGTTAACCCATTTAAAATCAATTAAATAAATTATGTAATTATATATTATATAACTTAAAGTATAAAACTTCATAATTATGACAAAAGCACATTCCTAATTAATAAAAACAAATAAATTGTTAAAATAACATTAAAAATGTTTAATTGTATAGTGATTTTGGAGAGTGACCAGTATTATGGATGCTAAAAAATGATGAAAATTAGTATTGAATTTTATTAAACATGGATAATAATAATGCAACATTATAATTTACAAATTAATATTTTGATTTATATATATATATATATATATATATATATATATATATATATATATATATATATATATTAAAATTAAATGGGTTGACGCGTTAAAAACGGGTTGATAATTTTTATCTAATCCAACCTATTTAATTAAATTGGTTAGACAGGTTGATCCATTTAAGTTAAATGGGTTGAAAATCTCAACCCAACCTGCTAATTTTGGGTTGGGTTCGGGCTGTGTTGGTGAATTTGGTCGATTTTTGTCAGCTCTAACTATATCATTTTGTTGCATTTAATTATATGGTAGTTGAATTTAATTTCATTGTACTTTAACTAATAATGAATGGTATTTAGGTAAAAATAATATTTATTTTAGAAGTGGACAATTATTTTGGGACAAAAAAAAACATAGAGTATTAATTTAAGACGGATGGAGTAGTTTTTATGGATTTGTAGGTAGGTCATGAAATGTTTCTTAAATATATAGTTCTGGTTTAAGTACAAAGATATAGCATCTTTTCCTAATAACAAACTATATTTCTTAAATATGTAGTTATGGTTTAAGATTTGCTATTCACATGTTTATTCAAATATTAGATGTGAGATAATTTAAATCCATATTTTTAGGTTATCTTTACAAA
The DNA here is from genome assembly GCF_051521515.1 of Lactuca serriola. Taxonomy (NCBI): domain Eukaryota; kingdom Viridiplantae; phylum Streptophyta; class Magnoliopsida; order Asterales; family Asteraceae; genus Lactuca; species Lactuca serriola. The sequence goes on along the minus strand of NC_136414.1, from coordinate 11,691,473 downwards.
TCTCAATCATGAAAAAGGGCTATTTTGACATTACGTTAAAACTTTTATGGGCTTATCTCCAGACCAGTCTTCTAGAGCTCACATATTTCATGCTCTTGAGGTTTAAATTGTAGAGTGCGAGTCATATACCTTAAACCACATATTATGTACAGTTTAATAGTTTATATTCTTGACTAGTGTAAAAAGAAACAAATTGTATAAAATACTTTTCTTTATAAGTGTGGAAAGGTGTAGCGATGGAGAAAACGTTCATTTATTCACATGGTATTCATAATAAGGGAAACTTATGTGTGATCTAGAACTAAACCTTCTCTAGGATGGCAGATAATGGTTGGAGAGTAGATTCTCACATTAATTAGTTCTATTTTTTTTCCTGCGTGTACAAAGGAAGAAACCCTTTTTTTATGGTATCCCTCTCTTACTTTTCCTATCTGTCCTGGGCTTTTCTTTTGTTGTAGTTCTTTACTAGAAGTTCAACTTCAGACCTCACAAGTTCACTATAGATCTATCTACTACATATATATCCACAAGTTCAAAGGTAGATTCAGATAAATCTAATCCCTGTCTACCTGTCTAGTTCTTACTGTTGACATTTGTACATTTTGAAACTACCTTTACGATAATGAATTATGAATTCATAATAACTTCAAACAAGTTTTAGCATCAAGTCAATAAAATGATAAATACACAATGTATAGGAAATCAAATGAATTCGAATATTTTATGATCCACTTTCTCTCCTTTATATTATTCGGTTATTAAAGTCAAAACTATCATATTTGAATAAACATAAAATCTTTATTGTAAAAAAATTATTTCCCTATAAAAATAATCAATAACAGTCGTTATATATATGAGATTATTATTATTATTATTATTATTATTATTATTATTATTATTATTATTATAATAATGAACCGGCGATATCTATGTCGCTTCGAAATAACCAATAGGGTGCGAGTTTACGAAATTAATTATCCACCTAGTTCTAAGTCCTAACAATTTATAATATAAGCTCATGTCTCTTAACAGACATTAGACAACTTAAAGTTTATTTAATTACTTTCAATATAATTATTAATCCAATCATGATTAGCTTGGTGGAAAATTATTTTAGTAACCACTTTAATGAATCTGGGTAGGTATTAGAGTTTCCTTGGTTTAAAAAATAAATTTCAATGATTAAAAACACGAATCGTGCATTTTCTTTAAGGAAAAGCCGTTTTCCTCGAAATTGAAGTTCTAATGTAATTTTTCCGTATTTCTTTTAGACCATCCGTTATACCCATCATATACCACATATGTGGTGGATGCCATATCAGCACCACATTCCACTACCATTAACATGGGATACCTACCACTAACACACCACTACACATCATTATTTTTATTTTTTTTAATTCAAAAATACAATAAAATTATTTTTTTTTAATTCAAAAATTAAAATAAAATTACATTTTTTATAATTAAAAAGCATTCATTTTTTTAAAACTATTTTTTCATTAATTATAAAAATAAAATAACAACTTTAAACTACATTACTTAGTTAATCTAGAAAACAAACATTACATTAATAAGAAAACGAACAAACGTACATATAAAAATCATAATCGTCGTTCATGCTATGTTGGTACAAATGTTCTGCGACATCTTCACGAAGATTGAAACACGTTTCACTGTTATGAATTTCAACAACTCGCTCCAAAAAAGCATTCGTTCCGGCTACGAACTCCTCAATTGGAACGACAACGTCGTTCGGATCATACGTGCAAATCGCTCGACCTTCATCTTCAATAATCATATTATGCATTATAATACATGCTAGGACCATTCGTTTAATTCTTTCTTTATCCCAGAGTTGTGTAGCATATTTCACTACATGCCATGTTTGCTTAAGGACTCCAAATGCCCTCTCGATATCCTTTCTCGCCGATTCCTGTTTTTTTGTAAAAAAATTTGCTTTTTCACTTCGAGGAACCGAGTATGCCTTCATCAATGTAGAATAATCCGGGTATATCCCATCACCAAGGTAATAACCATATTTGTACGCGTGCCCGTTTACGTGAACGTCATATCAGGTTCTTTGTCGATCCAAATATCGTTGAAAAGTGGAGACTGGCCAAGAACATTAAGGTCGTTGTTAGACCCCGCTACTCCAAAAAAGGCATGTCATATCCACAAATCTTGAGATGCAACAGCTTCTAGGATGATAGTTGGTTCACCTATATCTCCTCGAGTGAACTGACCACGCCATGCAGTTGGACATTTTTCCCAAGCCACATGCATACAATCTAGACTGCCAAGCATACCAGGAAATCCATGCCTCTCTTCATGAGCCGGATATAATCTCTCAATATCACGTTGAGTAGGTTTACGCAAATATTCTTCGTGAAAAACCTCATAAACACATGCAGAAAACCAATCTACACATTCAACTGCGGTCCTCTCGGATACTTTCAAGTATTTTTCAGATGCATCAAATGCTATACCATATCCCAAATACCTAAGAGCAGCCGCACATTTTTGTATACTACTAAAACCCATTCTTCCTCTAGCGTCGGGTTTTTGTTTGAAAAAATCATAACGAGATTCTAAAGCATTACTAATACGTAAAAATATAGCCTTATTCAGATGGAAACGACGTTCGAACGAGTCGTCATTATAAAGACAATTATCGGCAAAGTAATCACGTACCAATAAGTCGTGTGCGGCTTGGCGATCACGATTGACGACCGCCCTTGTATGCGCTGCATTCGAACTTTCTTCGGCATGAACGTGTTGCACAACATTAAAGAATGTCTCGACGAATTCTACGTCGTCATCCGAGTCAAAACTTTTTAAAAATTCCATATGTATTGTGGGATCCATGTGTATGTATTTTGTGGTTTAGAGAATAGAATGGGGTGTAATAGAATGTGTATGTATGTGTATGTGTTTTGGTAATAGAAGTTTATTTATAATTGAGTTTGAAAAAAAAAACGGCCAAAATAGCCGTTCAACGGCCAAAAACCAAACAACCAAAATGAAATGCATCGTTTGAATCCGTTGTCCCGAGCACGACCTACCACGAACCACCGGGACGGTGTGCACGTCCGTGGTTCGTGGACACCTCAACCACGAATTGCCTCGTGGTTAGTATACCATACGGCCTTATAACAAAAAATATGCATGTGATGGTGATTTACTGTCATCAAGTGTTTAGTATAATTGAAATTGAGTCGAGACAAATTGAGTTTATTTTTAACTATTTGGAGTTACAGATTGTATACTCGAAAAAACTAAAATGAATATGGGAACGTAGGAGTCCGTGGGAAACATCCCTTGTGGAGTTCCAAAGGGATGTTACCCCTAACGGGATCCAAGGGTTAGAGCCTTTGACATAGGTCCCACTGGCCTTGCTAATGGGCAGGGTTAAAGGGGTTGTAATATTTGATGAGACACCCTACGGTTATAAAACAAACTTGAACTATCTAAAAGTTTAGGTTGGTCAGTCGGTTCTAAGACTAATTGAACACATAATTAATAGTTAGTACTCCTATGGATCTAAATATGAAGCATATGCCTAGTACTAGTCAAATGGTTTCACAACTCGAGTATTTAAACCCATTGAGTTTTTAATGTATGACATGCCTAACACAAATATTTGTTCCCAATAGTTGGTATGATTGGTTTTCAGTACTAGTCAAATGGTTTCACAACTCGAGTATGACATACCTAACACAAATATTTGTTCCCAATAGTTGGTATGATTGGTTTTTAGTGGGACCATCGCTATAGGCTCTACCATTGGACCCCGCCAAGGCAGATGCCCCGTATCTCTCGTGTTCCTGAGTTCACTTTAACTTATCCGATGGTATACATCAAACCTCTACGAGATTGGAATCCTCTAAACAAAAATACTCAGCCACTTGTAGACAAGTACTCTTCAATATTAGTAATCCAATTTGCATTAGAATATCCCTTCACTATAGAGGGAAATCTATGATATCACAAACTGTAGTATTTGGTTTTCTTAAGATATTTGAGCACACTCATTGTTGCTTTCCTATGATAAGTACTACGGTTACGAGTGAATCTACTCAATTTTCCAACTACAAAGGCAATATTCGACTTTGTGCTAGGCATGTCATACATTAAAAAGTCAATGACGTTTGAATACTCGAGTTCTGAAACCATTTCACTAATAGTGGAGAGTACTTTTCTACAAGTGGTGGAGTATTTTTGCTTGGAGGGGTTGCAATCTCGTGAAGGTTTGGAGTATGTTATCAGATATGTTAAAGTAAATTCAGGAACAAGAGATATACGAGCCATCTAAAGGTTTATATCGATCAGATACACTTCAAGTATATAAAGAACAAAAGCAAACTAATTTAAATAAATAAAGAACAGAAAGTAAAGAACACAAGGAATTCTCCAAATTCTCTTTCACCAAGGAAGGCGTTGTCACAAACACGGTCACAAGGACGATTATGACACCAAACCACAGGTTACATTAGGGTTTCACCCTAATGTTGAATATATACTAATTTATACACGTATATCCCTTGACTGAAGGGATTGTATCTAATCTATACTAAAAACTAATCTTTATCATTAAGATATCAAATCTGATATCTATTCTATACTTATATGTATCATTACCTAATATACAAAAGATTACATAGAATAATTATCTTCACATTGACGCTGATATACTTGATACACGTTGACACTGATAGTGATGTACATGCTGACGCTGATAGATAGTGTGTAGAGTGTTTGACTCATCAGATCATCAGGTATGACCTTACAATCTCCCGCTTCTAATGATGTCCAAACTAATCTTCAATGAATCATTTAGCTTGTGCTCCCCCTGAGAGTAAGATTGAAAATTTAAGTTCTCCAGCTTTAACAAATGCTCCCCCTGAGAAAATAAATGACTTTCCATTTTTTATTGTCAAATAATTGAGTAGCATTTATGAATCGCAGCAGACGAACGAAGAGATGATGAGCTGAGCTTGACTCCCCCTTAGATTTTTCTTTTCTTTAGATCAATAACATTTAGTAGTTTCTTTAGTTTTAGCAAGATTTCTTAAGCTACTATAATAAGATTATCTCCACCTTTTTGACATCAACAACAAAAATAGTTATGGACTTGTAATCTAGTAAGATTGTGATGTCTACTGATAGTATAGGTTTGAACGACCATTCACAGACATAGTATTGCGAGATCTCATCAGCGTGTGGTTTCATACGCTGACTCATTAATCAATTTTATTAGAAGAAAAGGGCAAGGGTGGTATGATGCGTGTAATATATTCTGGTATAAAATGTACCCATCAGCAAAGAGTGTCAAAGTTTTATCAGTGTATGGTTAATACAGTGAATCATTAACTTCTTAATAGAAGAATTATTGGCAAAGAATGTCTAGATCCATGTAATACATCACACACAATGGTTTCCCCATCGACATAGATTTTTTGAATTCTCATCAGCGATTGGTATCCCTGAATAATAAAATTCTAAAGAAGAATGTAAGGAGAGAATGGATTGCTTCAGTCATGCTAAGTTGGAATCGGCATGAATCATCAATAGTAGAAACCCATCAACAAGAGATGGTTCAATCCTTGCATCATATACTTAGTTGCAGTCTAGAATCAAAGATTAACCGTTAATTTACTATGGTACCATGTCATACCTCAGACTAGGAGATCAAGGACATGAATAACCCTTTGTCATTTGAGGACCAGACAAGTAAATCTTACGCTGATGACTATGCACTCAGATTAAGCTATTGGGTTATGCTCAATGTTTCAACCGAACATGAGACTTGATGCATACGACAAGCATGCTTCCAGTGACGAAGTTAGGTAAGAGATAATTGAATAAGAGTGGACACCCAAGCCTTACTACATTTTTTTAATTTGGACCAGGCAATATCACTTTGAAAGCTTAGGCTATGCTAGGCAATCAACGTGAGTGGGTGACTCAATGTTCTCAGCAGATGGTCTCACTGATGAGATACTTAGAGAGATTTAGGCACATACATAAACATGCTTTTAAGGACAATAAATTGTTAATGGTTACATACTTGGCTTGAGAAGTGTCACTGTTAACCTCAATAAGAATGGTATAAAATAATAAATAGCAAATAATATAAGAATATAAACAAAAGAGTTAGTCAAACAATGAAATATTCTAAAAGCAAAATATATGCATCTTTTTCAGAAAGATGATAAAGACTTGATCCATAAAATCTTTTTATTTAAATGGCCATAAATGAACTTCTATTTTCTGAGATATCTACCCATTGACACTGTCTATAAAATAAAACACAAGCAAATATAAACCCAAAGATATACAAAACATCTCACTATAAACCAATAGTGATGAAGCCATTTATCATTGGAATGTTGCAGAGGGACGCTAAGATTCATATTCATCAAGAGCAAGAGAAGAGCAGAAAACAGTCTTTGTAACCAACGCGTTAACTGGCTCAAATCTATGAAACCATCCTGTTTTCAAGATCAAAATGAGGAAATTCGAGGTTTTATCGGTTTATAAGCCAGTAGATGATAACAAGACTTACTGCATTCATGGTTGCTCCTTGCATCTATAACAATGAGTGGAGGAGAAAAGGGAACATTCACAAGAATAAGAAGGAATGACGCCACTCTTTTTTATCAACACCAAGAGCATTCAGAACATTCTAGATGTCTCCAGCTCTTGCAAACTCTGGAGGAAGAAGGTGCAGATAAATCTTAGTTAGGCCTGAAAGATAGATAAAAGAGAGAGGAGAATACGTGTAAATACTAGAAGCAAAGCTTAGACAGACTATGTAAAAATCTATAACATTAAGAAAAGCAACATTTGTTTTTGTGTCTTTGAGTTTTTATAAAGCAAACAGAAGCAATGTTAACCCAAACAAGTTAGAAAACAATTAAGTCATTGAAAGCAATCAATTTGTTTAGAGTCTTTTCATCTAATGCCTTGGTGAAAATGTCAGCAAGTTGATCAGTGGATGGAATGTAGAACTCATAGTTTATTTTATTTCCTTCTTTTTTATAGTTTATTTTAGTATTTTTATCTCTTTTTACTAGTATTGCATTGTATATTCTTTGTTTTCTTTATCATGTATTGTGTCGAGTACTTTCTATTTTGCATGAGGTATTTTGTAGGGTTTTAGAGCTCATTGCGGTTGTGGATTAGCTTGGAGATGGGATTTATGGGTTTTCGAGGCATTATTAGGCTTTCTGGATCCATCAAAGAAGAATTAGGCTTAAAATGTTGAAGACTTGGATGAAGCAACTTTATAAAGATGGATCTTGGATTCTTATTTTGGGTTTGGACTATCCATATTTTAAATCTTGAAGATGATTGGCCAAATTTGAATCATGTGAGGTATGGAGGGGACCAAGGGAATCTTGTGAAGTGGGGTAGTGTAGTGGAGAAAAAGAGCCAATAGCATTCCAGCATCATTTGCAAGGGTGGAGTCTCTGTCGTGCAAATTTGCAAGGGTACCCGCACAACTACACAATTTGGGGCATTTTGGTCATTTTGCTCATGATTTACTTTATGGGTTAGGTCTAGTAGCTCACACTTCAATTTTCCACCATTAGAGTGCATTGGAGGTGACTTTTGGGAGCTTGATACACATTCTTCTCATCTTTCTAAGTAATTGTTAGTTTCTTGATGCAAAAACACTTTTGTGAGTGTTATTTTGTTGCCATGAGTGGCTAGTTTCTTTATTCTGATTAAGTTTGGATAAAACCCTTGAATATTTGTGCATTTTGAAGGATTCATGCTTAATTGTCATTTATCTTATGTTTATCATTCTAGTTGATATTTCTTATGCTTGTTTAATACTTTGATCATGAGCTTGGTACTTGAATAAGCAATTCTTGGTTTAGCATTGAAACATTGAACTTACTTAGAACAAGGGCTTTATGATGGTAGAAATCATCTCTAGCTTATGAATCATGACTCCTTTATTGATGTGTAAGCATTGAGATCCTCTAGGATTTGGGGATTCCTTCATTCTTAAGGCTAACCAACTTTCTTGGGTTCAATTGCTTTAATTGAATCCTTGATTTTGATTAAGAAGGTGTGTTGTGGGCTTCCCCAAGCTCCATACTACCTATGAGGAATCTTGACATATCATGCTTCCTGATTACTATAACCAATTTGGGATGAATGATAAGCTTTATACTGAATCCTAATGATAAACACACAAATGTTCATTGTGTTGAATAGCCTTGGTTGACCAATTCTCTCCAATATTTGAGAATCTCACCATCTTGCTTAATTGCAAGCATTTTAGGTATTCAATTCTTTTAGTTTTCAAGCAATCACAACCCCCTTTTTAGTTTAATTGTAGTTAGTTAGTTTTATTACACTATTTCTATTGGATGGCATTGATGATTGAATACAACCATTTCCCTGAGGATCGATACCCCTTTTTACCATTATATTATGTTTTATTTGCAGACAAAGGGTGTAATTTGCTTGGTGGACTTGAAATCTCACCAAGAACAACTCCACTTTTCCCTTTTGAAAGATGTCCCTAATGAAGTGATGACGGATATCAATGTGTGTGGTCTTGGAATGATGCACTTGATTATGTATCATATGAATGACACTAGTGTTGTCACAATAGATGGGAGTTTTTGAGAAGTTTAGACCATAATCTAAGAGCTAATTCTTAATCCATAGAATCTGAGCACAACACCTTCCGACGACTACATATTCAGCTTCAACGGTCGAACAAGCCACTGATGTTTTCTTCTTGCTGGACAAGATTACCAGTCTATCTCTTAGCATTTGACCTCCTCATGAAGCACTTTTACGATAAATGCCACAACCATCGTGATCAAAGTCAGTATATCCCACCAAATTAAACTCAGAATCACGGGGATACCATAACCCAAGATTGGATGTATGCTTTAAGTAACGAAAACTCCTCTTTACAGTAAGAATATGAGATTCCTTAGGACTGTCTTGATAACAAGCACACACTATAGTAGCAAACATAATGTCAGGGTAACTGGCAGTAAGATAGAGCAAGGAGCCTATCATTCCTCGATACAAAGTTTTACTTGGATCAGCGCCAATAGACACTGATGAGGATATCAAAGTCTTTAGCGGCTTGTAATCAGAGAAACCATACTTCTACATCATGTCAGCAATATATTTAGCTTGACAAACAAAAATTCCATCAATTAGTTATTTAACTTGCAAACCAAAAAAGAAAGTTAGTTTACCCATCATGCTCATCTCAAACTTTTTAGCCATGATCCTAGCAAATTCTAAACTTAGCTTATCATCACTGGATCCAAAAATGATATCATCAACATACACTTAAGAAAGAATGATGTGTGATCCTGAATGTTTGATGAACAAAGTGTTGTCAATATTTCCTCATTTGTATCCACTTCCAAGAAGATATCTCGCCAATTTGTCATACCATGCTCTAGGTGTTTGCTTTAAACCATTGATAACTTTGTCAAGACGATACACATGATTTGGAAACTCTTCACTTTCAAACCTTGGAGGTTGCTTTAGAAAAAATTCTTCTTGAAGATATTCATGTAAGAAGGCGGTATTAGGATAGAGTTTAAAGTTCTTGAATGAACCAAAGGCAAGAAACAAACGAATTGCTTCAAGTCTAGAAACATGAGCAGATGTTTCATCATAGTCCAACCCTTCCAACTGACAAAAACTTTGAGCCATAATTCTAGCTTTATTTCTTATGATGATCCTATCTTCATCCATCTTGTTCCTGAAAACCCAACGAGTGCCGATGATAGTTTTTCCTTGAGGCTTGGGAACAAGAGACCACACACAATGACGTTCAAAATCATTTAGCTTATCCTGCATAGCCTTGATCCAGTCTGCTTTTTTCAGGGCATCAACTAAATTCTTTGGTTCAATCATTGAGAAAAGTTCACAAACATGCAAAAGTTGTTGTTGACTCTGCTACGAGTGAGAATCCCAGAATTTACATCTCTAATGTTTGAGATTCAGGATGATCTTGAATAATTCTTGGATTCAAAATTTCATTTGCATTACTTTAAGTAGAGTATTCATGACTAGATGGCTCAGATTCTTCAGAGAGGTCAGACTGATCTTCAGAGATAGGTGGTGAGCTAATGATTTAATCAACATTTGGAACAATAGGCTCAGAGTCATTTGGGACGAAATCAGGGACATGGTCCGAAGGACTGTAATTAAGTTCATTCAGAATTGATGTGGGATGATTAACCCAATCATGAATAATTAAGTCTTCATCGAAAGTGACATGACCTATTTCCTCAACAATTTTCCTTGAGAGATTGAATACCCTAAAAGCCTTGGATATATTGTAATAACCTAGAAACACTCCTTCATCAACTTTAGCTTCAAACTTCGAGCGCTGATCTCTTTGATTCAAAATGTAATAAACACACCCAAACACATGAAAATAAGAGATGTTCGGTTTCCTTCCCTTAAGGATCTCAATGGTAGTTTTCCATACTCACTATGTAATTACCTTGCTTTGTAATCATAGAGAACTTCCCATTGCTTGATGAGAGAAATGATTTCATCAGTGGCATAACTTTTCTTTCTTAAAAAGAATGCCCAGGTGAATCATGAAAATTCATCCACAATAACGAGGGTATACTTCTTCTTGACTCTGGACTTAATTGGGATTAGTCCAAAAAGATCCATGTGGAGAAGATGAAGAAGTTTAATAATGGAAGTGCGTGACTCTGGCTTGAAAGAACACTTGGTTTTCTTTCCCTTTTCACATGTTGAGCACAACTTATCTTTGTCAAATTGCATCTTAGGAACTTGTCTTACAAGCTGATTCCATGAGATCTTTGATATGTTCTTGAAATTCAGATGAGATAACCTCTTGTTCCATAGCCAATGTAGATGAGACTAAGCACGTGAGAAGAAGCAGTTGATGGGTTTTGAGCATTCTAACACCCCTAAGTGTACATGCAACCCTAGAAAACCTTGGATCTATATTGGTCTAAATTACATGCAAAATATGATTTCCAAGGTTTATAATCTTATCTAGCATACATGGGGAACTTTTAATCTAAAATATGGCTAGAATTACATACCTTGTAGTTGATTTGATTCCTTGAAAATCTTGAGAGCCTAGCACCCAAGTGTGATGCCTCAAATGCTTCACACAACACCAAATGCTTCAGAATAACTTTAGAGTATGTATAACACTTGTAAAAATCGGTTTGCCCTCTCTTGTTCTTAGTGTGTATCCGATTTTGGTGAGTATCATGTTCCTTATATAGTGTGTCACGTCTAGGGTTACACCATGTAAACCCTAATGTGACATGACTCTTCATTTCCATGACCCACGGGTTTGTAACTCCCATGGAGCATCCTACGGGTTTAACCCAACTTGATAATCCATGGAGCCTTTTAGCCCACTATACAAGTTATGGATGATTTACATAATCAACCCATATATTTAATTAGTCATCTTTTGATCACTTAATTAATTCCAAATTAATTCTTGATCAATACTAACTAAATAAAACTATTAATATATTAGTAGCTTCTGTTGAAGGTAAAAAGTCTCCATCTTGCTCATTAGTTTGATTAGATCTCATTTTATGGAGTTTTAGGGCTTATTCCATCTTTCCTTGAGGCTTTGAGTGTGTTGAGCTTACCAAGAGATTAAGACTTCAGATCTGGACCTTGTGAGGTCCCTAGAGTCCAAAGGTCCCAACTTTATCCAGCTAATAGAAGAGCTTTTATGTTTAAGACCCTAAATGGAAGTTGTTTTGGCATTTCAAACCCTAAGTGCCATGTAGGGATGAGCGTGGGACGGAACCGGTACCGACCCGTACCGTTCCCGATTTCCCAAAAACCGAATTTGGTCAAAAATCAATCCCGAGTACTGAACTGAATTAACATCACCGGTACCGGTACCGGGAATGGTACCGGTTTTCAGTACTAGTACCAGTATCGATGGTACCGATTCCCGAATTTCATGTATTTTGAGTACCAAGAACCCTCATATATTTTTAACTTCAGTACGGTTCGGTACCGGTTCCGGTACGGTACCGGTACGGGATCGGGATTTAGGAAAACTACTCATCCCTAGTGTCATGCATGGATGTAAAGCTTGCAGCTTTACGTGGTATCTCAGACTTGAGAGGCTAGATCTAGAGGTTGGGGTTGTAGCTTTGCCTTAAAACGTCTGAATGAGAAAAGGGTTTGAAGGGACTCGACGAGTCGATCAGCTGACTCGACGAGTCAACTAGGGTTTTCCCCGACAAGTCTGGACATGAGTAACTTGGCGAGTTGATGAGACAACTCGACGAGTTAAGTTGGGTTTTCGCGACATTTCTGAAGGAACGAGGGGAATCGACGAGTCACATAGTTGCACTCGATAAGTCGAGTCAACATGGACTGTTGACTCGAGTGTTGACTTTTGTTGGCTTTAGGGTTTGGTCAAGACAGAGATTCTGGAGACCATGGAAGGGTAGAATAGTCTTTTACCCATTCCAAGAGATTAGATAGAGAAAATAACTTGGTTTATTTGGAGTTGTAATTTAAGTGTTAATTAGAGATAATTATCGTATGTGTTAGGCGGAGGCTAGATCGGTGATTCGTGTACAAGGTCTATTTGCTTACTTACTAGGTGAGTCTTCTCACTATATTTACCTTGAGTGGTAATTTTGTGTAACCGGAGGGTCTTGTGTGCTTATATTGAGTATTGTGATATCCTGTATTATGTTTTTGTGATTTATGTTGTGTATTATGCTGAGCTTTTACTAATTTATGACCGGAGGGTCCACCCGAGTTATGGGACTGGAGGATTCCACTGAGACACATCGACCGGAGGGTCTTAGTTGAGATATAGCCATGAGAGACTAATGAGTTATGTATGGTATTTTGGGGAACTCACTAAGCTTCGTGCTTACCGTGTTATGTGTTATGTGTTTCAGGTACTTCTCAAGATCACGGGAAGGTGTTGACTTGATTGTACACACAGGATGGAGTTTATGTTTTTGAGGATCCTGGATTTTATCAAACACTTTATGAATTTGTGATTTTGATAATTTGACAATTGTGGTTTTTGGAATGTCATATTGAGAATTTTGTGGTTTTGAAAATGAATTTTTTTTTTGAAAATTTACGGTGTTATATATATATATATATATATATATATATATATATATATATATATATATATATGTGTGTGTGTGTGTGTGTGTGTGTGTGTGTGTGTTTGTGTGTGTGTCTGTGTTATATCCTTCGTTACAAGGTTTCACATACAAACTAATACATTACACTAGATACATAACAAAATTTCTTAATTACAAAGATTTCATATAATATAACAACCATGTATCTAGAAAAGAGTACAGTTGCTCACTTAAAATGATTATGTGATCACTAGAAATTCCAATATTTTTTATCTTGTCTTTGATTATGTATCCCAAAAATGTTACAATAACACATCATATTTTAGTATTACAACTCAAAAGATAATTCAATAATTCATTAATTTGACTTAATGCTTTCATTAAGCATTATTGTTCCCTTTTTCTACATACCAACCATATTTCATCATGTTAATTTCCACATGTATTAATCACTTCATACATAAACCAAGCATCATTTAGTAACCATATTATCAATTCAAACCTATAGCTTAAGGTACAAGTCCTTATAGCATGACATAATTACACATCTTAATCCTTTAAGTCAAAATTAATTATACTCCACCAATATGTTATCTACATCACTTAATTCATCAAAATATCACTTCACTTTCTTTTATATCAAAATTCACCAAAATTCAGATTACTATTTATCACCTTCTCTATTTCACACAAACTTGATTTCATGCTCAATTTCAAGGTTTAAGAATAAAATCATACACTAATCATGTTACCGTCAAACCTTCAAAATTACTACTTAATCAAACATAATACAATTCTAGGGTTTGTAAACCCTCTTCCAATTCGACCACAAAACATCAATTAGACATGAGGATAAAGAGTTTACCTTCCGGTAGAGTTTGATTCTTGATTCTCTTGATGTTTCTAGCTCAAGACCTTGTTCTCCAAGTGTTCTAGCCCCCAAAATCACTAAAAACCCTCATATCTGCCTTTTGGAGTGTATGTATGAAAAATGAGAGTAAAAGATTGATTTTATCTCTCAAAACATGTATTTTTTCTAAATTTTGATGTGATGACGCGTCGCGTATTTCATCTAGACGCGCCGCATCCGCATAGTAATTCTATCCCAACTTCAAACGACCATAATTTCTTCATATGAACTCGGTTTTTGATGATCTTAGTATCCATGTGTTCGTATTTGATTCAACTACAAATTTGTTTTACATTAATATTTACAAAGAGGATTATATTTTTTATTATAATCTGATAACCACAAGGATATACTTTATTCATCTCAAACTACACACAAACACATATTTTTAATTATAATCTCATAACCACAAGGATATATTTTTAGATTTGGTTTTCTAGCATATCCTTGAGATATACACAATTTTTGAAATTTTCACTTTTAGGACCTTTTGTTTTCTATTTTTTATAATTTTAATTATTTATGTTTTTTCTAATGTTTTAAGCTATTTATATTTAAGTAAATGAATTTAAATTCGATAAACCATACCGGAAACGTTTTTTCTTTAATTTTTCTTGTTTGTGAATTGAACCATTAAAGTTTTTTAAAATTTTATATTGTTATGGTTCATGTTTTTTTTTCCTTAGATGCTCCACCAAATAATAGAACTTGTTATTTTTATTTATTTGAAATAATAATTACGTCAAACTTTGTATTGAATTATGTGTTTAAAAATTTTCAAATTTATTATCGTTAGCAATTTTAAGTTTGCAGTTACACTATCATTATTTGACCTTTTTTTCATCTCCTACAACATCAGTTCCCAATTCTTCGATTCTCGGTCCAATTTGGTCCGAAACAAAATTTGAATTTTTGAAAAATATAATTAAACTAATCATAGAGTCTAACTCTTATTATTTCTTTTATTCTTTATTTTAGTCTACTACCAAATTGAAAAATATTATCTTCAATCTGAAATGTTGATCACATATAAAAATAAGACGGAAAAATTAAATAATAATACGAAAAAAAATTAATACAAACTTTAAGCTAATAAAATATAAAATATAAAATATAAAATATATGAATATGTATTATAGAATATTGCTATAGAAAATTTTAAAACACATAATTTAATACAAACATTAAGCTAATTATTATTTTAAATAAATAAAAATAATAAATACAGTTATTTGGTGGAACGTTCAAGAAAAAAAATAAAACTTTACGACAATATATATATATATATATATATATATATATATATATATATATATATATATATATATATATATATATATATATATTACCTGTTTAATTCACAAATAAAAAAAATTGCAGAAAAATTGGTTCTGACATGGTTTATCGAATTTAAGTTCATTTATTTGAATTAAAATAAATAAAAATATTAGAAAAACCATAAATGGCTAAAATTATTAAAAAAAGATCAAAAATAAATTATCAAATTGTTGAAAAATAAATTAAAAAAAACAAACAAAATAATATATATATATATATATATATATATATATATATATATATATATATATATATATATATATTCAAATTTTTAGAATTAATCATTGTGGTGTATATAATTTTCAGATTTGATCCAATGATATTTTGGTGATTAAAAAAAATAACTACTCCAAAATTAAAGTTACCCAGAAGGACAATTCATGTAGTAATTTACATAGTTTTCAAAACCATAAAGACCAGTAGCCGTAATGTTTTTTTATAAAAATCCTCAAAATACTGTATTTTAGTAAGGGACCAATTATGAAACTGTCATATTTAGTTTTGCTTCTACCTTTTTTCTTTGCCTTATACGTAGCTGTTTTTGAAAGAGCAAAAAAGATGGGCTTTTCGACAACTAAGGCGTTTACTTTAGACATTCAATAGTCTTTAGCCCAACATGCGATCAACACTCGAATATGATATCAGATGAATCCATTATATATATATATATATATATATATATATATATATATATATATATATATATATAGGGCCGGTCCAAACATATATGGGGCCCAGGGCGAAAAGAAAAAAATGGCCTCTCAAATACAAATATAATAAAGATTCAAAAAATTATCATTACTCTTCAATATAGACGTTCTCAATTAGAAATAAAAAGCAAACTAAATTGTTTATATTTTGAGCTAAATTGAGTTTCAACCAACTTTAGGTCCTAAAAATCATTTCGGTATATATATATATATATATATATATATATATATATATATATATATATATATATATATAAACTACATAGTCCATAAATTTTGGGCCCCCTGGAGTCGTGGGCCCTGGGCGGTCGCCCGAGTTGCCCACCGTCTGTACCGGCCCTGTATATATATATATATATATATATATATATATATATATATATATATATATATATATATATAGAGAGAGAGAGAGAGAGAGAGAGAGGGGGGGGAGGGTTCAACTGAAAAAAAAAAGGTTGAGAATGGGGAAATCATTTTCAGTTAATTATTTATTTTTGCAACGTACCGGCGGAAATAGCAAAGGAATGCACATGTGTTTCCCAACAAAACATGTTTCCTTAAACTATGCTAAGCATTACCTTAATATATACAAATTTTTTTAATTTTTAAGAAGTTATTTTTATCGAAAAATGATTTTAAATATACCAAAATTCATGATTTTTTATTCTCTACAAATAGACATCCATATTGATATAGTTTTAAGATAAAATAAAAAATGTATTTTTTTTTATATTTTCAGCTATTGTTATTCATAGGTGAATAAAAATGAATCTGGTTTTTACTACAGTATAATCGTTATTCACTTATGAATAAATATGAATATACTATGTTTAGTATATGCTATATTCATATTTAAATATTAGACGATGTATTCACTTATGAATATTACATAATATATTCATTTGTAAATGTTAGATGGTATATTCACTTATGAATATTATATGATATTTTCATATGTGAATATTATATAGTATTACATGGTATATCACATGAGAATAGTACATAGTATATTCACTTGTGAATATTAGATCGTATATTCACTTATGAATAATAGTTGGTATATTCATATGTGAATATTGCACAGTATATTCATATATGAATATTACAATGTGTTTTTAGAAATCTATATAATTTTTATATGTTATTCACATAAAAATAATATACAGACTTGCATATTTGTTTTGTGTTTTAATAATCACATATTGATTTGGGTGACAAACATATTCATATGTGAATATAACGTGGTAATTTAGTTTATGCATTTCATCAAACAGTTGGAGCGCATACAAATTAACTTTTTTAAAAATATGATAAATATGATACTTTGACTACTTAAATCTTACAAAATAGTAGATCGGTAGAGAAATATATGAAAATTTCAAACAAAAAATGATTTGATCTTTTTCTAACCTTATTTTCGATGTTTTATTTGATGAACGATGTTGAATGAATGATACGAATTGAATTTTTTGTTGATTATCGATGATGTTGTTCTAATGATGCTGGAAGTATAATTAATCGTAGATGTTGAAGATATGTTCATATTCAAACAGAATTGAAGGTTGGATTGAAAGAACAAAAAACGAATGAATTTCAACTGTTCGTATTTGTGATTGAAGGGTATTATATCATATTTATAAGTTTGCCACCGTGTCCTTTATGTTTAGAGGCTAATTAAATGAGTGGCTAAGAATGATTCCCCCATTCTCAACCTTTTTTATTTTCTCAATTGAATCCACCTATATATATATATATATATATATATATATATATATATATATATATATATATATATATATATATATATATATATATATATAGAGAGAGAGAGAGAGAGAGAGAGAGAGAGATCGGTTGACAACTCGAGAACTAAAAATGATTCATTAGATCAAAATTAATTAATTAAGGGAATAATCGTCATCTTACGAATCTCATTTAATATTTAATTTTTTTGTGTTACTAGAAATATTAATAAAAATGTCTAAAAACTAACATAATAAATCAAATTTTCGGATTTTTTTTATAAAAATAATATTTTTCAATTTAAAAATAATGCATAATTTTTATACTTTTTTAGAAAACATGAATTTTTTAAAAAAATTTAAAAAAATTTTAAAAAAAAAACTGCAATTTTTTAATAACGGAAAATTTTTAAAAATCAGTAAATTAAAAAAAAAACTGACATAATTAAGTAACTATAATTTTTATTAAAAAAAAAACAACATTTTAGATGCATATATGAATAATTTTATCGAGTACATATATGTATATTTCTTATATTATACTATTCGTAAGTAAATCTTTAAAACAAAAAAACTCATTTTTATTTTCTAATCTATAAACACAATTGTATAAGTATTTTATTTGATACAAAATAAAATATATAAAAACAAGAAATGATATAAAATGGTAAAGCATTTTCATCTTTTCATGTCAAGATTTCCTTATTTTCTTCAATATATAACTTTTTACCTTTTCAATATTTTCCACAAATTTTTCCAAATCTACAAGAAAACTAAAAAAGTAATCGTTAATGTAAAAACACTCACAAAAATACATATGTATAAATCATGTAAGATTCAAATGTGATTATATAATATGATATTCACATCTGATTGTATCTTTAAAGATTCAAATGGGAAATTCACAAAAAAAATAATTAAAAATAATTAACGAAGAACACTCACACAAAATGCATGTATGCATATAGATGTATTACAGATGTGATTCACTTATTATTTACATGTGATTCACTTATTATTTACATGTGATTCACTTATGATTTACATGTGAATTATATGTGATTCATATGTGAATTACATGTGAATCACATATGAATTACATGTGATTTAGATGTGAATCACATGTGCTTCATATCTGAATCACATTTGATTCATATGTGAATCACATGTGATTCATATATGAATCACATGTGATTCACATAATTC
This sequence comes from Lactuca serriola, assembly GCF_051521515.1. Lineage (NCBI taxonomy): Eukaryota > Viridiplantae > Streptophyta > Magnoliopsida > Asterales > Asteraceae > Lactuca > Lactuca serriola. Next base: position 11,672,422 of record NC_136414.1, on the reverse strand, counting down.
ATATGTAAATCACATGTGATTTACATATGAATCACATGTGATTCGTATTTTAAACAAACTTATATATAAACCTATTTATCACCTCTATTTAAAATAACTTCTTTTGAAACAAGGGTTTACGGGGTCTTAAAAGATTGTTTATTTAAAATACCTAAAGTGTTTTTTTATAAAAATATTTATTAATTTGTGTAAAGTTAAAACAAAATAAATAGTTACAACCATTCAGGTAAGAATTTTGACCAAGTATTCACTAGTAATGCTATCAGGAAACCTTTAGGGAGCATAAGTGTATGAAGAAAGTCAACATTAAAAAAACAAGAAATGAGAAATAGTACATTTACAATTTTGACTAGCTGATCATGATTGTCATATCTATAAAAAAAATGGGTTCTTAAGGAAACTTAATTTTTATTAAAAAAAAAATTAAGCAAATGGGAAACAATACCTTAGCAATTTTAACTAATTGATCATAATTGTCACGCACACAAAAAAAAATTTCTTTCTTACGGAATATATGCAAACAATAATTATTTTTTATGGAATTTAATAAGTAAAATATCTTTTGGGTCACTTAATTTGTTCTAAAAATGCAGTTTTGATCCTAAATTGTTTCATATTTCGATTTTTGTAACGATTTTGCTTGTGGGTAAATATAAATAATTGTATAGATGCATTCAACCAAGTTTTTCTGTACTGAATATGAGAAATCAAAGTCTGTAGCAGATAAGATTGCTCTAAAAGCTGCAAATGAAGGGGCTCCTATAATTGTTGGTTATCTTGGAGTTATATATGGATATGGTAAAGTCACAGTTGGGAATGTAGTGATGTAATTTGTACTTTCATAATTTGATGACATTATACCTTGGTCTAAGCCAACAATTTGGTCATTTATTCCTTTTGATGCATCACCTGAAGTAACACTTGAGCCAAGAAAATGCACTAACAACATGACATGTACTCTAAGTTTAAAGAAGTTTTTGGTTAGTAGTACACTCCATATTGTATATGCAACTTGAGAAATTAATAGCGTAAAATGATTTGTAACCAACACATCAATGATCGGTAAAGTAGATAAATGAATTAACTCGCTCAAAACACAAATATTAAACAATGAACACTCAACAAATCTAAATTCAGATTCAGACGGTATCTATATGGATCATATCTACATCTTATTCAACAAACAAGAGATTAAGCAGATCAATTGAAGTAAAACGTATGGAATGAGAAAACGAATATTGGAAAATAATGAAAATTGAACATAAATTGATGGATATAAAATTAACTTGAGGGATAGCGGAAGAGGAGAGGATTGGCAGACCTTGAAATCAAGTCGAAGTCCATGAGGGGACCATCTCGTAGCATCAATCCAGTAAATAAATCAACAGCGTTGTCAGTCAATATATCAAGTGTATTAGTGAACCTAATTCCTTGTCTAGCCCTACAACACTGTAACATGATAAAATCTCCAGAGCCAAAAACGAATCAATTAATTGTCGATTGCCACTGACGTTAACATTTGCGACAATGGCTCAGATGGAATTGGAGTTGTCATTGAAGAAGTCATTTTTCTTAGGGAAATTCCAGAGGCGGAAGAGATTGAGGCATTTATCGAGTTCTTGCTCAAGGTAAAAAGACATGGGGAAGGTGAGGAGTACAATAATGGAATCCATTATCAAGCCGGCGGGTGTAGACGATCGACATGGAATGATCGGAATGTAATCGATCTGTTGATCCGTAACACAATGTTGACCTGTTGATTCTTTGATTCCTCACACAAGAGTGAGACGAGATGAAGGGGAAAGAGTATATAGAAAGGGTTTGACCAGATAAGTAATCTTATCCCTAAAATACCCCCGAATTCATTTAAGCCAGATGTCATCGTGTTTTTTTTTAAGTTTTTACAAAAATGTCACAAACCATCTTGACCTTCAATTATTTTTATCTAATGTTCCTTATTTGGTTCTCGGGTTCTATTAATGCATAAAAGGCTTAGAAATATTATACTTGATGTGTTTAGGAGTTTGGCCACAAATCTTTGCCCACTTTAACAGTTTTAGTCCCTAAGGTAAGTTATTTGACAATTCATATATTAATATATATTATTTTTGGTGCTTATCGGGTTTAAACCTTGGTCAATGTGGTCAATGAATGGTGGTCTCCGTGTAAAAACGTGTCCACTGTCCACCGCTTACATTGTCCAATAATTTTGCTCCAGATATGTAACAATTGCCTTGCTACATGTTATGTTCTCCCCCTCGTCACCACCATTGTTCTCCACCCATTCAAATACTTCCAGAACCTTTCAAAGAATACCCCCAATTTATTCATTTCTCCCAATCCTTTTGTCTACTTTGATCAAAAGCAAGCACCTTTCTCCCAGAAGAGTATGTAGTAAAGGATCGAGGCTAAATAGATCGACAATTTCGTCCAACTTCAGGTTTTATTGAAGGTTTATCATGATGAAAACGATTACGATGGGTTTATCATGGTGGTGGTGTTTTTTATTTATAAAAGTCTCCATATGTTAACCCTAACTGAAGAGATTGTCCTCTGATCTTCTTCACTTCTTCTTATCTCTGTTTGCTCCCAATTTCATCAAGACCTCCAACTTCACTGAAATATATAGTATTGGTCTTACTCACCCTGCGCGATGGTTCGACGCTTATTATTTTGAGTTTTTTTCTGTGTTCTTCCATTTTCTACAGGTAAATCTTTTGCTTTTTTTTGAAGTTTGCTGTTTACGGCTTTCCTGATGCACTTTGACTGCGAATTTTAATTTTTTGCTTCTGATTTTGGTTCTTCATTGTTAATTTTGGTTTTTCATTTATGATAATCCATAATTAGATTTTTATGGCATATCTACATTTCCCTCAAATCCAACGACTTCTCTGGCACCAGCTTTGCTCACATCCAGGCTCACTTTTTGAAAACATTGACTTTTTGACATCCTATGTTCAATTTTTTGGTGAAGTGTCACACCCCCAAACCAGATGGGCGAAATCGTTCGAGGGCGGATGACTTCATGTAGTATCATAACAGTTGAGTAAATAGTAAAGAAAGCAAACACAACCATCATAAGTATAATTTAAAAAGTTACATTGTTGATTGTAATACATGTTTCAAAAGAAATTACATTATGATGATATAATAAGTTTGAAATTCGATGCCTTAGCGTTCCTTCCCCAAAAGTTGTGGTTTACCTGTATTACTGAATCCCTGAGAAATACAAGTAGTTTTGAAAAAATGTCAACAATTAAGTTGGTGAGTTCATAAGCATTTTTGTATATGAATTATATGTCTTTTTGTATAAAGTAACTGAGTTTGTTTCTAGAAAAGCCAATATTTTCTATAAATGAATGCTAGTTTTTAAAAGTTCCAAAAACCGGAATGAATAAGTATTTTCCATACCTAAAATAGTGTAAGTAGATTTATATATGTATATATAATCACTAAGGCGTTTGATATCCCCGTAAATCAAATGTTTTAATACTTCATGTGAGTTTTATAACCGTACTATTGACCCATACTGCCTGTCACAACGTTCTTCAGCCGTTGGAATGATATGACGTTTGTCAACCCAGACCTGCCGGTCCAACTGTAGCTAACAGTTTAGGTGCGTGATTGTCAATCTCGTATAGATCTATACACAAGTATCACGCATGGTTTATAACACAGGACTTGAAATGCATACTTGAAAGTACGTGAATTTAAATGTCTCACAAAAGTTTGTATCAAATAGATATACGTATGAAAAGTCCAATTTCCTTGTAAATGTAATTATTTCCTTTCTATAGTGTTCATAGAGTGTAAAATGTCATGAATATCTCGTAAACTATACCTATTATAGTTTTTCAAAAGTGTGTTTCATTTGAATGATAAATCTTAGTGTATTACCAACTTTGTATGTAAAGGATAACATTTGTAATAACGTTTTACTTATTTAAAATTTATACACAAAATGTAGATAAAACATTAGAAACTGTATGTAACGATTTGCATTTTAACATAAATTTTTCTTGCGTTTCACTTGTATTTTTTTCCCCCTAAAATGTAGTAAAAATGTGAAAATATAGGGGTATGAACTCACCTGGTAAGTTTGATGATTTGAAGAAAACCTTGCTTTCCTCGGGCAGCACTTTGACCGGAAAGCGGAAAATTTCTCAGGAGTTTCCAACCTTCGGACCTTCGTCGGAGCTTGGATACGTAATTGGGGTGTCGGGATAGTTTCGAGAGGCTCGAGAGTGAGAACATATGGGAGAAAGGTTGTGAACTGGCAAAAGAATTTGGAAGCCTCGCAACCTTTATATAGGGGTGGAACTGACCCTCATACGCAGGGCGTTCCTGCTGAGAACGTGGGGCATTCCGGAGCACAGGGCGTTCCTTCGTACGCAGCGCGTTCTGTGAGACGTCTTGTATCATCGAGGACCGAGCCTCGGAAGTGACCGACTATACCACTAGAGGGGAGACGTGGCCAATCTTAGGCCTTGTATTGCGAACACGAGGCGTTCCCTCGGAACGCAGGGCATTCCCTTCAGACCAACCTCGAAGTTTGAGCCCCAATCTTTGAAATTCCGTAACTTTCACGTACAAGCTCCGTTTTCGACGTTCTTTATTTGCACGCGAAGGTGAGAATATACTCTACAACTCTCGTTTGGACTTCTTCGGCTAATTTTGAATTTATTTTTAATATTATATTTTTAATAGGTCTGGACTGGAAAAATCCGTTAAGAAATCCATAACTTCTTCATCCGACGTCCATTTCCGTCTGTCTTTTCACCGTTGTACTACCTTTGTTGAGATCTTCGATTCACATTTAGGTTGTGTCAGCTAAAAATCACTCGATCTTTTATTTCGAGTTTTTAGTTGTCTACCGCTATATCCTAAACTTCGAAAATTCATAACTTCCTCATACGAAGTTAGTTTTGGACGTTCTTTTTATGTATGTTTACGGTGTAATGATATCTACAACTTTCATTTAGATACCTAAGGCTAAAAAGTATTTTATTGGAATTTTTGCATTTTATGTTTAACAGTGTTTTCTCGGTTTTGACACGGATCTTTGATTGGTCATAACTTCTTTGCTATAACTCGGATTTGAGTGTTATTTATATTTTTGAAAACCTTGACACGATAACTATCATTTTATGTATCCCAATTGAGACTTTTGAACATTTCATTTCTGACACTATTTTTATTTGTTTATTAATTCAAAATATATTACAATACATGACTTAGGTCATTACATTGACTTGAAATATCGGGTTGTCACATGAAGAAACTTGTGTCTACATGGTACCGCTCAATCATCAGAGCATCTTTACTGATTTCTTAAGTTTTGTTGACTTATTTGTTGTCTAACGTACGATTTGTTGATGTTGTCTGTAACAACATTTAGTATTTTAGTTGGAATGATTTTGTGACTAAATTAGAATCATTTTTTTAATCTTGCATCGGAAGATTGGATTATGGGTTTGGCGTCACCACAGTTCTTGGAATGATGTAAGTCTCCATATCATGATTGAAAATCATTTGAAAATATTAAAAGAGTATGAATGCCTATAATTCTTATATGCTTTTCTATGTAAATAACTGAATTATATATATATATATATATATATATATATATATATATTTCTTGCAGATGGGAGTACATTATCTCGGATCATCAGGTACCCACTCCTTAGTCTAGACCCTATGATAATTTTTTTTGCATACTAGTGTAATACCTCTATACATTTGACAGGACATTGACACTAATAACGACAAGGTTGTTGCCCATTTGAAGGTTTCATTAAATCTTTACCCTTCATATTCTTTTACTAATATTGTTATATTTAACTTTGTGTATTGTTGTTTATTCTATAAGTGGGGAGAAAACAAGGTTTTCATTTCTTTTCCTACCAAGGATGCTCCCATGTTTGTTGTGGGTGTTAATGAGAAGGAATACAAACATGAGTTTTGCAAAATTTAGCTACCATATATCAGCATAATGAAATATATGTAAGAAAGATATCCAACTTCCATTTACTTATCCTTCATTTTTATTTAATCTGGTGAGAGAAAACCATGAACTATGGCGGCTCTGTCATAATATTATATCATATTCTGACATATGACAAACATATACTGGCAATATCCTTGTTGTTTTTAACCCATTTAATAGATTGCTCCTCTTGTATTATGATAAAATGATGCAACCCTACAAAGGAGCAGCAATTGGGGTGCTAAATCCTCATGTTTTTGCAATTGCAGATTCTGCTTCTAGGTTATCTTCTCACCTCTTACCATTTGATTACTTGCAGGAGTTCCCTCAATGCAGCAAATTAAACCCTATAAAATTCGGAAACCAAAATAGTACAATGACTAAAGACCACATAAAACATCAGTTGGATGGATTGAGTTTTTTGGAGGTAACAAAATAACAAAAATAGATATGATATTTGAGGTTTTATGTTCTGAATATGTAAATTTTATGTAATTTATTACTGATTTGAGGCAATCAATTGCAACAAGTTGTTTATATTAGATCAACATGATCCGTTGATGTCATATCTGAAAGTTTTGGTAGATGTATGCTCCTTTTTTACAATTTTTTTCATCTAGTTTTTTGATAAACTAATGTGATTTGTTATGTCAATTTTATAAATTTATGAGATTTTTTATGCCATTTTTTTTCATCCATTGATGTCATAGACTTTATCTTATCACTTTATTTCAGTATGTTACTTCTTATAATAAAATGAATACATGATTTGCTAGTTTAAGTCAATAATTTCAGTTAAGTTTTGTGATTTTTTTATAAAAAAAACTCACTCTAATTTAGGTGCCAAAACAACATGGAAGCACAAAGTTATTTTCTGCAAAAGAAGCTCAATTGCTATTTTCCTATCTCACTTAATGCAGAGGTCTGTTAATCTTTTTTTCCCTTCATCTCTTTATTTTTACTACTACAAATATGTAATTTGTAACTTATTATTTTGAAAAAGGAATTTTAATCAAATTCTTGTATGGCAGTTTACTGCTCTCTCTAAGAAGGACAAGGAATCTTTAGATTTAATGGAGCATTTTTCTTCTTATTTGTAACACTTGGATTTGGGGTATGTTCCTTTTAGCTCTTTTATATTGAATTATTTCATTTTGGTCCCTGGAGTAATATGTGGGGCATACCACTTGGTACGCTTAGCGTACAAGCTGAGAAGCCAGTACACGGGGTGTACCACTTAGTATGCTTAGCATACTATGGTGGAGCTGGATCTCGGATGCGAGGCCTCCTACGCTAGGCGTACGAGGGTTACACTTAGCATACTCGGAGGTTAGTGAAATCCTAATTTAGGGGTGTTGCACCCTATATAAGGACCTTAAGTCCCTAGGTTGGCCTCTTTACCAGCCTCCACTGCTCCAAAACCCTAAACTCGACCTTTATCCTCCATTGTTGTGCTTTTGAGCTTTTGAGAAGAACTTGGTGCTTATTTTTCTCATTTTGAAAAGAGTGAATGAAGGTACATAGCTTGGTGGGAACCTTAGAGATCCAGAATCATCACTCATTTTGCAAGCCTTTTAAGGTATCAAGTTCATACCTTGGCTTTTGAATGCTTAGATCTCTTTATGTCATGATTTTGATGCTTTTGGTCCCTTTTTGGGTTGGTTGATGAGTTAAGACGTTTGTAAGGCTTGTCCTTTTAGTTCTGAGCATGTTATGCGATTCTTAAGAAAAAATGTGCTAGCTTTATGGGGTTTATGGTCACATGCATGAATTAAGTCACCTAATAAGTCCTTCTTAGCTTTAAGAGCTTCATTAAGCAATGCATACATGTAAAGTTAGCAACTTTACGTGATAAATCAGCTCAAGGAAGTTAGATCTAGGTTTTGGAGTAAAGTCTTTATGGATTAAGAGTTGGAAATGAGTTTTGGCCGAATGGGTGAGTACATTGGGCATACAAGCTCTTACGCACCACATACAAGCCCTAAAGCGTGTACGATTAGCGTACAAAATGAGTGCGCCCCGCGCACTCAGCCAATTGGGCTTTGCAAATTGGATCTTCGGGTTGGGCTATTCTCTTGGGCTTAGATGTTTAGGGCTTCTTGGGCCATCTAAATTCTTCTGTTTTTGGGTTGGGAATATGTTGGACCTTGGATTAAGGCCCATGGAAGGGGTTGAGCCCAATTTGGAAAATCAGGCCATGATTTGGGCCTTGGGTGGCTAATTAGGTTTTGGGCCTTTTGGATTGTGAGTTTGGGCCTTAGTCTTAGACCAAACTAGGTAAGGGGTGAAATGGTCTTTTTACCCTAATTATGGACTGATAGTTATGGATTGGAATCAAATTATTAATTGGATGTTGCTTGATATTGATAGCTCGGGGATTTTTTGGACCAGCAGCCAAGGATTTATCAGTGTGATTCAGTAGTGTAGGGTGAGTTTCCTCATTGTGTTTAGCAGGTCGAAGGCACCAATGCCGACCCATGATCTGTTATGTTAGAATACTCATTGTCTGTGTGACACTTGTATATGTATGTGCTTGTATGCTTACTGAGCAGGGCCCGATGATTATTCTGTATGGTACTATCTGTTATGTTTATATGAATTGTATGTGGGTGGGGGCCGTTATGCGAGTTAGGGCGGGGCTCGTTATACTCATTGTATGGGGCCCGTTATATGAGTTAGGGGAAAACCCGTTATACGTGTAACATCCCAAATTTTCAATACCAAAAATTTTGTTTTTAATTATGTTACTTATAAAACCGTTTACTAAAAAGCATCATTAATATCATATTAAACCATAAAACCATAATCAATGTCTCAAAATCATAACATCAATAGTAATATTATCAAAGTACAATCCCATGGATCTCAAAAATGTTTAAATCATGTGTGTGCGATGCGCTGCTACCATGTCAGCTCCTTCCCTTTCGACGAAGATGTACCTAAAACCAAAACTATAAATCGTAAGCACAAAGCTTAGTGAGTTACCCCATCATACCACATACCGTACAACAAACATACTGCCGAGCAATTCTGGGGTGCCCAACTACACTGCCAAACAATTCTGGGGTGCCCGACCTACCCACGTCAAGAAATTATGGGGTGCTTGACCTACCCTGCCCGAAAATTCTAGGGTGCCCGACCTACCTTCCGGTCCTTATGACCGTGCTCGGGGACTATTCCCCCTACTACCTCCTATCACATAACATCATATCATACTGACATATAAGCATATCGGGTAGTAGCAACCCTAGATGGTTATCACAAAGACAATCATCTACCAACTAACTCTACTAGTGGGCCGACATTGGTGCCTTAGACCCACTTCTACTGGAAGGTAACTTACCTCAATGTCGTGAAGTGACCGAACTGTCCTCGCTTTCGGGATCAACTCCTTTCAATTCCTACACGTAACAACCTTCCTTAATTTACCATTACATACTCTTAACCCTTACAAGGGTTATTCAAGTCAAAGCCAAAGTCAAGGTCAATGCCTTGGTCAAAGTCAACGTCTGGTTGACTCGACTCGCCGAGTCCTCGAATCCTAAAAAAACACTAAGACCTCGATCCTACTCGCCGAGTCTTGCACGCACTTGTCGAGCTCTACTTCATACAAAGTCGGGACTAGGGCCGGTCCAGACAGTGGGCAACCCGAGTGACCGCCCGGGGCCTACGTCTCTAGGGGGCCCAAAATTCTAGGCTATGTAATGTGTATGTGTGTGTGTGTATATATATATATTAATATCTAAATGATTTTTAGGGCCTAAAGTTAGTTCATACTCAAATCAGCTTAAAAGATAAACAATTTTGTTTGGTTGTTATTGCTAATTGAACGCGTTTATAGTAAAGAATAAATGATATTTTTTTTAATCTTTATGATATTTTCTTTAAGGGGCTCTTTTTTTCTTTTCGCCCCAGGCCCCATATACGTTTGCACCGGCCATGTTCGGGACCTTCATCAACTGACTCAACGAGTTCATCCTTGAACTCGTCGAGTCCTTCCTCATGCAAGAAGGCCCCTTTAGCCCTGGAATCGCCGAGTTCCTCATGAACTCATCGAGTACGCCTTCATGTAGTTGGGACTTACCTTGAACTCGCCGAGTTCCATGCTTTCTAGGTCTAGATTCACATCTATTTTGTTGAGTCCTCTTCTAGACTCAACCAGATCGATCTATGTCCCGGAGAAAAAAAGTTGGAAAAAAATATATGTCATTAAAATTGATCCATGATTCAATTTTAATGATCCTTTTTTTTCACTCAGATATAGATCTATGCTCGATTTTATGATTTGTATTTTTTTAAGGTGTCCTTATGAGTCTTCACTTTAAAATGAGTCATCACCCGATCTTTTATATATATATATATATATATATATATATATATGTGTGTGTGTGTGTGTGTGTGTGTGTGTGTGTGAGTGATGAAACGACTTAAGTAACTCATATATGATGAAAACTCTTTATTTTAAGCTATATTTTAGGGTATTTAGTCGACAGCTTGACATCATTTTGTAATCTTGCATCATATTAATTAGTAAGGATCCCACCATGATACTTTTAGCCTTTCTAATCATATAATCTACTTCAGTAATTTTTCCAAAGGTTAGATTCTTTCTTTTAGAGGTTGGGGAATGTCTTGAGTTGTTTGGTTGAATGCTTTTGACTAAAATTGGGCTCCACTGTGGTAGAGCCTAGTGATCGAACCGCACTTACGCTTGAGCTTGTTATAGGATATATGTGACATATTTTTTGCAAGGATAATAAATGTTGGAAACCCAAAAAATGTGAATTGCAAGTAAAGTAAAATCGGAACAAGATAAAAGCAAAAAAGCATCAACAGAAGGAAAAAAACTAAAATAAATAATACTCCGTAACAGTGTAAATGGATGGACGTCGATCGAAACATAAAAGCAAAACCAAAAGGAGAATCTTGATCTTTTAGAGTTTAAAGTGTTTGGTTATTGACCAAAGTGGGGAGCACGTACGTACAAAATACATTTGTCTGAAGAGCCATATGATATATGTTAACTTTTACATACAAGAAATTAGAGACTTCAAGTTTGAATCTTGAATTGTATGTAACGTTTTGTTTATTTAGTTATAAAGTAAGCGCCAATAAACCGGGGCTTAAAGTAGCTTTGTGTAATATACATATAACTATATAAATACAGTTGTTTTTTCATTTGGAAAATTGCAAAAAATAACAGTATGCTTTGCTCTTACTATATATCAATACTAGCAATATATCAATATTTTTACCCATAATAGCAATGTATTAATACTTTTTACCCATAATAATGAATTTATATTTTCTACCTATAATAGCAACATAGTTACATTGTTATGAGTATGAACAATGTTCTTTATTTTATAATTATTGTTAGTATTGATAAAACGTGTAATTGTGTGGCTACTGTGGGTAATGATTAGTAAGTACATTTTTATTATTAGTAATAAATGAAACGTGTTGCTTTATGAGAAATTAATCAAATTATAAATATATGTCATTGTGAGTAAAAAGAAGTAAATACATTAGTATTATTATTATGGGTAAAAACTAGAATATTTTAATAACGTTGATTAACAAGTAAAAATATTACTATATCTTATGGTCCATCTTATTTTTAAATTATAATGAGTATGGAGAAAGCACAAATGGAAGAAAAGTAAGAAAGGGGATGTGAATGGGACCAATAAAATATGCTTTTTTTTCTTCTTGATGTGAAGAACACCATTGGTAGTTATGGCCTATATGTTGCAAGTAAACATTCACCACATCCATGTATAGTGGGGAGTGGCTATAGTGTGGTCTAGACTCAAGGATACACTCACGACTTCACTAAGCCTCTTGATCAAGTGGTTAAGAAATGATTAGGTGCATGTTAGTGAGTGAATATATGCAAAGGGAGTACAGTTCTGACCTAACCACTGCTTGAGAAGTTGAAACGTTTGACTTTATACCTTTATTTTTTCATAATAAAGTTTCAACACCTTGAAGTTTCTTATTTCAAGAGACAAAACCATTTGGACTAAAGTCAACTACAAACTATAGTGCTTTATGCTTCACTAATCCACATTTGTGTCTCTTCACTCTAAGTTCCAAGTATGCAATTAGCATCCCTAAATTCATGTCTATTAACTCAAATCTATAAAAATGCTAGTGTATAGGGTATAAATTATAACTTTTAAAAAATTAATCTCAATTTCATTGGTGCTCGACAAAAACACTAAACATACAAACTACAAAGTTTTTTTGAGTCTAGACCGGTTAAGGCAATTTGACCATAACCAAAGGGTCTTTGGTCTATTTGTATCAATGTGTTTCTCTCCTAAAAGGTTGATGGTTGAAATTTAGTCATTAAAAAATAAATAATGTAGAAATAAGGTTTAGAATGTATGTGTTAGCGGTTAAAAAAAATAGGCAATTGGACAATAAGTAGAAAAAAAAAATCACATGACACCCATTTATCATCAAACTAGAGTTTCTCAATTTTAGAGAACAAAACGCAATCATGACCACCTTTAAGTTTGATAATGGTTAAAAAAAAAATAGCCCTTAAAATGCTAACAATGTTAGATTGTGTTAAGTTGTTTATATAAAGTGATTTAAATCACAAGAATCGACATTCTATAATCCTTTTTAACGTTGGCAACCAAGGACTAATATGTATTTGAAATTCACTAATTAAAAAATGTGTAATACAATGCTAACACATATACCATAAAATTCTCCCGACTTTTATTAGAACATCCCAATATTCGTTCACACAACAAATATGAACTTTTATTACATATCGGATTTGGTGTATCACACCATCTCCAAAATATACCACTTTTTTCAAGCTTATTAGTGTCTAATTTATGCTATTATCAAAGGAGGGAGGGGGGAAGTTGGAATATAATATTATATGAATACATTACAACTTATATCACTTAGGAAACAAACATCAACTAACTATTTTTTTGAAAATCAGTTGCTTGTTAGTCAAAACAATCTAAATGAATGTTGATCTCCTCGTAAATACGAATCTAACTATATAAAGAATGTCGAGAACGGAGCTGTATGAAAAAGTTATGAATTTCGCAGTGTCATTTATAGTGTAACATTCACGAACTATAAAATGAAAAATAAAATGCAAATTATTCAACGAGTCTAATTGAAAGTTGTAGTACTCGTTGATATGCAACTGGGGATATAAAAAACGTCGAAAACGGAGTCTATATGCAAAAGATATGATTTTTCAAAGATTCAAAGTTTACCTGAGAAGCTAATGACATGGACCACTGAGAAACGCACATGTGTTACTACTAGACGTGCGACACATGTCGTGACTAGGAGAACCCCTTCCACCCCAAGAAAACAAGGACGTGGACCAATGTTGCAAAACTTGTTAGGCGTTCCCAGGGCGGCCGACTAGCGCCTATCAACTATTTGGTCTAAGCGGTGAGTACTTAGATTGGATAAACTGTATGAAATTAATTTTAGGAAAATTATATATGTATCAAATATAACAAGTTTATTAAAAATTATAACAAAATAGATGAATATCAATAACAATTATATATTTTTTACAAACAAAAAAAAATAAATAAAAAATCAAAATTTCTAAGATTTTCCAATTTTTCCAATTTTTCCCATTTTGACCGAATTAGAATCGATTTTGACAAAGTTTGACCGATTCCTAATTAGGAGCCTCGGCCCCTAAACAATTTCGATTAATCAATCGCCTAGGCCGAGTTTGGCAACACTGACGTGGACCACTCAGGAGCCGCCACGTGACCAGGTCACGACGCAATTTTGAGTTTTTTTTCTTTTTCTTTTTATAAATACCTTCGGTTTCTACTCATTTCTCCACAATTCTCTCCAAAACTCTCAAACTTTCCCGCAACCTCGATACATGAGTTTATGAGTTTTTAAGTATTAGTAGTGAAACTCTAGAACATCAGAAAGCCCAGTGAAATAGAGCTTTCGTCATCAAGGTTTTGTTCGCCCAATTTCTGGTTTTTCCCTAGAAAACCTGTAAGTGGAGTTACTTAATGTGCTTTAAGTGAAACTTATATTTATATTCGTAGTCATTATTGTGAACTTATAAATAAGCCTTATCAGTAATATCAGTCATTATACTGATCGTTCTACTTACGGGAGTGATGTCTAGGCTACATATGTGAGGTGTTTAAAGTGGAATTTCCAAACGGTACATCTTTTTACCAAACGGATCATACCTCTAGAGTGATCTTACATGGTTATTCCTTATCTGATAGAACTCAACAATTTTTGGGGATTATTGAAAAATTCGAAAATGGTTAAATATAACCTTATAAATAAAATCGAATATTAAGGCTTAGTAATATTCCTATTTATATCATTTAAAAATGAAAAACTAAAGCGTTAGATAAAGAGCTAACTTTCCCACGTATCTTCCACCTCAATCAGATGAGTACATAGTTACTTTTATGAACATGATTTTAATACAAGTAATTATTAAATTTATTAAATATCAGTTGAAAGCCTATATATGAATTTAATGTTTATTATCTGCAATATGTGTTAAATGTATATTTGATAACATACACTGTGTGAATAAGATATGGTTATATATGCGTTAAGCGTATATATGGTATTATTACATGACAATCTTAAGGGAAATATTATTACTTAAAAGATTAATGTATATTAAATATTTGATACTCTGTGTTATATATATACACTAAATTATGATAGTGTTGTCTAAACAGGGTTGGTATTGATTTTAGTATTGTCTAAGTTTTAAACTAAGGCGTATAAAGGATGTTTAGATCCAATTAATTTGGATAATAGTGTAGTCATACTCTATATCGCGATAGTATCACAAGAACGAGAACACTATATTTGAAAAATGAATAGTGAACTGGTCTAATTATAAACGAATGTTTGTAATTGATATTTAGTTCAAAGAAAGTTGAATAAGTGCTTATTTATACGTTGTATTGTAATGATATTGCGTAAGCAAGAAATTTTAATTGGAAGGTGATTACGGTATTGTAATTTTTTCTAGTTATAAACTAAAACCTTAAGGGGATACTTAGTTCAATTATGTTTGAATATTGGGTAGCATCATATTAAGAGTATGGGCGATATTGGAAGCTAAAATAGAACTCTGCTCTATGACACTGTTGTGTGGCAGGGTACAGGTTACGTAGTTGAGTACTATATTAGTAGTCGCCCTCCTTTTTAGACAACCAAAAATGGTGTGTCTGTATCAAGCTAGCGGTGGGTATGTTTGGTTATCTTCCAGAGTAAGATGACAACCACAAACTAAAATGTCTTGTGGAAACGATAGCAGACTCATAGTCTGTAAGTTTTAATAAATTATATTGATCCAGGCAAAAGGATTGTATGTTCCCTCGTTGTACTTTATTCCCCCATGATTGTCTTTATTGACTAACGTCTGCTGCCGAGGAATCCCTGAATCAGTATAATCAACTCATTTTTTACAGTGATGCATCAAGATAGATTTGTTTGATAACAATTGGTTTTTCAGGTTTATTAATTATGGATTATTATCATAATAACATTATGAGATTGAAAACCCTATGTGTCTCACCAGGTTTTCTCAAACATGACCGACTCAAACTATATGCATCACAGGTAGCATTATTAAAGTTGTTGAAACTTTATTAGGATGTTGAATGATTAAGAGACAGCCTATAATAGTGTTCATGATCGTTAGGTCTTTAAGTTGTAACTTATGTATTGCATTGATTATGACATCCTTAGGGATTTTTTATATTGAAGCATCTTTACTCGATTTAAAATAAAACGAGACAGTTTCTGTAAAAATATTTTATTATACAGATATTTTTTGCAAACAAAGATAACATGGTTTTAAAAACGTAAAGGTTTTTTTCGGTTCTGAAAATTAAGAGATGCCACAATACATATTATAATATATATATTGTGGATGTTGATTATATTAATATGTTGAAATCATTAGAAAAACTTTGAAACTAAAGATATAAATGACTT
Source organism: Lactuca serriola (assembly GCF_051521515.1). NCBI lineage: Eukaryota > Viridiplantae > Streptophyta > Magnoliopsida > Asterales > Asteraceae > Lactuca > Lactuca serriola. The sequence goes on along the minus strand of NC_136414.1, from coordinate 11,656,434 downwards.
CAAAATTATGATTATTTTATCTTGCTATGAAAAGTGTATAACATAAAACTTTTCTTGCTGATACATAATATGCATTATACGGAGCACTTTATAACTAATTTTATGTTTTAACTATCAAAAATTAATAGGTTTTATGTGTAACCTTTAATATTTTTTAATTAAATTATATTAATCTTATATTAATCATGTGTAATGTGTAAGTATAACGTCTAATACTAATTCTAAATGAGAGTTTTGGAATGTAATTTGACATATCTCGTTTCTTTGATTATTGTAGAAAGATGGTATATTTTTTATGTTTGTATTTATTGTTAAAAAATAGTAAATCGGATTTTCCCAACATAAACATTTCTTATATCATTTGAAGACAAAGAAACAAAAGGTTTTCAAAATACTTACTAATCAAACCTCAGTACAAAACCCTAATCTACTTTCATAAGAATACGCTCAACCTACACTACAAATGTTTTCATAAAACGATCAAGAACAGAAGGATGAACAAACAACGAAGAACATAACCAACTGTGAAACCCTAATCTTGCGCATGAGAGAAAGAGGGGGAGAGAGAGTGTGTGAGTGAGAGAGAGAGAGAGAGCTCTGAGTGTGTTGAGAGAATATCGAAAAATGATGAATCAATGCCACTCCCACCAATATATATCCCGAGTCATGCATATGAACCAGGTCTTGGATATAACCCATGAAACAGGATTCACGTGCCTTACCTGTAGTTTTCAAGAAATAAGCCGCAACCCATAACATTTCAAAAATTAAAAAAGAAAACATTTTTAACAAAGTTATTTCATAAATGAGAGTAAACTAAGAATTGCAACATTAACACAAATAAGCCAAACACAATAAATAATAAATACGATATTGAATGTTTCAAACACATAGTATTTTCAACACCCCCCCCCCTCATTCAATCGAAATATTTATTTATTCTTTTTAAAAACCTCAACAAGACCCATTTTATTTGACAAAAAATCATGATGTTTAAAACTCAAAGATTTAGTAAGAATATTTACATTTTTATCAGAAGAATTGGTCTTAACAAACTTTAACATGCCATTAGAAAATTTTTCCCTAACAAAATGAAGGTTATTTTAAAATGTTTAGTACACTCATGAAAATTGGAGTAAGAACCTATTTAATGGTAGAATCATTGTCACAAAAAAACAGATATAGGAGTAAGAATTTTTATTCCTAATTCAAAAAAAAATTCAATATCCAAATTATTTCACAAGTGATAAAGCCAAGATCTTCATACTCAGATTCAATAAAAGGCCTAGACACAGTAGAATGTTTCTTACTTTTCCATGAAACCAATGAATTATTAAGGTATATCATATAACTTATTATAGATCTCCTTTTAGACACGTATTTAGCCCAATCTGTATCTACAAAACCTTTTAACTCAAAAACATCAGACTTAGTTAAAGCAATCCCTTTACCTGGGCTATTTTTCAAATATCTTAATAACCTGAAAGCAATTTTCAAATGTGAATTTCTAGGTTTAAGCATATTTTGGCTCAAAACCTAAGCTACATAAGAAATATCAGGTCTAGTAATGGTAAGATATATTAAATTTCCTATAAGTTTTTGAAATTCAGTTTTATTTATCAATAACTCATCATTTTTAACAAAATCACTATAATTGACAACTAGATTAGTTTCCAAAGGTGTAGTAGCAGGCATGCAGCTAAGCATAGCATACTCATTAAGAAGCTCAAGACAATATTTCCTCTTATTTAAACATAAACCATTACTAATACTAACAAATTCATTTACCAAAAAAAATTAAGAACACCAAGATATTTTATTAGAAATTAGGTTTTCATATTTGACCTTTTTTAACTCGGTCTCAAGACTTCCAGTCAAAATTATACCATCAAGAAAAACTAATAGAATAGTAATTGAATCTTTAAATTTTATAATAAACAAAGAGTAATCCCTAACACTTTGTTTGAATCCAAACATGAACAACAAAGCACACAATTTTTGCATTCCACTTCTTAGGGGCTTCTTTTAAACCATGCAAAGATTTAACAAGTTAGCTAACCTTAGTGTCATTATTAGTGTATTATCCAAGTGGAAGAGTCATATACACAACTTTAGAAAGGTATCCATAAAGAAAATCATTATTCATATCCAATTGATATAAAGGCCATGAATTGTGAATAAACAAAGAACTAACAAAGCGAACAATAACAACTTTTGCTACTGGAGAAAAGGTTTCGTTAAAATCGATACCTTCCCTCTGATTATACCCTTTAGCAACAAGACGTGCTTTATAACATTCAACTTCCCCATATAACTTATATTTAATCTTGTAAACCCATTTGCAGCCAAGAGGTTTTCTATTTTTGGGTAAACTTGTTAAATCCCAAGTGTGATTTCAATGAAGAGCTTACATCTCTTCATTCATCGCCTTGATCCAATTATGATCAGACGAAGCTTCATTATAATCTCTAGGTTTAATAGTCTTATTTAGATTAAACAAAAAAAACATCTAGTTTCATTATTAAAATAAGAATAGTTAATAGTTCTCTCTATACCATACTTATACTGTTGGATTAGGTGTCTAAGTTCATAACTATTTCTGGAATGTACTTGACCCGGTTGGCATGGTCCATTTGGGTTGCATGGAATTGCAACACTTGGATAAACTAAATGAGTGAAATGACACTTAAGGTTTATTAATATATTATAAGTTCTAATATATTAATAATATTATTTGATTAGTATTGATTAAGAATTAATTTGGAATTAATTAAGTGATCAAAAAGAGACTAATTAAATATATGGGGTTGATTGTGTAAATCATCAATTCTTGTATAGTGGTCTAATATGGTTGATATGAATTGGGTTAAACCCATAAGGTGCTCCACGGATAGTCCGTGGAGGTTACAAACCCATGGATCATGGAATATGGAAAGTCATGCACATTAGGGTTTACATGGAGTAACCCTACTTGTGACACAACTATAAAAAGACCCCATGGAAAGCAAAATCGGCACACTAAGAAGAGAATAAAAGGGCTAGCCAATTTTGAGTGATAAGTGTCTTCTCTAAAGGTTATTCCAAGTGTTGTCGTGTTGTGTGAGACATTTGAGGCATCACACTTGAGGTGTTGGGCTCACAAGGTTCTCAAGGAATCCAAGCAACAAGAAAGGTATGTTTTTCTTACTAGCTTTATGATTCAAGTACCAATGTTATGCTAGATAGTTGAAGAACCTTGGAAAATCAAATTTGCATGTATCTTAGTAAAACATATATCCAAGGTTTCTAGGGTTGCATGTACACCTTAGGAGTGTTAGAATGCTCAAAACCCTTTAATATTTACCCCCCACTACATAGTCATCAAACTTAACAGGCATATGTGACTCACCTCTAGACCTAGAGGACCCAATAGACTGAACAATTGAAGGAGGAGTATGCAACTGACTACTTTCCTCAAGGACATTTGAAGAAAAAGTAACGAAGCCACCAGTAGGAGGCACAATTGTCTCGCCACTTTGGTTTCTAGCCTCACTAATACTGGCCTCATCCAGGTTGGTGGCTGCATCAACACCATCCCACTGAGGTTCTACTCTCCGTTCACCAAGGTTAATGGAATCATTCTAATATTCATTAATGTCAAAATCATCATAGGAAAATGATCACAAGGGCCATTTTTATTTGTAAATCGATCAACCAAAGTTGACCTTAACTTGTATGGAAAGATGGATTCATAAAATTTAACATCCCTAGACACAAAAGATGAATTAGTCTCAAGACTAAGAAGTTTATATGCCTTTTTATCAGAAGAATAACCAATTAAAATACATTTCTCAGCATGTTCAGAAAACTTATCAGATGTATTTTGTTTAACAAAAAAATATAGGCAATCAAAAACTCTTAAATGATCCAAACTAGGAGATCTTTTAAAAAACAAGTTCATAAGGAGATAATCCATTTAAAATGAAATTTGACAATGTGTTAATTAAGAAAACAAAGTCAAAATAGAATCTCCCCAAAATTTAATAGGAACTCCTGACTAGAAAAGAAGAGACCAATCTACATTGTGAATATGTTTGTGTTTCCTCTCCACAACTCCATTTTGTTGTGGAGTGTAAGCACAAGACGTTTGATGAACAACACCATTTTCAAAACAAAAAGAACTCATCTGATTATTAATAAACTCGAATCCATTATCTGAATGAACCACTTTAATTTTAACACTAAATTAATTTAAAAGAATGTTGAAAAAAGACATAAAACAATCAAAAACTTCACTTTTAGATTTTAAAAGAAAAACCTAAGTGGTCCTTTTAAAATCATCCACAATAGTCAGAAAATATTTAAAGCCTCCAGTTGTAGTAACCCTATAAGGTCTCCAAACATCTAGGTGAATTAATTCGCCTAATTCAGTTGTGTTATGTTAACTATGATAAAAGGACTCCCAGGTCTGTTTTGCCTTATAACAGACATATTACCAAGTTTTAATTTCCCTTCTAAAGAACTCAACGCTTGGTCAGCAAGATGATCAAGTCTACTATGTTACGTAAGTTTAAAGGCACAAAATGTGGAACTAGTCATGTTAGCAGGAATACTTGAGGGGAAGTAGTCAAGATAATACGACACCCCCCTCCCCCCTAAATTCTCTACTAGACTCCACCATCTCCTTTAACAGTGAATACTAGATTTTACAAGTATGTTCAGAAAATACAACTTCACAACCACTACTTTTACAAAGCTTATGTACATAAAGATTAACATTGAAATATGGGACAACAAAAACATCAAATAGGGTGAGATGAGAATGCAACTAGAGATTTCAAATCTTTTATATATGAGCAGACGAACCATTTAGATGTTTGACAAGAAGATTAAGTCTAGATACATCTACAGTATCACTAAGTTGGGACTTAGAAGCTATCATATGTTAATTTCTTCTGAGTCAACAATCCAACTCTGAGGGGACTTAGAACTGATAAAAGAATTCCAACATTGAAACAAGGAAGTACCTTCTATATTAGCAATAGCAGTAACATCCTCATTAATAAGACAACGAAACTTGTTGTATTGTTCACTCGTAAGATATTGAGCATCACTTCCAGTTACAGACTCAGAAGAAGCAAAAGAGGTGCTGCCAGAATTAACATAAGAAGAATTCACAGCAAAGGATTTACTTTGATTATTTTAGTTATTAAACTCATTTTTGGGTTTAAAATATTTAGGATGGCCTTTCAAATTATAACATTTTTCTATTATATGATCTTTAAGACCACAATATTTGCATTGTAATCCTTGATTCCTAGACCTACTTTGATTATGTCCCCTTTTAAAGTCATTAATCTTGGTATTAAACACAGAGGCATGGGTTTTAAAAGCACTACTAGAAACCAAAGAATAATTCTTTTGATGTGAATCTTCTCTAGAAAAAATAGAGAAAGTAGTTTTAACATTGGGTAAAGGTTCCATCAAAAGAATGTGACTCTTGACTTGATTATAGAAATCATCAAGACCACTAAGAAATTGCATTAGTTTCATTATTTTAGAGTGATCATTAAGCTTAGTAGCAGCATCACAAACACATTCAGTTAAACTAGTTAAGCCATCGAATTATTTCCACAAAGATTCAAGTTTCTTAAAGTAATCAGAAAGAGATGTGCCATTTTGTTTTAAAGAGTTAATTTATTGATGAACATTGAAAATAACAAACCCATCAGCCTTATTATATGTTTCAAACAACTCATTCCAAATATCCTCAGCCTTATCAGAATACATATAACTAGCATATATAGATTGAGAAATTGGTCTTAAGATCCAAGTACACACAATATCATTGATACGTTCCCACTTACAAGCCTTATATGATTCAGTCTTGTCAAGTCTAAGAGTACATCTACAAACCCTAGCTTATTTTGAGCTTTAAGACCTCTTATCATAGCACTACGCCATAATCGATAATTTTTATTCTCAGTTAGTTTTATAATGATAATAGAAGTTATAGCATTATCAGAAGGGTGAATATACATAGGATCATCAAAGTCAATAGGATTATCTTTACCACTACCACCAGGAGCTTCACTAGAACCAGTCATGACGAGAGAAAGCACACAACAAGCAACAAAAATCAAAGACGAGGAGAAAACATACAGTTGTGTCGACTTAAAGTCTAGATTGTCACCATGGTATTGATGGGTTTTACATGTTACAAAAATTAGTTTTTAGAGGAAAAACATAAACCCTAAGTTCACATGCACCCTAAAGGATCTATGTTTTCACTATTAAATGCAATAATAAATTGAATATCAAGAACCCTAGGATTTTCGAAAATGATAAAAGGGTTTAGTAAAGCATACCTTTTGATTATGCTAGTAGATAATCAAATAAAATCCTTCTTGAAGTCACTTGGAAGCTAGCACCAGAAATCTCATGCCTCTGATGGTTCACACCCAACCCTAGCAACAACGAGGCTTAAAGAGAGAGGAAAGGAGAGATGGAAATTTCAGCTATGTCCTACAATAATGGGATGGTCAAAAATTAGATCCTAATAGGTCTTTATATAGTTGAGTTAGGAAAACCTACATAACCATAATTTGAATATTATATTAATATCTCAAATTTGGTAATTATCTACTCCCTAATTATCCATAAAGGATATTCTAGAAACCCTAGATTACCCTCCAAGAAACCATCCACCCCTAAGGGAGGAAGGTTCTGGAAACTCTTGCTCAACCATTGAACAATTGAAATTAGACCCCTGCACTTTTAGTTAATCCAGTTAATCCTAAAATTAATTTTAATTAATTTCTGATTAATTCTTAATTAATTATTACTATTTCTAACTAATATATTATTTTCATAATATATTAATAAATTCATTTATTGCTATTTATTAATCATATAATAACTCAATTAATCAGTCTTTCTCTCTCTCTCTAAAAGTCATCCTATTCAATTACTAGGTTTGAGGGAAACCCAAAAGGACTTTGCTAATAATTTAAGTAGATACTAATTTAGTTATTAGCTTAGACACCTCATCTAATAGTCTCCCACTTAAATAAGTCTATAATTGTAATTACCAATACAAATTCAAAATTAGACAGCAAAGAGTGCTTCCATAGCAACTGCCAAACTCTGAACTTACCAAATGTTAGCCCTAAGATAAGTAATCCAACATTCCTTCGTTCTACTACATATCATACAAACATGATCCATTGATTAGAATCAATCTCATTGTCTAATTTTTGTTTCTTGATTTTGTAATTTGTGATGACAACATAAGACTTCAAATTGAACACATAAACTGAGTCCTGGTTGGGCCCAAAACTATAAGTCAACACCAAGTCACTGAGGGGCCAAAAGATATCGTTTTTCCTGTTAGGGAAAGAGGAACGAATAAACTTTGACTTATATGCTTGTATCCTTTACTCACCAAATCATACATGACATTGCATTTTATAACATCATGTTACTGATGCGTTTTTTGTAACATCCATAAAAATCATGCCAAATTTGAACTTTTTCAAACATTTCAAAACCATTAATTATTACAAAACTAGTTTTCAAAATAGCATAATATCAATGTATCCCATAAACAAGTCATAAACATGAGGAGTTGTACGATCACGCCTTTGCCTTCCCACGATCATCTGATGTACCTGAAACCAAAACTGAAACTGTAAGCCTGAAACTTAGTGAGTTCCCCCAAAATACCTATACAAACAACAATACTCGTAAAATCACAAACAACATACTATGGGTCCAGTCAACCATCGGGTTGGAATACCCCAGGCCCTCAACCATCCGGTTGGAATGCCAACATACTATGGGTCCAATCATCCTTGGGATGGAATACCCCAGGCCCACAACCAACATGTGGGAATGCCCACATAATACGAGTCCAATCATCCTCGGGATGGAATACTCACGACCGACAACCATCGAGTTGGAATGCCCAGGTCTATTGGCTTTCGCATAAAGTAGATAAGCTTCAACCACCAATCGAACATATAGCGTATATCCACATAACAGTCTAAAGACAAATAAACCGATCTAACCGATCATAACCGCATATAACATCCTATCTACCACGATACTGATCTAAGATATCATAACAACATATACTATCCTATCTACCAGGATACTAATCTAATAGATTATACAATACTCAAGCATATAACATATTAGGTTAGCAATCCAAAGGGGCCGACCTTGGTGCCTTAGACCCTTGAGTATAGTGAGGAAAACTCTCCTCACAACTGTCGAACTGAAGTGATAAGCTCAAACTCTCAAATCAACGCCACGTACTCCACCGCCTATATTTACCATAGGACCATATTCATAAATTTCCAATTTACCAAAATATCCCAGAAGTCAACTAGTCAACCCTTGTTCAAAGTCCAAGTCAAAGGTCAAGGTCAGCAGTCCACGTTGGCTCGACTCGTCGAGTGCAGTTCACCGACTCGTCGAGTCCTTCCTGAACTCAAGAAGTCGTGAAATCCCTTGTTGACTCGTCGAGTTTCCCTGCAACTCATTGAGTTCATGCATGTTCAAAAGTCGGGAAAACCCTAGCTGACTCGACGAGTCTTCCTACTGACTCGCCGAGTCCATGTAGAAGTCCTTGCACGACAATCTCCATAGAACTCGCTGAGTTGACCATGCAACTCGTCGAGTCCCTTTAGTCCTTTCTCCATTCAAATTCTTTTTAAGCCATTCCAAATCCCTATAACGTAGATCTAAGCTCCTAAGGCATACTTCTTACATAAAGTTGCAAACTTTACATGCATGCAAGGTGATAATGGCCCAAATCAAGCTAAAGAGAGATTTTATGGGATGAAGAAGGTATTGACTCACTAAAGGCTAGAACTTTATGATCTTTCGGGCCAAGATAAGCCTAGATCTGAAGTTGCAACTTCAGATCACTCCTAATACCCAAAATAACATATCCACAAGGCCAAAGTGGCCCTAACCTCATACATGCATAAATCTAGATAGAAAAAGGTTAAGGTAACAACTTGTTACCTCAAAAGCAATGCTAAGATAAAGAAGAACTCGGATCTACAGCCTTCCTCTTGTTCCAAGCTTGATTACTTCAATATCTTCCTTCCACAATCCACCACAAGGCTTAATATCACACCACAAGAGAGAAAAACGCCAATGTAAAACATGCAAGTAAAACATGCAAAGCGAAACACAAGAATAAATAATTGTCAAAGGTAGTAAACAAACTCATAAATAATCTATATTGTATAATCACCAAGATTCAATTACATTTATTTTGTTACAAGTTTCAAAATATTTATCTAACTACTAAAACTAATATCATCTCTCAAACCAATGCTTCTAGCATGTTGATTTTGATTAACCCTACTCAACTCCTTCATCAAAGGATGTGCATGATTCTCTTCTGATGATACCCTCTTCATAGCGAGGTGACCTTTTTCTACTCTATGTCTGATATAATGGTACTTTCTATCGATATGTCTTGATTTGCCATGGCCTCTCGGTTCTTTAGTCAAAGCAACCACACCTTCATTCTCGCAGAAAAGTTCCATTGGATTTTGAATGGTTGGAACTACTCCAAGATATCCGATGAAGTTCCTCAACCAAGCCGCTTCCTTTGATGCTTCACTTGCCGCTATGTACTTTGATTTGCATGTAGAATTAGTCATAGTGTCTTTCTTGGAACTTTTCCAAGTAACTGCTCCACCATTTAATGTGAACACCCAACCAGATTGAGAGCGAAACTTGTCTCTATTTATTTGAAAGTCGGCGTCACTATACCAAGTCACTCTCAAAGTATCACTACCACCAAGAACTAAAACCATGTCCTTTGTCCTTCGCAATACTTGATAATTTTCTTAATTGTTGTCCAATGAGCTCTACCATGATTTCAATGATAGCGCCTCACCATGCTTAAAGCAAAGGACACATCAGGGAAAGTACATGTCATAACATACATGATCGATCCTACAGCCGAAGCATAAGGGACTCGACTCATATAAGCCATCTCTTCATCTATACTTGGGCTTTGAGCCTTACTCAATTTGGAATTTCTCTAAATAGGTAGCTCTCCTTTCTTGGAATTTTCCATACTTAACCATTTTAGTACCTTGTCCAAGTATGTACTTTGACTAAGTCCAATTAGACTTTTCTTTCTATCTCTCAAAATTCTTATCCCGAGAATATAGGCTGTATCTCTTAGATCCTTCATAGCGAAACACATTCCAAGCCAAGATTTTACTTTTTGCAAGGTTGGAATGTTGTTTCCTATAACTAGTATGTCATCAATATACAATACTAGAAAGGTTAGTATACTCCCACTAGCCTCGACATACATACAAGACTCATCCTCACTTATAGAGAAACCAAACTCCTTGACTTTCTCATGGAAGCAAAGATTCCAGCTGTGAAATGCTTGTTTCAATCCATGGATGGATTTCTCAAGATGACACACTCTATAGGGAAACATTGCATTAACAAAACCTTCAAGCTGACTCATGTAAATATTTTCAGCCAACTTCCCATTAAGGAAAGTGGTTTTGACATCTATCTGCCAAATTTCATAATAATGAAAGACAACTATGGCGAGCATTATCCTAATAGATTTTATCTTGGTCACTGGTGAGTAGGTCTCATCATAGTCAATCCCTAGGGTTTGAGTAAATCCCTTCGTAACCAGTCATGCTTTGAATGTGTGCATATTTCCATCCATTTTGTCTTCTTCTTGAAGATCCATTTGCAACCAACTGTCTTTCGACCATGTTCTTGATCAACCAAATTCCAAACTTGGTTGTCATGCATAGACTTGATCTCGCTGTCCATTGTCTCTTTCCACTTAGCAGCCTCAGGGCCTGCCATCGCTTCCTTGTAGTTAGCTGGTTCATCCAAATGTACAAGTGTTTGATCACTGATAAACATATCACCATCTGACGTTATATGGAAACCATAAAACTTTGGTGGCATGCTAATTCTATTAGAACGATGAAGAGATAATGAATTGTCAACTAGTTCAATTGGAATTTCTTCCTCTGGTTGAACGCTAGTGTCTTGAAAGTTTCCTTCATTGGTTGACTCTTGAATCTCTTCAAGGTCAATTATGCTCCCACTCTCCTCTTTGCATATGAGCCCTCTCTTGCAAAAGACTCCTCTTCGAGCTACAAATACCACATTTTCATTAAGTCTGTAGAACAAGTATCCAAAGGACTTTTGTGGGTAGCCAATGAAAATACACTTCTCACTTTTGGCTCCTAGCTTGTCATGAGTCTCTTTTCTGACGAGCGCATCACAACCCCAGACTTTGATATGTGCCAATGAGGGAACTTTCCCTATTCACATCTCGTGAGGTGTTTTGTCAACCTTCTTAGTAGGGACAAGATTGAGGATATGGTTGGCTAACTCTAAGGCATACCCCCAGAAGGAAATATGAAGAGTGGCCCCACTCATCATGGAATGAACCATGTTCAACAAGGTCCGATTGTGCCTCTCAGCCACACCATTAATTTTTGGTGTTCTAGGAGGAATCAATTGTGAAACTATTCCACATTCCTTGAGGTAGTCATGGAACTCGATGATAAGATACTCTCCTTATCTATCATATCAGAGCATCTCTATATTCCTGCCTAATTGATTCTCGACTTCATGTTTAAACTCTTTGAAGTTTTCAAAGGATTCTGATTTATGTTTGATCAAATAGATGTAACCATATCTATTATAATTGTCTGCAAATGTTACATAAAATCGATTGGAATGAGAGAACTAGTGGAAGGGGTTAGATTCTTTCCTTTCATTCTTGACTTACCAGTCTGTTGCAAGTTATGGAGTTGGGCCAATATGGTTTTTGTGTTGTTCAAATGATAGGCCAATATGAAGTGATCATAACAACTTGGAAAGGAGTTTAAGACCACTTCATATTTCTCTTGACGAGATCTCTTGTGTTACTTTTCCACAGGGTCATTGTTCATCTCATATGGCACGTAACATTTCGTTTGAAATTAAGTAAATCAGTAATAAGCCCTAAAACCCCCACGAGACTTAATATGTGCCTTCCCCTCCTCCTTCGATCCAGCTACCCAACGCCCCAAACCCTAACCCTACTCTTGAAGCCATCATCTTTCGTGACTCTCCAGCCGCCACCGCTCTTCTTCTAATTTTTCCGATCAGACAAGGCCAACAAGCGTCTACCTTGCCAACGAACGCCACCACCACAACCCACTGCTAAGTGACGTCGCGAGCTGCCAGGAAAAAACCACCGAGATCGACGATGAAAGTCGTCAACGTCGATGCGGGGGTCGCGATTGACCATAATGTTCTCAGTAAATCTAACCGCCGCCCACCTTCCCTTTATTTCGTTCTTTTCTGTGGGTATGATGTTGGAAACATCATTACTGTCACCAGTGGCCCTTGGGCCGCTGTTTTCGTCTATTTCCAATGTCTTCAGCCGCCTAGTCAGTGGTTGAGAGCTTGTGGTCTCGTGTCTTGTACGTGCATGTATCTATTGGCCGAAATCTTTAAGGGAACCACCATGGCGGCCAACCATGGTGGTGTTGGATTAATGTCTAAGTTCATAACTATAATTGGTGAGACTTGACCCGACCCGGCATGGTCCATTTGGGTTGCATGGCATCATGCATTTGGATAGACTATAATGAGAGAAATAACACTTAAGGTTTGTTAATATATTATAAGTTCTAATATATTAATAAGGTTATTTAATTAGTATTGATCAAGATTTAATCTAGGATTAATTAAGTGATCAAAAGAAGACTAATTAAATATATGGGTTGATTGTGTAAATCATCCATTCTTATATGTGTGGGCTTGTGATCCAAGATTCCTTATGTTGGACTAAGTCCATGGGGTGACCCATGGATACTCCATGGAGGTTAAAATCCATGGAGCATAAGGAATGGGTAAAGTTATGAGTTACATGGTGTAACCCTAATAGCCACCATATAAAAGAATCCCATGGCTCAAGAAATCGTCCACTATGAGTGATAGAAAAGGGCTAGCCGATTTTATGAAGTGTTCCAATTTCTCTCAAGTCATTCCATGTGTATTTGGTGTTGTGTGAACCTTTGAGGTGTCACACTTGGGGCACTAGGCACTCAAGCTTCATGAAGACATTCTACATCAAAGAGGTATGTAATTCTAACTTGAGATATTCATTTGAATCAATGTTATTATGCTAGTTAGGATGAATACCTTGGAAAGTTCATATTTGCATGTATAATAGAGAAAACATAGATCCAAGGTATTTAGGGTTGCATGTACACTTAGGAGTGTTAGAATGCTCAAAACCCAACAGGTGGCTGCCACCTCGTACCACCGTCCTACCACTACCAGCCACCATATTAGGTGGCTATGCGCATATATGTGATTGTGTCGATGTTTTGTGTGTTATGGGTTGTTTTGATGAAGTTTGGGTGAAAAAATTATAAGCTATCACCATTGGAAATGGTGGCTGCTGCCGTGAGCCGCCGTCGACCACCACTACCCAAGGTGACAGTAGGTGGTGCCCGGGCTAGTGAAACCCTAATTAACCTAAAAACTTAACCATCGGACTAATTGTCATGTTTTGGATTGGAAACCCTAATTAGGGTTTAGGAAACCCTGATTTTGGAAACTTTAGTTTGGGATTTATCGGGACCCATATTTGGACCATTGGATTTGGAATTTTGAATTAAGCTCGACCACATGGTATGATTGGTCTAGTGGAGTGATGAACTTAATGGGTTAAGTAAGAGCACTTAACCCTAATCTTCATTTTATGTGAAAACCCTAATTATGATTGGGTTTCAAGTTGGGACTTTCTTTTGGGCTTAGGTGTTTGGGTTCTTGTTGGGCCATCTAAGAACAAGTGTATGGACTAGGATATTTGGATGGGCTTTAGGTTAAGGCCCATGTAAGGGGTTTGGGTCCAATTTGGAAAATTAGGCCATAATTGGGCCTTAGTTGATGATTTGGCTTTTGGGCCTTCAGAGTATGAGTTTGGGCCTTAGTCTTGGACCAAGCTAGGTTAGGGTACAATGGTCTTTTTACCCCAAGTGTGGATTTATGGTTATGAATTGAAACCCAGCTTGTTAATTGGGTTTATTTTGATGTTGACACTTCGGGAATCTGTCACCCAGCAGCCAGGGATCGTCTACGTGATTCAACAGTGCGAGGTGAGTTTCCCTACTGGGTTTAACGGGTCAAAGGCACCAATACCGGCCTGTGGTTTGTTATGCTTAGTATGCTTGTTGTCTACGTGACTCTTGTATATGGTATGTATTATATGTATGTGAGTATGGGCGGCGCCCGTATCTCATCATTATTCGAGTGTGGGCGACGCCCACATCTCATCATTATTCGAGTGTGGGCGGGGACCGTATCTCATCATTATTCGAGTGTAGGCAGGGCCCGTATCTTATCATTACTTGAGTGTGTTTATTGGTATGTTTGGTAGGTAGTTGTACTTGTTTTCTGTGTGATACTTGTATGTGTTTGTTTATGTATGTGAGCGTAGGCGGTGCCCGTATCTCATTATTATTCGCGTGTGGACGGGGACCATATCTCATTGGGCAGGGCCCGTTATGTGAGTGTGGGCGGGGCCCGTATCTCATTATTATTCGAGTGTGGGCGGGGCCCATACCTCATTGGGCGGGGCCCGTTATGTAAGTGTGGGTGGGGCCCGTATCTTGCTTGGGCGGGGCCAGTTATGTGTGCTATGTATGTATGGTATGTGGTATCTTGGGGAACTCACTAAGCTTTATGCTAACTGTTTTCAGTTTATGTTTAAGGTACTTTGGTTTTCAAAAAGAACAACTCGGGATGATTGCAGGGTACACACCACATGTTTTCTGCCTTGGATGTTTTATTCTGATTTTATAAAAATTGATACAATGGTTTTATGTAGATGTTTGGATGTCATTGACAACAACTATTTTATCTATTATTAAATAGCGAATTTTTGGGACCATTATTTTTGGATGTTACATGGTCAATAGTCCTTATAGAACCTCTGCAATTCGGGAACCATAGTAGCGACCATGATGCAAGCAACTTTTGTTGCATCATTGTTGTATTTCTTGTATAAGGCTAGTTATTCTGGAGTAGCAGTGGCTTCATCGATTTCAACAATTTCCTTTTCGAGGACATATTCATTGCCCTCAAAACGAAGATCCATCTTAATGTTACGCATCCAATTGTTGTAGTTGGTGTCATCAGATGTCACCTTAGACACGATCGAGAGAAGGCATAAAATCGAGTTGTGGGTAGACTATGAAGGAGCAGAAACATCACCAAGACTAGACATCTATAGAAAAAGAATAGTTTTAGTTAGAAGACAACAAACCTTAATATTTTAACCCATAATTAATACTTAAGGCTAGGACCCAACTATGCAATTCACAATCTAGAAGAGGGATGTTGTAATCTAGTTGTAAATTTTATAAAGGTAGGAAAAGCAATTTCCTAATTTCAATCAAAATGAAATTCCTAGATCTTTTGAGTTTCATTGAATCTTATGAATGACATGTTTAATCTCAGATTATGCTCTTTACTTTGTGACTGGGATACCGAGGATCACAAACAATATGTGAATAACCATACAAATATGATTGGCACTCTCGGTGTCATTTATCATCTCATATAAATATGTCGGTTAGCCACACACACTCCATTAATCTATGATAATATTCGAGATGCACATTAATACTCTTTGTAGTCACTATTAGTGTGTCAGTTAACCACACGCACTCCACTAACTACTATAAATTTTCATGTGCAATTTCATGGATTAGCATACTTTTCAAATTTTTTTCTAAAGTAATTAAGAATAAAATTTTAAAAAGTGGTTTACTTACTTTAATAGCATTATATTTTTAATGAAGTTAATGTCCTATCTGATCCATTCTGCTAACGACCCTCCACCAAACAAGGAAGCGGTGGATAAGAGTGGACACACATTCAACTACCATTTTATAAGAAATTTCCTTATACCCTCCTTATAGTTCAGCTTCGTGAATGAGACATACTTGCAATCTAACCGACTTAATCTTATACATATAGTAATTAACTATTAATGTTATATATATATATATATATATATATATATATATATATATATATATATATATATATATATATATATAAGGTGTATCTAAGAACTTTTTCAAAAATACTAGGTTTAAATTAAATTTTTGAAATTAAAAAATTTTAATTTAATTTTCAAAATTAAAAAAAAACGCTAATTTGATTTAAAATAAACCAATTAAGTTTTAATCTTTATCTTTTAATTAACAATTAATTAAATTAATTTAAATCTTATAAGGATTAAATAATTATATACCATTAACTATTAATCAAATAATTTAAATTTAATCATAATCCATTTCCATCTAAATTTTCGAAAATCAAGGGACAATGGTTATCTAAATTTAAGTATCCTACTTTAAACAATTTAAGGTAATAATTATCAAATAAGGAAACCCTAGAAATTTCAAAAATAAGGGTGGAGGCTAGGGTTTCAAGAACCCTAGTCCAAGTCGAAATTTACATCCATTAGAGTTTAATTTCTATAAACCCTAATCTTAATCTATTCAATTATTATGAAAATCAATTAAAAACAATGGCTCTGATACAACTAATGGGTTTATATATAACAAAATATATATTTTGGCGGACAAACATAAACCCTAAGTTCACATGTAACCTAAAGGATCTATGTTTTCACTATTGAATGTAATAACCAATTGAATATCAAGAACCCTATAGAAGCCCTAGGGTTTTCGAAAATCATAAAAGGGTTTAGTAAAACATACCTTTTGATTATGCTAGTAGATAATCAAATAAAATCCTTCTTGAATTCACTTGAAAGCTAGCACCAAAAATCCCGTGTCTCTGATGGTTCACATCCAACCCTACAAACAAGGAGGATCAAAGAGATAGGAAATGGGAGATGGAAATTTAGGCTATGCCTTGCAAGAATGGGATGGGCGAAAATTAGATCCCAAGGGGTCTTTATATAGTTGAGTTAGGAAATCCTAGATAACCCTAATTTGAATATTATATTAATATCTCAAATTTGGTAATTATCTACTCCTTAATTATCCATAAAGAATATTCTAAAAACCCTATATTACCCTCCAAGAAACCGTCCACCCCTAAGGGAGGAAGGTTCAAGAACCTCTTGCTCAACTATTGAACAATTGCAATTAGACCCCTACACTTTTAATTAATCCCAAAATTAGTTCTAATTAATTTCTGATTAATTCTTAATTAAATATTAGTATTTCTAATTAATATATTAAATGCATAATATATTAAAAATCATTTATTTCTATTTATTAATCATATGATAAATCAATAAAACCAGTCTCTCTCTTTAAAAGTCATCTTATTCAATTACTAGGTTTGTGGGAAACCCAAAAGGAATTTGATAATAATTCAAGTATATATTAATTCAGTTATTGGCTTAGACACCTAATCCAACAAGTATGTTGGGGACTAAAACAATAAACACAGAGTCAAGGAAAACAAGATCAAGAAAAACAATGTAAACAATAACTGGTGTACTCAAGAGAACCAGGATCTCCCACATCTACAACTAGAAAAAGAGATAATGAAATAAGAAAAGCCTCACAATGCAGATAAGCAGAGACGAAGAAGAATCGACTCCCTATATCTGTTACCTACTAGAGTTTATCGGTGATGAAATCCGACCTCTAAAGAGTTATTTCAGATTTAGGGATTGGTCGATTGTAGTTTAGAAGAAACAGTTCTACATCTGGCGATACTCCACCACGGGTCACGAGTCAACAGATTTGCAAGATCAAACAAACAACTCGCAGTACCAGAATCTTAAATGATAACAAGATTTTGTTTCGATTTAGGAAGTAACAAAGTAGAAACCCTAGATCGAAAACGTAGAACCCTAGATTTTCACAGATTAAGTCACAGATGTATGGATTACAACTGAAACTCCAAATTTAACAAAACTATGAAGATCTACAAGAAAGTAAAGAGAAAAACGAAAGCTACCTTCCAAGATGACGAAATGTCTAGGATGATACATCGGGACACCGTCGATCGTCAGAAATGAAAATCGAAGAGCCTTATAGCTCTGATACCATGTTAAAAAAAACAATAAACCAGATTTTCCCAACATCAACGTTTCTTATATTGTTTAAGGACAAAGAAACAAAAGACTTTCAAGATACTTACAAATCAAAACTCACTACGAAACCCTAATCTACTCTTAGAACAATACACTCAACCTACACTACAAAGGTTTTCATAAAACAATCAAGAACAGAAGGATGAACAAACAACAAAGAACATAACCAACTGCAAACCCTAATCTAAAGCATGGGAGGGAGAGAGAGAGAGAGAGAGAGAGAGAGAGAGAGAGCTCTGAGTGTGTTGAGAGAATATCGAAAAAATGACGAATCACTGCTACTCCCACCAATATATATCCCTGGTCATCGATATGAACTGGGTCTTGGATATAACCCACAAAACAGGATATGCGTGCCTTACCTGTAGTTTGCAAGAAATGAGCAACAACCCACAACATTTCCAAAATAACAGAAATAACCCTTTTTTAACAAAGTTATTTCATAAATGAGAGTAAACAAAGAATTCCAACATTAACACAAATCACCCAAACACAACAAATAATAAATATGAGATTGAATGTTTCAAATACATAGTATTTACTTGACGTACAAACAATTTTGAAACGAAGAGGTCCTGTTTACGTGGTATAATAGACAGATCTATGCAAATAATGATTCTGATGTGTATGCAAATGTTCAGATTATTTGAATGGTTTATTGCATGATCAAAGTATATGTATGATGAAATTCATGAAAAAAATTGTATGTATGACGAAATTCATGAAAAAAATGTATTCATCAATTCAGAGGTAAATAAGTACATGCGATAAGTTTTATGAAGTACTTCTATTACATTTAGAGATCTTCAAGATTCTCTTAAATAATTGTTTAAAGTTTGTCGTTATCAAAAGAGTTAAATGTAGTAAATGACAACTCGATTTTGCTTCAAAATCTAATTTTCTCATTGAAGTATGAAAATTATTAATAAAATTATGGCAAGTTACATAGAAAGTTTTTCAGGGTAAACTATTCAAGTTGTTCGAATTGTATTTTAAAACTGTTTGCTTTACCAACAAGATTATGTTTGGCGCGTCACAATTCGATGATAAGCTAATTTATTTTTTGAGCTTTTTAAGTTGTCATATCTAACAAATCAAAAAGTAGTTTATAAATAGTTTTTCAAAAAGCTGGTTAGACTAATTTTTATAAAAAATTATAAATATATATTTAATTAATTATAATATATATATATATATATATATATATATATATATATATATATATATATATTTCTAAATGTTATTTATGTCATTTGATATCTTCCAGTTAACCTATTAGCTCATTTTTTACAAAACGTTATTTTTTATCATCTTTCTTATAAGCTAAGAGCTAGCTTTTCAGCTATCAGCTAATATGTCAAACATAGTCTAAATATGGTTAACTATATCATAATCCTTTCGTCCCAATTAATTGTCCACTTTTCACTTTTCAAGTATTTTTTCTTCAACTTTGACCATAAATATTTTTATTTGTGTTATATATTACTTGATGAAATTTATAACAATGAAAAGATATTTAAAATACAATCCATTTATATATTTTGTATCAAGTATTATCTATTAAAAAGAAAAATATTTAAGGTCAAAATTAAATAATAAAGACTTCAAAAATCAAATGTGGACAATTAATTTGAGACGGATACTAAAATAACCACTTTAAATATTAGTTAATTATTTATAAAATCATAAGCATTTAAACATATTTTGGAGAAGTTTCGGTCCATCCCTGATTCA
Source organism: Lactuca serriola (assembly GCF_051521515.1). NCBI lineage: Eukaryota > Viridiplantae > Streptophyta > Magnoliopsida > Asterales > Asteraceae > Lactuca > Lactuca serriola. Next base: position 11,636,552 of record NC_136414.1, on the reverse strand, counting down.
TTCTAATTGTTAGTGTATCCCAAATAATTTATAGACATGATTCCGTATATTTGTGTATGTGTTGAAGTGGTTTCAAAACTAGTGACTTTACATATATTTTATATTAATTTAAGATATTGTTTTTAATTTAATACTTTTAAAGTATTATTATTACGGAAAGCAACTCATTTACAAATAAATAAGTCGTTAGGTTTTACTAAAACAATTTCTTATTTTTCTCTAAGTAAAGTTTAATTGTTATTGACCGTACAAAGTACAATCAAAACATAATATATATATATATATATATATATATATATATATATATATATATATATATATATATATATATATATGTCTCTTCTTTAAGATTTGTCGATATATGCAGAATGATTATTTTATATGTTAAATATAAAACCATTATATACTGATATCATAAACAAATAAATAATAATAATAATAATAATAATAATAATAATAATAAAGGTAACTAAATTTAACTTGAATTTGGTGTTTGATAAAGAAGTGGAAGCAAAGAGCAGCCAAAGTCGTTAGATCATGATTGGAGCATGTAAAATAATAAAGATCAGATCCGGGTGACATCATCTAATCCCAACTATAATGTACTTATCGATCATGGACCCCTAACCCAGATCATGATCGATGCCCGTGATCGACGTCGGTGCACTACACTGCCATGCTTACCATGCACGTGAGCTGTTTGGTGTGGATGCACATACCAATAGGCATAGGCAATTAGGCATAAGCCAATAGCCCTTTGTGTGAGTTGAACCTTTCTTTCTTTCTTCATCTTCTTTTTCGTAATTTACAATATACAAATCCTAATGCTCTGTATACAACGTAAAAGCACTTGTACAAGTCCTAACAATATATATATATATATATATATATATATATATATATATATATATATATATATATACAACGGAAAAAAGCAAGAGAAGAGGGGATTGAATCTGTGGCTAATGTCATCTTCTCCATTGTGGGTGAAGAATCAGCACCGCCACAATGGCTGGCATGGTGTTGCCCGTGGCGCCAACCATCTCCACATCACGGGGTTATAGCCTAGATATAAAAATTGGCCTCACGACAGGAAAGATTATAATAAGACCGATATTGGTGATCTCGGTGTTATGCTTACAATGTTACCTGTTAGAAAAGATTTGTGACAAGTTTTTTTATTTAGCGAATTTTAATGGAAAAATGGTATGTCAAAAGTATAAGACTTCCAAAGATTAATTATTAGAAACGCCTTAATGTTAACTATCATAAAATACATGATGTTTATGCTTCAAGTAATTCTTAAAGGCATAATTTAAGGTTATTTTTTGCAACGATTTTTGTTTGTATCAATATGAATTCTTTTATTAAAAAATATATTACACTTTTGCTTATAATTTTTTGTTCTATATGCTTTTGCACGCTGTACGGTACAAACAATGTACAAATATACGAATATTAAAAGCATATACTATACGGAAAACATTTTGCAAAAAATAATAGAACAAGCTAACAGTGAGAAAGGAACAACAGTTAAACGGAGGAACTTAATGATAAGCGCATGATATATATATATATATATATATATATATATATATATATATATATATATATATATATATATATATATATATATATATATATCTTTGAGTGTGAAGTGAGTGACCAAACGACATATGTCGTGGAGAGGACCCAATTTTACATACGATATAGTCCATTATCCAACCCTAGTGATCCAAAAGAGAAAAACTCATGTTTTGTCCAATTCTAAAAGAACAAACTATAATTAAAAATTACAATAATTCACGTTTTAAAATTTTTAACTTATAAATTAAAAAAATGCATTATGGCTAATATGGTCTAATGTAGATTTGCGACAAGCAAAAGCTCACGTTTTGTTCCAATTTCAAAATTTCAAATTTGCAGCAACTATAATGCTTAATCTAAGTTTCTTCATTCTTGGTTATCTAATTCCACTAGACTCTGTCTCTCGATTTTGATTATATTTCAGCTCTGCTTTTTATTGTCAACTAAAATTAAACAAGTACTCCATTATTCTTGATTTTTGAATCTGATGGCCTCTTGCTTTTATATTTTGATTGTTGTCGCTGATTAACGAATGTAATATACTAACACATATTCTAAATAGCTGAATATCTGACTTCAAATTAGTGCATTTTGAAATCTAATTTATGTTTTGAGTAATTTCTCTAATTGCTAGCTCCTTCTAATTTATAAATTTTCTTCGTGTTTTAGGGCATCTACTTAGCTGATTAGAATAATGTTTATAACGCATCTACTTAGTTGATTAGAATAATGTTTATATCTTTCATTTTCACACTATTGTTAATGTTATATCATATATAGTTTTAGTTAGTAAGCCTCTTAAGCATGCATCTATTGGATAGTGAAATGTCACAAAAAAGAGATGAATAATTAAAAAAAAAATCTTAAAATGAGGCTCTTGATATGTTTATCAGAAGAAAAAAAAAAACCCCTTCAAGTTTCTTCTTAGAATCAAAACGGTGGCGACATTAATGTTGATATAGATCAGAATTGCAGTTGTTAAAGTCATACTTATTATACACAATGTCACAAGACAAACTTAATGTATTGACAATTATACATATTGCAAATGATATATTATAGAATATTGATATTAATTATGAAGGGTTGGTGACAAACTTTACTTCCAAAAATGCTAGAAAAGTTTTGTGATTCATGTAAATATGTAAGATGTTGTATTATTATTCTTTTGTTTTTTTTTGTTGTTATAATATTTATTTAGTTATTATAGCACCAATGAAATTTTCTTATATATAAGGAAAATATTTAGGTGTCCATTTTTATTTTATGGACATGACCTAAAATTGATGGGACGCCCTCCTTATATACTAGTCTATTACTGTAATTCTCCGTCCTCATAAGAGACTCAAGTAAATCACGAGGGGTCAATCAAGCGTATCCATAAAAGGATAATGCATCATCTCTTGCAAGGCTAGACAAGACGATTTCATGTTTTCATCTAATGACAAATCACTTTAGATAAACCTATTTTAAACAAGAATATTTCTTTAAAAATCACATAAAAATGGTTATTGTTTGATTTGACGTGTTGTTTAACTCATTAAATACTTAAAATATTGTCAATATAAATTTATAAATTTGTGAAATTGGTTCATTTTGACAAAATTGCAAAAATGGTCCCTATGGTATGCATTTTTTGGGGTTTTGGTCCAAACCCCGATTTTTTTGGATTGGTGGTCCTTTTGTGCTAGTTCCGTTGCGTATTTGGTCCCTCTGAAAATTAAAATGACTATAATACCCTTAGTGTATTTATTTTCTATTTTTCTTTCATTTTATTTTTAAATTTAATACTTGTTTAATTATTTTAATATTTAAAAAATAAGAGCTCTCTCTCTCTCTCTCTCTCTCTCTCTCTCTCTCTCTCTCTCTATCTCTCATCGATCAAGGTTCAGACTCCAACTTTCACTCTTCCCTTTCTTGTTTATTGGAAACTCAGATGATGTTCTTCAAACCTCACACAATACGAAACACCAAAATTAGCCCATATCTTGAACTTAATATTTTAAGTGATGCTTACCAACCATTATCTCAATTATAGAACCTGTTACGTATATGAAAGCTTTACAACAACACTTTGAATATTCAAAGTTACACACACACATAGTTAATGGGCACAAGTTTATGATGTTTGTGCTTTAGCCATTGTAATATGTACAAGATAACCCAGATTCCCATCATCTTCATTATTAGTTCCTGACGAGACCATCATCAGCTACCGATTATCACTATCTTTGTCCCCTGTTCTTGCTTGTTTGTGACCCCATTTGCAGATTAGAGTGACGAGGAGGAATAAGGCATGTCATCATCTTCGTGATCTCTTTCTGGTGATAGAATCTCCCGTAACAGAAGTAGATCGAATGTGATGGGTTGTTTGCTGTCGAGATATGAGAGAATAGCGAAGTAGAGAGAAGGGTGGTTGCGAGAGAAGAAATCATCAAATTAGGGAAAGAGTGAGTACCATTTTCTTCCCCATCCCTTCTTGTTAGTTTAATGATTTTAGGTATTTGAAAGTTCCTCAATCTTGAAAATGATTACCAGATTCATGTTGGTTTAGTGATTTTAGGTATTTGAGTTTGGGGAAGAAAGAGGGAGGGAAAGATGTATAAAATGAGGTCTGATTTAAAGTTAAAGCGGCTGTAATTGGGTTTGATTACCACAATTGTATCGAAGAATGAAAATGAAGAACTGGTTTCTGAAGGAACGGTTGAATTTTAGGTCTGGTATACTATTGAAGAACAAATTGAAGAACTAGAGAGAGAGAGAGTGTGTGTGTGTGTGTGTGTGTGTGTGTGTGCGAGAGAGAGAGAGAGAGAGAGAGAAATTAATTAACTATTTTCTTTTTTCCTTTAAATTAAAATGAAAATACATAAAAATGATATTAGAAAGGGCATTTTAGTCTTTTCAGTTTTCCAAGGGACCAAAATCACAAGCAAACATGGTCAAAAGGACCACGGAGCCAAAAAAGTCGAGGTTTGGACTAAAACCCCAAAAAAAATACATACCACAAGGACCATTTTTGCAATTTTGTCGTTCATTTTAGACCAAAAATGTAATTTTGATCCATATGGTTATGATTTCTTTTATCAAAGTCTATTTATTTTTCAATTTGATCTTATTTTGATGTTTAAGGTTTATATTTCAAGATTTAAAGTATAGGGTTTGTTTTTTAAGTTTGTATATTTTCTTATCGTAGTCTATTCTTCGTGATTCTAACTTTCCTTTAATATCTTCTATGTTTCATATATTACTGTTAGACCATCACAAAATAACAATTTTATCCTTAAATTATTTATACTAGTTGTAAGACCCATGTATTACATGGGTTAATTTAAAAAAAAAAAAGTTAAATATAAAAGAAACTAATGAGTTTATTGCAATTATCTTTTAAATATAAACAAATAATTTAAATAAATAAAAAAAATAAACTAATGAGCCTTAATTTGAAAATTTTAAAATAAGAAGGTAAGTTCATTAATAAAATTGATATTTATTTATTACTACATTTATTGTAATTATTACATTAAAGTATTATGTGACATTTATTAAAATATAAAAACCCATAAAATGACATGTGGAAAAGAAATTAATTCAAAATAAACACAAAATGACATTTGGCAAATTGAATGAGAGTGTGACATGTGCCAAAAAAACCTTCATTTATTAGAATATATATATATATATATATATATATATATATATATATATAATAATTATATAATTATAGTATTGTTTGGCCCCAATAACATCCTTCCTAACCCCTTCCCATATAACCATACTTTTCTTCATTTTGGCGTCTCTGATATTCTTATTCGACCACTCTTATTCGACCACTTGCCACCCCTTCCCATATAACCGTACTCCTCTTCCTTTTGGCATCACCAATATTCTTATTCGACCACTTGTCACCGGGAACCCGACTCCCTTGACCCAAAAACACTCCCTAAAATACATTTCATAAATTATTATAATAATGTTATTTGGTATAAAAATTTTAGTGTAACAATGATATTGATGGTCTTTCTAGGTTACTTTTAAATAAATAATTACGCGGCAGAATAAAACCCCTAGGTTTTTATGGGCACATGCAACCTAGAACTTCTATGACTTAATACACATTATAGCAACGTACTAATGGAAACTCGATCTAACCTAAGTGTAAATGTATAAAAGGAAAGAATGTGTGTACCTTGACAAAAAACAATTATTGTTTCTTGAATCTTCTCTTTGGTTGACTTGAAAAGCAAGGGTCACAAGTGTCACCCCTCTATTGCGTCACACTCAATACCCTAGAAACCCTAAAATCAGAAGGGAGATGAGAAGGAAGGAAAATTTCGGCTATATGCCTCTTGGGAAGAGTGTGAACGAATTTGGCCTTCCTTGGAGTCGTATTTATAGTGTAGGTAGTACAAGGAAACCCTGAGATTTGAATAATAAAATATTAGATTTTATCTATTCAAATATGGTAATCCTTATTGGCTTTTCAATCCTTCTAGAATCCTCTAAGAGGCTTGACAAAGCTGTCCAACCCTATTGGGTTCTAGAACTTGTCATCCTCGCTCAATTAAGAGCAATTACGATTCAACCCTTAGACCTTAAATTAGTTCTATTTAATCCATAAGTTAATTCCAATTAATTCTTATTAATTCTAAATTAATTCTCATTGATTTCATATTAGTTTATTAATCATATAATAAACAACAAATCAGTTATCCTCTCTCCTAAAGTCATTTCTAGTTATTTGAGGGCAACCTAAAAAGGATTTTGCTTTTATTCAGAAAATCTTACCAATTTAGTTCAATAGACAACCATAATTAAACAATGAACCAAGAAACCAATCATAAGCACCGGAATGTAAAGTGATCAACGTCCAACAGATAGATTGTATATTTGTACGTTGGAGGCGCATGCATGTGGTTATACCAAAAAAATCACTTTGTTTTTAAATTTTTTTAGACAAAACTTCATAAATGGTCCCTATGGTCTCCCAAAATTTGGGCTTTCGTCTCTAAGTTTAAAAAACTTTATGGAAGGTTTGCGTGGTTTCCAATTTCTATCGTGGTTGGTCCCTCACCCACATAAAAAGACTTTTATACCATTTTCATTTCTTGTTAAAATGAATTTTAATTAAATCTTTTAAAAAGAAGAAAAAAAATACATAACGCCCACCCTTAGGCCCACATCTCTCTCTCTATCTCTCTCTCTCTCTCTCTCTCTCTCTCTCTCTCTCTCTAGGCATAAAGTAAATCTTTATATAGGTTCTCTAAGTCATCTTATTTAAAATACACACGTACACACAAAATTAAGAAAATCGATGTATCAAAAATCAAGAACCCAGAAACCGACTTCATTTTCATATTTCGGATTCAATAAGAATATAAGAAGTGCAAAAATTGATGATGAAAAACTCACACAATGCTAAACACGCACACAAATCTCAATCCAAATGCAGATTTTGATTAGATGTATATTCATGTCTTTAAGTTTTCCTATCAGATGCTGATTCATGCATTTAATTTGTTGGATCTATATAATCAAGAATCATTATTGAATGGTATTGCTAATAACATATGATCCTATTGGGCCACACCTTTATCAAGTTGACATATTTTGAATATATATTATTAATATATAAAATCAACTCTTTTATTTAATTAGGGGATAATTATTGTTTTTTTAAATAATAATTAAAGAGAGTATAACTAATTATCATATCATATGGTATGATTTAATAAGTCATGAATAAAGTTTTGGACACTTGTAACGTCCGGGATTTGCAGGTATTAATATTATTTATTTTATTGAATAATGGATTGTTTTGGTTTGGGCCAGGATAATTGGGCTTTAAGTTTGGGCTGAGATAGGCATTACGTGGGGCGTACTATGCCAGGTTCGCGCAACGTACTCATGTGAATTGGGCAGGGAAGCCATACACGTACGCCCAACGTACCAAAGGGTACGCGCAGAATTGAAAACCCCAACTTTTAGGGTTTGATCCCTATTTAAAGGACCTTATGCCTTTGGTCCAGCCTCCCTCTCACCCTTATACAGCCTCCATGAAAACCCTAACCCACATTTGCGTATTCTTGTGATTTGGAAGCCACTTGAGAGCATTTTAGTGTTGTTTTGGTGTTTAGAAGAGAAAGGAGTTTGAAGAAGGAGCAAGGATTGTCACACCCCCGAACCAGATAGCGGAAACGTCCGGGGGATCGTGTGACTAACAGTTGAATAATCATCACAATGAATATACATGAAACATAACACATTCATCACCAACATTACATCATACAACCAGCATTGTTCACATCAAGAACATTATTAAAATACATAAGTTCTAATTGTTCAAAGTATGATAAGTGATATTACATAAACAAAACCATACACACTCGCGTGTCTTCCAGCTTAACGGTTACCTGAGAATACAAGTTATTTTGAAAAAGGTCAACATATATAATGTTGGTGAGTTCATAAGTATGTTTGAGTAAAAGTTATTGTATCTTTCATAAAAACCCAGAAAATCTGATATTTTCTGTAAATTGTTTGAAAATGATGCGCAAATCAAGTATAAATGCATGTGTGAATTTCATAGTTATAACTTATATAAACGTAGTTTAGATTCATTGTATTTTGAATAACCGCTAAATATGTATGAATAATTTCCCCAGAAAATCCGATATTTTCCGTTTTATAGCAATGGTTGGATTTTTGTATCATTAAATAAGAGTTTTGTATTAACACCCTCAAAGAGTTTATCTTTAAAAGGTTTAACTTTTGGTATCGAATCCTTATATGAGCCGTTATAACCATGCATGATAATGACTAGGTCGTCCGTCTTGGTATTTTTCCAAACGTCGGTCTTGATAAGGATGTTGTCGCCCTAGACTAGCCTAGTCTAGCTGTAGCGAACAACTAAGGCGTGGGGGGTCACCCCGTATAGATCTATACACAAACTCCCGCTTTCCATCCTGGAAACTTTGATTATAACTACAGGCTACGATTGTACACTCAGTGGTGCCAATCGACATGTCTCACTAGATTCTCAACTCCTTTTTCATACCATGTTTAATGTTTACACATATGTTGTAGGTTTTGGATTCAAAAGGTACATTTTTATATAAGTATAAGATATTAAGTGATTACGCAACGGTATAGTTTTGATCACAAGCACATGAATTCCATTCCAAGCCCAATTAGCATGTAAATGGACCACGAAGGCCCAATAACATGTAAGAAGGTAACTTGCGCCCAATAGACATGTATATGGGCCACAAAAGCCCAATAAACATATAGTCCACAATTTAGGCTCAAATTAACATGTAAGTGGGTCGCAAGGCCCATTAAACACGTCATGAAACACATTAGGTTCAATATACACTTAGTTGGGCCCTTTAGGCCCAACGGCCAGGTATCGTGAATAATAAGCCCAATAATTGATTATCGACATAATTTGTTCTTTCGTTTTTGTTTCGTGGTTTGTTTTAGCTAAGGGTTTACTAGATTGACGTTAAGAGTCTTCTTTTTGTAAAAATGACATTTTTACCCAATAATCCTTAAATTTTTAGTTATGACCCAAAGTTTTGTAAAATTGACATTTTAGTCCATAAGTTATAAAAAGTTGCAGTTTTGTCCCAAATGTCAAAAAAAAAAAAAAAAAAAAACCTTACGGTTTTAGCCCAAAAAGTTATATTTTCACATTTAGAACCCTGTTTTGCAGAAAAGTGCATTTTCAGCCCTTTGTTTGTAAAATTTTACATTTTCGGCCGAATTTTGGAAAGTTTTACATTTTTGGTCCATTTTGAAAATAAATGTTATTTTCACCTCCAAATTTGGTTTATTTACATTCATGACTCCAACTTTGGCCAAATAACATTTTAAACCTTAAGACTTCATGTTTTTTGCAAAATGGGCCCAAAGGCCGTGAGGCCCAAAAGTTTGGCCCAAAAAGCCTAAATTTGCATTTTTGACCCTTGTAAAAGTATGTTTAGCATAAAAATATCTTTTTATACATATAGGACCTGTTTGGCTCCCTTTAAAACAAAATTTTTGCTTTTTGCCCCTTATCTTTTGTTTTCTTGACAATTTTGACCATTAACAAGATTTTTGTTGAATTCTTTTGTATCTCAAACATGTGTTCTTCTTTGGCTTGATAATATGATATGTATAATGTAATAATTCATAGATCCTGGCTAGATAATACTTAAATTTCGAGATTTGCTAAGATCTAACCCATTATTACCAAATAAAACAAGTATTCACACAAAACATGCATATAACACATAGATCTACACATTTTTCTTGTATTCTCCCTAAAAAATCATAAGAAAACCGAAAACAAGGGGGGTATGAACCCACCTTTGCTTTGAAGTCTCGGTTTTGAAGAAGAAATAGAGAAGATTTTGGTCCTAGCAAGCTTTCTTGAGTGGATTTCGAACTTAAGGAGTTCTAGGAAGCATAATCACCAAAAAAACTTGCTTAAAAGAGTGATCCAATCATGAGAATAGAGTTATGAACTTGGATGTATAAAGACTTACCAAGAAGTGATGATTGCCTTATGAAAACCTCCTTGAATCAAAAGCAAATTTTGAGATTTTAAGAAGGTGTAGGATGATTCTTGAGAGTGTTTTGAGAGAGTTTGATGTGTGTGTGTGTGTGTGTGTGGTTTCCTTCGGCCAAGAGTAGAAGAGGAGAGGGGAGAGAGTGATGAAGTGGCTATTGTGGATACATGGTGGTTTAAGGCCTAGTTACCCTCTAAATAAAAATGAGGTGACACCTTCCAAAGTCAACCCTCCCTTAATCTCTTTTTTTTAACATGGGCCGAGATTTTAGGCCAAGAAGAAAGGATAGAGTAGTTTGGGCCCATTCACCTTAGCTAGGATAATTGGATCCTAAACATAAAAAATTTCGGCCTATTGGGCCCTTGGAAGCATTCACGGCCCAATTTGAATACAAGAATGACTTATGACTCACTAATGGTTAATTGGATAGTTATGGCCCAATAAGGCCCATTAGGGTTAGAATGAATCATTCTAGACCCAAGTGGTCCAAAATGTTTTAGATTTATGAATTGGGTCCAATTAGGGCTTCGAAGTCCAACAAGGTTAAATTGGGTACTTATTGGTCCATTAGGCCCAATAAGGAACTCCTAGTCCACCTTGGACTTAAACCATGGATTCTTAGGGCTTTAGACTCTTTGATGACCGTGAATGGTGAATCTAAAGGTGCATTGAGTGAGATTTACTTAGAATATAAGTTTTACAATAGTTGAATGGTTACACAGGAATATAATCTCTTAGCTAAAATGCCAGTTACGACAAGGATTCAAAGGGAGATTGTAGATCCACAAGATTGGCACCATTTCTGACTCATTTGAGGTATCAAGCTTCAAACTTGATAATTGCATGTTTAGATTTGATTTTAGGGTGTTTTGGGTCACTTTTGGACTCCATTGTTGAGGCTGCTTGAGTTTTAATAGTTGCAGAACATAAGCGTTGTCCTTTTGGGCTCTTAGAAGCACTTAGAGTAATAAAAATCGGACCTTGATGGTTAAGCCACAATGATGCAAGTGTTTGATGGTCATAAAGCTTGTTAAAAGGACCAAAATCATGTTTTGACCCCAACCATGCATGCAAGCACATAAAGTTTGTGACTTTATGGATCAAGAGGTCTTAAAGGACCTGGATCTACATTTTGGACATAAAGACTTAATGGATTAAGTCACAAATGATGTCCTAAGAAAGTTGGCCAGTACGCTAAGCGTACACCCTGGTACGTTGCGCGTACAGGGTCAACTTCCCGTTTGCGGTCAAGGCCAGCATATGATAGGCGTACGTGCCAGGTACGATGCGCGTACACATGCAAAGTGGCTACCTTGGGCTTTTTAGGCCTTAGAGGGTTGGGCTTGGACTATTGGGCCCTATGGGCCACTATAAGGTATAGTTATGGGCTTAGGAATTTGGAATTAGAAGTGTTGGGCCTTTTGGACCATATTGGGCCTCTTGAGATTATTTCATTTTCGGCTAAAGACTTAATAGAATTGTGAAAAGGCCCATTTGGCATTCTTTTGGACTTAATAGATTATTTCATTTTGGACCATATTGGGCCGCATGTTGTCGTATCGGTTTAAACGTGAAACTTAGATAAATCATAATTTCCCTATATGGAGTCAGATTTTGGCATTCTTTATATTGATGAGTTCCTATTGACGAGCACTACGACTTTAATTTACATCACTTTGGCTAAAAAGTAACCTATCTTTGGTTCAATTTTTATGACGCATCTTGATGTATTGGTTTAAACGCGAAACTTAAATAAATCATAACTTCTTCATACGAAGTCATATTTGGGCTTTTCGTTATATCCACATGATTATCGTCACGACTACTACAACTTTTATTAAGATTATTTATCTGAAACAAATTTTTATTTTAAATCTTTAATTTATCGCTTAACGACAAATTTTATATCGAGGTTTTCTATAAATATTCTATACTCCTAATATTTATCCACTTAATGCGTATATGATAATTATTTATTATTTTATATGACATACGGAAAACAATTATTTTAATTAATGATTTTAATTGTTCGATAAAATGTATAATTACTCCTATTAGACTCTAAACACCTAGTCCAAATTTACGGGCATTACATTCTAGCCCAATGATATTAGGTATTGCCCTTCCTCATTGAGATCAAGAGTTTAAGTCATATTTACAACATAGATGTAATTATAAATATTTTAGAAGCAGATTAGATTTGTCATTAAAAAAAAATATCATGAGAGGAGTCATAGGGATGAAGCTATGGTAGGAGGAAGGTATACAATATTAGGTTAGAGTTTTTTTATTTTATTTTTTCTTAATTTGGTATAATTATACTTTCTACTATTTTTCACTGCAGTTAGAGTAGTTATTGATTTTTGTTGAAGGTAAAATGGTCATATTAACAAATGTATTGGTTGAATAGTAAGATTTAACAATCGAGAGATCTACCGTGCAAGAAAATAAAACTATAAGGACCAACTGTGAACAAAAATAAAATCATAAAGACCAACCATATCGATTTTTTAAAACTGAGACCAAAACTAGAAATTAGTGTCAATTAAAGGGATCAAAACTGTAGTTTACTCTTTGTTTAATTAATGGTTTTTTGTAGTTTTGTAAATTACTCTTGGTAAAGGGATGCTTGTCACCTACTCCTTTAAGTTTCAACACACTCTCTTTACTTAAACTTCATACAAACCCATAAACCACATATACTTTTTAGAGTGAGAAACGTATCCTTGTAGAGAGAGAAACGGAAACAATGGAGAAACACAACTGCAAGCTCTGCTTAAAGAGCTTTGCAAATGGAAGAGCTTTGGGCGGCCATATGAGATCTCACATGCTCAATCTTTACGTAACTCCCAAACCACCACTACCCTCCTCGCCGCCATCTTCATCGACGGAGGAAGATGAGGACGACGGGGATGACAATCTTTATGGGTTGAGGGAGAATCCTAAGAAGAGTTTGCAGTTAGGCGATCCAGATTTTGCATTCCCCGGAGCACTTACAGTTACACTCACCACCACCGCCGCAGGCGGTGGCGGTGTAGTTGGTGGTAGTTCAGTGGTTCTGCAGGACAGGGAGAGCGAAACGGAGACTTCAAAAAAAGCAATTGTCCGAAGACGATCAAAACGGATTCGAAGACAGGAGACTTCATGGTTGGGTGATCAACAGCATTTTCATGAACTTACTCGTAACAAAAATCAGAATCAATGGCAATATCTGAAGAAATCAAAGATCTTTAAACCGTGTCCGAAGACAGCTGAATCGTCAACCCCGGAGCCGGTAAGTTCAATCTCCGATACTTCACCGGAAGAAGATGTAGCCTACTGTTTAATGATGTTATCAAGAGATAAATGGTCAGATGAAGAAGAAGATCGAGAACATGAAGAATCAGACAATGAATCGGAATCCGATAGAGAGATTATTAACGTGAAACGAACTCCGACGAGGACGAAGTACAGATGCGAGACATGTAACAAAGTTTTCCGATCGTATCAAGCACTTGGTGGGCACAGAGCAAGTCATAAAAAAATCAAACAGAGTCATCATGACAACATTCATCAAACACAAAATGTCGCCATGGAAGATAAAATCCATGAATGCCCTGTGTGTTTCAAAGTGTTTGCTTCCGGCCAAGCTCTCGGCGGTCACAAAAGATCACATGTTACAGCTTCATCTGCTTCCATGGCTGCCGCTAAACCAGTTGCAAAACAGAGCATTAATCTGATTGATCTTAATCTCCCTGCTCCAATTGATGAAGAAGATGATGAAATGAGTCAAATTGAGGTCTCTGTGGTTTCCGATGGTGAATTTGTCATAACCCATTAATGGAAATATCGCATTAAAGGTAAAGTTTTTGTTTTTATGAATCTTATGGACAAATAGTCAAATGGGATTCTAATTTTAGCTTCAAATTTAACAAATTTCCGACTCTAATTCCAGAGTCTTCACCAAAATTTTGTTAATCTGCTACTGTTACAGCTTTATTAAAAGACATGTAATTAATGGCGAAATCCTTTACCCAGAGCTTAAATTTATAAATGCAGAATAACCTTTATATCGAATCTTGTACGTTACGAATTGGAACTTGTACATTTCACTGGTTTTGTCTTGAGAACATTGCATGTTTGACCAAGAGTTAAGTTGCACCCCAACGTCAACATCGTGGGTTTCTTTAGCTGTTTGTACTGTACAACATGTATATGCATGTAAAGATTTTGGACCAAAAGGTTAAAGTTCAAGTTGTTTCATTAATGTGCATTTAAGCCCTTGTAGTTTCTTCAATATACATTAACATTCCCAATAAATGTTGTAGGCAAGTATAGACTTCAGTTCACTGCATTTTAAAACTGGTAAGTTACATTTAACTCCTTGTAGTATCTTTAAGTTGACATGTTAGTCCCCGTAGTAAGTATCCTATATATATATATATATATATATATATATATATATATATATATATATATATATATATATATATATATATATATACCACTGATTTTCAAACTTGAGAACTCCAACTTTAAAATTGAGTTTGGTTTCTCATACGTTTTTAAATAACTTTGTAAATGACAATATTATTCAACATTTATGACATTTTGACCTTAATTTAATATGAGAGGGGAGTTACATGTGGTTTGTATGGAATAGTTTTTAGATATATACATAAATTAATGTATCTTTAAATTTTATCGTAATTTACTATTTGATAAATCACAAAAATATTTCTAATTTTTAATAAATTACTTCCTATAATTTAATAAGGAAAAATGACTTATTAGGGTAATTATCTTTCTCATTTTGTTCACATTTAGATTTTTTTTATATATTGTTAAATGTGTTCACATATTATCATTGTCACCGGTTATCTTATGTAATAATGATAACATATGAATAAATTTTATAAATTAAATGGTCAAAAGTTTACAAAAAACAAAAATTACCTAAATATGAATAAAACGAAAAGTTAATCATTCTGAAAATTCATTTCCCTCATTTTTTATAACGATTTTATTTTTCATATTTGTTTGTGTTATTTTTCCAAACTCTATTTTTAAAGTATCTAGAATGATTGATTATTTATCCTATTTATAGTCTTTTGATTTGACAAATCAATTTTTTACTAATTTATTTTTAGCAAAAACTTATTATAATAAATATTAATTAAATATTAATCAATTCTAAACATTATTTTTTAATTAATAAATATGTTTTTTTGTGAAAAAAGTTATATTGCCTCCTATATATATATATATATATATATATATATATATATATATATATATATATATATATATATATATTGATTTTAAGCATATCAAATAAAAAAAATATTACATAACAAATAAAAGAATAAAAAAACTATATAATCTTAATGTTTTAAAGAAGTTGCCTAAACATGAACAAGACGGAAAGATAATTACGGTCACAAGTCATTTTCCCATTTAATAATAAACTAGCTTAGATTGTGGGGTGTCGTCGTAACACCCTAACTAGCGGTAATCCTCCACGACACATTTTACTGACGGAGAGCACCACACCGCTCCCTCTTTTTTAGCTGTGGTGGAAGTTCACTGGTAGCAAAAATCATATTTGTGTAAATTTTATCGGCGGCAATCTAAATCACCACATCATTATCATTTTTAAATATTGTAAAATTTTTAAAAATGTCTCTTTCAATGTGAGAATTGGTAAAAAAAAAAATTTAACACCCTTTAGCCTTAAAATAAAAGTTAGGCCACAACCTTAGTTTGAGGTTGGGACGTTGGGTTTAAAAAGGTGGCTAAATATGCAATGGAACCCCAAAAATGATTTTCTTGATTTTAATTTCAAATATGTGTACAATTATAATAGGGTTTAATCAAAGTTACTAAAATAACAATACTTTAACGTGACCTTTAGAGTATATATATATATATATATATATATA
Organism: Lactuca serriola; assembly: GCF_051521515.1. Classification (NCBI taxonomy): domain Eukaryota; kingdom Viridiplantae; phylum Streptophyta; class Magnoliopsida; order Asterales; family Asteraceae; genus Lactuca; species Lactuca serriola. The sequence continues at coordinate 11,620,492 of NC_136414.1, read as the reverse complement.
TATATATATATATATATATATATATATATATATATATATATATATATTAGTTTATAACATGTGAGAACCACGGTTATAAAATTAATTAAACTTTTATAATAATATTTATAATTATTAATCAATTATTTTAAATAAGTCATTTTAAATAAATTATTAATTAAAAGATATATCAAACTTTTAAAGTTATTATAACTTCAAATTTAACATATAATTAAAAAATATAAATTTGAATTTTGAAATCAGTTGCCTAATGTATCTACATGACACATGTCATAATATTAATGAGGAGTTGTATTAGAATGACATTTGCCAAAAATAAAATAAAATTATTCATTTATTAGAATATATATATATATATATATATATATATATATATATATATATATATATATATAGGGTGAGGTTCAATAGAGAACCATAATTAACCAAGGAACCAATGAATCAATCTTTTTCTTGACTTTTAGAACTTATTTTTTATCAAAAAAAAAATAAAAATAAAAATACAGAAATTCATAACTTTTTATCCCTTTTCCAATGACATCAAATTCGATAAATTTTTTTTTGTCAAATTCACAATGTGAATCTAAATTCACATAGTGAATCCGAAAAATATATTTAACATTCACAATGTTAAGTTATGAATTTAGATATTTTTAATTTTTTTTCGATAAAAAATAAGTTCTATAACTTGAAAAAAAATATTTGGTTCCTTGGTAAAACAATAATTATAGTTTTATATTGAACTTTTCCATACATATATATATATATATATATATATATATATATATATATATATATATATATATATGGTTAGGTTCATGTGAGACGGCCTAATTTTGTGAGACTGTGAGACGCATTTTTTTTTTAAAATTTTTTTAGTTAATTCAAGTTCCGAAAATAATATTTAAAAAGAGAATTTTTGGATTTTTCCATTTATTTTGCATCTTAAAATTATTTTTTAGAATATGTACAGTGTAATATTCTATTAGAATGTTTCATGTATTTTTCAAAAAAAAAATAGAATTTTATTTATTTATTTTTTATTTTTTTAATTAATTCAAGTTCCGAAAATAATATTTAAAAAAAGAATTTTTATATTTTTCCATTTATTTTTCATTTTAAAATTATTTTTTCGAATATGTCAGTGTAATATTCTATTAGAATATTTCACGTATTCTTAAAAAAAGGGATTTTTTATTTTTTATTTATTTTTTTAGTTAATTCAAGTTCCAAAAATAATATTTAAAAAAAGAATTTTTGGATTTTTCCATTTATTTTGGATTTTAAAATTATTTTTAGATTTGGTCTCACGGTCTCACAAAATTAGAATAGTCTCAAATGAAACTGAACCTATATATATATATATATATATATATATATATATATATATATATATATATATATATATATATATATATATATATATATATTCCTATTAAACCATTTTTTTTTACATTTTAGAAAATGACCATGATATTCAATAGAGAAATTAAATATATTCCTACGTTTTCTTTCTAATTATCTTCCTACCCATATGAAATTGTGACAAATGTCATATTTAGATAAAACCAATGATATTTTAAGATACTTGTCATCAAATTCAAATAGGTAGGAAGACAATTGTTATCCATTTTGGACACGCTATTCGGATTTGGAGTCATAATCTCGGATTTTAGAGTAGGACGATTCTATAAATTCTTCCTCTCAACTAATTAACAGCAATTTTATTTAAATATAATTACAAAAATCCAACAATGATAATCTTATACTATCTTGTAAGGGGTGAAATAGTCCAGATGCTCACTTCCATTTAGAATCCACCAAAGTTCCACTTAACACTTGTAGTAATTTTGTTTTGTTCTGCGTGCTCTAAGTTTTGTAAGCATTTTATAATATAGTGATTATTAACCGGATAATAAAACAAAAACGTGTTTGCCATTTTAATTTCTTTATTTAAAAAGTAAAAAAGAAGTAATAAAATTAACAGGTGTTTAAAAACACACAAAACGTATAGTTTATTTATAAAAATGGCAAAAAAGCTGTAATAGGTCGGGTGCAATGGTGGGACACACGCTTTCCTTATATTAGTTTTTGGTTGGGTGTTATGCTCTTTAATAAACTCTCATAGCCGACAATTATAATTTATGTATGACCGCTTTGATTAATATTTGATTTTCAACAGTTAAAATTTGAAGACATAAAACGGTCTTAATCATTGCATTAAATGTTTCTGGTTAGTATTTTGAGTAAATTGCAAAAGTCGTGCATATGTTTATATAATAGACTTTTAAATCACATCACTATGAAAGTCTTGATTTCGACTCGATTTAGCCACTAAACGTCATGTTAAATTAGATCCTAAAATATGAACTTTTGTTTGTTTTGGCCATTGCAACCTTCTCCACCGGTTAATCGGTTATCGATTCACTGCCTACGTGACATCTTATGTGGTTTAATTGGGTCTCAGTTAATGTCGTTTAAACGGTAACAACTAGTGAATCGATGTCGATTTGCACATTGGTAACTGACAACGATGTCTAATCAAGATTATCACCTTTCTCCCCATTTTTTTACTTGCATACATACCCACTTCTCCATCAAAACATTCCCACTGCAAACATATGAACCATAAAATAAAAATAAAAAAAAACCCTTCCGGGAGCGATGAGTGTTGAGGCAAAAGGGAAACCTGAATTTGCCATTCATATAAACTACTGTGACATCCCCAAAATCTCGGCCAAAAAAGACCGATTTTCATTTATGCTTTTTAAAATATTTTCAGAGTAAATCCTTTTGATTTGAAAGAGTTGCGGAATTTGTTCCCAAAAACAAAACGTGATAAAACAATGTTTACCAAAGCATTTCATAAAAGAAATGTATTTTCATTATAATCAAAACTCGGGGTGTCATGTTCCGATACAGACCCATAAGCATAAACGATAACATTACAAGTCATTCAACAATATATACATATACAGACTTGTAAACAAAACAACTAATGGTTCATCCATCTCATGCCCTTGCGCCACTTCCTGTAATACAAATAAAACTGAGTGGGTCATGCTTGGAAGCCTGGTGAGCATATAGGGTTTTCAACCCACAATAAATAATCATATTTAATTTTCACCAACCAACAATAACCCAATTACCTATTCCCGTTATTCTCACTTTAATGTTCCTAAGACAACTAACATAAGGGACCTAGTCTAAGAATATTTCATCGGGGCGACAACACATGCTTCGGGGGTACCTCAGCAATATAAGTCAAATAAGACAACCATGAGGGGGATGGAGTACAACGAATGAACACCCAAGTTCATTAACACCTACAGGTGGCGAACCTGATAATGTTCCACAAGACTATCTAGAAAAGTATGTGGTCGTCATCTAAACTCCGCTAGATGACTAAATCAAACAACAACGAGGCCTCTCATCTGTTTATTACACACACCAACTATCTACCCATGTTCTACCCAACATATTAGTAGATAAAAATATACATTTTATACATAGATGAAAACCTGTATAGCATGCTTTAATACATATTTCACATAACAGATGAGGCACACACACACATAACACATATCTCATAGAGAATAAATCATATCTATGAGTTAGAAGAAAGTGAATACACATTCACACTTATAAACAACAATATACTTAATACACTCAAACCATACTTGTATTATTATCGTGTTTATGAAAGGTAGTATACACTCACATAACCACAAAATTATACACATAATACGTATTCCGTATAAAATACTTCATAATTATGCGTTAGAAGAAAGTAACTACACACTCACTTGATCAGAAGATGATTGGACAGCACTACGACTTGCAGAAGTAGTAATCCACAGCAGATCTGGAAGATCTCTACAAAAATCGAACTTCTCGCGGGCAGAGCTTCGGCTCGGGAACCGCATTTCTCGGCATCTTCGGGATCTCGGGACTTGCTTCGGGGCTCGGGAATATTACCGGGGCTTCGGGATGGCTTCGGGGGTTTACGCGCAGAGCTTCGACACAAAAACGAGGAGAAATGAGCAATTATGCCCGGACCCCTCGCATCCTATTTATAGGAGGCTGGAGCCTCAGAGTACGCGGGGCGTACAGACGTACGCGTCCGAATTCGTCACTGCATGCGTCATCCGAAGCCACTTGCTGCGAGTGTCGACACCTTCGGAGTACGCGGGGCGTACACGAGTACGCGGGGCGTACTTCGGATGAGTCCGATGACTCGTCCTCGGATAATACCGGATTTTTCAATTAAATTTAAATACAAAATATTTAATAAACTTCGGAAATTCATATCTTCTTCATACGAACTCCGTTTTCAACGTTCTTTATATCCACGCGAAGGTGAGACTACGCTCTATAAATTTTGTTTAGACTTCGTTGGCTAATTTTGACTTTATTTTTATTATTTATTTTTAATAGGCCGGGACATAAACTTTCGTTATAAATTCATAACTTCTTCGTTGGACGTCCGTTCTCGCCTAACTTTTTATCGCTTCGATACCAACAATGAGATCTTCGATTCTCATTTAGATTGTTTCGGCTAAAAACCGCTCGATCTCAAATCGAGTATTTCAGGCTGCATACCGCTAAGCCGAAACTTCGATAAATCATAACTTCCTCATACGAAGTCAGATTTGGGCATTCTATATATATTCGGAAACCTCGTTTCAACTATTAATCAAAGATATTAAGTTTATTTTACACTTAAATTTTGACGCTTATTTTTTTATTCTTAATTAATCAAACCACATAATTAAGCAATTAAGCACAAAACACATAATACTCAAATAATACAATCTTATTATTTCAAAACGGATTACAAAGGTTAACCTAGACCATTACATTGCTAAAAATGGCAAGCCCAGAAACACAGGCGTTACAACTACCATGGTGTGTTTGTGCCAAATCCTCTAAAGTAAGAAAATGGAGACAGTTAGAGAATACCACAATTCGAATATGAGACACTTAACTACGACATATTCAAGATTGGACTGAAGGAAGTTATCAAATATCGAGGCGATTATGTGTATTATCTTCTTTTTGGTTTATAGATTACGACATGTTAGTGCCATGCTGCATTAGCGACGATGTTATTGCCCTCCTACATTGGAAAGGCTATACATGATAAAGAAGAAAGTACTTAGATTCACTAGAAATTATTGCCCTACTCCATTAGAGAAGATGGATGAATCCAAAGTTGCCTAAAGGTAGTTATTTAACCTACGTAATCAGTAAACCTATACATTTTCATTAATTTACAAACTTTTACATGGTTATGATTCCAAACATACATTTTGATGTGGTGCCTAGTGGACTAAACATTTTTGAGGTTAGAAATGAGATTATGGCTTACACAGTGAACTTGAGTAAGATGAGGTGTTCCTATAGGCAGTGGGATTTGAATGGCATTGAACGTGCTTATTTTATGGCAACGTTGTATTCTCAATGGGGACCCTTTAACCTATATTAGCTTAAGGTTTAGTAAGACAATATACCTGAAATCTTATGAAGTGTAAACCATACCTATAAATAGTAGTGACTTGTGGCCTACAACCAATCACCACATTCCTTTGCCACTAAAAAATAGGAGGATTCCATGTAGGACTCAAATAAAGAGGATGAGGGACCCTACTGAGGATGCATGCCATTACATGCACAACCAGGGTGGGAAGAAGAAGATCAGGACACAACCTTATGGAGATGATGGGAAAATTAGACTTAGTGTAACGTTCCAAAAATACCGAGTAAAAATTTCATTTTTAATAAGTCAAAACCATTCATTCATTAACCCAAAAGACAATCATAGTAAAAGTATTCTCAAAACATCAGAGTAAAATCAGAAACAATCAAGGCAAAATAAATCTTCAGGGGATGTAGTATGATCAAGTCGAGCCCTTCCTTTTGAAACCAGAAGTACCTGAAAACATTTTAAACATAAACCGTAAGCACAAGGCTTAGTGAGTTCCCAAAAATACCACATACAACACATCACACTAATCAGCTAATGGTTATCAGCAAACTCTGGAGACTATCACCCATCCCAATGGGCTAACAGCACACCCGGTGGATTAACAGATTACCCCACAACCCACAGGTTATCAGCAACCCTGGGGACTATCAGTAGTCTTATGGACTTACAACAGTCGACGAGTTATCAGTAACTCATTTCACATATAACAAAAATCAACAAATAAGACCCAACTGGTCTACATGCATATAACAGCACACATGCAAGTATAGTGAGAAGACTCACTTGAACTATTCACAAAATCCCAACAGCTACCTCAACAACAGAACATCCAACCCAAGCTCCCTAAGGTCAAACCGAAACCAATTCTCAGTCAAATGCTTAATTCTACCCAAGTTTAACCAAAAGTCAAATTGGTCAGAAAGTCAACGGTCAAAGCTAGGGCCAAAATTGCCAACTGCATCCCTCCACATTGTGGCCTTCCTTGGCCATGTCGTGGGCACAAAATGCCAAAACAGTCGCCGATTCCCCAATCTCCACGTCATGGCAGCCTAAGGCCTCGTCATGGGGACTGGTCTAAACAGCTCAAACGAGCTTAATCCATTTTCTTCCGATTTCAAGAGCTCCAAATCTCAGATTTGGTCCTTTCCAAGGTCTTAATGGATAAAGTTTCTAACTTTATCCATTAGGAAGGCCCAAACCACCAAGATGTATACTTTAAGTCTCAAAGGGACCAAAAAATCCATCCTTCTTAACTTAATCCATTAAGTCTATGTCTCCCACTTTTATATCTGAATCAACAAGATGTCTAGATGGATTAAGTTTCCAACTTTATCCATAATAATTCCACAATCTTCCAAGATCTAAACTTTAATACACAAAAATAACCTAAATGACCAAGATAACTTTCATGCCTAAAAGGGGAGGAAAAAAATCATAACTTTTCTAGTCCATGGGGTCCAAGAAACATTCCAAATTGATCACAAGATGTTGGATTCCACTCAGCTCCAAGATCACCCATAAAATGGACCAAAAGTGCCAACAACCCTCCCCCCCTAAATGACAAGTTCTAAAGAACTAGATAGCAAGATTGGAACTTTATACTTACAATAATCTAGAAATGTAGTGCCTTTGATTGATCCAAGATTGAAGCATCAGTTTTTGCAACCCAAAAGAACCTTATTGATCTTTAAGCTTCTTCAAAATATCATAAAAACATCCAAAAGAGGAGAGAGGAAAGGGAAGAAGCTCAAATCATGAAGGTGGAGGCTAGGGTTTCTCCCAAGGGGTCCTAGAGGTGGTGGAGGCTGATAAAATGACCAAAAAGGTGGAAGCTTATGCTGAAATACTTTGAAAACCCTAAAATCACAGGTTTAGGTATGAATGATCGTCGTTCCATGGAAACGCTTCGCCGTGTTATGGCAACCGTCGTTCCGTGGCAATTCTCGACGTGTCGTGGGGACGATTTTCCCCCAAATCCACCTCAACTTCAAACAATCATAACTTCTTCTTTTAAGCTTCGCTTTCAGCGATCTTTATATCCACGAAAAGGTATTGACGAGCCCCACACTTCTATCTAGTTACTTCTAGCTTAGCACATGTCAAACTAAAAACCATAATCCATGCAAGAAGCCTAACAAATAACTTTTCCCATTTTACCCTTTGGCTTCGAAATACAAAGAAAGGGCTTAGATTACATAATCAGTATTATCAACATCCAATAAGGTCTTAATCCTATTTCCTTGAAGTCCAAGTCCTTTACTCGATCCATTTATTATCCATAATCCCAATTTTTTTTTTCTTGAAATAAGATGTTACACTTAGTAAGGCTGGGAAAAAGTTCAAGTGTGACATCTATAAAGAGGTTGGCTACCACAAATTATCAGGAAAGTTTAATGCACATGACCAACGAAAACCAATAAGATTTTGAGGAATGGGTAATAATTTCAAAGATATGAGTGAAGGACCATATCAGTTACTGTCCCATTATAATTTGAACTTATTTTTTCCTATTGTTTACTATGGTATTAAAAGAAACTATTTATTGCAGGGAGGTGATGAAATAACATAATGAGGTAGTTTTCTATATGTTAATATGGTGGATAATAACTCTTGGACTTGCATGAAAATGTGAGTAGTATCCATGAGGTTGAAGTGGACCATGTGCAAGTGATTAATGGTGGTGGTGATGTTGAAGTGACACCTAAGATCCATATAGTGACTAAAGGCCAATCATAGAAGAAGTAGAGAGAAAATCAATCGATCATTAAAAAGAGAGGAATGTTTTAAAAGGATCATAAAGGCACAACTCAAGGTAAGGAGAAGTGGACCTAGTGCAACATCAACAATACCAATGTATTTAGAGTAGGGGAAATAATGTTTAGGAATGGTCCATATGTAATTATTATGTAGTTAGACACAAGGGTAGGGTTAAAAACATTTAATCTATATTTTTGTAAAACTGGATGTAACACCCGATTCAAAGTACTTTTCAATTTAGACCATTTTTAATGTTTTGCAGAATTGGTCCCTAAGGGGGTGGAATTGCCAAATTTAGGAAAGTCGGAGTATGTTGGGCGTACTAGTGCAATTCAGGATCGCAGGTCTTAACCACATACACAGGGTGTACGTACAGTACGCATGGCATATGTGGGTGTTGGGTCGTGTTTTGTTATGTATTGCGTCGATTGGGCTCGCAAGTTAGTCCAGTTTTGTAACTCCGGTTTGGGCCTATCCAACCGTGAGCTTGATAGGGTTTATTATAAATATAGGTGCTTGCATGCATCTTAGGTTAACGACTGAAACGATAGTAACAAAAGAATAGACCGATCAGAGTAGTTTCATTATCGTTCTGTAACCCTAAGTCCTCTACAGCGGAAGTTCTTAGTCGAGCTCTGTTGAGGATTGTTTGAATCAATCATTCGACATATTGTGATTCAACTTTGTCTTGTTTATTGTTTATATTCTTCGCACTACCTGTTATAAAGATCTAATCGATCTTCAAGTTTATTTAATTTCTTATCAATTGGTATCAGAGCAGGAGGCTGTGTAATTCATACACATCTTTTCTGTGAAAAAGGTTGCGATTAGGGTTATTCCGCATTAATCAATATTTATTGAGCCGTCATCCCATAATTGACGTAACTCAACATTTATTTATTTTGCCCTAATTTAATACATTACAAGTCTGATCTTTTAAACAGGTTATTCGATCAAGCATGGACGAGTCACAATCAAATCCAATTAACATCTCGAACAGCATTGGATCAACGACGAAGATTCCCATCCTTTACACCCAGGATTATGAAGTCTGGGCACATCACTTTGAAGATTATGTTATAGGATCTGAGGACAACGGATACCTCATCTGGGAAGCAATCGTATCTGGACCATTCGCCCATTCAGCAACTTCAAGAATTATTAAAACTCAGAAGGAGTATAATGTTCTTTTGAAAGACGTTAAAGATATTGCTCAAGACGAAAAAGATAAATTTCAGTGCAATATTAAAGCATTGAGATTAATCAGATTCGCTCTTCAATCTGACACTTTCAGGTTGGTGAGTTCATGCACAACTGTCAAAGAAATATGGGATAGGCTACGAGAATTGTATTCTACGGACGAGGATCTTGAGCATTCCATTCAAACCTTGCTACTATCCGAGTTTGGTGAAGTCAAGCAGGGTCCCGAAGAAACAGTGACTCAAACGTTCGATCACTTCAATCATCTTCTTAGCAAGATGATCAAACATGGCATTGAAAGGAAGTTGATTGAACAAAAGGTTATGTTTTTAAACGGACTTAGATCTGAGTGGAGAGCGGTTGTGTCCACAGTTAAAGCGCATGAGCAATTTAAATCTTACTCTTTGGAGAAACTGGTAGGCATTCTGAAATCTCAAGAAAATATCGTGTTATAGGAGAAAAATGTGGTTTCAAGCTTGGGTTCATTGGCCCTTCTGTCCAAAAGCAAAGCTGTGATGGAAGATGAAGACCTCAACCTAGAGGATTATGACCTTACCTCTGAAGACTATGCAATGATGGTGTCAAACCCAAAAAGGTTCATCAAGAAAAGGTTCCCCACCAATAAGAACCGAAATTGGCCGGGAAGTTATAGTTCTGAAAAGGTCAGAGATGAACCGAAGGCAGAAGAATCAAAGAAGGAACCGAAGGCTGAAGGAGATTCGGGGGTGAGCTGCTATTATTGTGGAGGAAAGAACCACTATGCAAAAGATTGTGTCCTCAAGAAAATGGCAGAAAAGGATGAGGAGAAAGATGAAGAAGCTTTGTTACTGAAAAAGCTGGATGAGATCAGGAAGAAGAAAGTTGTCACTAACCCTTCAATGAATGCTTTAATTGTGCAGGGTTCGGCAGCAGATGATGAGTTCGGAGGCGTGGAGGTCTGGTCAACCGACTCTGAGGATGATGAAGTAAGGAAGCCTTCTCATGGAAAAGCTTATGTGGGAAAGATGAGGGTAGCGGTGGAAAATGCTTGATGGTTTCTGATGTATCTCAGATGAGGGGATACAACACAGATGGTGGGAATGAAGACACAAAGGAGAAAGAGGACTTGTGCTTCACAACAAAACCGCTCAGCGTGCAGTTCAACGAGCTTGATGAACTGATCAAGAAGGTACAATCCGTTTTTGTTTCATTCAAAGTCCCACAATGTTCATACGAAAAGGAATTAAAAAATGTGAATTCAAGAATCTCTCATCTAGACAGTAGCTTAACTCAAACTCGGGTCACCAATTCTATCCTAACTGACCAAATAAGCAGGGTGTCTTCAAAAAGTGAGGAGCGGAGGATGTGGATCGAGCTGAAAGAGTCGGAATTAATCAAAAACAAGGACGAAAACATTTATTTACAAAGAGACAATTTGAAACTTTTAAAACAGCGAAATGTCTTTTGTTTGATTGCTAAGCGTCTTTACAATAATATCACTCAACTTCATTTAACCTGTGAAATAGGGCAGAAAATTCATTGCATGATTTTGCCCTTCCTTGAGTTTAAGGAGGATGAAATCGACGCTGAAGCATATAATTGTGAAAGTGTGGTTTCGTCTGAGGATGTTAATCCGACATATATGTATGGTCTGGACAAAATCGAATCTTTCATTAAGTCCAAGGACCATAAGGAAATGCTGAAAAACCTTTTGGATGAAAATGATAAACTGAAACTAAGGACCGAAACCATACAAAAGTTTGACTCATTGAGTACCAACTTGAGCTCAGAAAATAAAATTGATGTTGAAAATGCATCTGAGCTTAATGATGACGATGATATGAGTGAAATTTCTGTAGAGGACGCAATTGACTGTTCTGAATTTGTCAAAAACGAACCCAAAAACCACAAGAATCTTATTTCAGAAAATTCTATGGAGTTTGCTCGTTTGTCCCAACAAAAGTCCCCGATCCTTGAAGAAAAAGTAGATTCTGCAAAAGAAGTCACTCCTTCAAGCGAATCATCATCAGTTCAAAGTGAACCAGCTGATAGAAAGCAAAAACAAAAGGCGAATATCCATCTTCAGCCTAAGCAGGTGAAAAACCAAAAACAACAAAGGAATCAGAGATACAAGAAGAATCTCTCTGAAAGAAAACAGTTTTGGCAGTCTCAAAATGCCTATTTCTCATATCGTGACAGAAATTTAAAGTCAGAGAAAAGTACTGTTAGATCACAAGAGAGCAATAACAACCGAAAGCAGAGGTTCGGCTCAGAAAACAATATCAACCGAAAGCAGTGGTTCGGCTCAGAGAACGATATCAACCGAAAGCAGAGGTTCAATTCAGAGAACACTATCTACCGAAAGCAAAGATTCGGTTCAGAGAGCAAAAGAGACCAAAATTCTAGGTTCGGTCCCACTGATGATCAAAAACAAAAGGGTCACCTAGAATCTCACGTCAAGAAATCATCTCAGTCTAAATTCTCTCATTCTAACTCTTCTAATTCTTTCAATTCTTCTAATTCCTCTCAACCACATTCTAAATTCTATTCTGTTCACTCTCCAAAACCTAAATCATCAACTGATCTAAAAGGAAAATTGAAGGTTTCGTCAGTTAAACCAGAGTCCAAACCAAAAGCAACAAATCCCAATAAAATTAAGGTTTTCACCATCAAAAAGAAAGATGAAACAACACTAATAAAAAGAACATATTTTGTTGACATCTCTCTTACTATTCGTGTTCCTGTGAAAGGCTCACGTGGACCCAAGAAACTTTGGGTTCCTAAATCTGCTTAATTTTTGCAGGTTATCAGTGATGAGCAGTTTGACGAAGAATGGTACATTGACAGTGGATGCTCACGTCACATTACAGGAAGGAAGGAAGAGCTAAGGGAATTTAGGTCTCTTTCAAACGGTGGAAATGTCAAGTTCGGGAACAACTCCTTTGGCACCATAAAAGGCTATGGAATGATTACAAACGGTGATTTCACGATTAGGAAGGTTGCATACGTAGAAGGACTACAACATTACCTCATCAGTGTATCTCAACTTGTTGGAGGTACCGGTCTCAAGGTTTCATTCAACGATGAGGGTTCAGAAATAATTGAGAAGAAGACGAAAAGAGTTATTCTCAAGTCGGAGCGTAAAGGTGAAATGTTTCCCCTAAACCTCAAACCCATCAAAGGGAATCCAGCTATCTGCCTGTTATCCAAAGCAAAATCTGACGAAAGTTGGCTGTGGCACCGAAGGCTCTCATATCTCAACTTTAAGGATATCAACAAACTTGTCACTGGAGGTCATGTTCGAGGGCTTCTATTGCTCAAGTATGATAGAGAACATTTGTGTGCTTCATGTGAAATGGGGAAGCAGAGTCGTCAAAGTCATCCATCAATAATAAACACTAAAGTTGTTGAACCACTAGAGTTACTTCATATTGATTTGTGTGGTCCATCATCTATCGAAAGCATCGGCGGTAGCAAGTACATTCTTGTTATTGTTGATGACTTTTCGCGTTTTACATGGGTGTTCTTTCTGAAGCTTAAATCTGAAGCGACTCACAAGCTAAAGATGTTCATCAAGCAGGTTGAAGTACAGCTGAAGAAATTCGTTCGCAACATCAGGAGCGACAATGGGTTGGAGTTCAAAAATAAAGAATTCGAAGAATTCTTGGTAGAAAAAGGAACCAGTCACAACTTCTCAGCTCCCTACACACCTCAACAAAACGGAATTGTCGAAAGACGAAACCGATCTTTGTGTGAAGCGGCCCGAACCATGCTAAATTTTGCTTCTTTACCTTTATATTTTTGGGCTGATGCTATCTCTGCAGCTTGTTTTACACAGAACAAGTCATATCTCAATAAGCGATTCACTCTCACTCCTTATGAGATCATCAACAACAGGAAGCCAAATGTCAAGTTTTTCCATGTGTTCGGTTCACGGTGCTTCATCTTCAATTCTAAAGAACACCGCAACAAGTTTGATGTCAAAGCCGATGAAGGGATTTTTCTGGGCTATTCTCTCACTTCTAAAGCGTACAGGGTATTAAACAAACACTCGAGGAAAATAGAAGAAACTTATTACGTGACTTTTGATGATAGCTATGTCAAAAAGCTAAAGGCCAACGTAGACACAGCTGGAGAAATCTTTCCTCAAACAGGTCAAGTCACAGCCTCAATTGCAAATCTCTTTGAGAAGTTCGTCGAGTTATTTGATGAACTAGAGAAGGCCATTCTCTCGGAAGCCAGCGCAGCAGAAAACAAGGTAGATCATCTGAAGCAACTTGTCGAAGATGCTACAACGCGAATGAATGAAGAAGTATCCAGTTCCAACAAATCTCCACAGCACAATGCTTCAGTCGAGGGGGAGGATCCATCTTCATCATCACAGCCGAGCTCACATGTCGAGGGGGAGAACAGTTCTAAAGCTACTCCCGAACGCTCTTCAACAACCGAAAGTGCCTCACCACCCGAAGGTGCATCAACACCCGAAAGCTCAGCACCACCAGAAACCTCTGTAGCTCAAGACAGTCAAGAAATACCTGAAGCTTATCTGTCGAGGGGGAGAATGCCAATATGCTTTATGACGATGAAAGTCAATCCGAACTAGAAGAGATGGTGAACGCGGAATTGGATCCATCCTATGATCCAAATTACCCTCCTCTCGTCAAATGGACTAGAGATCATCCTGTCTCTCAAGTTGTTGGTAATGTCTCTAAAAAGGTTCTGACCCGATCACAACTTAAGGCAAAACAAACTTCCTTATTTTCAAAAGTAGAATTCTGTATGTTTAACTCCTTCGTATCAAAAGTTGAACCAAAGACAGTTAACACTGCTCTTGATCACTCCGATTGGGTTCAAGCAATGCAAGACGAACTGAATGAATTCGAAAGGAACAAAGTTTGGTGCCTCATTCCAACTCCTCAAAATGCCTCAGTTGTTGGTCTTAAATGGGTATTTAGAAACAAAATGGACAAGGAAGGGAACGTGATACGAAACAAAGCACGTCTGGTAGTGAAAGGATACTGTCAGGAGGAAGGAATTGACTATGAAGAAACTTTTGCTCCTGTAGCTAGGCTGGAATCCGTTAGAATATTTCTTGCCTATGATGCACACAAAAACTTTGAAGTCTACCAAATGGATGTCAAGTGTGCATTTCTAAATGGAGAACTTGAAGAAACAGTGTACGTGGAGCAACCTCCTGGATTCGTAAATGAAAGGTACCCTAATCATTGTTATATTTTGGACAAAGCCGTATATGGACTGAAACAAGCTCCGAGAGCCTGGTATGAAACGCTAACAAAGTTTTTAAAGATGTCTAAATTCAAACAAGGTTCGGCTGACCCAACCTTCTTTTGTAAGAAGGAAGGTAACCACCTTATGATTGTTCAAATTTACGTCGATGCTATCATCTTTGGCTCAACGAATCCTAGCTTAACGGCTGAATTCAGAAAGCTGATGGAGACTAAATTTGAAATGAGCTCAATGGGTCCAATTAACTTTTTCCTTGGTTTAAATATTAGACAGGGACCCGAAGGCATCTTTATTAATCAGGAAGCTTACACAAAGACTCTCCTAGCAAAATTTGGCATGATGGGAGATTCGAAAGTCAAAGTTCCAATGGCGTTCGACAGCAAGATCACTCCATCCTTGGATAAGCCAGCAGTTGATATTACGCTATATCGCCAAATGATCGGTTCTCTGATGTATCTTACTGCTAGCAGGCCTGATATAATGTTCTCTGTATGCTACTGTGCTAGATTTCAGGCGAATCCACGTGAACCTCATATGCTTGCAGTGAAGAACATACTTCGTTATCTCAAGCGAACTACCTCTTTAGGTCTATGGTATCCTTCCAACTCAGGCTTCTTCGTTCAAGCCTACTCAGATGCAGACCTTGGAGGTTGTGGACTAGACAGAAAAAGCACCACGGGAGGCTGCCAATTCCTTGACGGGAAGTTAGTTAGCTGGCAATCAAAGAAACAAACCTGTGTGTCTTTGTCTACAGCTGAAGCAGAATACATTGCAGCTGCCTCCTGTACTTCTCAAG
Source organism: Lactuca serriola (assembly GCF_051521515.1). NCBI lineage: Eukaryota > Viridiplantae > Streptophyta > Magnoliopsida > Asterales > Asteraceae > Lactuca > Lactuca serriola. The sequence continues at coordinate 11,605,025 of NC_136414.1, read as the reverse complement.
TGATTTGGATCCAAAGTCAGCTCCGGGACTACAGACTCAATATGAAAAAGATCCCACTATATTGTGACTCTGAAAGTGCAATTAGGATCTGTCATAACCCAGTGCAACACTCCAAGACTAAGCACATAGCACTGAGGTATCACTTCATTAAAGATCATGTGGAAGATGGAAACGTTGAAATTCATTTTGTTAGAACCACTGATCAACTGGCTGACGTCTTCACCAAAGCCCTTCCTGAAGTGTCGTTCAACAAAATTCTACAAGGGCTAGGCATGATGGAATCAGAGTCAGTACCACAAATTACCTCTCAAACTCAAAAGTAAGAAGCGAAATAGACCGAACGTTCGGGTTCGGGTCTTGTACTCATGTACCGAAATAAACCGAACGCTCGGGTTTGGTTGGATAATCTGTTTTTCGCTCATCAATCAAAGGTGGTTTTCTTGGCTGTAAATTTCATGTACAATTGTTCCAAACTCATTTATCTTATTGTCAAAAGTATTTCCTTTTTGAAAATCTATTTTCTTTGGTAACCGAAATAGACCGAACGTTCGGGTTCGGTTCCAAAAATTTTCTCACCCGAAATAAACCGAACGTTTGGGTTCGGTTCCAAAAATTTTCTCACCCGAAATAAACCGAACGCTCGGGTTTGGTTCCAAAGTTTTTCACAACCAAAATAGACCGAACGCTCAGGTTCGGTTCCAAAGTTTTTCACAACCGAAATAGACCGAACGCTCGGGTTCGGTTTCTCAAATTCTCACAACCGAAATAGACCGAACGCTTGGGTTCGGTTCCAAAGTTTTTTTTATCTTTTTATTTTCTTTCTCAGTTTTTTTTTTCTCTTCTTCACTTTTATTTATCAAAAATTCCAAAAATATTTTTCTTAATATATAATTTCAAAAACTCCAAAAATATTTTGTTCTTTATTTCCTTTTTGGCTTTAATTTTATTTGTGTGTTTGTTTATGGGGAAATTGTTAAATTAGTTAAGTGTCCCTAGAAGCATGCTGCTGTATGTGTCCAAAGCCTCACCTGATTTTGAATAATGGCCTTAATGACTTGGTAAACACAAACCTTGTCTTCCCAATTAGGCTCTCATCTTTATTCTAATCATGAGCTACCTAACTCTCTTCTCACATGAGATAAGAGTTTTCTGCTTGGTTCTATTTTTCACCGCAGAGGTACTTTGATTTCTTACACCATCTCTATTGCATTTATCCATTCAATTCGTTTCACAAACGTAACCCTTGAGACTCTCAGAAATTACCACTGAGGTTTATGGTTACACAATTTCTGTGTTCATGATCTTAGTTTCGTGCCACTACGAGCTAAGTGAAACCCAATATTCAATACCTAATACGCATTGACGGTGAACAATTAATTTGCTCTAGTTTTTCACTAATGAATTGACGGACGTATCTTCATGAAATCTCAAAATTTTCTTTTGTGTGCTTCCTATGAAATTGTTAAAAACAATAACATTTCTTCCCTTGGGATCCAGTTTTTAATTTTTGTTGAGATTTTATATTTCCCAGCCAATTTGAAATTATCACCAACCTACTTGTTCAACAGACTACATCGGTCTCACAAGTACTTCGTTCACTTTCTATCTTATATCAAGATTAGGAATTTTGAATTGAAGCGAAAGCCACCCCAATAAGCCTAGTTAAAAGAAGCCTTTCAACACTTCTTAATAAGTGTTTGATCGTTATTCAACGGGAAACCATACAAACACTTTAAGGTCTCTCTTGACTTTGAAGGAAGAGATTTGTGCCCGGGATCATTTGTTTCGTGTCTTTACTGACATCACATATTTTCCTAAAAGTATTGCTTTATTTCTTTTCTTTTACACCCTTAGCACGACAATCTTTGATTTTCCAAAATTCCGGTTCTATTAATTACAGGCATTTTCATTGGATTGATGGTTGATTACACGTTGTGGTTAATTTTAATCCACGTGGGAGCATTGTTCAAAAGGTGCCGTTACAATTTGAACGGATAAGATGATGACATGCTGACTCAGGTGGGAGTCTAATCGATTTGATTTCAAACGACGCTAAAAGGGAACGCGTGCGAATTGGAAACGTCTTATCTCCAAATGGCGTCGCAGAAGCGCGTGTGAATTTGAAACGGTTTATATTCAAACGGCGCTTGATGGGAGGCGTGTTCTTAGGGGTCTGACACTCTCTCTCATGCGTGATCATCGGCAACCCCAACTATCACGCATCAGTCAACTCCGAAAAACCCTTCCATTCTCAATCGAAGATTTGGGAAGATCTTTCTCTCTCCTTAAACCCCAGTATAAAAGGCAACACAATCCTTCATTTACCTCTTTACCGCCATCAAAATTCCCAGAGAGCCAAAATACCTTGATTCTTCCCTGTTCATCATCTTCTTCACTCTCTTCAAACAATGGCAGATTCATCTTCTGTTCAAGAAACATCCCATATACTTCCCATTCGCCCTCAACAAAGCCTCATCAATGATTTAACTCCTCAGTCTTACGATGGCTTCATGTTCCCCATAATCGAGTGCTTGCGATTTTCTCCGATCGCTCCTGCACTTTCAAGGGCTGAATCAGTTCCAATGGAGTTCTTGTCGCAAATCTTTGCGACTGCTCATTATGACAAATCGGTTGACAGAATCTTCTTTGACGTTTTTCAGCACAAAGCATCAATTTCCAAGCAACGATTTTGCTCCCTGTTAGGGTTTGAAGCTGACTCTACGAGGGTTAATCCTGAAATAATTCCCATGGGCCACTTGTTCAATATGTTTTACAACATGGGTTATACGGAGGTGCTTACTTCAATCGCGAAATTCAAGAAGTCGTGCCTGCCTCCACAGTGGAACGGGATGTTCACTGTTTTATTCAAAGGCCTTTCTGAAAGGTGTGCTGGCTCTGATGGTTCCAGTCGACTATTTCTGTCAATCATGTATGGTATCTACAATGGCATCAATGTAGATTATGGGTCTGTTCTATGGCAACAACTCATCCAGAGTCTCTCCTCTTCCTCAAGGCATTCAGAAGTTTCTTACGCTAGGTTTTGGACCTTGATCACGAAATGGGTGATGGACAAGTACCACGTCCCCATTGTCGCCGGTGCTCCGATGTCTTCGATTGGTACATTCCATACCACGAAGATCATTTTCTCCGATGCTTCCAAGTTTCCATTCAATGGTTCAATTCCGGAGTCTATGTATGGTGACGTTCCAGTTGATAGCCGGATTATCAGAACTTACAAAGAATTTAAGCGTTCAGGTCCGAGGGATCTCACTCCGGAGATGTTGAAGTCTATTCATGACGCCGACAAGCCTGCTCCAAGAGGCAAGAAGGCTGATAAGGGGAAACAGGTGGCGAAAGGCGCTAAAGGCTCGTCTCCAAAGAAGAGGAAACCCACAAAGGCTGCTCAGTCTCCGCAGCAAAAGAGGCGAAAAATCCAACCCAGGAGAAAGCTTGTTATCGCTTCCTCCTCAAGAGAATTTGAGGGTGAGAGTTCGGATTCTGAAGACTCTCCAAGAGGCAACACTCCACCCAGATCTCCTACCCCTGAAACTCAAATCCCTCCTTCTCCAATTCCCTCTCCTCCTAAAACTATTCCTACTTCCATTCCCACCATAAACCCCTTTACACACATTCCAAACACTTCACTCCCAATGCCACCACCAATATTCACCGATGCAACAACAACAACCACTCAAGCACCCGAAACCATACCTACACCCGAAACTACTAAAGCACCCGAACCTACCCCTACACCAACACCCGAACCAACCCAACCCGAACCTACCCATACTACTGTACCACCAGCTTCTCCACCACCACCATCTCCCGGTCACGCCTCTGAGGGAGACGAAACATTCCTTGGCGGGGAAAATATGACGTTTGACTCAGTCTACTATAGTCCGTTTCAAGTACAGAGCGATGATGATGATGACGCTCCGGTTACAAAGAAACATCTCAAGGAGCTTCATGAAAAGGTTGACTTGCTCATTGCCTCTTCTTCAACGTCTCAATCATCACTTTCTGAAGCTGCAGTTCAGAAGATTGTTGATGCTTTCTCAAAGGCTCAGCAAGATTCTCTCGCTTCTGCAACCTCCGCCATTGATGCCTCAACAAAAGCCTGTAAGGCTGCGACCGAAAAAGTCGATAAACTATTTTCTAATGCCTCTGCCCTGTTAAAGTCTTTACAGGAGAGTGCAAATGCCGCCAAGACTACGTTGGAACCAATTGTTCAACAGTTGGCCATGTCTGTCTCCACTGAGTTGAAGTCCTTCGCTTCATTTTGTCAAACGCTCTCAGACGACAACTCAACATTTCGTGCTACTATTGACGAGCGTCTCTCCAAGCTCCAAGAAGATTTGGCTGCTGAGAACTCGTTGATGGATGTTTTAGCTAGAAAGACCACCGCTCTGAAGGTCAAGAGTGTTCAACTCTCTAACTGTCAACAGGAGGTTGATTCTCTTCGGTCCAAAAGGGAGGTGATAAAATCATGTGTTTCGGATGTCCACTCTGCCATATCCAACATCCTTGAAGCACATGATCCCATCCTGAGCTACACTGTGAGGCGAGACCTTGCAGAGAAGCTCGCTCCTGCCCTTGCCCTGCTAAGCAAAATTGAAGGGCTACTTGATTTCGTGTCCATTCCGAAACAAGGGGGAGAAAAGGAGTCCATGTCTCAACCACCTCCATCCTCAAAGGCAACTCACACAACCGAACCTCCTCCAGTAGGCCAAGCCTCCGGTTCTGGTGTGAAAGATAAAGGTAAGAAGATTGCTGAGGAAGATGAAGATGAAGACGAAGAGACTATCGCTGATCTTTTAAAGCGAAAACGTCAAGTCGATGATGCTGATATCAATGCTCGTGTGGCTAAAGAAGCTGAAGAAGCAGAAGAAAACAGAAGGAAGCACACGACCTTCTTGAGAGTAGGAAAACTCTTTTTCCTGTCTGGACTCTTGAGAGGATGATAAAAGAAGCCATTGACACTCCAAGCATCTTGTGGCTGGAACCTGTTATATCGCTTGATTGTTCCAACTCTGTCGATTCTCAATTCGACATGCCTCTGACCCGAAAGGCGTTCATCTTTCATGACTTCGCCAACGTTTCAGAGTTCCCTCACCCTCATCCACAGGTTGATCGGGACTTGATTAATTTCTATCTGAAGGCTGCTCAACCTCAGTATCAGACTTGGAGCGCTCAGAAGATTATCAACGTTCGGGTCTTGAAGCCTTATACCGAAGGGAACTTCATCAACGTTCGGTTCAAAGTGCTTCGGGGGTCTGCCAAAACCGAACATGCCATTTCTTTAGCAGATCTTCTGAACCTCAATCCCCATGACTGGATCATCTTGCACAACATCCTTCTGACCGACGAAGCTGAATACGGTCTGATTATCGACCATTTCAAAAGGATGCTCGTGTGCTACATCATGGAAGTTGCATTGATGGATCAGGAGATAGCAAGCGTCTTCAAGAAGAAACCAACTATATCTCCTGTTGGCTCGGCCAGTGATATGAACCAAATGCAGATGGGCAAAATTGACTCGAGATGGAATTCAGTCATGTTCACTAGGAACGAAGGACAGAAATGTCTTTTTGCCTTAGTTGATAAACATCTATACACCACTGCTTGCCTAGAGCATGTGTTGGGGATCATCCACAGATGTAAGCAAAACACAGCGTATGATATCAAGTACTTCGACGACATGATACATTGGTACATTCGGTTCAGACAGACGATTCTTGCGCTAATCTCTCATTTGTTTGATACCACGAAGAAAGTTCCCGCTGCTGGCCCAAGCAAGAAGAAGAAGTAGTCTCGCTCCAATTTGACGCAAAGGGGGAGATTGTTGGGTCGTGTTTTGTTATGTATTGCGTCGATTGGGCTCGCAAGTTAGTCCAGTTTTGTAACTCCGGTTTGGGCCTGTCCAACCGTGAGCTTGATAGGGTTTATTATAAATATAGGTGCTTGCATGCATCTTAGGTTAACGACTGAAACGATAGTAACAAAAGAATAGATCGATCAGAGTAGTTTCATTATCGTTCTGTAACCCTAAGTCCTCTACAGCGGAAGTTCTTAGTCGAGCTCTGCTGAGGATTGTTTGAATCAATCATTCGACATATTGTGATTCAACTTTTTCTTGTTTATTGTTTATATTCTTCGCACTACCTGTTATAAAGATCTAATCGATCTTCAAGTTTATTTAATTTCTTATCAGTGGGCATGAGTGAAACCTTAATTTTTAGGGTTTACACCTTATTTAATCCTTGTGATAGCCTCATTTGGTCATGTTTAGCTAGCCTCCACCCTTCTTTGTCAAGAAATCGGAACCCTAGTGTGTGTTTGTGAGTTTTGAGCCTTAAAGAATATGTGTTGGTGATTTGTGAAGAAGAGGAAGAAGAAGTCCATTTGGAGAAGTGTATTGAGCTTGAAGATTCTGGGATAGCTCATCATTTGCAAGCTTTTTGAGGTAAAAAGCTCACATGTTCATGATCCATGATGCTAGATCTATTTATGTTATTATTTTATGCTTTTTGAGTCCTTGGAGTGATGGATGAGCTTCTTTACTCACTCTAGAAGTTTTGGTGATTAGATATAGGCTTATTTTGGTTCTCTTATTCTTAAAATGCAAGCTTTATGGTGTATGTTGGACCATGCATGTGTTAAGACCTTTGTAAAGCTCTTTTTGAGCTCTTGAGCCCCCATTAAGCCATGCATGTGCATAAAATTTCCAACTTTACGTGATTAGTTGTCTTATAGAATCAGATATGAGAGTTTGGCTTGAAGTCTCAATGGATTAAGTGCTTAATGAAGTGGGGTGGTCAAATAAGGAGTACATCAGGCGTACCAAGCTGGTATGTGATATGAACTGAATAAAAACCTCAAATACGATTAGCTTAATGCTTAAGAAAGTAACAATGGGGCTCTGAAGGTTTCGAGATTCAGAGAGATCTCCACAAGAAAGATAGAACGTAACTCATGCATAAAAAACCTAGCTGACCCTAAACCCCTTATTTAAATAAAAAGTAAACTTGGAAACTCCTAAACTCCAGGAAACTAGAAAAGATAACAATTAGATTACTTATTTAAATAAAAATACCGATCACCCCTTGGACTTATGCCTTCGGTACACCTTGCACCATCTCCCCTGAATTGTGAAAATCCACCTTATCCCCAAGGTGAAAATCAGGGAATTGAGTGTGTATTACAACAGCTTCCTCCCAAGTTGCCTCTGATTCTGGCAAATCCTTCCATTTGATCAAAATTTCTATTAAGCCATGGTTTCTTCTTGAGTTTAGCACCTGATCCGGAACAACTGGTACTTCCACTGTATCTGTCAACCCATTCGGTAAGCTGGATAAAACCTCTTGGTCACCTACAACTTTCTTGAGTTGTGAAACAAGAAAAAATAGGTGAATGGCAGCAGAAGTCGGTAACTCTAGCCGATATGCCAACTTCCGCACCCATTCCAAAACTCTAAAAGGACCATAAAATATGGGTGCTAGCTTGGTATTACGCCCACGTGTTTTCATCAGTTGTTGCGCTCGTCCCAATTGTTCTTTAAGCTCTTCCAGCACCCCATCTTTCTCCCAAAGATAATCATCTACATCAAAAGTAACAACTGAACCATGATCATAACTGACCATCTGTGGGGGGTCACGACCGTACATAATTTTAAGCGGAGTCTCTTTAGCTGATGAGTGATATGATGTATTATACCAGTATTCTGTGACAACCCTATATTTTTCCAAAGCATTGTAACACTCGAAAGCTAAGTACAACGAAATTAACCTCGAAAATAAAGCGTTCAAGTATCAAGGTTGGGCTGCATCGAATATTAGATATCATGCCAAGGTTTCCAAAAACATAAAGAACGCTCAAAACCGGGTTATAATGAAGAAATTATAACCACTCGTATATTTACGACACGACGTTAAAACATTATTTGACGTAAAAAGTAGAATCTCAATAAAATGCATTTTAGCCTTAAGTATCTAAACCAAAGTCGTAGATCTCGTTGAAAGGTGAGCGTACATAAAAAGATCGCCCAAATTGGACCTCGTATGAAGAAGTTACGGATTTTCAAAGTTTCGTAACAGTAGTAGAGGGCTAAAAACTCGGATTGAAGATCGAGTGTTATTTAGCTATCGCCACCTAAACGGAAGTTGAAGATCTCCTCAGTAGTAATAAAACGATAAAAAGACAAACGAAAACCGACGTCGAATAAAGAACCTATGAATTTTTAACGAACTTTAGGAGGCCCGGCCTATTAAAATTATATCATTAAAAATAAATTCAAAACTAGCCGACGGAGTCTAAATGAAAGTTGTAGAGCATAATCTCACCTACGCGTGGATATAAAGAACACGAAAAACGGAGCTCGTACGCGAAAGTTACGGAATTTAGAAGTCGGAAGCCAGGATTACGCCCCGCGTAATATGGGAGTACGCCCCGCGTACTAGACCCAGAGTCGAGTCCCATCGGCCCGCTCAAGCTACGCTTAGCTAGACCCGAGTCGTAAGCCATGACGCATTATTACGCCCCGCGTAACCGAGTACGCCCAGCGTACTTCGGAGGTATGCGCCGCGTACGAGGGTTTCCAGCCCTATAAATAGAAGGCATAAGCTCGAGTTTTTGCACACCATTCACCATTCCTCAGTCCTTCTCCCACACCTCTAAGCTCCAGAGACCATTCCCTCACCTCGGTTTCCGCACTCGAGCCCCCGACGAAAGATTTACGCTGCAGAGATCCCCGAAGAGCCCGATGACGCAACCATCCGCAGTCGAAGTTCTGCTCAACCCTAGCCTCTATCTTCAAACTTAACGAGTGAGTTCATACCCCTACTTTTCAATTCTTTTCACGTTTTAGGGGGGGGGGGGGAATACAAGTACATTACAAATCAAAGTATCATTTTTATAATATCGTTCTTATAGAGTTTTGATACAAAAATAACTTTATGTTTAAATGGCTATTATATCACCAAGTTGTTATTACCAAATGGGAACATACTTTTGAGAAACTATAATGAGTGTAGTATTCAAGTGATTCATACATTTTACATATACATCTCGACAAATGAAATGTTTTCAAAAGAAGTAAAGTCTTTATTATCGTAAATCTGTTTATACCAAGTAATGTGAGACAGCTTCACGTACGTTCGAGTATGCATTATTAAGTCCTGTATTATATACCATAATCCCTTGTAGGGGAGCGTGATACTTGTGTATAGATCTATACGGGATTGACAATCCCACACCTAAGTTGTTAGCTACAGCTAGGCTGGCAGGCCTGGGGTGACAAATGTCATAACAGTTCCAACGCCTGAAGAACGTTGTTACAGGCCATCAGTGTCAATAGCATGGTTATAAAACTCACATAAAAGTATAAAAACAAGTTTGATTTACGAGATTCATATATGCATTTCAGTTTTCCATTTTATCGTTAACACAAATTTTATCACTATTATTCAAGTATGGAAAACACAAACGCACTCCAACACGGGAAACTTTTCAAATCATTTATAGAAAATATTGGATTTTCTGAAAACCTCGTTCATCGATTTACTATTAAAAAGGACATACTTTTCAATGCAAAACACTTATGAACTCACCAACTTAATTGTTGACACTTTTTCGAAACCACTTGTATTTCTCAGGGAATCAGTAATACAGGTAACCACCAGCTTTTGGCGAAGGGAACACTAAGGATGTTTTATTATTGAACATTTACCATCTCATTGTAATATTCTTTTGCTAATATGTATAATGCAACAACAAACGTTTTCATTATATATGTGATGGTTGTGTTACTTTCTTTACAATATTCAATGGTTGTGATACTACGTGAAGTCATCCACCCCCGAATGTTTCCGCCATTCTGGTTTGGGGGTGTGACATATTCTGCCCAAGGCAACCATTTCATCCACTGTTTGGGTCTTCCTGATGTGAAACATCGTAAATAGGTTTCTAAACTCCGGTTCACCACTTCCGTCTGTCCGTCGGTCTGCGGGTGATAAGCAGTACTATACTTCAACGTGGTGCCTTGAAGCCGAAATAACTCCTTCCAGAAGCGGCTCAAAAAAACTTTATCTCTATCCGAAACCACTGATTGGGGAACATCATGTAATCATATAACCTCTCGAATAAAAACATTAGCTACCGTTTCTGCAGTAAATAGATGTTTTAAGGGCACAAAATGAGCAGACTTACTGAGACGATCAACGATCACCATAATCACACTATAACCCTCTGACTTTGGTAAACCTTCAACAAAATCCATACTTAAATCTTCCCAGATTCGCTTGAGCAGTTCCAACGGTTGTAATAAGCCTGCTGGAGCCAAGTTTGAATACTTATTTTGCTGACACACTACACATTTGGCGACCCGTAATGCTATATCTCAACGCATACCAACCCAATAACACTCTCTTGCTAGCCGATTGTAGGTTTTCTGGGTACCCTCATGTCCCTCGATCACCCTAGCATGACTTTCTTGGAACAAACGGTCAATCCAAGGAGACTGTGGAGGTAATACCAAGCGTCCTTTGTAAAACACCAACCCTTGTTTTGTTTCATAAACCTCCATTGTTGTGTCTCCACCCTCTATGTTTCGAATCATGGTTATCACTTCTAAGTTCTGTTTTAATTCGCATAATAACTCCTCCTAGTTGTTGTTTCAGGTGATCGTGAGCTCGCTTAATTTGACTCCCTCTCCTCGCCTGGACAAGGCGTCGGCTGCTCCATTCTCCTTCCCAGGCCTGTATAGAATTTCAAAATCATAACCAGATAACTTAAAAATCCACTTCTGATGTTCACCAGACACCACCCTCTATTCCAGCAAGTATTTTAAAGCTCGCAGATCCGTAATCACTATAAAGAGGCGGCCCAATAAGTAAGGTCTCCATTTTTGGATTGCTAACACGATCTCCATGAGTTCTCTTTCATAAATCGACTTTTTTTGTGCACGTGTGCCTAACACCCGACTGAAATATGCCACAGGGCGCCCTCTTTGCATCAGTACAGCCCCCAGACCATGATCTGAAGCGTTATTTTCGATTATGAACTCCTTCGTGAAATCAGGAAGTGCCAAAACAGGAACCCGTATCATCTTGTCTTGCAAATTCCGAAATGCTTGTGCTGCCTCCTTGCTCTAATGAAACTGGTCTTTTTTAAGTAGATCCGTTAAAGCCTTTGCAATTTTTCCGTACCCCTGCACAAATTTACGATAATAACCTATTAAACCGAGGAATCCTCGTAACTCGCAGACGGTTTTAGGCACTGGCCATGTAGTCATGGCTGTGATTTTAGCCGGATCAGCCATGACACACTCTTTTTTCACGATGTGACCCAAATACTCCACCCGATCTTGGCCGAAAATACACTTTTTTCTATTGCAAAACAGATCCTCAGCTCGTAGACAGCCGAAAACCAAAGTAAGATGCTCCCGATGTTCGTCTATTGACCGACTGTAGATTAGAATGTCGTCAAAGAAAACTAACACGAACTTACGCAAGTAAGGACGAAAGACTTTGTTCATAAGAGCTTGGAAGGTCGAAGGAGCATTTGTCAACCCAAAAGGCATCAAAAGGAAGTCATAATGTCCCTCATGAGTTCGGAAAGCTTTTTTCGGGATGTCATCCGGCTTCATACGAATCTGATGATAACCGGATTTTAAATCAAGCTTGCTAAAGATGATAGCGCCATGCAATTCGTCAAGTAATTCATCGATAACTGGGATAGGGAAGTTGTCTAATATCGTTGCCTTATTTAGTGCACGATAATCAACGCAGAAACGCCAGCTGCCATCTTTCTTCTTTACCAACAATATCGGGCTCGAAACGGACTGGAACTCGCACGAATCATGCCGACTGACATCATTTCATCAATTAACCTCTCTACTTCGTCTTTTTGTAGTTGGGGGTACCAATATGGTCGCACATTGATCGGTTCGGTCCCATTCTTTAAATTAATGGCATGTTCATACCCCCGTGATGGTGGTAAACCCGCTGGTAACATAAATATGTCACTGAAATTAACCAGCAAGTCATCCAAGATAGGATGGACTTGTGAGGTAGGTCCTTCCAAACCAACCAAGTTATTAAACTCGACTAGATAACCATTGCTTCTAGTTAACATGGGTATCGCCCAAGGTACGTAACCATTGAACTCCTAGAATTACATCGGTACTGCCAAGCTTGAGAGGGTAAAAGTTACTTGTCAACTAGTATCCCGGTAGAGTTAACATTACCCGCCTGCATATACCAAAACTCTTGTCAAACTGCCCGTTTCCCAGCATCACACCTGTCTCACGTCCATCCTTAATGGTAAGACCAAGAGTGGGTATCAATGACAACGAAATGAAGTTATGTGTAGCCCTGCTGCCAATTAGAACTACCACATCCTGTCCACCGATGTGCCCGCGTAACTTCATAGTGTGAGGCGTGGTTAACCCCATTACTGAACTAGCAAATACCGACACCATATCTAAATGAGCATGTTCTTCACCTTCGGGTTCCTCCTCGTCCTCATCTTCACCAATGAGCATGACCTGTAATGTTTTACTCTGGCATTTATGGCCTGGTCCGAACTTGCCGTCACAACGGAAACACAATCCCTTGGCTCTTTTGTCAGCCACTTCAGCATCAGTCAAGCATTTAGAGGGTGTTGGAGCTAGTTTACTAATGTTGTTTTTGGTGTCACGGATACTACTGGTGATGTTTAGTGGGCGCGCATAACTGTTTCGGTATGCTGCAGGTCGACTGGTCACCTTCACTTGATCACATCTTCTGTTTTCATCAATGAGCAATGCTAATTTAATAGCCTGACTTGTTCCCACGGGATGCATTGTTCGCACGGTATTTCTTAGTTCGGGTTTGAGACCATTTACAAATGTGGCCTCTAATATGTGCTCGGGAATATCACTTAGTTGCATTGCCGATTGCTCGAATAATCCCACGTACTCCCACACGGTACCCTCTTGAGTAATTGCTAAGAATTGTTGATAAAGATTTCCCTCTTGGGATGGTTGGAAACGATCCAACAGCCGATGTTTCAACTCTTCCCAACTTTGAAACAGAGACCGTTGTTCATTCCACCTGTACCATGCTAACAGGGGACCCTTAATGTATAAAACAGCAGCCCTAAGCTTCTCCGATGATGTGCTCAGACCTTGCATGTCAAAGAACCGCTCTACTTTATAAACCCAACCGTAAGCATCTTCTCCTTCAAATATAGGCATTTTGAGTTTGCATAGGCGGTAATCGGTGCTGGGGACCCACCCACTTCCTTGACCATAACTGGCGATCGGTGGTTGCATCAAGTGATCCAAGTCCGTCCTCGTTTGGTTGTGTCGTAGTTCGGTTGGTTCTTCATACCCCCAACCATTCCCTGTGTACGTCTTGTACCTGCTCTGATTAGACACGGACCCCCGCGTAAAGGTATTAGTGTTGGATTAGTGTCTAAGGCTGCAACTATATTACGCAAGTATTTGACCTGATTGTGCATGGTCCTTTTGGGTTGCCTTCACCATAGCAACTTGATAGGATGATTTATTAAGAGAGAGTAAATATTATTATAAAGAATAATAATATTGTTAATATAAGTCACAGAATTAATTAGAATTAATTTGGTGACTTAAAGAGGTTAATTTAATAAGAGGGTATAAACTGTTAATTGTTTGATAGTTAAACTTTAGACTGTAAATCCATATAGATATATAATGGACGGATTCTAGAAGCTAAAGGATAGCTCAAATCTTCCATTGCTTATCTAAGGAATGGATTTGGATAGCCTTAAGAGAAGATTATCCAATAGGGTTTAGGTTGTAACCCTTAAGGAGTCTACAAGTATAAATAGACCCCATGGCTAAGGGAATTCGAAACTTAACCTAAAGTAGAGAAGCTCTGGCCGAATTCCTCCCCTCTCCTCTCTTCCAAATCATCCTCCTTGCTATTTGGTGTTTGTAAGCCATTAGAGGAGTGACAATTGTGACTCTAGAAGCTCCAAGACAACAAGGTCATCAAAGGAATTCAAAGGTATGGTTCTAGATCTGTTTCAATGTTGTTATTTAACCTAATTAGCTATTAGAAGTCTTGGATTCAAAGCATGTTTAATTAGAAAGCCTAGATCCGAGCATTAGGGTTTTGCATGCGCACATAGGAAAGTTCTTATGGCTAAAACCCATCAGTGGTATCAGAGCCTTGCTTGGTTTTCATTAAATTGTTGCTTAATTGTATGAAACAAACCTAAAAAATTCGAATTTTTGGTTTCTGAGTCATGGACTCGGCGAGTTCCAAAGTGGACTCGGCGAGTCCAAGCGTCAGGAATAGCCAGATTCGGGATTTTTTCATAATTATCCTATGGAAACTTTCCTTAATCATATTAGATCAAACCTAATCCGATTTTTTGATATATATGACTATAATCTTGATCTAATTAAAGGTAAGTATCAACTAATAAAATATATAATTTCCTTATATGATAATTAATTAATTATTTTGATTATTTTGGTAATTATCTTAAAAAGAAATCTTGAATAAATCAAATATAGATAATTAGGAAATTAATTTTTAATTAAAATTATTTGTTATTTGATCCTCCATGTTTTAAATGTTTAAAACTTGTCCTCAAGTTTTGAAATTTATATTTTGTGATTAAAAGTTTTAATTTAGACAACTTAAATTTCAAACCCTAGATTTTAAAATGTTTAAAATACAACCCTATACTAATATAATATTACTAGAATAATATATATATATATATATATATATATATATATATATATGTATGTATAACTAAAATGCTAGTCGTACCGTTAGTAGGCCTCATTCACGAAGCCGATCTATAAGGTGGGTATAAGGTTGCGGACTATAAAATGGCGCTTAATGGGTGTACACTCACACCCACCGCTTGCTTGATCGGTGGAGGGTCGTTAGCCGAACGGGTAGGATAGGGCAACCTCATTAAAAGTATAATAAGTAATACAAAGTAACTACACATTTTTAAAATTTCCCAATCTTAGTTACATTAGGAAAAGTGAATTGATGCAATCCAATGAAGTTACACTTTGCACCCTTGCTAAGAAGTTAGTGGAGCGTGTGTGGTTTACCGGCACACTAATTGGTTCTAAGCAAAGGTGGCAAATGGTGATTCATTGTTTATCATAGTTCGTTGGAGCGTGTGTGGTTTACCGGCACATCGAATAGGTGATTGTTACAATGAAGGCACCATGTGAATTTGCATGGTAATTCACACCCGCTTTGTGATCCTCGGTATCCCAGTCACAAACTAGAGGGGCATATCGAGATTTAAACATGTCATTGAATAGTTTCAATGAATCTCATCCGAACCTAGGAATTCTCAATACACTTAGGACTAATAGTTAGGTTTTGTTGTAACAACCCGATATTTCAACTCTTTGTATTGACCTAAAAAGTCAAGTATTGTAACCATCTTGGGGTAATAAAATTTACTTTGGAAATAAAATGCCCCAAAAAGTATCTATTTAAATTCCTATTATGTGTAATATCATTAAACCGGGATCATACTTAAAGAGAATGCTCAAATCTGACTTTGTATATTGAAGTTATGATTTTTCCAAGTTCAGCTTAGCAACAGACAGCTAAAAACTCGAATCGGAGATCGAGTGACTTTTGGCCGGAATGACCTAAACAAGAATCGAAGGTCTCGACAATGGTATTTCAGCGGTGAAAAGTCTGGCAAAAACCGACATCAGATAAAGAAGTTATGAATTTTTAAAGAAATTCCTTAATCACGATGAGTTATAAAATAAATAATAAAAATAATTTCGGAATTTGCCGACGGAGTCTAAACGAAAGTTGTAGAGCGTAGTCTCACATACGCGTGGATATAAAGACCATCGAAAACGGAGTTCGTATGAAGAAGATATGAATTTTTGAAGTTTATTAAATAAATTATATATTTATTTAATTCAAAATACGGACCTTATCCGAAGAGGAGTCAGCGTCCTCATCCGAGGTACGCGCTGCGTACCCCTGTACGCCCTGCGTACCCGAGAGACTTGGCCTCTGATCGTCCACGTCGCCCTATCCGAGGCTTCCGACCCGTCCGACCCGCCCGTCCGACCCGCTGTCCCATCCGACCCGCCTCCCCATCCGATCCGTCCCATCCGAAGCCGAGGCAGTCGAGGCTTCGATCATGCATGACGTACGCGTACGCGCTGCGTACGAGCGTACGCCCCGCGTACCGAGGCGGTTCAGCCTTCCTATAAATAGAATGCGAGGGCTTCCGAGAAAAATGCTCATTTCTCTCCTTTCTCTCACAATCTTGCCTCGTTTTCTGTGCCCGTTCAAACCCGAAGCTCTGGTCTTTTTGCTCAAGTCCCGAGGTTCGATTTTACTCCCAAGATTCCCGAGAATCCCGAGAAAAGTCCGTTTCCCGAGGCGAAACTCTGTCCGGTTTTCCATCTCGCTATCTTCAAACTATCAGGTGAGTTCATATCCCCTTCGAACGCTCTTTAAATACATTTTTAAATGCTTTTATACTCTTTTAGGGGAGGAATACAAGTAAACATACCGTTATAATCGTGTATTTTGTAAAAATCTCATTTACTCATTTCTATCAAATGAATCGCTTGTGATTTAGTTCTATTATGCGAAAACTCTTGTTATACTTTGCATGCAATAGATTTATACAAAGTATTTAGTAACACCAAAGTATCTTTCGTTGTTAAACCGTTTCATATATTCTAAAAACTTGTGATTTATGTTGGTCAAACATTGTGAAAAAGGATAAACTTTGCATACAAAACTATCACTTTAATACAGACTTAGTTGAGAATCCATGAGACGTGTATATCTTCAAACACTGCCTTTTAGATAAAAGGTATCGCTACAAGTCCTGTCTATAACCAGAGTCTCCCGTTCGGAGAACGTGTCAAATGTGTATAGATCTATACGGGAAGTCATGATCCCGCACCCTGGCTGTTAGCTACAGTCCGTCTTTTGGGGTGACAGTTTGTCATAACGCTACGACGCCTGAAGAACGTCGCTACAGGCATATTATGTTCAGTATGGTTATAAAACTCATCGGATATACAACTACTATAGTACGTTTGAATAATGAATAAGTAGTTACTACGGTTATTCATTATCTAACAAACTGAAAACTTCTAATAGGTTTATTATATAAATCTATGTTTAAAACTTTTCTAAAGCATGTGGATTGCTTCAAAATGTTAGCCTTGAACATTAAATAAACAACTATAAGGAAATATGGGATTTTCTTGGAAAATATACACTCGTTTTTGGAATGGCATTCAATGTTTCTAAATCTCTTATGAACTCACCAACTTAATTGTTGACACTTTTTATTTGAAATAACTTGTATTCTCAGGGAATCGTTAAGCAGGTTTGGAAATCAACTTTTGGAGAATAACGCGCTGGCATTATTTACTTCTTTTGAAAGATGTTTATGCATTTATCTTTTGAACATGTAATGAATACAACGATGTAAACATTTTTAAAACCTTTATATATATGGTGGTGTGTACTTTCCTTTCTATAAACTGTTATGATACTGAATATGACGTCCTCCGCCCCCGAGCGTTTCCGCCGTTCTGGTTTGGGGGTGTGACAGATTGGTATCAGAGCACCGTTTATAGTGAATTAAGTATATCAAAACCATTTTTGGTAAACAACTATAAACTCATCTGGGCAAAAACACTCTGAGAAGAGTCATACTTTTGAAATTAAATTTATTTAGTTTTTGTAAAGTAAGCATGCATTCATTTCGTACTAATAACAGTTTCACATCGTACCATTTTAGAAGTATTATAAATAAGTTGTGCAGTACAGGTACGCCTTGGGACACGTAATCGGAACTGGGAAGGACATAGCCTGATCAACTATATTTGTCCGAGAGCCGACTAACATGTGCCGAGGGGTGTCTGCAGTGGACAACAAATTTTAAAACTTACCAAACCGTTACTAGAATCAAACACAAGAATTTAAATACTATAGGAGTATTTGCTATCTAAACTAATTTAACTTACATGTTTTGCATGTTTCGACTTTATTCAATTCTTATAACCCTATTTCTCGTACAGTCAAATGGCTGGATTTCACCACCCCAATGACCCCTACTTTCCCAACCAAGGCAATGGAGGATGGATCGAAGATGATCCCGAAGAGGACGAGGAACCCATAGAATTGGGTGATGACTCCGGTACTGACTCAGAGCCGGAAGTGATCGATCCACCACCCATTCAACCTCCTGTCCATGTGAGGAACTTCCAAGGACCCACTCCCATCTGGGAAGTCACCTCCATCATTGGAGCCAACAACAAGGCATACGCCCTCCCTACGGCATGTGTCGGGACTTCTATGATGTTCGCGGTGGAGGTTCGGCTGATCGAGCACTCCCGGTAATGGTGGGTAAGTTAGCCAATCAGTCCTATCAGTCCGGAGTTCAAGCAAGCCGACTCCGGGATGTCAACGTGGAAGTGCAGGTTCACACTTCTGACATCCGTAGGCTGGACAAGATACAAGATAATGCTCAACTCCAGTCTGAGGCATTTCAGGCACAGATGATTGCAGCCCTATCCGAATTAAGGGAGCAACAAGCCGCTTTTGATCGGCGCCTAATGGAATCGAAGCAATCAGATGCGGAGTCAAGCTCCAAGCGCAACCTACGTCGCAAATAGTGCCTGCCAGGATTTCAAATTTTGTTATAAATTAGGAGTTCGGATAAGAATATTATTTTTCTATAAAACTTTCTGTAATCGGAGACCTTTAGAAAGGTCAAAAAGTTTTGTCTAAACTCTGATGTAACATAACTATATGTTTAATATATATATAGGGCATATCTCTTTCTCGTTTTAATTATGTGTAGTCCGTACAATTCAGAAGTACATCCATTCAAACATTATTAATGAATCGAGATCAAAACCAAGTGTTGGCCAAACCAAATTCTTAATCTATTTAAGATAGTTAACTCAATATCATTCAAACTCGCAACCACCGAAACTTATAATATCTCATTTTTCTTTTGGCAGCGCAATGCCTCCTCGTAGATCAGCACGTACCAACGCAACCCCACCACCACCTCCACCACTAACTTATGATCCGGCAATGGTCCAGGCCGCTATCACAGCAGCAGTAGCAGCAGCCCTCTCTCAAATAAACTCCAATGCAAATGGAGGTACAGGAAGCAGCACGAATCATCCCAATCGTGGCACCGGCCAGGGCCATGTAAGGGAGTGTTCTTACAAGGAGTTCTCCAACTCAAAGCCAAAGACTTTTAATGGCAGTGGAGGAGTCATTGCACTAATGCAATGGTTCGAAAAGACCGAAACGGTCTTCGAGATCTGCTCGTGCCAAGAAACAAGCAAGGTTAAGTTCGCTGCTTGCACCTTCATAGATCGAGCCCTCACTTGGTGGAAAAGCCATGTGAACTCAGTGACGCTCACTGTCGCTAACGCCATGAGTTGGGAAGAACTAAAGGTACTACTACTGGAAGAATACTGCCCAAGGGGTGAAGTGCAAAAGCTTGAGCAGGAGCTCTGGAATTTGAAAATGGTCGGGTCTGATCTAGTCGCCTACACAGCTAGGTTCAACGATCTCGCTGCTCTGTGCCCTACCATGGTCAACCCAGAATCAAAGAAGGTCGAAAGGTACATTTGGGGGTTGTCACCCTAGATTCAAGGGCATGTCCTAGCTTCCAACCCTATCACCTACAACAGCGCTAAACGTCTGGCGCAATGACTCATCGACCACGAAGTGAAACAGAGTACCATTACAGCAGCCGCAAATCCACCTAGGGAGGCTCAGGGCCAGAGTAAGCCTTGGAACAAGAGGAGGGGACAAACCCTCCAGGAGAACCCCAAGAAACAACAAGTGATAGCGACCCACGCTATTACTGTACCTACAAACTCTGCCCCCACAAGTTCATACAATGGAAAAGTACCGAAATGTAACCAGTGCAACTTCCACCACCACGGTCTCTGCCGTGACCTTCAATGCACCAGGTGCAATAAGAAGGGTCATACAGCCCGCTATTGCAAGGAGCCAACCCAACAACCCGCCCCCACTGCTAATACTGGAGTAAGCCGCGCTTGCTTTGAGTGCGGAGACACAGGGCACTACCGCAAGGACTGCCCGAAGACAAACAACAGGAATATCGGCGGAAGAGGCCGAGTTTTCGCAATGGGACAAGATGAAGCCATTTCGGACCCCACTGTTGTTACGGGTACGTTTCTTCTCGATAACTCGTATGCATGCATTTTGTTTGATAGTGGAGCGGAAGGGAGTTTTGTGAGTCACGACTTTAAAAGCATGCTAAAACCAATACCACAATCATTAAGTGAACCGTTCATAGTAGAAATGGCCAACGGGAAAACCGAAGGCACTAAGGAGATATATTTAAACTGCACCCTAACTCTAAACGATAATCTCTTTCAAATCAACCTCATGCCAGTCTCGATTAAGAGTTTCGATGTCATCATTGGCATAGATTGGCTGAGTTCACATCGTGCGGACATTCTATGTTATGATAAGGCCGTTCGCCTTAATCTGCCAACCGGCGAAACCTTCCTTGTCTTGGGCGACAAACCTAGTACCACTCTTAGTATCATCTCAAGTATCCAAGCTCAGAAGTACCTACGCAAGGAGTGTCATGCATTTTTAGCACATGTTGTAGACGTGAAACGCGAAGTCCGGGACATCAAGGATGTGCCCGACGTATGTGATTTTCCCGACGTGTTTCCCGAGGACCTTCCAGGAATACCACCCGCAAGACAAGTCGAGTTTAGAATCGATCTAATCCCCGGAGCTACCCCAGTAGCCAAAGCACCCTATCGGTTAGCCCCGGCAGAGATGCAGGAGCTATCCAGCCAACTGAATGAACTACTTGGAAAAGGATTCATCAGGCCGAGTTTCTCGCCATGGGGAGCACCCGTATTGTTCGTGAAAAAGAAAGATGGATCGTTCAGGATGTGCATCGACTACCAAGGACTCAACAAACTTACCATCAAGAATCGATACCCCCTACCCCGAATTGACGACTTATTCGATCAACTCCAAGGAGCCAACTACTTCTCCAAGATCGATCTAAGGTCGGGATATCACCAGCTGCGTGCCCTAGAGAGTGATGTTCCCAAGACGGTCTTCCGAACGAGATACGGACATTATGATTTCGTAGTGATGCCGTTCGGACTAACCAATGCCCCGACCGTATTCATGGATCTAATGAATCGGGTATGTCGTCCATTCTTAGATAAATTTGTGATAGTATTCATAGACGATATACTCATTTATTCAAAGAATAAAGAGGAACATAGTCAACACCTGAGGCAAGTCTTAGAGACGTTGCGAACTGAGAAACTTTATGCAAAATTCTCAAAATGTGAGTTTTGGAATAGAAAAGTGGACTTCCTCGGTCACGTGGTCAGCAAGGAAGGAATCCACGTGGACCCCTCAAAGATCAAGGCTATCGAAAACTGGTCTGCACCAACCACACCAACTGAGATTCGCCAGTTTCTAGGTCTTGCCGGTTATTACCAAAGGTTCATCCAAAATTTCTCCAGCATCGCAAAGCCTCTTACTGCTTTAACCCAGAAAGGTGTGACCTACAACTGGGGAGAAAAGCAAAATGCTGCATTTCAGACTTTGAAACAAGCCCTTTGCAGTGCACCCATCCTTTCTCTTCCGGAAGGGACCGAAGACTTTATGGTGTATTGCGACGCTTCGAAGCAAGGGCTGGGCTGTGTGCTAATGCAGAGGGGAAAGGTGATTGCATATGCCTCAAGACAACTGAAAACGCATGAGGTCAATTACACCACTCACGACTTAGAACTTGGAGCAGTGGTCTTCGCTCTTAAAATCTGGAGGCACTATCTTTACGGTACCAAGTGCACTGTCTTTACAGACCACAAGAGCCTCCAACACATCTTCGACCAGAAAGAATTAAACATGAGACAACGACATTGGGTCGAATTGCTCAACGACTACGAATGTGAGATTCGCTATCATCCGGGAAAGGCAAACGTCGTAGCCGATGCCCTTAGTCGAAAGGAGTACTCTGGCCGAAGAGTGAAGTCATTAGCTATGTCGATCCATTCACACCTGTCAACGCAAGTCAAGGAAGCGAAAATAGAGGCCTTGAAACCCGAAAACGTGGCAGGTGAGGCCCTTAGGGGAATGGACAAGAACTTAGAAATCAAGGGTGACGGAGCACGCTACCTCATGAACCGGATCTGGACACCCAAGTTTGGTGGATTCAGAGAGGTAGTTATGAGCGAAGCACACAGGACCCCATACTCCGTACACCCAGGGTCAGACAAGATGTATCTAGATCTCAAGCAACTCTACTGGTGGCCAAACATGAAAGCGGAGATTGCTACATATGTGAGCAAGTGTTTAACTTGCGCCAAAATAAAAATAGAACACCAGAAACCCTCAGGTCTACTCCAACAACCTGAAATACCTGAGTGGAAATGAGAGCAGATTTCCATGGACTTCATAACCAAACTGCCCAAAACTCAGAGTGGCCAAGATACTATTTGGGTAATCGTCGACAGATTAACCAAGTCAGCCCATTTCTTACCGATCAAGGAAACTGATAGGATGGAAAAACTATCAAGAACCTACATCCGGGAGATCGTATGACTTCATGGCGTACCGATGTCCATCATCTCAGATAGAGACAGCAGATTCACTTCCAGATTCTGGCAATCACTGCAAAAATCCATGGGAACAAGGTTGGATATGAGTACGGCATACCACCCACAAACTGACGGACAGAGTGAGAGGACGATCCAAACCCTGGAAGACATGTTGCGAGCATGTGTAATCGACTTTGGCAAGGCATGGGATGTTCACTTGCCTTTGGTCGAGTTCTCTTATAACAATAGTTACCATACTTGTATCAAGACCGCTCCATTCGAAGCCCTTTACGGCCGTAAGTGGGCGACACACAATTGGCAAAAGGTCTAGTCCCTAATAGCACCCTCACTGGTCCGGAGGTCATTAGAGAAACGACTGAAAAGATCGTGCAAATAAGAGAACGACTGAAGTCCTCAAGAGATAGGCAAAAGAGCTATGTTGATAGGAGACGTAAACCCTTGGAATTCCAGATTGGCGACCGGGTACTACTGAAGGTCTCACCCTGGAAGGGCATGATACGCTTTGGGAAGCGTGGAAAGCTAAATCCTCGGTACATTGGACCCTTCGAAATCATTTCGAAAGTTGGTCCAGTGGCCTACAAACTCCAACTTCCAATCGAGCTTAACAAAGTACATCCAGTATTCCACGTATCGAACCTGAAAAAGTGTTTGTCCGACGAAACACTTGTAATTCCACTCGATGAAATCGAGCTAAACGTAAATCTTAACTTTGTGGAAGAACCCGTCGAGATCATGGATAGGGAAGTTAAACGAACTAAGCAGAGTCGCATTCCAATAGTAAAAGTTCGATGGAATGCTAAGAGAGGACCCGAATTCACATGGGAACGGGAAGACCAAATGCAACAGAAGTATCCGCACCTCTTCCTCAGTCCCTAAGACTTCTATTTTCTATTAAAATTTCAGGACGAAATTCCCTCTAACGGGGGAATGATGTAACAACCCGATATTTCAACTCTTTGTATTGACCTAAAAAGTCAAGTATTGTAACCATCTTGGGGTAATAAAATTTACTTTGGAAATAAAATGCCCCAAAAAGTATCTATTTAAATTCCTATTATGTGTAATATCATTAAACCGGGATCATACTTAAAGAGAATGCTCAAATCCGACTTCGTATATTGAAGTTATGATTTTTCCAAGTTCAGCTTAGCAACAGACAGCTAAAAACTCGAATCGGAGATCGAGTAACTTTTGGCCGGAATGACCTAAACGAGAATCGAAGGTCTCGACAATGGTATTTCAGCGGTGAAAAGTCTAGCAAAAACCGACATCAGATAAAGAAGTTATGAATTTTTAAAGAAATTCCTTAATCACGATGAGTTATAAAATAAATAATAAAAATAATTTCGGAATTTGCCGACGGAGTCTAAACGAAAGTTGTAGAGCGTAGTCTCACCTACGCGTGGATATAAATACCATCGAAAACAGAGTTCGTATGAAGAAGATATGAATTTTTGAAGTTTATTAAATAAATTATATATTTATTTAATTCAAAATTCGGACCTTATCCGAAGAGGAGTCAGCGTCCTCATCCGAGGTACGCGCTGCGTACCCCTGTACGCCCTGCGTACCCGAGAGACTTGGCCTCTGATCGTCCACGTCGCCCTATCCGAGGCTTCCGACCCGTCCGACCCGCCCGTCCGACCGACCCGTCCGACCCGCTGTCCCATCCGACCCGCCGTCCCATCCGACCCGCCTCCCCATCCGATCCGTCCCATCCGAAGCCGAGGCAGTCGAGGCTTCGGTCATGCATGACGTACGCGTACGCGCTGCGTACGAGCGTACACCCCGCGTACCGAGGCGGTTCAGCCTTCCTATAAATAGAATGCGAGGGCTTCCGAGAAAAATGCTCATTTCTCTCCTTTCTCTCACAATCTTGCCTCGTTTTCCGTGCCCGTTCAAACCCGAAGCTCTGGTCTTTTTGCTCAAGTCCCGAGGGTCGATTTTACTCCCGAGATTCCCGAGAATCCCAAGAAAAGTCCGTTTCCCGAGGCGAAACTCTGTCCGGTTTTCCATCTCGCTATCTTCAAACTATCAGGTGAGTTCATATCCCCTTCGAACACTCTTTAAATACATTTTTAAATGCTTTTATACTCTTTTAGGGGAGGAATACAAGTAAACATACCGTTATAATCGTGTATTTCGTAAAAATCTCATTTACTCGTTTCTATCAAATGAATCGCTTGTGATTTAGTTCTATTATGCGAAAACTCTTGTTATACTTTGCATGCAATAGATTTATACAAAGTATTTAGTAACACCAAAGTATCTTTCGTTGTTAAACCGTTTCATATATTCTAAAAACTTGTGATTTATGTTGGTCAAACATTGTGAAAAAGGATAAACTTTGCATACAAAACTATCACTTTAATACAGACTTAGTTGAGAATCCATGAGACGTGTATATCTTCAAACACTGCCTTTTAGATAAAAGGTATCGCTACAAGTCCTGTCTATAACCAGAGTCTCCCGTTCGGAGAACGTGTCAAATGTGTATAGATCTATACGGGAAGTCATGATCCCGCACCCTGGCTATTAGCTACAGTCCGTCTTTTGGGGTGACAGTTTGTCATAACGCTACGACGCCTGAAGAACGTCGCTACAGGCATATTATGTTCAGTATGGTTATAAAACTCATCGGATATACAACTACTATAGTACGTTTGAATAATGAATAAGTAGTTACTACGGTTATTCATTATCTAACAAACTGAAAACTTCTAATAGGTTTATTATATAAATCTATGTTTAAAACTTTTCTAAAGCATGTGGATTGCTTCAAAATGTTAGCCTTGAACATTAAATAAACAACTATAAGGAAATATGGGATTTTCTTGGAAAATATACACTCGTTTTTGGAATGGCATTCAATGTTTCTAAATCTCTTATGAACTCACCAACTTAATTGTTGACACTTTTTATTTGAAATAACTTGTATTCTCAGGGAATCGTTAAGCAGGTTTGGAAATCAACTTTTGGAGAATAACGCGCTGGCATTATTTACTTCTTTTGAAAGATGTTTATGCATTTATCTTTTGAACATGTAATGAATACAACGATGTAAACATTTTTAAAACCTTTATATATATGGTGGTGTGTACTTTCCTTTCTATAAATTGTTATGATACTGAATATGACGTCCTCCGCCCCCAAGCGTTTCCGCCGTTCTGGTTTGGGGGTGTGACATTTGTGATGGAGAATTAGTGAATCGTCATTCACTTACCTTCAATTTATTTGCATGATAGATTACGGCATCCCTTTTCTAGTATGTAAATATTATTGTTGGATCCTAGCCCTAATTTTTCTTATTGGGTGATAATTAGGGATTCTTATTCTAATCTATCTTTGTCCTTTCTATTTATAGATGTCGAACGCAAACAACGATGCTGATAGTTCTTTCACGTTGATGAGCCTTTGTCAAAAGGTCACCTTCGATGGAACAAACTTTAGCGAATGGATAAGATACATGCGCACCATTGCTCGCTATGAGGATAATGAGTATGTCTTCGATGAGAAGCTCGAGAAAATCAACCCCGAAATCGCTACTCCGGCTGAAATTACCGCTTTTGAAACTCATGAGCGAGATGCAACGAAGGTAAATTGCATCATGATAGCCACCATGAACTCTGAATTCCAAAAGTCCTACGAGGACATGTATCCGTACGAAATGCACCAAGACTTATTGGAGAGATACCACCAGAACGCGAGACAAGAGCGTTATGAGATTTTCATCAACATGATTTCCGCTAAGATGGGTCATGGAGAATCTCTTACCGTGCACCTGCAAAAGATGCAAAGGTATGTCGACCGCCTTCGCAAATTAAATGTTGACTTTGGAGAAGACTTGGCGATCGACATGGTGCTTCACTCTTTGCCTCCGATGTACAATCAATTTAGGATGACCTACCACATGAAAAAAGAGGAGGTCACCCTAAGCAAACTCCAAGGTCTTTTGAGGGTCGCTGAGAGCAACTTCAAAGACAAGTCTGTTGCACCAATTCCCAATCCGCCTGCTGCTCTTGTCTTGGCTATCAGTCAAGGGAAGGGAAAGAAGAGGAAGGCTTCGTCTAAGAACTATCGCAAGGTTAAAGCCCGAGATGGTTCCTCTTCTAGTGGGACCAAAGTTGATCCCGCTAAGCCCTGCCCTAACCCGAAGGAGGCAGAGTGCCACCACTGCCACAAGATAGGACATTGGAAGAGAAGCTGCCCAGAGTACCTGCAAGCCATCAAGGAAGGAAAGATCAAGCCATCTTTCGCAGGTATATACACAATTAGATCTAACGATTCTAATCATGCTATTTCTTGGGTTCCTTATACCGGTTGTGGTTACCATATTTGTTCTAATGTGCAGGGACTAAGAAGAAGTAGGGATGTGGAGCAAGGAAGGATCAATCTAATCATGGGGAACAGAAGATCGTCGCCTGTGACCATGATTGGAGTGTATTCTTTAGTGCTTAGGAATAATTTGTGTTTAGATTTGAACAATTGTTGCTATTCACCACAAATGGCTAGAAACATCATTTCATTATCATGGTTTATATAGACAAGGTTTTAGATTTTCTTTTAATAATGAGAATGGTTCTATTTTGGCTTATCTAAATGGTGTCTTTTACTTTGAAGCTATACCATGTAATGGAATTTATGAAACTGTTATGGTTGTTGATAACTTAGGAAATGATGTTTTAAATATAGATTCTTCCACTAGTATGGATAAAGCATCCTTGTGGCACTGTCGTCTTGGACATGTCAACAAGAAACACATAGCCCAACTCCAAAAGGATGGAGTGTTGGAGTCATTCGACCTTAGGGAAGATGACACATGCGAGTCTTGTTTACTTGGAAAGATGACTAAGTCACCCTTCACGAGTACGTGTGAAAGGGGTGAAGGTCTATTGGACTTAATACATACCAATGTATGTGGACCGTTTAGATCAACCACGAAGTATGGGAACCGCTTCTACATAACTTTTACCGATGATTATAGTAGATATGGGTATATCTACTTAATCAAGCAAAAGTCAGAAACCTTTGAAAAGTTCAAAGAGTTCAAGAATGAAGTGGAGAATCAATTGGGCAGGAAAATCAAGATGCTTCGATCTGATCGAGGAGGAGAGTACCTAAGTCTTGAATTCCACGATTATCTCAAGGAGTGTGGAATAGTTTCGCAATTGACGCCTCCTAGGACACCGCAGTTGAATGGTATGGCAGAAAGGCGTAATCGAACCTTATTGGATATGGTTCGCTCTATGATGAGTCGTGCTTCACTACCTATATTTTTTTGGGGGTATGCCTTAGAGACTGCCGCCCATATCCTTAACCGAGTCCCTACAAAGAAGGTTGCCAAAACACCTCACGAGATGTGGACAGGGAAAGCTCCCTCGTTAGCACATATCAAGGTTTGGGGTTGCGAAGCTTTCGTAAGACGAGATACTCACGACAAGCTCGAACCTCGAAGTGAGCGATGTATTTTCATCGGCTACCCGCAGACATCCTTTGGATATCTCTTCTATAGATCGAAGGACAACGTTGTCTTTGTTGCGAGGAGAGGAGTTTTCCGAGAGCGAGAACTCATAGGCCAAGGAGACAGTGGGAGGCAAATCGAGCTTGAAGAGATTCAAGAGTCGATAGATGAAGGAACCTCTACCGCTGGCGCTCAACCCGAGGAGGAAACTCCGGTTGAACCGATTGACGAGTCCTTACCTCTTAGACGTTCCGATAGAGTTAGATTTCATCCCCAGTTTTATGGTTTTCATATTACTACCGAAGGGGACACGTATATTTGTGACGGTACACTAGTAAACCTTGATGAACCTAATAGCTATAAGGAAGCCAAGGCAGGCCCGGAGTCTGCAAAATGGAAAGAGGCGATGGATAGTGAGATCCAATCCATGTATGATAACCAAGTTTGGAATTTGGTTGATTATGTGCCCGGACGTAAGACCGTTGGGTGCAAATGGATCTTCAAGAAGAAGACTGATGTGGAAGGTAAAGTACACACATATAAAGCGCGATTGGTTGCGAAGGGCTTTACTCAAACTCCCAGAGTTGACTATGATGAGACCTTCTCACCAGTTGCGAAAATTAAATCTATTAGAGTGATGTTAGCTATTGCCGCATTTTATGATTATGAGATTTGGCAAATGGATGTCAAGACCGCTTTCCTTAAAGGAAAGTTGGCTGAGGATGTTTACATGGCTCAGTCAGAGGGGTTTGTGGATCCGAAGCATCCGAATAGAGTGTGTAAGCTTGAGAAGTCCATTTATGGACTTAAGCAAGCGTCTCGCAGATGGAATCTTTGCTTCGATGAGAAAGTCAAAGAGTTTGGATTTGTACGAAGCGAAGACGAATCGTGTGTATATGTCAAAGCCAGTGGGAGTATAGTAAGCTTCCTCGTTCTATATGTCGATGACATATTACTCATAGGAAACAACATCCCGACTCTGTAGGAGGTTAAGTCCTGGCTCGGGAAGTGCTTCGCTATGAAGGACCTCGGAGAGGCTTCTTACATTTTGGGAATAAGGATAGTAAGAGAAAGAAGTAAGAGACTAATTGGACTTAGTCAGAATACTTACTTAGAGAAGGTACTGAAACATTTTAGTATGGAAAACTCGAAGAAGGGAGAATTACCGACACAAAGTAATGCCAAGTTGAGTAAGACTCAAAGTCCGAGTACCGAAGCTGAGATAGCAGAAATGAGCCAAGTACCATACGCTTCCATAGTTGGCTCAATCATGTATGCTATGACTTGTACTCGCCCTGATGTAGCCTTTGCTTTGAGCATGGTTAGCAGATATCAAGGGAATCCTGGCAGAGCACATTGGATTGCGGTGAAGAATATCCTTAAGTACCTTCGGAGGACGAAGGAATGGTTCTTAGTCCTCGGAGGGAGTGATGACTTGAAGGTGCGAGGGTATAGTGACGCCAGTTTTCAGACCGACAGGGACAACTACCGTTCGCATTCGGGCTGGGTCGTTACCCTAAATGGAGGAGCAGTGACATGGAAGAGTTCCAAGCAGGAAACCGTAGCTGATTCAACGTGCGAATCAGAGTACATTGCAGCGAGAAAAGCATCGAAGGAGGCAATATGGCTAAAGAACTTCATCGGTGATCTTGGAGTTGTACCTGCCATAAAGGATCCCATGGAGATTTTCTGTGATAACGAAGGAGCGGTTGCCTTGACTAAGGAACCGAGGGATCATGGTAGATCATGACATATCGACAGAAAATATCACTTCATCAGACATCGTGTAGAAGAAGGATAACTCATAGTGAAGAGGATATCATCAAAAGATAACCCAGCAGATCCGCTTACGAAGGGACTGAGTAGGGTTAAACACTTGCAGCATGCTAGGAGCATTGGGCTGAAGGATGATATTAGCATATATTAGATAGTATTAGAAACGTGTAATAGATAAATTAAATTAACATTTGATGATTAAATAAAGGAGTTTTATTTATGAGTAATGTTACTATCTTATGTTAATTGTTTAACTATTGTTTCACTTTGCATGTTTTGACTTCCAGAATAATTGAGCTTATTAGGAATAATCGAATTGTTCAAATTGTCCACAATCGTTCATATGTTGGAAGTAGATGTGAATGAAGATTGTCATGAATTGGTGTGTAGATTGTCTAAATGGTGTTAGACATAGCAAAGGGTTGTTGCAACGTTCATGAGTGCTTATGAACTAATTTTGAGCATTGGAACAAACCCGCGCTTGCTGGAATCACCTTATGGAATACGATATAAAAGGTGATCGCGAGACGATAATATCATATAGTCTTAAAACCTAGATATATGGTTTGTTATTTGTTAATTGATTGTACATTGATAATGCGAAAACGCATCAGTAACTCGGTGTTATAAAACGCATTGTTGTGTATAGTTGGTTAATGAATAAGTAAATGCATATAAGTCGAAGTTTATCTGTAACTTTTATCTAAGAAGGTAAAAGTGATATCTCGGCCGCTCGATGATTTGATTTGACTTATGTGCCGGGCCCAGTCAGAACTGAATTGATGTGTTCGATTAAGTTCTATGTCAAATAAATCAGAGATCGAGAAACCTAAATGCTTGACTAACCATTCCATAGGATTGTTAGCATGATATCTAACAGAGGACTGTACGATCCCTTATCTAAAGGACAAGATTGATTAGATCAGAGTTTGACAGTGTCTTTGAGAGCTACGATTGCAAATCGGATTGTACTTGTGTATATAGTTACTAGACTTATCCAAGTGGGAGACTGTTGGATTAGTGTCTAAGGCTGCAACTATATTAGGCAAGTATTTGACCCGGTTGTGCATGGTCCTTTTGGGTTGCCTTCACCATAGTAACTTGATAGGATGATTTATTAAGAGAGAGAGTAAATATTATTATAAAGAATAATAATATTGTTAATATAAGTCATAGAATTAATTAGAATTAATTTGGTGACTTAAAGAGGTTAATTTAATAAGAGGGTATAAACTGTCAATTGTTTGATAGTTAAACTTTAGACTGTAAATCCATATAGATATATAAGGGACGGATTCTAGAAGCTAAAGGATAGCTCAAATCTTCCATTGCTTATCTAAGGAATGGATTTGGATAGCCTTAAGAGAAGATTATCCAATAGGGTTTAGGTTGTAACCCTTAAGGAGTCTACAAGTATAAATAGACCCCATGGCTAAGGGAATTCGAAACTTAACCTAAAGTAGAGAAGCTCTGGCTGAATTCCTCCCCTCTCCTCTCTCCCAAATCATCCTCCTTGCTATTTGGTGTTTGTAAGCCATTAGAGGAGTGGCAATTGTGACTCTAGAAGCTCCACGACAACAAGGTCATCAAAGGAATTCAAAGGTATGGTTCTAGATCTGTTTCAATGTTGTTATTTAACCTAATTAGCTATTAGAAGTCTTGAATTCAAAGCATGTTTAATTAGAAAGCCTAGATCCGAGCATTAGGGTTTTGCATGCGCACATAGGAAAGTTCTTATGGCTAAAACCCATCACTTAAGTATGGGAAGTCCTTGTTCATCATAAATCATTGAGGATATAGTGTAGGGGGGTTGTGTTTGTGTATACATTGGTGTGTGAATAAGTGGTGGTTGGGAAAGCATACCTATTTGTTGAAACCAAGATCCCTGTATGGCCTTAGGTGGGATTAAAGATGTAATTTTGGGGCCTGTACCTATGTGACCGATCACTGGTGCAATAGGTTGCGTGGATGGTGGTGGAGGTACTGTGGTGGTAGGTGTAGGTGAGGGTTGGTTCAATTTCAGCAATAGTGCCAGAAGCTCCGCATGTCGTTGATTCGCCATGGCTTGTCGACTCTCTGATTCTGCTTGTATTTCCGCCATTCTTACTTTTGACTCTTCCCGGATTGCCATTAATTCTTGTTCCATCCTCTCAATCCGTTCCCGACCATCATCGGGCATTGTGTCCTTGCTGGTGTTATTCGATCTTGTTGTAGGCTTTGTCATACCAATTCCAGGAATAGTACTCCGATGAACAATAACAACATGAACAGTGACGGCGTGAACAGTAACAACGTGAACAGTGCTCCAGAGTCGTTGCTCTGATACCAATTTGATATGAACTGAATAACAACGTCAATTACGATTAGCTTAATGCTTAAGAAAGTAACAATGGGGCTCTGAAGGTTTCGAGATTCAGAGAGATCTCCACAAGAAAGACAGAACGTAACTCATGCATAAAAAACCTAGCCGACCCTAAACCCCTTTTTAAATAAAAAGTAAACTTGGAAACTTCTAAACTCCAGGAAACTAGAAAAGATAACAATTAGATTACTTATTTAAATAAAAATAGCGATCACCCCTTGGCCTTATGCCTTCGGTACACCTTGCCACATCTCCCCTAATTTGTATCAGTATGTTGTGTGTACTAGCCCCAGAGGTAGTACGCTAAGCGTATGAGTTGAGTACGCCCCACGTACTCAGCAGGTGGGCTACGCATTTTAGGTTTCTTGATTTTGGGCCCATATTTGGAAATTTTGAGATAAGGACCTTGTTGGGCCATTAGATTTATATTTTGGAGTGATTTAATTATGTTAGATTCTTTTGGTTGAAGGCCCATGGAGGTGTTTGGGCCCAATTTGGAAGATTGGGCCATATTTAGGCTTTGGGTGACCATATTTGGAATTGGGCCTTTTTGAGCAGTTGGTTTGGGATTTGTCCTTGGGCCAAGTTAGATAAAGGATAAAATGGTCTTTTACCCTAGTTTAGACTCTTAGTATGAGTCGGGATCTAATTATTAGTATGATGTTATTTTATGATGATAGAGTAAGGATTTTCAGACCAGCAGCCAGAGATTTATTTGTGAGATTCAACAGTTTGGGGTGAGTCTTCCTCACCATGTTTAGCGGGTCAAAGGAACCAATGCCGACCCAGGGTTTATTATGTTAAGGTGCTAGATGTATGCGCGACTCTTGCATGCGTATGTGTTTGTATTCTTAGTGGGCGGGGACCAAAGGTTATTTTGTATGCTATTACTTGTTATACTTGCATGTTGGTATGTTGGGCGGGGTTCGTTGTGTGATTTAGGGAGAGGCCCGTTATACTCAGTGGGTGGGGCCCGTTATGCGAGTTAGGGTGAGGCCCGTTACACTCATTGGGCGGGGCCCGTTGATTAACAGATCTGCATACCGGGCGGGATCCATTATGTGTTTGATATGTATGGTATGTGGTATTTTGGGGAACTCACTAAGCTTTGTGCTTATAGTTTCAGTTTATGTTTCAGGTTGTAAGTCCCTAATCTTCCTGTGTATCAATCAGATCCGTTTGATGGTGCGGAATCCCAATCAAACGAATGATGTCAGATAAAATAGAAGAGAAGAAGAAGAGGAATAAGATGAATCTCAATGTATTAATGAATAGAATGATGATCCGGATACAAGAGATTCACACACACACACACACACTAACACATAATAGTTCTTCTGTCTCTCTGGCCGTAAACTCTCTAGGGTTCATCAATCTCTACTCCTCACCCTAACACCTCTATTTATACTTGGAATATGGGCCGGATAACACATGGGCCGTAAATGAGTTTACGGCCGTAAACTCAGCCGTAAACTAGACCATAAATACATAAAATATTACACAAAAATATAATTGCACAGAAAAGTAAAGTATAAACCATATTTTGACCTAACAATCTCCCCCTTGGTTTATAGCTTTCTTTTCTTAATGACCCAACAAGCTCCCACTAAAAAGTAGCTGGCTCTTCTTGTCAATCTTTAATGGGAGCTTGGCTTCAGCTTTAACCTTCGATTTCTTCACAGCATCAGGATGAACATATGAATCTTCAATGAATGACTTCATCTTGAGCACTTGAGGTTTTCTTCAGAATTTGGCATTTAACGCACATTGGGCGAGGAGGCTTGACGTAATGATTCTTGAAAGATGACGCTTTCAGCTTGAGAATCTTCAGAGAGAACTTCAAAGAGAAATAATTTTCTGGATCACTTCAGCAGGTACAACGATAGCAGCAGACTGATTGAGGAGGCTTCAATGCAATCTGTCACATATTCTTCAATTTCAGCTTCACCTTGCTTCTGGGGTTGAAGGATTGATTGTTGAAAGAATAATCTTCATTTCTTGCTCCTTCGAATGTCAATTCTTCGATGCTCACGGACGAGGCTTTGACTCAGAAATCTTCAACACAAACTCCATGAGTCTTATCTATACCTGAAAACACTTTTCAAGACAAAACAAACTAAAAGAAAACTTAGCACATATATATATATATATATATATATATATATATATATATATATATATTTGGATTTTTTTTGATTTTTCTGAACAAGAAATAAAAAAGAAATAACACTATTTTTGGATTTTTAGTTTTTCTGATTTTTCCTTTTTTTCATTATTTTTTAATTTTTAATTCTCCCATAATATTTAAATTAGAAGAAACTACGACAAATTTAACAAAAATAAAATGATATCTAACTTTAAGAGTGATTTAGTATGAAAGTTTTTAGACAACCTTTATCCATTTGTCGATACCTTTCATATTCATATCTTTGTCTGGTCGATCGTCGGTATTGTGGTCCACTTAAACACGAAAAATTATGACAGATTTAGGACTTACTATTTGTTACAAGACAGAGTGAACTTAGAATTCTAAAACTTATATCTGATCCTAATTCCTTAGATACTATATCTTAAGGTCCGTTCATCTGACGACGACCAGGGATATTGTTGTCCACCTAAATTGAGCAACGAGATCTATAGACAATCTGTATGAGTTCAATTTTTAAGTGTACTAGAACATGTTTCCCGCTTCCTGATATGCCCCAGCCATCAAGAACTTCCAGAGTACTCCTTACACCGGGTTAGCAGACAACCATTCAGAGAGAGAAGAGATTCAGAATTCTATTGCTAACTACTTCAGAGGGGTTGAGAAGAAGAAGGTTGCATGTGCTGTGTACCAGGTCGGATTAGAAGTCGCACAAAAGAGACAACATATGGCTAACAGATAAGAAGTATTTCACACATTTATATATATCCTGCAGAGAAATAGAGTTGCATATGTTGTGTACCAGGTTGGATTGGAAGTTACGCAAAGGAGACAACATATGACTAACAGACGGAAAGAAAGAAAATGATATTCTACAGACCTAATTTATCGGAATTTACCAGTCGCCCCATCCAACCGGAATTAAGGACAGAATCCGCACATCGAGGAAAAGTTAAACCACGGTTCCAAGTACGGGTTCATTTAATGTGACGAGTAGATTCCCATATATATCTCCCTGCTCAACCTATCCGAGCATCGTATTGTCAGGATGAATGGATCTGACTAGGTCAAGATTTGTCAAGTCTATAAATTTCCTAAGTTCAACTCTCCCTAGTCAAGTCTATTTAAAATTTTCGTGCCTACCGACGCATCAAACCAGAGCATAGACCCTTCAACTTCGGGTATGTTACGCAGACGCAGGTTGCCTGTTATCACTTGATAATATCACTTCCCAAAACATCTCCCTCAAACACATTTCATAACCAATATATTTTTTTTTATTTTTCTGATTTTCTGATGTTTTTGGATTTTTTGAAAATTTTCTAATTTTTGTTTTTTTTTATTTCTCCCCCTAAATTTGTGCATAGGAGAGAAACGAAAGTAAATGTGCAAATTTAAACTATCCTAAAACAAAAATTAGTCTTTAAAACGAATCTGATTAAGAAAAACTCAGGAGTATAGAGAAGAAAACGCAAACCGTAATTCGCCGACTGAATCTGCATCCAGAAGGTCTGAGAATAGCACGCGTAATCTCAGAACAGATCCGAAAATTCTTCATGTCATTAAGCACATACCCCGTGAGTGATCTCTTCCTTTCTTCCTTTCCCGCAAAAAGACACATACTCTCAACAAAGGTCTGAATGTTGTACAGTTGAGAGATGTCCCCAATCATGTGCCAAGAGCAGCCACTACCAACAAACCGAAGTCTGATGATATGCCTCCATAGCTGCTCCAGCACAGAGCGGGATCAGTTGGTCTTTGGAACCCAGTCCATTTTAAAACTGGGTCGACCTTTGTCATCCTTGCACAGTACTCTCTCCCATGACATGTCCTGCTTATCACAAACAAAAGATGTAGAAATATTAGAATCGTTAGTTGATTTGGGAGATTAAGCCTTCCGAACCCATCTATATTCGGGTTTAACCCATTTGTTGTTCGATCCAATGGGTACCTCGACACTTGATTTGGAACTTGAAGTCGTCTACCTAGATGACTTTGACCTAACCGGTCTTGGTTTCATAGGAGCATCTCTTGAACTAGACTACTGGGCCTGCATTCCCTTCTTGCCCTTGGGATTCAGATTCTTGGCCTTGGGAGTTGAATTCTTGGCCTTCTGCGCATTCCAGTCATCATTGTCTGAACGTGACCTGGAAGGGTTTCTTTTGAAGTATCTCTCACTTGGCGCGTTTTTCCATCCTTATGCGTAGTACGGAACATACGCGCGATTAGGACAATTTCTGGCAATGTATCCAGGTGTTCCACAGTGAAAACATGTCTTTTTCTTCATTGGGGAGTTGTCTCTTCCTGCCCCTGGTGGCATATCCTTGCCTTGTCTCTTGCTTTTCCCACATGCACAGTTGCAACAGGCACTCTGTTTAGCTTGAAATGGTGGCCTGTATTTACCAACGGGAGGTTGATTAGAAACAACAGATTCAGAGTTCAAGGGGTCGTTTGTTTGTTCAGAAGAACTCTCCTTATTCTCATCCTCTGTTACTTTGCCGGCACAAGAAGTAACAATATTAGAATCTTCAATATTTATAACTCCTCCTGACACAAATCCAGCTCGTTTGCCATATCGAAGATGTGGCTCCCTGTCAGTTTCGTCCTGTGTCATAGGGATGGATGTGTAGTTATGATTATAAGGAGGAGGTACACTATCATACCCTAGACCCTTGTTTTGATTTTCTTTGAATTTTAATTGGGTTTCATATAAGGACTCGACTGTCTGACTTGACGCAATATAATTTTTGAAACTGACATCTGTTTTTCCACACTTAATTTTTAAAGCGTCAAGTTCTTTAGTTACAGCAGCAAGTTGTCTCTTAATATAATCATAATTTTCACACTTGTTGCTATACTCTTCCTGAAGCTTCCTAAAGTCCTTGGTTTTTGCTTCTAATTCAGCCTTCAGGGGTTTCTGTACTTTCCTGAGTTGATATCTTTTATATCTCAGGTCCTCAACTTCCCTTTTTAATAAATCAATTTGTTCCCGAAGAAATTTAATCGTATCTTCACTAGATAGCGTACATGAAACTTCACATGATTGAGAACACGAAACTTCATTAACCGGGAGGTTTGTGGAACTCATTGTTTTTCGACAATTCAAAGCGTTAAGTTCTTCAATTATATCAGCCAGACTAAGACGATTGAGATCTTTTGTCTTCTTGATGTCAGCTACGTCCATATCCCACGATTTCGGAAGTGCATTCAGCAGCTTTTTGTTTATCTCGGACTTAGTCAAGAAGATCCCGACTATATTCAACTCAGTAGTGAGTGTAGTAAATCGTTGCAACTGAGTTTCGAGGGTTTCTCCAGGGATATAATCGAAAATGTTGAAATTTTGTCTTAACATATCCTGACGACTCTCTTTCATGTTTTCAACTCCCTCATAGACCTTAAAATCAATTAAAAGCTCAACTAGAAGCTAAAATAAAACTTAAAAGTCAAACCCTTTGATTATAAACCTCAAAAGTCAACCTTAAAAGTCAAATTTAAAAAAGTTAAACTCAAAAGTCAAACTTTAAAAAGTCAAACTTAAAAGTCAAACCGAAAAGCTAAATTTGAAAATTTTAAAAGTCAAATGAGAAAGTCAAAGTTTAAAGTCAAAGGGCAAACTTAGAAGTCAAAGTCAAAATTTAAGGTCAAAAGTTAAAAATAAAAGTCAAAAATTAAAATATATTTTTTTTATTATTTTTTTATTTTTATTTATTAATTAATATTATTATTATTATTATTTATTTTGGATGAAAAAAGAATTTAAAAATCAAAAGAAATTGAATTTTGGGGTTAAAAGTGTAAAAATGCGAAACTTGGTTGCAGTAGCGAAGCCTTTTGAATTAATTTGCGAAGGATTTGAATAAGTTGCTAGCTAGTTGGGTTGGTAAGTCGCTGAAGTGAGGAATCAGAGGACGCGGGTTCGATCCTCCGCAGCCCCAAATCCGTTCCCCCATTTTTAATATGCGAAGGAAGATGCTGCTGCGAACTTCGGATCCATTGCGAGGCCGAGAAGTGATGCAAGGACGAGGTGCAGGCCGCAAACCGAGGCCGCAATCTCGGACCGAGAACCTCAGAAACCCTAGCTGCTGGCCGCCACCCCCTCGCAGGTTACGACCAAAAACAGTGATTTTTACCCTTTTTTGCTCCAAAACTCGATCAAAAACCCTTTTTTTATGAAAAACACGAAGAACAAACCCCCCTTATTTTTCAGAGATCTATCAAAAAACGCAAAAATATTTCGAAAATAAGATCAAATTATGCCCCAAATCTGACAAAATTGACTGATACAACTTGGCTCTGATACCAATTGTAAGTCCCTAATATGCCTGTGTATCAATCAGATCCGTTTGATGGTGCGGAATCCCAATCAAATGGATGATGTCAGATAAAATAGAAGAGAAGAAAAAGAGGAATAAGATGAATCTCAATGTATTAATGAATAGAATGATGATCCGGATACAAGAGATTCACACACACACTAACACACAATAGTTCTTCTGTCTCTCTGGCCGTAAACTCTCTAGGGTTCATCAATCTCTTCTCCTCACCCTAACACCTCTATTTATACTTGGAATATGGGCTGGATAACACATGGGCCGTAAATGAGGGTTCGATCCTCCGCAGCCCCAAATCCGTTCCCCCATTTTTAATATGCGAAGGAAGATGCTGCTGCGAACTTCGGATCCATTGCGAGGCCGAGAAGCGATGCAAGGACGAGGTGCAGGCCGCAAACCGAGGCCGCAATCTCGGACCGAGAACCTCGGAAACCCTAGCTGCTGGCCGCCACCCCCTCGCAGGTTACGACCAAAAACAGTGATTTTTACCCTTTTTTGCTCCAAAACTCGATCAAAAACCCTTTTTTTATGAAAAACACGAAGAACAAACCCCCCTTATTTTTCAGAGATCTATCAAAAAACGCAAAAATATTTCGAAAATAAGATCAAATTATGCCCCAAATCTGACAAAATTGACTGATACAACTTGGCTCTGATACCAATTGTAAGTCCCTAATATGCCTGTGTATCAATCAGATCCGTTTGATGGTGCGGAATCCCAATCAAATGGATGATGTCAGATAAAATAGAAGAGAAGAAAAAGAGGAATAAGATGAATCTCAATGTATTAATGAATAGAATGATGATCCGGATACAAGAGATTCACACACACACTAACACACAATAGTTCTTCTGTCTCTCTGGCCGTAAACTCTCTAGGGTTCATCAATCTCTTCTCCTCACCCTAACACCTCTATTTATACTTGGAATATGGGCTGGATAACACATGGGCCGTAAATGAGTTTACGGCCGTAAGGTGTTTACGGCTGTAAACTCAGCCGTAAACTAGACCATAAATTCATAAAACATTACACAAAAATATAATTGACCATAAAAGTAAAATATAAACCATATTTTGACCTAATACAGGTACTTCTGGTTCAAAAGGGAAGAGCCTAGGATGATTGCAGAGCACACACCACTTTATTCCGCATTTTAGGACTTACTCTGATATTTTGTGATGTAGTAATATACTTTGGTCTATCTTGGTTGTATGATAATGTTTTGGATTACCGTTTTATTGAATCAAAGATGAATTTTTTTTTGGTCTTATTTTTTGGACGTTACAAGTTGGTATCAGAGCCTTAGTTTGAGGGATTCAGACATACTCTTAGCTAGAGCGGCTCACAAACTGTCTAATATCACTCCTCAGCATCTCATGGTACCGAGCCTTCTTCATCTCCTCGTCTGCCACATAGTGCGGAACAAGAATGACTCTCTCCCTGAACTTGGCGGTGATCTCCGCCACTATCTCTATAGTTTGCTGGAGGTCCTGAAACTCTCTAGCACGCTACTGCACCTCATAAACAAGTGCGAACTCGGCCCTGAACCTGGACTAATATCACTCCAGGTCATCGTATCCAACATTGTATCATCACCAATGGCCGTCCGACCTCCTCCCACCAATCACGTGACTTGTCCTTCAGAAGACAGGATGCTAGTCTAACATTGTCCCTTTAGGGACATCTGCTGGTGCGGAATGCGTTGGCAACATTAGCCACCCATCTAGTACTCGAAATGGGGTCCTGAGCCCCATGATAGT
The DNA here is from genome assembly GCF_051521515.1 of Lactuca serriola. Lineage (NCBI taxonomy): Eukaryota > Viridiplantae > Streptophyta > Magnoliopsida > Asterales > Asteraceae > Lactuca > Lactuca serriola. The sequence goes on along the minus strand of NC_136414.1, from coordinate 11,564,533 downwards.
CAGGAGCTCCACATGCCCTGAACTCCTGAAAAGTGAGTGTGCGCGACCCCTCCTTGATCGAACCGAAGATCACAGGAGTCTGCTCAAGAATACTGTGTATGATCTTTGATGAGATGAACTCCCTAGTCTGCTCATCTAGCTATTCGACTCCAGAGCCTGAGCCTGATCCCTCACCGGCACCTAAATTGTCGACTGCTGGTCTAGGGCGTAAAACCACCATTCTGAAAAATAAAACATATCATAACAAACGTCAGAATACTAAACATAACTCGAGGGATCTCATAAACTACAAGTTTCCTGGATTCATCCCAGCCTTCCTTGATTCGAGTACGGATCCTCTGCTTTCAGTAGTACGGGCCCATGCTACCTTCCACATCTATCCGTACTTTCCTCAAGAACTGCCTTAACTCCACTAAGTCCCTTTTACTACTACTGCCGATCTCATGCTAACTTCATCCTAGGCTTGCCCTAGGGTAATCACCAATCAACTCTCCACCATCAACGGCATAAGAAGTCCTTGCTATCTCCCCCTAACTAACTTGTGAATATTATTACATATCACTAAGACTTGGATAATTCTTCGAATGAGAGATCCTACCCTACAACAGTTGGACTCAAACAAGATTTGTGAAATAGAGCTGGACCTAACCTTCTGAAATTATTTAATCCTCATAATATGTAACTTAACATATTCATTTACTAGTTAGTAAGAGATAACTAGAACTCCTAAAATCACAAAGCAAGCGGCATTCGAGCATTAAGTACACATAATTAAGCATATCACATTCATGCCATCACTGACTAATCTGTACTAGCATGCAATTCTCATAAAGCTGATACACCTATAACAGGCACATAAGGCATCCTTCCTAGATCCTTAGTCCCAATCTAGCATGCAGTTCTCATAAAGCTGATAATCATAACATAACATAAACTTGTATGGGTAATTTGGGAGTACTTACTTGAGCTCGGCTGATTGCATGCACCACACCCTTTTCTCTTTTCAAAGTTTTTTTTTTTAAATTCTTTTTGTAAAAATGATTTTCTTTTGAAAATTTTCATACTCTGTCCTTAGTTTGAGTTCAGACACACTCACACACCCGAAAGTGTGCCCGAATCCCTCAAACCAAGGCTCTGATACCAACTTGAAACATCCCAAAAATGCAAGCCAAAAATTTCATTTTTAAATCATTAATAAAACCATAAATCATCCATAATCATAATAAAAATCAAGAATCATGTATCTCGAAAACATCATGTCAAAAACTGTATCAAAATCATATAAGTAATCATCAGAGTCTAAAACAATCCCAGGATGAAACTGTGGTGTGTGTCATGCGATCATCCCGAGCCCTTTCCTTTGTTATGGAAGTACCTCGAAAACATCATGTTAAAAATTGTATCAAAATCATATAAGTAATCATCAGAGTCTAAAACAATTTAGGAGGAAACTGTGGTGTGTGCCATGGAAGTACCTGAAACCAAACTGAAAACTGTATGCACAAAGTTTAGTGAGTCTCCCCAAGTTACCACATACCATTCACATAATCACATACCGGGTCTAGACTATTGCATCGAGCCCCGCCCGACATCGGACCGAGGTCCAACATAACTTAGGACTAGCCCCTGCATCGGGCCCAGCCCAGCATCAGACTGAAGTCCGGTATACACATCATGAGCATAACATATCATAAACATAAACATAACAAGAAAGCTAACATTCCTCGGGCTTGCCCCGACATGGGACCATAGTACGGAACACATAATCATAAACATGCAAGAATCACGAAGACATCAAGCATACTAACTGCATCGGGCCCCGCCCCGACATCAGACCGAAGCCTGGAACACAGAACCTACTTCGGGCTAACCCCGACACATATAATCACACATAAATGGGCCGGCCTTGGTTCCTTAGACCCGTTCCTATAGGAGAAGACTCACCTCTCAAACTGAATGTTGAACTTGAGTGTGAGGAATCTCTGCTAGCTGCTCCCACGACTCCTGGCTAACTTTATACAACAATACATAGTCAGACAAAATGAGAATCTTTCTAAGGGTAAAATGACCATTTTACCCATTCTCTGATTTTGGACCATAAATAAGGCCCAATCCCATCTAAACTTTCTAAGTCCACTAATGGTCCATTAAAGGCCCACTAATGGCTTAATTTTCTAAATTGGGCCCAACTTCTCAAATGGGCCTTTCCCAAGCCTAAACATATTCTTAGTCCCAAATTACCTGACTTCCGATGGCCCACTAAGGCCTAAAGACCTAAAGTCCACTGCTTGGCCAACCCGAGGCCTAAAACACGCTAAGCCCATATCTGATGAGTACGCGGGGCATACTTATTTGTACGCTAAGCGTAGTAGCTAGAAGGTGTGTACGCTGCGCGTACCTGCATGTACACACAATGTACTCCCATGTTAAGTCACTTTTTACATTAAGTGCTTAATACTTTAATCCAAAGTCTAAAAGTACAGATCCAAGTCCTTACTAACGTCTTAATCCATAAAGTCGACTACTTGGTGGCTTGCAACCCACCAAATGAACCCAACTTGGAAAAATAACAATAAACTTTCATGGAGATGGCAAGATCTCATGCATGGGTACCTAAAAGCCTTAAAGGTTGAAACTTTACTGCTAAAGGGATGCTTTGAGCTCCAAGGGTGGCAACCCTAAGCTCAAAAACAATGTTGCATGAAAAAGATCCAACCTTTGGACCTAAAAAGGTCCAAAGCTCCAAAACCCTAGATCTAAACTTCTAAGAGGAAAGTTAGGAGCATTATACCTCCTTTGAGTGCCAAAATATGAAATAGTTCCAGATCCTTGAGCTCAAGATACTCAAGTTCTTCTTCTTCAACTCCTCTTCTCTTCTTCCAAGCTTCTCTTCACCAAAATGAGCTCAAAAAGGTCAAACACACACAACAATGGAGTATGAGGCGAATTAGGGTTTTTCTGAGAGTGAGAGACGGTAAGGAGGCTAGGGGTTTGAGCCATAATGGGGTATTTATATCGCTTAAACCCTAAAATTAGGGTTTTTGGCCAGCTCACATACATTGCACGTACGTGCAAGTGGCCCCGAATCCTAGGCGCCTCTACGCCCCGCATACGTCTGGTTACGCCTAACGTACGACTTATGGGCATCCCAACTATTTGGCCCATTTTGCTAAGGTCCACTCCAATAGTCCATTTTTCCCATTATTAGTCCAAACTTATATTAAATACTTAAGTTAAATAATACCTCAAGAAATGGACGTTACACGAATCAGGAAGAGTCTTAGAGAATCTAGGAAGCCCGTGGGATGAGGATTCATGGATATGTTCTGATCATTTGTATGGTTGTTTTTCAGAATGGTGATGAGCACTCAGGAAGGAGGTTCGGGTTCGGGTTCAGGCTCAGGTGTAGGTACCGAGTCGATCAATGAGCGGATGTGGGAGTTCATCTCGTCGGAGATTACCCGCGGTATTCTGGAGTGGACTCCTGTGCTCTTTGGTTCGGTCAAGGAAGGAATTTCGGTACTCTTGGATGGTTGTCTTGTGGCTTTTCAGAACAATATTGTAGTAGTACAATTGGGGGCCCATCTGAGCTCAAAGCTTGTGGAGCTCTAGAATCCTTCGGGAAGGAGGATGTCACACACCCGAACTAGGACGGCGGAAACGTTCGAGGGTGGATAACATCATTGTACAATATCATAGCAATTGAATATGAATGAAACATAACATTCCAAGTGACATACATTGAAAATACACACTTACATAGTTTACATTTTGTGCTTGTTCATCAGTTACACAAAAGTGACAAAAGTAAAACTTCATAAGATTTCACCACTTGATCTCATAGCAGAGCTGGTTACCTGTTACTGATTCCCTGAGAATACAAGTCGTTTGAAAAGCATCAACTAAAAAGTTGGTGAGTTCATAAGCATTTTTGTATAAAATGGTTTTGTACTTGTTTAGAATAGTTCTCGTAGCACTTTCAGAAAATTCAATATTTTCTATAAAAATAGTTTATAAGTCTCGTTCCCAAAACTATGAATATATACATGCATGTCCTTTGTTTTCTTTTGTTTGCAATTGTAAATCGTAGGTTCCCAAAAAATCCAATATTTCCTTATAAATAAATTGTAGTCTTATAACTTAAGACCCAAAGTGTAAGTGACTGCATACAGAAAAATGATACGTAGTTTTATACTTTAAATAAAACCGGTGAAGTGTAAGCTTCCTGTAAACCAAAATCGTATTGTTAATCCCTATGTGAGTCATTATAACCATGCTTGATGTGACTGATATGTCTGTCGTGACGTTCTTCAGGCGTCGGTTTCGGTAAGATATTTGTCACCCTAGATTGGCCTCGCCTAGCTGTAGCGAATAGCTCAAGTGTGGGGGTGTCAACCCCGTATAGATCTATACACAATTACCTCACTCTCCCTCCAGGAGACTCTGGTTATAACTACAGGACTTACGGTGTATGCTAAGTAGGCATGGTGAATGAAAGTCTCACAAGAGCCTTAACAGATTTATGTCAACTATGACTCCATTTTCTTGTAAAATGAAATAATTATACCTTTGAATAATTATATGTTCTCTAAAATGAAAGTGTGGTTTGTGACTCCCAAACTATACCATTTATAGTTTATTATAAACGTTTTGTCAAGTCCATTTATATAATCAAATATATAAACACATGTAAGCTATCATGTCTAGATGTTTTACAAGATTATAACACATAAACTTGCATCTAAACACAAGTATAAAAAATTTAGTATGATGGGGACAATTTCTAGTTTTTGACTTTTCTGTCCCTGTTTTTAGAAAAATTATAAAAAAATTATCGTAAGTCGAAATTTGGATCCGTAAACTCTAAGAGCTTAGAAAATGAGCATACTTTGTCCATAATATTTTTACTTGACCATAAGTGGTTTCTAAATAGAGTGAAAACGTTCATTTTTGCAAACTGGTCCGAAAATGTTCTGAAATGATAGACAGTTTTGTAAAAATCACCATAAATTGTAGAAAAATTGTATAAATGCGTGAAAGTAGTCCTTAAAAAGGTATAGATCTAAAATATTTTCATATTAAACAGTTTTGAAATATATGAAGTTTAACTAGGGAAAAACAGTCGGTGAACAGACCACAACATTTTTGTAGAAAGCTGATTCTTAAGCTTAGATATGTTTTAGTGACATAACTTGTATTTTTAGTTTGCAAAACCTTTAAATCATCCAAATAAGATTTGTTTGCTTGTATTCCCCCCCCCCCACTAAAAACTTGTAAAAACTCGAAAATGAAGGGGTATGAACTCACCTTTAGTGGATTTCTTAGTGGATAAAGAGATGAAGATGAAGATCCTTAAGCTTAGAACACTTGAAGATGGTATTACCCTATGGATAATAACACATATAAATGTGTGTAAATGTAAAAAAAAACTAGTATGAATGTGTATAAAAACACTAGGTTAACAAGGAATGCTTACCAAAAATCCTAAGAACCAACTTGGAGGGATGGATCTTTGGAAGACTTGAACTTGTTCTTGAGAGGATTATGGAGGAATGAAGAAGATGAAGTGAGAGATGAAGATGAAGAGAGAGGGGGGATGTGAATGAAATTTATGGGGGAGGTAGGGTGGTGGGGTGGGTAGGGGTAAGGGGTGGGGTGAGGTGATGTTTGCACTGTTATATATTGGGAAATGGTCTTGATACATGTTGGTTAATATTTTACGTTGGGAAAATATGTAACACTCATGTCACTAAGTCAACTCTTATTTTTATAAAAATATAGGTAATTTATAAAAGTGGGGTAATTTTTATAAAAATATGATATTCTTTATAAAAAGTGTGGTATTTTATAAAGAAAAGAGTAAATTACTGAAATCGTCCCTATGGTTTGGTCAAAATTTCACGTTTGGTCCCTAACTTTTCTTTTGCACTCGGATCGTTCCTGTGGTTTGACTTTGTTGCGTTTTTCATCCCTTACATACATAAAATTAGGGACCAAACGTGCAATTTTGACCAAACCATAGGGATGAAAAACGCAACGAAATCAAACCATAGGGACGATCCAAGTGTAAAAAAAAAAGTTAGGGACCAAACATGAAATTCTGACCAAACCATAGGGACGATTTCAGTAATTTACTCTAAAGAAAATATGGTATAAATGAGGTATAATTATTTAATTTGAATTATAAAAATTCAAATTGTTAATAAAATCATTATTATCAAAAATAATAATATGTTACATGAAAATTAGGTTGACCCTAAATTCTTTTCGTTAAAAGTTGGGTGTTTTAGGCCGGGTATGGAATTTATCGTATTCGGTGACGAATTCACCAAAAATTTGTATTTGTAGCCTTTGTTATGAATTTTTCATGTAGTGTAAGGATTATGAATTCCACTACATCGTGTTATGAATATTATTTATACTAAAATAATATAAAATTGAATTGCCAAATTGTTACGATACTAACCTTATTTAGGGTTTATGTTCTATAATTTCCAATAAGAGTGGTGCTTAGTATTATAACGTGTCAATCGTACATTGGACGTATTAGGAAATTTCACAATTCACCTAAAATTCTAATACAAGTTGAGTTGACATGGTTGACTTTTTTTGACTTTGTTTAACCCAGAATTGACAGTTGTCACAGAGGATCCTACTTCTAGCTCTTGTTGTATAGGATTGGAGGTGGGTTATGCATCATGTTTTCAAGGTGATCGATCCTATGACTGGATTGCCACATAGGTTTCGTGAGCTTTACGTGAGGATTTACCTGAGATCATTAGTCGTGTCACTAATAGATTGGTCGCCAGGTTCGAGGGTCGGATCTTGGCTGCTCAGGCAGTTGATGGGATGGGATGGTCGAGGTGACTTAGGAGTAGGAGATTGGTTCGGATAGGAGACTGGGGAAGAGGAAGCAAACGCATGGTCTGAATCGGCAATCTGAGCAGTTGGATGTTATCATGGCTAGTGTTAGAGATCCGAGGGGCCATGATGTTTACTTGAAGGATGAAGGAGCACATGAGCGTGTGCGCGACAAGTCTAAATGCGACAGGTGCAGATGGAAGGGCCACCTCTGCCAAGAGTGTACCCTGGAGGTAGAATTTTGTCATTATTGTCATCAACCTGGCCAAATCAGGGCGGATTGCCCACACGTAGTGCTTGGGATAGCTCAGGTTTCATCGCAGGTGATTCGGCAGGAAGGGGAGGTCATGATTTCATCAGACGCTATTGTTCCTCTTGATTATTATTAGTACTTATATTGCTTTAAAATCTTGTTGGGTATGGGTAAGCATTATCTCTAGGTTAGTTCTTTGTTATTGCCTAGATTATATCATCAAGAATTGTTATATGCCATTTTTCATGCCAACAGTCATTAGTGGGTCCTATCTTGTTGAGTCGGATTTAGTTGTTCGGTTGATTGTTCCGGTTCTTTGATATGTTCAATTCAGGAGTATTGATTGGAAGGTCTATGGTCGAATCAGCAGGAATAGTCATCGGCGAAGTCGGAGTTCGAACGTGATAACATTTGTTCAGTAAGGATCAGCATTCATTTATGGCAGGATCTTAGGGTCCAATCACTACCGTTGCATGGGAAAGAGCAGTAGCAAGAAGATGTGGATGGCAGCCGCATGAGTTTGTTTGGTCATTAGATGTGTCAGGGGAATTTTATAATCATAAGGGTTGAAGATGGTTAGAATTCACAGACCATTATGAGGATGGGAAGTTGGAGTGAAGATTCGCCAATTCAGGTTAAGGGTTATAGTCATTGTCACCAGCATAAAGGACTTAAGGATTTGGTGTTGTATCACGATAAGCGAATTAATACCACTAAAATCATGATCCAATACCATGACCCAACATGTCTCTACCAGGTCTCACCTACGCTACCATAATTATGCGGGCCTCACTCATGGGTCTCACCTAGTCTATACCAACGAACAGGCCACACCCACGAGTCTCACCCCATCGAGAGCTACACAGACCTAGCCTTGCTTTGGAACCTAATAGTCCTCCTCCTATTACAGAGAAATGCTCTCTGACAATACCGATCCTCATTTATACCAATGCACCCAACGATGGTCTATCTCAATCTGGAGAATACTACGATCCCATTGCAGACATACAGAATTTCCACAACTGTCTAATATCCTAGTGAATGTTATGGCTACCTCATATTCTTACAACACTCCCACACTATCTGCCAATCCAGTGAATGCTATGGCCACCCCACAGTCTTACGACACCTCAATTCTGTCATGGTCATCACCCATGGTTTTACCACAGCTCCACCATACCAACCAAAACCGACCTATGTCGAAACCGCATCCAACTATATCCCAATAAGTGTTGGATTAGTGTCTAAGGATGTAACTATATTTGGTAAGTACTTAACCTAGTTATGCAAGGTCCTTTTGGGTTGCCTTCACCATAGCAACTTGATAGTGTGATTTAGAGAGAAGAGATATTATTATTAATGTATTATAAGAATAATATGTTAAAAAATAATGATATTATTTGAATAAAGGGGCATAAACTGTCAAATGTGTGATAGTTGTATTTTGAGCTAATAATCCTTATGGATATGGGTTGGCCGATTTTAGGGATGTGGATCACCTAGAAATCGTCCAAGGCCTTATCTAGAAGAGGATTTAGATTGCTTTGAGGCTAAATTATCCAATTAGGGTTTTATGGTGAAACCCTAGGAGCTCACAGTATAAATAGACCCATAGGGTTGAGGAAATTAGCCAACCTTGCTATTGGAGTAACCCTAGAGCCGATTTCCCTCTTCATCATCTCTCTAAAATCATCTTCTTGCTAGTTGGTGTTTGTAAGCCATTAGAGGAGTGACATTTTTGACTCTAAGCTCCAAGAAGAAGAATGTTTTCAAGAAAACAACTCAAGGTATTATACTAGATCTATTTTCATATGTTTTGAATGTTAGTTTACATTAGATCTAGCCATGAAAGTCTTGGATATGTTGCATGTTCAATTAGTGAAACCTAGATCCAAGCTATAGGGTTGTATGTGCACATAGGGAAAGTTCTTATGTCCAAAAACCATCGATAAGGTGTTCGGGTCATGCTTCGAACCCCAAAGCCTTTATTAGAAAAGAATAGGCAGAGAGGCCCCAACACCACCCTCGACCTGGATCCTTCCACATACCCACCATACATCATAAATAAGACGCTAACTAGCTTTTGGAAGTTTCCTGAACTCCCAACTTACACAACTTTGATCCAGACGGCCACTTGAGTCGTCTTCCCTCCCGAATGGGATGTGAAACTCACCCTAGTTTCACACCTGATTCGGCTCCCGAAAATTTAAACGATTCTCCACCACTTGGATTCGTTGAAGCTCTCCCAACCCACAAAATATGATGGATTCGCAGCCCATATTACCTCCTTATAATTTGAATCGTTAATGACCTGCGCTTATCAATACTAACGTTACTAGCCAATCTCGATGATCACATAAATCTTGAAATCCAGATGAACACTGTCCAAAATATTAGCAAGCCCGATAACACCAATCGAATCCCATGATACAACACCAAATACTTAAGTCCTTTATGCTGGTGACAAAGACCATAACCCTTGCTCTGAACTGGAGAATCTTCACTCCAACTTCCCATCCTCAGAAGACTCTCTAAATTCTGACCATCTTCAATCGTTGCTATAATAAAATTCTCTTGGCGCTTCCAATAACCAAACAAACTCGTGTGGTTGCCACCTTCATCTTCTTTCTACCGCTCTTTCCCTAGCAACAGTTGAGATTGGACCCAAAGGTCCTGCCATAGATGACTGCCGATCCTACCTGAACAAATTTTATCACATCCGAGCTTCAACTTTGTTGAAGAACTAACCAGTTGATTCGAACATAGAACTTCCAAATGATACCCCTGAATTGACCCCATCAGAGAACTGGAACAACAACTGAACAAACTAAATTCCGCTCAACAAGATACAACCCATTCATGACTCTTGGCATGAAAAATGGCATATAACAATCCTTGATGACATAACCCAGGAAAAAAAATATAGAACTAAACCAAGAATAATGCTTATCCAAACCTAAACAAGATTCCAAAGCAATATAAATACTAATAATGATCAAGAAGAAAGAAAAAGACAACATACCCACAATTGCATCTGATGAAACCCTGGCTCCCCCTGACTGACACTGCAATGCTCGGATCCTTGTTGCTCGGGCTCATGCCCTACCCTCATGACTGTTAGTGATCCTCAAAGTAACTAGAGCAGGTGCACTCACTGCTCCAGCCCACAACATCGGACAGTCGGCCTTCTTGTGGCCCACCTGATTGTAGTGAAAACACATCGGAGATGACCCACAGGGGCAGTCCCTAATAAATGACCCATCTAACCACAACTAAAACATCCTCGACATGTCTCCCGACATCTCCCTCATGGCTCCTTCCACACATGGCACAACGGCCCCGGCCTTGATGGCCTCTTGAATGTGAATCCTGACTCTTGGGCCTCTTCACCTGGCCTACTGAAAACTGAGTCTACTCTAGCTTCCTCTTCCCGAGGTGCCCAAATCAATATTACGCTCTCGAGCTCTAGTAATCATATCATTTAGGGTCTTGCAGCCTGATAAACTCACAAACTCCCTGATGTGATCTCTCAACATGTCATGATATCTCACTTTCTTCGTCTCCTCGTCTGCACCATAATACATAACCAACAAAGCTCTCTCTCAGAACTTGGCAGTGATCTCTACCACAGTCACAGTCAACTGGCGAAGGTCCTGAAACTCCCTCGCTAACTGCTTCACCTTAATATCTAGTGAAAAATCGGCCCTAAACCTAGTCACAAACTCATCCCAAGTCATCGTCTCTAGGGATTCGCCTCCCAAAGCGAATTCTACCTTCTCCCACTAATCTTGGGCTCTGTTTTTCAGAAGACAGAAGGAAAATCCGACCTTCGACCCCTCTAGGCAGAAACTCGTCCTGAACGCGTTAGCCATATCCGTTAACCATCTCCTACTTGCAATGGGGCCCTTCTCCCTAAAGAACTCAGGAGCTCCACAAGCACGGAAGTCACAGATAGGAAGAGTGTGAGCTCCAACAATAGTTATAACCTCAGTATAGAATGCGTCCAGATGCTCATCCAAAATCTCCATAATCCCCTCTTTGACTGTACCAAAGATCACATGAGTCTACTCCTAAATACCATGGGTAATCTCCGATGAGATGAACTCCCGCATCCGCTCATTGATTGGCTCAGTACCTGCACCCGAGCTGGAACTAGAACCTAAACCCCCTTCCTGAGTGCTCATCACCATACTGAAAAACAAGCATGCAAATGATCAGAACATACCCAAGAATCCTCATCCTACAGGCTTCCTATATTCTCCAAGACTCTCCCTAATTCAAGTATGGATCATGTGCTTTCGGTAGTACGGGCCCAATACTACCTTCCACACCTATCCATACTTTTCTCAAGAATCATCTTGAAGCCTCTAAGTCACCTTCTCAAACCGATGCTCCAGATACTCGCTAAGCAGCGCGAACAAACCACTACAACACACCCTAGGCTCTCCCAGGTTCCCAACCTCACCTTGCCATCAGCTACTGAAGAACTCCCAATGGTGTCAATTAACCACCTCATGAATACAATCACATGCAACAAAGCTTAAATAATCATTCGAGTAAAAGGCTCATCCTTACAATGGTTGGACTAAAACAAGAGTTGCACAATATGGTCAAATCCATCACTCTGATATTATTTAACATATGCAACATGTGACTGGACATACTCACTTAGTAGCTAACCAACATCACTAGGAATCCTACCAAGCACAAAGTAAGCAACATTTAGACGAAGAAAAATCTAACCAGCGTTCCAACTAACCAAGCCATTCTATCAGATTATCTGAAAACCATACTAGAATGCAACTCTAAGAGCTAAAACAATCAGGCATATAAAGGCATCTCTCCTAGCATGAAATCCTAAGTAGATCTGTATCCCTAATCTAGCATGCAATTCTCATAACATATAACATAATAAACATGTATGAGTATTTTGGGAATCACTTACCTGAGCTCGGCCGATTGTACGCACCACACCCTTTTCTCATGTTAGAAAAACCTTTTATAAAGCATTTATTTTTTGAAAAATCTTACCAAATCCTCAGTTTGAGTTCAGACACACCGAGAGTATGTCCTAATCCCTCAAACTAAGGCTCTGATACCAATTTGTAATGACCCAAAAATTATGAGGTAAAAATTTCATTTTTAATACAATTAAAACACTAATTGTATTTAAGTCAACATTCATTATCCTTTTTCTAAATATTTAAAATTACATTATAAGAAAATAGTTATCAAAGCACAATCCCAAAATCATCAAAATGCGGAAACATGGGTGGATGCGTTACAATCAAGCTGGGCCTTTCCCTTTCGAAATGGAAGTACTTGAAATATAATGTAACACCCAAAATTTTCAAATAACTTTTCACAATTTAAAACATACTTTCATTCATAAAATAATATTAAACATAATGTATCCACTGTCACCATAGTAAAGCATATCCCAGAATCATATAAACAAAAGCTCCATGAGTGTGTACAGATCATGTCAGCGCCTTCCCGCGATCATCACGGGTACCTGAAACACATACACAAAACTCTGTAAGCATAAATGCTTAGTGAGTTCCCCAAAATACCACATAAACACATATCAGCCACTCAAGGCTGTAACTCTGATGACCCTCTGGTCGAATATCTCTTTGGGACCCTCTTGGTCCCATAACTATGTGGACCCACTGGTCCTAACTCTGTAAACTCTGAATCATGCATATCACATATCACATAGAAATCACAACACATAAATACCATACAAGATACACTGTCACATAGCTCTGATTACCACTCTAGGTAAAGTATAGGGAAAAGACTCACCTCTGGAATCTCGGTAAAATCTCGATATCAGAATACTACCCTAGCCTCCGCCTAGTCACAATAATAAATTACACTAAATAAATGTCTCTTCACAAATTGGATATTCTCTCATGCAAATCCCTAGAAGGGTAAAAGACCATTCTACCCCTCTACAGGCCCAAAGGTCCATTTGATGACAAATACTAAAATTCAACTGTCCAATTTGACCAGACTCGTCGAGTGCATACGACGACTCGACGAGTCCCATCGTCTCCACATACTCTTCCCTTTTCTAAGCCTCACTCGACTCACTGAGTCACCCCTCAACTCACCGGGTCACCACTAGAGTCAGACCCCGGGGCAACCCGGTTCGACTCGTTGAGTCTACATATGGACTCAGCGAGTTTCCTCCATGGACTTGCTCAAACAACCTCCTGAGGTCAGATCTTCTTAGCCAAATCATAGATCTAACCCTTAAACACTCAAAATTTATGTAAAGGTGCAACCTTTACGTGCATGCAACCCATATCAAGCCTCAAATGGAGATATAACACTAGAAATGGCAACCTAGTCTCCAATTCCTTATTTGCTTGTGAAAAGCTGGAAGATAATGGCTCTAGGGACCTCTCATGGTCCAGATCTGATGTTATTCATACCAAGGGGACCTCATACTCACTAGATCTCATAAAATTATGAGGGAAAAACCCTAAAACATTGAAATCCACCATATGAACGTGAAATGGAAAGAATTATACCTCCAAAGACAATATCTCAAGATGATTAGCTCCAATCCAAGCTCCCTTCACGTTCTAGATGGATCCTCTCTTCCTCCTCTAGCAAAATCACCCCAAAATGAAGATTATAAGCCCTCTCTTGCACTCAAGCCTTCTTCACTCTCTCTAGGGTTTCTCTGGAACAAGGTGGCCGCAAATGAAGGCCATAAGGGCTTTTAAATAGGCTCCAAACCTGGGGATTAGGGTTTTCCTAATCAGCACCGACTCGACGAGTCAGATCCCCGACTCGTCGAGTCCGCTCGCGGAACCGCGTCAATAGATAAGACTCTACTCGACGAGTTGAGGCATCAACTCGTCGAGTTCCTCAATGAAACAATAAATAAATAATTAAATTAACATATACGAACTCAGGATGTTACACATAAACTGAAATCGTAAGCATAAATCTTAGTGAGTTTCCCAAATACCATATACCATACATAATAGCACATATTGGGCACCCGCCCTTCATTGGGCCTCGCCTGGCATCGAGTCCCGCCTGGCCTCAGGCCCGCTCAACATCGAGCCCCGCTCAGTTTACAGATCTGTCAATCATAAGGCCCCGCCTGGCATCGGGCCCCGCCCGATTCACATATGAACATATAAACATATAATCATACTAACACATGCGATAATCACAAAGACAATATCATACATGCCAACGCATAACACATGCAAGAATCACACTGACATCTAGCATCCTAACATAATAAACCATAGGTCGGCATTGGTGCTTATGACCCGCTAAACACAGTGAGGAAACTCACCTTGGGCTGCTGAGTCACTCAGATAAATCTCTGTTTGCTGGTCCGATAAAATCCACGCGCTATCATCATAAAATAACATCCAATTAATAATTAGATTTCGTCCCATAACTAAGAGTTTAAACTAGGTTAAAAGACCATTTTACCCTCTACCTAACTTGGCCCAAGGCCAAGGCCCAAAACAACTATATAAAAGGCCCAATTCCAAAATGGTCACTCAAAGCCCAATTATGGCCCAATCTTCCAAATTAGGCCTAAATACCTTCGTGGGCCTTCATCCAATAAAACCCAATATAAAAGCATCAACCTAAAAAAATATAAACCTGATGGCCCAACAATACCCTAATCTCCTAAGGGCCAACCAAACATGGGCCGAAAACCGAGAAGCCCAAATCCGAAGCCCGCCTGCTGAGTACCCAGAGCGTACTCAACTCGTAAGCTTAGCATACTCCCTATGGGGCTAGTACGTATAGCGTACCAACTTGGTACGCCTAACATACTCCCCAGTTGACCACCCCACTTCATTAAGCACTTAATCCATTGATACTTCAAGCCAAACTCTCAGATCTGATTCCTTAGGGTGACTTTTCACATAAAGTTGGAAATTTTACACACATGCATGGCTTAATAGGGCTAAAGAGCTTAACAAAAGTCTTAAAACATGCATGGTTCAAGATACACCATAAATCTTGCATTTTTATGAATAAGGGGGCCAAAAGAAGTCTAGATCTAACACCAATACTTCTGGAGTGAGTCAAGAAGCTCATCAATCACTCCAAGGACTTAAAAATGCATAAAATAACAACATAACAAGATCCAACATCATGGATCATCAAGATGTGAGATTTTTACCTAAAAAATCTTGCAAATGATGAGCTAACCCTGGATCTTCAAGCTCAAGACACTTCTCCAATTGGTCCTCTTCTTCTTCTCCTTCACAAATCACCAACAAACACTCTTTAAGGCTCAAAACTCACAAACACACGATAGTGTTTCGATTTCTGGACAAAGGAGGGTGGAGGTTGGCTAAACATGACCAAATGAGGCCATTATAAGGTTTAAATAGGGTGCAAACCCTAAAAATTAGGGTTTCACTCATGCCCACGTACGCCATGCGTACTCAACGTACGCCCCTCATACATGTTTAAGACTCGCGATCCTAAATTGCAATAGTACGCCCAATGTACAAGGAGTATTCCTGGCGTACTCTAACTTTCATGGGGGTAACCCATAAACACTTGTATATAAGACCATAGGGGTAGACCATAAACACTTGTATATAAGACCATGGGGTAGCCCATAACAATGCAAGGAAAGACCATGGGGGTAGCCCATGACACTTGTATACAAGACCATGGGGTAGCCCATGGCGGTGCAAGGAAAGACCATGGGGGTTGCCGCTGACACCTGTATGCAAGACCATGGGGGACCCAATGGAAATGTATGTATGGTATGCGATATTTTGGGGAACTCACTAAGCTTTATGCTTACGGTTTTATGGTTTAACATTTTTCAGGTACTTTCTGTTCCAAAGAGAATGGTCGGGCTCGACTGCACCACATTCCCTAATGGCTTTTCCGCATTGATCATTATTGATTCACTCTGATGTTTGAAAAATACATTTTTACTTTGTTGGGTTTTGGAACAAATGATTGTATGTCTACTACTAGAAAACAGACCTTTAATGACATGCAATTTATGACACACATTGATTTATGATACGTTAAAGTGTGTGACCTTAAAATAATGCCAGCACTCTAGGAATTTAAAGGATTTAGGGCGCACATTTTTGTGTGCCCTAAAATTAATGTCATAAAAAACACGGAGGGCGCTTATTATAAAATGTGTGTCATCTAAGCATGTTGTTTTATAATTTTTAATGAAACGCGCGTGTTAATAGCCAATGCGGTAAATCGAATCCAAAAAAATTAAAACCCCCGCCTGTTCGATCCCTTGTTCCTCTACTGGTACGTCTAACCAAACCCATAGCATCCCAAAACGACCCTAAAGTCCCCCACACGATAACTAGGATTTTTTCACTTCAACATTCTCCAGACGATCGAGCTAGAGTATGAATGCAACATTTCATCTCATCGGACGACGACCTCATCAGGGTCGCCTCAGTGATCACTTCACTGGTGCCTACGACTCATCAGTTTCACCGTGTCGGAGACTGCGTCCCGATCCCACTTTCCATCTACATCTGCCTCTTAAATGATATGACGATACCTTGTTTGATCCTCTATCAAGAAGCATGATGTCGAATCCCTTTTAAGTATCAATTTATTTAGTTGTTTTGGCCGAATGTCTTTCTTATACAAGGGTGATTTCTTCTGATTTGTTTTGATCAACTTAAGTGAATGTGAATCGTATACAAATCAAACCCTGCATTCTCCATTTTTGTTTTTAGATTGATAATCATGCAAAATCGCAATATGAATGTGTTTTGTTTGTTTAACCCAACTTACATCCATATCATCCTTCTCACCTTCTGTACCATTTTACTTATGTCCTTTTTACGCCTCTATATAACATTATATGGGCAAGATCATTTCAATTCTGTTCTTATTCTATCATAGCTTTGTGGAATTACATACTGAATCCATTATATTGAAAGATAGGGTTTTGGATTTCTAATCAAACGTTGTGTTTATCAGTCGATGGTGATTGATAACCGACATATATATCAAAAAGTTTATGTAGTATTGCACAGTGATGTCATTTGAGTTTAGATTGGACTTTGTTCCTTTCCAATTTTGTTGTTAGTATCTTGATTTGCAATTTGCGCTTTTCAGTCAACCAAAAGAGCTGGATGGGAGAAAAGAGACATTAAGGGCCCTAAATCTATTGCATATCACATGTACATGATGGGATTAATGGCTTTCATTTCTTCTGATACTCCTGGAGTCAACAGGGACAAGTTACTTTTTCTTCTTGTTAGATGAATAATGAATATTAACATCATATCATGCATTGCTTGAAATCATGTCAACATCATAAATGGTGTTATATTGTTATGGCTAATTCCTATCTTTTTGCTTTCATCTTTTAGGTGAATAAAAATGGAAATTGTGCATGATATTGCAGAAGGTACTATATATTATCCCAAACTCCTAAACTTTGTCTTCTTTATTACTTCTATTTTTAGTAACTTATACCCTTCAAATTCTTTTCTCTTACTTTCGATGTTACTTTGATAGCCATTGTTGGTGACATCACCCCATCAGATGGAATCCCAAAGCTTGAAAAGAGTAAGAGGGAGAAAGAAGCATTAGAACAAATGTGCAAACTTCTTGGTGGAGGCCCACGAGGTGCATACACTCTTACATGATATAAAATTTAGGGTTAACTGCAAGAAATAGAAACATACTTTCTTTTATAAGTTCATTATATCATTTTCTTTTCATTTCTTCTTATTATAGGCTTACATCATTATAGAAATATCGTGTAAATACAAAGCAATTTTCACTATAGTAATTGAGTAGATTCTTCAAACTACAATGCTGCAATAAGAAAATAAATTAAAGTACAATGCTTTAATTAGTAGAGTTCTTTTTATATTACAGCTGAGGAGATACATGAATTATGGATGCAATCGTTGATTGAAATTGAAGAAAATGATTCAATTTTGGGTGAGGTTCAATCTTGTTCCTAAAAACTTATGAGACTTTTTTGCGGATAAAAACGCACCTGTGTGCCTAATATTAGAGCCGAGCTGTTAGTCCTACAGATCATGAGTGAAGCAATTCCATACAACTACTAGGACTCTTCTTCTCTTCTATATTAATTAGAGTCCATTCTTGAATTGGATCCTTCAATGTAAGTTTTACATGCGCTACTACTATACCAAATCTTATGCTTAAAATATTGTATCTTTATCTTCTACTTTTCATCTGTAAATACTGATGAAGTGGGGTTTGTTCATCCATCCCAATTTGCTGCCATGAGTGACACTTCACAAGCTAATCCTTCTGATATGGATATGGATTTCTGGAGTAAAGATCACAAACTAGGCATATCAACTGATTTAATCCACCCATTATACATTGCTGCTAAACATGCATTTATGTCTTCACTACAACAATATAAGATGTTCATTGGTTTACATTAAAAGAAAGTGGATAATATCTCAGCCACTTCATCTCCCCTAAATTTCTCTTATGTTTTAATACTTTACAGAAAGGAAATTGTCTTAAACAAACAAAACATTAGGCTATATCTTGATTAGCTTTCACTTTCAAGTTTGGTTCTTTCATGTTTAACAAAAAGCGAGCGAGCTTGGAGCCATAGGTAACATTTTGGAAGGTAGCTCTTACTTAGCCTCTTCTCTTCTATTGGGAGAAAATAATTGATGTTTTTATTTATCTTCTCCATCTTTCAATAACGTTTTTTATTTATGATAGGCGATGGGTGATCAAGATGGTACTTTCATGAATAAGTTCGAAAAGCTGTTGTTTCGGGTTTAATTGTTTATTGTCTATCCTGTTCACAAGTAGCATCACAAATTTTACTAAAAATGTTTATTTTTTATTTTTATTTATTTATTATTTTTTAGCAATTCCTGAACTTTTAAGGTATGCCAAATTAGCTATAGAGAAAGGGCTTGCATAGGGTCGTGATGGATCTTATCTAAAACAACTTTATATGAACTATTTTACAAAGTTGAAGCTTAATATAAAACAACTTTAGTTGAAGCTTTACATAAGGTGATTATTATTTTTTATAATATAAATAAATTAATTCCATTTTTACCCTTTTAAGTACTTTATATGAATTATTTTACAAACTTTACTTGATCTTTTTCAGGAGCATTACAATCCAAGATAATTAATTATGGTGCGACTCTAACCACATTTGGGATGCTACTGAGGTTTGTAGTAGAAACGATGGTTGTTAGTTCTCTTATCATGGCTTTGCGAGGCGACGTCCTTTATATTCCAATTATTCAGGTAAACATAACTTGATGATTTATACATATACAATCTAGGAACGTAACTACTGAATCATTTTCATATAAATTCATTCAAATTCATTCACTATTAAAGAAATGATCATTTTTTTTATAACTGAAACATCATATGCAATTTTTTTCTCAGGTTGGGGTGACAAAGTTCAATACACAAGTGATGATATTGATGAAATCCATGAAGAATGATCGAATTTTGTTACAAACTTCATTTACCGGTGATATTTTGTATCCACAAATAATATAACAGTGAAATGTTAGGTAGCATCTATCTTTTGACATGTGGTGTACAATATTTTTGTTAACCATGTGAAATATTATGTAGCATCCTTTTTTACATGTAATGTACATACAATGTTTTTGATAACTTGTTTAACATTTAGATGAAATTGAATGTTTGGTATATATTTGTTTCTGTATTATGTGTAAATGCATATCGTAAATGCACGTCATAAATATGTATTGTAAATGGATGATGAATTTTATGACACGCAAATGTGTGTCATATTCAATTATGACAGGGGATTTAATGATACACAATGTGTGTCATAAATGCGCGTTGTAATGTTACGACACACAAATGCATTTCGTCTACCTTTATGACAAGGCCTTCCTTGATACGCATTGTGTGTCGTAAAGGAGCATCGTAAATGCATGTTGTAATTGTGCGTCGTAAATGCGTGCCGTAAATAGACGACGCGCAAAAGCGTGTCGTCTTTCGTTATGACAGGGTCTTCCTTGACACGCATTTGCGTGTCGTCCAAATGTTTTACGACACAAATTGCGTGTCGTAAAAGGATGTTTTTGTAGTAGTGGGTGGTTTAAAAATGAAAATTTAATTGGTATTTTTAGCACGTTACAGAGTTGGGTTGGGTCTGCTGCATATGTTGCATGCATGTAGATAGGAGAGTTGTTGCTCGATGCTAGAGTTGAGATCTTGTATGGATGCATTGTATGTATGATGAAATAGGTGGTATATCGGGGAACTCACTAAGCTTTATGCTTACAGTTATAGATTAAACATTTTGTAGATCGTTCGTGAGAAGAGCTCGGCGGGACTGTACACACACATCGTAGATGTTCGTTTCTGTGTTTTTGTAAACTTAACTGTGATAAAGTATGGTTCAAATCAATCAAATGTTACTTAATGGTTTTTGAAGCAAATGTTTAATTGGCTATTATATTTTAAAATCGAAAAACCTCTTTGTAATTTTCAGGACATTACATGATGGTTGTGGGTTGGATCTCTAAAAGATTTTTATTGTGGATTTTATCAATTATGTTTTCAATTTGTTTTGAATCAAATATCTGTTTTTGACATGGCTAAAATATTATACACTTCAATTTATAATATTTTAATAAAATGTTTATTGTTTGTTGATGTGGGCCCAACCCTAAAAGACCATGTGTTCATCGTTTTCATAAACCACTACATTCACTATCCTTCGACTTTGCCTTTATTATCGACGACTTCCCTATACCAGAAGACTTCAACTTTCTTGACAAAACCCCCGAAACCCCTAATTAGTTTCAATTTCATCCCTTTCTCAATTCGTATTTATTCAATGTTTTGTTGATTTGGGGTTTGGTTTCCCTGATTCGATTTTTTGATTTTCATGTATCTTATGGGTTTTGTATTACCCATAAGGAATAACCTATAAATAGTATAAACAAACCTCGAATGAGGGTTGCTAGACATGGTTGTAGGGTTGTGGCTAAAGGATGTCATAGTAGGAAAGGGAGCATCCCACAAATGACATTATTTTCTAGATTTGTTTTTGTTTAGGTTTTGGGTTTTCAAACCAACATCGATGATGAACATGATGTATCGTGTTACCGTGTTCATGTTTAGGTTTCAAAATTCAACCCAACATCACATTGTCATTTTCATTTGGTGCTGAAAGATTGTGTTGTATTTATGATCATAAGACACCACCAACAAGCAAGCAAACATTAAAAGCTATTCTTTCTACTTCTAAATATAAAATAAGTATGTGATATATTCCTTTCGGAGTGAAAATTGATTAAATTACCAATTTACTTTGTTACATATCAAAATAACAGAAATATATTTTATTTGGTGTCAAAATTTGAACAAACATGAATCTAAAAAGATTTTTGTAATTATTAATTATTAAGGATGAACAACGATGGTCAAATACGATCAAGAAGACAAACATAATGATTGTCAGTAGTCACATGACATGCCACATTGGACAAAAAGGCCGTCAATAGATTTTTTATAAGTATTAATCAAAATTACTAAATTATAATTTTAATAAAAAAAAGATTTACTCATGATATTTTTGTTGTTGAATTAAAAATTAAAAAATATATATTTAATAAAAATTTTAAAATATAAACTAAATTAAACATTATATATAAAAGTTATAAAATTAGGAAAAATTTCATATATAATTACGTCTATACCTTGGAAAGCTCAAAGTTATATATATATATATATATATATATATATATATATATATAGAGAGAGAGAGAGAGAGAGAGAGTTAGGTTCATATATTACCAATAATTATTGTGTGAATGTATGGCTCATTCTCAGCCAATCAATTGATAAGGGTATAATGATAATTTAACATATATGTCATTTAATAAATTATTAATAATAATCCTATAATTATGGTAATTGAGCTTAAAAAAGAATTTGATTTGAAAACCTCCAGCTATAACATTGACCTAATTTTGGGAGGTTCTTCTGGGATAAATTGGGATTCAAGCATATCAGAAGAAAAGGTGGAAGAACGACATCTCATGCCTTCGACTTTCCGTCTCCAAAGACGCAAAACACCATCATTGGACCACCACTGGTACCATCATCATGTCATCCTTTCACCAGCCATCTACAACACCTGAAATCGGGAAAAAAAGATAAGAAGAGGGGTGTTGGTTCCGGTTTGTGATAGAGGGAGAACAACGCAATGAGGTAGAGAAAAAGAAAGGGGTGGGCTCCTCTTTCGGGTTTTTTTCCTCTTCTTATCACTCCCACTCTCTTTTTAAGACATCGTTTTTGCTTATATTCCTATTTATATGTGGATTATATCGTAAATTCTTTGTAAAACTTGCTCACGTTGATAGCAGTGACCCCCCTCCCCCACTGCTTTTTTCTTGGCCCTGCGTGACAGGGATGGATTTTGATTTCCAGACTCGCACATCAATTTCAAGATGAAGAATATGGCCTTGTAACTCATCTTTATTCATCAGTTTTAAGAAAAATACTCAATTTACAATGTTCATTTTTAATTCCTTTCTTCCCCATTTTGGGCGCTTTTGGATCTTTCTTCTAATATCTGCAACATTTATCTTTTATTCCAGAGATTATGTAATCTTTTCTATCCTTTCTACTTGTTCCTTTTTCTTGTACTCACTGCTTCTTGTTTTGATAAACATTTTATTTGCTAGTCTTGTTTCATTGCATCTTCTTACCTGATATGTATATTATTGCCCTTACTTTCCTATTTTACATGTTTTCTTTATTCGTCTTGGTTCTGTATAGACCTTGACATATCATCTGATCTGGTGTGGATCATTTTTAAGTAAACGCCACCTGATTTGGTGTAGAATCCTAGTTAAAATATTGTTTATATTGGTTGATTGTTATGATTGTTTTGTTGTCTTAACTATTACTGAAGAATAATCTTTCTTGAATTCGATTCTTTATGTTTTTTATTAAAAGACCAAATTGTCCTCATATGATAAACCAGTTAGGACACAAACATGATCCTCTTGCATAGTTTACTATCCAATTTCTTTGATAAACTTACAAATAAAAAAATAGAAAAAGGAATTTGATTGAATTCTATTCCTTTCTAGCCAACCAACATGAAAGATCAGATTCCAACTCCATTCCTAAAAAAAATTATGTGAACTTAAGACCTTGTTGATTGAGGGGCTATTAAGTTATTTTTTTAGAATAACAAGTTTTTTTTATTTAGTTATTCGATAATAAGCTATAAAACTCAAAACTTGTATAATTTTTTTGTTTTTGAGTTTTATTACTAATCTTCTTTGAAGGTTGTGTTCACTAATCAATGATGAACAGGGTTTCTGTAGTCTTTAATAATGGAAGACTGAAACTAGTTTATGATACAATTGTTCTGCAAGAATGAAAGATTGAAACCGGTGTATTCTTAAAGAATGAAAGGTTGGAAAAAAGAGGATTGATGTTCAAGAATGTTGCAGGTAATGTTGGCGGGTTGAATATGAACATAGGTGATAAAAAACACAGAACAATTAAGAAGAATGTAGGGTTTTCATATTTTAGTTTGGCCATTTGACAAACATATTATTAAAGAATGTAATATACATTATATTTTTTGTATATATTTTTCAAGAATGTTGTATATTAAACAAAGAATGTAGTATATATATCACGAACAAATTCTTAAAGAATTTAGTATAGAATGTTGTGTATATTCGTCAAAATGTTGTATAGATTTTTGTGTTAAAAAATATATTTGTATTCCTTAAGAATGTTAATTCTATAAATATATATTGAATGAAGTTATATTCTTTAAGAATGAAAAAGTATATGAAATGAAATGGAAAAATATTTGAATGTGTTGACGTTGTATTCTAAAAAAACATGATATGTTATTCTATATATACGTGTATTTTTTAAATGAACTTGTATTCTTAAAGAATGAACTCGTATTCTTCTTCAAGATCTTCTCTATCCGACCTCCTTCTTTATTTATTGGGAGAATTATTCGATTCTTTAGTATGATTCGTATTACCAAATATTAGATATCTAAACAATTAGATTTCATTTTTATCGATTAATTATTTTGAATAAAGATAAATATGTTTTCCTTAATTCTCTCAACTTTCATATTGAGAATTAATCAAATTGTTAATTATACCCTTATAATTATTAATTCTAGTTTTTTTTTATTAAAAAGAAATGTTTATGTGTGTTGTGTTCCATTGTAACTATGGTACACCATATAATCTTAGTCATTTATAAATCTAATCTAATGGTCCAAAACTTATCATACATTCACACAATATATATCATTCACATTTAATCATAACCCTATATATATATATATATATATATATATATATATATATATATAAAATTTGAAGTTGAAGTTTTAGAAGGATACAACATACTTATAAAAGTTCATAAAAATATAGATCAAAATTTACCTAAAAATTAAAAAGAATTATGATTAGTTAAAATATTAAAATATAAAATTAACTAAATCTACAATATAAAATAAAAGAAATAATATAAATTAATTCAATATAGCGAATATGGTTTTGCTGTGTATCCCTGACAAAATAGGGATGATTAGTTAGTAACAACTCCTGATCCCGTATTGGTACCGTACCGAATTTAAAAATATGGGATGATACTTGATACTTTAAAATCATGAAATTCGGGATTCGGTCCCGATGAAAGTACCGAAAACCGGTACCATTCCTGGTACTGGTATCGGTACCGAGATTTGGTATCGTAATATTAATTCAGTTCGATGCTCCAGATTGACTTTCGATCAAGTTTGATTTTCAGAAAATCAAGAACGGTATCGATCAGTACCGGTTTTGTCATATGTTCATCCCTAGGCTACAACGAATTGGTGATTTGCGGTGCCTTTTAGATGATTTTAGGGAAAAAAAATAATGACAAGAAATCTCATATATGTAGTATGCTTTGATAGTAATAAACTTGTCAAATAATTAATTTAAATAGTAAAAAGATATAAAATCTTCTTATTAGTGATGCGCAAGGTAGAAAAATACAGTGTTTTAGAAGGGTTCTTCTCATGCATGCATCATCTAGAGTAGTTGGTATTTGTTAATAGTGAAAAAAAGTGTACACACCATGATTGCATGACTTTCCAAGCAAGTTACGATCATGGTTGTTTTCCGTGTACAATTCGGATAGTATTTTTTTTTTTTTTATATATATTCTAGAAGTTATATATTCATTTTCATTTTAAAAAAAGATTAATTTGTTTTCATAAATATATTAAGTTTACAAAAAAAAAAAAAAATCGACTACAAAGATTAACCACTTTCTATCTTTACCAAATAAATCCTGAGTTAGAAACTTTTTTTTTCTTATTGGTCTTTCTATTTATTAGATCAAGATAAATATCATTATTTTACAACATGTATATTATGTTCTTGTTAGCAAAAATTTTAGATAAAATACACCATATTATAAAAATATCGTTAAAAATTTGAAGAATAAAACTTTACATCTAAGTAAAGCTACGTGTTTTCTTTCATTATCTTTGCATTCAAGCATCACACAAAGTCACACACGCAGCCTATAGGTATGCTCCAAAAAGAAAAGGAAAAGAAAGGTCAAATAGATTTGATTTGTGTTACATTGCTTTTGCAACTTTAATGCTGCTTCAAATCTTGCTTGTGGACTTCTTCAACGGATTTAGTAAATACAACACCTATGCTTTTTTTTTGAACGGCGACAATACATCGTTCCTAAAGGGTACGTCGGCAAAATCAACCTTCTTGTAGTGTAATAACTAACAACATAATTAATTAATAGAAAGAAATTCCTTTGGAATCCTAAAAAGTGAGATCCGAAAGGAAATAAAGATGTTTGATATTACGATCTCAAAAGATCTTTCCGAACTCTCCGAAAGTATCAAATTTGACCATTTTGTACACTTGCAAAAGTAGACTAGTAGAGGGTACTTTTGATATAATAGGTGGTAAAAAATAGTGTTAAATACTTTAAATAGATATTTCCATATAAGTATTTTAATTTCATGGTTTTGTATATATTTTTTATTCAAACACTTCTTAATTTTATAATTACTTGTGGTTTAGAATTTATATTTAGAACACTACACCATCTCCAAAGCTATTTACCTTTTTCCAAACAAAAAAAATTAATATTAATAGTGATTCATTTCAAACCTTATTATTATATTTTTTTTATCATTTTTTATAAAAAATAATAATTCAAGTATTCGTAAATGTTTTACATTTTCATAAAATTTCATTATATTTACTTGTGTTTCGCGATTAACCTCTCACATGAGCTTTGTGATAGATTGACATGGGCCGCTTACATGATACAATTTACCAATTTTTAGCAGGTATTGCTCATTTAGCTTGGGGTGACTAGCACTTCCTGTCTATGACTGTCGAGCAAGGCCATACACGTCCCATTGGAGAGGGGGGGGGGGGGGGTAACATCTTATCGACTATCACCATCCATTCCATATATTCATTATAGATTCTCTCAAGGTAATCATCCTAACCCCAAGTGGAACATACATTATTTTATTGTGGTGATTAAGGTACTGTTAGTTTTTTAAGTAAAACCATTTCTGACAACTTCTGGCTGTGCCGTGCATCACCCGGGCAACACTTGGTATTTGACATCTGTTTGTTTTTTGGGAAACTTTTCACTTAAAAACTTTTACGTGTGTGCTGCGTGGTGCACCACTGGATCATCCTCTTCAAAACACTTCCCATATACCTTTAAGTTATATTATTTAACATAGATTTTTAATTTTTTTTCAACAACATGTTTATTATCATGAAGGATACTATAAACAATTCGAGTATATTTTACATAATTTCAAAACCATTTGGTAAATTTCACATAAATATTTTTTTGTGTTATATTGTTTATAAAAAAATAATAATAAGTTATAAAGTTAATCACTAAAGTTACCAAATTTATTAAAGCTAACCGGAAAGTAACCATCATCTTCAAAAATTTAACAAAATGAACATATTGTTCACTAAATTAACAATTTTATTTATTGATATTTAGAAAATATTATATTTAATTATTGGGGAAATAACATATTAACCCTACAATATATTGTACATTTATTCATTAGTCCATAAACTTTTTTTTGTTACTTTATGGGGGGTACAATGTCGGTTTTTACCTGCTTATTTGGTCCTTCTAACATACTATTACTAATTTCATTTTCATGTAACATGTGGCTTTTAGTTAATTAATAAGTTTAAAATAAATCCATATCACCTCTAAACCATTTAATCACACCTTCTACCACTATTAACCCCTCCTAATCAACATTGATCCTCTGATCAATCAATCGAACCCATTATGAACAAATTAGACCAGAGGGAGTGGTGCCATAAAAGTTACATTTCCTTCACTACCACGTAGGCGACACGTCAACAATTACCACAAAAGTGTAGTTTCATGCCACACCCAATGTAACATCCTAATCTTTAGGTATAAATTTAAAGCTTTATATTTATATTTTCAGGGCAACTCGACGAGTAGAGAGGCTCTAACTCGTCGTGTAGAGTATTTAATGCACGCATATCTTTAAATGTCTACTCGACGAGTTGGAAGGCACCAACTCGACAAGTTGAAGGTTGAACATGAAAACCCTAATTTTTAGGGTTTGCACCCTATTTAATGGCCTTAAATCTCATTGTTAGCCTCCCTCATCGTCCCCTCAGTCCAGAGAAAACCCTAATCGTGCATCTTTCCCCATTTTGAGTGTGTATGAGCTTAAAGAGAATTCTTTGGTGCTTTTCTTGAAGGAGCTTGATGTTGGTGGTGCAAAGGCTAAGGGGGGGAGCTTTAGATCTGGGGTTTTCAGTGTTGTTGCAACCACTTGGAGGTATAAAGTCGTTATCTTGATCATCCTTTTTTTCTAGATCTCTTCTTTTGAAAGTTATGGCCATTATTAGCTTATTTTGGGACCATTCTTGGATTTGAGCATGTTATGAAGCCATGGTTTCAAATCTGGACATCTCATGGCCTCCATGGACTTAAAGTTGCCAACTTTATCAAGTCTTGGACCTCCTTCATGCCCTAGGTCCCTTGATAAACCGTATTTGAGTGTTTTAGCCCTCTTGATGCCATACATGGACGTAAAGCTAGCAACTTTACGTGGTATTTCAGTCTTAAGGGACCAGATCTATAATTTGGGGCTTTGGTTTTGCTTGGAAGTGTCTGAATGCATTAAGGCTAGGAAAACTCGACGAGTTGGTTCGGGTTTTCCCGCTTTCTGGATGCTAAAGAACTCGAAGAATTGCTCTGGTAACTTGTCGTGTTGCCTCGAGCTTTTCATAAATTTCTTAGACATGAAGGAACTTGACGAGTCAGAAGATGCACTTGACGAGTTGGGTCAACATAGACTGTTAACCTTGATTGTTGACTTTGACTTTGACCATGGTTGACCAAGTTTGACTTTTGAGGGTATTTTGGGATTTTAATGAAGTAGTCGTTGGTGATTGTAGGAAGTTGAGTTGGAGCTATGAGTTGGGATTGATATTACCAGTTCAACACTACTTGTGAGGCAAGTTTTCCTCAATATACTTAGGAGTCGAAGGCACCAAGGTTGGCCCATTGGATTAATATCATTATAGTTATTGATATGATGAGTATGAGTTAGATATGCATGCTAGTTTGATATGCTAGTCTGGTAGATCTGTAGGACTACCTGTGATACTGTCTGATTATCTGTATACGTATTTATTTGTTACATGTTGATATGTTGTGTGGATTGGGTTGAGGTTGTACTGCTCTGTGTTGTAGCCACCAAACCCTGGAGTATGCCAGATATGAGATGAGGGCTAAGGAGGGCATGCCAGACTCATACTGAGGACTTATGAGCATTCCATATATGAGTTGAGGGCCGGACAGGGCATGACAGACTCGTACTGTGGGCTAATCTTTTTTATTCCACTCCAATGACTGGGGGAGCAAGCCAAACATAAGTTGTGGGACCAAGGGGCAAGCTAGACTTATGCTGTGGGCTCGGGAGCAATCCATACATGAGCTGTGGGCCCGATAGGCAAGCCAGGCTCATGCTGTGGGCTCGATAGGCAAGCCAGGCTCATGCTGTGGGCTCGGGGGTAATTCAGTCTGTAAAGTTGTGGACCCATTACATGTTGTTATTATGTGTACTATTTGTTATGTATCAGAATTTTGGGGGAAACTCACTAAGCTTCGGGCTTACAGTTGTGGATTTTGTTTCAGTTACTTTAGATTATTGTGGGAAGGCGAAGGCTTGATCATGCACCTCTTCGTTTTTCATGTTGTGATTTCTGGGAAAACTCTGATATTGGATTATTTTGAAAACAATTTGTAAATAATGGATGGTTTTTGAATGTTTGAAAAGTTTAAAATTTTCATGAATTTTATGGATGTTACACCCAAGGAGTGGTGTCACACCCAATTTAAAAGGTTTAAAAAAGAAAAAAAAACATTTTTTTTTTAAATTTGACCAATCAACGTTCAATTGGAATGTTAATTGAAAGAGAGGAGTGATCCTTTGGAGTGCCACAGTGCGGTCTCCACCGCACCAAAACCATAGGGAGGGGTGGTATTCCAAGTTGATGTGGCAAGGGAGTGCACCCTCTATCATATCCATTCCCTCAAGCCTTATCAGCAGTGCCAGCTACCGACATCCATGGAACCATCAGAACTCTCCATAACTCTGGCTTCTTCACTTGCTTCATTGTCACCTGCAACCCCCTCGTTGCCAAAACTAAAGCCCACCCACAATCACATATTCAACCAAACTTTTCACATTCAAGAACCACATAGTCCCACCACCTACAGTCGTGCACCACATATCACCTCTGCACTCGTCGGACGATTGCTTATACTATCTCAGGCGACATCTTCTACACACGGATACGACACTCTATCGTATCACAAGAGAAAAATCATACAATAGAAAACACATTTCGATTCTTCTTCATCTCCTTTTCAAACTTCATTCAACTTGCATCTAAACCCAAGTAAACTTTCAATCTTCCCCACTAATCAAGATCCAACTGATGAAACAAACATGGATATGAGTGAAATTTGAGAATGTGAACCGAAAAAACCAATAACTCAACAATAGAGAAAACCCTAAATCCATGACAAGTTAATTCAAGAGTTGAAATCAATCATTGATAATAAACTAATACGATTCACCGATGATGCAATATAATTTTAATTCAGATAGGTTAAAGGGAATGAATAATCGGTGAATGAGTACGAGATATTGATGAATAAAATAGTAAACTCATGGGTTTGGAGGAGAAACGAGAGGTCAGGTAAAAAAAGTAGGGTTGTTCATGGTCAAAGTCTATGTGCAAAATAACCAAATAGACTAGACAAAAACCAGTTTATTCATTCATAAAACATGAAAATAAGTTAAGGGATTGAATGCGCAAATGTGCAATATATTGTAGGGCTAATGTGTCCTTTTCCTTTAATTATTTTATATAAACATCTTTAAAACTCATATCATCACCATTATCTTTATATTTGATTTGCATATGATTAAACTAAATAACTTTTTGATTTAGAATTATTTTTAACTACAGATGTTAAAAAACAAATAAATTTCTTATTACAGGCTATAACCATTTTGCCCATCTCTTCTATTACAAAGAGTTGCAGATGTGGTTCATAGACTTCAGACGTTTTCGTTTCGAAAAAACAAACAACACCTAAGATTCATTGACATGTATATGATGCAAAAACAAAACTACAAATCATAGAAAAATGTGTTTCTTGATACAAGAAGTAAAAGAGCTTTAATTATAAATCAAAAGATAATTACCAAATCAAGACAAATACTTTTAAAACACGTTTTTATTGACAAACATTAAGAAAAAGACTTTAATTATAGGGAATCAAGCGAAATAAGTTTCGACTGATTAATAAATTTGGCAAACTAAAATGAACCATTTTTGTGATTAATTTAACAATATGGACCGAATCGGGTTATTTCTTTAGCATAAGAAACAACAATGATAAAAAAACAATTGGATCATATATTGATTTGGTTACCAATTTAAATCGGGTATGGAGAGACCCATGGGCTTTGGTTGGGTACAGTACAACCCGAATGTAATGTACTTTACGCATCAAAAGTGGTACTCTAGATATCCTCCTAACACACGAATAATAATCGGTTAAATCCAACCTATTCACACAATTTCCCTTTCTCTTCACAGGAAGAATTAGCGGAATAGCCATGGATCCCTACGCTGCTGCTCCAACCTACCCTCCACCACCTTCTGCGCAAATTCAACCTCCAACCCAAGATCCTTACCTCTACAACCAACCTCAACCTTACCCCTATTATCCTCCTCAAATCCCCCAACAACAATACCCTAATCCTAATCCTGTTTATCAACCCCACCCAGAACAAGAACCCGCTCCGATTCACCCACCTGGTGTTCCGGTTCAGAACGATCCTAATCATATCGCTGCTTACCAGCAAGGCTATGCTCAACCCCATTTTCAGAATGACCCTTACTACCAACAACAACAGCAACCGCAACCGCAACCGCAACCGCAGCCGCAGCAGTTGAGTTATCCCGATGCGGGTATGGTACATCAGGGTCAACATCAATGGCAGCCGCAGGGGCAAACCGGTGAATTTGGGCTTACTGCGTTGTACCCACCGGTAACCATAATTGTTTTTGTTCACTAAATAACTATGACTTGGGATTTTCAAGAATTACACTCTCGTTATAGGGTATTTGATGAATTCGGATTCTGTTATGCATTTATTTAGGTATATCAAGTTACCATTTTAATATTTTATAACTGAGTCTTGATGCAAAATGGAGCT
The DNA here is from genome assembly GCF_051521515.1 of Lactuca serriola. Taxonomy (NCBI): domain Eukaryota; kingdom Viridiplantae; phylum Streptophyta; class Magnoliopsida; order Asterales; family Asteraceae; genus Lactuca; species Lactuca serriola. The sequence continues at coordinate 11,532,551 of NC_136414.1, read as the reverse complement.
CTGGGGGGTTTGAGACTTCTATACTTGCTGATCTTTTTACCCAATTGCTTAGTTGGCCGTATGTTATATGATTTTCATCCCTAGATTTTTTGTTTTAATTGTTTTCAACTTAGAGACGATGAGGGTGGGGAAGTAACTAAAATGGCACCTTGACTTGAGTTGAGAGTTATGGGCTAGGCATTGCTTTATCACAAACCTATCAACACCAATAAACGTCTTTAAACTATGCGACGGTGGATCTAATTTTATTGGAACAATATTCCTAAATCCTTCAAACTGATCCTCCTTATAACAAGATATTGAAACTTGGCAACGTCTAAACCTTTATTTTTCTATTTGATTTTGCCACATGTTGTCATCATCATCTTGTTATTAGAATGATAAGTAAAAAAATTAGTTTGGAAAATTTAGCATTAGGCAACGCTTTTAATTCTTTAAGTTTGGCATGATTAGATGGGGTTCACTCAGTGTTTTAAGCCCATTAAGTAAAAAAGAAAACTCATCTTACTACAGCATATAAAATTGTGAACCACACTTTTTTTATTCCCAAAATTCAAAACCTATCAGCTGAGCTTGACAGCTTTCTTGGATAACAGCCATTGGAATGACTTCTGTTCAAGCTCAAACACCTATTAATTCTACTTAAAGCTTGTTTTTCCCCCCTGAAGAACCGATTAGCCACAACACAAGCTCTTAATTTTGTTGAAAATTTTGCATATTTTGACTGTTGATATGATACATAAATATTTCTCATCTTGTAGAAGTGAAGAAGAGGCTTCTGTACAATAGGGGCAAAGTTTTAAAATTGATTAGTTGAACTTTTAAACACCTCTGCTATTAAGTATTAACCACAAAAATAGATTGCACCTACTAAGCCTCCACAAAACCCTAAAGCAACCATTTGGAAGTTTACAAGAGGCAAGATTTATTGAAAACTTGTAAATACTAAATACCCTCATTGTTATGGTTGCTTTATAGTTCTTGTGGGAAAGGAAGCCCTTTTGGTTTTAGACAGCCATTCAGACACGAAACTGTAGCCAAAGCTGTCATTCTAAACAGTCATCCAATGATCTTTATACCTTAAGGCTGCTTTTGTTACATGGGACTGAACAAACTTTCTAGGGCTATTTTTGATGATGAGGTGGCAATGTGGCATCCATGTCTTTTTTTCCAAACAAGAGATATCTTGAGCTTTCATGTCATGTGTAACAAATAGGGCCTAAAGGGTATCATTGGAAACTTGTATTTTGCTCGTTGGTTGATGAACCTTTCTTCAGGATTTCATATTCAAGCTTCTCGAGGCATGCTGAATCACTCATAGCTTCTTGCAGCAGTTTCTTTGTTGATGGAAGATGGATCTTCTTGAATTTCATGGAAAATTACGAGTTCGTCCTTAGTTCTTCAAAAACGGGCATTGCATAGAAAATGTGAACTGTAGAGTAAACTAACGGTAATATCACTCCTGCTTCCCCACCCCCCAAAAGGGATACAATGTAACTTTCAAGGTAGTGTTACTAAATTTCAACATCAAAATAGATATTGGTTTGCAAAAAATCCATATCATTTTGTATTTGAAATGTAGTTTGCTTCACCTCTAAAGTTAACATTTTCTTTCTTAATAATGTATGCACCAATGCATACATCTCAACTTTGAAGACCAAATCTACGGTTTAGAATTCGATAGTAAGGGGCCTATTTCTTCTTTGTTTTTTTCCCATTAAGTATTGTTTGGATAAACGATGCTTAAAAAATATTTAAGAAACCGATAAGTACACTTGGGAAAATGGAAGGAAAGAAATATGTAAAAGGTTACAACTTAATGGGGAAAGCTTCCTTTACTTGAATTTTCATTATTAGGTAGTTCTTTCTCCATTAAGTAAATGATAGATAAACACTTAACTCTTGTCTACATAAAAGAAACAACACCAAAATATTTTTAGTGGGATAATAGTATTTCTTGCTATATAATATATATATACAACTGTTTAACTTGAAACTTCATTAATTAACACCCTCGTTGCATCCTGATTTACGTTTATACCCTTGTGTGTGACCGAGTTATATTGCAGAACGGGCAAGGTCAATTTAGCGGTTCGGGCAGAGGCACGGGCAGAGGAGGGTTTCGGGGCGGCGGTCAAGGAAGAGGCCGGGGCAAAGGGCGAAGTGGTAAAATCACCACCGAGCCAAAACCACGAGCTATGGCATGGTGTGAACTTTGTCGGGTTGATTGCAACACTCTTGAAATACTCGAAAACCATAGAAACGGGAAAAAACATAAAAAGAATCTAAAAATCCAAGAAGATTTACAGAAACTCGCAGCCAAAACTCAGGAATCACAGATTCCCCCCGCCCCGGAATCCGAACAACAACAGAATCAGAACGGGTTAAAGAGAAAGACGAGGGAAGTGGAACGGAAACCGGTTGAGGCAGTGAAGAAACAGAAGGAAATCGTACCTTTTATTTGCGAGCTTTGTGATGTGAAATGTGAATCGGGTCCCACATTTGACAGCCATTTGAAAGGTAAAAAACATGTTTTTAATCTTCAAAGGTTTCAGGAACAGCAAGCTACTTTGGGACAGGCGGCTCTCCAGGCTCTTTATCCTGCACTTGAAGCACTGTATCCTGCCCTTCTTCAAACAGTTACTCAGAATACTAATGCTTCCACTTCTACTCCACTCGATCATCAACTTCTTCAATGGCTGCAATCTTATTTGGCCCAAACAGGGTCCGCCATTCTTCCACAAGGCCCAGGACCCGTACCCGTACCGGGTCCGGGTTTTGGACCATTGGGTCCGACCCAAGAAGGACCCGTACCCGTACCTGGTCCGGGTTTTGTGGTTTCGGGTCCGACCCAAGAAGGTCCAAAAGAGGTAACTGGGACCCAGGTGGAGCCTGTGAAGGAGACTGAAATCAAGATTGAAGAAAAAGTAGGACCTGAGAGTGGGGCCGGGCAGGTTGAGTTGAATAGGGCAGAACCAGAACAAGAACAAGAACCAAAACCAGAAGAAGAAGCAAAAGTAGAACCAAAAGCAGAAGAAGCAAAACAGTGAGAATTTTTTTTTTGGGATATATAAGGAGTTGTTTTTATGTTTAGATGTACATCACATATTGAATGATGATGATTAATGTAGTGTTGAATTTGAGTGTTGGCAAGATTAGTTGTTGTTTTGATGATGAATTATTGTTTACTTAAAAGGTTATCAAAGAAATGGAAAGTTGGTTGGTTAACTTTATGTTTTGTATAATTTCTCTCTTATTTTATGGAAATAACTTGTTTGGTTATGGTTCGAAAGATGCTTTGGAGTTTTCACCGACACAATTTCCAAAATTATTGTCCACAAACACACAGATTAAGTAAATATTATTTACTATTAACTTTTTTTAAATGAAATGATAGCTTTATCTTTTTTGTTGCATTTAATTTTATGCTAGTTGTATGTAATTTCATGGTAGTTTAACTGGGGTATTTTGGTAAAATGGATATTTATTTTTAAAAGTATACCATTATTTTTGGACAAACCAAAAAGAAAACATTGATTATTAATATGGGACGGATGGAGTATTTATTAAAACATGGGAGAATGCCTTAAAAAGGTAACAATGTTTTTATGTTGTATTTATTATTATTATTATTATTATTATTTACAAAATATACTATTTAACCTGTTTCGTATTACGTTCTTATGATTTGTTGTTGTAGGTTTCTGGTTGAAGTATGCATTTTCCGACGACGGTCATCTCCGACTAATTTTCGGTCATCTTCTTTCTTGTAATTCTTTCCCCTATATGCAACCTCCTCTTATTTTCTTCTTTCTTTTCTTGCTCTCGTTTGTTTTAACTATGGTTAACGACGGTTTGGATTGAGGCGGTAGAAGTTTGGTTGAGGAAAGGAAAAAGGGTGATGTATGCCTGTATGGTGGTGAAGATGTTTCGAGTGAGCAGTTCTTCGACAGGTAGAGTGTAGTTGGTGTGATGGCTGGCTGTAATGAAGGCTTGTTGGTGTAAATGGTCGAAGGGCAATGGTGGTCAACTTGCGATGGCATGACATGTGGTTGTTAGGGTGGTGGCTGACAGGGGGTTGTAAGTTTTGAAAGGGTGCAAGAGGTGGTAGTTGTTTTGGTCAAAAGTATACTACTAAATATCAAACAAAATAGTAAGGTTGTGATTGTGTAATCATAATCTGAAAAAAAAAAAATCCGAAGGCGCAAAACACAAGAATTATGAGGAAAACCCATGATATTGGTTAAGATCTATGACACAAAACCTTGGGAGCCGAAAATATCTAGGCTGTCTTTGATGATTTTATTGAATAACTGCATGATTACAAGTATCGTATGTTTTGTTACAGAGTAAAAGTAAAAGAGAATGTGTTTGTGTGACTATAACTGCTAATTTGTACATAAGAGTTAGTAATGACTATAAGCCATATCCTTAGAATCTCGACATTATCTTCTCTTCCGAGATTCTTCATGATCAATCTTCCTTTATCTCAAATTTCCTGACGATTAAGTCTTTTCTTCACGTTTCCTATGATAATTATGATATGACTGAGTCTTTGTTGACATATTCAGGACCCAGATTAAAGAAATAAACATATAAAGAGCAAACATGAAGATTTATAATCTCTAAGCATCTTGGTCAGCATGTTGTCCATCATGTTACACCGAATCCTACATAAGATTTTAATGGGAATTTATGTCCATATCAGTTGTTCCTTAAAATCTAGATTTAAGATAAGTCAAATTTAAAATAAAATTAAAAATTCAAATAATATGGCCGGGAGGATATTGATACAACAACATGACACTTGTCTTAAGGTCACTATTAACAAAATTACATTTAATGCACAAGGTTTTTGTGGCATATAGTTTTGTGCCACTAACATATGTTTTTAATGTTTCTAGTGGTGCTTATTTTTTATAAGGCTATGTTATATTTTAAAATAACATATTTCACTTCCCTCTGTGTTACTTTTTCTAATCTCACTCAAACTCACTCTTAATTCACTTTTTTTTTTTTTTTCATTTCCCCATATTCTCTCTTCATTCACCTTTTCATTTTTTTTTCATTTCTCCCCAATTCCCTCCCCTGTTAACCTTTTCAATTTTCCTTTTTCTCCAAAAGAAGATATCGACGTTCATTGGCTATGATTTCCCCCAACACAGATCTTCTATAGCCCCCACCTTTGTTATCATTTGCCTTACAAGTATGTCTTCTTTGTCTCTTCGCAAACCATTGCATATTTATGTTTATATTCATCATAAAATGTGATTTTATGTTCATTTTGTTATCTTTAACCAACTTTATTTTCAGATTGTATGTTATATATGACGTTTTTGGCTGATGTTTCTTGTTTATGCATAAAAGTTCCTGAACTTATATAGTGTATATGTCTTTCGATATTCTTTGTTTCATATTCCCAATATGTACGATTTAATTGATCATGGACACTTGGTTAAACCTGGAGAACAGTTTTCGTCTTTCGCAGATACGCAATCTCTCAACTAAAATCAAACAAAAAATTTCCCTTTTCTGTTTTTTTAGGTCTTTTGATTCTCGTCTTAAGTCTGATTCTATCTCTCAATCTTGGATATGCTTCACTAAATGTCCTTCTACTTTGGGCTTGAAATTCCCTTTCCCCTCTCTGATTTTTGAGTTCTTCGAGGCTACTGGAATCACATATTCCCAGGCTATACCTTGATAGGTTTTATAGGTTATAAAATTACATGTACATGCGGAAAAATACTTAACACTTAAGGGCATATGCAACCTATAAGGATCTATGTCTTCACATTTGAAAGTAACATACTATGAATATTAAGAACCCTACAAAAAACCCACTATAATCGAAATCAGTTGATCTAGGGTTACATACCTTTGAATTGTTATAATAAACAATTCCTTTGTAGATATTGGAAAACAAACACCAAAATTATGATGCCTCCAAGACTACCCGTATTAGGGGGGGGGGGGGGGGGGGGGGGTTAATGAGCCGCTTATGAGATTTAATAACAAATAAAAAAATTTAATTTAATTTTGGTGAACTAGCCCGCGTATTCGATCCTAGCTTACAAGGGATCACAAAAGTTCAACTGTCCATGTGTTCATCGAAGAAAAGCTCTCCATATATATATATATATATATATATATATATATATATATATATATATATATATATATATATATAGTTTATGATAAAAATTATTATCTATTAAAAATCTAATATTATCTCAGCAAAAAAAATATAAAAAGAATACTAAAATTTTTATTTTTTTCTCTATAAATAGAGTATAATATTGAAGTATATCTCATCTCAAATTTTCATTTCTAAACCGTTTTGATTTCTTTAACAAGATGGATCCAAATTTCGTTTTAAATCTTGACAATTCTCAAGCTTATCAAAACTTTTAAAGCTATGAACCTCACAGTTTTTTTACAAATCCCAATCAATTCCCCGTCACTAAAAATATTCAAACCTCACAAAATACCAGAAAAACCCAAGAGGTATGAGATGTTGATGAAGATATCATTTTAATGTCAGCATATTGTGTCGTTAGTGAAGATAAGCGTCGTGGAAAAAAACATAAATATGGGCACGAGTGAAGGAGCTATATGATACAAATCAGGCGGAAAACCCAGGAAAGCTTGGTAATAGAAACATAGCTCAAATAAAAGGTCGTTATAAACGACTTAATTAAAGTGCTGACAAATGATTTAGTGTTTACTGAGAAGCATATAGAAAAAAAACTCGCAATAAAGAAGCTCATAATGTTCTAAAAGACGATTTGATTGAGCATATATGGAAAAATTCGGCACTAAATAATAATTAAGTAGTTTGCATCTTCCGTAGTTGTAACTTATTTTATCTATTTTATTAAGTATGTTGATGAATGTAAAATAATTTTTATCATTTTTTTATTTAATTTTATGCTTAAAATAAATATTTTTTTTGTTTCAAAATAAAATATTATTTCTAACATTTCTAGTAGTTTTAAGTAAAAAAAAATACAAAAATATATATTTTAAATAAAAATGGGTTTGGATTGGGTTATTAATGGGCGTAAATAATTAGATTGGGTTGTGTTGTATATGTGGAATAGAGAAAAATTGGTTTTTTTTATTGAAAAGTTGGGTTAGATTTTGTTGCTAATGGGGGTAGTCTAATGACTTACACCCAAAATCCTAAAAACCCTAGAACGAAGATGAGAGAGAGAAGAGCGATATAATTTTCGTTCATATGCTTCTAGGAAAGAGTATGCGTGAAAATAATGAGCCGATGTGTCCTATTTATAGTTCAGGTAACTTGCAGATAAAACCAAATTTAAGTTGATTAAATAATAGATTTAATCTCTGTTCAAGTCATTTCCTTATCTACAACCAGGAGGCTTCTAGAAACCCTTAGGAACCCTTAGGAACCCTCCAAAACCGTCCATAACATGGAGGGTTTTCTTTTATTCAACTATTGAACAATTACAATTCACCCTTTACACCTTTAATTAATTTCAATTAATCGTTAATTAATTTTAGATTAACTCTAACTAATAATTAGTTAATTCGCATTGATTTCATATTAATTTATTATCATATAAATTAACAAATCAATTATTTAACTATTGATCTCAAATTTATTTATTAATCACATAATCAATTAACAAACCAATTATCTATTTCTAATTAATATATTAATCATATAATATATTAGCAAATCATTTCCTAATAATTTCTAATTAGTTTATTAATCATATAATAATCTAATAAATTAACATTCTCTCTCATAATATCATTTTTAGCTATTTTTGATTATGAGGGCAACCCAAAAAGGACTTTGCTTCTAATTATAAGTATTTACCAATTTAGTTATGAACTTAGATACCTTAATCCAACAGTCTTCCACTTGGATAAGTCTACAACTACAACTGCAAGTATAACCTTGAACCAAACAACAAAGTGTGCTTTCCAAAGCCATTGTTGAACTCTAATTCAAATCAAATGTTGGCCCTAAGATAAGTGATCAACTATTCATTTGTTCTACAAGATATCGTATGAACATGAGACATGGATTAGAATCAATCTCATAGACCAAGATTTTGTTTTTCGATTTCCCGGTTTATGACGACTGAATTTAGACTACTAATTGAACACATCAATTTAGTCCGAGCTTGGCCAAACACTTCAGATGTTGTCAACAATTCATCGAGGAGCCCAAAGATATTACTTTTCCTATTAAGGCAAAAGGAGAATAAACTTTGACCACATATATGTAACCTTTACTTATCAAATCATACATGATACTACGTTTTATAACATCATGTTACTAATGCGTTTACGCAACACCAATGCACAACCGGCTTGCAAATTACTGTTAGATTAGTGTCTAAGTCCATAACTATAATTGGTATGTACTTGACCCTATTTGGCATGGTCCATTTGGGTTGCATAGCATCAGAACAATTGGATAGACAAAATGAGAAAAAGGATACTAGTGATTTATATTAATATATTATAAGTACTAATATATTAATATGAAATCATATTATTTAATTAGTATTGATCAAGAATTAATTAAGAATTAATTTAGTGATCAAAATGAACTAATTAAATATGGACTCTTATATATATATATATATATATATATATATATATATATATATATATATATAGGATGGGCTAAGTTCATTTAGGTTGGGCTAAGCTTTCATGGATAGTCCATGTAGTGTTTAACCCATGGATCCGATGGAAATGAAGGGTCATGGGTATTAGGGTTTATATGAATGTAATCCTAATCCTTCACACTATATAAAGAGGTCTATGGTTCATAAAATGGGGGCTAGGCACTAATGTATAGTACACAAGAGGGCAAAACCGATTTTGGTGCAAGTATCCTTACTCTCAAGTTATTCCAAGAGTTCTTGGTGTTGTGTGAACCATTTGAGGTGCATTACTTGAGGCACTAGGCTCTTAAAGGTTTAAGACTTCAAGCTCCATCAAAAGGTATGTCATTCTACTAGTTTCTTGTAGTATAGTTGTTTCATATTATGATAGTTAGGATGAAACCTTGGAATATCAAATATTTGCATGTATAATAGAGAAAACATAGATCCAAGGTTTATAGGGTTGCATGTACACCATAGGAGTGTTAGAATGCTCAAAACCCTTCGGTGGTATCAAAGTCTGGTTTTTTTTTTTTTTTTTTTTTTTTTTTTTTTTTTTTCATTTATACTTGATGCAAATTGCTGAAAATCGAAGTTTGTATGCTGTCTGGACAGCTGACTCGCCGAGTCCATTAAGGGACTTGATGAGTCCATGCCTAAATTCATCCAACTCGTCGATTTGGTTCCTGCACTCGACGAGTTGGACCCCCTGAGTAGATTTTTATTGTTTGTGGATTTTCTTGTCTCCAAAGATTTAATGACACCTTGTTGTAGGCTTTTCGAAAATAACCGAAACCTAAACTATCCACCTGACTCGTTATGAATTCAAGTAGATTAGGTCGGGTAGATAATCTATCATTCAGTTAACCAGATATTTAATTAGTTTGGGTATCAGATATGCGTAAAAAATTTCAGGTATACCCGAATACCCATTTTTTTTTAAATAATAATACACTAGTATAGTTATCAACTTTTCTCTTAACTCATATAAAATGGCTTGTCACCGGAACAAAAATCCAAATTGGATGTAATCTAGAAAACAGATTTAGGTGTTGTTTGTTTTTTCTGAGGTAAAATGTATGCAGTCTGCGGACCACATCTGTAAACCTCTGCAGCAGAAGAGGTGGACCAAACATCTGCTGTCTGAAAAAAAGACTGTTGTTTTAACATCTGCAGACCATTAAAATAAACTAAAATTTAAATAAACTGGTTTTTTTAAACTACAAAGTGATCTTTAATATATTTATGACTTTGTTATAAATAATTAACAAATCTAAATAAACTTTTATGTATTATTGTAGAAAAAGTGAAAATAAAAATGGCACAAACTAACGTCTATATTTGATAAAAACTAATAATTTTGGTCGCAAAGTTATGCTGAAACATTATAATTAAGAATAAAAGAATTTGATATATAAATAAATGGAAATAAACTTCGATTTTTTCAGTTGATTCAATTAAAAACGTGTCATAAATATTTTTTCTAAGAAATTGACGATGCTTTATTAAATAATGTTTTATAAATTTTGGCACAAAAAATATAAGAATATATTATTATTATTTTCCATATTTATATAAATAATTTCAACGACCATTATTGTAATAAATTTTAGGCTTGGCAATTGGGTTGGGTTCGGGTTGGCGTGTCACGGGTTGACGGGTCAGAAAATGTAAACTCAACCCAACCCATATAATATATATGTTGACGGGTTGGCGGGTCACGGGTTGGTGGGTTGGAAATCTCAACCGAACCCAACCCAACCCATATAACCCATTTAAGTATATGGGTTCACAAGTTCACATGTTAATGGGTCAAACCCAACCCATATAATCCGTTTAATAAATAAACAACACATTTTAAAAAATAAAGTTTTTTCAACATATATTCATAAAATGATTAAAGTAATTAACATAAAAAAAAGGTTTTCAACATAAATTCATAAAGCCAATAATATCCAAATAAATATGAAAAACGAAAACATTCATAGAAAGTGGATGTGTTCTTCGTTCGGGACTCGTGAAAATAACGATATGTATTTTTTCTTTTTCTGATCAACAAACCACGGATGCAGATTAGTCACATATAAATACGGGAGGAATACAATGATACAGAATATTACAAATATGGATGGAAATCAAATATATATATATATATATATATATATATATATATATATATATATATATATATATATATATATATTTGGGTTGACGGGTTGACCCGCGAACCCAAATAGACAACCCAACCCCCCCCATGAAATAAACGGGTTGGTGGGTTGGCGGGTCAAAAATCTCAACCAAACCCGTCTATTTTCGGGTTGGGTCAGTATCGGGTTACAGGTTGGGTCGAGAGTTGCCACCCCTAATAAATTTTTATTTATAAATTTATAAAAAAATATCATGTTTGTGTCGTCGAACTTTTTTTTTAAAAGTATTGTAACTTTTTTTTTTCAAATTGTTTATCACTAATAAAGTTGGAATAAATATAAATTCAAAAAAACTAAAACAAAATAAAGTATATGTGTTTTTTTAAGTTAGAAAATGTTAGAAGACTATGGTCCACATCTGCATCAAGAAGTGGGCGCACAAACATTTTTAGGTCTGCAGTTTTCAAAAAAACAAACAATCTGCGAAGACTAATGTCTGTGCGTGGTCTGTGCCGCGCAAACAGAAAAAGACAGGAATATTTGCAGACAAAACACAAACACTACCTTACTAGTAACCTAAAAACGCTTTTACTAAATAGTGTTAAACATAACCATGTAAATTGAAGTATTTGTAACTATCTCTAATCTTAATTTTTTATTCCCAAAAAAAAAAGAGTTTACTTGTAACTTAAAAACGGTATAATAAAATAGTGCTAAACGGAACTTCACGTTGCAACTTGCAATATTTCTATTTCAAGACAATCAAGCACTCACTTTAAGAAAAATGATATCAAAAGAAAAAGAAAAAGAAAAAAAAACAAAGGTTGTAAAACAGAAAAATCAGAAAGAAAACATAATGCACAAACTTAAAATAGATATTTACCTAATGTTTAGATTTCAAACCCTATAATCTTTATCCACGTTTAAACAAAATATAATAACATTTCAATAACAATTGGCATTGAAAAGAAAAGTTGGAAGTTAGATTTAATAATCACAATGAGAGTTTTGATAAAAAAAAAACCGTAAACGAAGAAAAATTTATGAGGCCTAACTGTATAATTTTTTTTTCTGGGTATACCCAAATATACCCGGCCCGAATAAAAACCCAATCTATCTAAACCTGAATACCGAAGTGCAATATATGTCGGGTATAAGTTATTATTATTATTTTTTTTAAAAACTCGAACTATCCAAAACCCAAAAGTTATACCCGATCAACACCCCTAACTTGTTGGCATGTGTAATTTGTTGATTTAGATTCAATTGTTTTGGGATAAGGTTTAGTCATTCTTTATTGTCAAATATTTGAGTTTTTCTCTTTTCAAATTTTGATGGTGTCAGGTTATATGATTTTAGCCCTTAAAAGAATTAAGGCATTATAACCTTACATGATCAAGCAGCAAAGATGATATTATGCAGTATCTGTAATTTTAATGCGATTAATATATTGAGATGTTTAGAGAATATTTTTTGTGAGGTTATGAATTCCTAAGCTTCAAAGAACGTGTTAGAATACACATAAAGTTGACTTGTAGTGGATTGCTAATGGGACTTGAAGGATCACATATGTAGCTTCAAAAGAGAGAAAAACTCAAAATAATAATAATAATAATAATAATAATAATAATAATAAAAGCTTTGAGATGTAAATCAAATAATAATACATAGAAAGCGAGATGACTATCCATAGTTTTCACCTCCCTTCCATCATCCTTTAGCTTCCTAACTTCCCATGGTGAGTTAAGCGAAGACCAACTTTAAGCACTAAATCTTACTGTAATTTTGTTCATTGACATCAGTCTCAGTCTTTCAATGGAAAACACAGTACAATTTATCTGTTTTTCCTATCATGTGTTACAAACGGGTCCTTATGTCAATCATCCATCCTCATTTTCTCCGTTCACTAGCTCGGGTCTCAATTTAGGTGAGTCCTTTTGCCAACATCTCTTCATCATACTTTCTAGCCATATCAATCATACCTTTTTCCACCAAAGCATCAATCAAAGCATTATAAGCAAATTCATTTGGACTCAAACCATGATTTTCCATCTTCTCCCGAACTATAAAAACCGGTCTCAAAACACCCCCATCTCCCAAATTTCCTTATAAGCAATACATATGTATCCATAGTTGGACATACACACGCTCAATCATCCTATCAAGCATTGCAAGAATCTCATTCGTCTTCTCCAAGCACCTGAAAATGCAATGATAAGTGATCACATTGGGTGGTGCACATCCTCTCTTAGACATTTTATCGAGCACCTTATATGCCTCCTTGACCCTCCCATTTTCACACAGAAGTTTAACGATTGTATTGTAAGTTACAACATTTGGTTCACAGCCTAATTCCAGCATTTCACGACCAAGATGAACAGCCACATCAACACCCTCTGAAACACCGATTGCACGGATAACAGTGTTGTATGCCACCACATGCAGTTTAATCCCTTTCTTCTTCATCTCTCTATACAGCTTCACAGCCTTCCATGGCTTCCCACTCTTGCATTGAATGTCCATGTAAATTGAATACGAATACAAATCTTTACTAATTCCATCCTCATCCATCTGTCCCCAAAACTCTCTACACTTAGACCACCACCCCATTTTATACCACCCACGAAGAATCATGTTGTACCCATCTCAAAAGACTCGATCTTTTCTTGAAAGTTCTTATCTTTACCTAAACACAACTCTTCTGCGTTGGTTACATGTTTATACTCACACAATGCATCTACAAGATTCAAGAACGACGTCTCATCTATCATATGTACTAATTAATTGCTTCTTGAACAAGGTGTGCGGAAGCATAACGCCTACACATTACACGAAAAGTAGTATGGTCTCTATCAGGCATTTTATCGATCAGTTGCCATACAAGATCGTATTCGAAAAACTTTGGTGTATTAATTGCTTGGTGTGTGTTGTCGTTTTCATCTCTATGTGTGTCAGTTTTCTAATTACCTTGGTGCATGTGTGTTCATTGGGTTATGTTGTTGTTTTTTGGCGAGCTTTATATATCTTCATTGGGTTATGTTGTTGTTTGTTTTATTTTCCAATTTTCCACTCAATTTCATCTCTTCCTAGTGTTTTCATTTGTAATCTTTGTACTCTTCTAGCGCCTTGCTGGATTTTATTTTTCAAAAAAAAAAATTAGAAAATCCAAAAGAACTATAAGAAGAAAAAGGGATGTCGATCTTGTATATGTGGAAAGTTAATAAGATATTCCCGGTACTTGTTTCAAAGGGACCCACCGTTTTAATTGTTCTTTCTTCTTTCAATTGTGATTCTATAGATTTATGACGGCACATTTTGATTTTAGATGTCGTTGGATATACTTTCACGACGACATAACTTTTCCTCAATTCTGAGAAATTTTATGATCCCCAAACCACAAAAGTGTACGTGACAAATATTTTAATATGTGAGACAGTTTTATAATAAAATCTATAAAAAGTATTTGATCTTTCGTACACACTTTTTTTTTAATTAATATATATGACAACATATTTCAGAATTTAAAAACTTATTGTAATATCTTCCACAACTTTTTCTTAATCGCAGGTGATTACTTAATTATAGCTTCTTTACCTTTTTCCCATACGCGCGTCAGATATTTCTACGTATATTTGGTGAACCATACATGTCATGATACATGGAACTACACATGCATGCATGGTTATAATAATTAATTATTCTATTCAATATATATATATATATATATATATATATATATATATATATATATATATATCACTAATTACATTATATATACGGAGTAAATTTATACTACATAACAACCATTTCAAAACTTTTACAATAAAAACCTGTATAATTCCTTGGACACCAAGGGACCTAGTAGTGATTATTTGAGATTTAAACACTCCAAATTAAATGGAGTAATTAATTCTCATGTTGGAATCCTACGTACAAGCTTCAACATCAGAGTTTAACTGCCATTAAATGAAATCCTTGTGATAGATGTCAAATTGTCAAAACTTGTTCCTGATGTAGTCGAGGAGCTTTGAAATTGCCAAGTGTATATTTTCTCCAAGTGAGGTCACATTGTCGATAGAGTTGTAAGCTATTACGGCTATAACGAGCAAACATGTAGCTAAATATCCAATCCACATTAGATTTGGAGGAAGGAGCAAGACAAACACAAGGGAGAGTAGAGGCAAAAACTATTGAGAAGAAAGCAACACTTACTAAGATGATATGATGAAAGGATGGGGAAGATAACTGATTCGAGTTGGAATTGTCGTTTGTATGATACAAAATCCAGTAAGTCGGTGCAAAAATAAATACTGCAGCCACTGACATGATCATAGAAAAAGTATGTGTTTCAAACGCAGATTCTTTTTTGGATTGATACTTGAGTTGAAGGAGTCCGATCAATGAAGCATACACTGCAAGAAAGATTCCAACGTACACATGTTGCAACATGCTCGAACAAGTATGAAACCTGCCACAATTAATAAATACGAGCTCTAACAGTAATCACTTCATGGATCTGCAATAATATACATATGATACAGAAATAGAATTGCTATGCATGCATGCATGATACCTTTTAATTAATAACGTACAAATTAAACACTAACTAATTATAACAACCAGTTTGTTTTTTGTCCTTTACAATCTCCGAAGTTAATGTAACTCACCAAGACGGAGGTTGAGCTGTGGCAGATTGAGACGGTTCTGGAAGTTGGATGGAAATGACAAGCTCTCCGGCTGATCTTATGCTGATGGTAGTCATTGGAATATTGGCCATGAAGAATAGCTTTGTGGTGGTAATATAACTTGTTTTTTTGGGGTGTAAGTAAGATTTTCACGGAAGATCAAGAAGCTAATAATCGGATGAGGTAGAGATAATTGGTGTTTAGGATGATGGTGACGCACGGCTGTCTGTACGTGGTAGTAGAGGGAAGAAGGCGATGGTGCTAGCTGGCGGGTTGCTTAGCTGCACGTGGATGATCGATGCATGGGCAAGTATATATCAGATGGTGGCTGGTGGCGGATGGCGGCTGAAGGAGGCAGAGGGTGGCGTTTGGCTATACTTAATCAATAAGATAATGCAGCCTAGCTATACTTCCTATCAAAATCTTGGGGGTCTTTATAATGTCATGTTACATCATTAATGAGCAAACACCACTTGCATGTGGTTAAATTTGGTGAGTCCTCTCCCACTTATGGAAACTTGCTTTTAGGGTTTCGAATATATTGTTTCCCTTTTAATTAAATCCCTTAAAATCGCCTTTAATTTCATTCCATCCGTAACTATATAATTACTCTTTTGTTTCACCTCACGAAGTAGGCTTTTGATTGTCATATGTATAAGTATAATATTAAACATTTTAATTCATAGAACGAACAACAAATTAATATATAGCTCTTTTAGATGGACATCTGTCTTCAAATCAAAATTTCATAACATCCGGCGGTACTGCTCAATTACATTTGCAATAGACTAATAAATACAATATGGTTAGTATACATATAATTAGTTTAGATGCATATAGGCCTACAAATTAAAATTCTAGACCACACTATCTTTTATAAAAGAAATGGTTATAAGTAGGGGTGTGCAAAAAACCGTACAAACCGCCCGCACCGTACCAAACCACACCGCATAATGCGGTTTAGAATTTCGTGGTGCGGTTTGCGGTTCGTCATTTTATCAAACTGCACTATACGGTGTGGTTTGCGGTTTGTATTTATAAAATCGCGGTTCAAACCACATCGCACCGGGTCTTAGCAAAAAAGGATTAGGTTATTTCGGTAAATATATTCAACCAACTCCAATTCTTTTACCTATTAACATCTTAGAAGATTTCACAAAGCCCCTATCACTTAGTTTTCGACTTTTCGGAAATATTCTTTTACCTATACACACACACACACACACACACATATATATATATATATATATATATATATATATATATATATATATATATATACTTTTTTTTCTTTACTTTGTTATAACTTCAAATCACGATTTAGAAACGATGTATTTAAATACATTTCTTACAATAATCAAATATCTATAACGTAACATTAAATCACTGTTAGATCAAGATCTCACGGTTTACAAGAATATAACAACTATAACGGCAATATAAAACAATAACAGTGACACCTACAAAACTATAGTCGTATGAATCACAATTTGTTAAAAACGATTTAACTTGAAAATTGTATTTGTTTTTATAAAATAAAAGCAATCAATTTTTTTTAACCGAATCAGTTTTTTGGCTTTTTGATAGATTTAATGTTGAACAACTCATCAAACCGCATAAACCATCCGCATCAAACCGCATCGCATAACGTAGTTTTGAACATTTGTGGTACGGTTTGCGGTTTCTAAATATTCAAACCACATATGCGGTGCGGTTTGCGGTTTCTAAATATTCAAACCGCATATGCGGTGCGGTTTGCGGTTTTGACTTTAAACCGCACCGCGCACACTCCTAGTTATAAATGAAAATTTTAATATAATAAATAGAATATACAAATTTTTAATATGGACATCTATATATCACCAAATTAAAAATTCGCCTTTATTCATCCCTAACAAACACCTTAGGGGTTAAGTACTTATTTGTTCCATCCTTAAAAATTTGGATCGGTGTATATTTCATAACCTGTTTGTTTAAACTTACATCAACAAATAACATTTAACATATAACGCATATATAATATCTTCTTAACTGTTTCAATATATAACCTATTTGTTTAAACTTACAGACATATAACATTTAACCTGTAGTAATTTATTTATTAAGTTATAAAAAACTCTTTTTATTTTTAATCTATAATGAGGTGATTTTCGTATATAAAATGTAAATAAGTTATTTTATATTGATTTTTAATTTTTTTAAACTATCAACATATTTTTCTTATACCTATTAATCTCTCAAATCATAAGTATAAATTTCAGCGGATTCTTAATTGAAAAAAGTTTTATATAAACATAACGGGTGAACGAGCAAAAAACTATGTCGCAACCTTTTTTTGGATGTCCAAATTAATTCTTTTAAAAACAATATTTATAGATAATGAAGTTATAATATTACTATGACTCTATTGAACTCCTCAGCTTCAAGATGATTGGAATACAAATTATAGTTAAAAAACTAATTTGAAATACTAAGATGGTTGGAATATAGAATAAAATTCAAAAATAGATGATATATATAAAAGTTATAGTTAAGATAAGAGAAGTGAAATAAAAATTAGAAAATCACTGTATTGAATTATTTTCGCCCGATTATTAAAGATAGTAGCGCTTAATCTAGAAGATTCTCAACATTTGAATACAGTTTTAGAACCCAATCCATCCATTTATAATGTTTTCATTTGTTTCCGGTTATACTAATAAATACATATTATGACTAAAATATAATTGAATATAAATTAATTGCAAGAACACAGATTCTTAGTAAAACATTTCATGGCTCTTTATTGCCAATTGTAAAGCAAATTATATATCGACCAGCTTTGAGCCAAATGGTTTTGGCATCTAATTAAAATTTCTGACCAAAGGGTTTCTAGCTCAACGGTATCTGGTGTTGCCCTTTCTCCTTGATGTTGAGGGTTCAAGTCTCATCGTGGACATAGGTAGATTTAAGTTGTAGTTTAAAAGTAGGTTAGATTTACCATTTCAGAAAAAAAAAAAAAATTTAATCTGTTCTTTTTGAAGTCGACTATTCAAGTCATGTTCAGTAATATTAAAAATAGTTTAGTAATAAGTTAGATTTATCATTAAAAAAATTAAAATTTATGAATCAATAGATTAACACTCAAGTTGGTTCATAAATACAATAAAAGTTTCCGAGTGCAAAGTTATCATTAATAAAGTGACATTTGTTGAGTCACACATTTCATAATATACGATAAAAGTCAAAATATCGATGTCATAAGAGCCCACACAGGGTTATCAAACTTAGGCTTTGGTCCTATTCCCAACGTTTATAAATAAAGCATGAATTTCAAGATTATTAACCAAAGGAAAAAAGAAAGAAAAACGAATCACGGAATGGATTACTTTTGGTGTTGGCAAAACAAGCATCCGAGTTCCCAAGAGTTTGTGCGACGGATCCTAGTGTTTGATTAAAAGACAATTGTTAGATTGAGTTCATCTTTAGGGTGAGCATAGTAGGTATTCAGCCAAATTTTTAGAAACGGATAACAACAGTATAAACACAGAAAAAAATGAAATCCTAAAACAAGAAAACGAGGACATGATATGATCACTATCAATACTAGAAAAACATTGATTTAGCTAACCAACGGAATACCTATGGATTTGGATGCCCTAATTTAATAACGTAATTACGACGAAATAACTACGGAGGGTAGCCCGTAGGAAATCCGTAGATAATTATCAATGGAATAGCTACGGAATACCGATAGAATAGAATAGTTACGAAATACCGACGGGCTATTATTATTATTATTATTATTATTATTATTATTATTATATTCAAATGTAGTTTTTTCGGGTCATTTTTTATATATATTGATCATGTGTATACACATACATTATTGTATTACATATATATGCACCCATATAACATGAAAAATAAAAACAAATATGATGAAAAAATATTTAATACACGAACAGTTAAAAATGATAATAATAGTACTAATAATAAAAATATTTAAAACATGAAAAGGTGAAACAAATGCTATATGTGTATGTGTATGTATATGTGTATGGATGTATATGTATATTAATGTATGTATGTATGTATGTATATTTAGGAGTATATGTAAATTTGTATGTGTTTGTGTATATGTATGTGTGTATGTGTCTTAGTGTGTCTATGTGTATGTTTATACATGTTTTAGTGTGTATATATGTATGCGTGTATATATGTCTTAGCATGTGTTTGTGTATCTGTATGTGTGTATGTGTTTGTATATATTTATGTGTGTATGCATATATGTATATGTGTGTATGTATATGTATGTGTATGTATGTATGTGTCTATCTATATGTATGTGTGTATCTGTATATGTATGTGTATTAGTGTGTCTACGTGTTCATGTGTATATTTATGTGTGTATGTATGTATATATGTGTATGTGCATGTGTATATATATGTGTCTGTGTGTATGTATATGTCTGTATGCGTATATGTGTGTATGCGAGTGGGTAAAAGTAGTGATTGTAATGTTAAAGCATTAAATGAGTAACATATCGAAAGGTGTACATGGCTATACACATGTAGATATTAGATATAAGTTGGTGAAAGTGTAGATAATTATGTATGCTAGAGGTACAAAAAAATGAAGCGAAAAAAATGAACTTCGGTGACCGAAATGTCGAAAATAAACAAAAAATACGTAGGTAATTACCGACGGATGATAGACCTTGTAGGTAATTCGTAGGTAATTACCTACGGATTACGTACAGAATCTACCATCCGTCTGTAATTATCTATGGATTTTGCATATTTTCGACATTTCAAGCATCGAACGTTGTTTTTTCGCACCTCTACTATAAATGATTATCAACACTTTCACAAACTTTGTAACAACCCAAAATTTTACTAAGAATTTAAACTTTTCAAAACCAACCCGGATAAATAAAATTATTCAAACATCAACATAGTTCACAAGTTGTTTTCAAAATGATTTCATATCAGAGTTCCCAGAAATCCCAAATCATAAATGTGAGGATGTGTACATCTAGGCCTGGCAATGAAGCAAGTTTTGACCCTGATCCGATCCAAACCCTTAAGAATTATATGGGTTTGGAGCATAGTTTTGGATTCGTTTACCCGTTAACAACCCATACCCGCTAACCCTTTTATTAAAATGGTCGGGTATGGATCATCGCTGATCCGCTCCGTTAATAACTCGCCCCATATAAATTTTGAATTATTGGTTTATATTGTATATTTCTTAATATTTAATTTTGATTCCAATCAAAAGTCCAAAGGGAAAATGCCAAAGTCCAAACTGTTTATACATAAGAATCGAGGAGTCGACTTCTATACTTCCAGTATTCTACTAAGAAAGATGTCATTTTATTTATATTTCATCAAGCAATCATCATATTTCATTCATAAATCAATAAATTCATTCATCAGTTGAATGAAAGTTTGTCATTCTATTCTCTATCAATACAATTGACAGTAAAAAATAAATTATAAGTTACTACAATAACGATTTTTAATTCCAATCGGAAGTCCTTGAGTACGTAATGTGTTTTCTAAATCAACATTTATTTTATTTAAGAAATATTATTTTATGAATTAAGTAAAATGTGTTTGATAATTCAAAAAGTCTATGGGTTATGGGGCGGGTTTGGATATCCGTTGATTCGGTGGATAAGGGTATGAATTTGATTATTCAAAACTCTGCGGGTTACGGAGCGGGTTTGGATCGGATTTTGAAATTTGTTAAAAGGGTTTGGATCAAGGTCGATTCGCTCCAAATCCGCCCCATTGCCAGGTCTATGTACGTCACGCCTTCGCCTTGCCATGGTCACCTGAAGTACCTGAAACAATAATCAATAAATGTAAGCTCGAAGGCTTAGTGAGTTACCCCCAAAATACCAATATATACCACTCAACAAAAATAATAACAAACAACATGTATAATGAGCCTTCAACATGACTGGACTGCCTCTTTGGGGCCTACAACCTATCTGGACCGCTCCCAAGCCTTCTGCATGACTGGACCACCTCGCAAAGCCTACAGCCTATCCGGACCACTCGCCAGGCCTTCGGCCTGACTGGACCGCCTCCTCAGGGCCTACAACCTATTTGGACCGCCCTGGGTATGTTGGCCTACAACATAAAGCAGGACCGCCTCAACCCAACCCCCAAACAAATAATCATATGCATATGGATAATGTAACGCCCGGGTTTCAGGGCTAAGCATTTTTGACAATGTAATAGTCTAGGTCAACTATTGTAACTCTTTTTGAAGTAATAAAGATGAAATATTTGAGTATTATGTGAATTATGTGTATTTATGTGCTTATTATTTAATTATAAATGTATAATTAATAAAGAATAAAAATAAGCGTCGGAATTAAAGTGTGAGATAAACCCAATATCTTTATATAAAGTTGTAGTGGTCGAAACAAGGTTTCCGTACATATAAAGCACGCTGAAATCCGAGTTATAACGAAGAAGTTATGACCCGTCGAAGTTTCGTGACGAAACCGGCACGACACCGAGAAGCGTAAATAGTGAATTTACGATAGAGCGAGTTTTAGCCTTAGTGATATAAACGAAAATCGTAGAGTATGTTAAACTAAGAACATCAATAAAAAGAACTCCCAAATCTGACTTCGTATGAAAAAGTTATGATTTTTCGAAGTTTCGGATTAGCGGTGTACAACCCAAAATTCGAATATTAGATCGAGTGATTTTTAGCCGACATGACGTAAACGAGAATGAAAGATCTCGTTAAGAGTAGCGTAACGAGAAAAAGATGGGCGAAAACGGACGTCGGATGAAGAAGTTATGAGGATTTAACGGACCAATCCAGTCCCGACCTGTTAATAATATAAAAATTTAAAATCGAGTCAAAATTAGCCGACGGAGTCTAAACGAAAGTTGTAAAGTACATTCCCGCCTTCGCGTTGATATAAAGAACGTCAAAAATGGAGTTCGTATGGGAAAGTTATGAATTTTTAAAGATTTTAGTCGAATTTGTGAAGCCTGGTGAGGAGTTGGTGACGTGGCAGCATTTGGGCCGCCCATCACTGATGAAGAAACGCGCTTCGGATCATGCCACGTAGCCCTCGCATACGCCCTGCGTTCCGACCCTTGTGCGGTTCCGAGCAGAGCCACGATGACCCAGCAGCGAAGCGACGCGTGTAGTACGACCGAACCCTTACGCCCAACGTAGGTCCGAGGTACGCCCAGCGTACCGAGGCCTCGCAGGCTATATAAGGGGGCCGAGGCAGCCTTCATTTTTCACACCAATTTCTTTATCTCTCTAAATTTCTCTCTCTCTAGGGGTTTTAACCCTCCCCTAAGCCTAGGTGATCCCCTAGCACCCAAGGGAAGCCCCGAGGCTCCCGGAGTCCCGAGAAAAAGAGTCTTTCGGTTTTGAAATGCTGCTCCAAATAAAGTTCCGGTTTTCATTAAAATCCGCTGTAAGTGAGCTATGCTTACGCAATTTTTAATATAGCTTTCAAATAATTATAGGAATGTTATTAGGTCCTTAAAATAATTATTTGGGCTATTATTATAAGTTATATTGAGTGTTATTAACGCTTATATAATAATAATAATATTCAGACTATTAATTTGTCGCGGTTGACGTTAGACTAAACCCTAGTGGTATTGATACTAGGTTTTATCGAAGGAAAAATTGTTTTGAGAGTATCGGAGCGCTGTCCGAGTGCTGAGTCACCACCTTTCAGGTAAGTGCATAGTTACTTTCAGCTTACACATAGATATGAAGTATTTTATATAAATTACGTGCTATGTGTGCATATTATCTGAATACTTGCTATCTATGCTGGATGAACATTGTTATACATGTTTTCAATGATTTAAACTGTATATGTATTTTATATCTACGAAAATATTGGGGTAAAACATGGGTAGATGTAATAGGTGATGTGTGATAAAATGATGAGAGGCCTCGATGTTGAAGTTGTTGATTCTGTCATCTAGCGGAGTATGGATGACGACCACGGACTCTTCCAGACAGTCCAGTGGAACACTAGCAGGCTCGCAACCTGTAGGTGTTGTGAACGATGTGTTCACCGGTGTACTCCATCCCCCACATGGTTGCCTTTAGGAAAATTATTGTTGAGGAATCCCCTTAGCAGTAGTGTCCATCCCGATGATGATCCTTAGGCTAGGTCCCTTATGATAGGTGTTTAGGGACGTAAAGTGAGGATAACGGGAATAGGTAATCGGGTTATTGTTGATTGATGAAATTAATAAACTTATTTATTGTGGGTTGAAACCCCTGTGTGCTCACCAGGCTCCCCAACCTGACCCACTCAGTTTCTTGTATTACAGATAGTGGCGCATGAGCATAGATGTGATGTTTTGGATGAGGGATTACGGATATAGGCCTGTAGATACGAAATAATGTAGTAAGGCTTATATTGTACTGTTTATGCTTTTGATCTGTATCGAACATGACATCCCAAGTCTTTTAATGAAATACATTTCCTTGGAAATGCTTTTGATAAATCTTTATCATATTTGTTTTGGACAAATTCCGCAACACTTTTATTTAAAATGTTACTCTGATTTTCAAACAAAGCATAAATAAAAATCGGTCTTTTCTGGCCGTGAAAATGGGGATGTCACAGATAACATATAAATAATAGCATGCATATATCAGTCAAACCGATCTAACAGATCACAAACATAGCAATGATCCTATAACTAGGACACCGACCTAACAGGTCACTAACATAGCATCCTAACTACCAAGATGTAAATCAGTGGGCATATCACATAATAATCCGAATGCAATCCATAAAGGGCCGACCTTGGTGCCTTAGACCTTGTTCTATAGCGAGGATAACTCACCTCGCAAGTAGTGTAAAACTGAACTGGGAGTCTCCCGCTGCTATCTCACCGACCACCCTGACTGCCTAAAATGACGAACACTACATTAATAAGTGGGATCTCTAAAATTGCCAAAGGGTTCATATTGTCCAATTTCCCAATTTGGACCTAAGGCCCAATATCAATACACTAACCCAAGTCCATATGCATAAGCCTAATAATGGTCCAATTTTCCTAATTGGGCCTAACTTCCAAATTGGGCCTTACCATAGGACCCTTTATCAACACTGGGCCTACTTCAAATATTCAGGGCCCAACAAGGCCCAAGTCCAAATAGTCTAACAGTGACCCAACCCAAAGCCCACAAGTCAAAAGTCCAAACTGAGGACGTACGCAGGGCGTACTCCTCCAGTACGATGGGCGTACGCCTGCCCTATACTGACCGCCATCGAGGTGGTTGACCTCGTACGCTAGGCGTACAGGAATTATGCGGGGCATACACGGGGTTTCACCAAAATCCTTATAAGTGCTTAATGGCTTAAGCACTTTAGCCCAACTTCCAGATCCATCGACCAAATGTGCCATTGAACCATAAAGTTTCGAACTTTATCACTTTGGGCGTCTAGAAAGTTCTTAATACATGATCTTAATCCATTAAGACCTTCCTACTTCATGCATGAGACAAATCTAACTATTAGGACCTCATTTTTATTACTTAGGACATCTTCTAAGGCCTGAAAGGACAACCCATTTCGTCCAAGTCATCACATGCACCATTTTGGGACTTTTGGGACAAGAAAGCTTCCATAAGACTAAAATGACTAGATCTATAACACACAAGCATAAAGTTCCAAGATTTTTACCTTTTGGAGCTTTTAGGGCACAACACAACTTCAGATCTATAGCCTTGATCTCCTTCTCCAACTCATTTGTGCAATGACTTCACCTTTAAAGGTTCAAAATGCACACCAACTCACACTTCTCACACAAAACTAGGGTTTGGAATGTTTTTATGGGATATGGAGGATGAGGATAATCAGAGGAATGAGCTACAAGGTTGTTTATATAGTCCCCAATCCTAAATATTAGGGTTTTCACCTGACATGAGTACGCCCAGCGTATTAGGGCACACCTAGTACACTCAACGTACCCTTATGTACGCTCAACGTACTCCTTCCTGACATAAAGTGGCAACTTTAGTCCTCAAACTTCTCATGGCTCAACTCAACCAACTCCATGGACTTCAATTGGCAACTTATAAAAGAGGAGGGATTCGAAATATACCTGCGAAATTTGGGATGTTACAACTCTCCCCCACTTGACCTAGACTTCGTCCCCGAAGTCTGCTGCAACGAATAGATCTGGGTAGTGTTCTTGCATTTCGGACTCTGGCTCCCAAGTCCACTCGGATCCCTTCCGATGTCGCCACTGCACCTTTACCAAAGGTATCTCCTTGCTACGTAGAATTTTTATTGTAACATCCGGGAATTTGGGTATATTTGTTTAACCCTTCCTCTTCTCCAAATTGTCAAGAGAAGCCCCTAAATGGAAAATGTTGCAAAGGAGTATGCTGGGCGTACTGAAGAGTACGCTGCGCATACTCATTCGCTTATTATAAACACGAACTCCATGAAGTATGTTGGGCGTACTAAAGTTACGTTGGGTGTAACCGGCCTAGATGCAAAACCCTAATTTAGACTTAAGCCCTATATAAAGAAGGCTATGGCCTTATCCTCAGCCACCATTTGAGTGAGTGAAACCCTAAAAGAGAGCCAACCTTCGATCTAAGCTTGTGTGAGTGTTTTTGGAGCTAAAAGTGCCTTTAGTGTTAGTAAAGAAGTAGAGGAGATTCTTGTGAAGGCTAGAAGTTGGAGTGGAAGCTTGGATCTGAGTTCTACAGAGGGAGAAGCTTCACTTGGAGGTAAAAAGCTCAGAACTTTCCTTGTTATTATGGTTGTGTGCTTCTTGGACCAATTTTTAGGGTTTTTGGTCCCAAGATGGAGACTTTTTGAGAAAATGGCCTCCATAAGCTATAATCTGCTTTATTTCAGTGTATTATGCGTTGTGGGTTCATAAAAATGCAATCTTGGACGTTGAAGCTAAGTCATGCATGAGATTAGGGCTTAATGGGGAAAGATGTTATATGTTGGAAGTGGTTGGTGACCTTTATAGCCACGCAAAGGCTTAAAGGTTTTGACTTTATGACTTAAGAGGCAGTAGAGAGCCTAGATTTGTGATATGAGCCCCTGACTTAACCTGTTCAGACCAAAAATAGAGGAATAATAAGTTTGGGACTTACGTTGGGCGTAAGTCTCAGAACGCGCGGCGTAGTAGGTTGAGGTCCACGATCAGTTTCATGCACGCTTGAGTACGCTGAGCGTACCAAGGAGGTACGCCCCGCGTAACTCCTTCTCTGGGCTTTTGAGTTATGTTTTGGGCCTTGAGTGTTGGGCCTGGAGTTTGGGCTTCATGCAATAGTGCCTTGGACTAGAGAAGTGTATATATGTGCTTTGGGGCCCTTGGGTTGGGCTTGCCTTTTTGTTTAGGAATTGGGCCGTGTGTGGACCCATTTATTATTGGGCCTTGGTGGGCCCAGTGGGTTAGGGCATTAGTGGGCTGGTAGGTGGTCTATTGTAACGCCCGTAGATCAGGGCTAGTCAATTTAGAGACAATAAGCGTCAAAAATGACTTTTTGATAGAAGATTATTTAGGATGAATAATCCTAACTAAGTTGTAGTATATGTTACAAGGTTTCCGTGCATATAAAGAACGCCAAAATCCGAGTTATAACGAAGAAGTTATGACTTGTTGAAGTTTCGCGACAGAACCGTCACAACGCTGAATGGCGTAAAAAGTGAATTCACGTTAGAGTGATATTTAGCTTTAGCGATCTAAATGAGAATCGAAGATCTCATTGTTAGTAGCGAAACGACGAAAAGTTAGGCAAGAACGGACGTCGGACGAAGAAGTTATGAATTTATAACAAAATTTTCTGTCCCGACCTATTAAAAATAAATAATAAAAATAAAAGTCAAAATTAGCCGACGGAGTCTAAACGAAAGTTGTAGAGCGTAGTCTCACCTTTCTGTGGATATAAAGAACGTCGAAAACGGAGTTCGTATGAAGAATATATGAATTTCCGAAGTTTATTAAATATTTTGTAATTAAATTTAATTGAAAATTCGGAAGCATTATCCGAAGGCGAGTCACCGGTCTAATCCGAGGTACGCCCCGCGTACTCCGAAGGTGTCGACATCGCAGCAAGTGTCTTCGAATGACGCATGCAGTGACGGATTCGGACGCGTACGCCCCGCGTACTCCGAGGCTCCAGCCTCCTATAAATAGGATGCGAGGGCAGTCGACTCTTTTGCCAATTTTCTCTCTTCTCTCTCCCGTTTTGCATCGTTTTGCGTGCCAGAAATACCCCGAAGCCCCGGTATTATTCTCGAGCCCCGAGGCAAGTCCCGAGATCTCGAAGATCCCGAGAAGTGCGGTTCCCGAGTCGAAGCTCTACCCGCGAGAAGTTCGATTTTTGTGGAGATCTTCCAGATCTGCTGAGGATTACTACTTCTGCAAGTCGTAGTGTTGTCCGATCATCTTCTGATCAAGTGAGTGTATACTACCTTTCATAAACACGATAATAATACAAGTATGGTTTGAGTGTATTAAGTATATTGTTGTTTATATGTGTGGGTGTGTAGTTACTTTCTTCTAACACCTAAATATGAAGTATTTGCTATGAAATACGTATTATGTGTTTATATGTTATTTGTCTATTTGAGATGGGCATGGAAATTGGAGTTTTATACAGGTGTTAAATGATTTAAACTGTGTAAGCATTTATATCTACAAAATTGTTGGGTAGAACATAGGTAGATGGTGGTGACTGTGGAGTTAGCGCCTATTGTATAAACCTTGGCAACGATGTGACTTCGTGCCTATTTGAGTAAACCTTGGCGACTATGGAGTTAGCGCTTGTTGAGTAAACCTTGGCGACTATGGAGTTAGCGCTTGTTGAGTAGACCTTGGCGACTATGGAGTTAGTGCTTGTTAAGTGAACTTTGGTGACTATGGAGTTAGCGCCAGATAACTATGGATTTAGTACTTGATAAATAAGCTTTGGCAGCAATGGAATTCATGCCAAATTCCTTATGAATAAATGAATGAAGGATAGTTGGTTCTTAGGGTAAAACCTTAAGAAGATAATGGGGATGGGTAATTGGGTTGATTGTTTGCTGATTACATATAATAATTATATTATTGTGGGTTGAAAACCCTATATGCTCACCAGGCTCCCAAGCCTGACCCACTCAGTTTTCTTTTCATTACAGGTAATGGCACAAGGGTATAAGTTGGAGGACTTGACGAGAGATTTTGGATTATAGATTAGTAGTTGAATAACTATTGTAAGGTCTATTTTATATTGTTTATGCTTTTGGTCTGTAACGAACATGACATCCCGAGCTTTTATTATTTAATGAAAATACATTCTTTTCGAGAAATGTTTTGATAAATGGTTATCATATTTTATTTTGGGAACAAATTCCGCAACCGTTTTCTTTAAACGATCACTCTGATTTATATAACAAAGCATAAACAAATCGGCCTTTTTTGGCCGTGAAATTGGGGATGTCACATCTATCTTTAGACCCAATAAGTGAGAGGTTGGACTTAGCTCTTAATTGAGATTATTGTGGGTTTGGCACAGAGTTAGAGGTCAGTGCGTATCAACAATGTTTATAGGAGCTGTTCTTCATCTGAGGTGAGTCTTCTCACTATACATTACCTAGAGTGGTATTTATGAGTAGACCGGAGGGTCTTGTATGCTATGTGTATGTATGAGACTATGTGCATTTTGTTATATGTATGCCATGTGTTGTATAGACTGGACCGGAGGGTCCAACGATATAGACCGGACCGAAGGGTCCACCAATACAGACTGGACCG
This sequence comes from Lactuca serriola, assembly GCF_051521515.1. Classification (NCBI taxonomy): domain Eukaryota; kingdom Viridiplantae; phylum Streptophyta; class Magnoliopsida; order Asterales; family Asteraceae; genus Lactuca; species Lactuca serriola. The sequence continues at coordinate 11,503,295 of NC_136414.1, read as the reverse complement.
AAGGGTCCAGCGAGCTATGACCGGACCAAAGGGTCCAACGAGCTACGGGACTGGAGGGTCCCGCTGAGACACATCGACCGGAGGGTCGTACTGCAGCCTCGAGTGGCGTATGTGTCATATGTGGTATTTTGGGGAACTCACTAAGCTTCGTGCTTACCGTGTTATGTGTTATGTGTTTCAGGTTTTCTTGTCTGGATCACAGGACGGCACCAGCTTGATTGTACACACTAAAGAAAGAGTTAAGAGGATCCTGGATTAATAATGGAGTTGTGCTTTGTAATTAAATAAAAGAGATTTTTATAAGATATGTTATGAAGAGTATGCATTTTAAAAATGAAAAATTGTTTTAAATTTTCACGTCATTACATTTATCTTCCTTTCCAAGATAGCCACCGGCTGCTCCATGTAGTTCAGGTGCTTGTTAACTTGGACATCATCCAATGACACTACAGCATCCTCATTCAATATACACTTCCGCAACTGGGAAACGTGAAAAGTGTTATGTATCTGACTGAGCTCCTCCGGAAGGTCCAGTCTATAAGAAACCTTGCCAACCCTGGCAATAACTCGAAATGGTCCAGTAAATCGGGTGTCCAATTTTCCCCTCTTCCTGAAGCGGATCACACCCTTCCAGGGTGAGACCTTCAGGAGCACCATATCTCCGACCTGAAACTCCAACTCAGATCGGCGCCGGTCAGCGTAGCTCTTCTCCCGACTCTGAGCAGTCTACAGTCGCTATCTGATCTGTTGAATCCTCTCGGTCCGACCCATTACCCTATGACCCACCTCTCCCCAACAGACTGGGGTGCGACATCTCCTCCCATACAACAGCTCATAAGGCGGGGAGCCAATGCTAGAATGAAAGTTGTTATTGTATGAGAACTCAACGAGGGGTAGGTAGGAGTCCCAGCTCCCACCGAAGTCAATAACGCAGGCTCTCAACATGTCTTCAAGAGTCTGAATGGACCGCTCACTCTGGCCGTCCGTTTGCGGATGATAAGTTGTAGTGAAGTGCAGTCGTGTGCCCAGTTCCTCGTGGAACTTCTGCTAGAATCGGGAGGTGAACCGAACATCATGGTCTGATACGATAGAGACTGGAACCCCATGTCGTGCGACAATCTTGAGAACGTATAGATCGGCCAACTTCTCGGCGGATGAGCTCTCCCGAATGGCCAGAAAGTGTGCACTCTTGGTCAGTCGATCCACGATGACCCATGTGGCATCGAAACCCCTTCTTGTCTTTGGCAGCTTGGTGATAAAATCCATTGTGATCTGCTCGCATTTCCACATGGGTACCTCAAGAGGCTGCAACTTGCCATGCGGCCTCTGGTGCTCAGCCTTGACCATCCTGCAGGTCAGACACCTCTCCATGTACCAAGCGATCTCTTGCTTCATGCACGACCACCAGTAACTCAAACACAAATCCCGATACATCTTGGTGGCCCTAGGGTGAATAGAAAATCAAGACTTATGAGCCTCCTACAAAACAATCTGTTTGACCCCACCAGACACCGAAACCTAGACCCGTCTGCAACGGGTCAACAATCCCCTGCTATCCTACACAAACTGGGTGTTCTCACCCTTAATCCTCTCCAGTTTGCTATTTTCCCGACGCATACCCTTTGCCTGAGCTTCCCTGAGCAAGCCCACGAGTGGGGTATCCACTGATATCCTCATGCATGTCGCTGAAATAGTAGGTCCGGCTACCTTGCGGCTCAAAGCGTCCGCAACCACGTTCGCTTTACCAGGGTGGTAAAGGATCTCACAGTCGTAGTCCTTGACTACATCCAACCACCTGTACTGCCTCATATTCAGGTTTGGTTGGTCCATAATATACTTCAGGATCTTGTGGTCAGTGTAGATGGTACAAAGGACCCCATAGAGGTAGTGCCTCCAAATCTTGAGAGCGAACACTACTGCTCCCAACTCCAGATCATGTGTGGGGTATCTCGACTCGTGCGGCTTCAGCTGCCGTGAAGCGTAGGCTATCACCCTTCCTCTCTGCATGAGGACCGCTCCCAGACATGTGATGGATGCATCATAGTATACCACAAAGTCCTCCACTCCCTCGGGGAGGGTCAAGATTGGGGCCTCACATAAACGCTGTCTGAGGGTCTCAAACGCCCTTTGGTGCTCAGGACCCCACCGAAAATCCACCCCCTTCCTCGTCAGACGAGTGAGGGGTACTGCAATCTTGGAGAAATCCTGTATGAACCTCCAGTAGTACCCTGCCAAACCCAAAAAGCTCCTGATGTCTGAGGGAGATCTCGGAACCTCCCACCACATAACTGCCTCGATTTTGGCCGGATCGACCAAAATCCCATCCTAGTTAACGAGATGCCCCAGGAACTGGATCTATTGTAACCAGAACTCGCACTTCGAGAACTTGGCATAAATCCGTTCTCGCCTCAAAACCCCCAATAACTCCCGAAGGTGCTCCTCGTGCTGCTCCCAAGTCTTGCAATACACCAAGATATCGTGAATGAACACTATGACCGAGCGATTGAGCATCAGTTTGTAGACCCGATTCATCAGGTCCATAAATATCGTCGACGCATTGGTGTGCCCAAATGGCATCACCACAAACTCATAATGTCCATACCGAGTCCTGAACGTGGTCTTCTCCACATCCTCCTCCCTTACCCTAACCTGATGGTACTCGGACCTCAAATCAATCTTGGAGAACCACGATGCCCCCTGTAACTGATCAAATAGGTAATCTATCCTTGGGAGTGGGTAACAGTTCTTCACCGTCAACTTGTTCAACTCCCTGCAGTCTATGCACATCCGATGCGATCCATCTTTCTTCTTCATGAAGAGTATCGGTGCTCCCCACGGAGAACTGCTCGGACGAATGAACTGCTTGCCCAACAGTTCCTGTAGCCGTGACGACAACTCTTGCATCTCTAGTGGTGACAACCGGTATGACACCTTGGCGACAGGGGCCGCACCAGGCACTAGGTCAATCCTAAACTCGACGTGTCTCTCTGGAGGAACTCCAGGCAACTCCTCCGGAAACACGTCATCAAACTCCCTGACCATTGGGACCTCTGCAACTGAAAGATGATCGCTGACTCGTGTATCCACCACATACGCTAGATAACCTGCACATCCATGCTGAATGTACTGCTGAGCCCTGGCAGCTAAACAAAACCAGGAACCCGATCTGATGCCCTCACCATAAATCACCAGTTCTCCCCCACTTGGGGTTCGAACTACAACCCGTTGGCCCTCACAGTCAATCATGGCACCGAACCGACTCAGCCAATTCATACCTACTATCACACCAACATACCCAATGAGGATAGGAATCAGGTCAATAGGGAAGGGTACCCCAAATATCTCTAATGTGCAACCCCAGTAGACTGAAGAAGCAGAAACCCCAAGTTCGTTGGCGATAGAAACTAGAAATGGACACTCAAGCTCCCTGGCTGGCAAACCGAACTCTCTACCGAAAGTTTGAGAGTCGAACGACCGACTCGCACCTGAGTCGAATAATTCCAAAGCAGGTAAGGAGTTCACTAAAAACGTACCTAATACAGGTATACACATACATAAACATAAAACAAATATAATCAACGAGATAAAAGGATAGAAACATACCGGCCACCACATCTGGTGCTGCTCTGGCCTCCTCAGCTGTGAGCTGGAAGGCGCGTGCTCGAGCCTTCGCGGGCTCTGCTCCACCCTGCCTCCCATCATTGATCCTCAATGTAGTCGGCGCTGGAGCCTGCGCTGGCCTGGCAGCTAACTACGGATAGTTGGTCTTCACATGGCCAATCTGATGACAATGAAAACAAATCCTCATATCCGGGGTAGGGACAGGCTGGCGACACTCTTGCGCATAGTGCTCCTCCTTTCCATATTTGTGGCATCGAGTACTCAATCGACATGCTCCGGCATTAATCATCCCATACTTCCCACAAGTACGGGCACATTGCCCTCCCGTCCTGGAATCAGCGGCCTTAAATCGCTTCGGCGCCGGCTGCGCCTGCCCTGGGGCCTATCTCAACTCTCGTAACTGTAACTCAATCTTCAGCTCACGCCGCCTCGCGGCCACCTGAAGCTCCAACAGGGTATCACATATCTGTTTCGCAACAAACTATCTGATATCAATCTTGAGCATGCTCAGATATCGAGTCATCTGAGCCTGCTCAGAAGCAAACTCCGGGCAGAACATCGTTTTCTCAGTAAACAGCCTGGTGATCTCTGTCACTGACTATGTGCCCTAACATAGATCTAATAACTCATGTGCTAGTCTATTCCTCTCCACCCATGGAACATAACGGGTACTGAACATGTCTCTGAACTGATCCCAAGAAATCGCAACTCGCTGCTCCTCAGTGTATGATCCGGTAACCAATCACCACCAATCCTTCGCTCCGGACCGTAACAGGTTTAGAACACACCTCACCCTCTAGTCAACAGGGCATGAACACGTGAAGAAACATCCCTCCACATCAAAAAACCATCTCATAGCAACGATCGGATCCTGAACCCCATCGAAAGTAGGGGGCTTCATGTTGTTGAAGTCCCGGTACTGAAATGCCCGAACAACTCCTCCCTGCTGTCGTTACAGCCGATGTCGTTGCAGCGGCAGCCGTCTCAGCTAGGGCTGCATAACGCTCGTCAAAGTACTCAACCATGGCGGTCTTAATAGACCCAAACATCTCCGGTAACTGCGCCCAGAACAGAGTAGCAACCTCATCATGCAGAATCTCACGAATCCTGGTATCCAACTCATCCATTCCCATCTGACCGATAACCTCGGGCGGTACCGATCCATCCTGACCGCCAGCTCCTGACCCCGATCCTGATCTGGATCCAACCCCAAAGCGTCTCGTAACCACCATACTGAAAATATACCAAGAAAGATATCAGATAATCCGCATAATAACTAGGAACCAACTCCCAACTAGCCCTAGGGATTATGACTTCCTTGACACGCGTAGGGGTCCTGTGCTTTCAGTAGTACGGGCCCATACTACCTCCCACACCTACCCATATTTGTCTCAAGTATCATCATAACGCCATAGTATACACATGCATGGTGTCCACTCAACCCTAGCTCCTAGTGAAGGGCTAATTGTTTCATAATTGGTATACTGGCCTCCTACAACTCACCCATGAAACTTCTACCAACCCTACAACACTAGTGTATTCTAGCCATACATAACGCTGGACCCTATAGACTTTTGAATATCCGATCCTACCCTAAGCCCCCAATCAAACAAGAACAGAACATAAGGCCAGATCAAACATTCTCAGGCTATAAGATCTTAATTATGTATAACCGTGATGCATACACTAATCGACTACAGTAATGATGTCAATCTCATATAAAGGAAACCCTAGGCTAGCAGGTATCACATAATCAGACAATTATATCATGCAATTTCCTGAAGATCTCTATCCTAGTGCTAGCATGTTGTTCTAACATATCACATAATCAAATAGCAGTATGGTATTTTGGGGTCTACTTACTGGCTCCGGCTGACAGTAAACATCACACCCAATTTATTTTTTAAAAATTCATTTGAAAATCATTTTGAAAATCTTTTCCTTGACTTGAGACTGGATTCACATGAGTGTTCCTCCAATTCACTCAAACCAAGGCTCTAATACCAACTTGTAACAGCCCAAAATTTTACTAAAAATTTAAACTTTACAAAACCAACCCGGGTAAATAAAATTATTCAAACATCAAACATAGTTCACAATTTCTTTTCAAAATGATTTCATATAAGAGTTCCTAGAAATCCCAAATCTTAAAATGTGAGGATGTGTACGTGATGCCTTCGCCTTGCCATTGTCACCTGAAGTACCTGAAACAATAATCAATAAATGTAAGCTCGAAGGCTTAGTGAGTTACCCCCAAAATACCAATATATATCACTCAGCAAAAATAATAACAAACAACATGTATAATGAGCCTTCAGCATGACTGGACCACCTCCTCATGGCCTACAGCCTATCTGGACCGCTCCCGAGCCTTCGGTATGACTGGACCGCCTCGCAAGGCCTACAGCCTATCCAGATCACTTGTTAGGGCTTCAGCCTGACTGGACCGCCTCCTCAGGGCCTACAACCTATCCTGACCGCCCCGGGTATGTTAACCTACAGCACGAAGCAGGACCGCCTCAACCCAACCCCCAAACAAAAAATCATGTGCACATAGATAACATATAAACATAGCATGCATATATCAATCAAACCGATCTAACAGATCACAAACATAGCAATAATCCTATAACTAGGACACCGACCTACCAGGTCACTAACATAGCATCCTAACTACCAGGATGTAAATTAGTGGGCATATCATATAATAATCCGAATGCAATCCATAAAGGGTCGGCCTTCGTGCGTTAGACCCTATTCATATAGTAAGGATAACTCACCTTGAAAGTAGTGCAAAACTGAACTGGGAGTCTCCCGCCGCTATCTCACCGACCACCCTGACTGCCTAAAATGATGAACACTACATTAATAAGTGGGATCTCCAAAATTGCCAAAGGGTCCATATTGTCCAATTTCCCAATTTGGACCTAAGGCCCAATATCAATACATTAACCCAAGTCCATATGCACAAGCTCAATATTGGGCCATTTTCCTAATTGGGCCTTACCATAGGACCCTTTATCACAATTGGGCCTACTTCAAATATTTAGGGCCCACCAAGGCCCAAGTCCAAATAGTCTAACAGCAGCCCAACCCAAAGGCCACAAGTCAAAAGTCCAAACTGAGGACGTACACGGGGTGTACTCCTCCAGTATGCTAGGCGTACGCTTGCTCTATGTTGACCGCCATCGGGGTAGTTGACCTCGTACGCTGGGCGTACAGTAATTACGGGGGATTTCACCAAAAGCCTAATAAGTGCTTAATGGTTTAAGCACTTAATCCCAACTTCCAGATCCATTGACTAAATGTGCCATTGAACCATAAAGTTTCGATCTTTATCACTTTGGACGTCCAGAAAGTTCTTAACACATGGTCTTAATCTATTAAGACCTTCCTAATTCATGAATGAGACAAATCTAGCTATTGGGACCTCATTTTTATCACTTAGGAAATCTTATAAGGTCTGAAAGGACAACCCATTTTGTAACACCCAAAATCAGGAAGGCCAAGAAAGGAAAGGAAACCCTAATTTTAAGGGCCGACTCGTCGAGTCCAAGGAGGAACTCGGCGAGTCCGAGCGGGATCCAGGTCGAGGAGTAAGTGACCGACTCGGTGAGTTTGGTCTGAACAAGGAAAACCCTAATCCCGGGAGTTGTATCCTATATAAAGGGTGTTATGTCCCTTCCTCAGCCTCCATATCATCCTAGAGAGCCTGTAAACCCTAGATTTCGTGTGAGCTTCCATCATTTGAGAGAAATAGATTTGGAGGAAGGACACTTTGGAAAGGAACTTGAAGATCAAGAAGGTTGCTTCAAAGGGGAGGTGTAGATCCGAGATCTACTTCAGTTTGTGTTCATCTTGGAGGTAATAAGCTGCTATCTTCCTTCCTTTGCATCTAAATCTATTTTTGTTATGAGATTTGGGGGTTTTTGTAACGCCTGTGTTTCCGGGCTTGCCATATTTAGCAATATAATAGTCTAGGTTAATCTTTGTAACCCGTTTTGAAATAATAAGAATGTATTATTTGAGTATTATGTGTTTTGTGCTTAATTGCTTAATTATGTGGTCTGATTAATTAAGAATAAAAATAAGCGTCAAAATTTAAGTGTGAAATAAACTTAATATCTTTGGTTAATGTTGTAGTAGTCGAAACGAGGTTTCCGAATATATATAGAACGCCCAAATCTGACTTCGTATGAGGAAGTTATGATTTATCGAAGTTCCGGCTTAGCGGTATACAGCCTGTTATACTCGAATTGAGATCGAGCGGTTGTTAGCCGAAGCAATCTAAATGAGAATCGAAGATCTCATTGTTGGTATCGAAGCGATAAAAAGTTAGGCGAGAACGGACGTCAAACGAAGAAGTTATGAATTTATAACGAAAGTTTCTGTCGCGGCCTATTAAAAATAATTAATAAAAATAAAGTCAAAATTAGCCGACGGAGTCTAAACGAAAGTCGTAGAGCGTAGTCTCACCTTCGCGTGGATATAAAGAACGTCGAAAACGGAGTTCGTATGAAGAAGTTATGAATTTCCGAAGTTTATTAATCATTTTATATTTTTATTTAATTCAAAATCGGAGGCATTATCCGAAGCCGAGTCACCGGTGTAATCCGGAGTACGCCCCGCGTACGAGGTTACGCTATCGCGTAACTCCGATAGTGTCGACACTTCGGATGACGCATGCAATGACGATTTCGGACGCGTACGCGCTGCGTACGCCTGTACGCCCCGCGTACTCCGAGGTTCCAACCTCTATATAAAGGATCCGAAGGCAGCCTTCTTTGTTGTTCAATTTCTTCTCTTCTCTCTAGTCTTTTGCATCGTTTTTCGTGCCGAAGCTACCCCGAAGCCCCGGTATCATACTCTAGCCCCGAGGCAAGTCCCGAGACCCCGAAGATCCCGAGAAGCGCGGTTCCCGAGTCGAAGCTCTGCCCGCGAGAAGTTCGATTTTCGAAGAGATCTTCCAGATCTGCTGAGGAATACTACTTCTATAAGCCGTAGTGCTGTCGGATCGTCTTCTGATCAAGTGAGTGTGTAGTTATTTCTTCTAATACAATAATACGAAGTATTTTATAAAAAAATACGTGATATGTGTATATATTTGGTTGTGTTATGTGTGAATGAGTATTCACTCTCTTCTATCTTATAGATCTGCTTATTTCTTTATGAGATATGTGTTATGTGTGTGTGTGCCTCGTCTGTTATGTGATATATGTGTTGATTCAAGCATGCTATACAAGTTTTCTTTAAACTATGTATACAAATGTATATTTTTATCTACTAATATGTTGGGTAGAACATGGGTAGATAGTTGGTGTGTGATAAACAGATGAGAGGCCTCGATGTTGTTGTTGTTGTTGTTGATCTAGTTATTCAGCGGAGTATGGATAACGACCACGGACTCTTTCTAGACAGTCCAGTGGAACGCTAGCAGGTTCATAACCTGTAGGTGTTGTGAACGATGTGTTCACCGGTGTACTCTATCCCCCTCATGGTTGCCTTTAGGATATCTATTGTTGAGGAAACCCCTTCGCAGTGATGTCCGTCCCGATGAAAATCCTAGATTAGGTCCCTTGAGATAGTTGTTTTAGGGACGTAAAGTGAGGATAACGGGAATGGGTAATCGGGATAGTGATTGGTTGGTGAAATTAAATATAATTTATTTATTGTGGGTTGAAAACCCTATATGCTCACCAGGCTCCCAAGCCTGACCCACTCAGTTTTATTTGTATTACAGGAAGTGGCACAAGGGCGTAAGATGGATGGATCATCTTGTTGTTTTGTTTACAAGTCTGTATATGTATATATTTGTTGAATGACTTGTAATGTTTATCGTTTATGCTTTATGGTCTGTATCGGAACATGACATCCCGAGTTTTGATTATATAATGAAATGCATCTCTTGATGAAATGCTTTGATAAATATTATTTTATCATGTTTTGTTTTGGGAACAAATTCCGCAACTCTTTCAAATCAAAAGGATTTACTCTGAAATTATTTAAAAGCATAAATGAAAATCGGTCTTTTCTGGCCGAGATTTTGGGGATGTCACAGTTTTATGGTTGTTTGAGACCCAATTCGAGTTTGGGGTTTAGATATGTTGTTGCCACTTCAGATCTAGTGTTGGGATGGTCCATTATGTCATAAAGCATCAGATATTGAGTAGTTGGTGAAGCCCTTTTGTCCTAAAACCTAGCCCTAGTGTGTTTTGAGCCTAGATCTCTTTAGTTATACGTAAAGTTTGCAACTTTAAGTGAGGATTGAGCTTTGGAAGTATGGATCTATGATTTGGAGCCCCTGCATGGCTCGAAAAGCCACTGAATGGATTCAGAGCAGGAGCGACTCAGCGAGTCACATGGGTGGACTCGGCGAGTTGGATGAAGTTGGGCAGGAACTCGGCGAGTTGAAAGAACAACTCGGCGAGTCTGTTGAAGATTGCCTTGGACTCGGCAAGTCAAGTCGCGAAACCCCAAACCCTTCAGGTTGAGACTCGAACCAGTGAGTCGAGTGGAGACTCAGTGAGTTGGACAGGTCAGGACTCGGAAATCGGTGGACGCGGCAAGTCATGGACTGACTCGGCGAGTTGAGTCGCGAATGGAAGGACTCTGAGCTTATGAACTCAGCGAGTCAGTAGGCAGACTTGGCGAGTAGGGTTGACCTGGAAGGTTGACTTTGACCAGGACTTTGACTTTGACCAGAGTTGACTTAGTTGACCTTCAGGGGACAGTTAGACTAAGTGTTGCATTGATATTGGTAGCTCGGGGAGCTAGTGGAGCAGGAGTTCAGAGAGTTGTCGGGCAACAGCTAGAGGGGTTATCAGCAAGTTCAGCAAGTGCAGGTGAGTTTCCCTTTGTGTGAATGGTCTAAGGCCATAATGTCGGCCCATGTAGTTATGGGTAGAAGACCCGGGGGTTAGCCCTAGGCACAGTATGCGAGTATGATATTCAGGACGAGGTCCAATGATAGCGGGCGAGTGCCCAAGGAATGGTTTATGTGATAGTTTATACTTGTTGTCTGTGTGATACTTCTATGTGCCTGGTAGGGAGGTGAGTGTGGGCGAGGTCCCGTATCTCACCAATAGCAGAGTGTGGATGGTGTTCCACATCTCATTAGCAGCAGATCAGGGGCGAGGCCCAAGTTAGGGAAAGAGTGAGGGTAGGCTGGGCCCGTACCTCACTATCAGAAGAAGCATGGACGGGGTTCCATGACTCATCACTAGCAGGACAAGGGCCCAGGATAGGCGAGGCCTTAGGGCAGGATCCGTTAGTATATGTTAGCTTATGTGATATGTTTATGTGCTATTATATGTTAGCGGGCAAGGCCTAGTGAAAGGCGAGGCCTAAGTGAAACAGATCTGTATCTGAGCGAGGCTCGAAGTCAGGCGAGGCCTGGAGCGGCAGGGCCGTTGTAGCGGGCGAGGCCCGAGGTAGGGTCGAGGCACAGAATAGCGGGCGTGGCCCAATATGTGCAGTATGTGGATGTGCATGGTATGTGGTAGGTTGGGGAACTCACTAAGCTTCATGCTTACGGTTTTCAGCTTTGGTTTCAGGTACTTCCGGTAGCAGAGGGAAGAGCTCGGGGTGATCGCATGGCACACACCTTAGATTTGACAGCCTGGGAATGTTTTACTCTGATAATGAACATATGTTTGGAAATTAATACTCTGATTATGTTTTGGATTGATGATTTTGCTTTAAGTAATGTTTTATTAAAAGAAATTTTTAGTCTTGAATTTTGGGTCGTTTCAAGTTGGTATCAGAGCCTTGGTTTGAGGGATTCAGACGTACTCTTGGGTGCGTCTGAACTCAAACTAAGGAATTGGTATGGAAGTTTTCAAATTGAAAAGACAGTTTTGTAAAAAGAGTTTGAGAAAGAAAAACAGTTTTAGAAAAGCAAAAAGAATTCAGAAAGAAAAGAAGTTTGAAAAGAAAAAAAAGGGGTGTGGTGCATGCAATCAGCCGAGCTCAAGTAAGTACCCCAAAATACCCATACAAGTTTATGTTATGATTATCAGTTAGTAGAACAGCATGCTAGATTAGGACTAAGGATCTAGGGAGGATGCCTTATGTGCCTATTATATGTGCTTGAGCTGCATGATAGTGCTGATTAGATAGTAGTAGGATAGCCTGTTTAGGTTATGCCTGAGTTTATGAGTTGTGTTGCATGGTAGTACAGATTCTTGCTATGTGGATATGATTGCTTGAGTATGTTATGGTTAGATTTTCCCTTGTCTGAATGCTGCTTGCTTTGTGCATTGTGGGATTCTGAGTGATGGGAGTTAGCCATTAGGTGAATACGTCACGTCACATATGATCAGGGTTGAATAATCTCAGAGTACTGGATTTGGCCCTATTGCGCAGCTCTTGTCTGAGTCCAACCGTGGTAGGGACGAGTCTTTTACTCGAAGGATTATCCGAGCCTCGTCACATGTGATGGTATTCAGGTAATGGTTAATTGGCATCACAAGGAGACCTACAGCAGCCGAGGACTGGTTGAGTTGAGTCAGAGGTTTCCCTAAGGTAAGCCTAGGATGAGATAGTGCTGGGAGCAGTAGTAGTGGATAAGGGACCTGCTGGAGTCGAAGCAATTCCTAAGGAAAGTACGGATAGATGTGGAAGGTAGTATGTGCCCGTACTACTAAAAGCAGAGGATTCGTACTCGATTCGGGAAAGGCCAAGACAGGACCGGGAACCTGGTAGTGCGTGTGTTTGGTCTCGCAGCAGTGATAAGTATTCTGATAGTGGTTGTGGTATATTTCCAGCATGATGACGTTGCGAGAGAGGCTAGTAGGCGGATCAGGCACCAGAGAGGGATCAGGCTCGGGTTCAGGAGCCGAGCAGCTCGAGGAGCGAATGAGGGAGTTGATATCAGTGGAGGTTACGCGCAGTATTCTAGATCAGACTCCTGCGATCTTTGACACGGTCAAGGAGGGTATACTGGAGATTTTGGATGAGAGGATGGGAGCCTTCCGTACCGAGATGATGGCTTTGATGAGGGCGCGTCTCTTGACATTTCGAGAGTTTAGGGCTTGCGGGGCACCAGATTATCATGGGGCTAGGGACCCCATCGCTAGCAGCAGATGGTTGGCTGATGTTGTCAATGCATTCCGTACGAGCCGGTGTCCTGAGGAGGACAAGGTCAGACTCGCCTCCTGTCTTCTGAAGGACAGAGTGAGGGATTGGTGGGAGGAGATCGGTCATGCTTTGGGGGATGATGTCGCGTTGGATGCGATGACATGGAGCGATTTCTCGGGCAGGTTCAGGGCGGAGTTTTCGCTGATTATTGAGGTGCAACAGTTGGCACGGGAGTTTCAGGATTTGATGCAGACCACTGAGATTGTGGCGGAGATCACCGCCAAGTTCAGGGAGAGGGCTCTTCTTGTACCGCAGTATGTCGCGGATGAGGAGATGAAGAAGGCCCGATACCATGAGATGTTGAGGGATGACATCAGGTAGTTTGTGAGCAGGTCCAATTGCAAAACGTTGGAGGATATGATCGCGCGAGCTAGAGAGAGAGATTGATTTGGAGCAGATCCAGAAGAGGAAGCCGGATGAGGTTCAGGTAGCCACCGGCTCGGGCAAAAGGCCCAAGGGATCGGATTCGAGATCGAGGGATTATCAGGACCGCAGTCGGTGCGGGAAGTGTGGCAGGGCGCACGGGGGCGCGTGCAGGAGTGGTAGCGGTGGTGAGTTTGGATGCTTCAAGTGTGGTCGGACTGGTCATTTTAGCAGGGATTGTACTGTTACCACCACACAGGGAAAAGACTTGATATGTTTTTACTGCAATCAGCGGGGCCACAAGAAGGCCCAGTGCCCCAGTTTGCTTCCGGTAGGACAGGTGATGACACCTGCCCCTGCAACTTTGAGGATCACATACGGCCGTCAGGGCCGTGCAGAGGCGCCTGCGGTAGGAGGTAGGGCTTTTCAGATGACTACCTTGGAGACGCGAGCAGCATCGTATGTTGCAGGTATGCGACTCACGTTTTCAGTTCTTTTATTTGTGCATGCTTATATTGTTATGGTTCTGCATCATTATCGGTATGAGTATTTTATTTTGTGCGGATTGATTGTGATCGAGTTATATGCCATATGCATACCTTGGGAATTTGAATGGTAGTTAAGGGATGGGCTCTATTGGAGAAGGTTACTTAGGATGCAGTAACTGTAGCATGCTTGGGAGGGACTTGGTATGTCTCGCTAGTTCGGAACTGTATAGTTTTAGAAATGGACTGGTTAGATCCCTAGCTATGGTAAGCTTGGGATTCCTCAGCAAAGTGATTATGGAATGGTAGCAAGGATTGAGATTTTCTTTTTGAGCATAGATCAGCGAGGTGTAAGCAGGATCAAAGTGGGGGAGAATCCTCCGAGTGTACAAGGGTAAGAGCACGCAGATCCAGAATGAGTACGCGATCTCTGAGAAGGAAAATAAGTAGTAAAACGTTTGATGGATTAAGGAGTTCAGGGTTGGGAGTTTGGGAAACTCCCCATCAGTTAGTGCGTGTAATGGTGATGGTTAGTATGTGGTTGGGAATTCAGGTTGGAGAATCGCCTGTAGGACTCGAGTGAGTCGGAATGAAGATCTAGAGGACAGATAGCATGGGATACTTTCGTGTTAGTAGTCAGTGGCAGAGGCAGCATGTAGAGCATGGTAGAGCGATGGGAGGGTCGCAACTTTCTCCAATAGCAGTCAGTAGTGGAAGGTGTTGTAAGACTACGGGGCAGCCGTAGCATTCACTAGTAGTCAGAGATGGAAGGTGATGTAAGACTGCGGGTAAGCCGTAACATTCCATGGCAGCTTCGTTAGCAGAGTTGGGGCGAGGCCCTTATCTCCTAGTGATCAGATGGGGATCAGGAATGGGTAGTGGATGAGAATAGTAGGGAGTTTGCCTGTATAGCCCTAGAAAGGTGAGACCTTGGGAGAGGCCGCTCCAGGATGTAGTTGGGTGAGACCCGTGGGCGAGGCCCGTATGAGAGTAGCAATATAGGTGAGACCTGAGAGCAGGGTTGCTCAGTAGTATGGTTGGGTGAGACCCGTGGGCGAGGCCCGAGCGAGAGTGGTTAGACAAGTGGGACTAGAAGGATAGAGGCGGGTGAGACCCGTGGGCAAGGCCCGTGAGTTTTAGCAGCATAGGTGGGACCTGGTAGGGACCTTAGTGTCAAGAGATGATTGTAGTGCCTGAATGGCAGAATAGATTGAGCAGTTATAGGTGGTCGAATTTTCTTCGAAAGTTGTTGGGAGCGACTAAGAGTTGTGTTGGGACTAGCGACCGGTGAGAGCCGGTAATCAAGATATTGATGGATTGGTAGGGACCAGGGTGGTCTCGGTTCATCCGGAAGGCAGATAAGGGTCGGCATAAATTTTCAGTTAGTAGCAGTGCTGGTAAGAAGTCTATGGTGGAATTTAGTTAGTTGATCGTGGGGTGCTCGACACCAATTTATAGTAGAAAGAAATGCCCAATGGATACCCTGTGATAATGACCCGTACTGGAGGTTGCGGGAGTAATGGATTTGGTGAAGGATAGGACCTTCACAGTGACAAAGGAAATAGTTGGTTATGGAGCATCGCCTTGGGAAGGCAAGAAAACACATAAGGAAAGAGGGGGTGAACCCCTATGGGTTCAGTTGCAGTACTCGAAGAGTACCAGAAGGATTGTCGGTTCAGTATGTTGTGTTCCTAGAATGTTCAGGGTCAGGGTTGACCCGAGATTATTGTCCGCAAGGGTTAATGTTAGTCGGAATGACTGGGCGAAAGGCCAGTGAAGGTAGGCAGCTGGTGTTGGATTAATTAGTAGAGTATTGGAAGCAGATCACAGGCGGTTGGCCATAGCAAACTTCAAGGACGAAGTTTAGTTTAAGTGGGGGAGAGTTGTAACACCCAAAATCAGGAAGGCCAAGAAAGGAAAGGAAACCCTAAGTTTAAGGGCCGACTTGTCAAGTCCAAGGAGGAACTCAGCGAGTCCGAGCGGGATCCAGGTCGAAGAGTAAGTGACCGACTCGACGAGTCGGCTAAGGGACTCGGCGAGTCTGGTCTGAACAAGGAAAACCTTAATCCCGGGAGTTGTATCCTATATAAAGGGTGTTATGTCCCTTCCTCAGCCTCCATATCATCCTAGAGAGCCTGTAAACCCTAGATTTCGTGTGAGCTTCCATCATTTGAGAGAAATAGCTTTGGAGGAAGGAAACTTTGGAAAGGAACTTGAAGATCAAGAAGGTTGCTTCAAAGGGGAGGTGTAGATCCGAGATCTACTTCAGTTTGTGTTCATCTTGGAGGTAATAAGCTGCTATCTTCCTTCCTTTGCATCTAGATCTATTTTTGTTATGAGATTTGGGGGTTTTATGGTTGTTTGAGACCCAATTCGAGTTTGGGGCTTAGATATGTTGTTGCCACTTCAGATCTAGTGTTGGGATGGTCCATTATGTCATAAAGCATCAGATACTGAGTAGTTGGTGAAGCCCTTTTGTCCTAAAACCTAGCCCTAGTGTGTTTTGAGCCTAGATCTCTTTAGTTATACATAAAGTTTGCAACTTTAAGTGAGGATTGAGCTTTGGAAGTATGGATCTATGATTTGGAGCCCCTGCATGGCTCGAAAAGCCACTGAATGGATTCAGAGCAGGAGCGACTCGGCGAGTCACATGGGTGGACTCGGCGAGTTGGATGAAGTTGGGCAGGAACTCGGCGAGTTGGAAGAACAACTCGGCGAGTCTGTTGAAGATTGCCTTGGACTCGGTGAGTCAAGTCGCGAAACCCCAAACCCTTCGGGTTGAGACTCGAACCAGTGAGTCGAGTGGAGACTCGGTAAGTTGGACAGGTCAAGACTCGAAAATCGGTGGACGCGGCAAGTCATGGACTGAATCGGCGAGTCGAGTCGCGAATGGAAGGACTCTGAGCTTATGAACTCGGCGAGTCAGTAGGCAGACTTGACGAGTAGGGTTGACCTGGAAAGTTGACTTTGACCAGGACTTTGACTTTGACCAGAGTTGACCTTCGGGGGGCAGTTAGACTAAGTGTTGCATTGATATTGGTAGCTCGGGGAGCTAGTGGAGCAGGAGTTCAGAGAGTTGCCAGGCAACAGCTAGAAGGGTTATCAGCAAGTTCAGCAAGTGCAGGTGAGTTTCCTTTTGTGTGAATGGGTCTAAGGCCACAATGCCGGCCCATGTAGTTATGAGTAGAAGACCCGGGGGTTAGCCCTAGGCATAGTATGCAAGTATGATATTCAGAACGAGGTCCAATGATAGCGGGCGAGTGCCCAAGGAATGGTTTATGTGATAGTTTATACTTGTTGTCTGTGTGATACTTCTATGTGCCTGGTAGGGAGGTGAGTGTGGGCGAGGTCCCGTATCTCACCAATAGCAGAGTGTGGATGGTGTTCCACATCTCATTAGCAGCAGATCAGGGGTGAGGCCAAGTTATGGAAAGAGTGAGGGTGGGCTGGGCCCATATCTCACTATCAGAAGGAGCATGGACGGGGTTCCATGACTCATCACTAGCAGGACAAGGGCAAGGCCCAGGCTAGGCGAGGCCTTAGGGCAGGATCCGTTAGTATATGTTAGCTTTTGTGATGTGATATGTTTATGTGCTATTGTATGTTAGCGGGCGAGGCCCAGTGACAGGCGAGGCCTAAGTGAAACAGATCTGTATTCGAGCGGGGCTCGAAGCCAGGCGAGGCCTGGAGCGGCGGGGCCGTTGTAGCGGGCGAGGCCCGAGGTAGGGGGCGAGGCCCAGAATAGCGGGCGTGGCCCAGTATGTGCAGTATGTGGTAGGTTGGGGAACTCACTAAGCTTCGTGCTTACGGTTTTCAGCTTTGGTTTCAGGTACTTCCGGTAGCGGAGGGAAGAGCTCGGGGTGATCGCATAACACACACCTTAGATTAGACAGCCTGGGAATGTTTTACTCTGATAATGAACATATGTTTGGAAATTAATACTTTGATTATGTTTTGGATTGATGATTTTGCTTTAAGTAATGTTTTATTAAAAGAAATTTTTAGTCTTGAATTTTGGGTCGTTTCACATTTCGTCCAAGTCATCACATACACCATGTTGGGACTTTTGGGACAAGAAATCTTCCATAAAACTAAAATGACTAGATCTATAACACAAAAGCATAAAGTTACAAGCTTTTTACCTTCTGGAGCTTCTAGCGCACAACACAACTTTAGATCTATAACCTTGATCTCCTTCTCCAACTCCTTTATGCAATGACTTCACATTCAAAGGTTCAAAATGCACACTAACTCACACTTCTCACACAAAACTAGGGTTTGGAACATTTTTCTAGGATATGGAGGATGAGGATAATCAGAGGAATGAGCTATAAGGTTGTTTATATAGTCCTCAACCCTAAATATTAGGGTTTTCACCTGACATAGTACGCCCAACGTACATGAGTGTACGTCCAGCGTACTAGGGCGCACCTAGTACGCTCATCATACCCTTATGTACGCTCAACGTACTCCTTCCCGAATTAAAGTGGTAACTTTAGTCCTCAAACTTCTCATGGCCCAACTCAACCAACTCCAGGGACTTCAATTGGCAACTTATAAAAGAGGAGGGATTCGAAATATACCTATGAAACTCGGGATGTTACAAAATTATACCTAATATCTACGTGTGTATACCCATGTTCACATTTCGATACGTTACTCAATTAACGCTTTAACATTCGAATCAATACTTTTACTTACACATATACACATAAACATATACATATACATAAACACACATACACATACACACATATATATACATATACATACACATACATATACATACCTACACATACATATATATAGACACATATACAGATACACAAACACATACAGGTACACTTGGACACACTTAGACATATATACACATATATGTATATGTATGTGTCTTTGTGTGTATGTGTATATATATATATATATGTGTGTGTGTGTGTGTATTTGTATTTTTATGTGTATGTTTGTCTATGTGTATGTGTGTGTGTGTCTGTGTATGTGTGACTAATGTATTAGCGTGTCTATGTGTATATATGTGTGTATATGTATGTGTGTATGTCTATATATATATATATATGTATGTATATGTATGTATGTATATGTGTATATGCATGTATTTGTATATGTGTGTATGGGTGTATGTGTATGTATGTATATGTATGTATGTGTGTATATATATATATATATATATATATATATATATATATATATGTATATGTATGTGTACATGTATGTGTATTTTTTTGGGTAAAAGTTATGATTGTAATGTTAAAGTATGAAATGAGTAACGGATCGAAAGATGCACATGACCATACACACATAGATATTAGGTATAAGTTGGAGAAAATGTAGATAATCATGTATAGTAGAGGTGAAAAAAACGAAGCGAAAAAATGACGTTTGGTGGTCGAGATGTCGAAAATAAGCAAAATCCATAGGTAATCCGTATGAAAATAGCGACATACTAGTGACAGAAAATTAACGGATTTCCATTTCCATTGATAATCTGTCGGTAATTACTGACATACCAACGGAATCGGCTATCCGTCAATTGTCTGTTGCTATTTTCCTACGGATTACCAACAAAATTTGTTTATTTTCGACATTTCAAGCACCGAACGTCGTTTTTTTCGCTTCGTTTTTTTGCACCTCTACTTTACATGATTATCTACATTTTCACCAACTTATACCTTCTATGTACGTGTGTATAGCCATGTGCACCTTTCGATCTGTTACTCATTTCATGCTTTAACATTACAACCACTACTTTTACCCATGTTGATACAAAAAATGACCCTCTTTAGCTAAAGGAACCGCTTCATGAAGTGTTGGTGATACCGCAGAAGAAGCTGACTACTGAAGTTGGAGAAATTCTTTGTGAACCGCAACCACAACTACTACCACAGAGATAAATGATGAAGACTTTCAAGTTACTTTACTGACTTAGCGTGTTTGCATAGTTTTGTCCAGTGAACCTTGCATGATCACTGAAGTCAATACGATATT
The DNA here is from genome assembly GCF_051521515.1 of Lactuca serriola. Taxonomy (NCBI): domain Eukaryota; kingdom Viridiplantae; phylum Streptophyta; class Magnoliopsida; order Asterales; family Asteraceae; genus Lactuca; species Lactuca serriola. Next base: position 11,483,685 of record NC_136414.1, on the reverse strand, counting down.
ATTTGTTTATTTCAAATGTAACTTTTCGGGACTCTATAAATAGAGGATCCCACCTCATGTAAAACACACCTTCAATATCTTTCTGAACTATTATTGAAATACAAAGATCATTCATCTCTATTCTATCTCAATTGATATTTCGAGTTCCTCTTCACGTTTGTCACACCCCAAACCAGAAAAACAAAAACGTTCGGGGGCGGAGGACGTCATGTACACTATCATAACAATTGTATAATAGTAAAACAAGCAACAACATCCATTGTATTTAAAATATAGTTAATACATGTGTGTTCTTAGAATTGATTGTTTGACACCAAAAATGTATAGCAAAATAAAAGAAGAGTCTTGAATAAGCTCCATCTTCTCAAAACTTGAGTAAGTGTATCTGTCTACTGGTTCCCTGAGAATACATGTTATTTTGAAAAGAGAGTATCAACGTTTAAGTTGGTGAGTTCATAAGCATTTAGTATTAGAATTATGTCTCTGTTTCATGATAGAGTTAGTGTGTTTCTCCAGAAAATCCAAATATTTTCTCTATTTAAATGAAAAGTAGTCTTAGGCCTTAAGACCAAAATGTTTGTATGTTTTTATACTCTAAAATAGTGTAAGTGTATGTATTCCATAAATGTATGTTTTCTTTGATAGAAAATAGTGTACGACACTTGTATGAACTCTATAGTGTATTACTACTGGAAATAATGATAGGTAGTTTTATTACTTAGAATAAAACCACTGAAGTAGTATTTGTTTTGTAAACCAAATGTTTAGTTAATGCTTACTATGAGTGAGATTATAACCATACTGAACTGACTAGTGGCCTACATGACGTTCTTCAGGCGTCGAAATGTTATGACATTTGTCACCCCTAGACCTGCCGGTCCAACTGTAGCTAACAGTCTAGGTGCGGGATTGCTAGTACCGTATAGAATACACAAATTCACGCTCTCCCTCTAGGAGACTCTGGTTATAAAATAGGACTTAGCATGTACCTTAGAAGGTACCATGAAGTAGTGTCTCACATTCTAGTATTACCTCGTTTACGTATAGTGTATATATGTTTTCTTGTTCTTGTAAATGAATAATGTACTTGTAATGAAAAGTAATTTGTACTTGTGTATTGATTTATGTAATGTATTATTGAGCTAGTAATTAGTATGAATGGATCTTAAAACTATACCTATTATACTTTACAAGTGTTATGTTTGTACTGAAAATGATTAACAATGTTATTGAAATAAGTTTAATACTCATATATATATTTGGCACGTATAATTAAGGTTTAACTGACAGTCGGACAGGTGATCCTACCCTAAGCCTACAACCAAACAAGGAACAGGAGTTAAGGCAAGAGCAATAGTCCTAAATCTATTAAATCCTAATTTTATATATATATATATATATATATATATATATATATATATATATATATAGTTTTAATAAAAACAACAATTTAAGAGGTTGAAAAACAGTTTAAAATGGTTTGATAAGTTTATAAAAGCATTTAATATCTTAAAATGATTTGTAATTGTATGTAAGTGTTAACACAACTATCTTGTGTTTTGCTTGTATTCTCCCCCTAAAAGCATTTTAAAATGGTAAAACATAGGGGTATAAACTCACCTTATGTGAGTGTCCGAGTGAAGATACGGTGTAGTACCGTTAATTCCACAAGTTAGAACCTGTAACAAAACTGAATCCTAATAGCATTTCACGCAATATATGTATATAATTAGCGAATATAGTGGTAAACATGTTATGGAATCGCCTAAGATGTAAGAATCACTTACAAATAGGAGTATTAGAAGTGAACCGCAAGGGAGATAGGGGTTTTCAGCCACCTATGGGTTTTCGGTCACTTGATGATTCAAGTGGTGTTCTTGGTGAAACCAAGAAGATCAAGGTGTTTTCGGTTGTAGTTAAGGAGATGTAGGTGATTTTCGCATGATACTTGAGAGAGGAGTAAGGTTCTCGACTTGTGTTATTGAGAGGAAAAGAGGTGTTTTCGGTTGGAAGGTGAGATAATGAGGGTGAGTTCTCGGTTCTATGTATTTATAGTAAGATTTATTGAAGTGACACTTGCATTAGAAGGTGTAAAATCACGTTGGAATGGGTGCTAAAGGATAGAACTTGGTCTGATTTCAGTCAGGAACTCGCATCGAGTAAACATGTGTTCGGCCGAAAATGGTTTGCTGCCTCGCATGATTGTGGTCCGAGGAGTTTATGGCTGAAAATGGTTTGCGGTCTGAACAAGTGGCCTTTGCGAGGGTTTTTGGTCCGAAGGCTTAGAAGTTGTGAGATTTCTCGGTTTCCAATATAATTGACTTTTTGCTTTAAAAGCCTTTTATGCTTAGACTAAATACTCATAACTTGCTATAAATTTTTTTTAATCAACTTGTTTCTAATCATTTGACCATTGGTTGACTTTTACAAGTTTGAAAATAACGGGTTGTCACATCATCCCCCCGTTAAAGAGAATTTCGTCCCGAAATTAAGTCTAAAGTGATACACATGGACTAGGGAAACAAACGTGCGTACTTTTGTTTCATTTGATCTTACCTCTCCCAAGTGAATTCAGATCCTCGCTTAACATTCCAACAGACCTTCACTATTGGTATACGACTTTGTTTGGTTTGTTTGACTTGCCTATCCATGATTTCTACTGGTTCTTCCACGAAGTTGAGGCTCTCATTTATCTCGATTTCATCGAGTGGGATCACAAGAGTCTCGTTGGATAGACACTTCTTTAGATTAGACACTTGGAAGGTAGGGTGTATGTTGCTAAGTTCTTAAGGTAGTTTGAGTTTGTAAGCTACTGGGCCGATTCTAGCGATAATCTCGAAAGGCCCGATGTACCTTGTATTCAATTTTTCATGCTTTCCGAAGCGTATCATGCCCTTCCAGGGTAAGGCCTTCAATAGCACGCGGTCACCAACCTAGAATTCCAAGGGTTTTTGTCTTTTGTCTGCGTAATTCTTCTGTCTATCTCTAGAGGCATTCAATCATTCACGAATTTGAACAATCTTTTTAGTCGTCTCTCTGATGATTTCCGGGTCAGTGAGAGTGCTATCAGGAACTTGTCCTTTAGCTAGTTGCGTATCAGCCACTTCATCCGAGCACATAGGTGATCTGCACTTCCGACCATAAAGGGATTCGAATGGAGGAACTTTGCTACTGGTATGGTAACTGTTGTTGTATGAAAACTCGACAAATGGAAAATAGATATCCCACGCTTTACCAAAGTCAATCACATAATCTCTCAGCATGTCTTCTAATGTTTGGATCTTTTGCTCACTCTACCCATCAGTTTGTGGATGGTAGGCTGTACTCATGTCCATCCTAGTTCCCAGGGAATTTTGTAGTGACTACTAGAATCTCGAGGTGAATCTACTATCTCTATCATAGATAATAGATATGGGTACACCATGCAGTCGTATAATCTCTCTAATGTATGTTCTGGTTAGTTTCTCCATCTTATCAGTTTCTTTAATTGGCAGGAAGTGCGCGGACTTGTTTAACCTGTCGACGATCACCCAAATGTTATCAAGACCACCCGTTGTCTTGGGTAACTTGGTTATGAAATCCATTGTAATCCGCTCCCACTTCCACTCAGGTATTTCTGGTTGCTAAAGCAAACCTGAGGGCTTTTGGTATTCTATCTTAACCTTGGCATAAGTCAGACACTTGCCCACAAAGGTAGCAATCTTTGCTTTCATGTTGGCCACCAATATAACTTCTTGAGGTCCTGATACATCTTGTCTGAACCTGGATGAACGGAGTATCGTGTTCGTTCATGACAACGTCTTTGAATCCACCAAACTTCGGTGTCCAGATCCGGTTCACGAGATATCGAACTCCGTCACCCTTGACTTCTAAATTCTTTTCCATTCCTCTTAAGGATTCACCTGCCACATTTTCGGGTTTCAAGGCTTCATGCTGAGCCTCTTTACATTGTGTAGACAGATGTGAATGGATGGTCATTATCAGTGCTTTGACTCTATGACCTGAGTACTCCTTTCGACTAAGGGAATCAACTACTACATTGGCTTTGCCGGGATGATAACAAATTTCACATTCATAGCCATTTAGTAGTTCTACCCATCATCGTTGTCTCTTGTTCAGCTCCTTCTGATCGAATATATGTTGAAGGCTTTTGTGGTCTGTGAAAATGGTGCTCTTTGTACCATATAGGTAGTGTCTCCAGATCTTTAGAGCAAAAACTACCGCTTCAAGCTCAAGATCGTGAGTAGTGTAGTTAACTTTGTGTGTCTTAAGTTGTCTTGATGTATAGACGATGACCTTTTCCCGTTGCATAAGAACACAGCCAAGTCCTTGGTTGGATGCATCGCAGTATACTATGGAATCTTCTATCCCTTCTGGAAGGGACAATATCGGTGCGCTGCATAGGGCTTGTTTTAGTGTTTGGAACACATTTTCTTTTTTCTCTTCCCAGTCGAAGGTTACACCCTTCTGGGTCAAGGTGGTAAGCGGTTTAGCGATCTTTGAGAAGTTCTGTATGAACCTGCGATAGCAGCCAGCGAGGCCTAAGAATTGACGGATCTTCGTAGGCGTTCTTGGTGCTGACCAGTTCTCGATTGCTTTGATTTTGGAAAGGTCCATGTGAATTCCCTCTTCGCTGACCACTTGACCTAGGAATTCGACTCTCCGAATCCAAAGTTCACACTTCGACAATTTCGCATAACATTGTAAATTGAAGTATTTGTAACTATCTCTAATCTTAATTTTTTATTCCAAAAAAAGGTTTACTTGTAACCTAAAAACGGTATTATAAAATAGTGCTAAACGAAACATTGTATATTCAGGTTGCAATATTCCTATTTCAAGACGATCAAACACTCACTTTAAGAAAAATAATATCAAAAGAAAAAGAAAAAGAGAAAAAACAAAGGTTGTAAAACAGAAAAATCAGAAAGAAAACATAGTGCACATGACTTAAAATAGATATTTACCTAATGTTTAGATTTCAAAACTTGTAATCAAAATAATCTTTATCGACGATTTAAACAAAATATAATAACATTTCAACAACAATTGACATTGAAAAGAAAAGTTGGAAGTTAGATTTGATAATCTTGATAAAAAAAACATAAACGAAGAAAATTTACGAGGCCTAAATGTATAATTGTTTTTTTTGTTTGAGTAATTTACGGGTATACCCGCTACCCGGCCCGAATTAAAACTCAATCTACCTGAACCCGAATCCCGAAGTGCAATATAGATCAAATACCGGTTATTATTATTTTCTTTTTTTAAAACTCGAACTATCCGAAACCTAAAAGTTATATCCAATCAACACCCCTAACTTGTTGACACGTGTAATTTGTTGATTTAAATTCAGCTGTTTTGGGATTAGGTTTAGTCATTATTTATTGTCGAATATTTTTTTCTCTTTTCAAATTTTGATGGTGTCAGGTTATATGATTTTAGCCCTTAAAAAAATTAAGGCATTATAACCTTAAATGATCAAGTAGCAAAGATGATATTATGCAGCATCCGCAATTTTAATGCGACAAATATATTGAGATGTTTAGTGAATAGTATTTATTTTGTAGGGTTATGAATTCCTAAGCCTCAAAGAACGTGTTAGAATACACATAACGTTGACTTGTAGTGGATTGCCAATGTTGACTTGAAGGATTACATATGTCGCTTCAAAACAAAGAAAAACTCAAAAAAAGAAAGCTTTGAGATGCAAATCAAATAATAATACATAGAAAGCCACACGACTATCCATAGTTTTCACTTCCCTTCCATCATCCTCTAGCTTCCTAGCTTCCCATGGCGAGTTGTCCTAGAACCCATTTGAGACCAACTTCAAGCACTAAATCTTACTGTAATTTTGTCTCATTGACATCAGTCTGAGTCTTGTTTTTCCTATCATGTGTTACAAACGGGCCCTTATGTCAATCATCCATCCTCATTTTCTCCGTTCACTAACTCAGGTCTCAATTTAGCTGAGAGTCCTTTTGCCAACATCTCTTCATCATACTTTTTTGCCATATCAATCATACCTTTTTCCACCAAAGCATCAATCAAAGCATTATAAGCAAATTCATTCGGACTCAAACCATGATTTTCCATCTTCTCCCAAACTATAAAAACCGGTCTCAAAAAACCCCATCTCCCAAATTTCCTTATAAGCAATACATATGTATCCATAGTTGGACATACACCACTCTCAATCATCCTATCAAGCATTGCAAGAATCTCATTCGGCTTCTCCAAGCACCTGAAAATGCAATGATAAGTGATCACATTGGGTGCACATCCTCTCTTAGACATTTTATCGAGCACCTTATATGCCTCCTTGACCCTCCCATTTTCACACAGAAGTTTAACGATTGTATTGTAAGTTACAACATTTGGTTCACAGCCTAATTCCAGCATTTCACGACCAAGATGAACAGCCACATCAACACCCTCTGAAACACCGATTGCACGGATAACAGTGTTGTATGCCACCACATCCAATTTAATCCCTTTCTTCTTCATCTCTTTATACAGCTTCACAGCCTTCCATGGCTTCCCACTCTTGCATTGAATGTCCATGTAAATTGAATAAGAAAACAAATTTTTACTAATTCCATCTTCATCCATCTGTCCCCAAAACTCTCTACATTTAGACCACCACCCCATTTTATACCACCCACGAAGAATCATGTTATACACTTTAGTACCCATCTCAAAAGACGCAATCTTTTCTTTATTAAAGTTCTTATCTTTACCTAAACATAACTCTTCTGCTTCGATTACATGTTTATACTCACACAATGCATCTATAAGATTCAAGAACGACGTGTCATCTTTTAAATTAAATTCTCCTAACCTATGATATGTACTGATTGCTTCTTGAACAAGGTGTGCGGAAACATAACGCTTAAACATTACACGAAATGTAGTATGGTCTCTCTCAGGCATTTTATCGATCAGTTGCCATGCAAGATCATATTCGAAAAACTTACCCAATATATCAATCATGTGATTATACGTTTCTGTTGTGTGTTTGAACCCGTATTCCGATTCAACCCAATTGAAGAACTCCATAGCGCGTTTCCAATCGTTGCTGTAACATGTTAGAGTTTCGAGGATAGTGGTTCGGTTAACTATGTGTTCTTCTCGAATTGAAAGATTTTGATCTTCGGTTGATCTTCTTGGTGTTTGATGATCGGGGAACGAGATGGGTGTAGGATTTTTGGGTATGGAAGTGTGAAATTGGAGTAAAAATGAAGGTCGGATCTTGGAAACGAGGAAGGAGAGATGGCTGGGAACCAACGGCTTCATTGTATTGTATGTTTTGACTTTTCAATGGGAGAGTTTTCTATCTGATTTTCAAGGGCATAGTTGTCATTTTGACGGAAGGAAGGTGTAGTACTTTTGTAGGGATGACACTATAGTTTATAAATTATTTATATAGTTTACTTCATTAAGCTAAAGAGCTATTATTATTCATATTGTTTTGTTAAATTTTATTATTTAGCCGCATACTCCTAGTAGTCTTACTCAACTTGGAATTGCTTTGTATCGGTAACTCCTCTTTCTTGGAATTTTCCATACTAAAATGTTTTAGTACCTTTTCCAAGTAAGTATTCTGACTAAGTCCTATTAGTCTTTTACTCCTGTTTCTCACTATCCTTATTCCTAAAATATAGGCAGCCTCTTCGAGGTCCTTCATAGCGAAACACTTCCCAAGCCAAGACTTGACTTCCTGCAGGGTCGGGATGTCGTTTCCTATGAGTAGTATGTCATCGACATACAATACGAGAAAGCTAACTATGCTCCCACTGGCTTTGACATATACACAAAACTCATCTTCGCTTCGCAGGAAGCCAAACTCTTTGACTTTCTCGCTGAAACAAACATTCCATCTGCGAGATGCTTGTTTCAATCCATAAATGGACTTCTCAAGCTTACACACTCTATTAGGATACTTCGCATCGACAAAACCCTCTGGCTGACTCATATAAGCATCCTTAGCCAACTTCCCATTAAGGAAAGCGGTTTTGATGTCCATTTGCCATATTTCATAGTCATGAAATACAGTAATGACTAGCATCACCCTAATAGACTTTGTCTTCGCAACCGGTGAAAAGGTCTCATCATAGTCAACTCCGGGAGTTTGATTAAATCCCTTCGCAACCAATCGCGCCTTATTAGTGTGTACTTTCCCGTCCATGTCGGTCTTCTTCTTGAAGATCCACTTGCACCCGACCGTCTTACGCCCTGGTACATTGTCAACCAAATTCCAAACATGGTTGTCATACATGGACTGAATCTCATTGTCCATATCCTCTTTCCATTTTTCAGACTTCGGGCCTGTCATGGCTTCCTTGTAGCTGCTAGGTTCGTCCAAAGTTACTAGTGTACTATCACTAATAAACGTATCCCCTTTAGTAGTAATATGGAAACCATAAAACTGCGGTTGAAAGCTAACCCTACTGGAACGTCTAAGAGGTAAGGACTCGTCAATCGGTTCAACAGGAGTTTCCTCCTCAAGTTGAGCGCCAATGTTTGAGGTTCCTTTATCGTTCGATTCTTGAAGCTCTTCAAGATTGATTTGCCTCCCACCGTCCCCTTGGCTTATGAGTTCTCGCTCTTGGAAAACCCCTCTCCTTGCAACGAAGACAACATTGTCACTCGGTCTATAGAAGAGATATCCAAAGGACTTTTGTGGGTAGCCGATGAAAATACACCGATCACTACGAGGTTCGAGCTTGTCATGAGTCTTTTGTCTTATGAAAGCATCGCATCCCCAAACCTTGATATGTGCTAACGAGGGATCTTTCACTGTCCACATCTCGTGAGGTGTTTTGGCAACCTTCTTCGTAGGGACCAAGTTAAGGATATAGGCAGCAGTCTCCAAGGCATACTGATGTGCACAAAAGTACCCACTAATTTTAATATTTATAACCTAACAAACTTAGACTATCTATGCACTTATAGGCAGTGTACCTAGTCAGATTACAGTATAGCTTAGGTAAGTCGGGTGTCGATCACAGGGAACGGTGGATTAATTTAATATATTTGATTATAGGTTACAGGTTACACGAAAATAATAAAATGGTTTAATAAATCAATTAACAACTCTCGATAAACTAACAGGAAAGCACATCTCTTCAGGTACTTGGGTTTAGATAAATTACACCTTAAAACATAGACAATTGCATACACAAATTCATTTATTCAATGTTCACCGATTCCTAAAATGATTAGATTCGCGTTCACTATAACTAATCCTTTAGCAAACAAGTCAATTCAAACAGTGATCAGTTGATTAAACTAACATGCTTCCTAGTGTTCAGTTCGTATCAAGCAAGACTTGTAAATATAGTTAATCAATGTAGACATTTAATCAACCTCTTGTTGATGCTCATCAAACAAGGCTCACACATTAACTTACTTATTCTCAAGTTAATTCTAGTTTCACATTCGTTATTTCTAGTCTTATAATCTCGATGGTCATCAAAAATCATAAGAGACAAGCAAATCAAGCAGATGTTCAAGCAACTCAATTCAATTAACAATTAACAGAAAATAATCATCATTAACACATGAGGATCTTTAAACAAGCTTGGCAAGATAAATTAAACACAAATAAACTATTTAATATAGCAATTAGTCTAATAATCAAAGCTTCATTCAATCATAAACACAAAGTAAAAGGTTGTTACACCTAAATCAGAAACTAAATACAGAAAAGTACCACCATAGAATGCTAAACATGGTCACGTCAGCAAACCATATGATAATCAACATGTATCCGCTCTCCAATCCTTCCGATCTCTGCTCCCGTTAGCTTAACGGCCTTCCGGCCGCCTTCTAGACCCTCAAAACGGCTTAACAGTAGCTAATTGTCGACTAAATTAGGTTAGAAGTCGAATCCCCCCCTTCCTGGTTAGCTAAAAATCGACATTTATAATCTTTGTGGCCGACCTAAGTACGCTGGGCGTACTTAGGATTACGCAGCGCGTACTCAAGATAATCACGCGATCAAGTCTATCCGGTGCAAAGGTGTACGCGGCGCGTACTATTTCCTTACGCGGGGCGTACTCACTTTTTCAGCAATTTTGATTTCTTTTAGCTTCTAAGTCCGGCTTCCGCTTTAGTTTTTTCTTTTGTGGTTCATCGGCAACGAATAGCTGCAAAACATAATTCAAAGCATTATGAGTACTTTTTAGTTCTAAAATAGAATAAATAAGGCCAAAATATTAAGATAAAGTGTATAAAAATATATATGAAAATACACATATCACATACCCCCAGAATGATATAGGTAGCGAAGCACGACTCGTCATGGAACGAACCATGTCTAGTAGGGTTCAATTACACCTCTCAGCTACATCATTCAACTGTGGTGTCCTAGGTGGCGTCAATTGCGAAACGATTCCGCATTCCTTGAGGTAGTCATGGAATTCAAGACTTAGGTACTCTCCACCTCGATCAGATTGAAGTATCTTGATTTTCCTACCTAGCTGATTCTCCATTTCCTGCTTAAACTCTTTGAACTTTTCAAAGGTTTCTGACTTGTGCTTGATTAAGTAGATATACCCATATCTGCTATAATCATCATTGAAAGTCACATAGAAGCGGCTCGCATCCCTTGTGGTGGATCTAAAGGGCCCACACACATCAGTGTGTATGAGATCCAATAAACCCTCACCCCTTTCACAAGTACTAGTGAAGGGTGACTTGGTCATCTTTCCAATCAAACAAGACTCGCACACGTCATCGTCCCTAAGGTCAAATGACTCCAACACTCCATCCTTTTAGATTTGGCTATGCATTTCTTGTTGACATGTCCAAGATGACAATGCCACAAGCATGCTTTGTCCAAACTATTGGAAGAGTCAATATGCAACACATCATTTCCTAAGTTGTCTACAACCATCACAGTTTCATATATTCCATTACAAGGTAATGCTTCAAAATAGAAAACAACATTAAGATAAGCATTAATAGAACCTTTTTCATTATCAAACGAAAATCTAAATCCTTTTCTATACAAACCATGAAAAGAAATGATGTTTCTAGCCATTTCTGGCAAATAGCAACAATTATTCAACTCCAGTCCTAACCCACTACTAAGCACTAAAGAGTAAACTACAATCTTGGTGACAGGCGACGATCTTCTGTTCCCCATGATCAAGTTTATCTTCCCATGCTCCACATCCCTATTTCTTCTTAGGCCTTGCAAATCAGAACAAATGTGAAAACCATATCCTATATCAAGAACCCAAGAAATGGCATGAGATGAGTTATTAGATTTAATAGTATAAATACATGCGAAGGACGACTTGATCTTCCCATCCTTGATATCTTGCAGATATTTCGGGCAACATCTTTTCCAATGCCCCTTCTCGTGGCAGTAGTAGCACTCTGCATCCTTTGGGTTGGAGATGGGTGCAGCGGGACCAGCCTTGGTTCCACTAGAAGAGGTATCATCATGGTACTTTCCCTTATGGTTTCTCTTTGAAGGAGCCTTCCTCTTCTTACCCTTCCCATGCCCAATAGCCAAGACGGGGGAAGTTGTAGCGGAAGTTGATGCAACAGATTTATCTTTGAGGTTGCTCTTAGCAATCCTCAACAAGCCTTGAAGCTTGATCAAGATGACCTCCTCCTTGTTCATGTGGTAGGTCATGCAAACTGGTTGAAGCAGGGTGGCAGTGAATGAAGAATGATATTAATTGCCAATTCTTCATCGAAGTTAACATTTAACTTCAGCAGGCGGTCGACATACCTTTGCATCTTCTGCAGATGAGCAGTGACAGACTCTCCGTCCCTCATCTTGGTCGTGATCATCGAAGTGATGATCCCGTACCTCTCCTGCCTCGTACTTTGTTGGTACCTTTCCAGCAAATCCTGTTGGATTAATGTCTAAGTCCATAACTATAATTGGTAAGACTTGACCCGACCCGACATGGTCCATTTGGGTTGCATGGCATCATGCATTTGGATAGACTAAAATGAGAGAAATAACACTTAAGATTTATTAATATACTATAAGTTCTAATATATTTATAGGATTATTTAATTAGTATTGATCAAGAATTAATTTGGTATTACTTAAGTAATCAAAAGAAGACTAATTAAATATATGGGTTGATTGTGTAAATCATCCATACTTGTATAGTGGGCTAATGCTCCATGAATTATCAAGTTGGGCTAAAACCCATAAGATGCTCCATGGATGCTCCATGGTGTATTTAAACCCATGGATCCAAGGAAATGGAAGGCCATGACAATTAGGGTTTACCCTAATTGTAACACACTATATAAAGATCATATTGTTGGGAAAAATCGGTCACTAGAGTGAGTAAGAAAGGGCTAGCCGATTTTATGGTGTGTGGTTTTCTCTCTAAGTTTTCCAAGTGCATATGATGTTGCGTGAATCATTTGAGGTGTCACACTTGGGGCACTAGGCACTCAAGCTTCATGAAGACATTCTACATCAAAGAGGTATGTATTCTATCTTGTTATATTCATTGTTTTGTATACTAGATTAGGATAATACCTTGGATGTTCATAATTGTATGTATAATAGAGAAAATATAGATCCAAGGTATTTAGGGTTGCATGTACACTTAGGAGTGTGTAGAATGCTTAAAACCCAACAGTGGTATCAGAGCCAGGTTTGTTTTCTTGTTATACTTGCAAAATTGGCTGAAAAATCGAAGTTTGGTGCTGTCTGCACAGCAGACTCGCCGAGTCCATGAAAGGACTTGACGAGTCCAAGGGAAAAGCATCCAAATCGTCGTGTTTGTTCATGCACTCAACGAGTTGGACCCCCAGACAGCATATCTTCGATTGTTTTGGCTGGAATTGGACTAGGAACATTACATTAAGCTGTTTTTGACCTTCTAAACTTGTTTTTGATGTGTTAATGTTCATGCTAATCCAATTTCAAAGATATTTGTCAATAGATTCATGATTTGTATTAGTTTAATGGTTAGGCTAATTTCATGAAAAAGTGTTTGACTTGAAATATTATGTTCATATGAGTTACTTAGATTAATAGAAAAGGTTGATTGATTATGTGTCTTTGATCCATTTTAATCTAAGAGTTGAGTCTAAAATGTGTTTGTGTAACTTGTCCTCAAGTTACATAAAAAGTCACATTAAAGTCTCTTAATACTCATAAAAGTTGGAAAAGGTTACAAAATGAAGAGTCTAGTTCTAATTAAATGGTTTTATGACTCCATAACTTATCCTCAAGTTATGGAGGTTCAAGAGTCTCTTCATTAAATTATAAAATAAAAAAAGTGTAACCTTAATTAGTTCCATAAGTTACAAAAAAAGAAGAGTTACATTCTTTTATTAGTTTAAAGTCTTCCATAACTTGTCCTCAAGTTATGGAACTTGAAGAGTTTTAAATTAAAAACTACTATAAACACATAAGTTATGGAATTAATTAGTTTTGAATAGTTTCAAAACTTGCCCTCAAGTTTTGGAATTTGTAAAGCTTCTCTCAAGAATACTTTAATTCCAAGTTAAGCCCTTAGAATTTTAAAAGTTAAAATTCAACCCTTATACTATATGATATTATAAGTTAATAATATATATATATATATATATATATATATATATATATATATATATATATATGTATAAGAGCAAGTCAGTCTTACCATTAGTAGGCCTCATTCACGAAGCCGGTCTATAAGGGGGGTATAAGGTTACTGCCTATAAAATGGCAGTTTAATGGGTGTCCACTCTCACCCACCGCTTCCTTGACTAGTGGAGGGTCGATAGTCGAACAGGTAGGACAAGGACTATAATTCTCCTTTCATTAAAAGTATTAATGATAAATACTAAGTAACTAAACACTTATGAATTCCCAATCTTAGTTACTTAGAAAAATGTGAATAAGGTGTTAATCCATGAAATTACACTTTGTACTTTGTTTAAGTCATTGGTGGAGCGTGTGTGGGTAACCGGCACACTAACTTGGATTTAACAAGGTAGGCAAAGGGTAACTTATTGTTTATCATAGTATCGGCGGAGCATGTGTGGTTAACCGGCACATCGATTAAGGGGTAAACATTTAAGGGTACCAAGTAATTTGCATGGTTACTTCACACCTTGTTTTGTGATCCTCGACATCCCAGTCACAAAACCTAAAGGGCACACTCGAGATTGAAACATGTCTTTTAAAAGTTCAATGAATCTCAAAAGATCTACGAGTTTCAAACCCAAGTAAAAACTTAATAAATTATATTTCGTTTTTCATGGTGGAAATTGGTAAATCGTCATTTACCTACCTTCAAATATTTTATAGCTTAGATTAAGGCATCCCTCTTCCAAGTTATAAAAATATTGTGTTGGGTCCTAGCCTTAATATTTCATATTGGTGCTATATTAAGGACTTTAAATCAACTATCTTGAATATCTCCCAAAAGATGTCTAGTTCAGACATGTATGATCATCCCAAATCTCTTGAAACAAGTTTTTCCTATATGAAGATGATGTCCCATGGAAATCATACTTCTTTCACCTCCTCTAATTATTCTCCCTAACCCACAAGTTCTTGAAAAGTTTAAGGTCACTCAAGCCCTATTGGCAAGGTCTAGGTGTGATCACATCTTGAAGATGAAGTCACATATTGACAAGTCGGGAGAGTTGGGTGTCAAAGTCTTGAGGAAGTTGGATGTTCAATCACTTTCTAAGTCACATAGTGAGTTCCTTTGGGACTCTTATGGAACAGACTATGACAAGACCCTTAATGATCTTATCTATTTGCTTGGTGCTACTAAACCAGAAATGATTTGGTGTACTAGTAAAGCAAATTTGATTAAGAAGATCAACTTCCCAAAACTTTATGGACAATGACAATGGTGACACTGGAAATCCAGAAAAGCATTCTCTTCCCAATGGAAAGGGATCGGCCATAGTCAACCCGGTTGACCAAATGGTAAAGAAAAAGGCTAAGTCTGAGATAGTCACATGTACCATTTCCAAAGGGTCCATATGTTTATATTGCCAAATGAAGGGGCATTGGTCACGAAGTTGCCAAATTTACCTAAGGATGTTAAAGTCAATAAGTTTGACTCTACTTCAGGTAAAGTCCATTGTCTAACTCTATTAAGTACATGTTGATTCTGATCGCGAAGATGGATTTAGATTGCATGGTTCGATGATCAGAATTTTGAGTTGTTACTTAAGAGTTATAATATATTGCTTAGGAATAGATAACAACAAGGTTTTCATATGAATTGTAAGGATAAGTTTTTCCGCAAAGTTTTTAAAATAAAAGGAAAATTTTGATTTTATTTATTTTAAGTATCCTTACAATGTCATTTGTGAAAAATTGTTTCTTATATGATTCCAGTAATAGCAATATTGGAAAATGGATTTGATTCTTTCGTTTGTGGTATTATCTAAATTTACCAAATAAGGAAAGATTCTCATCACCCAAGTTTCAATTTGACCGAAACTTGGAATCATGCAAGTTGTATAGTATGATGAATGAGAACTTTCAGCTTTGGAAAGTTAAGACTAATTAGGTGCACCAGTCTAGCCCACCACAAATATCTGTAAGACTATTTGTCATGATTTACTTAAGTTCAGTAAATATGGTTATACTTATAAGTTTAAGTATAAGTTTGTATCATTAGAGAAGTTTCAATGTGTGACAGAATGAATAAGAAGAATCAAAGTATGGCGGAAAGATAAAAGTTTCTCAAATCTGAAAAGATAGGAAAGTACTTTAGGATCATGTTTGTGATCATCTTAATGATTAATAAACCATATCATAATTCTTATGACTAAGAAGAGGAGTCATGAATTGTTGAAATGGTTAAATCAAGAAGATGAGTCATACTTCGTTCCAAAACAAGTCTTAGAGTCATACTCCAAGATTGTAATTTGAGTGAAACGTCTTAAAGAAGGTTTATTAACACTAGTCAAATGTAAGAGTAAAATGTTTTCTACTCGTGTACATTTGAAATTGGTAAGTTGTGATGTTTTGGATAAAACAAAGACCAACTAAGACCAATTGTGAGAAGTGTTTGTCTTGATAAAGAAGCCGCACTATCTCTTGTATATTTGGCAAGTGAGTCTTATATGTCAAGAGGACAGTGGGAGTCTTAAAGGTCTTGAAAGTCTCAAGAAATAATCAAGAATAAAACCTAAAGTTCTTCACTAGCACACAACTTGAGGTTTGTAACCTATCGTGTTGACATTTCTGAGCCTATTCAAGTTGGCTTTGCATAGGAGTTCTGAGAGTTCTCAATTGGTTGCACAGCTGCTTGGAAGCAATAGCATGCCCTTATGCTGCCAAATGGAAAGAATTTAAGATTGCACAAGTTCAGTCCATATGAATTTGGGTTTGTCATTAATCTTGTCTTGTGATTATGGTTTTCACAAAATTCACATGGATAGGAACTCATACACCATAAAAATCTAAGTGTCATAAGGTTTCTCTTTGATTCATGAAAATGATAGTGAGGAAACACTTTCACTAAGTAGATTTTTAAGTAGATAGCAATTGTGATATTTGCATTCTCAAAGTCGTTAGTGGAGCGTGTGTGGTTTACCGACACACTAACATGGACTTATGAAAAGTGGCAAAGGTCTAAACAATTGAGACTATGATTACAACATCCCTTTTCATAGTTCTGAAATTGTTTAGACATATATGTGAGCTATCTAAGATAAGGTGTATGATTATGATAAAGTCTTATCAAAGCAATCTAGTATCTGAAATCTGAACTTTGGAAAGGAAGTCAATAAAGTATTGATTTCTAGAAGTTCAGCTATTTTCTGAGTACATGTCAAAGCTAGTGGGAGCATAAGTGTTATGCTAATAATCATCATGTCAGTGGGAGCATGATAATTATGATTAGTATTGCAAGTTAGCAATGTTAATTAGAGGAAAACAAAAGTTCAGGGGTTGAAAAGTTGTTTTGCTATAATTAAGGGAGATGAGATTATACTTCATTTCAATTCTAAAAGCTTAGATTGAGGTTTTAATCGACTTTAGTCAAGGATATATATTTTAATTTTGTGTTGGAATGGCTCAACATAAGGAAATTCTATATATAGGTCTATTATTTGCGTTCTAAAATTCGGTTGTGATAACGACATCCCTTTTCATAATCTGAATTATGAGAACTTGGAAAATAGAAATAGAAATATTGTAGCAAAAGACTGGTCTAGTATCATGTATTTATGTGAAACATCATGAATCGTGTCCCATATGCTTCAGATATAGGATCGATTGCATGTGCTATAATATTCATCATTTCTAAATTTTTCCAAATGCTCATGGCATTAAGAGGGAAAAGTCTAGAATTGGATATGACTAAAATGATTAAGCAATTGTCGATGACAATCTAAGGTTTACCAAAGATTGGTTGCTTAGGGACAGTTGGAAGTATAGGGTTATTTTTGGAAGGACCATATTGACATATTCTGAAAAGAGGCAACTCTTATTCAGAAGTGATAGTCAAAATGGAATATAGAAATGTTTCAAAGTTGGAAATTATTCAATCTATGTAAGATTAGAAAACTTAATGCAAGAAGGATGTTTCCATAGAGTTGATCTCCATTGTAATACTCTATAATTGAAACAACCCAAAAATACGACCCAAAAATTTCTTTTTTCAACATAACCAAAAACCATAATTTGAGTGTCATATCATGAAACCATACATAATACATCTCAAAATAATAATAAACCATGGTACGGAAAACTGTATCATATCCATGACATATAAAAATCAGGAACTAAATCAACTCCCAGGATGAAAGCTGAAGCTGTGGTGTGTGCAATGCCATCAACCCGAGCTCCCCCCTCTGCTAGCGGAAGTACCTGAAACCAAAACTGAAACTGTAAGCACGAAGCTTAGTGAGCTCCCCAATTTACCACATACCATACAATAATATATATATCAAGCACATACTGGGGCCTTGCCCCCTCCATCGGACCGAAGTCCGAAGCTGACTGACCGGGACCTTGTCCCCTACATCGGACCGCAATCCGAAGCTCACATTAGACCGAGTCCGAAGCTGACTGGGACCTTGTCCCCTACATCAAACCTGAGTCCGAAGCTGACATCGAACCGGAGTCCGAAGCTGACCGGGACCTTGTCCCCTACATCGAACCTGAGTCTGAAGCTGACATCGAACCGGAGTCCGAAGCTGACCGGGACCTTGTCCCCTACATCGAACCTGAGTCCGAAGCTGACATCAGACCGAAGTTCGAAGCTAACTGATCATAACATAACGTATCACTTAGCATGAACACACATAATCCTGTCTGAGCCACGAAGGCTTCAAACATGCTAACTACTGCGTCGGATAAAGATCTGGATTCTACTGCTGACTAAACGGGCCGGCATTGTGGCCTTAGACCCGCTCTTACTGAAAAGGAACTCACCTCGTGAATTGGCTGCTGAGTGAATAGCTCTGAGGGCTAACTGCTGCTGCTCCGGTATCTCCCCGGCTACAAGTCCATAAACATACCAAATCAAATACTAAACACTGCACTAGGTAAAATGACTCTTTTACCCCCAGGTCAAAGTCAACTCTCAGACAAAGTCAACTCTCGGTCAAAGTCAACCCATAGTTGACCTGACTCGCCGAGTTGGGCCGCCAACTCGCCGAGTCCCTATCCTCACTCCTCGACTCAACTCGCTGCTACTCGTCGAGTATGGCATCGACTCGACGAGTACTCTCCCAATCCAAGAATTCAGACAATCTTCATCCGACTCGCCGAGTCCTATGAACAACTCGACGAGTTGTTCTTGAGCTTAAGAAGATTGCCTTGGACTCGCCGAGTTGTATGAACAACTCGCCGAGTCCCTCCATCACTGAGTCTTCTCTCAACTCACTGAGTCCACTCTCTAACTCACTGGATCCACTCGACACTGATAAAAACGATGGAATCGGGAACTCGCGACCCAACTCGCCGAGTCGTTCTTCCCGACTCGCCGAGTTGCCGCCATGCAACTGATTTTTACTCGATTTTGTTTGAATCCAACACATACAATTGGTAGATCTGAGTCCAATAAGCTGATTTACCACGTAAAGTTTCCAACTTTACGTGCACAACCTCATGAATAAGGGAAATAAGGCTAAAAGATGCATAAAATGGGTAGATCTATGATTAATATGCAAAGTAACTCCAAAAAGACAGTAGATCTGGGCTCTACAACACCCCATCATTCAGATCTAAAGATATCTCGACTTATTAAGGCATTCATGCAAACATAAGGCTTGGAACAAGCATCAACTAGATCCTAGGAGGGCTCTAATGGAGATTTAAAGCATATAACAAGAGGGGAAATCCGAAAATACCTCAAATAACTCAGATTTTCCCTTGGATCTTTGCACTACACCTCTTCTCCTTGCTCCTTGCTTCTTCTCCTTCTTCAAACCTTCACAAAATGGCACAAAACACTTAGCTCACACAAGGGTGGATTAGGGTCTTTCTCACAGTGTTCTCAGGGTGAGGGAGGCGAGAATGGGGCTATAAGGTGACTTAAATAGTGGGCAACCCGGGGATTTAGGGTTTCACCCAGACGGATGGACTCGCCGAGTCAGGGATATGGACTCGCCGAGTCCCCGGCTCACACGTGCTCGAAGTCGCGACCCTACTCGGCGAGTCAGGCTATGAACTCGCCGAGTCCCTCTAGCAAAACTACAAAATAAATACCAAGGAATTACCATACCGGACACGGGTTGTTACAATAATGTTTGTTGACAAGTCTTTGTGACTTTGTACATAATCATTACAAGAGGATCAATGCATGTAAGTTTAAAATCTAATAGATTTCGGTAAGTGGCAGGAATTTAGAATTCTTGCATTTGCAATAAGGATTTGGGATTGTGAAATGAGAATCATTGGAGTTATGTTCAATTTATTTATTTCACAAAGTAAAGATCATAGAAAACATAGTATGCATACTTGGTGTATGGCATGACTAGAGTTTAGGAAAAACATAGTGTACATGCTTGGAGCATGGGACAACTACTGTTTTTAAATTCAATTATAAAGTTGATAGCTAAAACAGTATACAATGAATAATATGTAATCATATGGTGATAAATAAAAGGTGTTTTATTTATATTCATAAGTTCTGAGACCATATTGGATTCGATTATTCTTGTGTTACAATTTGCATGTTTTGACTTCCAGAATAACTAGGTCGTTCTTCTCGAATGACTAAGCTATTCAAACTATCCACAGTCGGTCATATGTTGGAACTAGATATGAGGCAAGACTGTCATGAATCGGGTTTGTAGATGTCCAAGGTAGTGGACATAGCCAAGAGGTGCTACAACATTCATGAGTGCTCATAAGTTCTGAGTATTGGATTCAACCCACGCTCATTTGAATCACTTCATGGATTTTATCACGAGTGATCATGAAACGATAATATCTTATATTCTTCAAACCTAGAGATATGAGTTGTTATTATGCGTTAGTTGTACATTGATTGCACGAAAACGCATTGGTAACTCGATGTTATAAAACGTGCCTTTGTGTATGATTCAACAAGTAGTAGAAAAACCCGTATGTGTCGAAGTTTATCCATTCCTTTTACCTTCGGGATAAAAGCAATATCTGTGGGCCCCTCGATGATTTAATGATGACACATGTGAGTGCTTGGCCAAGCCAGGAGTGATTTGATTTGTTCAATCAGTCGGTCGTCATAAATCTGAAATCAGGAAACAACAAATGGATAGAGAGAATGATTATAATCCATGTCTCAGTCCATATGATATCTAGAATGGAGAAATATATGATCACTTATCTAATGGACAAGTCATTGACAAAGGTCAGAGTTCATCGGCAAGGTCAGAGTTTGACGGAAGTTTTTGAGAGATACGATTGCCAGACGGTTCTTGAAGTCATACGCAATAATAGTTTTAGACTTATCCAAGTGGGAGACTGTTGGATTAATGTCTAAGTCCATAACTATAATTGGTAAGACTTGACTCGACCCGGCATGGTCCATTTGGGTTGCATGGCATCATGCATTTGGATAGACTAAAATGAGAGAAATAACACTTAAGGTTTATTAATATATTATAAGTTCTAATATATTTATAGGATTATTTAATTAGTATTGATCAAGAATTAATTTGGTATTAATTAAGTGATCAACAGAAGACTAATTAAATATATAGGTTGATTGTGTAAATCATCCATACTTGTATAGTGGGCTAATGCTCCATGAATTATCAAGTTGGGCTAAAACCCATAAGATGCTCCATGGATGATCCATGGTGTATTTGAACCCATGGATCCAAGGAAATGGAAGGCCATGAAAATTAGGGTTTACCCTAATTGTAACACACTATATAAAGATCATATTGTTGGGAAAAATCGGTCACTAGAGTGAGTAAGAAAGGGCTAGCCGATTTTATGGTGTGTGGTTTTATCTCTAAGTTTTCCAAGTGCATATGATGTTGTGTGAACCATTTGAGGTGTCACACTTGGGGCACTAGGCATTCAAGCTTCATGAAGACATTCTACACCAAAGAGGTATGTATTTTATCTTGTTATATTCATTGTTTTGTATGCTAGATTAGGATAATACCTTGGATGTTCATAATTGTATGTATAATAGAGAAAACATAGATCCAAGGTATTTAGGGTTGCATGTACACTTAGGAGTGTTAGAATGCTCAAAACCCAACAAATCCTGGTGCATCTCATACGGATAGTAGTCCTCGTAGGACTTTTGGAGTTCGGCAGTCATGGTTGCGAGCATGATGCAATAGACTTTCGTAGCATCTCGCTCGTGTGCCTCGAAGGCAACGATCTCCTCGGGAGTAGAAGTGTTGACGTTCACCTCCTTGAGCTCCTTGTTAAGGACATACTCCTTGTCCTCGTATCGGTAACCATTCATATGTTCTGGATCCAATCATTTAAATTGGTCCCATCGAATATCACCCTCCCACACAAATTCATGAGTGAGAATGAGCCTGAAGAGGTTTAGCCTGAAGCGTTGTTGTTGTTCGAGTTAGACATCTGAAAAGAAAAAGACATAAAGTTTGATTAGATAAGAATTCTCAATTAAACACTCAAATGAGAAATTAGGGCTACAATCCAACAACATTATTTTTTAATTTATAAGAGGTATGTCGTAATCTAAACAACAAATAAGTTGAAGGTAAGTGAATGAAGATTCACTAATTTCCACCATGAAAGCAATTAAGTTTTAAATGTATTGAAACTCCTAGATCTTTTGAGATCCATTGAACTTTTCAATGGCATGTTTAAATCTCGATATGCCCTTCAAGTTTGTGACTGGGATACCGAGGATCACAAACAAGGTGTAAATAACCATGCAAATGTACTTGGTGCCCTCAATGTTATAGTCACCTAATCAATATGCCGGTTAGCCACACACGCTCCATTGATCTATGAAAAACATCGAGTCACCCTTTGCTACCTTTGCTAGAACCAAATTAGTGTGCCGGTTAACCACACACACTCCACTAACGTCTTGGCAAGGGTACAAAGTGTAATTTCATGGAATAGCATAATATTCACATTTTTCCTAAAGTAACTAAGATTGAGAATTTTATAAAAACATTTAGTTACTTTATTTAACCATTATACTTTCAATGAGGAATTAGTTTCCCTATCCTACCCGTTCGGCTAACGACCCTCCACCAATCAAGGAAGCGGTGAGTGAGAGTGGACACCTATTAAACTGCCATTTTATAGGCAGCAACCTTATACCCCCTTATAGATCGGCTTCATGAATGAGGCCTACTAACGGTAAGACTAGCATTTATCTTATACATATATAATAATTATACTTATAATATTATAATAGTATAGGGTGAATTTTAAACTTATAAAATTCTAGGGTTTGGAATTTAATTAATTCAAAATTAAACTTTTAATCAAAAATTTAAATTCCAAAACTTGAGGACAAGTTTTTAAAACATTTCAAAACTATCTAGATCAAAATTCAAATAATATAATTAAACAATTAATTGGTGATTATCTAATTTTGACCTAATCCATTTTCATGCAAGATAATGATCAAATAATTCAAATAATTAAGGTTTATCAAATAAGGCAATAATTATCTAATTAGATGATAAATATCTTTTATTTTGACTAAGATAATCACAAGGATTCAATAAAAATTGGATTTTATTATTCAAAAACAATTTTGGTAATTATCTCAAGTCAAAATAGGTAAAAATCCCGAAAATCCGTCGGTCTGACAGCCCAACTCGTCAAGTCCCTTGAAGAACTCGTTGGGTTCATCTGACTCGCCGAGTTGTTCTTGGGACTCGACGAGTCTGTTAGGCTGATGGCAAGAAAATCGATTTTAAGCTATGAACAAATACACCATGCATAAAATACAATAGAAACCAAGCAAGGCTCTGATACCACTGATGAGTTTTGAGCATAAGAACAATCCTATGTGCACATGCAAAACCCTAAAGCTTTGGATCTAGGTTTCTCTATGGTACATGCAAATTTATCCAAAGCTTGCAAACCCTAATCTAGCATACTATAAAAAAACTAAATCTAGATTTAATACAAGTTTAGATTATTACCTTTTGATAGTTGCAAGAATCTTCAATCTTTAAGAGCTTAGTATCACAAGAGTAATACCTCTAATGGCTTACAAACACCAAGGCAAGAAGATGATTGAGAAGAGAGGAGGGAGAGGCACAATTTCGACTATAGTAACTCTAGGGTTTCTTGGTTGGCCCAAATCAGATGCTCTAGGGGTCCTTAAATAGCTGAGCAGCTAGGGTTTCAGTCAAAACCCTAATTGAATGACTTAGGCCCTAAGCAGCTACAAGAACCTTCTGGAATAAGGCCCCTTGGACGAACTAGAGTGGGCTTCCACTCTAAATTTCGTCCCCTTTATATCCATAAGGATTCATAGCCCAAAGTTAACTATCTTATAATTGACAATTCTAGTCCCCTTTAATAATTAATCTTTTTTTGCCACAAAATTAATTATTGACTAATATTAATTAAATTATATAATTTCTCCTTTAATATATTAATCATATAATATATTAATAAACCATAATAACATCTCTCTCTCTCTCTCTCTCTCCATAAATCATCCTGTCCAGTTGCTTTGGTGAATGCAACCCAAAAGGACCATGCACGACCGAATCAACTACATACCAAATATATTTACGGACTTAGACACTAATCCAACAACATCATCGGTCATGTTCCGATTCAACCTGGAGAGGTACCAAAAGATTATGATAATTAATTAAAATTTAAGGATTTATGTATATTTAAGAGTTCATAATTAAGTAAAATTTGTGGGGAATAGCAACTTAGTTTACTATTGCTATTAACATCACAAATCCAAAGTAATATTTAATAATAAAAAAAGTAATGATTCTTTATAACAAATTAGAAATGTTATAAAGCACTGTGACAACAATTATGATTGTTAAAAGAAAAAGATCATTAATTTAGAATATTAGGAAAACAAAATACAACTATCTCGTTTGTTCTAAGGAATTTTATAAGAATCTCTGATGATGAATTAGAGTAAAGGAACTCATCCATTTAATGGCGCCTACATATGTGTTCTTTCACGGGCAAAATGGTCACTGTGATGATAATATAAAGCGTCCATGACAATAGCAATGAAAGTAATTTCTATCAGAATAGAGTATCTTAAGCATGTCATCATCCATGTAATTAAACATAACCATGAAAGTCAAAACTTGGAATGTGATCTTCCAGGGGCAAAGTTGTCACTATCATAAATCTTGGCAGAAAATTTAACATAAGCATAACACCTTTGATAATAAGTAACATGGATAATACTAATAAAAACTATAGTCTTAAATAATAAATATACAAAATATATTTTTAAAAATTTAATGAATTTGATGTAATTTATTCTTATTGAATTTCATTTTCTAACTTAAACGTGTCTTAAATATTACTAAAAGAGAAACCTTATGACATCATCTTAAATAATCTGGACCATTGATTGTATTTCAATCTTATTTTTTCCACCTTTAGATCAAATTACTGACATCATCTTCTCCATATGGAATGTATTTAATTCCAATAAATGTTTTCCAATCATCAATCAATAACTTACATTCGTTGAAATGGAATGTATTTAATTCCAATAAAAGATTTCCATATTTTACATCTTGAATTTTCAGTTATGAAAATTTTAATATGGTCAATTTTAAAAACATATTACTAACAAATCATTTCAATCAAGGCCTTAATATCAACCATTAATATAAATCCATTTATATTATTAAACCATTAATATAAAATCTTTTTTTATTAGGAAATCATTAATACCGAAAAATCATATTCAAATTATCACATACATATACGCTTCATCATTGAATCCGCGACTCACATTTATTTTCAATCGTTTCTTTTCTTCAAACCTTCTCCTACAACATCGTTAATATTGTTTATAACTGCCATCATCATTCTCTGCTATAAACATTCGCTATTGTGCGCTAGAAGGTCGGTACCTTCTTTCGCTTTTTATATTTTTTTTTCGATTATTTTTTGTTCCTATATCAAATGTATGTATTCATATATTTCGATTTTCTTTATCACAAATTACATGAAATTAGTTAACTACTTTTCTGAAACTTTTCAAATAAACATGAAAAGATATTAGGTACCTTTAACAAAACAAAAATTAACTATATTGGGAACTGACATTAATTACGAAAATTTACTTTTATATATTAGAGATGATTATGATTTTTTTTTATTTTTATGTCCTAAGAATCCGGTTAATTTTGGCATGATTTTAAAATATCATTGAAAGTATTATGTTTTTGTATATTATATCAACCTACTTTTTTATCTTTGTATAGTAACAATAAAAATTATTAATTTACACAACAAATATAGATATTTCAAATTTTGTAATATTATTATACCTTACAAAAGACAACTCCCTCCAAAATAAATTTTCGCCTGTAATTTCATCCATAATTTCAAAAAAATTAAATTTGTATTTTCTTTATATAAATTTTTTTTAATGATCCTGATTTTTTTTCTCCAAAAGTATATCAAACATTTACGTCTTAGATAATGCTGCCCTATTATAATTATTATTTCCAAAAGTATATCCGTTTAATGAGGAATTTGATATAATAAAGGAAGTGAATGTTAATTAAAATGAGATATATATTCCATAATTATTACATGAGTTTATTAAAAAAAATTAATATCAAGGTGTAAACATTAAGCATTTTTAAAGTGAAATTTCAGAATACATACAAACGATGATGTTGTACAATGAAATATAAAATTGAATAGACTGAAAAAAAAAAACACTATTAAAGCAGTCAATCTTGAAAATAACATAGTTATGAAAAATTATAAAGTAAGATAAAAATTATAAGATATTAGGAGTTTTGTAAAAAGTATATTTAGCAAAAACGTTACGATTATTAGAAAAAATAAGACCGTTAAGATTAGTGAAAATACAATATATAAACTAAATTATCACAATAGTAATGAAATCATTATTTGATATTTCATATAATTGAAAGATATATCAAATTACATTGATGATATACTAAAATTATTCAAAGATGCGCCAAAACTAATGCAAAGTTCTTGCGAACACCAAATAAATAAGAACAAACATAAAAGCTAACATTTATATTTATAATCAATTTAAAATAAACCAATCATGATTTAGAAAAGAATCTCCATTGATGATATACTAAAATTAAATCTATATAACATTTAACATTTTATAAATCATATTACATAACTTTATTTGAATAAATGAAATAGTTGTCAATATTTAATGCAATAGAAAAAACGGTATATTGGTTGTCAATATATGTTTAAATTAGGTAACATTATTATGCAAGGAACGTCTAATTAAAATGCTTATAAATATATAAATATCATAACTATATGAGACGAGGAAAGTCGTTCAACTAATAAAACAAAAATGATGTCTACAAAGAGATCTTTCAATGATTATATATATTTATCGTTTTCAATGTATTTTCTACACATTTCAATAATACCAATAACCATATATTTTTGTATAATCATTATACAATATCTATAAACGATTATATGTTTTTTATGCGTTTCCCGCGTTTAACGCGGGCTATAATCTAGTTTCTTACAAAGTAATACTTTTTTATTAAATTATTTAGTAACTAATTATGAAAAATAATGGCTTTTTGCTCAAACTTGTGGTTATTCACACACATAATTTGGAAAACATAATAAAAGGTCATTCATACAAATAATTTGATTTTTTTTTGGAGTTATGGTAGAGGTGGAAGAAATGTAAAAAAAAGGCGATAAAGCAAGATAAAAACATAACAAAGTGGTTATTTTATCTAAATCTTTAAAAACAAGTCAAAGAAACATAAAAAACAATAAACTACTTTGAAAAACCTTAAGATTAAATCTCTTTGGAAGGACATGATGTCATTTGGAATATTGATCTTTAAAGGGTAGTCAATGTCAAAACAATAAAAAAATAATTGTGTACCTGGTCTTGAGGGAACCTGATGGTAAGCGGATGTCTCTTTTCATATCTTCTAGGATATGGCACCATATGGTAATAATATCTCTCTATTTTCATATATTCTAGGATTCAGGTGACATCTAGGATTCAATAAAAGAAATTGGGTCTACTCATTGAGGCAATATCACAAACACTTGGCATGTAATATTAGAACAAAAAAAGCATTGAAATCTTACCCATACTCTTTTCTACTTCTAATCTGATTAAGTTAAATCACAGTTAAGATCCATAAACAGAAATTGAAGTAGATCATATTCATAGTAGCTATATATTTATTGTGATCTAACTTGAATCACCATGTGAAGTGTTGATATGTTCTTCTCTGATAGATGTTTCCCAATGTTTCCACTGGCATAGCTATTAATTAATGGATGTTACAAAAGATAAACTCATCAATCAAGTGAAAAGAAAACAGTTTTAGGAAATCATTTACTAACCTTAACCCCTCCAAATACAAAAGTGAAAACAGAAAACTTCACGTGGACAACGACTATTATGAAAAAAAAGATGCGTAGATGATGCAGGGCCTCCCCTGATAACTTCCGCACCTTATTCTGTGATTGGAGAATCAACAGTGTAAATGTTTGTACTCTTTATTGGATAACATTAAAGCTATATTGATTTGATTACCCTCTGAGCACAATAACCCACTGGATTTTCTTTATCTTCTAACAATTGAAGAATAACAGATGAGTTTTCTGACTTAGGATCAATCGCATTTTCTTTAGTTTTTAACGGGCAAGGAAGAAAGTGTTACATCATCTTCTCGTTCACACATATCTTAACAATCCTGTCTTGACAAACAGACAATAATATTGAAATAAATCCTAACAGCATCAATTCTGCACCAAAAAACAGTAAAATCAATCAACACATGGGGATAATACAACTCAATACCCGGTTAATGATGCCATATTAGTGCACTCGATTTATAGAATGGAAAACTCAAAATTGATGATGATTACCTTCGTTGCAGATGGAATTTGTAATCAATGTATTTGGAGGTATATATAACGTAGATAGAAGCATAGGTATCCAATTTAGTTTGGAACAGATTGTGGCTGATTTAACGGGATTGACGATATTCAAATTCAAATCATAAGATAAGGGTATTTGGAATGAAAATGCAATAGGCGGGAAAAGCAGTCAAAATCGAGTAGTGACATGTGGCAAGATGGCTAAAAATAGTGACATGCGGCGGTCTAGGGAGTGTCACTTCCATGATTAATTATGTTTTTTTCTATTTTATATAAATTTATATTGTATTGTATAAAATGATAATTTTATAAAATATCTACAAATACAAGACGCATAGTCAAACTAATTGTTGTTGTAGTTTGACTAATCATTATATCGTTATAAATTAATAAAAGAATTTCTTATCATTCTTCAATGGTTACCTTATAATTTATTTATTTTAACTTTTCATCTATGTTGTCCACGGCTTATAACCTAAGTAATCATAATATTTACCAAGTTGCATTCATAAACACACTAAAAAGATTTCCAACAAAGTTCTTTGAAAATGATATCTCCAATCCTCCGGTACTGATTCTTTGAAAATGATACCTTCATGCCAGAGAATTTCATTTCGTTGTGATTAGTTCCTTCTAATATTCGTTGTTTGCTTCTACGGTTTGCATGCACGAAGAAGAACATATCTCTCTTGGTCATATTCTTGTGGAACTTTTGTCGTCCAGTACAATCAAAACAGTGTCCGTTATTTTTTGTCTGTGATTGTTAATGACTATGGTTTTAGAAAAAAACATTGGATGATCTCTTGCAGTTATAAAACTGCAGCGCAGTAGAAACCACACCTTTCATTGTGTGGTTTAAAATTAAAACCGTAGCACTGAAAAAAAAACGTCACCATTTGAAAAATTGCACGTCATAGTTCTAACATTACAAAAACCGATTCATGATTGTTTGCAGTACGATTTTGGCATAAATTGTACTATGCTCACCCCTAGACTCGTTACCCAAATTGTGGACCGTTTTTTTCATCTGAAAATGCTATCATCGTCTCCCTCTCCAAAATAGTACTGTCGCAAATACTCTCCCGATGGGTTTTGAGAAGTTGCACCCTAGTCAGCTAGTGTTTGTTGAAATGGGCTATAGCGTCTCTGCGAAGAGATGGTGGCTCTTGAGCAATCCTATGGCTTTAACAGTCCAGCCAACATAATAGCAACTGCTGGGAACATCGAAGCTCTTAATCGTGTCCTTGGTGACCATTTTACTAGAGGCACCCTCAAGGTTAAAACAATTTTCTTTCATTTCATTGATTAGTTCTTATGTGTCCCTGGATATAATGATAATTTTTATTGATTATTTTACACATTCCGATCCAGATTGTGAATCCAATTTCGACTTTAACATCAACGAGTCATATTCAGTGTAATTTGTTTTAATTACTGAAACATTTACTAAGCAATTGTATCCAAGTGTATAAATCAGATAATAAAAAAATTAATGTTCCAAGAAGCACAAACATTGGAGGATTAATGGACTATAACGACGTTTTCGACTTTTATCCTAATCTATATGTTCCTTACAAGTTAAAATAGCAATTTTTACACAAGAGCAAAATTGTAAAAGTACTCTCACATTGACAACATTAGTCGGAGTTGCATTAATTTGTTGATAATAAGATAATAAATCAGGTGCAAAGTAATATATAGCATTATGCCAAGCTCCTCTCCCCTATTTATTCATTTTACTTCTACAAAGACTAAAATGGAAACAATATCTAGCATCCAAAGTTAGGATGCTTATTTCTTTAGTAGATTTTTGCAATATTGTGTTTCTTTACTTTTGTTTAATTTTAATTTACATGAAAATCTTAGTTTGTAGACACCACACATTCAGGATTCATACTTGTTTATGGCATCTTAGTTTGGTGCATGCCTCTAGACATATTTTCGTATCATAGCCATAATTTTTTTTACCAAGGGGGGAATTAATGTTAGTTTAAGGTTCATTGAGTTGTGTCTGTCTTTTATTAAAAAAAAAAATAGCAGTTTAATGGTTGTGAAAAAACGTTTTTTCAATTGTTGGTCTTAGATACATATCTCTTACATAAATAAACAAAGTCAACATTAGCTGAAATGGTTAAGGTATTTATTTGACAATCAAATTCATAAAATGTAGATCTAACGATCAAATATCATATATGCATCAATAGTATTCATACATGCATCAATGGTATTCATATATGCGTCAAAGAAGAAGGAATAATTTTCCCTATACAATATATTCTTTCTATATAATATAATATTATATATCTAACAACGTGTGTATATATAATACCTTGAACCAAAAAGAACCTATGCATGCATATGTATAATTAATACCTAGCTTGCACCACCTAACACATTAATTGCTGACTTGCGATGCAACACCTTTTCTCTTGTGATAGATTGTCAAAAGGATGTCTCTAATGTAGGTGACGAGTTTCCGAATTGAGTTCATGTGGATATATGTTCCAAGTGAAATCAGAAGGCGGATACATTTGTATGCTATGATGGGTATGAGGAGTAAAGCTATAATTGAATCCAGAATCCACATGAGGTTTGGAGGGACCACCAACACCAAAACCAGTGAAAGAAGTGCGTAAATTACTGAAAATAAAGCACTACTCACTAAGATCTTAAAATAAACAGTTGGAGAAGATAGTCGTCCCATGTCTGAATACCTGTCTGTATAATAACCCAGGATCGAATAAGTCACTAAAAAAATAGTTATTGAAGCCACTGACAAGTATATAGAGAATATATGAGTTTCAAAAAGATGTTCCGTTTGAGATTGATATTTCAACCGAAGGAATCCAATCAACACAGTATATACTGCTATAAGCATCCCCACCGGCGCATAACGCAACGCATTTAGACAAGTAAGAAACCTAGCATGTAGTAATAAAAACAAGATTTAATAATCAGTTCATGATTTGCAATATGACAGAGAGTACACAAACAGAGTGTTAAAATAACCAACATATATAGTTCAAACTTAACATTTGGTTATTTTTATCTAACTTAAGTCATTTTAATATTACACGGATTGATTGCTAAAAGCTCAAAGTCAGTTGCTCTAGCTAGGAGAAAAATTAGGGTGTGCAAACAATAACAGATCAAAAAATGATTCAACAGGTATCATAAATCAGAATATATAATTCTGCGTGTCTGTTCCCATATATATCTTATAGTGTATAAAAGATATTTGTTAATCACAAAATACTCTCTCTGGGTCTTCGTCTAGGGTTTAATTTCTCTGAAACCGTTTGTTATTTTCTTCAGTGTCTTAGTTTTAGGTTTTATAATAGAGAGTCGGGAGTAATTTCTAGTGAGGATCTGGATTGCTTTGTATTTACATGGTAATGTGTTGATTTAGTTAATAAAGTTGAAGTTCTTGAGTTTTTCACACGGAGGCTATGCTATGTCTACATAACAAACCCTAGCTAATTGTACAGGTGTATAAAGCTATACATGTGATTTAAAGCTATACATCTGATTTGGGAGATAGATTGGTACACAACAAAATTTCTCTATACACAACAATTTGTGCTTTAAAATATTGTATTATACAACTCAATCAATCATAAAATGTTGTGTGCGAATAAAAATTGTTGTGTACAAATCACTTCCCATGTGTTATTTTGTAAAATAAAACTACAACCATTTCCATTTGAGAAAACAGACTTGTTGACATCGTCAAATAGAGTAAACAGTTTTGTTATTCAATCAGAGATTAATAAAAAAAAAAAATGAAACATGCAATGAAATCAACTTACCAAGATGGACATGGAGATGCAGTTTGAAGCGGTTCTACTGGAAGTGGCATGGAAATGGAAACCTCTCTGGTTGAGTTTCTTCTCTGGTGATCCTTGGAGTAATATTATTGTCCATGGAGAACAGTTTTGTAGAGCTATCTTGTTTTCAGAGATGTAAGATTATAACGAAGTAGACGACTAGATGTGGTGCTTCTAACGAATATGTGCTTGTTTGCAACATTAGTGCTATATACGCATGGTGGCATGGTGCAATTTTCCTAAATCTTGGAGGGTTTTTTAACATCTTTTAGATAGGCGTGCTTGTCAATTAATGGGAGAATATGACAAATTAAATTATTCTCTAATGGATGAATATAACAAATCAAATAATCAATTTTTTTTTTATTATATGCAAGAAATTCATTTAATGTAAAATTGTGTTGAGGAATTATTTCAAAAATACCCATTAGTGACAAAATGAGACTGGTAGACCATTCTTTCCCATACCGTGTAATTATGTGTTTTGAATTTGAATCTTATTGCTAAGATCTAAAATATGCAAGAGTGAAGAAAAAAACGGTCTGAGTAGAGATCGGAAATTAAGGACTGGACGTGTGGCAAAATGTATATGTTTTGCTCTTTGGTCTAGGACGTTATGCGAATCAAATAAACAAGAAAGGCTTGTTCATATATATTTTTGGGTTAGTTTAACGAAACAAACAAATTAACGTGGACACAAAGTCAAACAAATTTTCCTGTTGGTTATCTTTTATCTGAAAATTTATTTGTTTGTTTTGGTTCATTCGGATGTTACTTAATTAAACATAAACAAACAAAAATGAGCATAAGTAACACAAACAAAAGAGCATAAATTACATAATCATTCAAATAGGTAATTGTACAAAAATAAAATATTTATTAATAAATCTTAAAACATAAGATATCAAAATTCTAAAAATAACTTAAAAACAAAATCTAACAAAAAGATAAGTTTAATCAAAATGTAAAGCACTATTGCGAAATAAAATATTTAAGTGACTAAGTGAATAATTTCTATTATATAAAAAACATAAGATGAACAAAATGTTATCTTTATTACTTCGTTTGCAATTGAAAATGTTTGGTCTATAAAACATAGAAACCTTATTGGATGTAACCGATAATATGTAGCCAAATGAATTGGACCTTATTAAGATTAAATAGAAAATTTTTTAAAGTTGTTTATATCAAACTGCTATGTTTGATGGGATAGCTGAAAAATAATTGTAATATGTAAAATAACATTTAAGAGCTCATGAAAGATCTAGTTATTTTAATAATTTAATAGTGTATATATCTAATATATCTTTTAAACAAACTTAATAAAGTTTTGTAAGCTTTTTAAAGAATAACTTATAAGTTTTATTTGTCAAACATAACATCTAACATCTTTGTTATTATACTCTAACTCCATTATTTTTCTATTTTTTATTATTAAAATATAATTTGTTAAAAATATATTTAATTACAAAATTTAATTTTAATTTTTTTTCCTATAAAATATATTTTTTAAAAATAGACATTTAACCCAAGGGATAAAGCTTATACAATACGCATGAATGAATATAAGTACATAACACATCTAAGGCAAATCAATTGTACATGTAACGTTTAGCCCAACTAATGTTTTTTTTTAATTGTTAAGGGTTAAATGCAAGACTTAAAAACACAATTTTACTAATTTATTTATTAGAGTATTATAATTACATTTCTTTCTATTAAGAGATTGTAGTATAAAATGTTTAACCAATTAGTAGCAATGTCATACAGACAACAAACAAGTCCAAACTCTTTTCAATCCCCATGTGGCCATGTCTTTCTACGAGATTTTAACTTTAATTAAAAAAATTGTTTTCCAAATTTGTTCCTGTGTTTCTCGTAAAATCATTTATTACTACTAGAAACATGGGTTTTAGCGACGGATGAATCCGTCGCTATTTCGTCACTAGAGGTCTTTTGCGAATCCGTGACAGACTTACTCCATAGCCAAATAAATAGTGGCTAATGGCTTTGCAAGAGATTTAGCGACGAACTTGACTTTCCTTGCGACGACTTTGGCGACGGAATATCCATTGCACATTGCTCCCTTAATACCGTTATTTTAGGACATCAGCGACAAAACTAAATAAATATTTCGTCGCTAATCCCTTGCAAACCTTATATCTGTCTTTTTATATTTTGTCGCTAATCCCTAGCAAACCTCTATACCTGTCTTTTTTATATTCTGTTGTTGATCCCTAGCAAAATTCAGATGTGATTTTTTTTATTTCCGTCGCTGATCCCTCGCAAATATATAATATTAATTTTTTATTACAAATCTAAAACAAAAAAAAAATACTAAAAACATCAAATAATTATACAATCCCAAACTAAGCAATAATAAAATACTAAAAACATCAAATAAGTATACAATCCAAAACCAAACACTAATATTAAAATACCAAAATGAACTATCAAATTTTAACAAAACATCCAAAAACATCATCTAACATCCCAAAATACGACCCAAAATTTTTTTGTTTTAATAATACTAAAAATCATATACCGAATGTCATATAATAAAAACTTTACGTCAAATATATCGCCATAATAAAATGTCGTATCAAAACTGTATCAAATCATATCTAAGTATCTGAACAAACTCCCAGGATAAAAAGCTGAAACTATGGTGTGTGCGATGTCATCATCCCGAGCTCTTCCCTTTACTTGCGGAAGTACCTGAAACCAAAACTGAAACTGTAAGCATGAAGCTTAGTGAGCTCCCCCAAACTACCACATACCATACAAATATATAAACAACTACTAGGCCTTGCCCACTGCATCGGACCAACGTCCGGAAACTACATCGGACCGAAGTCCGGAACTAACTAGGGCGTACCTTCTGCATCGGACCGAAGTCCAAAAACTGCATCGGACCGAAGTCCGGAACTAACCAGGGTCTTGCCCTCTGCATCGGATCGAAGTCCGGAAACTGACTGGGACATTGTCCCCTGCATCGGACCGAAGTCCGGAACTAACTTCATCAGACCGAAGTCCGAAACTATCTGGGACCTTGTCCCCTGCATCGGACTGAAGTCCGGAACTACTGAACATAGCATAGCATAAACATATCAACTAGCATAACAACATATACTGCATACTGCATCGGGCCATAGCACGGAATACTTAACACATAAATCCTGTCTAAGCCACGAAGGCATCAAACATACTAATTACTGTATCAGACCGAAGTCCGGAAACTACTGCTATCTAAACGGGCCGGCATTGTGGTCTTAGACCCATTCCTACTGGAAGGAAACTCACCTCGAAAGCTGGCTGCTGAAAATCTACTCGGGAACTGTCTGCTGCTGCTGCTCCGGTCTCTTCCGGCTATAATTCCCATAAACACACTCAATCAAATACTGATAACTATACTGAGGGTAAAATGACTATTTTACCCCTGGTCAAAGTCAACCTCCTAGTCAAAGTCAACCTCCTGGTCAAAGTCAACATACAGTTGACCTGACTCGTCGAGTTGGGCTGCCAACTCGTCGAGTCCCTGCTTCTTATTTATAATTCCTGCCCGCTACTACTCGTCGAGTTTGGCATAGACTCGACGAGTTCCTCTTCGATGCTAATAATCAGTTTGTCTTCATCTGACTCGCCGAGTTGTATGAACAACTTGTCGAGTTCTCCTTCATCATAAGAATACTCTGGTCTGTGACTCGTCGAGTTGTATGACCAACTCGTCGAGTCTATTCCTGAGACAAGAAGATTGCCCTGGACTCGCCGAGTCAGGGCATTGACTCGCCGAGTCCCTCCATTACTGAGTCTGACTTCTGACTCACTGAGTCCACCTCTAACTCACTGGTTCCACTCGGAACAACTCAAAAGAGGAAAATCGGGGACTTGCGACTCGACTTGTCGAGTCTGATGAAAAACTCGCCGAGTCGCTCGCATGCAAACACTATATAGTCAATTTTGATCGATTCCAACGCATTCAACTTATAGATCCGGGTTCTTAAGGTTGGTTTCACACGTAAAGTTTCCAACTTTACGTGCATACATGCATCAATGAGGGTTTAAAGGCTCTAAATCAACTAAAAGTGTAGATCTATGGCTTTCATACGAAAATGGTCCCATAAAGGCAGTAGATCTGAGCTTCTAGAGCTCAGACATAGGTAGATCCGATGGCTATCCATATCTATATGTTCTCTATACCACTACCAAGCCAAGAAATGGTTCAAAATGACTTTATTGTGGTTTTTAATGGAGATTCAATATGGAAACAGTAAAGGTTCGAGTTATACCTCAACAAACTCTGAATTGGACTCAAGATCTTTGTTCTTCTCCTTCTCCTTTGGTCCTTCCTTCCTTCTCTTCTCCAAACTTCAAAGGATTACACAAGAACACTCAAATTACTAGAAAAATGGCTAGGGTTTCGAGAGGAGTATTCTAGGAATGATGGAGGCTGATTTAGTTCTCAAAAAGTTGATTAAATAGGGTGCAAACCCTTGAAATTAGGGTTTCATCCAGACTGGCGGACTCGCCGAGTCCCAGTATATGGACTCTTTGAGTCGCCCACTTAAAATGTGTCTGATTCCCGTCTCTACTTGACGAGTCAGGCTACTAACTCGTCGAATCCCTCTTGAAAACTGAAAAATACATATTTAAATAACGTACCAGAATTGGGACGTTACAACTCTCCCCCACTTATCTCAGACTTCATTCTCGAAGTCTGCTATTGTTGATTCTGAAAGCAACTTTGGGTAATGCTCCCTCATCTCCTCCTTTACCTACCACGTCCACTCAGACCCCTTCCGGTGCTGCCACTGCACCTTCACCAACTGTACCACCTTGTTGCTCAAGGTCTTCATCTTCCGATCCAAAACCGCTATGGGTCTCTCAATATAATTCAGGACGCTATCAACTTGAATATCCTCCAAGGATAAAACTGCTGTCTCATCCACTAAACACTTCCTCAACTGAGAAACATGGAAAGTGTTGTGGATCTGGCTAAGCTCTATCGGAGATCTAACCGATACGCAACCCGACCCAATCTAGCCAAAACTCGAAAAGGGCCAATAACCTGGGGCCCAACTTGCCCCTCTTCCGGAACCTACCCTTCCAGGGTGATACCTTCAGTAGGACCATATCGCCCACCTGAAACTCCAAGTCTGAACGCCTCCTGTCGGCGTAACTCTTCTGCCAACTCTGCGTAGTCTGCAGTCTACTACGAACCTGCTGAATCAACTCTATCGTCTTGAGCACCACTTCGGTGCTCCCGATGACTCGCTGACCGACCTCACCCCAACAAATCGGGGTCCTGCACTTCCTATCATAGATCATCTCGAAGGGAGAGCGGTCAATACTGGCGTGGTAACTGTTGTTATACAAAAACTCCGCTAACGGAAGATACGTATCCCAACTGCCACCGAAGTCTAAAACACATGCCCGAAGCATGTCCTCGAGAGTCTGAATAGTCCTCTCGCTCTGCCTGTCCGTATGAGGGTGGAAAGCGATGCTGAAATGGAGACGAGTACCCATCTCGTCTTGAAACCGTTTCCAGAATCTAGAAGTAAAACGGACGTCTCGGTCTGATACTACCGAAACAGGCACTCCATGCCGTGCCACTACCTCGCACACGTAGATATCGGCTAGCTTCTCGGCCGATATGCTCTCCTGGATAGGTATAAAATGCGCGCTCTTGGTCAACCGATCCACGATGACCCAAATCGAATCCATTCCACGTGCGGTCCTAGGAAGCTTAGTGATGAAATCCATGGTGATATCCTCCCATTTCCACACTGGAATGTCTAACGGATGCATCTTGCCATGGGGCCTCTGGTGCTCTGCCTTGCCTTCCTACAGGTCAGGCATCTCTCCACATACCAGGCGACATCCCGCTTCATACAGGGCCACTAATAATCGGGTCGAAGATCTCTATACATCTTCATCGCCCCTAGGTGGATGGAAAATTGAGACTTATGAGCCTCGTCCATCAACACTTTCCGTACTCCGCCCCAGTACGGTACCCAAACTCTCCCATGAAGGGTCAACAATCCTCGACTGTCATAGTGTATCAACGTAAATTTTCAAAAAAAAAATTTCATTTTTAAAACATACATTTACTCATAAAATAATGTCAAAACATATTGTATCAAATGTTATCATCACAAAACATCTCCCTAGAATCTCAAACATAAACTCCACAAGTGTGTGTGTGTGTGTACGAATCATGCTGGCGCCTTCCCACGCTCATCACTGGTACCTGAAACACATAACACAACAACTGTAAGCACAAATTCTTAGTGAGTTCCCCAAAATACCGCATACAACACATACGCCACTCGAGGCTATAATATGACCTTCCGGTCGATGTGTCTCAGCGGGCCCCTCCGGTCCCATAGCTCATTGGACCCTCTGGTCCCGTCATAGCTCGTTGGGCCCTCCAGCCCGGTCTGTATCGTTGGACCCTTCGGTCCGGTCTATAACATCATACAACATACATCTAACACATAACACATAATCTCATACATAACACATAAGACCCTCTGGTCCATACAATATACCACTCTAGGTAACGTATAGTGAGAAGACTCACCTCGGTGTCTCGGTAATATCTGACTCGGTAGAAATGTGATCTAGCCTCCGCCTAATCACATAAAGTAAATACTCTCATAAATACAACTGTACTCAACCCTAAAAGTCAACAAGGTCAACGGTCAAACTTTGACCCGACTCGTCGAGTGCACTAGGGCGACTCGGCGAGTCTACACGTGTCCACTGATTCTCTTAGTCCCTCTCTTGGCACATCGAGTACTTCCCCTGACTCGACGAGTTCCACCTGGCATGAATCGCGGGGCCACCCTGACTCAACTCGTCGAGTCTCAAGAACAACTCGGCGAGTTCCGCCTTGAACTCCAGTCCCCCTGACTCTCCCTGACTCATCGAGTTATTCCCCAACTCTGCAAGTCCACTCACTGAGTGATTTACGGGAAACCCTCATCCTACTCGCCGAGTCTGTTCTTCAGACTCGGCGAGTTCATGCCATGCACAAACTCCACAGGCCTCCTGAGGTTAGATCTGTGCGATACATTCATAGATCTGGCCTTCCCAAGCATGATAATCACGTAAAGTTCAAACCTTGACACTCATACAACATCAAAATGGTCTAACTTGGTGATTTAACCCCAAAAATGACATTCCAAGCTCATGGCTCCCAAAATGACTCATAAAGCTCCAAGGATTAAGGTCTATGGACGTCTTTGGGTCCAGATCCAAGACATAAACTCGAGAAGGGACCAAATGCTCCACTTAATCAACCTCTAAAAGGGTTAGAAAACCCTAACACTAAGAATCAACACCAAAACTGAAGAAGGTCCGAGAAAAATACCTCAATACAATCTCTATGAACTCAAAAATCACCAAAATCGCACCTCCTTCAGCCTCCTCTTGCCTTGGTCACTTCCTTCTTGCAAAAACACCAACAAAAGGATCAAGAATGGCCTCTCCTTCCTCACAAACACTCGAGATCTCTTTGGGTTTCTCTCTGGGGGTTGGTGGCCGAAAATGACGGCCCTAAGGGCCTTTAAATAGGTCCCAAACCCTGGAAATTAGGGTTTCATTAAACAGCGTGGACTCGCCGAGTCCACTCATGAACTCGCCGAGTCCACTCATGAACTCGCCGAGTCCAGCTGTGAACTCGCATCCGAATCCGCGACCATAATCGGCGAGTTTAGACACCAACCCGCCGAGTCTTCTCACAACTTTCAAAAATAAGAGAATAAAATATAATACCTGGGAATCCGGATGTTACACATAGTCAAAGGAAGCTACTCATCCCACGATCCTCTCACACTTCTGCCTCTCCTCCTTGAGGCCCTCGACCTGTTCCTCTCTGATATGCTCCAACAATTGAGTAATCACTGTCATCCTCAGACATATATCCTTGATTGGGGCCACTGCCGCCTTGCGGCTCAGGACGTCGGCCACTACGTTGGCCTTCCCGGGTGATAAAGGATCTCACAATTGTAATCCTTCAACACATCTTGTAACACCGTAAAAGTTTAAACAATTTTTCACATTTTCAAAACACATTTCCATTCATAATTATTATAAAATCTCAATTTATCACATCTCAATTCATAAAACATCTCAATTCATTGATCATGTCGGCGCCTTCCCACGATCGTCACTAGTACCTGAAACACATAACACAAAACACTGTAAGCATAAATGCTTAGTGAGTTCCCCAAAATACCACATATAACACATATTAGCCACTCGAGGCTATAACTCTATGGGCCCTTAGGCCCTAACTCTGTGGACCCCCTTGTCCTAGCTCTGTGGACCTTCCGGTCCTAACTCTGATATACACATAGCATAAATCACATAGAAATAATGCAGTGCAACACATCACATAAATAGCATACAAGATACTCTATCATATAACTCTGGTTACCTACTCAAGGTAAGGTATAGTGAGAAGACTCACCTCGGGTGTCTCGGTAAATATCTCGCTCACGTATACACTGATCTAGCCTCTGCCTAAACACATAAATAATCATCTCAATCAATAAAAGCTCTCCAGGCTAGACTAAACTCTCGCATGTCCTCTAACAAGGCTAAAAGACCATTTTACCCTTCAAACGATCCACTAGTCCAATTGTTGACCAAACCCTAAAAGTCAACAAAAGTCAACGGCCAAACCTTGACCAAACTCGTCGAGTGCACAAATGTGACTCGGCAAGTTTATGCGTGTCCTCCTCACCCCTGGTTCTCACTTGACTCACTGGGTCAACCCTCCATTCTTCAAAATCGTCACTGGTCGCGAACCGTGGGACAATCCGACCCTACTCGGCGAGTTCAGTCGTGAACTCAAGACCTCTAAATCCCCAATGACTCACCGACCTGAGGTCATACTCAAATGACCTCCTGAGGTTAAATCTGTTCCTCCTATCCATAGATCTAGCTTCTCTATAGCTTATAATCATGTAAAGGTCGGACCTTGGACACTCATGCATGGCCCTCTATGTTCATTTTGGTGAAATCCCTCATTTCACAACAACCCTAATTCATAGCTCCAAAGGAAAGGCATAAAGTAGAAAGGAAGAGACTCTCTGGACCTCTTTGGGTCCAGATCTATGAATGATTTCACCATGGGACCTCGCTTACTATAGATCCAAGT
The DNA here is from genome assembly GCF_051521515.1 of Lactuca serriola. Lineage (NCBI taxonomy): Eukaryota > Viridiplantae > Streptophyta > Magnoliopsida > Asterales > Asteraceae > Lactuca > Lactuca serriola. The sequence continues at coordinate 11,442,188 of NC_136414.1, read as the reverse complement.
TAAATAGGGTATTCATAGGTTCTAGACCAAAGTCCGATGTCGAGGCAAGCCCGAAGTATGTTTATATGATGGTATGTTTTTGGAATAGGGTCCGATGTCGTGGCAAGTCGGAGGAAGGTTTACATGTTGCATGTTAGATTATATTTGTTGTCTTTGTGATACTTGTATGTGCCTGGTAGGGAGGTGAGTGTGGGCGAGGTCCCGTATCTCATCACTAGCTGAGTATGGATAGGGTTCCATGTCTCAATATTAGCAGAGTATGGACGATGCTCATGATAGGAGAAAAGTGAGTGTGGGCGAGGGCCCGTATCTCACTATTAGTAAGAGTGTGGAGGGGTTCCATGACTCATCAATAGCAGGACAAGGGCGAGGCCCAAGTTAGGCAAGGACTTAGAACAGGAGTACAGTTAGAGTAAGTTCAATTATGTACTAGCATCTTATTTGATTTTATATGTATAGCGGGTGAGGCCCAGAGATAGGCGGGGCCTAAGAGAAACATATATGTATACCAAGCGAGGCTCAATGTCTGCCGGGGCCTGATGTCGGACGGGGCCTGATGCCGAAGCGAGTCCGATGTCAGGAAAGTTCCGATGCAGCGGGCGAGGAGCCGAGTATGTGATTATGTGTATGGTATGTGGTAGATTGGGGAACTCACTAAGCTTCGTGCTTATGGTTTTCAGTTTTGGTTTCAGGTACTTCCGGTAGCGGAGGGAAGAACTCGGGATGACTGCATCGCACACACCGAGAAGTTTAGCCTGAGATGTTTTACTCTAATAAAATAAGCATGTTTTGAAATGATACTCTGATTAGATATAACGATGAAAGAAATGACTTGATAATTATGGTTTGATTAATGAATTAAAAATGAAATTTTTGGACTGTATTTTTGGGATGTTTCACCATACCACTTGTACGTGCTAGAAATGCCTTATTAAGGGTAAAGTTTCCAACTTTACCCATTTATAATCCATCTTAATGGGTTTAGCCCAAACCCTACTTCTTTAGGTTATAAATCTTTGTCCAAAAGCCTTATTTATTTTGTAGGGTTATGAATTCCTAAACTTCAAAGAACGAGTTAGAATACACATATGGCGCTTCAAAACAGAGAAAAACTCAAAAAAAGAAAGCTTTGAGTTGTAAATCAAATAATAATACATAGAAAGCCAGATGGTGAGTTAAGCAAAGACCAACTTTAAACACTAAATCTTATTTTGTCTCACTGACATTAGTCTCAGTCTTTCAATGGAAAACACAGTACAATTTATCTGTGTTTCTTATCATGTGTTACAAACGGGCCCTTATGTTAATCATCCATCCTCACTTTCTCCGTTCACTAACTCGGGTCTCAATTTAGCTGAGAGTCCTTTTGCCAATATCTCCTCATCATACTTTCTAGCCATATCAATCATACCCTTGTCCACCAAAGCATCAATCAAAGCATGATTTTCCATCTTGCCTCCCTCTAATTGGTCTTTTTTATTTATTAAAAAAAATACCGAAATGTGGCACCACTCCTTGGGTGTGGTATGAAACCACACTTTTGTGGTAACGGATGAGGTGACGTCTATATGTCATTGCGGTTTCATGATGGAGTGCGGCACCACTCCCTCCAACCTTACTCGTGACCTAAAAACGGTTTTATTAAATAGTGCTAAACGTAACATTGTAAATTGAAGTATTTGCAACTATCTCTAATCTTAATTGTTTTTTTTCCCAAAAAAGAAACACTGTAATTCAGGTTGCAATATTCCTATTTCAAGACAATCAAACACTCACTTTAAGAAAAATAATATCAAAACTCAATATCAAAATCAAAAGGAAAAGAAGGTTGTAAAACAGAAAGATCAGAAAGAAAACATAGTGCACATGACTTAAAATAGATATTTATCTAATGTTTAGATTTCAAAACCTGTAGTCAAAATAATCTTTATCTGATTTTAAACAAAATATAATAACATTTCAGCAGTTGGCATTGAAAAGAAAACTTGGAAGTTAGATTTGATAATAGCAATGAGAGTTTTGATAAAAACGTAAATGAAGAAAATTTTATGAGGCCCAAATGTCTAATTGTTTTTTCTTTTGAGTAATTTCCAGGTTTATCCGAATATACCCGATCCGAATTAAAACTCAATCCACCCAAACCCGAATACCCGAAGTGCAATATAAGTCGAATATTGATTATTATTATTATTATTATTATTATTATTATTATTATTATTATTATTATTTTTCAAAACCCGAACTATCCGAAACTCGAAAGTTTTGACGTGTAATTTGTTGATTTAGATTCAGTTGCTTTGGGATAAGGTTTAATAATTGTTTATTGTCTAATATTAAAATTTTTTTCTTTTCAAATTTTGATGGTGTCATGTTATATGATTTTAGCCCTTAAACGAATTAAAGCATATTATAACCTTAAATGATCAAGCAGCAAAGATGATATCACGCAGCATCCGTAATTTTAATGCAATAATATATTGAGATGTTTACAGAATATTTATTTTGTAGGGTTATGAATTCCTAAGCTTCAAAGAACGAGTTAGAAGACACATATGGCGCTTCAAAACAGAGAAAAACTCAAAAAAAGAAAGCTTTGAGTTGTAAATCAAATAATAATACATACAAAGCCAGATATTGAGTTACGCAGAGACCAACTTTAAACACTAAATCTTATTTTGTCTCACTGACATCAGTCACAGTCTTTCAATGGAAAACACAATACAATTTATCTGTGTTTCCTATCATATGTTACAAACGGCCCCTTATGTCAATCATCCATTCTCACTTTCTCCGTTCACTAACTCGGGTCTCAATTTAGCTGAGAGTCCTTTTGCCAACATCTCTTCATCATACTTTCTTGCCATATCAATCATACCTTTGTCCACCAAAGCATCAATCAAAGCATTATAAGCAAATTCATTTGGACTCAAACCATGATTTTCCATCTTCTCCCAAACTATAAAAACCGGTCTCAGAAAACCCCATCTCCCAAATTTCTTTATAAGCAATACGTATGTGTCCATTGTCGGACATACACCACTCTCAATCATCCTATCAAGCATTGCAAGAATCTCATTCGGCTTCTCCAAACACCTGAAAATGCAATGATAAGTGATCACATTGGGTGCACATCCTCTCTTAGACATTTTATCGAGCACCTTATATGCCTCCTTAACCCTCCCATTTTCACACAGAAGTTTAACGATTGTATTGTAAGTTACAACATTTGGTTCACAGCCTAATTCCAGCATCTCACGACCAAGATGAACAGCCACATCAACACCCTCTGAAACACCGATTGCACGGATAACAGTGTTGTACGCCACCACATCCAATTTAATCCCTTTCTTCTTCATCTCTTTATACAGCTTCACAGCCTTCCATGGCTTCCCACTCTTGCATTGAATGTCCATGTAAATTGAATAAGAAAACAAATTTTTACTAATTCCATCTTCATCCATCTGTCCCCAAAACTCTCTACATTTAGACCACCACCCCATTTTATACCACCCACGAAGAATCATGTTATACACTTTAGTACCCATCTCAAAAGACGCAATCTTTTCTTTATTAAAGTTCTTATCTTTACCTAAACATAACTCTTCTGCTTCGATTACATGTTTATACTCACACAATGCATCTATAAGATTCAAGAACGACGTCTCATCTTTTAAATTAAATTCTCCTAATTTATCATATGTACTGATTGCTTCTTGAACAAGGTGTGCGGAAACATAACGCTTAAACATTACACGAAATGTAGTATGGTCTCTCTCAGGCATTTTATCGATCAGTTGCCATGCAAGATCATATTCGAAAAACTTACCCAATATATCAATCATGTGATTATACGTTTCCGTTGTGTGTTTGAATCCGTATTCCGATTCAACCCAATTGAAGAACTCCATAGCGCGTTTCCAATCGTTGCTGTAACATGTTAGAGTTTCGAGGATAGTGGTTCGGTTGACTATGTGTCCTTCTCGTACCGAAAGATTTTGATCTGTGTTTGATCTTCTTGAGGTTTGATGATCGGTGAACGAGATGGGTGTAGGATTTTTGGGTATGGAAGTGTGAAATTGGAGTAAAAATGAGGGTCGGATCTTGGAAACGAGGGAGGAGAGATGGCTGGGAATCAACGGCTTCATTGTATTGTATGTTTTGACTTTTCAACGGTAGAGTTTTCTATATGATTTTCAAGGGCATAGTTGTCATTTTGACGGAATTAAGGTGTAGTAATTTTGTAGAGATGACTCTATAGTTTATAAATGATTTATATAGTTTACTTCATTAATGTTAAGCTAAACAACTATTATTTACTTCATTAATGTTAAGCTAAACAACTATTATTATTCATATTGTTTTTTTAAATTTTATTATTTAACCTCATACTTCTAGTAGTTTTCAATTGAGAAAATGACTTACCAAGGTAATTAACTTTTTTGTATGTTCACATATAGGTAATTATCTTTTTTTTTTTTTTTTTTTTGTATATATCTAGGTAACAAACTTGTTGGAAATGTTCATATATAACCATTATGACCTGCTATAGCAGTTTAAATCCTAGATGTGAACATTTTCAACAAGTTCGTTACCTAGACGTATGCAAAAAAATAATTACCCAAATATGAATAAAACGAAAAGTAAAGTAAATTACACGAATGGTCCATGTGGTATGGGGGAATTTGTGTTTTTTGTCTCTAATTTATTTTTTTTTAACTTGGATGGCCCCTAGTGTTTATTTTTATTGCGTGTTTGGTCCCTGTTTTATCTAAAAAGAATATTGTGTCCTTATTAATTTATTTTTTATTTAATTTTCTTATTTATGTTTTTATTTTTTACATATTAAAAAAATTAATAGACCCCACATATTTGTATCTCCTCGGATGATCTTTACTGTTTATTTTTTAATTAATTTATTTTTTAACTCGGAGAATCCCTACTGTTTAATTTTGTTACGAGTTTGGTCCCTATCTTACCTAAAAAGACTATTGTGCCTTTATTATTATTATTTTTTAATTATGTGTGTATACTTTATATATTTAAAAAAAAATTAATAGACCTCGCATATCTGTATCTCCATACAATCTCATCTCTCATCATCCTCAACTTCTATTTATTTTCCATCTTTAGTGATATCAACGTATTCACCATCCCTTTTTTTTTCGATCTTCAACTCCATCGATTCAACACCACAACCAATAAAGATGAAGAAACAGTAGGTTATGGCGTTGGTTCGCCAGAGTTGAAGTACCAAAAAAAAGAAGGATGATGAAGACGTCGATGTCACTAAAGATGGAAAAGAAATAAAAGTTGGGGACGATGAGAGATGAGATGGTGACCGGTAAGTCCCAAATTAAATTTCTCAAACGTGGTTTCAGGTTTATAGTGAGGAGATACAGATATGTGGAGTCTGTTAATTTTTTTAAATAAATCAAAAATAAATACATAAATAAGAAAATTAATTAAAAAATAAATTAATAAGGGCACAATGGTCTTTTTAAGTAAGATAGGGACCAAACGCGCAACAAAAAAAACAATAGGGATCATCTGAATTAAATTTCTCAAAAATGGTTTGAGGTTTATGGTGAGAAGATACAGATATGTGGGGTCTATTAATTTTTTTAAATATATAAAAACTAAATACATAAATAAAAAAATTAATTAAAAAATAAATTAATAAGGGCAAAATAGTTTTTTTAGGTAAGCAGAGACCAAACGCTCAACAAAAATAAACAGTAAGTACCAGCCGAATTAAAAAAATAAGTTATGGACCAAAATCACAAATTCCTCCAAACCTCAGGGACCATTCATGTAATTTATTTTTACTTTTCGTTTTATTTATATTTGGGTAACTATTTATTTTTACATATCTAGGTAACGAACTTGTTGAAAGTGTTTACATCTAGGATTTAACCTGCTATAGCAGGTCATAATGGTTATATGTGAACACTTCCAACAAGTTTGTTATCTAGATATATACAAAAAAAAGATAGTTACCTATATGTGAACCTACCGAAAAATTAATTACCTTGGTAAGTCATTTTTCTTTTTCAATTTAATCATGAGTAGACTAGAAAACTACTAACACAAACTCATTTTTATTTAAATAACTTTTAACATCTCAGTTTTTGAATTTTTAATTTCATCTAAATTACAATATTACTCTCCTTTCCAAAAATAACTAAAAATATATAGTTTTCTATTATTTTCACGCAACTTTTTTTAGTGGATCAAAAGATCGGATGCATAATTTAGCCAAAAATAGCTGTGAACCGGTCTGAACCGTAAAAAATCAACCGGATAAGAGTAACTGCTGCCTAATCATAATCAGATGACAAAAGAAACATCGTCATCTTCGATTCAAAAACAAGATCTCTCTCTCTCTCTCTAGATTTTCTGCCGTCGGTTACAGAGTATACCTTCTCCGGCTAATCTCCGGGTAAAATTACTTCTTATCTTTAGGTATCCGGTGACGATTCACTAGCGATCTGGTTTTAAAAAACAAACAGAGATGAGTACGGGAGAGCTTCTCAGCATCGAACCTCAAGAGCTTCAATTTCCTTGTAAAATCCTAGATACTTCTACTACTTAAATTAGTTTATTTCACAGTTCGCCTTTTCATTCCAGATCTGTTATCCTTTTCCCCTAATCAATCAACCTCTGATGATTTGTAATTCGCTTGTCTGTTGTATAGTCGAATTGAAGAAGCAGATCACATGTTCCATGCAACTAAGGAATAAAACGGATAGTTATGTGGCTTTCAAGGTATTATTACTCTCTTTTGATTTTGAACTCAAAAGTCTTCTTTCTGTCTCTTTCGTGAACTGGAAATGTAAAGCTTACTCGTTAAGGAACTTTCTGAAGTTATCAGTTTAATTACAGTCATCTGAAGTTGTTGATGTTAAATCTTGACTACAGACGTTAGCCTTTAAGAAAATTTAGAACAAGATCGAGACTGATTATGTAAGTATCGTTTTTCTGTTTTGCTGAATTTCAGGTGAAAACGACGAATCCGAAGAAGTACTGTGTCCGGCCTAACACTGGGATTGTGTTACCTCACTCTACTTGCGATGTCATAGGTTCGCTCCTTTCCCTTTCCCTTTTCCACTGCGTTTGTTTGTTGCCTGGTCTATTAATGGCTGTTACTTGATACTATCATCATCATCATCACTATAACATGCATCCTCTGTTCTAAAACATTACAGAATTAGGGTAAATACTTAGATCTTGAGAAAAGGGTTTGTTGTCTCTAACCAGAATTACAACTCACTACACAGAGATTATCTACATTAGTTTTCATCTGCTTTCACTTTCTCTTGATGTTGTGAAATCAATTGCCATAATTTTATATGCCCACATTGAGATTTACAAAATCAACTTCTTATATGATCCCACTCAACACCTTCCCTCTTGAGGTCCCTATCTCATATCATACCAATTTGTAAGTTTGTAAAGCACAAGATGTACATGTTTGTACAAGTAAAATTTATTGTCTATTTTGGATAGAAGAGTATAAAGTAAGGGAATTGAACTTATAAAGTGTTTACACCTTTCCAAATCTTGGGTCCCATTTTGCGTTCTTTGCTTTTTCATGCATTAATGTTATGCATTCAAAGTTCAACATCATTGATGTACTCTCTTGAAGTGAATGATATGAAAGTGGAAGCAATAAATAGGAGAGATGATCATGATCTTAAATACTAGCTTTTACCCATTTTTCTTATCATTCTACTATAATACTAATAAACAGTATACTTTAGTACCTTAATTATAAAGCTATTAAGATTAAGATTTAAGTCTTTATTGTTTAGTTACAATGCAAGCTCAAAAGGAGGCTCCTCCAGACATGCAATGCAAGGATAAATTTTTGCTTCAAAGTGCAGTTGCAAGTCCTGGAACTGCACCAAAAGATATCACTCCAGAACTGGTAATTAATTAAGCTAATTGTTCAATCTTTAAACTATTAAATCTTTACATTAAAAAAATCTTACACATTTGAATGTTAACAGTTTAATAAAGAATCAGGAAATCAAGTGGAGGAATGCAAGTTAAAAGTTAATTATGTTGCTCCACCACAACCACCTTCTCCAGTAAGAGAAGGATCTGAAGAGGGTTCTTCTCCAAGGGGTTCAATTTCTGATAATGGAACAGTAAATAATACTTTAGAATCCAATTCTGTAAGTTTTAAATTCTTTTTTTTTTTTTTTAATTACTATATGATAAATGATAAATCTTTTTTACCATGTAGATTAGTTTAGACTTTAGAGAATTGACATGTGAATGTATGCATTTTAATTTTTTCAGGCTCCAAGATCATTTGCTGAATCTCACGAAAAGTCATCAGAGGTTAGTTAGTAACTTTCATTTATTGTGTATTATTACATTATTGTACCATTTTTTTTCTTATTAGAATATTATACTTTATTATTTATATCAATCTGATTTTTAAATTCAGGCTAAGTCCCTTATATCTAAGTTGACTGAAGAGAAGAATTCTGCTATTCAACAAACTAACAAGCTTCACAAGGAACTGGTACATATCTTTATTTATTTATTTTTCCTATTTTATTAATACTTGTAGTTGTAATTAGTAAAGAAATAAATAAAAAAAAAATATTTTTTTGCAGGAATTGTTGAGACGTGAAGGCAAGAAAAGCAATGTTGGTGGTATCCCTTTGATATATGTTGTGATCATTGGTTTGATTGGGTTGATTGTGGGATATTTGATCAAGTAAAAAGAAAAAAGCCTAATTCTCTTGTCAATTTTGCCATAGGTGTTAGTAGAAAAAGAAAAATATGCTCAAAAATGGGTAACCTAATTTGTGGTAATTTAAGGAGATGTTTTATTTTTTTTCTAATTGTGTCTGCTGATTGTGTTTGAGTTATGGGTTTTATTTAGTATGATATGGGTTGTAATAACTTTTACAAATGTTTATTATTTGGTGTGCTCCTCTTTTATCTCTTGTGTTTTCACTTGTAAAATATTTAATCCATCTTTGTCAAGTATTTAGCTCTTTATGACTTGATTAAAAACGTAACTATCTTATGATTCAAAGGTTGTTAGTTCAAGTTTGGGATTATGCAACTTATGTTCAATCGATTATTTGGATAGACCTAAAAGAAAAAAGCAAAAAAAAAAGTTGTGGCAAATCTGTAACACGGTTAAGGTAAATTTGTAATAAAAAGTTAAGGAAAATGACTCTTGAGGGTAATTAACTTTTGCGTTTGTACTCATTTGGTCTATTTTTTTTTTTGTATTCAATATACCATCGAACTTGTTGTTTGTGTTCACCATAACCCTTTTGACCGGCTTTTGACTTGTGATAGCCGGTCAAAGGGTTATGGTGAACACAAACAACAAGTTCCATGGTATATCGAGTACAAAAAAAAGGAAAGGGATCAAATGAGAGCAAATGCAACAGTTGGTTACCCTTCTGATTCATTTTCCCTTTACTCATTTACAACAAATCCCACGGCATCTCCTACTGATATTATGAGATTCATTCTTACTTCTCTTCAAAACATAACCTACGAAAGGACATTATTCATACATGTACAACTTTGTAATGCACTTGAATATTTATTAGGGGAATCTTGACTAGTATTTCATGACTACATTTACATTTTCAATCAAATGATTTATCGTATCGTGGATTATAGACAAGTCTACAAACGAGTGGAATCACAAGTGTTGTGATTTTTGAGTTTACTTAGCTTTAAGATCGAACTCATGGGATAAGATACAACATCAATATGTACAATATTATGGTGACGTGTCTACAAAAGCAACATGATATTGTACATATTGATGTGTATCTTATCCCATGAGTTCGATCTTAAAGCTAAGTAAACTAAAAAATCATAGCACTTGTGATTTCACTCGTTTGTAGACTTGTCTAGAATCCATGATACGATAAATCATTTGATTGGAAATGTAAATGTAGTCATGAAATGCGTCTGCTTAGTCAAGATTCCCCTAATAAATATTCAAGTGCATTACAAAGTTGTACATGTATGAATGATGTTCTTTCTTGGTTTATGTTTTGAAAAGAAGCAAGAATGAATCTCACAAAGTCATTAATATCAGTAGAAGATGACGTGGGATTTGCTGTAAATGAGTAAATGGAAAATGAATCAGGAGGATAACCAACTGTTGCATTTGTTCTCATTTGGTGCCTTTCCTTTTTTTTTTTTTGTACTCAATATACCATCAAACTTGTTGTTTGTGTTCATCGTAACCCTTTGACCGGCTATCACAGGTCAAAAACCGGTCAAAAGGGTTATGGTGAACACAAACAACAAGTTCGATGGTATATTGAATACAAAAAAAATGAAAAGGACCAAATGAATACAAACGTAAAAATTAATTACCCTCAAGAGTCATTTTCTACGACCAAATTTGTAAAAGGCTTCTAGACTCACAATATTAACTGTCTTCTTTTATTAAAGACAGAAAGTTCAAATTTGAATAGAATTATGAATAGATTAGAATTAAAAAAACAAAAATCAAAACAAAAACAAAAAACAAATTGTGTGGTACAAAGTCTAATTTATGAATTTATCCTGGTAAATGGTAATAAATGAGTAAATTAACAGATAGCTCAAAGGCAAGATACTATACACACGGCCACCTGGATACTATGCACACAGCCACTTGCATATCGTTTCCTCGCAGCTATCGTCATCCCCAATCCCAATCCCAATTTCAATTCCTTCGTCCTCTCGATAAAATCGCTTCAGATATGGATTGATTATCCTCCGGATGACTGCGGCACCATCTTTAATGGCGTCTTCTTCTCCATATTGCGTCAAAATCGATACATTACTCAGTAGCAGCAGCAGCGAATTCAATCCAATTTCAGTTGCGTCTTCCTTTCGCGCTTCCCGTTTTCGCCGCTGTCTCTCTAAAAACCTAATTTCATGCCGACCTTCTGCGAAGCTTAAATTGAACTTCTTTGATTCGTCCAAAGGGAGAGGGTTTTTGCAAATTCGAAATGGTCGATTTGGAATTCATTACAACTCATCCAAGATTTTCACTCAGACTTTAGTGGCCAGAGCCGACGCCAACCAGACTGAAGACGAGGAACCCGTTGAGGTAAGGTCTAACGAGTATGAATTTTCATAAACAATTGGTGTCACGAATTGTTATCTAGAAGCTGAATTTTACTTTTAATTGCTAGTGTTCATGTGCATTGTTTGTAGAACTAATTTTAGGGGAAACAAAGTATACACCTAGTATTACAACTAATTTGAGTTTATCCAGGATAAGTTACATCAGATTATAGACTAAATCTGAATCCATTTGCAACCGATTGGAACATGGGGGGACTTTAGAATGAGTTCCCACATACTATTCTGAAGATGCTGCATAAACCATCTAGCTCTGTAAATAATCTATAGAAGGAAATAAGCACCGAACATATTTACCATATTTTCTTAATTTCTTCATCTGGATAAATTCTAAATCCAGTCACTTTATAGACACTGAGAACGAATATGTGTAGGTTAATCAAGACCACACAAACGTTCGGGAGTTACTCCAACAACAGAAATCAAGTCAATTAGCAAAACGAGTCATCTTCGGAATCGGAATTGGTGTTTCCACCGGTGGAATCGTACTAGCAGGAGGATGGGTATTCTCCGTAGCCTTAGCTGCTGCTGTTTTTGCTGGTTCAAGAGAATACTTTGAACTTGTCAGAAGCCATGGAATTGCTTCTGGAATGACTCCTCCACCTCGTTATGTCTCCCGAGTTTGCTCAGTCATCTGTGGTCTCCTTCCCTTATTCACTCTGTAAAATTAATCCACCACATATTTTACATAACAACATCACCATTTTTCCCTTATTTTCTCTCCATAATCATTACATATTCTTATTTTCAGATACAAGGGCCAAATTGATGTTTCAGTGACATCAGCAGCCTTTATTGTTGCTATGGCATTACTCTTACAAAGAGGAAATCCTCGTTTTTCTCAACTTAGCAGTACGATGTTTGGGTTGTTTTATTGTGGATATCTTCCGTCTTTTTGGGTCAAACTTAGATGTCGTTTGACTGCACCTGCCTTAAATTCTGGTACTATTTTTAATTCCTTATTTTTTTTATAATGTGATTTTGGTTATGATGTTTGCTAATTTGAGTTGTATCTTCAAGAGGAGTGGGAGCTACATGGCCTATACTTTTAGGTGGTCAGGCTCATTGGACTGTTGGTCTTGTGGCCACATTGATATCTATCAGCAGTGTAATTGCAGCAGATACATTTGCTTTTGCTGGTGGGAAGGTATATTATCTTGACTTTGACTTTCTTGATTTATTTAAGTTGACATCATTATATTGTTTGATATCGTTTATATAGTGTTTGGTATGATGGAATTAGGGAAGGAATGGAATAGTTTATTCCGTTGAAATGAGAAGAAAAAAAGTGTTTGTTTTGTCAAAGGAATGGACCTTTCCTGAGCTTCCATTTTTTTAATCTTCATTCCTTAGCCAAGGGTGTTTTTGTTTCCATTCTTTCATGGAATGGATTGAAAACTTACATTATAACCAACTTCATATTTATGTAGTTTTTGATGACATCTTTATGTACAACGATATCGATCAGTTTAGAAGAAAAAAACATGACAACAATTAATCCTAGTAGTAAAAGTTAAATCAGTTAGCATGCTCAAATAATTTCTTTAAGCTTGGTTAACAATACTTAGAAATCTAGATAAGCCAACACTCAAATCTTTTCAACAATGTTTTGTAAAATTTTACAATATTGCATGTATTACTTATTCAGCTAAGTTGTATAAAACTTTACAAAAAACTATTGGAAAGATTTAGTGTCGGCTCATCTAGATTTCCAATACCAGTATGTATTGTTAACCAAACGCAAAGAAGTTATTTGAGCATTCTATTGATTTAACTTTTACTGTTGAAATTAATTGTCGACTTTTCTCTTTTAAATTGATTGATATCATTGTTCATAAAACATGACTTGCTAGGCCCTAGGTTGACCCTCTCTCTATTATAAAAACATATGCAACCCCATAAAACCTTGCCATGGGTAGTAGTAGTAAAGGTAAAAAGAAGGTCTTGGGAGAATTATGGAACTTTAGCGTTTATGTTGGTATTCAAAAAAGTGGGATTCTACATAAATGGAACAAATCGTTACATATTTACATTCCATGATCATGTTAAGCAAAACATACAAGGTCTGTTTGCTACAAAGGAATGGAATGCTCAACATAATGGAATGAGTCATTTCAAACATGTTTTTTATCCGTAAATATAAACCTAAGTAGTGTTAAAATTGATTTTATATATATATATATATATATATATATATATATATATATATATATATATATATTATTTTGTTCAAAATACATTTTATATGTTTTACAAGTAGTTTAAAAAAGAATTATTTATGATCTAAAAATTAAAAACTAGATACAATGAAATCTTGAAATATAATTATAAAGAAAAAATAAAAATAAAAATATTTGAAGTTGTAAATTTTTTAAAAAGATTAATATTATTGAAAACTATATGAATAAAAGTAATTTCTAAATATAAATATATATTGTTTCAGTAGGGGTGGAAAATCATGCTATCGTTTCGTGTTTTTGTTTGACGCGACATGACAAGATTTTATGTAATACGAACACGACGCGACACGATGTCATTTTTTTTTTTTAACTAACACGAAAATGAACGGATTAAAAAACTACATACACGACACGACAAAGATAAAATAAACTAAAAACTAGTTTATTTAATTAATACATAATACGCCAAACATGACAAACTTGAAATAGAAATGCTAAATCGTTTCAATTTCGTTTTAGGCATTTGGTCGGACCCCACTTACAAGTATCAGTCCGAAGAAAACATGGGAAGGAGCTCTTGCAGGTTTAACAGGTTGCATAGCCACCTGTGTGTTGTTATCAAAGATTCTTTCTTGGCCTACTTCTACACTCGGGTACACTTTTACTTTTAAATCTTGTCATATTCAGTCCTTCAAACTTTCTCAATATGTATTTTTTTTTCAGTGCAATCGGGTTCGGTTTCCTCAACTTCTTTGGGTCTCTCTTTGGTGACCTCCTTGAGTCCATGATCAAGAGAGATGCTGGGGTCAAAGATTCAGGCTCACTCATTCCCGGCCATGGTAATTTCTCTTTTCTTTCACAGGGGTAAAAAGGTCATTTTACAAGTGACTAAATCCACAAAACCTAAGGACCGACGACTTCAGAAAGATTTAAAGAATCGGACCAAACTTGGGATTTTGAGTAGAGGACAGGGACCAAATGTGTAATTTTAGTCTTGTGATATTTGGTGCAGGTGGAATACTTGACAGGGTGGATAGTTACGTTTTTACGGGTGCATTAGCGTATGCTTTTGTCCGCAACTTACTCCCGCTTTATGGAGTTTAATATTTTTTTTACAGAGTTTAAGCTTAATGTTTAGATAGATAGATAGTATGGACTTTGTATTCCAAGTGATAATAATTCATTTTCTAAATTTCAAGCGAAAAAAAAACTATACAAATGGATGTTAATTTATAATGTTATATATATGTAGGTTATTTTGGTTTTGGGAAATTGTCATTTTTTTGGATACATCATGGCCCAAGAACAAGGAAAAATAAGTCTTGGGCTTCCATTTTTCGATAAGGTTTTGCAATTTCTAGATTGATCCAGATACTTTCTCGAGTCTTTATAATTTTCATCGAGGCTTTGAAAAGCGAGAAATAGTAGATCCATAGAATGCCCAAAACCACCTTGCAAAGCATGAGTCTACCACCGAATGAAAAGGGACATGCCCTTCGATTCGAGAGCTTAGAAAAAAAAAAAAAAATCTCGACATGGGGAAACTACATTTGTGATTGGTTATTCTTAAAAGAATCTCAACTTTTGATCTTTAAGACATTATCATTAAAATGGAATAAGTAAATATAAATGCTATGGAATCAAATGTTTAAAGATTCAAATGTCATAATTTTAAAAACATCACAAATAATATATAATATCGGTGATTTTAGTGTTATCGATCATGTAGTGTAATTTAAATTAACACAAATTTAAATTGGGGATTTAAAGTGCGATCTATAATTTAGGCGGTATAGAATGCAAGCATGTTTATAAGATGAGTTCGATCCCGAACAGATAAAAAAAACCAAGGGCAAGGGTTTGTGTCCTATTGTAAGGTCTAACATGTTCAAAATTTTGGACTTTGAATCCAATGAAAGATCATAGAATAAAATAAAATTCAAGAAATAGACAAGTTTAGGTCTGCTCAGGGACTAACAATCAAGCTGTCTTGCAACCAGAGCCGATTCAAGCGGATTTGAGGGTCTGGACAAAATAAATAAACGAGTCCCTTTTTTTCCACTACCTATGACAACTTAATATCAAAAGCTTTTTATTCATTATTTCTAAAATGGTATCAATAGGTACATAAAAAAATAGGTTTCGAAAATATAAAGGTCCTATGTTATCGTCCATACTGTCCTACCATCTGATACAACCCTCCTTGCAACGAAAGTTGTTGACTATTAGCCAAGTTGTCTCACAACCCAAATTTCTTGGCAAGAGCCAAGTTGTGGCAGCTTTGGCATACAACTCAAGTTGCATAATATATTTTTTTTCCAGAAACCATTTTCTAACTATAAATTTCATAATTTTGGTTGATTTTATATAGATTTTTTGGATAAATGAGTATATACACTCATATTTGGTTATGTAGAACTCTTTACAAAATCTGAGAAACCTTCTACTCTTTACAAACATTGCTTTCTGTTTTGTGCATGAAATAAAAACTGTTCCTAAAGGATTGTTTTATTGAATTTCTTAGTAACCTAGATATATGAAAGAATATTAATCTAGAAAGTGAAGTAATTCGTGAGAAATCCATATTCTTAATTATCAAACACTATTTTCCAAAAACAAAAAACACAAATATCATCGTCCATGCATGGTGTTTATGTGAGTTGGGGGAGACCATTTATGTGGGTCTACAAAAGCATGAATCGTGAAGGCTTATTTTTGGGCATTTTAAGAAAATAAACTAAAATATGTGTGGGTAGGAAAGAAAGCGTTGTTTTCAAGCTCACTTTAATCAAAAATCACACAAATATCCAATATTCTCCCTTCCATAATAAATAAATTTAATCTAATAAAAAAACCATTTACAAGTATTTTTATAAAATTTTAAATAGTTATAAAAACACATACACTTTATCCTCAGATGATGTACGCATCAACCGATCTCACCCACGTACCATGAGGTAACATATATCTAAGGACTCCAATATTATAAATATATAATTGTCTTTTTATAAGTAATTACAAAGAAAATAGTATATTCAATTAAATTTACTTTAATTGAAAACCCAAAGTAGGCAACAGTGCTTGCAACTTTTGTTGAACACGCACGCCCATGTAGATATATTGCTAGACCTTTTTTTTCATATGAACTTTTTATTACTTTATTTCGGCCATGCATATATATATATATATATATATATATATATATATATATATATATATATATATATATATATATATATATATATAACAAAAAAACCCTAATCATTCATTTTCCATATAACTCTTCCCTATATATATATATATATATATATATATATATATATATATATATATATATATATATATATATATATATATATATATATATATATATATATATAGGGTTATTTGGAAAACAAAAAAAAACCCTAAAAATCAAAAAATCGCAGCATTTTTTACAATATCGCTGAAAAAAAAATTTTGATTTTTTTTTCAGCGATTTTGACTTAAAAGTTGCGATTTTTTGATAAAAAAATTCAAAAAAAGTTTTGTGATCTCTAAGTATTTTTTTATGCATTTTAATGACTTTGATGATTTTTTTGTTTTCCATAGAACCTAAACATATATATATATATATATATATATATATATATATATATATATATATAGATATATATATATATATATATATATATATATATATATATATATTAATCAATTATTTTAAATAAATTATTAATTGAGAGGTATTTTTTCAGTTATATAAAATTATAATTGTTGATTTAAATAATATGTGAAATTATAGCATCTTAAAATATGTATTAATATTATTTTAATTTTTTCCCAAGTTTATTTTAATTTAATATAATTAGACTGACAAATTTAAAATTTAAAATAAAGAATCAATATATTGACAAGTGTCATGCCATTAATTAACGGGCTTAATAGGGTGACACATTTCAAAAAAAGAAATTAACGGATTCTTTTCTTAATATATATATATATATATATATATATATATATATATATATATATATATATATATATATATATATATATGCATTGAGAACTAAACTGAGAGACTGAACCAACAAATTTTTTATCTATAATGAATTTTGTTTGAAAATTTCACATGTGGATGTGTATATCCATAACTAAAAGAATTGAAAAAAGTTATATGTATATACATATGTTTGTGTTTGTTAAAAAAAATCTGCATATACATAAAATAATATGAATATGCATCAAAAATATAGTTTTTTGAATTTTTTTTAATATTAATTTCGAAATATAAGGAATATTTTCGCCGAATAGAAAAATAAAATATAAAAAAGTAATATTTTTTCAAATATGCGAAAATGTTCCTTATAATTTGAAATTGGTATTTAAAAAAAGATTTTCAAAAAAATGTATTTTTAATACATATTCATATTTTTTTGTGTATATGCACATTTTTAAAAACATGTGAATATGCACATTCACATTTAAAAAAAAAACATTTTTAATGGTTTTATGTGTATAAGAATAAGGCTATGCATATACATATAAATAAATAAATGCATCTTTGTCGAGGCTGTGGCCTCTTTCCCAAAAATAAATAAATAAATGCATATACATATGAATAAGTATATGCATATGCATAAAAATAAGTATATATATAAAGTAATTAAATACATATGATTATGTTTTTGTATATGTATAAGAATAAGTATATTACATATACATATTCATAAGTATATGCATATTCATAAGTATATACATATGCATATGAATAACTATATGCAACTTTTTTTTTTGAAACGACGGATATTATAATGGCCAATGCCTATAAGAAAAAGGCAAATATATGCAACTGCATATACATATTAATAAGTATATGCTTATGTATATGAATAATTATATGGATATGCTTATGCATATACATAAGAATAAGTATATAACATATGTATAAAAGTATTTGCATATGCATATGAATAACTATATGCATATTCGTAAGTATATGTATATGTATATGCATATGAATAAGTACATGCATATGCTTATAAATGTATACATATGCATATTAATATTCATATATGCATATGAATGTATACATGTGCACTTATGCTCGTCTATATGCATATACATATACATATACATATATCCATATATAGTAGATTTGTCACATATGTAGTATATAGACATAAATATATACATATGCATATAAATGTATACATTTGCAAATAATAAGTATATGCATATGCATATGAATAACTATATGCATATTCATAAGTATATTCATATGCATATGAATAAGTCTATGCATATGCATATGAATAACTATATTCATATCTATATGCATAAGAATAAGTATATACATAAGCATCTGCATATGCATAAGAATAAGTATATGCATATAAATATGAATAAGTTTATGCATATACATATGTATATGCATAAGAATAAGTATATGCATAAACATATGCACATGAATAAGCATATACATATGATCTCAGGGGAGAAAGGAGTTGGAAAGAGTGGGAAACCTCTCTACTATAAGGAAAGTACATTCCATAGAATTCTAAATTCTCGTTGGATGCCCAAAACGGGTGGAGCCAGTCCAATTCGTATGATTTCATCCCACCAGCACTAGCATCAACATTGACTTTCTCTCCTTGTATGGTTAAGCGGTTGAGCCTCAACCCGAGCATATCGTGAACGAAAGGTTACAGAATTCATGATGGATGGCAACCAATAACTCATATTATCAAAATCATATGAATATGCCGATCTTAGGAGACAATTATGTTAGTAAAAAATCAGTTCACTTATTTGAACTCTTGGAATTTTTGAGAAACTTCTTGTCCACAACCACCAAAAAGGGAAAGGAACTTATGGAACTACCTGAAGATGCAACATGCGATTAAATGTCAAATAGGTAAGCTATTATCTAAATAAATAACGTTAAATATTTATTTAATAATATAAAATCCATTAAAAGGTTATAACATACTAGTAAAAATATCGTTCCTTAACCTTTCTATATTTATTAATTTTTTGAGCAATTGTAGTCCAAAATCTCTTTTTTTTTTGCTTACACAAACAAGCATACAAGAATTCAAATTCCAAAACAATATGACATCCATCCCCAGATGAAACATGATCAATACTTATCACATTAATTGTCTTGACAATAACCAATAACTAACGATATACGTAAAGACCAAATTGGAAACAGTACATGCATAACTAAAACTTTAAGAATCACCAGGTTGTCAAATATGTCTCAATCGCTTCACTGCTCTGTGAAGTCGCTCTGACCTAAAACTTGTTTCATCAAAGAACAAAGTTGCATCGTTGTATTTGTTATCTTTATTACTACCTTCAAAACTTACTTTAGGTTTCCCTGGTAGATTGTTCTGGAATTCAACAATGACCTTATTATCTTTGGTCTTGTGTAATTTCTCAGGTTAGTTCTTATCAATATATGCTTGGGAAAACTCATCTGAAATATCCAATTAAATAGGTTAATCATCCTTCATAATTTTTTAGATGCTTTAACAAAATACAAAAAGTAGTTATTGGGATTACTGTCAATATTTGGTATGTCTGATGAAAGAAAGATTGTGCCATTTGGTCCATGCTTGAATCCAGGGACATAAGAGGTAGGTGCAGCTGAAAAGTTCTTTAAGAAACTACTTGTTCAGACTTTGCTTGTAGCTATAAATGCTAGAGAGCTTTTTAATCCTCCTGAGAAATAAGAACAAATTGATCAAACAGTTGGTCTATAGAATACTGGAGTAAATGATTTTATCAGAAATCATATATCATAAAGCAGATATGCAATGTTGTAGTGAGACACAATAGTAGACTACAACTTTACACGACCTAAGGACACATATTCAACATCGCTCGTTAGAAATTCTCTAAATATGATTTAAAGAAAAATGATTTATAAATCTTTGAACCATTGTTCATGTGAACATGAATTCCACCTCAATTTTGGGTTAAAAATCACAGAACATTAAACATAAATACATATCATTAACACGATAATGAACTAATTACATTACTAAATAGTAAACAATTAAACAATTCAGTAGTTTTAATAGGTTCTTCGAGGCATATGGGTAAGAGGGACAAAAGTTAAAAAGAGGTATTGAATGGATTTCAAAGAAGAAAATGATAACGAAACAAAACAGCCGACGATGGAAGTGTGCAATATTTGAGAGTTAAGAATCGATAATGTGAGAAATATCTGGTTAATGATTCCGCAGTGGTTTCTGTAACATCGAAAATTTCAAAACAATTTTTCATTTAAAAATAATCGTTTAATTCTTAAAAACACTTTGCTTAAAATCTCATTCATAATCGAATTACAAAACATAACTCCATTTTCACTTGCATAATAAACCAGGATCCTCAAAACATGACTCTTTCTCTGGTGTGTACAGTCGAGCCGGTGCCGTCCCGTGATCATGAGAGAAACCTGAAACACATAACACAAAATATTGTAAGCACGAAGCTTAGTGAGTTCCCCAAAATACCACACATAACACATATTAGCCACTCGAGGCTATAACTCTGTGGGTCCGTGGACCCTACTCTGTGAACCTTCTGGTTCTAACTCTAGGAACCTTCCGGTTCTAACTCTGTAAACATGCACAACATAAATCACATCGAAATAATGCAGTACAACACATAACATACACAGCATACAGATACTCTGTCACATAACTCTGGTTACCTACTCAAGGTAAAGTATAGTGAGAAGACTCACCTGGCAATCAGAACGCAATTATCTGCACATGCGAACCTCGGACTCGCCACCGCCTAACACATAAGACAAATATCTCTAATTAATACTCGAAGTCCCAACTCTAATTAACCGGCGATTACTCTTTCCCTCTCTAGTCAGGTAATGGGTAAAAGACCATTTTACCCCTCCCTGACCTCTATTACCTCTGTTGACCAAAACTCCCAAAGTCAACATAAGACAACTCAAGTCAACGGTCAACACTGACCAGACTCGGCGAGTACACAAGAGTGACTCGGTGAGTCCATGCGGGTTCTCTAAATCCTTTTTAAACCTCTTAGACACAACGAGTTCCTTCTCCACTCATCGAGTTACTCGGCAACGAAACGCGGGGCAACCTCGACTCGACTCGTCGAGTCTGCCTATGGACTCGGCGAGTTGCTCCCATGACAACCCTCATCTGACCTTCTGAGGTCAGATCTGCTTCACCAAACCATAGATCTAACTCCCTCAAAGCCAATAACCACGAAAAGGTCGAACCTTGGGCACTCATGCAAGGTTCTACAAACTCATTTGGGTGAAACCCTTCATTACATAACAACCCTAGCTCAAAACTCCAAATAGAATGCATAAAGCAGTATGGAAGGGACTCTCTGGACCTCTTTGGGTCTAGATCTATGGCTTCACCCTTAATGGGACACTATACTCCACAAATCAAGCCATAAAAGAAGCTAGAAAACCCTAAAATCACCAATCTTACCCAAAACAGAAAAGGGAGAACGATTTGATACCTCTATGGTGAAGATGCAAGCTCAGAAGCTCTGAATCGACACCCCCCTTGACCTCCCTTTGCTGGAAATGACTACTCCATTGCACAACCACCTCAAGAATGCTCCAAAATGGCTCTTCTTCACTCTCTCAGCTCTCTGGTTCGATAGGAGTCTCTCAAAGGTGTAGGTGGCCGCTACTGAAGGCCATAAGGGCCTTTAAATAGGTCCCAAACCCGGACAATTAGGGTTTTCCTTGACAGCGCCGACTCGGCGAGTCCAAATACCCGACTCGTCGAGTCCCTTCATTAAACTGGTCCCCAAAACGCGATCCTACTCGACGAGTTGAGGCGTCAACTCGCCGAGTCTCCTCATTCCCCAATATAAAATACTCAAATTCCCATACCTGGATATCCGGATACCTGATGATCCTCCGAAACCCTTTCCACTACTGCTCAAAATCCAAGAAAGAATACACATCCCAGCCCGGGAGTTGGCTACTCGACAATCTTCTACCCATATTTCAACCCAGAAGTTCTCAACTGCCCATACCATCATTACGAGTCTTCCACTTGAAACGACTCTGACCACCACCAGATTCCTGACCATTGACCACCCGCCGTGGAGACACCCATCCTTCTCTCAGACATATACCACATGCATTATCTCGCCCTGCACCTTTCCTGGATCACCAATGACCCTGATCTCATGAACTCAAGCCGCAGGTTTCTGTATCCAACCCTTAACTGCTCTTGCACAAATCTCTGGTTCTCTCAATAAACCACTCGGTTCTCCCCCACTTAGGGTTCGAACCATCACTATCTGACACATCAACAACCTCACAAATTATTTTCACCAGCAATAACGCACCTGCCCCTGGAAAGTGCTACGCAACGCCCAGTAATCCCCTTTAAGGAAATCAATCGATCTCATAACTCTGAACCTCATATGAAATCCTCAAGAACTTCTCGTCACGACTGCCTCTAGTCGTTCCAAGTCTCATACCAATCCAATACCAAACAACTCAACTATCCAATAACATCACTGACTCATAGACTGGACCACGAAATCATCATACTCCCCCACCTCGACTCATCAACCGACGTTCTAACACATGGATCATCCCAAGAACAGGGACCCACTCCCATATTGAATACCCAAAATAGATAGAAAAACCATTGCACTGATTAACTTGACTGGACTCCCCACCGATACCTCTACAATACGCCCTACTATACTCAAATAGGTGTAACATGGTCCTCGACTATCTCAGTCCCAACTGACTATCTGCTCATGGTAAATCACTGCCTCGCGGCACACATGCTACCTCATACTCTGATGGAAAATCATCATCAATGACAACCTGCAGGGTTTACCCCCAAACCCAAAACTTAAACATCATGCCTCTCATGTTCCGCACACGAACATAAATAGCACCACCCAGGTCATAGAAGGTGACATATCCTCTATCGACTGATTGCTCAACTCAGACCGAAATTCTCCCCTCCCTCTAACTCCTTACCAAAATATTCTGAAAGGCTCTCGACCTCCCTCTCAAGGGATGCCTCTTCGAACTCAATCATGGCCCACAGGCCTAAAACCCATAACGTCCAATCTCTAACTCATCAATCGTGACCGGATAACCGGAGAACCACAAGCATCATTCACTACGAACCATGGTACTCATCCCATGACATCTCTTCTCAATATGCTCCGGTGTATGGTACCCGAACCATAGCATCACTCTTCCATCTGCTCTGATGTATGGTACTCGAACCATAACATCATTCCTTCATCCGCCTCAATGTATGGTACTCGAACCATAACTTCACTCCTCAATCCGCTCCGATGTATGGTACTGGAACCATAACATCACTCCTCAATCTGCTCCGATGTATGGTACTCGAATCATAACATCACTCCTCAATCTGCTCCGATGTATGGTACTCGAACCATAACATCACTCCTCAATACACTCCGATGTATGGTACTCGAACCATAACATCACTCCTCCATCTGCTCTGATGTATGGTACTCGAACCATAACATCACTCCTCAATCTGCTCTGATGTATGGTACTCGAACCATAACATCACTCCTCAATACGCTCCTATGTATGGTACTCGAACCATAACATCACTCCTCCATCCGCTCATTACAACCTTCAGAATACTCCCTGTATCAAGTATGGGTCCTCTGCTTTCAGTAGTACGGGCCCATACTACCTGCCACATCTACCCATACTTTCCACACGGACTATCCCGGAGCTCCTAAGTAGCTGCTCGACCTTCTCGTTCACCCATTCCATCGCGCGCTCGCTCCCCAGCGAAATTCTCTACTCTGCCAGCTCACTCAT
The DNA here is from genome assembly GCF_051521515.1 of Lactuca serriola. Taxonomy (NCBI): domain Eukaryota; kingdom Viridiplantae; phylum Streptophyta; class Magnoliopsida; order Asterales; family Asteraceae; genus Lactuca; species Lactuca serriola. The sequence goes on along the minus strand of NC_136414.1, from coordinate 11,418,041 downwards.
CTAGCTAAGGTTACTCCCTAGGCTCTTCCTAGATTCCCACACTTCTCTGCCATCAGCTGCTGAAGAGCTCCTAATGATGCCAGCCATCTACCTCCTGAATATCGTCATATTCGCTTGGTAGCTGACTCCCATCATCGAGAGTTCCACAAAGCACGAAGCAAGCAACATTCGAGCATCGAAGAATATATATGACTCACTCTGGGTGATAACTCCGCTTGCTCTGCTCATCCTCGAAAGTACCACCGAACTCTGCAACTCTTCCCCTCGCGGGTTCTAACTATTCTTTGGCTAAGTACCACGGTACTTATCTAGGTATCTCCCCTAGATTACTCCTCTACTCAAATCCCCTAAAGGATTCCAACTAAATATTCTCACTCATCACATACTCAAAAGCACATCGCATATAACAGCAATTCCTAGGCTAAGGCATCACAAATCAGGCCACTCTAGTCCTAAGATATGGAATACCTATCCTGTCTCTAGCATGAAATAATATCTCATAAAGTGCATCATAAATATCTCATAACACAAAAGTAAGGGTATTTTGGGAAATCACCGTTCGGGCTCTGGCTGATTGTACACACTGCTCTTTCTCCCTTTCTCTTTGAACTCTTATTCGCTTTAGAAAATTATTTCTTTGAAAACTTTTCTTACTTCCTCAGTTTGAGTCCATATTTACCCAAAGGCGCATCCGAATCCCTCAAACCAAGGCTCTGATACCAACTTGTAACACCGAAAATTTCAAAACAATTTTTCATTTAAAAATAATCGTTTAATTCTTAAAAACACTTTGCTTAAAATCTCATTCATAATTGAATTACAAAACATAACTCCATTTTCACTTGCATAATAAACCAGGATCCTCAAAACATGACTCTTTCTCTGGTGTGTACAATCGAGTCGGTGCCGTCCCGTGATCATGAGAGAAACCCGAAACACATAACACAAAACACTGTAAGCACGAAGCTTAGTGAGTTCCCCAAAATACCACACATGACACATATTAGCCACTCGAGGCTATAACTCTGTGGGTCCGTGGACCCTACTCTGTGAACCTTCCGGTTCTAACTCTAGGAACCTTCCGGTTCTAACTCTGTAAACATGCACAACATAAATCACATAGAAATAATGCAGTACAACACATAACATACACAACATACAGATACTCTGTCACATAACTCTGGTTACCTACTCAAGGTAAAGTATAGTGAGAAGACTCACCTGGCAATAAGAAAGCAATTATCTGCACATGCGAGCCTCGGACTCACCACCGCTTAACACATAAGACAAATATCTCTAATTAATACTCGAAGTCCCAACTCAAATTAACCGGCGATTACTCTTTCCCTCTCTAGTCAGGTAATGGCTAAAAGACCATTTTACCCCTCCCTGACCTCTATTACCTCTGTTGACCAAAACTCCCAAAGTCAACATAAGACAACTCAAGTCAACAGTCAACACTGACCAGACTCGGCGAGTACACAAGAGTGACTCGGCGAGTCCATGCGGGTTCTCTAAATCCTTTTTAAACCTCTTAGACACGACGAGTTCCCTCTCCACTCGTCGAGTTACTCGGCAACGAAACGCGGGGCAACCCTACTCGACTCGTCGAGTCTGCCTATGGACTCGATGAGTTTCTCCCATGGCAACCCTCATCTGACCTTCTGAGGTCAGATCTGCTTCACCAAACCATAGATCTGTTGGATTTATGTCTAAGTCCATAACTATTTTGGTATGTACTTGACCCGATGGTGCATGGTCCTTTTGGGTTGCCTTCACCAAAGCAACTTGATTGGAGAAATAAATAAAGAGAGAGGTTATTATGATTTATTAATATGTTATAAGAATAATATATTAAAGGAGAAATCATATTTGTTTAATTAATATTGGTCAATAGTTAATTAAGAATTAATTTTGTGATCAAGTGTAATTAATTAAACTAGAGGGGCTTAATTGTAATTATGTGATAGTTACAAAATAGGGCAATGGTTATCCTTGTTAAAGGATGGACGAATTCAAGGATAAGGATATCCTTAAAATCGTCCAAGGTCCAAAAGATAGGGATTTTCAAGGCTTATCTTATGGTTGCTTGATGGGCAAGTAACTAGATAAGGATAAGGATTGAAACCCTAATCCTAACCCTATATAAAGACCCCAAGGCTCATGAATTCGTGTATGCCTTCCCAAGAGGTCCTAGAGACGAATTATTATACCTCTCCTCTCTCTTTATACCTTCTCCATTTGCTCTTGGTGTTTGTAAGCCATTAGAGGAGTGACACTTGTGACTCTAAGCCTTCCAAAGTCAATTCAAGGAGGAATTGGGATTGTTATTGCTACATAACAATCAAGGTAATATCATAAAACTAATTATATGTTAATATCGATTTCCATATGCTAGAATTAGGGTTTATAGTCTTGGATTCAAAGCATGTACAATAGAGAAACCTAGATCCAAGCATTAGGGTTTGTATGAGCACATAGGATGTCTTATGACCAAAACCCATCAGTGGTATCAGAGACTAGCTTGGTTTCAATTGTATTGATGCATTGCATATCTGGAAAATTCGTTTTTTGGGTTTCTGGAGGCTGGACTTGCCGAGTCCATAGCTGAACTCGCCGAGTCCAGGCTTGACTCGACGAGTCAACTCGTCAGATGGAGGTTATCTCGGGATTTCTTGCTGTTTTTGCATTGGGATAGTTACCTTATCATGTTAGATCAATATTAATCCGATTATATGATATATTTGACTATAATTTTGATCTAATTGAAGATATTTATCAATTAATAAGATAATTGTTTCCTTATAAGATAATTGGTTAATTATTTTGACTAAATTGATAAATTGTTTTGCAAGAAATCATTAAACAAATCAAATATGGATAATTATGTGATTAAATGTTAATTCAAATTATTTGTTATTTGATCCTTGTTGTTATGAAAAGTTTCATGTTTTTCCCTTTAGGTTTTATAGTTTAAATTTGAACCCAAAAGTTTTGAAATTTAAATAGTTGAAACCCTTATGTTTTGAAAAAGGTTTCAAAACTTGCCCTCAAGTTTTGGAATTTAAATTTTGATTAATAGTTTAATTTTGATGTGTATTTAAATTCTAAACTCTAATGTTTGAAATGTTTCAAAACTTGCCCTCAAGTTTAGGAATTTAAAAGTTGATTAAAAGTTTAATTAGGAATGTTAAATTCTAAAACCCTAGTATTGTTTTGAAAAATTTCAAATTACACCCTTATGGTTTTATTAATTAATTAAGGTGTATAATTAAAGGAGGTTTAATAAATCCATAAAAGTTTAGGTTTAAAATTTAATTGAATTAAAAGTATAATTGTTAAATTTGACCACCTAGTATTTTAAAAGTGTAAAATACACCCTATACTATATATAACATTAAAAGTCTAACATTATATATATGTGTGAGTAAAAGTCAGTCTTACCGTTAGTAGGCCTCATTCACGAAGCTGGTCTATAAGGGGTGTTTAAGGAAATTGCCTATAAAATGGCGATTGAATGAGTATCCACTCTTACCCACCGCACTCTTGACTAGTGGAGGGTCGTTAGCCGAACGGGTAGGATAGGACGAAACCTTCCATTATAAGTATAATGAATTATTAAAGTAACTAAATGTTTTCATAAAATTCCCAATCTTAGTTACTTAGGCAAAAGTGAATTGATGCAATTCCATGAAATTACACTTTGTGCCCTTGCGAAGACGTTAGTGGAGCGTGTGTGGTTTACCGGCACACTATATGGTTCTAAGCAAAGGTAGCAAAGGGTGACTCAATGTTTGTCATAGTTCGGTGGAGCGTGTGTGGTTTACTGGCACATCGAATTGGTGACTGTAACATGTGAGGGCACCATGTAAGTTTGCATGGTTATTCACACCCTCTTTGTGATCCTCGGCATCCCAGTCACAAACAAGAGGGGCATATCGAGACTTAAACATGCCATTGAAAGTTCAATGAATCTCAAAGGATCTAGGAGTTTTCATAGATTTAAAACTTAAAATTCTTTTTTGTTTTTCATGGTGGAAATTAGTGAATCGTCATTCACTTACCTTCAAATGTTTTGCAATTTGGGTTACGGCATCCCTCTCCCGAGTTGTAGAATATTGTGTTGGGTCCTAGCCTTAGTATTTCATTTGGGTGATTTACTAAGGACTCAATCAATCAACTAACTTGAATTCGTTTTCTCCCGTTTTGTAGATGTCAAAGTTTGACAACTATGGTCTTCCCAAATCCCGTGAAACAAGCTTTCCACATGAAGATGATATTCCACGATTCGATCGAGGAACAAGAAATCATGCTTCATTTCCTCCACCTCCTCCAATTATTCTCCCTAACCCACAAGTTCGAAGGCTTGAAAAGTTCAAGATCACTCAAGCCCTTTTGGCAAGTAAACATAAAGAAGGAAAGTCGGTGTGTGCACACGTCCTAGGGATGAAGTCACACATTGATAGGTTAAGAATGTTGGGATCCGTCATCTGTGAGGAAATGGCTGTTGATTGGGTTCTTCAGTCACTTCCTAACTCATATAGTGAGCTCGTAAGAGAGTACTATATGATGAACCGCGACGTGACCCTCATAGATCTCAGCTATATGCTTATTGCTGCTGAATCAGCAATGGTTTGGCGCAATAGAAAAAGCAAAGTTGATTGGTGAATCTGCCTTCAAGACCTCTATGGATATAGACAATGGCAACGAAAGACTTGCTATGATCAAAAGGTTTGATCATAAGAGAAAAGCAATGTCTGAAGTAGTTCCATGTCCTGTTCCAAGAGAGTCAATCTGCTTTTATTGCCGAAAGAAAGGGCATTGGAGACGAAGCTGCCCCATTTACCTAAGAGATCTAAGAGATGGGAGAGTCGGAACGTATGGCTCTAATATAGGTAAAATCCACTAACCAACTCTTTTAAGCTTCTATTCTAGATTCTTAATACATAATGTGATAAGATTACAATTGATGTTTTGTAGGATCGAAGAAAAGAAAGGAAGCTTAAGGGAAGAAGTGAGCAAAATCTAACCGTGAAGGAATGGATTTCGATCGCATTTCTTGAAGATTATATTATTGAGCTACTACTTGGAGTTAGAATAGGATTGATAAGAAAGATGTATTAGCATAGTTTTTCAATGAATTGCATTGTAAGGACAAAAAATTTTCCGCAATAAAAAATACATTTTGATTTTATATTATTTATTTATCCTTGCAATGGCGTATATGAAAAATTGATGTTTGAATATTAGCAATAATGGATTTGGTTCTTATTATGTTATTTATGGAAAGTCGAGAATTTACCAAATAGGGAGAGTTTCTCATCGCCCAAGTTTCAATTGGACAGAAACTTGGAATCATGCAACTTGGTTGCACGATGAATGAGAAATTTCATATTTGGAAATTAGAACAATTCGTTGACAAAGTGTCAAGTGAAGGACTAGGAGATCGAGTACACAAAGTTGTGTGTTGATCAAGTCCACCACAAGAGTAACAAAGACATTCGTCATGATTTACTAAAGGTTTAGTAAATATGATTATACTTATAAGAATAAGTGTAATTCTGAATTGATTGAAAAAGGTTTAAAATCAATAGCAGAACGAATAAGAAGAATCAAGTAGGCAGAAAGATAAAAGTTTCTCCATTCTAAAAAGAAGGGATAGTACATTTTATGCTTTATGATAGGACTTAATGATTGAGAACCATATCTCAATTGATCCTCTAAGTGAGTCTTAGTACAATTGTATGTTTAAGAAGAGGAATCAAGGATTGAAGAAATGATTAAATCAAGAAGTCTATCATACTTCGTTCCAATAACAAGTCTTAAAGTTAAGATTGTGACAATGAGTGAAAAGTATTAAAGGTTTATAACATTAATCAAATGTGGAAAGTTGTGATGTCTTGAATAAGACAAAGACTAACTAGGACCAATTTATGAAGTGTTTTGATAAAAACTACACTAACCCTTGAATATTTGGTTGTCAAGAAATGTTTTGACAAGAGAATCTTATATGTCAAGGAGTCAGTGGGAGTCTTATTGGTCTTGAAAGGTTTCAAGAACAAATCAAAGAGACCTTATCGATCATCACTAGCACATGAGTTGAGGTTTACAACATATCGTGTTGACATTATTTTGTTTCTGTGCCGTTCCAATTGAGTTAATTATGCATGTGAGTTCTATGAGTTCTCATTTTGAACGCATAAAAGGCAAGGCACCTTAATCAATGAAAGGTACATTGATAAGAAAAGGTGAGTTGCTTAACTACTTGGAAGACGTGGTGAGCAGCTGTGCTACCATAAGGCAAGAAATCAAGATTAAGAAAGTTCGATCCATATGAGTTTGAATTTGTCGTAAACTTTGGTTTTGACAAATTCACATGGATAAGAACAAATACACCGTTTAAATCTAAGTTTCATAAGATTTCCTCCTTCATGAAAATGATTGTGAGGAAATGCTTTCACTAAGAAAGATCTTAAGAAGATAGTGATTGTACAATTGCATTCTCGAATTCGATTATTGTTACGGTATCCCTTTCCATAATTTGAATTGTGAGGTTTGGCAATTAGTCTTAATTGTTTAGACACACATATGAGCTATCTAAGGCAAAGGTGTATAAGTTTAAAAGGCCTTGATAAAAGATTATCAAAGCATTAAGTATTAGAAACATGAACTTAAGAAATTCAATAAGTATTGTTTTTCTGAAAGTTTAGCTGTTTCTGAATACATGTCGAAGCTAGTGGGAGCATAAGTGTTATGTTTATAATAATCATCATGATAGTGGGAGCATAAAAGTTATGATTGTATGATTATTAAGGCACGTATTGCAAGTTGGCAATATTAATTATAGAAAACAAGAGTTATACCTTGCAAAGTCATAAGGGTTGTAAAGTTGTTTTGCTATAATTAAGGGAGAGAATATTATGCTTCATTTTAAATCTAAAGGCTTAGGTTGTGGAATGTTAATAAATTTAGTCAAATGAACATAGTGTGTTCTTAAAATTTCGATTATGATTACGGCATTCCTTTTCACAATTCGAATTTTGAGAACATAGCAAATAAAACATTATGCGTCGTGTCCCATACGCTTCGGGTATAGGATTGATTGCAAATGCTCTGATACCACTGATGGGTTTTAGCCATAAGAACTTTCCTATGTGCGCATGCAAAACCCTAATGCTTGGATCTAGGCTTTCTAATTAAACATGCTTTGAATCCAAGACTTCTAATGACTATTTAGGTGTAATAACAATATTGAAACAGATCTAGAATCATACCTTTGAATTCCTTGTTGATCTTGTTGTCTTGGAGCTTCTAGAGTCACAATTGTCACTCCTCTAATGGCTTACAAACACCAAATAACAAGGAGGATGATTTGGGAGAGAGGAGAGGGGAGGAAATCGGCCAGGGTTCTCTTACTTTAGATGAAGTAACGATTTCCTTATGCCATAGGGTCTATTTATACTTGTAGACTCCTTAAGGGTTACAACCTAAACCCTAATTGGATAATCTTCTCTTAAGGCTATCCAAATCCATTCCTTAGATAAGCAATGGACGATTCAAGCTATCCTTTAGCTTCTAGAATCCGTCCAATCCATATCTATATGGATTTACAGTCTAAAGTTTAACTATCAAACAATTGACAGTTTATACCCTCTTATTTAATTAATCTCTTTAAGTCACCAAATTAATTCCAATTAATTCTATGACTTATATTAATCAAATAACAATATATTATTCTTTATATTATTCCCATAATATACTAATAATATTTACTCTCTCTTAATAAATCATCCTATCAAGTTGCTATGGTGAAGGCAACCTAAAAGGACCATGCACAACCGGGTCAATTACTTGCCTCATATAGTTGCAGCCTTAGACACTATTCCAATAGTCTCCCACTTGGATAAGTCTAGTAACTATATGCACAAGTACAATTCAGTTTGCAATCGTAGCTCTCAAAGACGCTGCCAAACTCTAATCTAATCAATCTTGTCCTTTAGATAAGGGATCGTACAGTCCTCTGTTAGATTTCATGCTGACAATCCTATGGAATGGTTAGTCAAGCATTTAGGTTTCTCGATCTCTGATTTATTCGACATAGAACTTAATCGAACACATCAATTCAATTCTGACCGGGCCCGACACATAAGTCAAATCAAATCATCGAGCGGCCGAGATATCGCTTTTACCTTCTTAGATAAAAGTTACAGATAAACTTCGACTTATATGCATTTACTTATTCAATAATCAACTATACACAACAATGCGTTTTATAACATTGAGTTACCAATGCGTTTTCGCATTATCAATGTACAATCAATTAGCAAATAATAAACCATATATCTAGGTTTTAAGACTATATGATATTATCGTCTTGCGATCACCCTTTTATATCATATTCCATAAGGTGATCACAGCAAGCGCGGGTTTGTTCCAATGCTCAAAACCAGTTCATAAGCACTCATGAATATCGCAGCAACCCTTTGCTATGTCTAATACCATTTAGACAATCTACGCACCGATTCATGACAATCTTCATTCATATCTACTTCCAACATATGAACGATTGTGGACAATTTGAACAATTCGATTATTCCTAATAAACTCAATTATTCTGGAAGTCAAAACATGCAAAGTGAAACAATAGCTAAACAATTAACATAAGATAGTAACATTACTCATAAATAAAACTCCTTTATTTAATCATCAAATGTTAATTATATTTATCTATTACATGTTTCTAATACTATCTAATCTATGCTAATATCACCCTTCAGCCCAATACTCCTAGCATGCTGCAAGTGCTTAACCCTATTCAGTCCCTTCGTAAGCGGATCTGCTGGGTTATCTTCTGATGATATCCTCTTCACTACGAGTTGTCCTTCTTCTACACGATGTCTAATGAAGTGATATTTTCTGTCGATATGTCGTGATCTACCATGATCCCTTGGTTCCTTGGTCAAGGCAACCGCTCCTTTGTTATCACAGAAAATCTCCATGGGCTCCTTTATGGCAGGTACAACTCCAAGATCACCGATGAAGTTCTTCAGCCATATTGCCTCCTTCGACGCTTTGCTCGCTGCAATGTACTCTGATTCGCACGTTGAATCAGCTACGGTTTCCTGCTTGGAACTTTTCCATGTCACTGCTCCTCCATTTAGGGCAAAGACCCAGCCCGACTGCGAACGGTAGTTGTCCCTGTCGGTCTGAAAGCTGGCGTCACTATACCTTCGCACCTTCAAGTCATCACTCCCTTCGAGGACTAAGAACCATTCCTTTGTCCTCCGAAGGTACTTAAGGATATTCTTCACCGCAATCCAATGTGCTCTGCCAGGATTCCCTTGATATCTACTAACCATGCCCAAAGCAAAGGCTACATCAGGGTGAGTACAAGTCATAGCGTACATGATTGAGCCAACTACGGAAGTGTATGGTACTCGGCTCATTTCTGCTATTTCAGCTTCGGTACTCGGACTTTGACTCTTACTCAACTTGGCATTACTTTGTATCGGTAATTCTCCCTTCTTCTAGTTTTCCATACTAAAACGTTTTAGTACCTTCTCCAAGTAAGTGTTGTGACTAAGTCCAATTAGTCTCTTACTTCTTTCTCTTACTATCCTTATTCCCAAAATGTAAGAAGCCTCTCCGAGGTCCTTCATAGCGAAGCACTTCCCGAGCCAGGACTTAACCTCTTGCAGAGTCGGGATGTCGTTTCCTATGAGTAATATGTCATCGACATATAAAACGAGGAAGCTTACTATACTCCCACTGGCTTTAACATATACACAAGACTCATCTTCTCTTCGCACAAATCGAAACTCTTTGACTTTCTCATCGAAGCAAAGATTCCATCTGCGAGACGCTTTCTTGAGTCCATAAGTGGACTTCTCAAGTTTACACACTCTATTCGGATCCACAAACCCCTCTGGCCGAGCGATATAAACATCCTCAGCCAACTTTCCGTTAAGGAAAGCGGTCTTGACATCCATTTGCCAAATCTCATAATCATGAAATGCGGCAATCGCTAGCATCACTCTAATAGATTTTATCTTCGCAACTGGTGAGAAGGTCTCATCATAGTCAACTCCGGGAGTTTGAGTAAAGCCCTTCGCAACCAATCGCGCCTTATATGTGTGTACGTTTCCATCCACGTCGGTCTTCTTCTTGAAGATCCATTTGCACCCAACGGTCTTACGTCCGGGCACATAATCAACCAAATTCCAAACTTGGTTATCATACATGGATTGGATCTCGCTATCCATTGCCTCTTTCCATTTCGCAGACTCCGGGCCTGCCATGACTTCCTTATAGCTATTAGGTTCATCAAGATTTATTAGTGTACCATAACTAATATACGTGTCCCCTTCGGTAGTAATATGAAAACCATAAAACTGGGGTAGAACTCTAACTCTATCGGAACGTCTAAGAGGTAAGGATTCGTGAATTGGTTCAACCGGAGTTTCCTCCTCGGGTTGAGTGCCAGCGGTAGAGGTTCCTTCATCTATCGACTCTTGAATCTCTTCAAGCTCGATTTGCCTCCCATTGTCTCCTTGGCCTATGAGTTCTCGCTCTCGGAAAACTCCTCTCCTCGCAACGAAGACAACATTGTCCTTCGGTCTATAGAAGAGATATCCAAAGGATGTCTGCGGGTAGCCGATGAAAATACATCGCTCACTTCGAGGTTCGAGCTTGTCGTGAGTATCTCATCTTACGAAAGCCTCGCAACCCCAAACCTTGATATGTGCCAACGAGGGAGCTTTCCCTGTCCACATCTCGTGAGGTGTTTTGGTAACCTTCTTAGTAGGGACTCGGTTAAGGATATGGGCGGCAGTCTCTAAGGCATACCCCTAAAAAGAGACAGGTAGTGAAGCACGAATCATCATAGAGCAAACCATATCCAATAAGGTTCGATTACGCCTTTCTGCCACACCATTCAACTGCGGTGTCCTAGGAGGCGTCAATTGCGAAACTATTCCACACTCCTTGAGATAATCGTGGAAATCAAGACTTAGGTACTCTCCTCCTCGATCGGATCAAAGCATCTTGATTTTCCTGCCCAATTGATTCTCCACTTCATTCTTGAACTCTTTGAACTTTTCAAAAGTTTCTGACTTTTGCTTGATTAAATAGATATACCCATATCTACTATAGTCATCGGTAAAAGTCACGTAGAAGCGGTTCCCATCCTTCGTAGTTGATCTAAATGGTCCACATACATCGGTATGTATTAGGTCCAATAGGCCCTCACCCCTTTCACACGTACTTGTGAAGGGTGATTTAGTCATCTTTCCAAGTAAACAAGACTCGCACATGTCATCTTCCCTAAGGGCGAATGACTCCAACACTCCATCCTCTTGGAGTTGGGCTATGCGTTTCTTGTTGACATGTCCAAGACGGCAATGCCACAAGGATGATTTATCCATACTAGTGGAAGAATCTATGTTCAAAACATCATTTCCTAAGTTATCAACAATCATAACAGTTTCATAAATTCCATTACATGGTATAGCTTCAAAGTAAAAGACACCATTTAGATAAGCCAAAATAGAACCGTTCTCATTATTAAAAGAAAATCTAAAACCTTGTCTATATAAACCATGAAATGAAATGATGTTTCTAGCCATTTCTGGCGAATAGCAACAATTGTTCAAATCTAAACATAAATTATTCCTAAGCACTAAAGAATACACTCCAATCTTGTTCACAGGCGACGATCTTCTGTTCCCCATGATTAGATTGATTCTTCCTTGCTCCACATCCCTACTTCCTTTTAGTCCTTGCACATTAGAACAAATGTGGTAACCACAACCGGTATCAAGAACCCAAGAAATAGCATGATTAGAATCGTTAGATTTAATTGTATATATACCTGCGAAAGATGGCTTGATCTTTCCTTCCTTGATGGCTTGCAGGTATTCTGGGCAACTTCTCTTCCAATGTCCTATCTTGTGGCAGTGGTGGCACTCTGCCTCCTTCGGGTTAGGGCAGGGATTAGCGGGATCAACTTTGGTCCCACTAGAAGAGGCACCATCTCGGGCTTTAACCTTGCGATAGTTCTTAGACGAATCCTTCCTCTTCTTTCCCTTTCCTTGACCAATAGCCAAGACAGGAGCAGCGGGTGGATTGGGAGTTGGTGCAACAGACTTGTCTTTGAAGTTTCTCTCAGCGACCCTCAAGAGACCTTGGAGTTTGCTTAGGGTGACCTCCTCTTTGTTCATGTGGTAGGTCATCGTAAATTGATTGTACATCGGAGGCAAAGAGTGAAGCACCATGTCGATCGCCAAGTCTTCCCCAAAGTCAACATTTAACTTGCGAAGGCAGTCGACATACCTTTGCATCTTTTGCAGGTGCACGGTAAGAGATTCTCCATGACCCATCTTAGCGGAAATCATGTTAGTGAAAATCTCATAACGATCTTGTCTCGCGTTTTGGTGGTATCTCTCCAATAAGTCTTGATGCATCTCGTACAGGTACTTGTCCTCATAGGAATTTTGGAATTCGGAGTTCATGGTGGCTATCATGATGCAATGTACCTTCGTTGCATCTCGCTCATGAGTTTCAAAAGCGGTAATTTCAGCCGGAGTAGCGATTTCAGGGTTAATCTTCTCGAGCTTCTCATCAAGGACATACTCCTTATCCTCATAGCGAGCAATGGTGCGAATGTATCTTATCCATTTGCTAAAGTTCGTTCCGTCGAAGGTGACCTTTTGGCAAAGGCTCATCAACGTGAAAGAACTAGCAACAACGTTGTTTGCGTTCGACATCTACAAATAGAAAGGACAAAGATAGATTAGAATATGAATCCGTAATTATCACCCAATAAGAAAAATTAGGGCTAGGATCCAACAACAACATTTACATTATAGAAAATGGATGCCGTAATCTAACATGCAAATAAATTGAAGGTAAGTGAATGACGATTCACTAATTCTCCATCATAAAACCTAACTATTAGTTCTAAATGTATTGAGAATTCCTAGGTTCGGATGAGATTCATTGAAACTATTCAATGGCATGTTTAAATCTCGATATGCCCCTCTAGTTTGTGACTGGGATACCGAAGATCACAAAGCGGGTGTGAATTACCATGCAAATTCACATGGTGCCTTCATTGTAACGATCACCTATTCGATGTGCCGGTAAACCACACATGCTCCATCGAACTATGATAAACAATGAATCACCCTTTGCCACCTTTGCTTAGAACCAATTAGTGTGCCGGTAAACCACACACGCTCCACTAACTTCTTAGCAAGGGTGCAAAGTGTAATTTCATGGGATTGCATCAATTCACTTTTCCTAAAGTAACTAAGATTGGGAAACTTTAAAATATGTGTAGTTACTTTGTATTTCCTATTATATTTTTAATGAGAGGATGAGGTTGCCCTATCCTACCCGTTCGGCTAACGACCCTCCACCGATCAAGCAAGCGGTGGGTGTGAGTGTACACCCATTAAGCGCCATTTTATAGGCCGCAACCTTATACCCACCTTATAGATCGGCTTCGCGAATGAGGCCTACTAACGGTAAGACTAGCATTTTAGTTATACATACATATATATATATATATATATATATATATATATATATTAATCTTGTAATATTATATTAGTATAGGGTTGTATTTTAAACATTTTAAAATCTAGGGTTTGAAATTTAAATTGTCTAAATTAAAACTTTTAATTACAAAATATAAATTTCAAAACATGAGGACAAGTTTTAAACATTTAAAACATGGAGGATCAAATAACAAATAATTTCAATTAACAATTAATTTCCTAATTATCTATATTTGATTTATTCAAGATTTCTTGCAAGATAATTACCAAAATAATCAAAATAATTAATTAATTATCATATAAGGAAATTAAATATTTTATTAGTTGATAAATATCTTTAATTAGATCAAGATAATAGTCATATATATCAAAAAATCGGATTAGAGTTGGTCTAATATGATTAAGGTAAGTTTCCATAAGATAATCATGAAGAAATCCCGAATCTGGCCATTCCTGACGCTTGGACTCGCCAAGTGCACCAAGGGACTCGCCGAGTCCACTATGGAACTCGCCGAGTCCTTGACTCAGAAACACAAAAATCAAATTTTGCAGTTTAGTTTCAGACAATTAAGCAACAATTTAATGAAAACCAAGCTAGGCTCTGATACCATTGATGGGTTTTAGCCATAAGAACTTTCCTATGTGTGCATGAAAAACCCTAATGCTTGGATCTAGGCTTTCTAATTAAACATGCTTTGAATCCAAGACTTCTAATGACTATTTAGGTGTAATAACAATATTGAAACAGATCTAGAATCATACCTTTGAATTCCTTGTTGATCTTGTTGTCTTGGAGCTTCTAGAGTCACAATTGTCACTCCTCTAATGGCTTACAAACACCAAATAACAAGGAGGATGATTTGGGAGAGAGGAGAGGGGAGGAAATCGGCCAGGGTTCTCTTACTTTAGATAAAGTAACGATTTCCTTATGCCATAGGGTCTATTTATACTTGTAGACTCCTTAAGGGTTACAACCTAAACCCTAATTGGATAATCTTCTCTTAAGGCTATCCAAATCCATTCCTTAGATAAGCAATGGACGATTCAAGCTATCCTTTAGCTTCTAGAATCCGTCCAATCCATATCTATATGGATTTACAGTCTAAGGTTTAACTATCAAACAATTGACAGTTTATACCCTCTTATTTAATTAATCTCTTTAAGTCACCAAATTAATTCCAATTAATTCTATGACTTATATTAATCAAATAACAATATATTATTCTTTATATTATTCCCATAATATACTAATAATATTTACTCTCTCTTAATAAATCATCCTATCAAGTTGCTATGGTGAAGGCAACCCAAAAGGACCATGCACAACCAGGTCAATTACTTGCCTCATATAGTTGCAGCCTTAGACACTATTCCAACAGTGACTCTTGGATTAGTTTCTAAGTACATAACTATTTTGGTATGTACTTGACCCGATGGTGCATGGTCCTTTTGGGTTGCCTTCACCAAAGCAACTTGATAGGATGAATTATGGAGAGAAAGGATTAAATATGATTTATTAATATATTATGGGAATGATATATTAAAGGAGAAATCATATTGTTTAATTAATATTAGTCAATAATTAATTGGTAATTAGTTTTGTGACTAAAAGAGATTAATTAAACTTAAGGGACTGGAATTGTAATTATAAGATAATTGCAATTTGGGCCATGGATTGTCTTAAATCAAGAGGTGGACGAATTCTTATGGGAATCCCATAAGGAAATCGTCCAAGGGGCTTGATTAAAGGAGTCTATGGGTTGCTTAGGGCTTAAGCAACCAAATTAGGGTTTCCTTGTTAGATAACCCTAATTGCCTCACTATATATAGATCCCTTAAGGACCAAAAACATGGCTAAGCTTCTTGCTAGGGTTTCATACATTTTTGGGTAGCCTCTAACCTCTCTCCTCTTCATCCTCTTGCTTATGGTGTTTGTGAGCCATTAGAGGAGTGACACTTGTGACTCTAAGCCTTCCAAAGTCAATTCAAGGAGGAATTGGGATTGTTATTGCTACATAACAATCAAGGTACTATCTTAAACCTAATTATATGTTAATATTGATTTCCATATGCTAGAATTAGGGTTTATAGTCTTGGATTCAAAGCATGTACAATAGAGAAACCTAGATCCAAGCATTAGGGTTTGTATGAGCACATAGGATGTTCTTAGGACCAAAACCCATCAGTGGTATCAGAGCCTAGCTTTGTTTCAATTGTATTGATGCATTGTATAACTGGAAAATTCGATTTTTGGTGTTCTGGAGACTGGACTCGCCGAGTCCATGCAGACTCGACGAGTCCAAGGCTGACTTGACGAGTCAACTCGTCAGATGGAGGGTATTTCGCGATTTCTTGCTGTTTTTGCTTATGGATAGTTACCTTATCATATTAGATCAATATAAATCCGATTTTTTGATATGTATGACTATATTTTTGATCTAATTGAAGATATTTATCAATTAATAAGATAATTGTTTCCTTATGTGATAATTGATTAATTATCTTGACTAAATTGATAAATTGTTTTGCAAGAAATCATTAAATAAATCAAATATGGATAATTATGTGATTAATTGTTCATTTAGATTATTTGTTATTTGATCCTTGTTGTTATGAAATGTTTCATATTTTCCCCTTTAGGTTTTATAGTTTAAATTTGAACCCAAAAGTTTTGTTGTTTTGAAATTTAAATAGTTGAAACCCTAATGTTTTGAAAAAGGTTTCAAAACTTGCCCTCAAGTTTTGGAATTTAAATTTTGATTAATAGTTTAATTTTGATGTATATTTAAATTCTAAACCCTAATGTGTTGAAATGTTTCAAAACTTGCCCTCAAGTTTAGGAATTTAAAAGTTGATTAAAAGTTTAATTAGGAATGTTAAATTCTAAAACCCTAGTATTGTGTGAGTAAAAGTCAGTCTTACCGTTAGTAGGCCTCATTCACGAAGCTGGTATATAAGGGGTGTTTAAGGAAATTGCCTATAAAATGGCGATTGAATGGGTATCCACTCTTACCCACCGCACTCTTGACTAGTGGAGGGTCGTTAGCCGAACGGGTAGGATAGGACGAAACCTTCCATTATAAGTATAATGAATTATTAAAGTAACTAAATGTTTTCATAAAATTCCCAATCTTAGTTACTTAGGCAAAAGTGAATTGATGCAATTCCATGAAATTACACTTTGTGCCCTTGCGAAGACGTTAGTGGAGCGTGTGTGGTTTACCGGCACACTAAATGGTTCTAAGCAAAGGTAGCAAAGGGTGACTCAATGTTTGTCATAGTTCGGTGGAGCGTGTGTGGTTTACCGGCACATCGAATTGGTGACTGTAACATGTGAGGGCACCATGTAAGTTTGCATGGTTATTCACACCCGCTTTGTGATCCTCGGCATCCCAGTCACAAACAAGAGGGGCATATCGAGATTTAAACATGCCATTGAAAGTTCAATGAATCTCAAAGGATCTAGGAGTTTTCATAGATTTAAAACTTAAAATTCTTTTTTGTTTTTCATGGTGGAAATTAGTGAATCGTCATTCACTTACCTTCAAATGTTTTGCAATTTGGGTTACGGCATCCCTCTCCCGAGTTGTAGAATATTGTGTTGGGTCCTAGCCTTAGTATTTCATTTGGGTGATTTACTAAGGACTCAATCAATCAACTAACTTGAATTCGTTTTCTCCCGTTTTGTAGATGTCAAAGTTTGACTAACTATGGTCTTCTCAAATCCCGTGGAACAAGCATTCCACATGAAGATGATATTCCACGATTCGATCGAGGAACAAGAGATCATACTTCACTTCCTCCTCCTCCTCCAATTATTCTCCCTAACCCACAAGTTCAAAGGCTTGAAAAGTTCATGATCACTCAAGCCCTTTTGGCAAGTAAACATAAAGAAGGAAAGTCGGTGTGTGCACACATCCTAGGGATGAAGTCACGCATTGATAGGTTAAGAATGTTGGGATCCGTTGTCTGTGAGGAAATGGCTGTTGATTGGGTTCTTCAGTCACTTCCTAACTCATATAGTGAGTTCGTAAGAGAGTACTATATGATGAACCGCGACGTGACCCTTATAGATCTCACCTATATGCTTATTGCTGCTAAATCAGCAATGGTTTGGCGCAATGAAAAAGTAAAGTTGATTGGTGAATCTGCCTTCAAGACCTCTATGGATATAGACAATGGCAACGAAAGACATGCTATGATCGAAAAGTTTGATCATAAGAGAAAGGCAATGTCTGAAGTAGTTCCATGTCATGTTCCAAAAGAGTCAATTTGCTTTTATTGCCAAGAGAAAGGGCATTGGAGACGAAGCTGCCCCATTTACCTAAGAGATCTAAGAGATGGGAGAGTCGAAACGTATGGCTCTAATATAGGTAAAATCCATTAACTAACTCTTTTAAGCTTCTATTCTAGATTCTTAATACATAATGTGATAAGATTACAATTGATGTTTTGTAGAATCGAAGAAAAGAAAGGGAGCTTAGAGGAAGAAGTGAGCAGAATCTAACCATGAAGGAATGGATTTCGATCGTATTTCTCGAGGATTAGATTCTTAAGCTACTACTTAGAGTTAGAGTTAGATTGATAAGAAAGATGTATTAGCATAAGTTTTTCAATGAATTGCATTGTAAGGACAAATTTTTCCGCAATAAAATAAATTTTGATTTTAAATTTTATTTATTTATCCTTGCAATGGCGTGTATGAAAAATTGATGTTAAAATGTTTCTATTATTAGCAATAATGGATTTGGTTCTTATTATGTTATTTATGGAAAGTTGAGAATTTACCACATAGGGAGAGTTTCTCATCGCCCAAAGTTTCAATTGGACAAAAATTTGGAATCACGCAACTTGGTTGCACGATGAATGAGAAATTTCATATTTGGAAATTAGACAAATTCATTGACAAAGTGTCAAGTGAAGGGCTAAGAGATCGAGCACACAATGTTGCGTGTTGATCAAGTCCACCATAAGAGTAACAATGATATTCATCATGATTTACTAAAGATTTAGTAAATATGATTATACTTACAAGATTAAGTGTAATTCTGAATTGATTAAAGGGTTTAGATCAATAGCAGAACGAATAAGAAGAATCAAGTAGGCAGAAAGATAAAAGTTTTTCCATTCTAAGAAGATGGGAGAGTACCTTTTATGCTTTATGATAGGTCTTAATGATTAAGAACCATATCTCAATTGATCCTCTAAATGAGTCTTAGTACAATTGTATGTCTAAGAAGAGGAATCAAGAATTGAAGAAATGGTTAAATCAATAAGTCAATCATACTTCGTTCCAATAAGAAGTCTTAAAGTTAAGATTGTGACATCGAGTGAAAAAGTAAGGTTTATAACATTCATCAATTGTGGAAAGTTGTGATGTCTTGGATAAGACATAGACCAACTAGGACCAAAGTTATGAAGTGTTTTGTTTTAATAAAAGATACACTAACTCTTGAATATTTGTTTGTCAAGAAATGATTATTGACAAGAGAATCTTATATGTCAAGGATTAAGTGGGAGTCTTATTGGTCTTGAAAGGCTTCAAGAACAAATCAAATAGACCTTATCGATCATCACTAGCGCACGAGTTGAGGTTTGCAACCTATCGTGTTGACATTATTTGGTTTCTGTGCTGTTCCAATTAAGTTAATTATGCATGTGAGTTCTATGAATTCTCATTTTGAACGCATAAAAGGCAAGGCACCTTAATCAATGAAAGGTACATTGATAGGAAAAGGTGAGCTGCTTAACTACTTGGAAGACGTGGTGGGCAGCTATGCTACCATAAGGCAAGAAATCGAGATCAAGAAAGTTCGATCCATATGAGTTTGAATTTGTCGTAAACTTTGGTTTTGACAAATTCACATGGATAGGAACAAATACACCATTAAATCTAAGTGTCATAAGATTTCCTCCTTCATGAAAATGATTGTGAGGAAATGCTTTCACTAAGAAAGATTTTAAGAAGATAGTGATTGTAAAATTACATTCTCGAATTCGATTATGGTTACGTTATCCCTTTCCATAATTTGAATTGTGAGGTTTGGCAATTGTTTACACACACATATAAACTATCCAAGGCAAAGGTGTATAAGTTCAAGAAGCATTGATAAAAGATTATCAAAGAACTAAGTATTAGAAACATGAACTTAAGAAATTCAATAAGTATTGTTTTTCTGAAAGTTAAGCTGTTTCTGAATACATGTCGAAGCTAGTGGGAGCATAAGTGTTATGTTTTATAATAATCATCATGATAGTGGGAGCATAAATGTTATGATTATATGATTATTAAGGCACGTATTGCAAGTTGGCAATATTAATTATAGAAAACAAGAGTTATACCTTGCAAAGTCGTAAGGGTTGTAAAGTTGTTTTGCTATAATTAAGGGAGATAATATTATGCTTCATTTCAAATCTAAAGGCTTAGGTTGTGGAATGTTAATAAAATTTAGTCAAAGGTACATAGTGTGTTCTTAAAATTTCGATTATGATTACGACATCCCTCTTCACAATTCGAATTTTGAGAACATAGCAAATAAAACATTATGCGTCGTGTCCCATATGCTTCGGGTATAGGATCGATTGCAAATGCTTTAATGTTTGACCATTCTAAAATTTTCCAAATGTCGAGCACATTTAGAAGGAAAAAGGACTAGAATCGGTTTAGACTAAAATAATTAAACAACTATCAAAGGACAATTCAAGTTCGACGAGGATTGGTTGCTTGTGAGTAGTTGGAAGTATAGTATTGGAAGATATGGAAATGTTTTCATATTGGATGGACCATATTGACATTATTAGGAATAGATAAGATTCTATTAAGAATAAGTTGTCATATGGAACATATGGAAGTGTGTCCATATTGGGAATGAATATTAAAAGATCTATGTCTAAGATTAGAAACTTTTATGCGAAAGGATGTTCAAAGGAAAGTACTTTGAGTGAGAGACATCATATCTAAGGAATTGTCTTGTAACAATGTCCGATAGAGGACTTTGTAATATCATTGGCAATAGTCTTTGTGACTTTGGTGCAGTGACATTACAAAAGGACTATTGCATAGAATGTTAGAATCTAGCATATTTTATAAGTAACAAGAATTTGATATTCTCACACTTATGAAAAAGAATTTGGAGTTGTGAAATGAGAATGATTGGAAATGTGTTCAATGTGATCTATTTCACAAAGTAAGAACCATAGGTAAACATTGTGTGCATGCTAAGAGCATGGGACAAGTGTAATAATTCAAGTAAGAAGTTGATTACCTGAAACGACAAATAATGAGTAATCAATATGGTGATAAATAAAAGGTGTTTTATTTATGCTCAAAGGGTTGAGGCCATATGGGATTAGTATTATTCTTGTGTTTCACATTTGCATGTTTTGACTTCCAGAATAATTGAATTTATTAAGAATAATCGAATTATTAGAACGGGCCACAGTCGTTCATATGTTGGAAGTAGGTATGAATGAAGACTGTCGTGAATTGGTGTGTGGATTGTCTAAAAGAGTATTAGACATAAGCAAATGTTTGTTGCAACGTTCATGAGTGCTTATGAATGTGATTTGAGCATTGGATTAAACCCACGCTCACTTGGATCACTCCATGAATTGTATCACGAGTGATTGGTGAGACGATAACATCTTATATTCTTGAAACCGAGATGTGTGAGTTGTATCTTGAAAATCGGTTGCACATTGATAATATGTAAACACACTAGTAACTTGGTGTTATAAAACATATTGTTGTGTGTGATTCGGTGCGTGAGTGCAAGCAAGCATTGTATCAAAGTTTATCCGTTCCTTTTATCCAAAGTAGGATAAAAGCGATATCTTTGGGCCCCTCGATGATTTGTGATGACAAACGTAAATGCTCGGCCGGGCTAGGGCTAATTTGATTTGTTCAATTAGTCGGTCGTCATAAATCGGGAATCGAGATATAGTACAAAGAGAATGATTTGAAATCATATCTCATATGATATCTAGAATGGAGGAATATATGATCCCTTATCTAAGGACACGCGTATCTGATAGGATCAGAGTTGACAGCGACTTTGGAAAGCTACGATTGCAGATTAGGATCTGAAGTCATACGCAAAATAGTTATTAGACTTATCCAAGTGGGAGACTTTTGGATTAGTGTCTAAGTCCATAACTATTTTGGTATGTACTTGACCCGATGGTGCATGGTCCTTTTGGGTTGCCTTCACCAAAGCAATTTGATAGGATGAATTATGGAGAGAAATGATTAAATATGATTTATTAATATATTATGGGAATGATATATTAAAGGAGAAATCATATTGTTTAATTAATATTAGTCAATAATTAATTGGTAATTAGTTTTGTGACTAAAAGAGATTAATTAAACTTAAGGGACTGGAATTGTAATTATAAGATAATTGCAATTTGGGCCATGGATTGTCTTAAATCAAGAGGTGGACGAATTCTTATGGGAAGCCCATAAGGAAATCGTCCAAGGGGCTTGATTAAAGGAGTCTATGGGTTGCTTAGGGCTTAAGCAACCAAATTAGGTTTTCTTGTTAGATAACCCTAATTGCCTCACTATATATAGATCCCTTAAGGACCAAAAACGTGGCTAAGCTTCTTGCTAGGGTTTCACATGTTTTTGGGCAGCCTCTAACCTCTTTCCTCTTCATCCTCTTGCTTATGGTGTTTGTGAGCCATTAGAGGAGTGACACTTGTGACTCTAAGCCTTCCAAAGTCAATTCAAGGAGGAATTGGGATTGTTATTACTACATAACAATCAAGGTACTATCTTAAACCTAATTATATGTTAATATTGATTTCCATATGCTAGAATTAGGGTTTAATAAATTTAGTCAAAGGAACATAGTGTGTTCTTAAAATTTCGATTATGATTACGGCATTCCTTTTCACAATTCGAATTTTGAGAACATAGCAAATAAAACATTACGCGTCGTGTCCCATACGCTTCAGGTATAGGATCGATTGCAAATGCTTTAATGTTTGACCATTCTAAAATTTTCCAAATGTCGAGCGCATTTATAGGGAAAAGGGACTAGAATTGGTTTTGACTAAAATAATTAAACAACTATCAAAGGACAATCCAAAGTTCGACAAGGATTGGTCGCTTGTGAGTAGTTGGAAGCATGGTATTGAATGGACCATATCGACATTATTATGAATAGAAAATATTCTATTAAGAATGAGTTGTCGTATGGAAATTATGGAAATGTTTCCATGTTGGATGGACCATATCGACATCATTACGAATAGATAAGATTCTATTAAGAATGAGTTGTCATATGGAAAATATGGAAGCGTGTCCATATTGGGAATTGAATATTGAAAATCTATGTCTAGATTAGAAACTTTTATGCAAAAGGATGTTCAAAGGAATGTACTTTGAGTGAGAGACATCCTATCTACGGAATTGTCTTGTAACAATCTCCGATAGAGAACTTTGTAATATCATTGGCAATAGTCTTTGTGACTTTGGTGCAGTGACATTACGAAAGGATCATTGCATAGAATGTTAGAATCTAGCATATTTTATAAGTAACAAGAATTTGATATTCTTTCACTTATGGAAAAAGGATTTGGATTTGTGAAATGAGAATGATTGGGAATGTGCTCAATTTGGTCTATTTCACGAAGTAAGAACCATAGGTAAACATTGTGTGCATGCTAGGAGCATGGGACAAGTGTAATAATTAAAGTAACAAGTTGATTAACTGAAACGACAAATAATGAGTAATCGATATGGTGATAAATAAAAGATGTTTTATTTATACTCAAAGGTTTGAGGCCATATGGGATTAGTATTATTCTTGTGTTTCACTTTGCATGTTTTGACTTCTAGAATAATTGAGTTTATTAAGAATAATCGAATTATTCAAACGGGCCACAGTCGTTCATATGTTGGAAGTAGATATGAATGAAGACTGTCGTGAATTGGTGTGTGGATTGTCTAAAAGAGTATTAGACATAAGCAAATGTTTGCTGCAACGTTCATGAGTGCTTATGAATATGAATTTGAGCATTGGATTAAACCCACGTTCACTTGGATCGCTCCATGAATTGTATCACGAGTGATTAGTGAGACGATAACATCTTATATTCTTGAAACCGAGATGTGTGAGTTGTATCTTGCGAATCGGTTACACATTGATAATATGTAAACGCACTAGTAACTTGGTGTTATAAAACATATTGTTGTGTGTGATTCGGTGCGTGAGTGCAAGCAAGCATTGTATCAAAGTTTATCCGTTCCTTTTATCCAAAGTAGGATAAAAGCGATATCTTTGGGCCCCTCGATGATTTGTGATGACAAACGTAAATGCTCGGCCGGGCTAGGGCTAATTTGATTTGTTCAATTAGTCGGTCGTCATAAATCGGGAATCGAGATATAGTACAAAGAGAATGATTTGAAATCATATCTCATATGATATCTAGAATGGAGGAATATATGATTCCTTATCTAAGGACACGCGTATCTGATATGATCAGAGTTGACAGCGGCTTTTGAAAGCTACGATTGCAGATCAGGATCTGAAGTCATATGTAGAATAGTTATTAGACTTATCCAAGTGGGAGACTGTTGGATTAGTGTCTAAGTCCATAACTATTTTGGTATGTACTTGACCCGATGGTGCATGGTCCTTTTAGGTTGCCTTCACCAAAGCAACTTGATTGGAGAAATAAATAAAGAGAGAGGTTATTATGATTTATTAATATGTTATAAGAATAATATATTAAAGGAGAAATCATATTTGTTTAATTAATATTGGTCAATAGTTAATTAAGAATTAATTTTGTGATCAAGTGTAATTAATTAAACTAGAGGGGCTGAATTGTAATTATGTGATAGTTACAAAATAGGGCAATGGTTATCCTTGTTAAAGGATGGACGAATTCAAGGATAAGGATATCCTTAAAATCGTCCAAGGTCCAAAAGATAGGGATTTTCAAGGCTTATCTTATGGTTGCTTGATGGGCAAGTAACTAGATAAGGATAAGGACTGAAACCTTAATCCTAACCCTATATAAAGACCCCAAGGCTCATGAATTCGTGTATGCCTTCCCAAGAGGTCCTAGAGAAGAATTCTTATACCTCTCCTCTCTCTTTATACCTTCTCCATTTGCTCTTGGTGTTTGTAAGCCATTAGAGGAGTGACACTTGTGACTCTAAGCCTTCCAAAGTCAATTCAAGGAGGAATTGGGATTGTTATTGCTACATAACAATTACATAACAATCAAGGTAATATCATAAACCTAATTATATGTTAATATCGATTTCCATATGCTAGAATTAGGGTTTATAGTCTTGGATTCCAAGCATGTACAATAGAGAAACCTAGATCCAAGCATTAGGGTTTGTATGAGCACATAGGATGTCTTATGACCAAAACCCATCAAGATCTAACTCCCTCAAAGCCAATAACCACGAAAAGGTCGAACCTTGGGCACTCATGCAAGGTTCTACAAGCTCATTTGGGTGAAACCCTTCATTACATAACAACCCTAGCTCAAAACTCCAAATAGAATGCAGAAAGCAGGATGGAAGGGACTCTCTGGACCTCTTTGGGTCCAGATCTATGGCTTCACCCTCAATGGGACACTATACTCCACAAATCAAGCCATAAAAGAAGCTAGAAAACCCTAAAATCACCAGTCTTACCCAAAACAGAAAAGGGAGAACGATTTGATACCTCTATGGTGAAGATGCAAGCTCAGAAGCTCTGAATCGACACCCCCTTGACCTCCCTTTGCTGGAAATGACTACTCCATTGCACAACCACCTTAAGAATGCTCCAAAATGACTCTTCTTCACTCTCTCAGCTCTCTGGTTTGATAGGAGTCTCTCAAAGGTGTAGGTAGCCGCCACTGAAGGCCATAAGGGCCTTGAAATAGGTCCCAAACCCGGACAATTAGGATTTTTCTTGACAACGCCGACTCGGCGAGTCCAAATACCCGACTCGTCGAGTCCCTTCATTAAACTGGTCCCCCAAACGCGATCCTACTCGACGAGTTGAGGCGTCAACTCGCCGAGTCTCCTCATTCCCCAATATAAAATACTCAAATTCCCATACCTGGATATCCGGATGTTACAGTTTCATTGGAGGACATTCAAGTGAGATGATCACCTAAATTATATAGAGAGACTAGTAGTGATTCTTGAAAAGAGGACGAAGACTCTGCGAAACAATATTATGGATCTCATGAAGGTGCAGTGACAACACCGAAAGGGTTCAAAGTGGATGTGGGAGCTTGAGGATGAGATGGGGGAGCACTAACCATAATTATTTGCAGCAGCGGACTTCGAGGATGAACTCTAATTCAAGTGGGGGAGACTTTTAACACCAGATTAAAGTTATTTTTCATTTTAACCCTTAGTGTGTACTTAGTTTACAAATTTGGTCCCTAGGGGCATTATTGTAATTTTGGGAGGGAAGTGCGTACGCTGGGCGTACCTGCTGTACGTTGGGCGTCCGTAATCAGGACACAAACCCTAATTTTAGGGTTTGGACCCTATTTAAGCAACCTTAAGCCCCAAGGTTCTCTCATTTTCCAGCCTTCATTGCCCTTTTGAGTCCCATTCCGAAATCATAGCTCATCTAGTGAGATTTAACCCTTTGTGTGTGTTTTAGTGGGTGTTTGGTGAACCTTGAAGAAGAAGAAACTTGGAGAAGGGGCCTTGATCAAGTAGGAGCTTGTAGATCCATAATCAATTCTCATTTCTAAACTTCATTAAGGTATAAAGCTTCTACCTTGATGACTCTATTGTTAGATCTATTCTAGGGCTTATTTCGAGCACATTTTGGTCCCATGCATGAGTTCTAGTGGGTATTTGTCACTCCATAAGTTATGAGTTGCTCCTCTTGATGTTTTTGAGATCCCTAGTTTATAAAGTTGACATCTTGATGGTTAAGGATCAACCATGCATGAGTATATGTCCATTTGGTAAAAGTAGGATGCTAAATCTAAGGTTTGGATCCATTTAAGCCATGCAAAGGCACCAAGTTAGTGACTTTATGGATTAAGACGTCCCCCAAGGTCTGGATCTAAAATTTGGACATTTGTTCTTAAGCAATAAGGACTTAATGGATGAAGTGGTTGAACGGGGCGTGCGTCTGGCGTATGACTGTGTACATTGCGCGTATGCGTTTGGATCCTCGACTCCATGTAGCGACCTAGTACATCAGGCGTACTAGGGGTACACTTAGTGTACGCGACCTGTTCATGGGCTTTTATTGTTGGGCTGCATTTGGAATTTAGGGTTTTAGGCCCGTGTTAGGCCACAAGTCTTTTTTATTTTAGGCCATTGTTAGGTCCTGGGCCTTCTTGGATTTGGTCCTATATTGGGATTTGGGTGTCCTTTAGGAATTGGGCCATTATTAGTCCACTGAGTTTGGGTCACTGCTTTTGGTCCAATTGAGGGAAGGGTAAAATGGTCTTTTACCCTGGGAGTCGGGATTAGTTGATTAAAGTCCCGATTATGGTTTATGACCCAATTATTAATTAGGGTTTTATTTGATTGGTTAGGGTAGAGATTCTCGGGTTCAGCAACCCGAACATCTATTTGATTGACACCGGACTGAGGTGAGTTTGTTTACTATATTGTAGGACACTAAGGATTGTATGTGCTTGTAGTCTTTGTGACTCCTGTTGTATGTGTTGTATGCATGTGTGCCTGTTTGCTATGTGTATGTGAGATGAAATAGACCTAGGGGTGAAATAGACCTGGTACAACATTATGCTAACATATGAGTTGAAATAGACACATGGAGAAATAGACCTAGTACAACCTTGTGCTAACATGTGAGTTGAAATAGACATGGGGGTGAAATAGACCCGGTAAAGCGTTGAGCTGACATATATGTATGATATGCGATATTTTGGAGAACTCACTAAGCTTTGTGCTTATGGTTTTCAGTTTATGTTTCAGGTACTTCCAGTTCAAAAGGGAAGGGATCGGGATGATCGCATTGCACGTACCATGATTTTCCGCTTATTTGACTCTGATGTACTTTTGGGATATTTTATAAATATTTTATGGTTTTTTCAAACATGTTGGGTTGATGGTTATTTAATATGAAAACAAAAAGCTTTGGTTTTGAGTTTTGGGATGTTACAAATACACATTACATAGGAATAAACATTTATATTTAAACTAGGAATCCAAATTAAGTTTCTATTATAAATACATTACATAAGAATTATTGTAATCATAATCTTCCTCATATCCTTCAATGTCTTCTTCAGTATTTTAAATAACTTTATTAATAATAACATCCTAATTTTTTTTTTGTTTCTTTTTTACATTATAGTGGTTTAATTTAAATGTCATTGTCAATAATAGCATCCCACCTTATTTATATTTTTTCCATTACTATAGTTTACTTTAAATATCATTGTCAATAATAACATCCAACTTTATTTGTTTTTTTTTTTCATTATAGTGCTTTACTTTAAATAACATTGTCAAATAATAGCATCCTACTTATACCAAATACAAATACATATATCAAATACACAATAACATCCTACTTATACCAAATACACATACTTTCACATATATACATAAGAGCATCCTACTTATACCAAATACACTTTCACGTACATATACCACATATACACTAAATACACATACATACATAATAGCATCCTACTTATACCAAATACACATAATTTCACGTATATACATAATAATATCCTACTTATACCAAATACATATACTTTCACATATATATATATATATCATATATACACCAAATAACACATACATATATAATAGCATCCAACTTAAACCAAATACACATACTTTCATACACATACACCGAATAGATATACTTTCACATACATATACCACATATACAACAAATACAAATACATTCACATACATACATAATAGCATCATACTTATACCAAATACACATACTTTCATACACATTAAGTGAATACATATATTTTCAAATACATACACCAAACACACATAGATTCACATAAATATATCAAATATACACAGATATCAATTTCACATAATTTATACAAATACATATATTTTGTAATTAATCTCGAAATTCACTTTAAATAGAACACGTGGTTGCGGAAATCAACAGATGGTGCAGTGGTGGTGGTATTCGTCGGCAGTGACAGCAATAGTCGTCGATAAAGCAGGAAATCAAAAATTGAGAATGATATTTTTTTGCAATTAATCACTATTATAAGCTGAAAATCGATGTTACAAGAGAAAGAGAAGGAGAAATGGGTAGGAGATGACCTACCGTCGTCGGAAATGCTCTATAGTTTCCGGAGAGACGGTAAAGGTGTCGTCAGTATCTCCTTTTCCCCGTCTGAATCTCACAGTAGGGAAGAAAAAAATGTGATGTCGCTGGTGGCCTAAATCGTTGCGAGTCATCGAAAAAATACGGAAGAAAAAAACGAGAGCAAATATGGAAGAGATCAGAAGCAGAAAGCAAAAAGAGAGGCGTCGATTTTAGGTTATCTGTGTAAAGCAATACCGGTGAAACCTTTACTGGTGACACAAAAAACCTATAACATCGACTCCAATCAATTGTGGCGACAACTATGGAAGGAATTGTTACAGTGTCTTTTTTTCGACTTTTAGCGGCGACAAAGTTCGTCGGCATTGATGTCACCGTTATTGGGTTTAGGTGAAACGGAGTCTCAGTCGTTGGATTAGAATATCAATCGGACGCTTGGGATTTTCAGAATGGATTCACGTGGATTCGGTCCCCAAGTCATTACCGGCAACCATTTACCAGCGACTCAAGCTAAAATCCCCGCTAAAAGTCTCTGTCGTCGGTAAAGATGTCGCCGGCAAAGACATGATTTCTTGTAGTGTAACTATGTCATGAAGGAATAACAATCCTTACATTCTAACATACAGGATCCCTAATGGTCTTAGCGACGAATGATTTAATCACCAAACATCTAGTTTTAAAATCCAATTATTTGTTCTCGTTTAAAACAAATTGAAGCTAACTAGTGAAAGATGAAGTATCTTTTAACAACTTCTATTTTTGTTATCGAAATGAATATCTGAGTTGAAATAAATGTAACAAAACCCTTCCAGTAGTGATGGTTAATTATAGATCACTTTGGGAGTGTTCCATGTCAAATAAAGCAATGGGGCTTATTTAACTCTTCGATATACATATATTCTATCAAAGTTTTGTTATTAATTAGTAGTCTTTTTAGGTAACAAGTCTATAAAGTTTACATAAAATTACGTAGTTTTAATTGCTTTTCCCTATTAATTTACCCTATATTATAAACATGGAGACATGGGCTACTGCATGGTGTATCTTTCTTGCAAGGCAAAAAGGATACCAACAAATCTTAGTCTTCAATATTTTACTGACCTAAACTGCACCACATAATCCCCTGACTCTTTGGAGGCTTCTCCATGACAAAAGTTGTAAACCCCACCCCGAAAAGTTGATTATAATTATACTTTTCATAAAAGGGTGATTTTCTCTAGGGTTTGTAAAAAAGTTTCTTGCTTTTTTATGGGCTTCCAGTATAATGCATTGTAGAAGATGCCTTGATGCTCTCTTTCTATGAGAAAAAAAAAGTCACTACTTTTCTTTGAGTAAATCTTGATATCAAGAACACTGTTGTTAAGTTAGAACGACTTGTACGTCATGCGTAAAGATTTGCACTACATTTTTCAACATGGGAGCTCGGTTTAGTTATGTAGAAAGTGATAAAATTGACTCGGTAATACATTTTCTTGTATGTTTTTTTTGGGGAAGGGCGAAGAAAAAGCCTCTTTTCATTTATCAAAAAATAAATTGAATTAAAAGCAAGGTTCTTTCACTATTCCTTTATTGCTTTTACTTTCTTTTTCCTTTGTTCAAGTTCCATTTGGCAGGCCAAACTTTTTAAACAACAAGCAAATAAAGCATTGGAAAACACCCCCACAACATTTTAAACTAAAGAAGACAAATACATGATATTGGTTTATATATTAGACTCTTGTGAAGGCTACATGGAAAACTAGGGATATGTAGGTTATCTAAATGACTGTTTAATCAATAAAAAAGTCTAGTCACATTTGGGTGTTCTCCCTCGTGTTTATCTAAATGATTTAATCTCTTTATTTTGCATATATGATCAGTTTCCTTAATTAATTTATAGTACGTGAAAAAGCAAGAAATCTTGATACAAATACCCTAACGATTGAAGGTCTTTTTTTTTTTTTTTTTTTTTGTTTACGTTGTATGCCAATTATTAATTCATATACATGTTAGATTTTGAAGATTTTTATTTGCAAGTTAGGTGGAATGGCTCTTGAGTGGATGGAAAGGGGGAAAGAAGAAAGAAACAAGCATAGAAACAAATGAGTGAACTTTGTTCCTTAACCTTTCATTGGTATCATAGAAACTTACAAAAGAATGATCAAAAAGAAAGCTTTGGGGTGGGAGACATGAAGGCTTTCCATATCTTCCTTTAGGTTTAAAGTTATTCTTAATGTTTATTTGAGAAAATGACTGATCAATATATATATGCTTTATTGTATAAATTCCCTTTGTTCTTGAACCACTTGATTCAACTTGTATATTTGCCTCTTCAATCCATGGTTAGATTTGGACCATATAGTACTAACCTACTGATGCAACCTTAGGATGTGGTTATAAATACTAGTACAATGTTAAACAACAAGTCACTCTTGAAGTTTGAAAAAAAAAAGTGTAAACTGACGATGGAATATCATGGAGAACTCAATGTCCCCACGCCTCATGGTTTTGTAGATTCATTTATGTGAATCCGGATGGCATATATAGTTTTTATGTATCACAATATTTAATTTTTATTTATAACAACTGCATATCCATACCTTTCTTTATACTTTATCAATCTTTAATATGTTGATGCTCGTTTTAGACTTTTTGATAAAACTGGTATATCATTAATAACCCATAACAAATAATTAAAGAAACAAAGTCGATTGAATTAGGGTTTTCAATATTGCTTTTCTGTCTAAGGTGCTAGCAATGTTACTTTTTGAGGTAAAAATTGATGAACCAACATGATATCGGATATAGGGCTAAAGTCACCACTCACCATCTTATCTCTTATGTAAGCTTGGACCATTTCTTCAATGCCCATCTCATGCGTGGATGGATATAGGAATCTCAATTTGGTCATAAAAGGAAGAAAAAAAATTATACATCAAAAGAGTTGTATCATGTCATATTAGTGATCAATATGTTTATCAAATCAATCCTTTTTTATTAAATACAATATGACAATTATCTGTCTCCTCTTGTATGTTTGTGAGGACACATTATGCCATATTCAACAAAATTTGACTGGTTTCTTTTACACAAGGGTTTGCTTTTAGCACAATGGAATTATGGAAAAGAAAAAATGGTACTCTTTTAGTGTTAAGTTTCTTGTTGTCAAGAAGACAAAATATGTCCAATGTAAAAAATATCTTCTGAAAAAGTGTTTTGGTATGTGCATGACATTTATCGACATGAGATCAGAGAAACCCCATCAAAGAATATTTGAAAGACATTTTAACTGGGGCCGCAAAAGAATGCTATATATAATCAAATCACCCGAACTTAATTATGTACACTTAAGTCTATAAATGTCATAAAATGATCGATGTACAATAATAGTGATTAATATTGCAGCATAAAATGGTTAAAATCATGCTCTCCAGCATAACTTAGTGGGTTTTTCAAATAAAAAAAAATATATAATTTTCGTTATAATGATTATTTTATAACAATGTAGGTATATCGTATACACTTACATCCAAAATAATTGAGTGAATCTTGATTGTCAGCATAAAAATATTAAAGTGGAAGATGAATATTGAGCACAACATAGACATATCCATAAAAACAAGAACACCACTGGATAATCCAAAGCAAAGGCATTGTACCAGTGAGTCTTTTGTGGGGTTCGATGCATTTATTATTGTCAATCAAAGATTTTGAAACTCAAGATTGTGTGGGTGAAAATTTAATTCCTAAAGTTTCACAATGTGACAAACTTGACAGATATGGGCTACTTTTCACATTAATTGATCATACCCCAACACATTCCTATCCATTGCATTTGCATGTGTGCTTGCATTAACATGTGTTTTGTTGTTTTCATTTGGGTCCGGTTTAAATTGTTTGACTCTATTATGTTTCCTCAATTTTGGCTCAACCCGATATCATGGTTTAGATCTTTTTCAGTGTATATATATATATATATATATATATATATATATATATATATATATATATATATATATATATATATATATATATATATATATATATATATATATATATATCAAACTCCTATGAGTAATTATCTCTTGTTTCAACGAAAAGAAAATGAATATTGATTAGTGTCAAAACATGTGCACTTACTACTTACTAGAATTATGTTATATTAACATATAAGATTATCATGTTGATAGATATTTGTCCTCCAAATTCTATCAGAAACGAATGGGCTATTTAAATTACTTTAATCACAAACAAAATTAAATTTTGGTAAAGAGTATTTCAACACTCATGATTAATTCGAATGGTTCGATTCAGTTTAGTTTGATGATATGATTTTTCACGGTGCTAACTTAAGATAACTAGTTTTAGAGAGAGAAAGCTGGAGGGGCTGAAATGATAATTAGTTAAAGAGGGAGGATGTGATAGTAAATAGTGACAGCAACATTTCATTTGCACAATTTGAATTGAATGGACAAAGATTGTCTGTTATGGCACCCCACATAAAGGATTATGGTGAGGCAGGAATGGGCCATTAGCATCCGTAGATGTTTGGAGTCTGGTCATTTTTAGCAGCTATTGCGGGTACGGTGTACCTGCAAGGATGCACACATCAGGGCCATACACGTGGTAGGATCCTTATGATGATGACAACACTTTCTATTGGGCCCCACACTCATACACAAGTTGTCTTTTAAGGTTGATCTGTTGTCGTTGTCATCAGAATGCTACCATAGCTAATGTTGTATAACAAGTTGACCCTTTGACCTTGCCAGCATGGCAATGCATGGCTATAGTTTTAGGTGAAAACTATTATTTAATTAAATAAAATTATGTTTTCATTAATTTTTTAAGAATTTTAAATTATATAATTAATATCCAAAATGTTTTTCAACCAAAAAAAATTGATTGAAATCAAAGTTATTGGTGAAAGATTGTGACTTATTACTAGTTACTAAATTGTGTATATTAACCTAAATGTGATTATGGTTAAACTATTGAAAAAGATGGATCAACTTACAAGATTAAAAATAAATAAATAAAAACCCTTGGTTGTTTTCGAGAAGATGTCCTATGATATAGTCTCTAAGTTGATTGCGTATTTTCCTTATTCTTTGAGGAGTATTTTAGTTTTAAATGTATATTCTCCTGTTTCTTTTTCGTAATTCCAAAGGATAATGTGGAGTTTTATTCTATACTCTTTGGGTAAATTTTAGAAACAAATTCCAAAACTCATGGAATTAATGATTATTGTGCATAGCCTTTTTGATGTTATTTGAAATCCATCTTGCACAAGAAGATGGTTGTAAAAACTTTTGAATGATATGTATTGAAGCAATAGGATTTGAACATTGTTCAACTCTCACTTGGAGTGTTTTCATATTAGGTGATCACCACTAGATCACCTTAATGGTGGTGATAGTTTTGTAGGGTAAGTGTCAGGTATTAATTGTGGTTTTGCGGGCTAGACAAGTCGGTAGTCCTTTGTGCATGTTATATAAGGGAGAAAGTGTGGATACTAAGAGTAGGCAACTTGACATGTGAAACATGAATTTCATGAAGTTATATGGTCAAATATGTGTATGTAATGGTTGTATGCAACTTGGAAAACACACATGGAAAGTTACTTAGAAAAAAGGAAAGACTTTAGAAAAACAAAATGCAAGTTGTGTAGTACGTTATGTTTAAAAGGATTTTCTTTTGTTTATTTTTCTTTAGTGTTGTCTTTTAATATATTGGTAGAATTTGTAGAAAAATGACTGTTTTTTTAAAATAAAAAATTAAGCACTTTGACATGATGTATTTCTATGTTATTATCGCTAATCTTATGTTTTTATCATTCTTAACTTTGTTTGGAAGGTAAGGCTTGGGATTAGGGTCTGAAAGATTTGGTGATATTATGGAATAGGTTGTATTTTATTACATTTGTCTATAGTCATGTTAATTATGAAGAAAACATGTGCTTTTCTTGGAAGATCTAAATGTGTGTTTAGAAAATTAGGGATTTGAGTAATAAGCTTGAAATGATTATTTAGGCATTATTAGTATCTTCTCGTGGGTTAGTTGTAGATTTCTTTATATTCTTCTTGTTGATTTTTCATTGGTATTGAAAATTAAAGTTGTAAGGGCACACTTGGGAAGTGCTAAATAGAAAACTTGATACAAAGGAATCCTCACTTATTAAAAAAAATCTCATAAAAGAATTTACAATAATGTTCATCCACAAGCATATATGGATACAAAAAGTGCAAAGACATAAGGGGAAGAAGATGTAAAGTTTACAAACGAATCCTTACCTTACCAAACACCATGATGTAAATTATAACATTTATGTTTGGATTATTTGAAACAGTCATCTAAAAAATTAAAAATCATTAAAAAAACAATTTACGTATAACGGTATCAAACGGTCAAATACTAAACATTTAAAATAGTTTAAAGCATCAAGTCATTATTAGTGTCTACACTTGCTAGAAAGCTTCTATATTGGTTCATATATGTTTTGTCTTCTCTTCTAAGTGGAGATTAGGCTTCTAAAAGAGGCTATCATATGTTTTGTAGACTTCCAAGTTGCAATTAGGCTTTTACGTTTTAAATAAATTAACAATATTCATTGCATTTACATTATATATATTTTATAGTTTTCAGCTAGATAAGTGTCTCTGATGTCGATACAACTAAAAGTTGCAATTATGATTATTTACTAAGTTTTTTTTTTGTTTTCAAATGGATGTGTGTGTCTAACTTCAAAAGGAGTACAAAACCAACAAGACATATATATTTTTAAAAATAAATAGTAAATCATATCATTTGAACGATTCATGTTAACATGCGTCAAGGCTTATATGGAAGGTCCGATGCAAAATGTTAGAAATATAGTTTAATGGCACTTGGAAATCTGAGAATCGTGAGAGAAAGAAAGAGAACGAGATGGTGTAATTTCGTGAGTACCAGAAAACTGACTAAAAATTGGTTATAAACCTACCTTGTCTGAAAAACTGTCATGTAACAGTTTTTCTCAACAGTCAAAACTGTCATAAATCCGGATTTTGTATAAGGATTAATACAAAGTAAAAAACGGGTCAAATATTCAAAATTTGGATTTTCTGATGCATTTTTAATACAACAATATAACCCAAATTTGGATTTTCGACCCTAGCCAAGGGCTCTGCCCCTTGGACCCTGCCAGGGGCCGCCCCCCCCCCCCCCCCCCCCCCAGACCCCCGTTCGTTTAGGGGCTTCCCCCTAAATGACAGTATACTTTGATACTTGATCAAACTTAAACAAGTATGTACTCCACACCTTCCTTACTTGTTTAATATTTATCAAGATCATTTTAGTCAATAAAGTAATTTCATTATACTTAAATAACATCGATGATAACATATCACCAACACAAAACACTATTAACATTATCGGTATGTTAGTGTTTGAATCTTTGACCTCATGTATAGATTATGTACATCAACCACCAAACTTTCATCAACAGGTTATACATGGCCTACCATGTTCAAAAAATAGACAATTGATGTGCCAAGATGTAGAACAGTTAATGAATGTACAAGAATGGATCGTTAAAGGTAAAGCATCAAGATGGACAACATTTTAACTAGGCTTGATAATGACAAAAATAAATGAAGGTTGTAAATCTGATTTAGGCATCTGAATCTATATCGGAAAATCGAGTATCCAACATTTCAATTAAGGAATTCATTATCTGAAATTTCCGATAACCGATTTTAAACATCCTTGTGGTAAGTGAAAAAAAAAACTAGATTATATATCTTTTTTTACCAAATTAACGAACAAATTTATAAATAAAAAACTGTTTGCCAAATCAATTTCGGCAATTGGTCATCGTTATATTGGGCTTTCTTTTCTAGTTCTATTTTATTTATTTATTCTCAATATTTTGATTATAAAAATGTTATATTTTTTTTTTTATTAAAGGATGCATTTTATTTCAATGTGACTAAGCTTATATTA
Organism: Lactuca serriola; assembly: GCF_051521515.1. Lineage (NCBI taxonomy): Eukaryota > Viridiplantae > Streptophyta > Magnoliopsida > Asterales > Asteraceae > Lactuca > Lactuca serriola. The sequence goes on along the minus strand of NC_136414.1, from coordinate 11,381,248 downwards.
TGTCTTTAAATGCATCATAGTTTTTATACATTACTAGTTTATAACCCGTGGGAACCACGGTTACAAACTTAATTAAACTTTAATATTAAAAACTCGAAATTATTAATCACTTATTTTAAATAAATTATTCATTAAAAGATTTTTTAGTTAGATAAAATTATAGTTATTGCTTTAAATAAATATGTATAATTATATCACTTTATAATTTGTGTTAACTTTATTTAATTTCCATTCTAATATTATTAATTTAATGTAATTAGAGTGGAAAATTTAAAATTTAAAATTTGAAATGGAGATTCAATAGGTTAGCAAGTTGCATGCATTAATTAAGAGACATAATAGAGTGACACATGACAAAAGAAAAACAAAATATGCATTAATTATGAGGCCTAATATGGTGACACATGTCAAAAGGAGAATAAAACTATTCTTTTATTAGAATAGGGATTAGTACAATAAAGCTTATACTTAGGAAGTATATATATATATATATATATATATATATATATATATATATATATATATATATATATTATTTTATCTACCAAATTATATGTGATAATAAAATAATTAATAAAAAAAGACCCTATCTTAATCTTCAAACTAATTTATTGTTAGATTAGAAGCTAATTGCAAACACAATAGTCACTGCCAAACCTTATTAAAGAGAAAAAAACAAGTCGTTATAGATAAATCAAAATCTTACAATGGAAAATATTTCATTTTTAAAGATCAGAAAGTACAATTATTTGTTGGTGACACTAAATCTTTAATACCCCAAATAAATATTGATTAAATATTCTTTTTTTAAAGTAATAAATAGAAAACTCAAAAGATATTTATTATATAACTACTTAAAAAACAGTAATTACACTGGAAATATTTCTAGTTGAACGAATTTGTCCAAACTAAGACCATTTTGGCATAGAATAGATCATATAAATAAGAAAATAGAGTTTTGGTCTAACCTAAACCCTAATGGGTATTAGCCTTGTCATAATCTTTAACATTTGGGGGAAAAAAGAACAAAACATAAAAATATAGATCAAGATAGTGATTCTAGCAGCGACAGAGCTCTAATGATGGCGGCTAACAGTGATTGTTCATAGGAGAAGAACAAAGAAGAAGCAGAGGCCAAAGGCGGTTTCGTTGTAGTAGAAATGAGCAGCAGCGACGGTGATAATCATGAAACCAATAGTATATGAGTCTGTAGAAAGGAGTAAGAAAGAAAGAGGGCTTGAGTTGTGGCGAACGGAGACTGTTTAGGCAAGACTGGTGCCTGTAGTGTTGAGAGAGAGAGAGAGAGAGAGAGAGATGATTGTAGATCATAGGTTGGTCGGAGGAGAAGGTGTCATCGAATGGAGGCAACAACAACATAGGAAGAGGCTGACTTATAAAAGAGAGATATGGAGAAGAAGATACCAACCGAGTTGGAGAAAGAAGGGTCCGAGACGGGAGGCAGAATTAGACGAGGAAAAAATAAATACTTTTTTTTACTCTTTTTTACCAATATAAATTATCACCACCACCTTCTAAAACAATAACACTTTCTACAATTTCATTTCATCTTTCGTCTATTTCATTTATTTTCTCTCTAATTTGATTGAGTTATTTCAATAAAATGAATCCAAATGCCAGGAAATATGTAACAAAACATCCTTATAATTCATTGTAATCTGACGATGAACTCACCGGTCTTCATCTTTTCTCAGCATTATCTCGTGATGCACAAACGTTTGTTAAAAATAATGTTAGTTCCAGCACAGCCAGTCATTCGAGAACTATGATCCTCGGAGATCGCGAAGAGTCAAAATAACTATCGGTCCAACATTACTTTTCAAGTAATTCAACCTTTAATGAAAAGCAATTTCGCAGAAGGTTTCGGATAAGTAAACAATTGTTTATGTGTATTGTTAGGTTCATATGTGAATACATATTCATATATGAATATGTATATACTTATTCATATATGAATATTTACTCATATATGAATAAAAACTGTTTTGTCCTCCCAATATGTTGGATCGTATAAGCGGCAAATTCGAAATGAATGGTTCAAATTCATTGTCTCTTTTTCAACTTCAATTGAATCTCTCTCTCTCTCTATCTCTCTCTCTCTCTCTCTCTATATATATATATATATATATATATATATATATTACAAGTATTGTTTGATTGTATGGCAAGATTTGGATCCTTGGATTATAATTCCTAATGACTAAGATTTCTATGGTATACCATAGTTATTGTGTGATACATCACACGTGAACAATGTTTTATTATATAAAAAAAACTTGTATTTAAGTGCAGTATTGACATTTTTATTAACACCAAGTAAGGAAGTTGCTATTATCCTTGGATATGGAGTTATTCAAATCTATATTAGCTAATTTTTTTTATAACGTAGTTTTAGATCATAAAACCATATACACATAGTTCTTTCATTCTTAAAAAATCTGAATGTGGTCTAGTGATTGTTTGTAAATTAAAATTCTTACAGAATATGTTTGTATATATAATTTTAATAATAACAATTGCATCAAAATAACAAAAATTCTTATTGCAAAATTAACATTCTCCTGATAAATAATGTAAAAAAGTAATAAAAATCAGAATTTTTGGAAGCAAAGAGTATTATGTGAGAATTGTAGCATGCTTTGTATTCTTTGTATCATATTTTTTAAGAATAAGAACGAGTTAGAAGACATTGTTAAAAAATCGAATAAGTAAACATAAAACACGATATATATATATATATATATATATATATATATATATATATATATATATATATATATACACACACATACACACAACATTTTAAAGAATATACACAACCTTCTATATTATATTTTTTAAGAATTTGCCATCACATTTGAAGAATATACAAAAAAAATTATGATATACAATACATTCTTTAAGAATCTGTCATCATTCTTTTATAACTCATCATCATTCTTGATGGTTTTCTCACGTCTTTATCTTTACGTCTTCATGTTTGAACCTAAACACACAAATCATTCATTTAAAACACACAAACATGCATGAGGTATCATATGTTAAGAAAATAGTGTATGAACATTCAAGAGAATGATGTCTAGTCATAATGAAAACAATAAATTCTCACCATTTGTGTTTCCTTTAGTTATATCCAAAGATAAATCAAGTTCATTTTCAGTTTCAATAACCTAACCTTTTGGAGTGGCGAGAGAGTAAGGGGTTGTATGGGTCATTGGTGGGAGGTGTGAAGTAAGGTACCAATAATGTTGGGGGCCAGAGAGTTGACTATCTTGACCTACTGCTAGCATAAGTGAGCCAACAGGAGAATAAGATCCATACGGTGCTTATCCATAACCATAATCACCCTGTAATGAAACCACAAGCAATATACAAAGATAAGCATGTTTTCATGTCATAATATAGATAGGAAACAGGTTCTTGCATGAGACAAATCAACTCCATTAGGTTTCAAAACTCATGCGGTTGTAATCTGATCTTCCATTAGAGAAACTACTCTTCGGAGAATCAGGCCCCATCATTCTTCTTTATATTGGGTGCAACTTCATAGACAAAAATACTTTTTTAATCATAACTTCAAGTCAACTGATATGAATAAAGCTACATGATTATGGGAAAAAAAGACATATAGTGATGGAAAATGCATCCAAACATGATAAATCAAATCAATTTCTTTATTTTGATCACAAGAATTCTAAGAATTTTTTTATATAGTTAGAATTAAAAGAAAGAAAAAACATGACTTTAAGATTTTTGAGTCGGTACCTTCTTGAGTTTTGAATCACAATCAGCAAGAGAAACAAAGAATAGGGGATTCCATTCTCCTTAAATGGGGTTAAAGTAAGAATTGAAGAACAAGTTCATAATTTATTCATTTTAAACAGCTTGATGACAATAACACTTATCCAAAGAAGAACACATTCCATTCTTACAAGAATAGATTGTGTGTTGTATTATTTCATAGAAGAACCAAGGATAGACTTGAAGTTTTTAGGAATCTATGCCTTTATTCTTGAAGATTCTCCGACTTCAATCTCCATTCTTGAGTACCAATCACCAATCCTGGTGTGTTCCACCATATCTTTACCCACTTTTAAATATAGAATAGACCTCAACCATTCTTTCATCCTAAGAATTGACATTTTATAACAAATCATAAAGTGTAAAATCAAAAAAGGATGGAATGGGACTACTTACAAAGTCATCAGTTAAAGAAAAACCCATTTATAGAACTGTCATTTTAGTTAAACAGCAAGGTCACTGATTTCCCAAAATTTCGAGTTTTCTTCTATTTCTAACTTGAAAAGCAAGTCCTAATTTATTTGATTAACTCTAATTTTGAGTGTTCATTAATCTAATTTTTGTTATCATTGAATTGGTTTTAGAGGGAATCATATAAACAATAGAAAAACAACACAATCCTTTGTTAAATGTCTGCGAGCTCCTTCTTCTTTATTAAATAGAAAATGAAAAAAGAAACACTTAATGATCCCTGGAAGTGACGTAGCATAGCAAAAAGAGAATTCATCTTCACCTCATATCTTCATCCCATATACACGAGAATATTGATCAGAATCCACCTCGTAAACTTGAGGTATACCATCTTGTGACTGAAAGTGCCCCAAAAAAATTCTCCACGAGCAAATGATAACACACACACACACACACACACATATATATATATATATATATATATATATATATATAGATTATAAAAACAAGTAAATGAAACTGTTACCATATCTTTTTGTGGAATATATGAACCTATTGTTGCCCATCTACATAATTTGACCAAAACCCCCTATCAACTATGTAATAAGAAAAGATTAATCTTTAACATGATTCATCAATTTTTTATCTACAGATTTGATCTCCTTAAATATGTGTATAGCTTACAAATGGATGATCATCTTCTCTTCCTGATTGGGAATTTGGTACCTATCCAAAGATAATTTGTGATGGGATTTAGGTCAACAAACAAAAATAAGACCCTTAAGTTTTCATGCAACCTAAATAGGATCTATAGTTTCTCTATTGAACCTATAACTAAGAACATCAAATAAGAAACCCTAGAAACTCTAGGTTATTTTCGAAAATTACAAATTAGGGCTTAGGATTACATACGTTAAGTGTTATTGTAGTAAAAACAAGGATTCGTTCTTGTAGAGCTCTTGGAAGCAAGCACCACAAGTGTCGTTCCTCTAATGGAATCACACCCAAGCTAGCAAGAGGATAACTTAAGATAGACGAGAAGGGAGAGTAATAATTTTTGTCCAAGACTTAGGGAAGAGAGGAGTTAACGAAATGTGGGGCTAGGGATGGACTTATATAGTTATGGAATCTTGGGGCCAAAGTTAGGGTTTAAGGGATAAGCCCCAAATTAATTTACTTGGTGACCAAGCAGCCCAATCTCCTTATCCGAGGAGCCTTGGACGAAATCTTCTTGGCTTTCTCTAGAGGATTTTTGTCCACCTCATCCGATGAGACTCTTGATCCTTCCTTCTTCAACTTTTAATAAATAAACAAACAGTAAATGTACTTTTAATTAATCCAATTAATCCTGAAATTAATTCCAATTAATTTCTAATTAATTATTAACTAAATAGTACCTTTTTCTAATTAATATATTATTTCCACAATACATTAATAAACTATTTATTTTAATTTATTGATCACATAATAAATCAATCTCTCTCTCTAAAAGTCATCATGTCCAATTGCTAGGTTTGAGCGCAACCCAAAAGGGTTGTGCTACTATCAATTCAAGTATATACCAATTTTAGTTCTATGCTTAGACACATAATCCAACAGTCTCCCACTTAGATACGTCTATAACTCTAATTGCTCGTATTACTTCTGAATCGATTAGCAAATTGTAGCTTCCAAAAGTTGTTGTCGAACTCTGACCGAGTCAGTTATGTGTCCTAAGATAAGTGATGATATAATTCTCCACTCTACAATATATCATTCAAATATTAGGCATGGAATAGAATCAATCTTATTGTCCAAGATTTCTTTCCTGATTTCTGATTTGTAATGACATAGAACTTCTAATTGAACACATCAATTTAGTCATGGTCGGGCCCGACACTATAAGTCAACACCAAATCACCAAGGAACCTAAAGATATCATTTTTCCCATTGGGCAAAAGGAACTAATAAAGTTTGACTTATATGCTTGCACCATTTACTCATCAAATCATGCATGACAATACGTGAGTTACTGACGTGTTTACATATTATCAATGCACAAAATGATTTGTAAACTACAACTCATATATCTTCGTTAAGATTATAAGATCTTATCGTCTCTGAATTACTCGTGATAAATTCCATGAAGTAATTATGTGAGAGTGGGTTTATCTAATACTTAAATCTCCATTTCAAAGTACTTATGAACATTGTAGCAATACTATTGCTATGTCTAAAACTCTTTAGAAAATCTACAATTCAATTCATGATAGTCTTAATTCACTACTTACTTCCAAATGTACGAACGACTGTGGAGTTTGAATAATCAAATTATTCGGGAAGTAAAACATGTAAAGTGAAACACAATAATAAACTAATTTATTATGGTCTCAATCCTATTGAAAATAAATAAATCTCTATTATTTATTTACCATAATAATTATGACTTTATTCACTGTATAATGTTTCGAGTAATCAACTAACCACTTTAATTAAATAACATCAGTTATGCCAAGTTGTGAACATGCTTCCTTTGTTAACAAATTGACTAGACACTATTCCAATGATGCTTATTTCACAATTCCAAATTCTTGCCATTGTCTAAAATGTATTGGAATTCCAACCTTGCATGCATTGACCTTTTGTGATGTCGAGGCTTCAAAGTCACAGAGACTGTGCCAACGATATTACATAATGTTCCATTGGAACTTTGTTACTAAAAATAATTTTGTGATAATGAAAGTTCAAATTAGAGGTACACTCCTTGAATACTTCTACTTACATTAAAGTTTCTGACTCACATGTATACTTTTCAAATATCTTCCATTATGGAAACATTTCCATATGACCATCAATTCTAATCAAGAATCATCTTAATCCAGATTCATGTCACTATTGTCCATTCAAATTAATACTATACTTCCAACTGTCCACAAGCAACCAATCTTTAGTAAACCTCATAATGTTCTTGACAGTTGTTTAACAACTCTAGTCACACAAAAATTCTAATCCTTTTCCTCTCAATGCTCAACGCATTTGAAAAAAAAAACAGAATACGTTAATATTACAACATATGTAATTGATTATATATCTGAAGTATATGGGACTCGATTCACTGTATCCAATATCTTTTCAATCTCTTGTTTTAATATTTTCATATATCGAATTTCCTATGTTGAATTATTTCAACATGATATTCATATACGGCTATGACTAAATCTATTAAACTATATGATCTAATCCTTTATATTTGAAACGAAGTATGAGTGCCCTCTCCCTTAAGCTTACTATAGCGAAACAGTTACCAAACTTTGTGATTTGCAAACTGAAAACTTTGTTCCCTACGAATAGTATTTTCAGCATGTAATACTAGCGTAACAATTATGTTCCCACTAGCTTTAAAATATACCAAGAAATCAACTGGACTTCTAGAAATCAATAATCTTGACTTTCTTACTAAAGTACAGATTTATGTTACGTGATGTTTCGATAAGTCTTCAACTGGACTTCTTAAGCTTATACACCTTCATTGGCTAACATATGTGTATGTTTAGACCCTTTCATAACTTGTAAATATAAATATTTGAAAGTTCAAACAATTCCTTGCCATTCCTCACAATTCAAAATATGAAGAGGGATGGCGTAATCATATTGTAAATTTGAGAATGCAATTAAGACAACCAATATCCACACTGATCTTTACCGGACCGTTTAAAATCTACTAGCAAAAGTGTTTCCTCATAATCATTCTCATGAATTATAGGGAAAACTTTGCCACATAGATTTAAAGGTGCATACGTTCCCATCTATGTGAATCTATCATTTTGCAACCCATAATCATAAGATAAGGTTTAGGACAAACCAAATTCAAATTTAGCTTTCCTTCATGAACTGAACTTCACAATTCTAAATTTCTTGCCCACTGGTAGCTCAAGGGCCTACCATTTCTTCCATGTTGTTAGCAGCTCACCCATATTGATCAATGTTCATTCATTGAACAACGTGCGTTTTGCTTTTGTAGCTAAATGAAAACATAGAACTCATAAGCATATCCAACTCAACTAGAAGTGCATAGAAATAAGAATGTGTCAACCAAACATGATAGGTTATTAACCTTGGATCGCGTACTGGTGATAAGTAAAATGTTTATTGTTACTTGAATCTTGAAACTCTCAAGATCAATATGACTCTCATTGAATTCTTGACATATGAGTTTTCTCTCAAGGAACATTCCTTGATGAGCTAAAAAAATATTCAAAAGTTCATGTGGATTATCAATAAGAAAACGCTTCATAGAATAGGTCTTAGTTTATCTTTTGTTTCTCGAGTAACGAAAACATCAAAACTCCAATTCTATATGTGTTAGAGTAAGAAAACATCTTTACTCCACATATTTCAAGGTGTTTTCAACCTTCTTAGTTAGAAATGAGTTTCAAGATATGATTTGTAGTTACTAGAGTATGACTCTAAAAGTTGATTGGAACAATGTATGACTCATCTTTGATCGAACTATTTCCGAAAATTGTTTGATTCCTCTTCTTATTCATACAATTGCACTAAGATGTTCTTAAAGGAGTCAATTGTGATACAATATCACGATTACTACTATGATCTTAAACATGATACTAATGTACTCTCCTTTCCTTTCAGATTGGAGAAACTTTTATCTTTCGGCCTAATAGATTCTTCCTATTCGTTCTGCTAATCTTTGAATTTTTTCAAAGTATTAGAATTATGCTTAATCTTATAAACACAACGATATTTACTGATACATCAATAAATCATGACGAATAGAGTTATCATCCTTTATGGTGGATCTAAAGAGTCCATATCAATATGTACTAGATCCATTAGTCCTTTATTTAACTCACATAAACACGTGATCAATTAATTAGTCATAATTTTCCAGTGAACAAGATTCTCATATACTATATACAATACGACTTGTACAACACCAGGTATCTATCCAGTTGGTGATGAGATTTCTTTTCACTTGGTCAATTATAACAATACCACAAGCGATATCATAAGAATCAAATCCACAATTAATATTGTTATTATTATAAATGTAACCAATACTTTCATAAATATCATTGCAAGGAAATATAAATAAAATGAAGCAACCAGATAGACCAAAATTTCACTTTTATTAAAAAAAATTGGTTTTTGTGTGTTTCTAGACATCTCATAAGAGTAATAACAATCTATTAAATTTTCCTATCTCCTTAGTAGTAGCTCCAAATTTTGATCTTCGAACCATGTGACTAAAATCCATTTCTCACGATTAGATTTTGCTCACTTTAAGCTTCATTCTTTCTCTTAGATCCTGCAATAACATCAAAATGTAATTATCACATCATGTATTAAGAGTCTATGAATAGGAACAGGTTAAAACAATAGAGTTAGATAATGGATGTACCTGAAGTAGAGTCAGACAACTTGACGTTAATATCTTAGAGATCTTTCATGTACTTTGGGCAGCTTTGGAACCAATGGCCCTTCAATTGGCAATAGAAACATATGGACTGTTTGGGGTTAACACATGGAACTATCCCAGAACTAGCCTTTCTCTTTACCATACAATCAAACTCTTTAACCTTGGCCGACCCCTTTCCATTGGGAAGAGAAATCTTTTTTGGAGCACCATTTTCAATGTCCATGGAAACCTTGTAATTAGACCCAATAAGCATTTATGCTTTAGATATGCTCTTAAACATTTCTGTTTCAGCAACAATCAACATTTGGGTCAGATTAATTAGGATCACATCGATGTTTATCATATGAAAGTTCTTAATGAAATGTTCATATGACTTTGGAAGTGAAAGAATAACCAAATCAATGGCTTGCTCCCTTAGGAAAATGATACCCATTCTATCCAACTTGTCGATGTGCGATTTCATTTCCAGAATATGCGCACACATAGAATTTTCATCTTGATGTTTACATGCCAATATGGCTTGAGTAGCTTCATATATTCCAACTCGAGGAAAACGTGACATTGGGAGATTCACTAAAGGAGGAGGTGGAAGAGTTAAAGAAGCATGATGTCCAGTTCCACCATTTCCCAGAGAAGAGAAAACATTTTCATTTTGATTAGAAAGTGGAAGATCATCTTCATAAGGAAGAGGAAAACCATTTCCAAAATAACGAGGAAGACCATTATTGTCTTGTCTATCTATAATAGGAGAAAAGAGACTTCAAGTTAGATGATTTTATTTCTTAACTATTAACCCATAATTTTTAAATTAAGGCTAGGATCCATATTTCCGATTTGAACTTTGAATAGGGATGTCGTAATCAAAATTCAAATCAGTTTTAGTTAAGTATGGCTTTTACCAATTCCAATCTTATGAAACTCCTAGATCTTTTGAGATTCATTGATTCTTATCAATGACATGTTTAATCTCGGATTATGCTCTCACTTTTGTGACTGTGATTCCTAGGATCAAAATCGTGATGTGAATAACCATACAAATATGTTTGGCACTCTCGATGTCATTTATCATCTCTCATTAATGATCTGGTTAACCACGCGTGCTACATTAACAATGATAATTTTTGAGATGCCCATTATTACTCTTTATTGTCACTCTTATTGTGTCGGTTAACCACATGCGCTCCATTAACTACATATAAGGTATAATCTGCAATTTTATGGACTAGCATACTAATTCACATTTTTCCTAAAGCTACTAGATTTGGGATTTAAAAGGTTCTCTTACTTTTAATAGCATTATACTTTTAATGAGAATTAGTGTCCTATCAAATAAGTTCTGCTAACGACCCTCCACCATACAAGAGAGCGGTGGGTAAGAATGGATACCCAATAACGGTCATTTAATAGGCCGCTTCCTTAAACTCCCTTTATAGTATGGCTTTGTGAATGAGGCGCACTAGCGAATTGACTGACTTAGTCTTATACATATAGTAATAATTAAACATTTTATTTTACATATAGTAAGGTGTTATTTAAAACTTTTCAAAATACTAAGTCTATAATTTAAATTTTGAAAATTAATAAACAATTAATTTGAAAAAAAAAACAGATGATTTAATATTTATCCAATAATTTAAAATTAACTAATTATATTAAATCAATTAAGGATTAACTAACTAAATTAATCAAATATTTAACCCTAATCCTTACCCTTTAATTTTCGAAACTTAGGGTATAGGATTTATAACAATCTTAATTATATCTTTTTAGGAAAGTAAAATAATAATTACCAAAGTTTAGAAACACTGATATCCTAGCCATTTTCGAAAATACTTGGGGAGTAAGGCTAGGATTTCAAAACCCTAGCTCTAAATTTTGAAAACTTGGGGAATGGGGCTAGGGTTTCTAAAACCTTAACCCTATTCGAAATTCATGGCCTTTTAGGGTTTAATTTCTATAAACCCTAATTGATATACTCTTCTATTATAGCTATTCAACAGAAAACAAACCAAATGTTATGATACCACTTATGGGATTTTGGTAAACAAACAAAAATAAAGCCCTTAAGTTTTCATGCAACCTAAATAGGATCTATGTACGATTTCATTTCCAAAACATGCGCACACATAGAATTTTCATCTTGATGTCTACATGCCAATATGGCCTGAGTAGCTTCGTATATTTCAACTCGAGGAAAACGCGACATTGACATGGTCACTGGAGGAGGTGGTGGAAGAGTTGATGAAGCATGATGTCCAGTTCCACCATTTCCCGAAGAAGAGAAAACATTTTCACTTTGATGAGAAAGTGGGAGATCATCTTCATAAGGATGAGGAAAACCATTTCTAAAAGAACGGGAATAATTTTAAAAATTAAGGTTAGGATCCATATTTCTGATTCGAACTTTCAAGAGGGATGTCATAATCAAATTCAAATATATTTTAGGTAGGTAAGGCTTTTACCAATTCCATTCTTATGAAACTCCTAGATCTTTTTAGATTCATTGATTCTTATCAATAGCATGTTTAATCTCAGATTATGCTCTCACTATTGTGACTGAGATGTTGAGGATCAAAAACGTGATGTGAATAACCATACAAATATGTTTGGCACTCTCAATGTCATTTATCATCTCTCATTAATGTTTCGATTAACCACACGCGCTCCATTAACAATGATAATTTTCAAGATGCCCATTATTACTCTTTATTGTCACTATTATTGTGTCGGTTAACCACACGCGCTCCACTAACTACATATAAGGTATAATCTGTAATTTTATGGATTAACATACTAATTCACATTTTTCCTAAAATAACTAGATTTAGGATTTAAAAGGTTCTATTACTTTTAATAGCATTATACTTTTAATGAGAATTAGTGTCCTATCAAATCCGTTCTGCTAACGACCCTCCACCATACAGAGAGCGGTAGGTAAGAATAGATACCCAATGACGGTCATTTTATAAGCCGCTTCCTTAAACTCCCCTTATAGTATGGCTTCATGAATGAGCCGTACTATCGAATTGACTGAATTAGTCTTATACATATAGTAATAATTAAACATTTAATTTTACATATAGTATAAGGTGTATTTTAAAACTTTTCAAAATACTAGGTTTGTAATTTAAATTTCAAAAATTAATAAACAATTAATTTGAAAAAAAAAATGATTTAATTTTTATCCATTAATTTAAAGTTAAATAATTATATTAAATCAAATAACGATTAACTAATTAAGTTAATCAAATATTTAATCCTAATCCTTACCCTCTGATTTTCGAAACTTATGGTATAGGATTTATGATGGATTTTGAGCATAACTACATCCTATGTGATCATGCAACCCTAATTGCTTTGGATCTAAGTTGTTCACTAGTTGAACATTCAATTCAATACCAAAGTAATAAACCCTATATCTAGCATATTATTTCAAAAATTATAAATCTAAAGGGTTTTGATGATTACCTTGCTAGTTATGTGTTAATAACTAGAACTCCTTGTAAATTCTTGACTCTTGAAAGCTTAGTGCCTCAAATGTTGCACCTCTAATGCCTCACAAACACCACTAGAAAAGGGATGAGAAGGAGAGAGGAGGAATATATTAGAATTTCGGCTAGGGTTTCTTCTTAACAAGCACTAAGTGGCCGAAAATCCTAAGTTAGGGGTTCCGTATACAACTGTGGGGTGCTAGGGTTACCGGAGGAAACCCTAATTTCGTGCTTAAGGCTTAAGCAACACATTGACTCATACTAAGAAGCCTTGGATGAAATCTATAGTTCCTCCCTATAGATTTTCGTCCACTCTATTCCAAGTAGTCCACCAACCCAGTTTCACAACTATCAATTATTTGCAAAACAACCTTTGTTCCTTTAATCAGTTCCTTTAATCCCAAAATTAATTCCAAATTAATTTTTGATTAAATATTAATTAAATAAGATGATTTCTAATTAATATAATATTCTCATAATACATTAATAAATCACTTTATTATTCCAAATAATAAATTCAACTTCTCTCTCCAAAAGTCATCATGTCAAGTTGCTATGGTGAAGGCAACCCAAAAGGACCAATTATAGTTATGGGCTTAGACACTTAATCCAACAGTCTCCCACTCAGATAAGTCTAATAACTATAATTGTAATTATGAATTCAAAATTTGACCAGCAATTGTAGCTTTCAAAAGCCGTTGTTGAACTCTGACCCAGTCAGTTGTGTGTCCTTAAGATAAGGCATTATATAATCCTCTGTTATGCAAGATATCATGTGGACAAAGACATGGAATAGAATCATTCTCATTGTCCAACATTTTGTTTCCCGATTTCTGATTTGCATGACAAGGAACTTAATTGAACACATCAATTTAGTCCTGACTGGGCCTGACACATAAGTCAACAGAAAATAATCGAGGGGCCCAAGATATGGCTTTCAAAGGTTTATGATTTATGTTTGATCAAGTAAATATAACCATTTCTGCTATAATCATCTGTAAATGTCATATAAAACCGATTATCATCCTTTGTGGTGGATCTAAAGGGTCCATACACATTTGTGCATATGAGATCCAACAAAACTTCACCTCTTTCACAAGATCCATTGAAAGGTGATTTTTTTTGTCTTGCCCAAGAGACAAGATTCACATTCATCATCAGACTTTAAGTCAAACGATTCCAATACTCCATCCTTTTGGAGTTGGGATATATGCTTCTTGTTATTGTGTCCTAGACGACAATGCCACAAGCATGCCTTGTCTAAACCATTAGACGAGTTAATATGAAACACACTATTACCTAAGCTATTAACACAAATCATAGTTTCATACACACCATTACAAGGTAAAGCTGAAAACATAAAAATACCATTTTTATAAACCAAAATCATGTTGGATTAGATGCCTAAGCCATAGCTATTATTGGTATGTACTTGACCCGAGAGTAGCATGGTCCATTTGGGTTGCATGACATTAGAACAATTGGATAGACTTTTGTGAGAAGAGGATATTTATGATTTATTAATATATTATAAGTTCTAATATATTAATATGAAATCATATTATTTAATTAGTATTGATCAAGAATTAGTTTGGAACTAATTTTGTGATCAAAAGAGACTAATTAAATAAATGGGGATTGATTTGATAAATCATTCATTCTTATAAGGTGGGATTATGATCCATAGTTCTTCATGTTGGGCTAAACCCATGTGGTGACCCATGAATACTCTATGGAGGTTAAAACCCATGGATCATGAAGAATGTGGAAAGTCATGAGTTACATGGTGTAACCCTAATATGCACACTATATAAGAAGCCCCAAAGTTCATGAAATAGGACCTAGAGTCTTGGCAAGGAGGGCTAGCCGATTTCATGAAGTGCATGTGTTCTTCTCTCAAGTTATTCCAATTGTTTGCGGTGTTGTGTGAACCATTTGAGGTGCAACACTTGGGGCACTAAGATCTTTAAGGTCTAAGGAATCAAGCTACAACAAAAGGTATGTCATTAAACTATATTTCATAATATGCTAGTTAGGATGATACCTTGGAAAATTGATATTTGCATGTATAATAGAGAAAACATAGATCCAAGGTATATAGGGTTGCATGTACACCATAGGAGTGTTAGAATGCTCAAAACCCAACAAATCAAAAAATTCACATCATTAAATGAATAACGAAAACCTTATCTAAATAGTACATGAAAATAAATAATGTTTCACGTCATTTCTGATGAATAGCAACAATCAACTAAATCTAATCTAACATCACTACCAAGAACAAGACTATAAATTCCAATCTTGGTAACAGGAGAAGATCGCTTATTTCCCATGATCGGATTCAGCCTTCCATGCTCTACCTCCTGACTTTCTCTTATCCCATGCAAATTAGAACAAATGTGAAAGCCACATCTTGTATCAATGACCCAAGAATGACTAGATTGTGAGTTATTAGTTTGAATAGTGTTTGTACCTGTTGATGATGGCTTCACTTTGTCATCCTTGATGTCCTACAAGTACTTGGGGAAACTTCATTTCCAATGGCCCTTGTCATTTCAATAGAAGTAAGTAGCCTCATTAGAATCACTAACATAATGAATGTCAAAATTGGACTTTGATTTTGGGCCATTTTTAGATGATCTAACATGGGCCTTGCCCTTCCAGTTCATCTTAAAAGCACCTTTCCTATTCTTTCCTTTGTTTTTCCCAATGGAAAGGACAGGGGCATGAGTAAGAGTAGAGTTTTGATTTTTCTTTAAACACGACTCGACTGTCTACAATAGGTTGTGGAGTTGGGCGAATGTGTTCTCAATATTATTAAAATGATAAGCCAATATGAACTGATCATAACAAGGTGGCAAAGAGTTGTGGACCATGCCAATAGCTAACTCCTTGTCAAATTACACATTAAGCCTTTCAAGGTTCTCCACATATCTTTGCATCCTTTACACATGATTGCAATCCGACTCCTCTTCCTTCAACTTGCAAGCCATAAGGGCCTTAACGACCTCATACTTTTCTTGAATAGCTCTCCTGTGAAACGTTTCCACAAGATCCAAGTTCATCTCATAGGGTTAGTAGTCCTCATAGAACCTTTGCAATTCTGGAACCATGGTGGCGACCATGATGCAAGCAACATTTGTTGCATCGTCGTAGTGTTTCTTATAAGAGAGGATTTCTTCAAGAGTAGCTGTGGCTTCATTGATCTCAACAAGTTGTTTTTCAAGGATATACTCTTTGCCCTCATATCGAAGAGACATCTTGATGTTACGCATCCAATCATTATAGGTGGTGCCATCCAATTTCACCTTGGACACGATCGAGAGTAGCGAGAAGTTGTGGGAAGAGTTTTGAGAAGAAGAAGCATCACCATAAGTCGAAATCTATAGAGAAAAATAAATATCAATTAGATGAAAATAAATCCTTAATATTTTAACCCATAATAAATATTTAAGACTAGGATCCAAAATAACAATTCACAACTAAGAAAAGGGATATCGTAATCTTATCGTGAATTTATGAAGGTAGGTAAAGGCAATTTACCAATTTCAAACTATGAAATTCCTAGATCTTTTGAGATTCATTGAATCTTATCTTTAATCTCAGATTATACTCTTCTAATTGTGATTGGGATGTCGGCGATCACAAACAAGATGTGAATAACCATGCAAATATGCTTGACACTCTCAATGTCATTTATCATCTCTAATTAATGTGTTGATTAACCACACATGCGCATTAATAATCATAATTCTCGAGATGCTCATTACTACTCTTCATAGTTACTATTAGTGTGTCGATTAACCGCACACGCTCCACTAACTACATATAAATCATAATGTGCAATTTCATGGATTAGCATACTTTTCACATTTTTCCTAAAGTAACTAAGAGTGTGATTTTTTTTAAAAATAGTTTAGTTACTTTATATCATTATACTTATTGATAAGATTATCTCATATCAAATCCGTTCGGCTTATGACTCTCCACCATACAAGAGAGCGGTGGGTGAGAGTGGACACCCAATGACGGTTATTTTATAGGTCACTTCCTTAAACTCCCTTATAGTATAGCTTCATGAATGAGGCGAACTAACGATTTGATTGACTTATTCTTATACATATAATAATTACCCTTTAACGATATATATATATATATATAAGGTGTATTTTAAAACGTTGTCAAAATACAAGGCTTAATCTTTTAAGTATCTAAATAAAAACTTTTAATTTAATTATATTTAAACCATTTATGGATTTTATAAATTTTATTATAATTAAAACACTTAATCAAATTAATAATAAGATCCATAAGGATAATATTAATTAATCTTATAGTTAATCTTTATACAGTCTAAAGATATCTCCTAACATTTATCGTTTCAATTAATTATCTAATATAGGTGTTCTTTATAACTCAGATTTCGGTGTTCTTTATATCCCCGGAATCCTTGTTTCGACCACTACAATATTATATAAAGATATAGGGCTTATCTCACACTTTAATTTTGACGCTTATTTTTATTCTTTATTAATTATACATTTATAATTAAATAAATAAACACATAAACACACATAATTCACATAATACTCAAATATTTCATCTTTATTACTTCAAAAAGAGTTACAATAGTTGACCTAGACTATTACATTGACAAATATGCTTAGTCCTGAAACTCGGGCGTTACAATTATCTTCCCTTTAGGATGATTCCGTCCCGGAATCATGTATCAGCAAACAGATGTGGATAGCGACTCATCATGTCATCCTCTGTTTCCCGAGTGAGATTCGGCCAATTCGAATGTTTCCATCGGACTAACACTAAGTCGACCATCTTGCGTCGTAACTTCTTAGTCTTAAGGTCAACAATTGCCTCATGCTCTTCGATCAACCTTTTGTTCTCATCCATCCTTAACTCTGAGATTGGAATTATGTCGGGAACATCTCCCGTGAATTTCCTCAAATAACACACATGGAAGGTGTTATGAATACCATTGAGTTCTTCGGGCAATTCCAACTTGTAAGCTTGGTTCCCTATCTTCTGAAGAACTTTGAACGGTCCAATAAACCTTGGACTCAACTTTCCTCGTTTCCCGAATCTTATAAGTCCCTTCCACGGTGAGACTTTAAGCAAAACGGAATCCCCAACTTCAAAAGTCATTGGTCGTCTTTTCTTGTCAACATAGCTCTTCTGACGATCCTGGGCTGCTAACATCCTTTCCCTAATCACTTTCAACTTCTCAGCAGTCTCATAGACTATCTCGGGGCCCATAAACTGCTTCTCTCCGGCTTCAAGCCAACAAGACGGTGTACGAAACTTCTGTCCATACAAGGCTTGATAAGGTGCCATCTTGATGCTCGAGTGAAAACTATTGTTGTAGGAAATTTCTACCAGAGGTAAGTGCTCGTCCCAATTCCCTTGGAACTCAAGGGTACATGCTCTCAGCATATCTTCCAGTGTTTGAATCGTTCTTTCGCTCTGACCATCAGTTTGCGAATGGTAAGCAGTACTCAAACATAACTTTGTACCCAACTCCTCTTGTAGACTCCTCCAAAACCTCAACGTGAAACGAATATCACGATCTGATACAATTGTAAGAGGAACACCGTGAAGTCTTACTATCTCTTTCACGTAAGCATTTGCGAGCTTATCCATAGACCACTTCTCGTTGGCTGCTATGAAGTGTGCACTCTTGGTGAAACGATCCACGACTACCCAAATCATGTCGTGTCCGTTCTTCATCCTGGGTAGTTTAGTCACAAAATCCATGGTGATGTCTTCCCATTTACCCATGGGTACAGGTAAAGGTTCTAAACTCCCATACGATTTCTGATGTTGTGCCTTAACTCTCTCGCATGTCACACACTCGGCCACGTACTTCGCAACATCGAGATTCATCTTCGGCCACCAGTAATAGGGTTTTAGGTCCCTATACATTTTAGTGCTACTGGGATGAATTGAGTACATGGTCTTGTGTGCTTCTTCCATCAGAAGGTCTCTTATTCCTCCCGTCTTAGGTACCCAAATCCGGTCTTGGAATACCTTCAGTCCTCGACTGTTTGTACCGAACATTAATGTTTTGCCCAATCGTTCTTCCTTTCAGTCATTCTTCTTTAAAGCTTCTTCCTGAGCTTTCCTGATACTTTCCACAATCGTCGAGACGACTTCAATTCTTAATGCTCTTGGCCTTTTTCTTTCAAGATTGACTTTCCGACTGAGAGCAGCAACAACAACATTTTCTTTACCTGGGTGGTAAAGTATCTCACAGTCGTAGTCCTTGAGTAGTTCTAGCCAGCGTCGTTGCCTCATGTTCAATTCTTTCTGATTAAAGAGATACTAGAGACTCTTATGATCAGTGAAAAGCTTGCACTTCGTGCCATAGAGGTAATGCCTCCATATCTTTAGAGCAAATACTATCGCCGCCAACTCCAAATCGTGAGTGGGGTAGTTCTTTTCGTGCTCTTTCAATTGTCGAGATGCGTATGCTATCACCTTTTCTCTTTGGGTTAGAACACAACCCAACTCGACTCCAGAAGCGTCACTATAAACCGCGAAATCTTCAACTCCATTGGGTAGAGAAAGTATCGGTGCTTCACATAACTTCTTCTTTAGCTTCTCGAATGCCTCATCGTGTTTCTCACTCCATGTATACGTAGCTCCTTTATGGGTCAAAGCTGTTAATGGAGCGGCTATCGAAGAAAAGCATTGGATAAATCGTCGATAATATCCGGCTAATCCTAGAAAGCTTCGAATCTCCGTGGGACTTGTCGGACGTTCCCACTTCATCACAGCCTCGATTTTTGTTGGGTCAACCATTATCCCTTCTTGGTTAACCACATGACCCAAAAACTAGACTTCTCGTATCCAAAAGTCGCATTTGGAGAAATTAGCGTAAAGCTTCTCCTTCTTTTACACTTCCAACACTTCCCGTAGATGCTTGCCATGCTCCTCTTGGCTTTTCGAGTAGATGAGGATGTCGTCGATGAACACTATCACGGATTTATCAAGGAATGGTTTACAAACCCTGTTCATCAAATCCATGAATGTTGCGGGAGCATTGGTCAGTCCGAATGACATAACCAAGAACTCATAGTGTCCATATCTAGTTTTGAATGCAGTCTTCTCAATATCCTGCTCTCTTATCTTCAGCTGATGATATCCTGACCTAAGATCGATCTTTGAGAAGTAGCTCGAACCTTGCAGCTGATCGAATAGGTCGTCAATCCTCGGAAATGGATACTTGTTCTTCATCGTTGCCTTGTTCAGCTCTCGGTAGTCTATACACATTCGCATGCTTCCGTCCTTCTTCTTCACGAATAACATCGGAGCTCCCCAGGGTGATGAACTAGGTCGAATGAAACCGTTGTCCAACAGCTCCTGAAGTTGCGTCATAAGCTCCTTCATCTCCGTCGGTGCTAATCGATAAGGTGCCTTTGCTATCGATGTTGTTCCTGGTAACAAGTCTATACGAAACTCCACTTGCCTATCAGGTGGTAATCCGGGAAGATCTTCGGGAAAGACTTCCAGATAATCACACACAACTGGTATATTCTCCACCTCTTTCTTTAACTTCTTAGCATCAATTACGAAGGCCAAGTATAATGCACATCCTTTGGACAAACATTTCTTGGCTTTCAATAGGGAGATGATTCCAGAATTCACTCTGCGTTCGTCCCCATACATAATAAATGATTCCTTTCCGGGTGGATTTACCCTTACTATTTTCTTTCGGCATTGAATCTTAGCATCGTTGGCGCTAAGCCAATCCATACCCAAAACAATGTCGAAACTATTTAACTCTATGGGTAATAGCTCTTCATGGAATTCGTTTCGGTTTAGGTCAATAACGATGTTCCTAACACGATTACTAACATGTACGAATTTGCCACTGGAAACTTCTACAATCAGGGCATTATCTATTTTTTCTACAGGAAATGCTAATTTCCCACCAAATTTATGCGACACAAAGGAGTAGTTGGCTCCCGAATCAAATAGTATATTTGCAGGCAAACCATTTACAAGAAAGGTACTTGAAGCGACGTTTGCTGCCTCCTTCGCAGCCTCAAGCGTCATCTGGAAGGCTCTCGCCTTCGACTTTGGAGGTATGTTGGGTCTTCCTGCCTCCTTCTTCTTTGGGAAATCCTTTGAAATGTGCCCCTCCTCGTTGCACTCATAACAGACCTTCTTAGTGAACGTGCATTCGTTGGCATAGTGCCCAGGCTTTCCGCATTTGAAACAAGTGACCCCCCGTTACACTTCCCAGAGTGCTTCTTATTACAGTTGTCACACCACTTCACTTCTGATCCTCCTCCTCTCGAACCAGACTTCGAGAATCTACCCTTCTTATCGGACCTCGAGGATCCGTCGAATTTCCTTTTCTCTCCCACCTCCACTCTCTCCAGACCCTTCTCTCATATCTGGGTCTCCACATTCTTAGCAGTCCAGATGGCGGCTTTTAGAGTGGTATTTTGCTTGACCATTGGACCGAAGTCCGCTGGTAATCCGAGGGCAACTTTGTTAACCTTGGAGAGTTCAGTTGGGACGAGGTGAGGAACAAGCTTCATTTTCTCAGTAAAGCTTGCAGCGTATTCAGTAACGCACATTCTTCCCTTCTTCAGATTCTGGAATTCGTTGTTGATCTCTAGAAGATCCTGCTCAGAGCATTATTTCATCTTCAACTGTACCAGAAAATCCTCCCACGACATCTTTCTTGCTTCACCTTTGGGCATTGAATCAGCTAGTAGCTTCCACCAGCTTAGCACTCCAGATTTCAACAGAGGAACCGCGAGAGCGGTCTTCTGCTTGTTGCTACACTCGCAACTCTCAAACATCATCTCCATTTCAGAGATCCAGTTCATGACTTCCACCGGTGTCGGGCTTCCAGATAGACTCGGTGGCTTGGATGCCATGAAATCCTTGTATTTGCATCCACGTCCATCATTTTCTCCATCCTGGTGGTTTTGCCTAACTATCGGTGGGTTGGCTTGACCAACAGTCCCACTGTAGTTTCCCTCCTCAGTCTGCCCTTCTTCCAACTCGGGCTGTTCGATCTGAATAGTCTCTTCCTCTCGATTTTGCTGGAGCAAACTTCTGGTTTCCTCCATTTGACGATCCAACATCGCCTGGATCATCGCTTGCACTCCAGCCATCGTGACTGGCTCAGGTGCAGCTTCTTCTACAACAGCTATGTGCTGAACCACTAGGGGTTGGTTCCTATCTCCATTTGCGTTTACGTTTCCGCTACGGGTCCTTGCCATCTTGATCTATACACCGAATAAGGTGATTTTAGATCTTTATTTAGGATAGACATTTAAATCGTCCTTATCACTCCGAAACGTTTACATGCTAGTTCTAATATCGTAGTCGTACGTTTAGAATCCTAAACACATAAGGTTTCCAGATCCGGTCGGCAACAGACCATAGATCCAAACAAATAATAGCATGTCAGGCACAAAGCATTTAGCACATAAAAGCATTTTAGGCATAATTCCTAAAATAAGCTAGTGCTCACACCGCACAATCATCGCTTAGCATTCTAGGTTTAAGTCTAGAAATCCTACAAATTCCTAGTTCGCTTAAACTAATGCTCTGATACCAACTGTGACATCCCCAAAATCACGGCCAGAAAAGACCGATTTTGTTTATGCTTTGTTTAAAAATCAGAGTAACATTTTAAATAAAAGTGTTGCGGAATTTGTCCCAAAACAAAATATGATAAAAATTTATCAAAAGCATTTCCATAGAAATGTATTTCATTAAAAGACTTGGGATGTCATGTTCGTACAGATCAAAAGCATAAACAGTACAATATAAGCCTTACTACATTATTTCATATCTACAGGCCTATATCCGTAATCCCTCATCCAAACATCATATCTATGCTCAAGCGCCACTACCTGTAATACATAAAACTAAGTGGGTCAGGTTTGGGAGCCTGGTGAGCACATAGGGTTTTCAACCCACAATAAATAAGTTTATTAATTTCATCAATCAACAATAACCCGATTACCCGTTCTCGTTATCCTCACTTTACGTCCCTAAACACCTATCATAAGGGACCTAGCCTAAGGATCATCATCGGGACAGACACTACTGCTAAGGGGATTCCTCAGCAATAAATGTCCTGAAGGCAACTATGTGGGGGATGGAGTACACCGGTGAACACATCGTTCACAAACACCTACAGGTTGCGAGCCTGCTAGCGTTCCACTGGACTGTCTAGAAGAGTCCGTGGTCGTCATCCATACTTTGCTAGATGGCAGAATCAACAACATCAACATCGAGGCCTCTCATCATTTTATCACACATCACCTATTACATCTACCCATGTTTTACCCCAACATTTTCGTAGATATAAAATACATATACAGTTTAAATCATTGAAAACATGTATAAAAACGTTCATCCAGCATAGATAGCAAGTATTCAGATAATATGCACAAACAGCACGTAATTTTTATATAAAATACTTCATATCTATGTGTAAGCTGAAAGTAACTATGCACTCACCTGAGTAGGTGGTGACTCAGCACTCGGACAGCGCTTCGATACTCTTAAAACAATTTTCCTTCGATAAAACCTAGTATCAATACCACTAGGGTTTAGTCTAACGATAACCACGACAAATTAATAGTCTGACTATTATTATTATTATATAAGCGTTAATAACACTCAACATAACTCATAATAATAGCCCAAATAATTATTTTAAGGACCTAATAACATTCCTATAATAATTTGAAAGCTATATTAAAAATTGCGTAAGCGTAGCTCACTTACAGCGAATTTTATCAAAAACCGGAACTTAATTGGAGCAGCGTTTCGAAACCGAAAGACTCCTTTTTCCCGGGACTCCGGGAGCCTCGGGGCTTCCCTCGAGAGTTAGGGGGTTTATCTAGGATTTAGGGATGGTTTGGGGACTTAGAGAGAGAAATATTTTAGAGAGAGAATGAAGAAATGGTGTGAGAAATCGGCTGGCCTCGCAGGGTTTTTATAGGCACGAGCCTCCTCGGAACGCTGGGCGTACCCTCGGTGGTACGCTGCGGGTAGGGGCAGGTGTCTCGCTTCAGGTGGGGCGACGTGGGCATACTTCGTACCACACAAGGGAGGAGAACGTTGGGCGTTCCGAGCTGTGTACGTGGGGCGCATGCGAGGGCTACGTGTCCGAATCCGAAGACCAGACCGTGATCAGCAAGCTACGACCCTGATCGAGCCACGTCATCACTCATTGTACCAGCTTCGCAAGTTCGAGTTACAACTTCAAAAATTCGTAACTTTCGCGTACGACCTCCGTTTTCGACGTTCTTTATATCCACGCGAAGGTGGGAACATACTCTACAACTTTCTTTTAGACTCCGTCGGCTAATTTTGACTCGATTTTAAATTTTATATTATTAACAGGCCGAGACAGGATTGGTCCGTTAAATCCTCATAACTTCTTCATCTGACGTCCGTTTTCGCTCATCTTTTTCTCGTTATGCTAGTCTTAACGAGATCTTCGATTCTCGTTTAGTTCGTGGTTGCTAAAAACCGCTTGATTCAATATTCGAATTTCGGGTTGTACACTGTTAATCCGAAACTTCGAAAAATCATAACTTCTTCATACGAAGTCAGATTTGGGCGTTCTTTTTATCGATGTTCTTAGTTTAACATATTCTACGACTTTCGTTTAGATCACTAAGGCTAAATCTCGCTCTATCGTAAATTCACTATTTACGCTTCCCGGTATCGTGCCGGTTTTGTCGCGAAACTTCGACGGGTCATAACTTCTTCGTTATAACTCGGATTTCGGTGTTCTTTATATCCCTGGAATCCTTGTTTCGACCAATACAATATTATATAAAGATATAGGGCTTATCTCACACTTTAATTTTAACGCTTATTTTTATTCTTTATTAATTATACATTTATAATTAAATAAATAAACACATAAACACACATAATTCACATAATACTCAAATATTTCATCTTTATTACTTCAAAAAGAGTTACAATAGTTTACCTAGAGTATTACATTGACAAATATGCTTAGCCCTGAAACTCGGGCGTTACACTCCTCTTTTGCATAATCACACTTATAAGCTCAAGATAGCTCTTCCTTTCACACTACACAACCAAGGACTCTTTAGGGTTGTTCTCTGGAATATGTTGTGACATCCCAAAAATCACGGCCAGAAAAGACTGATTTCATTTATGTTTTTTAAAATAATTTCAGAGTAAACCCTTTTGATTTAAAAAAGTTGCGGAATTTGTTCCCAAAACAAAATATGATAAAATAATATTTATCGAAGCATTTCATCAAGAGATGCATTTTCATTATATAATCAAAACTCAGGATGTCATGTTCCGATACAAACCATAAAGCATAAACGATAACATTACAAGTCATTCAACAAATATATACATATACAGACTTGTAAACAAAACAACTCGATGATTCATCCATCTTATGCCCTTGCGCCACTTCCTGTAATACAAATAAAACTGAGTGGGTCAGGCTTGGGAGCCTGGTGAGCATATAGGGTTTTCAACCCACAATAAATAAATTATATTTAATTTCACCAACCAACAACAACCCGATTACCCATTCCCGTTATCCTCACTTTACGTCCCTAAAACAACATCTATCTTAGGGGACCTAAACTAGGATTTTCATCGGGATGGACATTACTGCTAAGGGGTTTCCTCAACAATAGATGTCCTAAAGGCAACCATGAGGGGGATAGAGTACACAGGTGAGCACATCGTTCACAACACCTACAAGTTATGAACCTGCTAGCGTTCCACTGGACTGTCTAGAAGGAGTCCGTGGTCGTTATCCATACTCCGCTGAATAACTAGAACAACAACAACAACAACATCGATGCCTCTCATCTGTTTATTACACACCAACTATCTACCCATGTTCTACCCAACATATTAGTAGATAAAAATATATATTTTCATACATAGTTTAAAACCTGTATAACATGTTCATTCAATATATATTCCACATAACAGATGAGGCACACCCACATAACACGTATTTCATAGAAAATAATTCAGATCTATGAGATAGAAGAGAGTGAATATACATTCACACACATAACAACAAAATTATACACATAACACGTATTTCTTATAAAATACTTCATAATTATGTGTTAGAAGAAAGTAACTACACATTCACACATATAAACAACAATATACTTAATACACTCAGACAATACTTGTATTATTATTGCGTTTATGAAAAGTAGTATACACTCACTTGATCAGAAGATGATCGAGCAGCACTACGACTTGCAGAAGTAGTATTCTCCGTAGATCTGGAAGATCTTCACAAAAATCGAACTTCTCGCGGGCAGAGCTTCGGCTCGGGAATAACGCTCTTTGGGATTATCGGGGCTTCAGATCTTGCTTCGGGGCTCGGGAATATTACCGGGGCTTCGGGATACTTCTGGCACGCAAAACGATGCAAACCGGGAGAGAGAGAAGAGACTACGCTCTACAACTTTCGTTTAGACTCCGTCGGCTAATTTCGAATTTATTTTTATTATTTATTTTTAGTAGGCCGGGACAGAAAAATTTCGTTATAAATTCATAACTTCTTCGTTTGACGTCCGTTCTCGCCTAACTTTTCATCGTTTCGCTACTAACAACGAGATCTTCGATTCTCGTTTAGATTTTTTCGGTTAAAAACCGCTCGATCTCAAATCGGGTATTCGGGCCGCACATCGCTAAGTCGAAACTTCAGAAAATCATAACTTCCTCATACGAAGTCAGATTCGGGCGTTCTTTATATATTCGGAAACCTCGTTTCAACTACTACAACATTATGTAAAGATATCGAGATTATTTTACACTTAAAATTTGACACTTATTTTTATTCTTAATTAATCAAGTCACATAATTAAGCAATTAAGCACAAAACACATAATACTCAAATAATACACTTCTATTATTTCAAAATGGGTTACAAAGGTTAACCTAGACTATTATATCAACATTAATGACACCGGAGCTCCCCAGGCGATGAACTAGGTCTTATGAAACCCTTGTCCAATAACTCCTGAGGTTGCATCATCAGCTCCTTCATCTCCGTCGGTGCTAATCTGTAAGGTGCTTTTGCTATAGGCGTCGTTCCTGGCAACAAGTCTATTCTAAACTCCACTTGTCTATCAAACGGTAATCCCAGAAGATCTTCAGAAAATACTTCCGGATAATCACATACGACAGGAATGCTCTGCATCGCCTTTTTCTCCTTCTTAGCATCGATCACAAATGTTAGATATGACATACATCCTTTGGCCAAACACTTTCTGGATTTCATCAATGAAATGATTCCAGAATTTACTCTGCGTTTATCTCCATACACCATGAACGACTCTTTCCCTGGCGGGTTTACTTTGACTATTTTCTTCTTGCATAAAATTTCGGCGTCATTGGCGCTAAGCCAATCCATTCCCAACACGATGTCGAAACCATTAAGTTCTATCGGCAATAATCCCTCGTGGAATTTATTCACATTCAAGTCAATTAAGATGTTTTTCATACGATGACTAACAGGTACAAACTTGCCACTAGCAACTTCGACTAATAAAGCATTGTCTAGTCTATCAACAGGCAAAGCTAGCTTTCTACCAAATTAATGCGATATAAAGGAGTAGTTGGCTCCAGAATCAAATAAAATTTGGGCAGGCAATTTGTTTATGAGAAAGGTACCTGAAGCGACATCAACTTCATCTTTGGCAGCTTCCAATGTCATCTGGAATGCTCTCACCTTTGGCTTTGGCGGAATGTTGGGTCTAGCTGCCTCCTTCTTCGGGCAGTCCCTCGACATGTGTCCCTCCTCACCACAACCATAACAAACTTTCTTAGTGAGGGTACATTCATTGGCATAGTGCCCTGGCTTTCCACACTTGTAGCATACTTCTTCTTACATTTTTCGCACCATTTCGCTTCACCTCCTCCACTTCCTCTCGAACCAGATTTCGAGAATTTGCTTTTCTTGCTGGACCCTGAAGGTCCGTCAAATTTCCTCTTTTCACCAACATTTATCCTTTCCAGACCCTTTTCCTTCTGCTGGGCCTCCACATTCTTAGCTACACGAACAGCTGTTTTCAGAGTAGTTGCCATCTTGATTGTCGGACCAAAGTCGGCAGGCAGTCCATTAGCAAACCTCTCAATCTTGGAGAGTTCCGTTGGCACTAGGTACGGAAATAACTTCATTTTCTCAGTGAATGCAGTAGCATAGTCATATATGCTCATCCTCCCCTTCTTCAAGTTTTGGAACTCATTGTTCAGATCAATCAGATCTATCTCTGAGCAATACTGCACCCTTAACTGTTCCAAGAACACTTCCCATGACATTTTCAGGGCTTCTCCTCGTGGCATAGTATCTGCCAACAACTTCCACCAACTCAAGACTCCAGTCTTCAGTTGTCTGACTACAAAGATAGTCTTCTGTTTGTTGCTACAGTCGCAACTTTCAAATACCATCTCCATTTCGGAGATCCAATCCATTATCTCAACAGGCTTTGGGCTTCCAGAAAGACTTGGCGGCTTAGCGCCCAAGAAGTTCTTGTACATTCGCCCATCCTTGTTGTTTCTCCTTTCCGGATCGTTCCTTCGTTCTCCTTGAGTCCCAACTTGACTCATAATGCGACTATTGTTTCCTTCTTCCGATTGTTCGAGAATCAATTCGGGTTCCTCAATAGGTATGATAGGTTCGTCCCTATTATCATGCAACATCTGTCGCATTTCTTCCCTTTGTTCAGCTAACATAGCCCGAATCATGGCTTGCACCCCAGCCATCGTTATTGGTTCTGGTGCTGCTGCTACAACAGGTATTTGCTCAATCACTGGCGGTTGATTCCTGTTTTCATCTGTGTTTCCAACGCCACTCCTTGTTCTCACCATTTTTGATCTACACACCGAATAAGGTGAAATTAGATCCTCATTCACAATAGATATTCAAATCATCCTTATTACTCCGAAACGTTTACATGCTAGTTCTCATAACGTAGGCATACGCTTAGAATCCTACACACATAAGGTTTCCAGATCCGGTCGGCAACAGACCGTAGATCCGAACAATTAGTATCATATATGGCAACATATAACATTTAGCACATAAAAGCATTTTAGGCAACTTTCCTAAAATAAACTGGTGCTCGTGTCTAAAATCCAACAGACACTTAACTCAAATTTCCACTTAGCATTCTAAGTTTAAGTCTAGAAATCCTACAAATTCCTAGTTCGCTTAAACTAATGCTCTAATACCAACTGTGACATCCCCAAAATCACGGCCAGAAAAGACCGATTTCATTTATGCTTTTTAAAATAATTTCAGAGTAAATCCTTTTGATTTAAAAGAGTTGCGGAATTTGTTCCCAAAACAAAATATGATAAAATAATATTTATCGAAGCATTTCATCAAGAGATGCATTTCATTATATAATCAAAACTCGGGATGTCATGTTCCGATACAGGCCATAAAGCATAAACGATAACATTACAGGTCATTCAACAAATATATACATATACAGACTTGTAAACAAAACAACTTGATGATTCATCCATCTTATGCCCTTGCGCCACTTCCTGTAATACAAATAAAAATGAGTGGGTCAGGCTTGGGAGCCTGGTGAGCATATAGGGTTTTCAACCCACAATAAATAAATTATATTTAATTTCACCAACCAACAACAACCCGATTACCCATTCCCGTTATCCTCACTTTACGTCCCTAAAACAACATCTATCTCAGGGGACCTAAACTAGGATTTTCATCGGGACGGACATTACTGCTAAGGGGTTTCCTCAACAATAGATGTCCTAAAGGCAACCATGAGGGGGATAGAGTACATCGGTGAACACATCATTCACAACACCTACAGGTTATGAACCTGCTAGCGTTCCACTGGACTGTCTAGAAGGAGTCTGTGGTCGTTATCCATACTTCGCTGAATAACTAGATCAACAACAACAACAACATCGAGGCCTCTCATCTATTTATTACACACCAACTATCTACCCATGTTCTACCCAACATATTAGTAGATAAAAATATATATATTCATACATAGTTTAAAACCTGTATAGCATGTTCATTCAATATATATTCCACATAACAGATGAGGCACACTCACATAACACGTATTTCATAGAAAATAATTCAGATCTATGAGATAAAAGAGAGTGAATATACATTCACACACATAACAACAAAATTATACACATAACACGTATTTCTTATAAAATACTTCATAATTATGCGTTAGAAGAAAGTAACTACACATTCACACATATAAACAACAATATACTTAATACACTCAGACCATACTTGTATTATTATTGCGTTTATGAAAAGTAGTATACACTCACTTGATCAGAAGATGATCGAGTAGCACTACGACTTGCAGAAGTAGTATTCTCCGTAGATCTGGAAGATCTTCACAAAACTCGAACTTCTCACGGGCAGAGCTTCGGCTCGGGAATAACGCTCTTCGGGATTCTCGAGGCTTCGGATCTTGCTTCAGGGCTCGGGAATATTACCGGGGCTTCGGGATACTTCTGGCACACAAAACGATGCAAAACGGGAGAGAAAGAGAGAGAGAAGAGAAAAATAGCAAAAGAACTCGGCAGCCTCGCATCCTATTTATAGGAGGCTGGAGCCTCGTAGTACGCTGGGCGTAAAGGCGTACGCGGGGCGTACGCGTCCGAAACGCCATGGCATGCGTCATCCGAAGAACTCAATTGTGAGGCACGTCACGCTTCGCTGTACGCTGGGCGTACTCCGGATGAGTCCGATGACTCCTCTTCGGATAATACCAACATATTAGAATTAAAATTACATATTAAATATTTAATAAATTTCGTAAATTCATAGCTTCTTCATACGAACTCCGTTTTCGACGTTCTTTATATCCACGCGTAGGTGAGACTACGCTCTACAACTTTCGTTTAGACTCCGTCGGCTAATTTCAAATTTATTTTTCTTATTTATTTTTAGTAGGCCGGGACAGAAAAACTTCGTTATAAATTCATAACTTCTTCGTTTGACATCCGTTCTCGCCTAACTTTTCATCGTTTCACTACTAACAACGAGATCTTCGATTCTCGTTTAGATTGTTTCGGTTAAAAACCGCTCGATCTCAAATCGGGTATTCGGGCCGCACATCGCTAAGTCGAAACTTCAGAAAATCATAACTTCCTCATACGAAGTCAGATTTGGGCGTTCTTTATATATTCGTAAACCTCGTTTCAACTACTACAACATTATGTAAAGATATCGAGATTATTTTACACTTAAAATGTGACACTTATTTTATTCTTAATTAATCAAATCACATAATTAAGAAATTAAGCACAAAACACATAATACTCAAATAATACACTTCTATTATTTCAAAACGGGTTACAAAGGTTAACCTAGACTATTATATCAATATTAATGACAAGCCCAGAAACACAGGCGTTACATATGGGGCCGCAAATGAAGGCCATCAGGACCCTTAAATAGGTCCTAAACCCGAGAAATTAGGGTTTCTCTGCCCAGCATCTACTCGGTGAGTCCCTCCTCTGACTCGTCGAGTCCACTCATTAAATCCGCGTGAGAACCCGACTCGACTCGGTGAGTTGGATCCTCAACTCGACGAGTCTCTCCTTTAATCATAAGCTTAACCTACACAATAATAACCCTGAAAACCCGGATGTTACAATTCTCCCCCACTTGAATTAGATTTCGCCCTCGAAATCACTCTTTAACCATACATATAATGAAATTGTCAACCCAATAGGCACCACCAAAAGGACCTCATATTACACCGATATCTTTCTCTATGGACACTCGAAACTTCACAGAAACTTCCAAGACTAAAATTTTAACTAACCCTTTCATCGCTAACATACTCCTTCCCAATATCCGAAAACTCTAGTGGCCTGACCCGCTGCCAGACTACCCACTCTAGCGTTCACCATGATATTTTATTCTCGAATATCAAACCCATATTCCTCACTGGCTCTCTGATTCCCATGATATCAAATCCAACAACCTGCCATTGCTCGCCCAAACTGGTCATGATAAATCATCCGAATCATAACCCAGGAACGAAAGGGTTCACACCCCACCGAGGCACATTCACTAAACTGCTATCAGAACCCACTCGAACAAAGAATCCTCAACACTCTGCCCTCGGACACAAAAGAAATAACTACGTTCGCTCGGGAGTGTCCTCAAACATCACCATAATAAGATCTAGCTCATTTCTCATATCCCTTTTCAATACTGAGCACCAGTTCAACTTTGACTCCACAGTTGAACCTCCAAAGGTCACCCACAACATGATCCAGAATGTCTCACTAACTTCCTTCTCGTGTCAACTATCTCGACCCAGTGACACACAAGTCACGAAATTATATTTACCTCATACGAAAACTACAATCCAACAGAAGATCGACTCAATCCCGACCTCTGATGTCTGTTGCACATATCTCATGTGCATCTCGCAGTATCTCCCGTACCCGATTACTGACCTATACAGGTTTTAGACATCGGACGACAACAATACCCTGTTGGATATAGTGTCTAAGTTCATAACTATATTTGGTATGTACTTGACCCGACCCGACATGGTCCATTTGGGTTGCACTTCACCCGAACAATTCATGGATAATATTTGAGAATAGTACAAGTTATGATTTATTAATATATTATAAGTTCTAATATATTAATATAAGATCATATTATTTAATTAGTAGTGATCTATAATTAATCTATGATTAATTTAGAGATCAAAGATATTACTAATTAAATATGGGCTTCTATATTTATATAGTGTGGGCTAGTGCTTATTTGGAATGGGCTAGGCTTGCATGCAAAAGTCCATGGAGCTTTAACCCATGGATCTCATGGAAATGAAGAGACATGGGTATTAGGGTTTACATGGATGTAACCCTAATCCATCACACTATATAAAGGAGGCTTTGGTTCTTGAAATCACACTAGTTGACACTTGTTGAGGTGAGGGCCGATTTCAAGATAGTAGTGACTATTCTCTCAAAGTTCCAAGTTTGTGGTGATTTGTGATTTCCATTTGAGGCATCCACACTATTGGTGCTAGGCTCTAAAACTCCAAGGAATCAACTACAACTACAAGGTAAGTATTTCTACTAGCTTTATTTGATTCATGTTCCCCATGCCATGCTAGTTAGGATATGAACCTTGGAAAAATAATTATTTGCATGTATCTTAGACAAACATAGATCCAAGGTTTATTAGGGTTGCATGTACACTTAGGAAGTGTTAGAATGCTCAAAACCCAACATACCCCACATCTAAGAATTCACCTCAGAATTCTAGAATCTCATCTCGTTTACCCACACACCATCAATGCCAAACTCAACTCGAGAGTTTGGTCTAACCCATAGTTGGAACCTCGTGTCCCAATGAAACATTCATCTCATAACTTAACCTGCGCCCCGCGCGAATACTACATTTTCCAATTCCTTCATGTTGCTACAATCACAACTCAAATCAAAATATAATGATTCTCGACAAAGACGGAGACCCCATTCTCGCCCCTGGTTCAACCACCAGACTCCAAAACTCAATACTAGGACTAATCAAGCCCAAAACTCTTCTGCATCATACTCTGATCGAAGAGTACTTCATCATCACACTCTCTTGCCGTCTAGCGAGTACTATGACTCCCTGCAGCATCACGATGACCTCTCGATGACTAGTGAGTACTACGGCTCCCCGTAGCATCACAACTCCCTCTCTCTGACTTGTAAGTACTACGACTCCCCATAGCATCACAACACCCTCTGACTAGTGAATACTACGACTTCCCGTCGTATCACAACCCCCTCTCTCTAACTTGTGAGTACTATGGCTCCCCGTAGCATCACAACACCCTCTGACTAGTGAATACTACGACTCCTCGTAGTATCACGACTCCCTCTCTCTCGTAGTATCACGACTCCCTCTCTCTAACTTGTGAGTACTACGACTCCCCGTAGCATCACAACACCTTCCGACTAGTGAAGACTACAGCTCCCCATAGTATCACGACTCCCTCTCTCTGACTCGTGAGTACTACGACTCCCCGTAGTATCACAACACCCTTTTCTCATCACCCCATAATCTCATTCTCACTACAACACCACACTTCGTCCACTAACTCATGCTCCGCAGACTATCATAGATAGCTACACACACTTGTCCCGAATATGCATCACAGATTATGACAGCAACCGCCATAACAAAATACCTTTCCCTGCTGAAATCCACATTATTAAATAATCCCTCCTTATGATAATACCTGAAGGCTCCCACTGGAACCATAGATACTTAATACACCACTAGTCGTCTCAAACTCAAGATTCTAAATAACTCCGAAATCAGGACATTATACCCAGATACCTCGAAACACCATTACAGAACATCACAATGTCCTGCCTCAACCACTGATCTCCCACTCCCAGCATCATACAGATACAACAACACATTCCCTCTGAACCCCATAATTAGTTCTTCATTTTACCCAATGCGCAACTTCGGTGTATCCAAACACTCAATTGGAATGTAGAGAAAGCACTAACGCTTCAGAACACTCTGATGATCTTCCGAAACTCTTTCCTCTACAGCTCAAAATCCAGGCAAGAATACACATATCGGCCCGGGATTTAGCTGCTCGATCATCTTCTATCTACCCCAAAGGGCATACACAATCAATACTTTGAATCAGAAGTTCTCAACTGCCAATACCATCCTTACGAGCCTTGCACTTGGAATGGCCCTGACCACCACCAGGTTCCTGACCATTGGCCACCTGCCGTGGAGACATTCATCCTTTCTCAGACACGTACCACATGCATCATCTTGCTCTGCACCTCTCCTCGATCACCAATAACTCTGGTCTCATGAATTCGTACCGCAGGTCTCTATATACCACTTTATAACCACTTTTGAACAAATCTCTGCTTCCTTCAATACGATACCCGGTTCTCCCCCACTTAGGGTTCGAATTATCACCAATTGCCGCACAAACCATCCCACAAACTGTTTCCACTAGCAACATTGCACCTGCCCTTGGAAGGTGCTACGCAACGCCTGATAATCTCCTTTAAAGAGATCAAGAAACCTCAAATGTCAGATGAAATCCTCAGGAACTTCTAATCACGACTGCCTCTACTCGTTCAAAGTCTCATACCATCCCAATACCGAACATCTCAACTGTCCAGTAATATCACTGACTCTTAGACTGAAACAATAAATCATCATACTCCTCAACCTCGACTTCTCAACCCACGTTCCAACACATGAATCATCACAAGAACAGGGACTCCACTCCCATACTCAATACCCATCATAGACAGAAGAGCCACCGCCCTGATATACTTGTTTGGATTACCCGCTGATACCGCTACCACGCCCTACTATACTCAATTAGGGTGTAACATGGTCCTTGACCATTTCAGTCCCAACTGACTACCTGCTCATGGTAAATCATTTCCTCGCAGCAGACATGCTGCCTGATACTCTAGGGGGGGGGGGGGGGGGAATCGTCATCAATGTCAACCCGGAAGGTTTACTCCTAAACCCAAAACTGAAATCTCACGCCTCTCCTGTTTCCCACAAGAAACATAAATAGCACCCCTCAGGTCACAGAAGGTGACATCTCCTTTATCGGCTGATTGCTCAACTCAGACCGCAATCCCCCATAAACACCATCTTTACTAATCCTTGTGTCTTGCGACTACATCTGACATTTCATCAAAAATACTTTGAAATTCTCTCGACCTCCCTCTCAAGGGATGCCTCTTCGGACTCAATCATGGCCCTTAGGCCTAAAACCCCATCGCGTCCAATCTCCACCTAATCAATCATGACCGGATAACCGGAGAACCACAAGCATCATTTGCTAAGAACCATGGTACTCAGCCCATGTCATCACTTCTCAATCTGCTACGATGCATGGTACTCGAAACATGACATCACTCCTCCATCTGCTACGATGTATGGTACTCGGACCATAACATCACTCCTCAATCTGCTACGATGTGTGGTACTCGAACCATAACATCACTCCTCAATCTGCTCTGATGTATGGAACTCGAACCATAACATCATTCCTCAATCTGCTCCGATGTATGGTACTCGAACCATGACATCACTCCTCAATCTGCCCCGATGTATGGTACTCGAACCATAACATCACTCCTCAATCTGCTCTGATGTATGGTACTCGAACCATGACATCACTCCTTAATCTGCTCCGATGTATGGTACTCGAACCATAACATCACTCCTCAATCTGCTCCGATGTATGGTACTCGTCACTCCTCAATCTGCTCCAATGTATGGTACTCGAACCATAACATCACTCCTCAATCTGCTCCAATGTATGGTACTCGAACCATGACATCACTCCTCAATCTGCTCCGATGTATGGTACTCGAACCATAACATCACTCCTCAATCTGCTCCGATGTATGGTACTCGAACCATGACATCACTCCTCAATCTGCTCCAATGTATGGTACTCGAACCATAACATCACTCCTCAATCTGCTCCAATGTATGGTACTCGAACCATGACATCACTCCTCAATCTGCTCCGATGTATGGTACTCGAACCATAACATCACTCCTCAATCTGCTACTTAGAACCTTCAGAATACTCCCTGTATCGAGTATGGGTCCTCTGCTTTCGGTAGTACGGGCCCATACTACCTGCCATATCTACCCATACTTTCCACACGGACCATCCTGGAGTTTCCCAAGTAGCCACTCAACCTTCTCGTTCACTAACTCCGTCACGCAGTGCTCGCTCCTCAGCGAAAGGCTCTACTCTGCCAGCATACTCATCTGACTAAGGTTACTCCATAGGCTCTTCCTAGTTTCTCATACTCCTCCGCCATCAGCTACTGAAGAACTCCTAATGATGCCAGCCATCTACCTCCTGAATATCGTCATATTCACTTAGTAGCTGGCTCCCATCATCGAGGGTCCCACAAAGTACCAAGCAAGCAGCATTCGGGCATCGAATAATACATCGAACTCACTCTAAGTGATAACTCCACTTGCTCTGCTCATTCTCAAAGATACCACCGAACTCTACAACTCTACCCTTCGTGGGTTCTAACTATTCTCTCGATAAGCATCACAATACTTATCTAGGCATCTCTCCTAGATTACTCCTCTACTCAAATCCCTCTCTACAAGAACTCTTGATGAACACTCACACTCAACACCTACTCGAAAAGTGCATCACCGATAACAACAATTCCTAGGCTAAGGTATCACAAATCAGGCCACTCTAGCCCTAGAATATGAAATACCTAGCCTATCTCTAGCATGCATAATATCTCATAACATATCTCATAAGTCTAAAGTCAAGGTATTTTGGGAAATCACCATTCAGGCTCTGGCTGATTGTCACACTGCTCTTTCTCGTTTTCCCTTTGAACTCTTATTCGCTTTAGAAAATCATTTCTTTAAAAACTTTTCTCAATTCCTCAGTTTGGTTCCAGATTTACCCGAAGGTGCATCCGAATCCCTCAAACCAAGGCTCTGATACCAACTTGTAACACCATAATTTTTTAAACTAAAATTTTCATTTAAAATCGCTTAATTCATAAAACACTTTTCGTAAAAATCTCATTTTGTTTAAGTTACAAAACATAACTCTATATTCAAATAAATAATAATCCAGGATCCCCAAATCATAACTCTCTCCCTGGTGTGTACAATCGAGCCGGTGTCGTCTTGTGATCCTGAGGAAAACCTGAAACACATAACACATAACACGGTAAGCACGAAGCTTAGTGAGTTCCCCAAAATACCACATATAACACATATTAGCCACTCGAGGCTATAACTTTGTGGGCCCTTTGGCCCTATCTCTGTGGACCCTCTGGTCCTAACTCTGTGGACCTTCCAGTCCTAACTTTGTAAACTCTGGAACACACACAGCATAAATCACGTAGAAATAATGCAGTGCAACACATCACATACATAGCATACAAGATACTCTGTCACATAACTCTGGTTACCTACTCAAGGTAAAGTATAGTGAGAAGACTCACCTCAAACGAAGTCGGATAAACTCTCGTGCTCAACGTCCCGACCTAGCCTCCTCCTATTATTCAAATAACATTCCCGATCAATACTGTCTCATAGTATCATCTCTAAAGATTGGGTAGAAGACCATTCTACCCCTCCCTGAACTCTCTTAAGTCAGTCTTGACCAAAACCCTAAAGTCAATGAAATTCAATGGTCAAACTTTGACCCGACTCGTCGAGTGCACATGGGCGACTCAGGGAGTCCACACGTGTCCACGGAATCCTCCTTTTAGCATTGCTTGACACGTTGAGTCAACCCCTTGCTCGACGAGTTACACCTGGCACGAATTGCGGGGCAACCCCGACTCGACTCGTCGAGTCCAATTATGAACTCGGCGAGTTGCTTCCATGATCATACTCAAATGACCTTCTAAGGTCAGATCTGTTCCTCTAATCCATAGATCTGACCTTCCCAAGCTCAATAAACACGTAAAGGCTCGACCTTGATGTCCATGCATGGTATATTTTGCTCATAATACCATTATGACTCCATTACAGGTTCATAGCTTCCAAACTCCATGTTTTCTCATCTCTAAGCTCCTACTTTCGGACTCTCTGGACCTTACAAGGTCCAGATCTACCACTCAAGCTTGGAAAGGGGTTTGGTGCATCCAAAACCCCATCATGAAGAGAATATAAGCCCTAATTTCCAAAATAATAGATCTACACAATTAGGGAAGGAAAGGGGTCGAATATAATACCTCCAACTGAAGCCCCTTTTAATGAAATCTTCAGATCCAACAATTTCCTTTGGCATTCTCAGTTGCCACCTCCTCCTCTTTTGCATAATCACACTTATAAGCTCAAGATACCTCTTCCTCTCACTCTACACAACCAAGGACTCTTTAGGGTTGTTCTCTGGAAGATGTGGCCGCAAATGAAGGCCATAAGGACCTTTAAATAGGTCCTAAACCCGAGAAATTAGGGTTTCTCTGCCCAGCATCTACTCGGCGAGTCCCTCCTCTGACTCGTCAAGTCCACTCATTAAATCCGCGTGTGAACCCGACTCGACTCGGCGAGTTGGATCCTCAACTTGTTGAGTCTCTCCTTTAAACTAAGATTAACCTACACAATAATAACCCTCAAAACCCAGATGTTACAAATATGTTAATAAATCATTTATTTCTATTTATTAATCATATAATAAATCAATAAATCGGTCTCTCTTTAATAGTCATCCTATCCAATCACCAGGTTTAAGGGCAACCCAAAAGGACTTTGCTAATAATTTAAGTATATACTAATTTAGTTATTCTCTTAGACACCTAATCCAACACAACCACCCTCACAATCTTGATGAATCCC
Source organism: Lactuca serriola (assembly GCF_051521515.1). Classification (NCBI taxonomy): domain Eukaryota; kingdom Viridiplantae; phylum Streptophyta; class Magnoliopsida; order Asterales; family Asteraceae; genus Lactuca; species Lactuca serriola. The sequence goes on along the minus strand of NC_136414.1, from coordinate 11,341,692 downwards.
ATGCTTTGAACCTATATATTGACCCATTGCTTTGACCCCTCATATTTTGAGAGATTAGATGTCAAAGTTTGTCAAAAGGGTTAAGAACACTAAAGATATCAGTTTATAATCAAGTGGTGCAATAGCTTTGTGTGCGTGTGTTTGTACGTAATAAACGAGTTGCTTGAAACAACTTCCTAAACCGCTCCACATTTATCTATCTCCTTTTATTTATCTATCTATCTCTCCATCATAAATGCAAGTACACCGCACACTTCTACCCCTCTTGAATTATGACATAAATAGCCACACATCCACCCACCTCATCATTGTGGCTATCATCCTCTATTACATAAGCACACACAAACACATTCATTTATTTCTTATTTTCTTGTGTTTTGACACATAAACACAACATTTGTAAATACAAGTAATATCCCTACCTATCTTCAATTTGTTCTTACACAACAGTAGGAATTGTGACCACTGAAGAAGAAAATACACTTTTTTTGTTTGATTCCCATTCAAGTATAACGTCCCAACTTTCACAATAAAATTTTCATTTTTAACCAGGATAAACATCCAAAATCCAATTTGAAAACATAATATATTAACCATTGTTTCAAAAGCATAAGATTAACATAGTTGAATTGAAAAAACTAGCGGAAGTAAGTAACAATAAAAACTTTGATGCGAATGTACAGTTACGTCACGCCCCTTCCCTTGAACAACCTGAAAAGCATTAAACTTAATAACATAATCACAAAGCTTAGTGAGTTCCCCAATATACCACATATTCCAACATACATACAATACATACAAACAAAGGCTCTTGAATCGAAAGTGGATCCACCATCATTCCCATCCAGCATACATAACAAACATTGGCACCCTGTCATCATTTTATGCCATCTCTCACCCATCATCTATCACCAAATTTCTACCATCATCAGATTTAAACCGACATACAACCATCAGCTCTCAGCCATGCCATAACCATATTGAGGCTATTACTAATATTGATGGTCGCCTTGTAAATGCGTAATCATAAGTAGCCGAGAAATAAGATAGACAGTCAAATAGATAATCCTACCCGATAGTAATATATCAAAAAAGAACTATGAAATAAGGACATATCAAGAGTTCTCATCTTATATAATTTAAACCATGTATCACCCCATATGCATTCACTCAACAATCGACCAATATTACTAATACCTTAAGCAAACATGAACACACACAATATCATACAATCAATCACTCCCATACACAACGAAGACTATCTTAGTGAATTGGCATACTTGTATCCTGACAGCACATATATTCTATCATAGACATATAATATCACCCATAATATAGTAAGAAAACTCACCTAAACAGGAGACTAAAGAATCATAGTCGCACACTTGAATTCTCGTACAAATCAGACTTGCAAACTGTCTAAGAAAAAATAAAGATCATAACTTAGTCCACTATCCAAAAACCTAAAGTTTGACCCAAATTCAAACTCAGTCAAAAGTCAAAAAAGTCAACATTCAAGTCAAAGGCACCCCAACGCTCCTTTTTGGGCACATTGCGCCCACTAAAATACAAATTAGTCATATTTTTCAAGAGCACACAAATCGTTCAACCAAACAGCTTTAAAACCAACTTAATCCATTAAGTCAGGAGTCCCAACCTTCAGATTTGATTCCTCTTGATGTCTTAATCGATAAATTTTCCAGCTTTATCCATTATAATGGTCCAACAAACAAGATCTAAAGCCCTAAGTCCCAAAAGTGCCCAAAATGCACTTATTTCATCATTTCATGCTAAGGTCAAGGAGGGCTCTTGCATGCATTCTTTTCCTCATCAAATGACCAGATCTAAACCAAAACAATACTCCAAGTCTCTGGGGGGGGGGGGGTTCATATCCGTGGGGCAAACCTCAAGAAGCTCAAAACTTACAAGAATGAACCAAATACACCACCAACTTCTAGGTCTATGAATGGAAGCACATAAAGCTTGGATCTTTAAAACTTACAAAGGTCCAAAGATGATATGAAGGCTAAAAACTCCATAAGAAATGGTCCAAGATCAAATTTTATTCTTTTCTTCACTTAAAAGCATTAAAATAACACCAAGAGTGAATTTAGGAGAAAGGATGAGCTCCAATGCATCAAGAAAGGCTAGGGTTTCATTATGTGCTCAAGGAAGTGATGGAGGATACAAATGATGGAACCCTAGGTTAAATGCTCTTAAATAGGCCCAAATCCAGAGAAAAAGAAATCAGTCCATGGGCATGGGGCTACGCGCCTCCTTAGGGCGCCCCGATGTCCAAATACGATAAATTAGTCGTGCTTATGAAAAACAAGTGCAACCTGCTCCCCCTTATGGGGGCCCTGGTGCCTGCAGGCTAATTCTTGGAAATTTTGCTATTTATCCCTTTGTGCAATCTGCTTCGTGCCTCGCTTCAACACTTCCCAGGACTTTAAAACCATAAATCAATGGATGGAAAAACTCATTCGGAACCTAGGTGTTACATCAAGCTTTACGATTATCATAACGACAAAACAGGGGATTGGAGGATAAAACTGGTTAGAGTGAAAGAAATAAAAATCAGCGAGAAGGTGGGGTGTTATGAAGAAGTCCAATTTATCGTTATTTGGGTAGAGATTACAATGGTTATAGGTTCAGCGTGTTAGTTGGAGATAAAAAAAAAAGGTGTGGATACAAAGAGAGATCATGGGTTTATTGCCAATCTAATACTCGACTAATACTTATGTTTTTCCATAAGGTGCTTTCTCCCACGACTTTTAACCGTCACCACCACCACATCTCCCTTCTCACTTCTCTCTATTTTAGGTTAGGTAACAAAAAACCTAAATCGAGTTCATCTAAAAACGCAAGGAGAAACCCTAAATTTGTGGTGGTGGGTTTGACTTTAAGAGATGAAGGGCAGAAGCTAGGGTTCATGATAGTGGCGACAGTTTAGTATTGTCACATTAGAAGAAGCATTGGAGATGGGATTTGATTGTCGATGTGTAAGTGAGTTGTGAGCGACGGTGGCCTCTAGACGGTGATTGGGCAGCTAGGTTTCCAATGGTGGTCTGTATATGAGATAAAGGGGGTTAAAATGGTGGAGGAAGATGTGGGGTGGGTGGAGGAGGTGTGACCCATTTTTGTTTTACTGGTTATAAGCTACTTAAAAAAATTCAATAAGTGTATATATATGTCTTTTGACAAAAAAAGTTAACCCTTATTTTTTACGGTACAAGTCATAAGGACAATTCATGCGAAGATTTTAAAATCTATAGAAAATCTATTCAAGAAATTTGTGGTAAGGACCATTGCGATATGTTTTTTTAAAGCATCGGGACCGTTTGTCGATTTTTGTTAAAAGAAAGCATTAATTAATCAAGTAATTAAAGGAGGGATTGAATTAGGTGGTAAGTAAACTAAAGATGACATAAAGCTTGTCAGTCTGTCTTAATCAGAATTTTTTAATTTAATCTATTAATAATTTAAAGACTTTCATGTCCTTTATATTTCAATCAACAACCTTAAAACAATAAGCCCACCTTTTCTCATTAACGAACACTTATATATATATATATATATATATATATATATATATATATATATATATATATATATATATATATATATATATATATATATATATATATATATATATATATATATATATATATAGGGTTAGGTTCATGTGAGACGGTCTAATTTTATGAGACCGTGAGACGCATTTTATTTATTTATTTTTTTTTAGTTAATTCAAGTTCCGAAAATAATATTTAAAAAAAAGAATTTTTGGATTTTTCCATTTATTTTGCATTTTAAAATTATTTTTTTTAGAATTTTTTTAGAATTATTTTTTAAAATTTTTGGACGCACATATACCGGATTATACCAAAAAATTCATCTTCTTAACAAAAAACTCACATCTTTTTTTCATTTAAATTTTTTTTAGGCCACATTTTTTATCAAAAAAAAAAAAACGAATATACCGTTGAGCTCGATTTTTCGTCCTCTTCCATATATAAAAAACTATTTTTTTTCGAAAAAAACTCACTTTATTTTCTCCTCCACCACCATCCCCACCACCACAACCGTCACCACCACCACCACTACCACCACCTCTGACACCAGCTGACCCTACCACTGTCACCTCTGTAACTTATACAACCGCCACCTCTATCACCACCATCTCTTTTGCCACCAACTGTCATGATCATTTATTATTACTCAATCTTTGAACAAAAATATATGTATAATCATTTATAATTAAACATATACGTATAAACATTCATAGTCATATATGGTTATACCTCTCTATATTTTATATATTTATTTATATATTGTTTGTTATAAAAACTTTATAAAATATATAGTTTCAAAATCATAACCAACTAAATTATTGTATTTATAATATATCTAATCATCTTCCTATATTAATAAAAGAATAGTTATTAGTTTTACTTTTCATTTTCTCATTATTTATATTTTCTTTTCAAATGCTTTATAAAAATATCGTTCGACATTTTCTCATCATTTTTTATTATTGATGTCGATAATAAGTGAGACAATTATTTATTTGATTCGTGATTTTTAGAAGAAATTTAATTTGGTCTTGAATAAGTTTAGGTTATTATTACCGATCATTAATTGTATTTCTATATTGAAAATCCTATAAAATCATGTTTAATTAATAATTTATTAATAACTATGAGTTTTACTATAAAATTTTAATTATTTTTATAACCGTTGTTCTCACGAGGTATAACCTGGTATTTAATAAAATAGAAATAATTTGTTTAATGGCTATTACATTTAAAATATATCTACTTATATTTAATAAATTATGGATAAATAAATATAAAATTTGTGAACTACAAGTGACAGATAAAATTTTAACGTGTTAGATATTAGGAATAATATAACACCAATTTATTTATATTATTCATGTACATTAAACCGATGTAAAAAAAAAAAAATAGGATTAAAGAAAATTTTACATCATTGTTATGTAAAAAATGAGATTTGATTTTGGATTGAAGATGCCTTAAACTCACATAAAACAAAGTGCGGTTTAATTAATACGAAGAGACGACATGATCTAAATCATTTGATTTTGTGCTTTTGATGATTATATTAAAAGTTAAATAATTTATATTTGACTTTTTAAGTATGAACTGAATTTTGTTCCAAATTTAATATATTGGATTAAATTACAATTGTACATAAATATAAAATACGGAAGACATCAAGACATTAAATATCCTATAAAAATCAGAAGTGAAATTATTTTGAGAAAAGAGATAGAATAAACAAGTATTTGCGAGGTCCAATAACAAAAGTTGCATGTGATATGATTAGAAGTCTCATTAAACTAGGTACTTAATTAATAATTTAATAAGAGCTTAAAAAAGCACCAAATTCAATGCATATCATACCCTCCCAACATCCAACAAAAATGTGAACTTTCAAAATATTACAAACATTTATGTATCACACTCTAACTTACTAATATTTTGTTTATATATTAACAAATAGTATGTAAATTCCAAAAATAACCCTTAACAATCAAACTGAAAAAATGTTGCATCTTTACAATAAAAACAAGAGTTTTGGGGCCAACATCCGACCAAAACCATTGAATCTCTCAAAACGCCAAAAAAGGATGGTGTTTTGGATGAAGTTTCTTCCTAGGGTTTATTCATTCTATTCAAATTATTGGTCTCTCATCTTGAGTTGGTCTTTTGTTTAATGATTATATTAAACCAAGATCAAGTCGAGACCAAAACATGGTCTTGAGTTATACCAATCACTTAACTATATCAATTCAAGTTTGGTAAATTTCTTTCATGTCAAACTCGTTATGGTTTAATGATTATATTAAACCAAGATCAACTCGAGACCAAAACATGGTCTTGAGTTATACCAATAACTTAACTATATCAATTCAAGTTTGGTAAATTTCTATCATGTTGAACTCGTTATGGTTTAATGATTATATTACACCAAGATCAGCTCGAGACCAAAACATGGTCTTGAGTTATACCAATCACTTGACTATACTAATTCAAGTTTGGTAAATTTCTATCATGTTGAACTCGTTATGGTTTAATGATTCTATTAAACCAAGATCAGCTCAAAACCAAATTCATGGTCTTTGTTTATATCATCACTAAACCAAACCAATTCAAGTTCGATACATTTTTATCATGTCGAGTTGGTCCTGGTTTAATGATTATATTAAACCAGACCAATTCATAGTTGGTCTTGGTTTATATCATTACTAAACCAGACCATCTCGGGACCTAGGCAGTACAAATCTGAACCGCTTGCCCTTGGAAGTGCGGGTATAAACCTTAATGGTCATGAAACAACACAAAGGTTTGTTTTTCACAATTTGAATTAATTTCCGTTTTTGCTGTCAAGATTACAACAAAAGACATGACCTAAACATAATTAGAATCGAGATTAATGTTTTTAGCTGCGATAAACAGCCCAAAAAACATCTTCGATACATTCATAAACATATCCAACATACTAAGAACATCAATAACTACCGTATCTTGTTCTTTCTTCGATTTCCGAACAATTAGCAACATTAACATAATTAAAATTCACCCAAAAGGTTAACAACTTCCGATGATCATCATCTTTCAACAGACACCTTTCAGCACCTCCAAGCAGAAGCCGACACGAGCTCCCGACGTTGCCAGCAAAGCACAAGCAACGATTGTCTCTTCTCCACATGGAATTCACGAACAGGAGTCCTCTTCACCAAACACTCTGCTTGACTTTCTGTAAAATTACTGAACATCAATGGCGAAAAACCAGCAGATAAGAACAGATTTCGCCAATGCTGAGTCTTTTCAGGGAAAAGAAACCGACCCAAAACGATCTTTTCAATAGCGGGTTGAATCAAGAACCGCTCGATTTTCTGCAACAAGTCGTGGGTCATGTTCCCAGCGTCGAGGGATTCAAGCAGGTTTGAATACGATTGAAGGGCGTGAATCAAGTGATTAGAAAACGGTAAATCGGTTCTATCGCACCCACGGTCAACAGAAACAACGATTTTAGGAGAGAGATTTTTCACGAATCGGAGAACTGAAGGGATTTGGGTTTGGTGATTTGAGAAGACATGAATTGGTAGGTTCACAGCAATGGCTTCGTTGTCAGATACATGAAAGGGTAACGACCATGAAGAAGAAGCAAGAACGTCGATGTTAACAATCTCAAAGTCAAATCCAACGTTGATTTCACTAGCGAAATGGATCAAATTCTCTCGGGTTAACCCTAATTCCAGCTGGTCGTGGCTTGAAGGTGAAGCAAAAGCTGTGATTTTTAACGAGGAAACGCCATTGTTACGTAAAGCAAGCTCTTGCATAAGTGAAGCCCATTGACCTCCATAACCAATATCGAAATCGATGATGTGAATCTGATCAAACCCATTAAGGGATTCAAGTAATGCTTGATTACAAGTGAAATTAGCGAACTGAATGAAAGGGGAGATCTCTGAGAATGATTTGTAAGCACCGATCTTGAAGATTAAACTAAAAGGTGAAGCGGTAGGGGTAGTTTGGGGATTAATATTGTTGAGTATCGAGTGTGTGAGTAATTGAAGAGCTTCTTTGAAATAAAAAGCTGCCCTTTCGAAAGGCTTACCGACTGGTGAAAGCTGATGATTGAGCCGCGCCAATATCCCTTGCGCGAGTATCGGATTGTTCCCGGATTGGATCAAATCTGCTGCTTTGAAAAGCTGGTCAATGATCCCTTGCTGATGCTGCTGCTGATGATGATTAATGGCTACCATTTTCTTCATTGATGAAGATTTTTGAAGCAATTGAAGTGGGTTTGGAGTTGGACCCGAATCAAGAAACGGGTTCTTGTGCATTGAAGGGTTGTACTCTATGCTTCCTGGGTTGTGCCTTTTGGGTTGTGGTGGCATCAGGTGTTCAAATGGCAATTGTGGGTTGAAAAGATTTGGTTTTACATCAAATGGGAGCATCTGGGTTTCGTTTAATGGTGAAAAGATTTGATTTTGATGATGATGGTGGTTGTTGTTGAACATGGCCGGCGTCGGAGATGGTGGAAGTTGAGGGTTTGAGGATAAGTTTCCGATTTGGCTGACAACTGTGTTGCCGGAATCGAGACCTATAAAACCTTGATCTACAACACCAAACCCACCGTTAAACTCGAAGTCACCACCGGGGTTTCCATGAAGCATTTTGTTTAAACCCATAGATGGGTCTTCCACGTCACCCATGATCCACCGGAGCATGGCCTGGTCTTGGCCGGAGTCTCCGTTCTCCCAGTCCTCCATTCCGCCACATTTCTCTTCAAGAGGCAGTTGTTGAAAGTGATGGAGGTCAAGAACTCCTCCCACATTGGAGGTGCTGGTTTCTTGATTTTCCGGCGGTGGCCATTTGGAAGAAAGCGCCGCCACCCCGGCTGTTTCAGCACCGCCGTGAGAAGAAGACAGGGTTGATGTCGAAGCAGGAGGACTTGGACTGGTGGTGATGTTATCCAGGACAGACCTTGGCTCGTTGATGTAGTACTTCCTCTTCTTGTTTACCAAATTCTGAAAATGTACAAGTGGATTTGCATAAGGTACAAGAAACTGTGCGTCTTCTTGCTGGTTCTCCAACCACACCACCCCCTTCCCCTCGAATTCAAAGGGTAAGGGCATCCCCTTTTCCAGATTTCAGAAAACTTAGAAGAAAATGAAACCGAAAACAAAAAAACAATAAAAAAAATAAAGAAAGAAAAAACCGGTTTTGGAGCTTAAAAGCTATGAAAATGCATGTAAAAATGGAAACCCATATTGAAGAAGAAGAAGAAGAAGAAGAAAACAGAAAGTGAATTGAGAGGTATTGTTGTGGGAGGATGATGGATGATAGATGATGTGTTTTTATTTTTGGTTTGTGTTTTCTGGGATGAATGGAAAAATGGATGGACGGATGCGTGCAACATAAAAAAGTAGTCAAGTGCCCTTCATCTTCTCTCTCATCTCTAAGTATTTTCTTTAGTTTTTTAATAAAAACCCTTAAAAAGGTAATTAACTAGACAAAATTATGCGATTGGTCCCTCTAGTTTGTCAAAACATAAGATTGGAGAAAAAAATTTAAAACTCCTACGGGATTGGTCCTTGTGGTTTAATATATTGCTTGCTTGGTCCTTTTCGCTTCTAAAATTACAAAAATGGTCCATGTGGTATGGTATAATAGGCATGTAATGTCCAACTTCAATAAAATTGACAAACTTGGTCCTTGTGTTATTTGGATATTACAAACTTGGTCCCTCCGTCAAACGACGTCAGTCACTTGTCGTTTAATGCCCATCACATGCATAGGTGGATTGATGCACCGGGTTTGATACCCACGTGGGTTTGAGGTCAGGAGTTCAAATCTTTGAACCTGTTAAATTTGTCTCTTGCAATTATGCCCCGTGTGTGGGAAGTTTCCCTGGAAATCCCCTTGGGGGCTGAGTTTGCCTTGTAAAGGAGCTCGAACTCGGGGTCACCATTGAAATATTGTGGTGAGGCTTCCGCTAAATCGTTTGCCCTTTCCAATATATATATATATATATATATATATATATATATATATATATATATATATATATATATATATATATATAAGATCAAATGAGAACACCTAAAAGGTTGAGAACACGAGAACAGATCTGGACCATCTAATTTTTAAGATGTGTGGCTATTATTAATTGTTAATTGTCTAATTATTAATACATTTAAATTTTAATTTTTAAATTAAAGAAAATTATAAAGGCTATTAAAGTAAATAAGCATTACCCTAATTTTGTAAACTCCTACAATTACTCTCTGCCTCTCTTGACCTAATCGCCGTGTGTAAATCGGTAGTCTTCTTCCCCAATTGCCCATGACAAACGAACACAAACTCAAAACTACTCGTGAAACACAACATGAGCTCTGAATCCAAAATGCAATTAACTCCGAGCAGACCTTCGTTCCGAGCACACAGTTACGAATGTTAGGCGATCAACATCTCATTCCGATTTTGAGCCGACAAGAACCCCGATTCCGAGTACAATTAAAACACCGGCTGTGAGATGGTTCGCTCTGAGTCAATAATTTCAGTGCGAATTAAAGTCAATCCCCGAATATGAAGCTTCGAATCAATTTCAAACTACGAACATCCCAATAGTGAATAGTCGGTTCCGAATCCGATCTTAAGTTTGATGTTCGTGGGAAAAATGAGTCTGAGCCCAGATTATCAAGCTCCGATCGTTCGCATGTGAAATAGTTTTCAATCCCAATTTCATTTGTTCCGAACATCACACTCCCGATTACGAATCTATGTCAATACCTGAATCCAAGCTTTCCAAACATAGGCTCGATTCTGATTGCAAATATGCATTACAATTCTGATACCTCGTTTCTGATTACATTCACAGGTGAGAAATTTGAACCAAAAAGTCCACAAATCCAATTTTCACTTTTTAATTGACCATCCCGATTCCAAGTCAACCAACAATATACTCCATAAATTCAGAATGTGTATTTATTTATATATAACATTGTATTCATCTGTGAATATTAGTTCATTCGTTCATGAATGTATTTATTTATCATTAGAGGTATTCATTTATTCATTTGTGAATACCAGGCTACTCATTTGTTAATAGCAATGTATTCATTTATTAATAACAATGTATTCATTTGTTAATAGCAATGTATTCATTTGTGAATAACGCTGTAATCATGTGTTAATTAGTGTATTTATGTATGATTAGAGGTATTCTTTTTATTTTCAGTTGATTAAAAAAAGGAATTCGATTACTTGTAAATTGATATGTAATCATTTGTGCTTGGAGTAGTTTCAGATTTTTTGAAAAAAAAAATCATTTGTGAATATAAATGTATTGATTTGGGGTTGGAGTTCTATTCTTTTTTTTTTTTTTGAAGAAAAAAAAAACATGAAATAGGAGAAAAAGTTTGATTTTTTTTCATTATTTAAATAAATTTTGGTAAAAATGTTTTTTATATTCCATTAATAAGAAAAATAAAAAATCGAATATTTCTTTTTTTGGTAACTAATCCTAAATTTAAGGGAATTTGATTGAATTTTATTTTATTTTAATTTAATTAAAATATATAATTACTTATATGCCCTTATATATTGATTGGTTTAGAACTGTTTTCGCATTCTCAACCTTTTAGGTGTTCTCATTTGATCTTTTCCCTATATATATATATATATATATATATATATATATATATATATATATATATATATATATATATATATATATATATATATATGTTATGTGAGGGTATTTTTTTCCTTTTATGTAGCTCGTTCAATTACCTCCATTTAATTAGCCTAATTATAGCATATCATATCAAACATCGTCCTTCATTTTGTGTTTACCAGGAAACTTGTTCTCTTCATTTTTTTTTACCTTCCCAATAAAGAACCAAAAGCTCAAAACCCTCTCATTTTCCTCCATCTTCATTGCAAAGGTTCCAAACTTGCAAACCCAATTTTTGCTAGTGTCGAAATTTGATAGTTTCCAACATTGTGGAGTCTACGTGATGGATCATCCTCTGATTGCAACTTGAAAGAAGTTTATTATAAGTTGTTGTTTTTACTTTTCCTTTTTAATTTTACAGGTTTAAGCATGAAGATGTTGTTTTAATCCTTTTTTACTTGACAAATATAGTTGGATGTGCAGATATGTTCACGAAAATCCACAATGGGGGTGAGTTCAATCAATCACCTGGACATAGGTACGTGAAGGGTAGAATAGGTTATGTTGACTACATCGATATTGAAGAGTTTTCAATCCATGAGTTGGATTCTATGGTAGAAGAACTAGGGTATAGTTTTCTAAACTGAGAGTTGTAAACTACTATTATATGAACCTGATTCAAACTTAGATTTCAGCCTGCAAGCTTTAGGTAAGGATCAAGATGTCATGGTAATGTGAAACAACATTGTTATGCACACTTTCTTCATGTCCCCTAAAAAGGTCATTATTGAGTAGCTTGTTGAGGAGGGTTCACCTGAAACGGTTTCAAAGAGAAAACCTATTAGGAGTGGTAGTTCTTGTAAGAAGAAATAAATATGTTGAATATAACAACTACTATGGAATCCTAAGTGAATGAAAACTTGCCTCTTGTGCCATTTACTCAAGCCATACAAAGTGAAGTCATTGACCCTGTCATCAAGAATGTGCATGACATACAAGATGAACTAAATGTAAAAAAATGTTTAAGCTCATATGCATGATGAAACATACTCTAGTGAGGAGTTGGAAGTTGAGTATGAGACACATTTACACTAAATGGTTAATGGTAATTATGTTGAAACTCATTGGCAACCTGAAATACATGGAAGCAATGATGATGCAGATTTGTTTTATTGTATATGAGATGTATATGAGATGTGTGTAGATGAGGGTGAAGGTGTAACAATAGAATTTACAGAAATACTAAAGGTTGATCAAGCAAGTATCATATTAGTTAATTTTAGTAGTGATGACCAAGATAGCTATAACGTCCCAAAGATTAAGACCAAAAATTTTGATTTTTATATTAATAAAACCATTATCCAAAACAATATCATAAAACCATAGTGAAATCAAAGTATGTCAATAAACATCCAAATACATCCAAGTCATATAAAATGTGGAACAATGTAGTGTCTGCAATACAGTCAGTCCGAGCTCTTCCCCTTCGAACCAGAACAACCTGAAACATAAACTAAAAACCGTAAGCACAAAGCTTAGTGAGCTCCCCAAAATACCACATACCATACATATCAAACATATGATGGGCCTCGCCTATCATCGGGCCCCGACCGATATCGGGCTCCGTTTGGAACAGATTGGTCAGTCATCAGGCCCCGCCCGGTATACATACAAACATATAACCACATGCAAGAATAACAAAGATAAATAGCATACAATATAATCATTAGGCCCCGCCCGACATCGGGCTCTGCGCGGTATACATATCAGATATTATACATGCAAAAGTCACGCAGACTACTAGCAACCTAATCATAATAAACTATTGGTCGACATTAGTGCCTTCAACCCGCCAAACACAGTGAGGAAACTCACCTCAAGCTTTTGAATCTCTCAAATAAAATCTCGGATTGTTGACCCGGAAAAATCCACGCGCTAACACCATCAAATGATATTCAATTAATAATTGGTCCATAATCCAAAACTGGAATCCTAGTCTGAAGTCCAACCCTCAGGGTAAAAGTCTATTTTACCCTTTCCTCACTTGGCCCAAAATCCGAAGCCCAATCAAATATTATCAAAAGCCCAATATGGTCTGACTTCCTAATTAGGCCCAAAACCCATCATGGGCCTAATTCTAAGAAAAAACAAACCCTTATAATGCCCCAATATCAAAATACTATTGGCCTAACCAAGTCCAAACCCTAAAAGTCCAAAATATAGCCTAATAAATGAAAGTAAACAAAAGTCAAACTGTTGAGTACGCTTCGCGTACTCAGAATAACGCTCAACATACTCCTTCCGAGGCCAGTACGTGTAGCATGTGAGATGGGTATGCTCCACGTACTCCGTAGACGACCAACCCAACTATTAAGCACTTAATCGGTTAAGCCATTAAGCCAAACTCTCAGATCTGATCCCAAATGGTGACTTAACACGTAAAGTTTGCAACTTTACTCCCATGCATGACTTAATGGGACCCAAAACTTAAAAAGAACCATATTAAGGATCCTAACACATGCATGGACCAATATAACTCATAAAGATTGCATTTTTATGGACAATGGACCTCAAAGGTGTTAAGATCTAACATCCATGGCTTTTGGAGTAGACCATAATCTCAAATATGGCTTAAAGGACCTAAAAATGCACAAATAACACCCTAAATTGGATCTAACATACAGAACCATCAAGTTGAGAGCTTTATACCTCAAATAAATTGGAAATATGAAGATGATTCTGGATCTAAAAGCTCAAGCCACTCCCAAGCAACCTCCAAGTGTTCTTATTCCTTCACTTCACCAAAAACACCGCCAAAACTCACTTCCAAGCTCAAATGTCACAAATGGCAATTAGGGTTTCGATCTTCAGGTATAGAGAGATGGAGGATGCTCATAAGGTGGTCCAAGGGTGTCATAATTTGTTTAAATAAGGCACAAACCCTAAAAAAAATTAGGGTTTTCCCCTGCATTGCGTACGTCCTGCATACTCCCACGTACGCCCAGCGTACGTGGGTGCATCCACAATCCAATTAACGAGCCAGTACGCTTAGCGTACTCATAGAGTACACCCCGCATACTGAGCTAGGGACGAAAATGAAAGAAATTTTACATTAAGGGTTAAAAAAGAAACATACCACCAGAGTCGAATGTTACAATTCTCTCCTACTTGAATTAGACTTTGTCCTCGAAGTCCGCTGCCCCAAATAACTCTGGGTAGTGCTCCCTCATCTCGTCCTCTGGCTCCCACGTTTATTATGAACCCTTGCGGTATTGCCACTGAACTTTCACCAACTCAAAAACCTTGTTCCTCAAAGTTTTCGTCTTCCTGTCAAGAATCGCCACCGATCTCTCGATATTATTCAGTCGATCATCCACCTGAATATCCTCCAATGGAACAACCGCGGAATCATCCACCAAATATTTTCGCAACTGAGAGATGTAAAACGTGCTATGGATCTGAATAATCTCCTCCGAAAGATCCAAGTGATAAGCAATCCGGCCCACCTAGGCCAAAACCCTGAAAGGAGCGATATACCTGGGGCCCAACTTTCCCTTCTTCCTGAATCGGATGACACCTTTCCAAGGTGACACCTTTAGGAGAACCATATCCCCAACTGAAACTCTAGATCTGATCGGCGTTTGTCGGCAAAGCTCTTCTGCCGACTCTGTGTTATCTGAAGTTTACTATGAACCTATTGAATCAACCCAGTAGTCTTGAGTAACACTTCAGTACTCCCCATAACTCGCTGACCAACCGCACCCCAACATATCGGGTTCCTGCACTTCCTCCTATAGAGCATCTCAAAAGAAGGTCGATCAATGCTGGAAATCTGGCATGATAACTGTTATTATATAAAAACTCTGCCAGAGAGAGATACGTATCCCAACTCCCTCCGAAATCCAATACACACGGCCTAAGCATATCCTCCAAGGTTTGGATAGTCCGCTTACTATGTCCGTCAGTATGCGGGTGGAAAGCTTTATTGAAGTGCAGACGGGTACTCAACTCCTCGTGCAATCTTTTCCAAAACCTATAAGTAAACCGGACATCGTTGTCTGAAACTGATGGGTTTTGAGCATTACAACACTCCTATGGTGTACATGCAACCCTAATTGCTTTGGATCTAAGTTTTCCTCTATTGAACATGCAAATACAAACTCCAAAGCAATAACCCTAAGACTAGCATACAATTTTCAAAATTGACAAGTAAACTAGGGTTTATATATTACCTTTCTTGTTATGTAGCAATAACAAGTTCACCTTGAAGATCCTTGACCTTTGAAAGCTTAGTGTCCCAAGTGTTGCACCTCTAATGGAGTCACAAACACTCAATGCAAAGGATGACTTTGAGGGAGGTGAAAATCGGCCACCTTAGGGTTTCTCAAGCTTAGTCCGATTTCATTAAGTATGAGGGTCTTTATATAGCTGTGTGGGCTGGTAGGGTTTCTGGAGGAAACCCTAATTCTTGGTTAAGGCCTAAGCAGACCATGGACTCCTTCCTTAGAGCCCTTGGACGAAATCTATAGGGTTTCCCTATAGGATTTCTTCGACTCCACCCTATGGATTCCATCAGTCCATTTTGCAACTATCAATGATTTGCAAAACCAGTCCCTCCATTATTAATCAGTTCCTTTAATCCCAAAATTAATACTGGATTTAATTTCTGATTAATTACTAATTAATAATATGATTTCCAAATAATATATTAATCTGATAATATATTAGCAAAATAATTCTCAATACCAATTTTGAAAGACCCCTTTCATACTTAACATTATTACTCCAAACATGCTACATGCATATTCAAAAACATATTTTACATATATGGTGTTATTACAAAAGACTGGATACAAACCGACTAACGATGTTTTTACAAAGAGGAACAAAGAACAACAAAGGCATATGTGTATCATATGTCAGGCTTTCCATGTCAACAAATGATCTAATTCAAAGATTTACAATCAATGAGATACAACAATCTCAACATGATATACATCAATAAGACTTTAACCCAATTGGCACAGAAAATACAATTTCGGATTATCATTTTGCTAGAAAATACAAGCTTTCAGCCCTACATAGCCCTATTCCAATACCAAAAGTGATACGAGTCATGCTCTACATGGCCAAAGGCACAAAGCCAGTACCAGAAGTGATACGAGACATGCTCTACATGGCCAAAGGCATAAATCCTATTTCAGAATAATACGGGACATGCTCTACATGGCCAAAGGCTCAAGCCAATACCAGAAGTGATACGAGTCATGCTCAACACGATCAATGACATAAAACCAGAATAACACAGGCAAGCACATTGAACATATAACACATAACATATAATTGTCCCTGTATTGAACTCACCGTGAAATAACCGAATGATAAAATGATAATTTGGGCAGCACTTCGTTTCTAAATAAATGAATTTATTTGACTAAACCGAGAGTTTTTGTTGAGAACCGGGCTTTGTGCGGGCAGAATTTCGACTAAAAATATTATTTTCTCGGGGTTTTCGGTGCTCCGGGGTTTGCTTCGGGTGTTGGGGTGATTTCCTAGGCTTCGGGGGGGGGGGGGTGTTAGGATAGCTTAGAAGATATGAGAGGGTGTAAAAGTGTAAAATTTTCTAAACAAATCCGGGAGGTCTCGCACCCCTTATATAGTGGCCGAAGCCTCAGGTTATGTTGGGCGTAATCTTCGTGTACGCGGGGCGTACTGCATATGATGATCTACGCTAAGCGTACCCTCGTACGCTAGGCGTAGGAGCTTCGTATCATCAACATGTCAATCGTGCGAGATAGGTGTCCTCCATCCGAAGAAAGAGGCAACGTGGCTGATTTCGGACTTGTTCGAGTACGTTAGGCGTACTACCTCCTCGAAGTTTGTGTCTGAAGCTTCAACAATTCATATCATTCGTATACGAACTTCGTTTTTGACGTTCCTTATATCCACGCGTAGGTGAAATTACACTCTACAACTTTCTTTTAGACTCCGTTGGCTAATTTTAAATTCATTTTTAATATTATATTTTTAAAAGGCCGGGATAGGAAAATTCTGTTAAAAATTCATAACTTCTTCATCCGACGTCCGTTTTCGTCGGTCTTTTTACCGTTGAACTACTATTGACGAGACCTTTGATTCTCGTTTAGGTTGTGTCAGCTAAAAGTTGCTCGATCTATAATTCGAATTTCGAGTTGCACACTGTTATGCCGAGTCTTAGAAAAATCATAACTTCCTCATACGAAGTCAGATTTTGACGTCCTTTTTATGAAAGTTCTCAGTTTAACGAATACTACAACTTTCATTTAGATCACTAAAGCTAAAAAATAGTTTATCGTAAACTCACTTTTTACGTCATATATGGCGTCGTACCGGTTCTGTCACGAAACTTTAAAAGGTCATAACTTCTTCGTTATAACTCAGATTTCGATGAGTTTTTTTGCCTAAATGTTTCTAACAAGATAATTTACAACTTTCATTAACATTATTGTTACTTATTTCTAACTTAAATGTTATATTTTCATTAATTTTGATAATTGACTTTTTAATCGGAATCTCATAAGACTTCCCATCATTTTTCGAATGATTCTTGTGACATCCCTAAAATCTCGGCCAGAAAAGACCGTTTTTCATTTATGCTTTAAAAATATTTTCAGAGTAAATCCTTTTGATTTGAAAGAGTGGCGGAATTTGTTCCCAAAAACAAAACATGATAAAATAATGTTTACCAAAGCATTTCATAAAAGAAATGTATTTTTCATTATATAATCAAAACTCGGGGTGTCATGTTCCGATACAGACCAAATAAGCATAAACGATAGCATTACAAGTCATTGAACAAATATATACATATACAGACTTGTAAACAAAACAACTGATGGTTCATCCATCTCATGCCCTCGCGCCACTTCCTGTAATACAAATAAAACTGAGTGGGTCAGGCTTGGGAGCCTGGTGAGCATATAGGGTTTTCAACCCCACAATAAATAATCATATTTAATTTTCACCAACCAACAATAACCCAATTACCCATTCCCGTTATTCTCACTTTATGTCCCTAAAACAACTAACATAAGGGACCTAGTCTAAGAATATTTCATCGGGGCGACAACACATGCTTCGGGGGTACCTCAGCAATATAAGTCAAATAAGGCAACCATGAGGAGGATGGAGTACATCAAATGAACACCCGAGTTCATTAACACCTACAGGTGGCGAGCCTGCTAATGTTTCCACAAGATTGTCTAGAATAGCCAGTGGTCGTCATCTAAACTCCGCTAGATGACTAAATCAAACAACAACGAGGCCTCTCATCTGTTTATTACTCACCAACTATCTACCCATGTTCTACCCAACATATTAGTAGATAAAATATGCATTTTTATACATAGTTTTGAAAACCTATATAGCATGCTTTAAATCAACACATAATCCACATAACAGATGAGGCACACACACACATAGCACATATCTCATAGAGAATAAATCATATCAATGAGATAGAAGAGAGTGAATACACATTCACACATATAAACAACAATATACTATACACATAGCACGTATTTTATAGAAAATACTTAATATTTATGTTTTAGAAGATGGTAACTACACACTCACACTTATAAACAACAATATACTTAATACACTCGAACCAAACTTGTATTATTATCGTGTTTATGAAAGGTAGTATACACTCACTTGATCAGAAGATGATCGGACAGCACTACGACTTGCAGAAGTAGGAATCCTCAGCAGATCTGTAAGATCTTCACAAAAATCGAACTTCTCGCGGGCAGAGCTTCGGTTTGGGAACCGCACTTCTCGGGATCTTCGGGATCTCGGGACTTGCCTCGGGGCTTGAGTATGATACCGGGGCTTCGGGATATTTCTGGCATGCAAAATGATGCAAAACGGGAGAGAAAAGAGAGGAAATTGGCAAAAGACTCGGCTGCCTTCGGATCCTATTTATAGGAGGCTGGAGCCTCGGAGTACGCGGGGCGTACTGCAGTACGCAGCGCGTACTGCTTCCGAAATCGTCACTGCATGCGTCATCCGAAATGTCGACACTCTTCGGAGTACGCGGGGCGTACGTCGGATCGGACCGGTGACTCGTCTTCGGATAATGTCGGATTAAAAGATTAAAAATAAATAAAATTTATTTAATAAACTTCGGAAATTCATATCTTCTTCATACGAACTCCGTTTTCGACGTTCTTTATATCCACGCGAAGGTGAGACTACGCTCTACAACTTTCGTTTAGACTCCGTCGGCTAATTTTGAATTTATTTTTATTATTTATTTTTAATAGGCCGCGACAGAAAAACTTCATTATAAATTCATAACTTCTTCGTTTGACGTCCGTTCTCGCCTAACTTTTTATCGCTTTGATACCAACAACGAGACCTTCGATCCTCGTTTAGATTGCTTCGGCTAAAAACCCCTCGATCTTAAATCGAGTAAAACAGGCTGCTCACCGCTAAGCCGAAACTTCGATAAATCATAACTTCCTCATACGAAGTCAGATTTGGGCGTTCTATATATATTCGGAAACCTCGTTTCAACTACTACAACATTATTCAAAGATATGAAGTTTATTTTACACTTAAATTTTGACGCTTATTTTTATTCTTAATTAATCAAACCACATAATTAAGCAATTAAGCACAAAACACATAATACTCAAATAATACACTCTTATTATTTCAAAACGGGTTACAAAGGTTAACCTAGACTATTACATTGCTAAAAATGGCAAGCCCGGAAACACAGGCGTTACAATTCTCTCCACCTTAGAATGATTCCGTCCCCGGAATCACACATCAACAAACAAATGCGGATAGCGACTCAACATGTCACTCTCCGTCTCCCAAGTGAGATTTGGCCCATTCGTGTGTTTCCATCGGACAAGCACAAACCCAACCATTTTGCGTCGCAACTTCTTAGGCTTTTGGTCAACAATTGCCTCTGGTTCTTCAATCAACCTTTTGTTCTCATCAATTCTCAATTCAGAAATTGGAATTATATCGGGAACTTCTCCCGTTAACTTCCTCAAATAACACACATGAAAAGTGTTGTGAATTCCATTCAGTTCTTCGGGTAATTCGAGCTTGTAAGCTTGGTTCCCAATCCTATGAAGAACTTTAAACGGTCCAATAAACCTTGGACTCAACTTTCCCCTTTTACCAAATCTTATAAGTCCCTTCCACGACGAGACTTTAAGCAAAACCGAATCTCCAATCTCAAAAGTCATTGGTCTTCGCTTCTTGTCAGCATAGCTCTTTTGACGATCTTGAGCTGCTAACATTCTTTCTCTAATTATTTTCAACTTTTCAGCAGTTTGATGAACCATCTCTGGTCCCATAAACTGTTTTTCCCCAGCCTCAAGCCAACAAGACGGCGTACGACACTTATTTCCATACAAAGCTTGATAAGGTGCCATCTTAATGCTTGAGTGAAAACTATTATTATAGGAAAATTCTACGAAAGGTAAGTGTTCATCCCAATTACCTAGGAATTCCAAGGTACATGCTCTCAGCATATCTTCAAGTGTTTGTATTGTTCTTTCACTCTAACCATCAGTCTGCGGATGGTAAGCTGTGCTTAAACATAACTTGGTACCCAATTCCTCTTGTAGACTTTTCCAAAACCTTGAGGTGAAATGGCTATCACGATCCGATACAATCGTTAACGGAACACCGTGAAGCCTCACAATTTCCTTCACGTAAGAATTCGCAAGCTTTTCCATAGACCACTTCTCCTTGGCCGCTATGAAATGCGCACTCTTAGTGAATCGATCAACGACCACCCAAATCATGTCGTGACCATTCTTTGTTCTGGGCAGTTTAGTGACAAAGTCCATAGCAATGTCTTCCCACTTACCCATAGGCACAGGCAATGGTTCTAAACCCCCGTAAGGTTTCTGATGTTGTGTCTTTACTCTCGCACAAGTCACACACTCAGCCACATACTTTGCAACATCAAGCTTCATCGTCGGCCACCAGTAGTAGGGTTTCAGGTCCCTATACATTTTAGTGCTACCAGGATGAATTGAGTACATGGTTTTGTGAGCTTCTTCCATCAGAAGATCCCTAATTCCTCCTGACTTAGGTACCCAAATACGATCTTGGAATACCTTCAGTCCATGACCGTTTGTACCAAACACCAACGTTTTACCCAAACGTTCCTCCTTTCGGTCATTTTTCTTAGAAGCTTCCTCTTGAGCTTTCTTTATACTTTCCACAATGGTCGAGACAACTTCAATTCTCAACGCTCTTGGCCTTTTCCTTTCAAGATTGACTTTCCGACTGAGAGCATCAGCAACAACATTAGCTTTACCGGGGTGGTAAAGTATCTCACAGTCGTAGTCTTTAAGTAATTCTAGCCAGCGTCGTTGCCTCATATTCAATTCCTTCTGATTAAAGAGATATTGGAGACTATTATGATCAGTAAAAAGTTTGCACTTCGTGCCATAGAGGTAATGCCTCCATATTTTCAGAGCGAAAACTACCGCTGCCAACTCCAAATCATGAGTCGGGTAGTTCTTTTCATGCTCTTTCAGCTGTCGAGACGCATATGCTATCACCTTTTCTCTTTAGGTCAAAACACAACCCAATCTAACCCCAGATGCATCGCTATGAACAGCGAAGTCTTCAACTCCATCGGGTAGAGAAAGTATCGGTGCCTCGCATAACTTCTTCTTTAGCTTCTCGAATGCTTCTTTATGCTTATCACTCCAAGCATAAGTAGCTCCTTTGTGGGTCAAAGCTGTCAATGGAGTAGCAATCGAAGAAAAGCCTTGGATAAACCTTTGGTAATATCCGGCTAATCCTAAAAAGCTTCGAACCTCCGTGGGACTTTTCGGTTGTTCCCACTTCATCACAGCTTCGATCTTCGCTGGATCAACCATTATCCCTTCTTGGTTGACCACGTGACCCAAGAATTGGACTTCACGAATCCAAAAATCACATTTGGAGAACTTTGCATACAACTTCTCCTGCTTCAAAACTTCTAACACTTCTCGCAAGTGTCTGCCATGCTCCTCTTGGCTTTTCGAGTAAATAAGAATGTTGTTTATGAACACTATCATGGATTTATCAAGGAACGGATTACAAACCCTATTCATCAAATCCATGAACGCTGTCGGAGCATTGGTTAGTCCAAACGACATAACCAAGAACTCGTAGTGTCCATATCTAGTTCTGAATGCAGTCTTCTCGATATCATGCTCTCTTACTTTCAGCTGATGATATCCTGACCTTAGATCGATCTTCGAGAAATAGCTCGAACCTTGCAATTGATGAAATAGGTCATCAATCCTCGGCAACGGATATCTATTCTTTACTGTTGCCTTGTTCAGCTCTCTGTAATCGATGCACATTCTCATACTTCCATCTTTCTTCTTTACGAACAACACCGGAGCTCCCCAGGGCGATGAACTAGGTCTAATGAAACCTTTGTCCAATAACTCCTGAAGTTGCATCATCAGCTCCTTCATCTCCGTCGGTGCAAATCGATAGGGTGCTTTTGCTATTGGTGTGGTTCCTGGTAACAAGTCTATTCTGAACTCCACTTGTCTATCGGGTGGTAATCCAGGAAGATCTTCGGGAAATACTTCTGGATAATCACACACCACTGGAATACTCTGCATCACCTTCTTTTGCTTCTTAGCATCAATCACGAATGCTAAATATGATGTACATCCCTTGGTCAAACACTTTCTGGCTTTCATTAGAGAAATGATTCCAGAATTCACTCTGCGTTTGTCCCCATACACCATAAACAAATCTTTCCCAGGCAGGTTTACTTTAACTATCTTCTTCTTGCATAAAATTTCGGCATCATTGGCGCTAAGCCAATCCATTCCCAAAACGATGTCGAAACCATTTAGCTCGATAGGCAACAATTCTTCGCGAAACTTATTCCCATTAAGGTCGATCAAGACGTTTTTCATACGATGGCTAACAGGTACAAACTTGCCACTAGCTACTTCGACTAATAAAGCATCATCTAGTCTATCAATGGGCAAAGCTAGCTTTCTACCAAACTCATGTGAAATAAAGGAGTAGTTGGCTCCAGAATCAAACAAAATTTGAGCAGGTAATTCATTTACGAGAAAGGTACCTGAAGCGACATCAGCTTCATCTTTCGCAGCTTCGAGTGTCATCTGGAAGGCTCTCGCCTTCGGCTTTGGTGGAATGTTGGGCCTAGCTGCCTCCTTCTTCTTCGGACAGTCTTTCAAAATATGCCCCTCTTCATTGCAACCAAAACACATCCTTTTGTTGTTCGTACATTCATTGGCAAAATATCCAACCTTTCCACACTTGTAGCAGGTTACATCCTCGCTACATTTCCCAAAGTGCTTTTTCTTACACTTGTCACACCACTTCGCCTCACCTCCTTTTCCTCCAAACTTTTTCGAATCAGATTTCGAAAATTTGCCCTTCTTACCAGAACCAGATGTTCCCTCAAACTTTCTTTTCTCACCAACCTCAACCTTGTCGGTGGTTCTTCCCTTTATCATGTTCTCAACAGACTTGGCAGCCCAAATAGCTGCCTCTAGAGTAAGTGTCTGACGTACTGGCACCTCGTACTCCCATGGGAGTCCCTTCGCATACCGGTCCACCTTTGTCAACTCATCTGGAACGATACGCAAGGCAAACTCCATCTTATCGGTGAAGCTATTGGTGTAGTCATCAAATGACATGCTGCCTTTCGTCAATGTCAGGAACTTGTTCTCCAACTCCAACAAATTTTGAGCCGAACAGAACTTGCGCTTGAACTGCACCAAGAAATCTGCCCATGACAATTGCAGTGGCTCATTAGGGCTCAACGTCTTCCCTAGAGCGTTCCACCAACGAACGGCTCCACCTCGGAATTGTCGCACGGCATAGATAGTCTGCAACTTGCCTCTGCAGCCACATGTCATAAAGGCTAACTCCATTTCGGAGATCCAATCCATAACCCCAATCGGATCCTCCTTTCCATTGAAGGTCGATGGTTTGCAAGTTAGAAAGTCCTTGTACTTGCATCCCATTCCATCATTCCTTCCATCACGGTTATCTTGCCTAACTATCGGTGGGTTGGCTTGACCAATAGACCCACTGAAGTTTCCACCTTCCGAGTGCCCTTCATTTAATTCAGGCTCCTCCACACGAATTGACAGTTCTTCACGATTCTGTTGAAGGAACCGTCTAGTTTCATCCATTTGATGATCCAACATCGTCTGAATCATCATTTGCACACCAGCCATGGTTATTGGCTCAGGTGTTGCTGCTACGATAGGTATTTGTTCAATCACTGGTGGTTGATTCTTGTTTTCATCAGCATTTCCAACTCCACTTCTTGTTCTCACCATTTTGATCTACACACCGAATAAGGTGAAATTAGATCCTCAATCATTCTAAAACACAACAGACACACATCTCAAAACTTCACTTAGCATTCTAAGTTTAAGTCTAGAAATCCTACAAATTCCTAGTTCGCTTAACTAATGCTCTGATACCAACTGTGACATCCCTAAAATCTCGGCCAGAAAAGACCGTTTTTCATTTATGCTTTAAAAATATTTTCAGAGTAAATCCTTTTGATTTGAAAGAGTTGCGGAATTTGTTCCCAAAAACAAAACATGATAAAATAATGTTTACCAAAGCATTTCATAAAAGAAATTTATTTTTCATTATATAATCAAAACTCGGGGTGTCATGTTCCGATACAGACCAAATAAGCATAAACGATAGCATTACAACTCATTCAACAAATATATACATATACAGACTTGTAAACAAAACAACTGATGGTTCATCCATCTCATGCCCTTGCGCCACTTCCTGTAATACAAATAAAACTGAGTGGGTCAGGCTTGGGAGCCTGGTGAGCATATAGGGTTTTCAACCCCACAATAAATAATCATATTTAATTTTCACCAACCAACAATAACCCAATTACCCATTCCCGTTATTCTCACTTTATGTCCCTAAAACAACTAACATAAGGGACCTAGTCTAAGAATATTTCATCGGGGCGACAACACATGCTTCGGGGGTACCTCAGCAATATAAGTCAAATAAGGCAACCATGAGGGGGATGGAGTACATCGAATGAACACCCGAGTTCATTAACACCTACAGGTGGCGAGCCTGCTAATGTTTCCACAAGACTGTCTAGAATAGCCAGTGGTCGTCATCTAAACTCCGCTAGATGACTAAATCAAACAACAATGAGGCTTCTCATCTGTTTATTACTCACCAACTATCTACCCATGTTCTACCCAACATATTAGTAGATAAAATATACATTTTTATACATAGTTTTGAAAACCTGTATAGCATGCTTTAAATCAACACATAATCCACATAACAGATGAGGCACACACACACATAGCACATATCTCATAGAGAATAAATCATATCAATGAGATAGAAGAGAGTGAATACACATTCACACATATAAACAACAGTATACTATACACATAGCACGTATTTTATAGAAAATACTTAATATTTATGTGTTAGAAGAAGGTAACTACACTCACACTTATAAACAACAATATACTTAATACACTCGAACCAAACTTGTATTATTATCGTGTTTATGAAAGGTAGTATACACTCACTTGATCAGAAGATGATCGGACAGCACTACGACTTGCAGAAGTAGTAATCCTCAGCAGATCTGAAAGATCTTCACAAAAATCGAACTTCTCGCGAGCAAAGCTTCGGCTCGGGAACCGCACTTCTCGGGATCTTCGGGATCTTGGGACTTGCCTCGGGGCTTGAGTATGATACCGGGGCTTCGGGATATTTCTGGCATGCAAAACGATGCAAAACGGGAGAGAGAAGAGAGGAAATTGGCAAAAGACTCGGCTGCCTTCGGATCCTATTTATAGGAGGCTGGAGCCTCGCAGTACGCGGGGCGTACTGCAGTACGCAGCGCGTACTGCTTCCGAAATCGTCACTGCATGCGTCATCCGAAATGTCGACACTCTTCGGAGTACGCGGGGCGTACGTCGGATCAGACCGGTGACTCGTCTTCTGATAATGCCGGATTAAAAAATTAAAAATAAATAAAATTTATTTAATAAAATTCGGAAATTCATATCTTCTTCATACGAACTCCGTTTTCGACGTTCTTTATATCCACGCGAAGGTGAGACTACGCTCTACAACTTTTGTTTAGACTCCGTCGGCTAATTTTGACTTTATTTTTATTATTTATTTTTAATAGGCCGCGACAGAAAAACTTCGTTATAAATTCATAACTTCTTCGTTTGACGTCCGTTCTCGCCTAACTTTTTATCGCTTTGATACCAACAACGAGACCTTCAGTCCTCGTTTAGATTGCTTCGGCTAAAAACCCCTCGATCTCAAATCGAGTAAAACAGGCTGCTCACCGCTAAGCCGAAACTTCGATAAATCATAACTTCCTCATACGAAGTCAGATTTGGGCGTTCTATATATATTCGGAAACCTCGTTTCAACTACTACAACATTATTCAAAGATATTAAGTTTATTTTACACTTAAATTTTGACGCTTATTTTTATTCTTAATTAATCAAACCACATAATTAAGCAATTAAGCACAAAACACATAATACTCAAATAATACACTCTTATTATTTCAAAACGGGTTACAAATGTTAACCTAGACTATTACATTGCTAAAAATGGCAAGCCCGGAAACACAGGCGTTACAATTCTAAACATAGTTTTACTTCAAATCTCATAAAACTATCTTATTAGAACTCAATGCTCAAAACCATATATATTTTAATAAAATTCATTCTTAAACTAACAAAACACGATAATTGAACGTGTATGTTACAAATTTATTATTCATCTAATAAATCCTACTCTCTCTTTCTCCACTTGTCGTCTAATCAAGCTGTATGAGTGAAGGCAACCCAAAAGGATCATGCTCATAATCAAATCAAGTACATACCAAATATAGTTATGGGCTTAGACACCTAATCCAACTGAAATTACTGAAACTGGCACCCATGCCGTGCCACAACCTCCTTGATGTAAATGCCGACCAACTTATCTATGGTGATACTCTCCTGATTCAGAAAAAAATTTACGCTCTTGGTCAATCGATCCATGATGACCCAAATAGAATCCACTCCACGTATTGACACAGGAAAATTCGTATTAAAGTCCATGGTAATATTTCCCATTTCCAAACAAGAATGTCTAATAGTTGCATCATACGATGAGGTCATTGATGCTCAACCTTGACTTTCCTGCAAGTCAATCACCTCTCCACATACCAAGCTACATCATGTTTCATACATGGCCACAAATAATCAAGACGAAGATCTATATACATCTTCGTTACCCCAAGATGAATGAAGAATCTTGATTTGTGCGCCTCCTCCATCAAAACCTGTCGCACACCACCCTAGTAAGGAACCCACACTCTCCAATGGAGAGTCAATAATCCTCAGTTATAATAATCGAAGGAAGCCACTTGACTCACTATGCGCTCACTCTTATGGTGCTTTTCCTTAATAGCCTCAACCTGAGCCTCTCGAATTCGGTCCAATAACGGCGTATCATCCTCAAACAAATATCTCTGATTGGAGTCGCGATTAACTTACGGCTGAGAGCATCAGCCACCTCAATGGCCTTCTCCGGATGGCAAAGGATCTCACAATCATAATCCTTCACCACATCTAACCACCAGTGCGGCCTCATGTTCAGCTTCGGCCGATCCATCAAATACCTCAGGCTCTTGTGATCCTTGTAAATAGTACACCAGACCCCATAAAGGTAATGTCGCTAAATCTTAACCGCAAAAACCATATCCCATAAATCCAAATCATGTGTCGGATAATTCACCTCATGAGGCTTTAGCTGCCTCAAACCATAGGAAATAACGTGGCCCCTCTGCATCAGAACTGCACCCAAACCTGTGATCGACGCATCACAATAAACTACAAAATCCTCAACACCCTCCGACAGGATCAAAATCGGTGCCTCACACAATCTCTGTCTCATGGTCCCAAAAGTTACCTACTGCTCGGGCCCCCACCGAAAAGTGACAGTCTTCTTCGTCAATCGAGTCAAAGGAACTTCTATCTTGGAGAAATCTTGAATGAATCTCCGTAGTAACCTCCCAAACCAAGGAAACTCTGAATCTCATATGGAGACCTCGGAACCTCCCACCTCATCAATACCTCGACCTTGGTCGGATTGACCAGAATATTGTTATGGTTGACAATGTTCCCCCGAAATTCTACCTCGTGCCACCAGAACTTACACTTGGAGAACTTCGCATACAGTCTCTCCCTCCTCAGATGCTCCAAAACCTCACTCAAATGATCCTCATGCAGCTACTGGGTCTTGAATAAGACCAAGATGTCATCAATGAATATAATCACAGACTGATCCAATATCGGCCAGCATACACGGTTCATGAGGTCCATGAACGCGGCTGGAGCATTGGTGAGCCTAAAAGGCATCACTACAAACTCGTAATGACCATAACGAGTCCGAAAGGTCGTCTTTTGCATACGCTCCTCTCTGACCCTCATCTGATGATAACCTGGATGTAGATCAATATTGGAAAACCAAGATGCACCCTGAAGTTGGTCAAACAAATCATCAATCCTTGGGAGTGGACAACGGTTCTTCACCGTTAGCTTATTATGCTCCCGGTACTCAATACACTTCTGATACGACCCATCCTTCTTCTTTACAAACAGGATTGGTGCTCCCCATGGCGAATTCTCGGTCGAATGAACCCATTGTCTAACAGTTTCTATAGATGTGTAGATAACTCCTGCATCTCTGGAGGAGCTAACCGATACAGTGCTTTGGTTATCGGAGCCTGACCCAGAACCATATCAATCCTAAACTCCACTGCCTCTCTGGAGGCACTCCAGGCAAGTCCTCCGGGAACACGCCAGGGTATTCCCGGACAACCGGCACATCATCCATAGTCGCTTTACCATTCACCTAGGTATCTATAGCATTGGAAACATATCCGGAACAACCTTGTAACATACACGTTCTGAAATCATGTATTGTTATTATTTAAAGTGAATAAAATTGAGTGTTGAGTTCTAACGGATAGTTTTTACTAGAAATGAAGTAAAACTATGTTTAGAATCAACTCATAAAATATTGGAAGTCTTATGAGATTCCAGTTAATAGCCAAATAGTGAAATTTAACGAAAATATAAAATTTTGGAATAAGTAAAATTTTCTTATTGAAAGTTGTAGATAATCTCGTTAGAAACATTTAGGCGAAAACCTCATCGAAATCTGAGTTATAACGAAGAAGTTATGACCAATCGAAGATCCGCGACAAAACCGGGACGACGCCGAATGACGTAAAAAGT
This sequence comes from Lactuca serriola, assembly GCF_051521515.1. NCBI lineage: Eukaryota > Viridiplantae > Streptophyta > Magnoliopsida > Asterales > Asteraceae > Lactuca > Lactuca serriola. The sequence continues at coordinate 11,312,136 of NC_136414.1, read as the reverse complement.
GAGTTTTTGATTAACAACTTTTTAGCCTTATTGATCTAAATGAAAGTCGTAGTATTCGTTAAACCGAGAAGTTCGATAAAAAGAACGCCAAAATCTGACTTCGTATGAGGAAGTTATGATTTTTCTAAGTTTCGGAATAGCAGTAGACAGCTAAAAACTCGAATTTTAGATCGATTGATTTTTAGCCAACACAACCTAAATGAAAATTGAAGGTCTCATCATTTGTAGTACAGCGGTAAAAAGTCTGACAAAAACGGATGTCGAATGAAGAAGTTATGGATTTTAACGGATTTTCCTGTCCCGGTCTGTTAAAAATAATAATATAAAAATTAAATTCAAAATTAGCCGACAAAGTCTAAATGAAAGTTGTAGAGCATAATTTTACCTACGCGTGCATATAAAGAACGTCAGAAACGGAGCCTGTATGCGAAAGTTATGGATTTTAGAAGATCTTGGCTCAAAAACCGAGAAATAAGTGGATAATATCGGAAATTTTCGCATGGTCAGCACTCAACCACATCACCTTGCATGCGAAGCTAACCCGTGTCCTCCCCCGTGTCCTTCTCTGATTGGTCCGAAGCGAGGTCCATTGTGCATCTGACGCGCCTTTCAGTGTCCTAGGCGACGTCTAGGACGCCTCCTAAGACGTCTCGCATCTGGCTGCCACCGAGCTGCTTCGCTGCTGACTGCCCCCCTTCGCATGTGCGAGCCTCACACCTCCACCTGCCTCCCTCGCATGCGCTCCATCTGGACCCCCTCGCTGGCACCGCCTCTTCTCGGCCAACTTCGGGTCTCACCCCTATAAAAGGGAGGCTGCGAACCAACCCGGGTATTTTCAAGAATATGGAATTTTTGGCCCCTTTTTTCAATATTTTCATTATTTTAAATTGCCTCCAAGCCCCGGTAACATTTTTAAAGCTCAGAATACGCCCCGAAGTGCCCGGAGAGCCCGAGAAATTATTCTTTTCGGTTTGAAGTTCTACTCTCGCAAGGCCTATTTTTCAATATATTTCCCAGTTTTCAACGACGAAAGCTATTTATCGAGCTGAAGTGCTGCTCAAATTACTATTTTAACCCCCGATTATTTTAAGGTGAGTTCAATTTATAGAAAAAATTGTATGTTATGTGTTATATGTGCTATGTGTTTTTCAGTGTTATTATTACGGGTTATTTTCCCGTGTTATTTTATTCGCTATTTTTAATAGCAAAGTTATACCTTTGACCATGTGATCAGTGAAAGGACTTAGATTCATGGTGGTACTGGTATGTAGCCTCTAGCCATGTAGAACATGTCTCGTAAGAGAATGAATTCTATTCTATGGCATTGGCAGAAGGTTAGATAGGACTGGTATGTAGCCTCTGACCATGTAGAGCATGACTCCGTAAGAGAATGACCTCTATTCTATGGTATTGGCAAATGGTTAGACAGGGCTATAAGCCTGAAATCTATCAAAATGTTAATCGGAAATTATATGTCTTCTTTGCCATTTGGGCCAAAGCTTTATTGACGCATATCAAGTATTGAAATCATTATGTCTCATTGATCGTAAATCTTTGAACCAAATCATGAGTTGATATTGAAAGCCTGTCATATGATACGCATATACTATTGTCGTTCTTGTTCCATACTGTTTCTGTCATATTGGTATATATAAGGCATAAGATTATATTGTATCTATTTATTGAATTCACTAAGCGTTATCGCCTATCCCTCTCAATGTTAAACAATTGCAGGTGATGAGTATCCAGTATAGTTTTATACTGCTGTAAGATTTAGAATAGTTAATACTATTTCTCTGTATTTTAATGTTCATGTATGTATATGAATAGTAGATTCCTGGGTAGATATGTAATGTAATAAAACTTAGTCGGTTTGTATCCAATCTTTTGTAATCACTTTATCAATATAAAATATTGTTTTATAAATATGCATGTAGCATGTTTTGAGGAAGTAACTTAAGAATAATGTTGGAATAGTATGAAAGTTTGGGTCTTTCAAAAATACGAAAGTTGGGGCCTTTCAAACCCCACTGAAGATAGCGTCTGGCCCTAGCTATTGAACATAAAATCGAACCATAATGGGCACTCTCTCCCTGAACCACTAATTCTCCCCCACTTAGGGTTCGAATGCGTACCAACTGATGCTCGCAATAAATCACCGCCCCATTGGGGCTCAACCAGTCCATCCCTACAATAACCTTGTTACCGTGCAAAGGAATAAGAACCAAAGCAATCTGATACTGCTCGCTGAACATCTCAAGAACACAACCCCAATGAACCCTTGATACCCAAACAAATCGGTCATCTGCAATCTCAACCTCTAATGGATAATCCAGCTCCCCCGGAGCTCCAACAAACCTCTTAGTGAGGGCAAGAGATACAAAAGATCGGGTAGCCCCAAACCAAACAATACCAAGGAATAGATACTGTTCACAAGGAATGATCCTATAACAAAACACACAAACATAAGCAGAAAAATCAACATACGTAAAGAGATAAGGAGAAAGTACATACCCTTCACCACATCAGGCGATGCACAAGCCCCCTCGGCTGTCAACTGAAAAGATTTGCTCCTCATAACAGGCGCTTCCACCTTGCCTTGGCGAGAATCAGTGATCTGTAGAGTTGCTAGAGCGGGTGCTACAACTGGTCCTCCTGCTGCTAAACACAGACAATTGGCCTTCTTACTGTAACACCCATAAAATCATGCCTAATTTAAACTTTTTCAAAACACTTAAAACCATTTATCAATACAACGTTTGTTTTCAAAATGTAACATATCAGAGTTTTCCCAGAAACATGAACAAAAAAGGAGGAGTTGTACGATCACGCCTTTGCCTTGCCGCGATCCCCTCATGTACCTAAAAAAATAAACTGAAAACTGTAATCCCGAAAGCTTAGTGAGTTTCCCCCCAAATACCAACGTCATACAGTCATAACCATATCATATAAACATATAGGCAAACAACATGCATAATGAGCCTTCAGCCTGACTGGACCGCCTTGCAGGCCTTCAGCCTATTTGGACCGCTCTCTGAGCCTTCGGCACGTCTGGACCCCCTCGCAGGACCTACAGCCTATCCGGGCCACTCATTGGGCCTTCAGCCTAACTGAACCCCTTTGCAGGGACTTCAGTTTTATCCGGACCGCCCTGGGTATGTTGGCCTTCAGCACAAAGCAGGACCGCCTCAACCCAACCCCCAATCAACAAACATGTGCACATACATATAATACGCTAGCATATATAACAGTCAAGACGATCTAACAGATCACTAATCATAGCAACATCCTATTACCAGGGTACATACCTAACCAGGTCATTAAGCATATCACCATCCTAACTACCAGGATGTAAACCAATAAGCATATCATACAGTAAACCCGGATACAAATCCGACAAGGGTCGGCATAGGTGCCTTAGACCCATTAGATATAGTGAGGATAACTCACCTCACAACTGACGCGCTGAAGTGATAAGCTCAACTTTCGGATCACCGTCACAAACCCCACCACCTATATTCATCATAGAACCATATCCATAAATTTCCAATTAACCAAAATGCCCCCAGAAGTCAACTAGTCAACCTTTGGTCAAAGTCAAAGTCAATGGTCATCGTCAACGATCCATGTTGATCTTAACTCGTCAAGTACAACCAGCCACTCGCCGAGTTCCTTGCTAACTCATCAACTCACCGAGTCACTTGAGTGACTCGTTGAGTTCTTAATGTTTGCGGCCATAAACTCCTTGGTTAACTCGTTGAGTTTCCCTACAACTCGCCGAGTTCATGCGTGTCCAAAGGTTAGTAAAACCCTAGTTGACTCTTCGAGTCACTCTACTAACTCGCCGAGTTGACGACAGTCTTCATCGGACTCGCCGAGTTGGCCATGCAACTCGCCTAGTCCTTTCAGTCCTTTATCCATTTAGATGTTTTTTAAGCCATGATAAGGTTCCACATCGCAGATCCAAATCCCCAAGGCATGTTTATCACGTAAAGTTGCAAACTTTACGTGCGTGCAAGGCTTTAAAGACTCTAAATGACAAATTCAAGCTTGCAATGGAGTTTTACACCTAAGGAGAGTCTCATACTTGCAAAAGCTGGAAGCTTTATGGACTTAGAGACCCAAGAGAGCTCAAATCTGAAGTTGCAACTTCAGATCTTAGCTCATACACAAGAAAAGCTTCCTAATATGCTATAAAATCCCTAAACTTCACCCAAATGAGATTTAGAAGGAAAAGAGGCCAAGATAACAACTTGATACCTTCAATAGATGCTAACTGAGGTATATTTCTGATCCCGACTCGTTTCTTGCTTCTAGTCAATTGTTCTCCAAGCTCTTCTCACCAACAATCCTCTTCCAAAGCTTAAAACACATAAATGGAGTACACACACTCGAAATAGGGTTTGATGAGCTCTCAAGGGGTTGCAAGGAGGCCAAAGGAGGAAAATGATACCTTAAATAGGGTGCAAAACCCTGAAAATTAGGGTTTCATCATCCAGCTCCTACTCGTCGAGTCCCTTCTTGGACTCGGCGAGTAGGTCACTTAAACACGTGGACCAAACCGCTGCTACTCGACGAGTCAGGGCAACCGACTCATCGAGTAGACCTTGGAATCATGAAAATCTACAACCAAAAAAATAAATACCTGAGAATCGGGGCATTACACTTACGGCCCCTCTGATTGCAATGGAAGCAAATCAGATCAGATACCGGGGTAGTGGTGGTAGTAACAGTACAATCCCTACTAATATGACACGTCCGACTACACTTGAAGCATCCAGAACTACCCACCCTTCACGTCCCATTGTGCGTATTGCAATACTTTCCACAACGGCTCCAGCGCTGCTGGCCTCTCGATCTCGAATCAATACCTTGGGCCTCTTGCCTGAACCCTCTGAACCCTAAACACTATCTAACTTCCTATTCCTGTCTATCTCCAAATCAATCTCTCTCTCTCTCCTAGCCCTCACTATCATATCATCCAATGTCCTGTAACTAGATCAACTCACAAATTGTCAGATATCGCTCCTCAACATATCATGGTATCTCTCCTTCTTCATCTCCTCATCTGCCACGTTATGCAGAACCAATAATGCCCTCTTGCGGAACATAGCGGTGATCTCCACCATCTCAGTAGTCTGGCGGAGATCCTGAAACTCTCACGCCAACTGTTGGACCTCAATCACAGGTGCGAACTCAGCCCGAAATCATGTCACAAAATCATGCCAAGTCATGGAATCAATCACCTCGCCTCCCAAGGCATGTCCTAACTCCTCCCACCAATCTCGAGCTCCGTCTTTCAGAAGACAGGAAGCAAGTCTAACCTTTTCCCCAATCGGGATAAATTATAGTGCGGAAGGCATTAGCCAAATCTGCTAACCAATGTCCGCTTGCGATCAGTTCCTTTCTTCCCGAAGAACTCTGGGGCTGCACATGCTCGGAGCTCATGAAAAGTCATAGTGCGAGCTCCCATCATCACTACCATCTTAAAATGCAATGAGCCTAAATGCTCCTTTAAAACCTCCATGATACCCTCCTTGATCGTACTAAAGATCACAAGAGTCTGATCGAGTTTGCTGTGGGTAATCTTAGACGAAATGAACTTTTGCATGCATTTGATCATCCAACTATCTGGCGCTAGAACCCGAACTTGAACCCTCACCAGCACCAGAACCACTACCCAGTCTTCCTCGAAGGGTCACCATACTGAAAATAGACCTTTGAAATCATTAGAACATTGTAGCTCTCCTTGACTCAAGTAAGGATCCTCTGCTTCCAGTTGTATGAGCCCATACTACCTTCCATTTCTATCTGTACTTTCCTCAATGATCGCTTTGAATCCTCCAAGTCACTTCTTATCCATCCATACAATCCTCAACAAAACAAGGCCCCTATCACTAAATCTCCCCCTAGGTTTTCCTAAGGCAACCACCACACTACTCCATGCCATCATCAAAAGGAACTCCCCCTAACATCCTCTAATTAGATCATGAATACAATTACATATCATCGACACCAGATAATTCTTCGAATGAAAGGTCTCACACTACAACGGCTGGACTCAAACAAGAGCTGCACAATAGAGTTAAAACCTAACCTTCTAAAATTATTTAGTCTCAACAATATGTAACTTAGTATATTTTTTTACTAGTTATTTGAAGTTAATGGAAACTCCTAAAAGCACAAAGCAAGCAACATTCGAGCATCGAGTAATCAGAAGAAGCATAACCTCAACAGGCATCACTGACTGATACGTACTAGCATGAAGGTATATAAGCTCATACAGTAGGCATATAAAGGAATCTATCCTAGCATTCTATCATGAAATTCTTGAGCAGATCCTTAGCCTCAACTAGCATATGATTCAGAAATTCAGAAATCAAAGCATATTATAAAACATGTATGGGTATTTTTGGAAAAATTACTTGAGCTCGGTCGATTGCATGCACGACACCCTTTTTCTTTTATTAGCAAACCCTTTTATAAAACATTTCTTTTAAAAAATCTACCAAACCCTCAACTTGAGTTCAGAGTCACCCAAGACGATGCATGAATCCCTCAAACTAAGTCTTTGATACCAACTTGTAACATCTCAAAAATTAAGACCAAACGTTTCGATTTTTATATTAATAAAACCATTATCCAAAACAATATCATAAAACCATAGTGAAATTAGAATATTTCAATAAACATCCAAATACATCGAGTCATATAAAATGCGAAACAATGTGGTGTGTGTAATGCAGTCATCCCGAGCTCTTCCTCTTCGAACCATAAGTACCTAAAGCATAAACTGAAAATCGTAAGCACAAAGCTTAGTGATTTCCCCAAAATACCACATACCATACATATTAAACATATAACATGCCCCGCCCATCATCCGACCCCGCCAACATCGAGCCCCACTCAGAATTGATCTGTCAGTCATAAAGCCCCGCCCGATATACATACAAACACATAAACACATGCAAGAATCACAAATATAAATTGAATACAATATAATAATCAAGCCCCGCCCGGTATACATATCAGATAATATACATGAAAAAAGTCACACATACAACTAGCATCATAATCATAATAAACTATGGGCCGATATTGGTGCCTTCGACCTGCCAAACACATTGAGGAAACTCATCTCCAGTTGCCGAATCTCTCAAATAAAATCTCGGACTGTTGATGCGGAAAAATCATCGCGTTAACACCTTCAAATAATATCCAATTAATAATTGGTCCATAATCCAAAACTGGAATCTCGGTCCGAAGTCCAACCCTCAGGGTTAAAGTCCATTTTACCCTTTCCTCACTTGGCCCAAAATTCGAAGCCCAATCAAAAGTTATCAAAAGCCCAATATGTCCCAACTTCCTAATTGGGCCCAAAACCCATCATAGGCCTAATTCCAAGAAGCCCTAAAGCCTTATAATGCCCCAATATCAATATACTATTGGATTAACCAGGCCCAAGCCCTAACAGTGCAAAATATAGCCTAATAAGCGAAAGTCAACAATAGTCAAATTGTTGAGTACGCTTGACGTACTCAGAATTACACTCAGGATACTCCTTTCGAGGCCAGAACGCGCAACGTACGAGCTGGGTACGCCCCACGTCCTCCACAGACCATTAAGCACTTAGTCGGTTAAGCCATTAAGCCAAACTCTCATATCTTATCCCAGATGGTGACTTAACACATAAAGTTGACAACTTTATTCCCATGCATGACTTAATGGAATCCAAAACTCAAAAAGAACCATATTAAGTATCCTAACACATGCATGGACCAGTATAAGTCATAAATATTACATTTTATGGACAAGGGAGCTTAAAGGTGCTAAGATCTAATATCCATGGCTTTTGGAGTAGACCATAACGTGACATCCCCAATTTTACGACCAGAAAAGACCGATTTGTTTATGCTTTGTTTTTAAAATAAAAGTAATCGTTTAAAGAAAACTGTTGCGGAATTTGTCCCCAAAACAAAATATGATAAGAATTTATCAAAGCATTTCTTAAAGACAAGTATTTTCATTATATAACAGAATCTCGGGATGTCATGTTTCGATATAGAAACATGAGCATAAACAGAACTTACATTTATTTACATTAATGATTTACATCTCTTTTAATCTCTCAGTGAAATATGTCTTCGTATTGATACTTGTGATACAAAGAAAACTGAGTGGGTCAGGCTTGGGAGCCTGGTGAGCATATAGGGTTTTCAACCCACAATAATACATTTATTATTAAATATTCAAACAATCAACCCAAATACCCATCCCCATATCTCCTTTATTTCTTAAGGATTTACCCTAAGAACCAATTATCCTTCATTCATTCATTCTTAAGGATTTACCTAAGGAATTGGCACGAAGTCTATTGCTGCCAAAGTTTATCTATCAGATACTAAATCCATAACTATCAGGCGCTAACTCTATAGTCACCAAGGTTTACTCAACAGGCACGAAGTCACATCGTCACCAAGTTTTATCAAATAGGCACGAAGTCACATCGTCACCAAAGCCTACTCAATAGGCACGAAGTCGCATCGTCACCAAAGCTTACTCAATAGGCACGAAGTCGCATCGTCACCAAGGCTTACTCAATAGGCATGAAGTCGCATCGTCACCAACTATTCTATCTACCCATGTTCTACCCAACATTTTTGTAGATATAAATACAAACACAGTCTAAATAATGTAACACCCGTATAAAAAAATCAATTCTAAGCCCGTCTCAAATAGACAAATAATATATAACACATAGCACGTATTTCATAGCTAATACTTTATATTTATGTGTTAGAAGAAAGTAACTATGCACTCACTTGATCAGAAGATGATCGGACAGCGTTACGACTTGTAGAAGTAGTATTCATCGGTGAAACCAGGAGATCTTCACAAAAACCGGGCTTCTCGCGGACAGAGTTTCGGCTTGGAAATTTCACTTCTCGGGACCTTGTTACATTTAAAGTAAATACAACTAGTCTAACTTACTTATTACATCAAATCAACAAATGTAAAATACCTATTTATCTATTACATCTTATGAATAAATAAATATCAACCAAACACAGCACAAATATCCAAATGGTTTGTTTATACATAACAACATATCAAATATTACAACAAACAACTCTTTGTTTTTGCTACGACAACTTTTATATAACAAAAATGCATGAAAAATGGTTATATATAAAAATAAACAATTTTAACCAAGAAGTTGCCAAAGAAGACAAATATGGATTTTTCTTAACCAAAAAAAATTCATGCTTGTTTTCCAAAAACCAAATATTATATAACATAAAAAATCATTCTAACATATAAAAGATGACTCTAATACCACTGTTGGGTTTTGATACGAAATAAAAGTTTGTTTTTTCATAAAAAATGGTAACGGAAAACTTTAAAAATAACAAGTTTATTTTTAGTTCATAACAAAACCGAACCAACATGGATCCATTTATAGAGGGTAGAATGAAGTAAAAGCAACCATAAGATGTTTTAGAGATAACCTTTGAAGCCTTTGAACCCACTTGGTTTTGGGGTGTTGATGAAGATAACAAAAGATTAAAGTGTATGATCTTCTCTACAAGTATCCACCATCAAGAGTAAGGCACCTAGAATGCTAGTTCCTTCTTGTATTCTTGAGTGTCTTAAGCCTTTAAATGCTTAACTCAATTAAGCACTAAAGGGAACAACTAAAGAGGTCTTCTAAACCACCAAACTAACTTCAAAAGAGATAGAGAGAGAGCGGGAAAGGAGTAGAAAACCTACGGTTTTAAAGAGAAAGAAAGGAAGAAGAAGAGCTTCTCTCTTACAAAAATGCAATCCCCATGCATCTCTTATATAGTCCACGAAGAGTAAGGCCTAACCATTAAAATAATCTAAAGTAATTGTACCTTTAGATGCATGGGAGACAAAAGTTGTAAGGTTGAAAAAGCAACCTCCTACATCAGCCATGTCTCTTTAAAAAGAAAGATTCTTTATTTTTTATAAACTTTAATTTTATAAACTATAAACTTTTTCTTTATGTAAAAGACAAAAGAATCCAACTAGTCCAAAATGTTGTGCATGACTTATTAATTCATACCATATGAAATAATAACTAGTAATACTCTCTCATAATTATTATTTTCACAAAAACAATAATTATTCCCTAATTAAAATACAAGAATTGATATTATTTGTTAATAATCATATTAATAATAAATATACAAAATGTGCCAACTTGATAAAGGTGTGACCCTATAGGATCATATATTATTAGCAATATCACTCGATAATGATTCTTGGACATATAGATCTGTAACGCCCGTAGATCCGGGCTAGTCAATCTAGAGATAATAGGGGTCGAAAACGACTTTTCGACAAAAGATTATTTAGAATAAATAATCTTAACCAAGTTGTAGAATATGTCTCAAGGGTTTCGTACATATAAAGAGCGCCGAAATCCGTGTTATAACGAAGAAGTTATGACCCGTCGAAGTTTAGCGACGGAACCGACACGGCACCGTGAAGACATAAATAGTGAATTTATGATAGAGAGACTTTTAGCCTTAGTAATCTAAATGAAAGTCGTAGAATATGTTAACCTGAGAGCGTCCATAAAAAGAACACCCAAATCTGACTTCTTATGAGGAAGTTATGATTTTTTTGAAGTTTCGGCTTAGCGGTGTACAACCCGAAGTTCGAGTATTAGATCGAGTGGTTTTTAGCCGACACAACCTAAACGAGAATCGAAGATCTCGTTATTAGTAGCGTAACGATAATAAGACAGACGAAAATGGACATCGGATGAAGAAGTTATGAGATTTTAACGGACCAATCCTGTCCCGGCCTGTTAAAAATATAACTTTAAAAAAAAAGTCAAAATTAGCCGATGGAGTCTAAACGAAAGTTGTAGAGTACGTCTCCACCTACACGTGGATATAAATAACGTCAAAAACGGAGTTCGTATGAACGAGTTAAAAATTATAATAGCATATTTATGTATGAAAATAAAATATAAATCATATATACGTACACATATATATACATAAGTATCTATCATTAGAAAGGTATCGACGATGCAGTCATTATAAGACTAATGTTGAGTGCTTTCGGCATTAGTTTAGTATAAATATCGTTAAATCTATTTAAAATAGTATTATAAAGGGGTGTTTAGTTGTTTATATAACTATAAGGTCATTAAGTAATTATGGATGGTAGTTTTTGAAAATTCAATTAATATAAATAAGGGCCTCTAGCTCTCATATTTCTTGCACCATTCTCTTGATTTAAGAGTCTTTCTCTTCTTATCCCCCGAGCATTGCGGTCCCTCGTGATTCGACTTCTCTTTCTGTAGTTTTAGTATAGTAAGGTGAGCGCCGAAGCGCTGCACGAATCATTCTTAGAAAGATTCGGCGACGAAGTTCTGCCCCTGCAGAGTCCGACTCCTAGCTAAAACCCCATTGTAAGTAAGTTATGCTTACCCTATTTTAATATAGCTTATATTTAAAATTAGTATTGTTATTATGAACTTATAATAAATATTTGAGCTATTATTGTATAAGTGCCGTTATAATATCTTTTTAACTACTCGCGGTACGGGGAATCTGGTTTAAAGGGCCGCATAGGGTTGTTGCATTTCAGAAGTGTTATATGCCAAAATGGTCCTGCCCTCCGGTGTTTTATGTCTGGCCCCTGTCTATACATAGTGGTTGGAAAGTATTGTTTAAACGTTTATATATAATAATAATAATAATAATAATAATAATAATAATAATAATAATAATAATAATAATAATAAGACTAATAATTAGTCACGGTAAATATTAGACTAAAATCTAGTGGTAATAATACTAGGTTTTGTCAAGGAAATTATTTTAAAGTAAACGAAGCGTTGTCCGAGTACCGAGTCACCACCTTCTCAGGTGAGTGCATAGTTACTTTCATCTTACACATAGATATGAAATATTTTATATAAATTACGTAATATGTTTGCATATTATCTGAGTACTTGCTGTCACACCCCGGAAACCGTAGGCGAAACATTTCCGGGGTTGACTCCACGTTGAGTATCAAATCCAATGTACATAGTAAGTAAAGTAAAACAACCATTACATTACATATAGAAAAGTTTTACATTTGTTTCAAAAGCAAAGTTATACAAGTGATACATAGTTTATATGAACAACACGAAACCAGTCTTCTGAGAACTCAGTCTTCGTACAAAAGGATCTTCAGGTACCTGTCTAACACTGACCTGAGAATACAAGCGGTTTGAAAACCAGCATAAAGCTGGTGAGTTCATAAGATGTTTGTTTTTCTGAAAATGTACGAGTTCCTTTAGTTTCCTGAAAAAGTGGTTATCCAAGAAAATCCCATATTTTCTTAAAAGTTTGTTACCAAATCCGAAAGTAACGTAAACGATGTACAATGAAACATGATTGTTCTTCTGAATTGTAAAGTTTAGTTATCTAACTTGTTACACTTTTCTGGTTATGTACTACGGTTACTCAGGAAAATCCTATATTTTCCTATATGTGTGTGTGTGCGAACTGTTACTGATTCTGTGTGTACGAACTATTACTGGTTCCGATTATATTCAATGTTATCCCCAGGAAAACCCCATGTTTTCCTGAATGTGTGTGTGTACTGTTACCGATTCCGATTATGTTCAATGTTATCCCCAGGAAAACCCCATGTTTTCCTAAATGTGTGTGTGTACCTTTACCGATTCTGATTATGTTCAATGTTATCCCCAAGAAAACCCCATGTTTTCCTGAATGTGCGTGTGTGTACCAGTCATTCTTAAACGTACATTAGTTTTATTACGTACATAAAACTAATAAATATGTGTAAAGTGTTAATAATCTTGATTGCGAGTCCTTAACCATACTCAGACTAGATATGACTCGAGCCAGGGCCAATATCCTTTTTATGACTTCCGTCACCCTTGAACCTTTCGGTTCGGCTGTAGCTAGCAGCCAGGTGCGGGATTGTCAGTCCCGTATAGATCTATACAATCAAGCCACGCTCTCCCTCCTGAAGATTCTGGTTACAAGGTTAGTCCTACACACTCTCGTGCCAAGGAAGTGTTACAGAGGACGTGTCTCCAATCTTTAAGATTACTCTTTACTTCTCGCCTAGGGAAGTAGTATCTACGACTAACTAAGTTCTAATGTGCCTGTCCTTTACACTCGAACCTAGGTGTATTATTAAGGAAGTTACAAATGTCCTGTGTTATCTAATGGTTACTGTCCTTTACACTCAAGCCTCGATGTATTATCAAGGACATTACAAATGTTCTATGTTATCTAATGATGACTGTCCTTTACACTCGAACCTATGTGTATTATCAAGGACATTACAAATGTTCTATGTTATCTAATGATGACTGTCCTTTACACTCGAACCTAGGTGTATTATTAAGGATATTACATTTGATTTGTGTGTTATGATGGTGTTTGTCTTTCACACTCGAGCCTAGGTGTATTGTTAAGGACATACAAACGTTTTATGTTTTCTGATGGTGTCTGTCTTTTACACTCGAACCTAAGTGTTTTATTATAGACATTACAATGGTTTATGTTTTCTATCAATATAAGTGTGAAAAATCAAATGTGAAGTATACAACATATCAGTGTATAATAAGAATTGAAAATCGGTTTTAAACAAACAACTCTGCAAGTTAAAACAGTTTGTTAAAAGGTTTTCAATTCTTAAAAAAATGTACAATTATGAAACCATTTAACTGAAATCATGAGCTTAAGTACAGAATATTCTTGTACTTTTGCTTGTATTCCCCCCTGAAAACATTGAAAAACCATTGAAAAAGGGTAGGGGTATGAACTCACCAGACGCGGAAATGTGTCGAATGGAATGCTATACGTCGAATCGAGGCTTGAATACGAGCGAGGTTCCTATGTAATATGAAATGGCATACAAATATATCTAATTAGATTCACAAACTCTAATTAGATATGAAGTTACACTCCAACGAACGAAAACACCTCAAAATGAGTGTTCGGAGTGACCCGGGTGACATCTACGGATGTGTATTGATGCGTGGGACTTGGGATTTGAGTTTACTCTTCAAGAGTAAACTCCCTAATGAGTTTTCAGCCTCTTAAACCATACCCACATGAGTTCACGGCCGTGAACTCATGTTTGGGTGTTTTATGGTGCTTAATGGGTCAATAACACTTGGGAATGGTTGGAACAATTTTACCTAAGGCATGGGAGTAATTTAATCCACCAAATAACATTATTTAAGGGAGTTTACGGCCCTAGCATGGAGCTTACGACCGTAAACTCCTATACCCCCCCCTTGAATGAGTGATTTAATGTCCCAAAATTAATCACATGTGATTCCTATAATTTTTACAAGCCTTGATATGAATTTAGGGCACCAAATAACACACAATTAGGAGTTTACGGCCCTGGAGCAGATGCTATGGCCGTAAACTCTCAAATGAAGAGTTTTGTTGTGTTTAAGTTCCCCAAACTATTTTTGGTTGGTTCTATGATTTATTCCAAGGCTTTTGGTGGTGTTAGATGGCTTTCTAACATGTTGGAAATGAGTTTACTCTCATGTTTGAGGGGTTTACAGCCCAAGCACATGCCTTGGCCGTAAACTCATGCAAATCCCTCAAAATCCATGTCTAAAGTGTTCTAAGTCCATTTCATGAAGTCATATAGTCTTATCTAATGTCTAGTTGTGGTTTGGAAGGGTTTAAGGGCTTAAAAACCCTCTAAATATGTGTTTACGGCCTAAGCACCTTCTAGGGCCGTAAACTCATATAAAAGTTCCTAATTCAAGCTTTAATCTCGAATTTGAAGGTCAAATATGATACACAATGAGTTAAGGAAGGTACCTTGATGATTTGAAGCCTAAATTTGATGTTTTGGACCTTGAATCTAGCTTGAGGAGAGAGGTTAGAGAGAGATGGTTGTGAAATGAAGCAAAAGCTTCAAATGAAAGCTTGGATCACTTTAAATAGTGTCCAAGTTCGGGACACGGTGGAATTCTACCCGATACCGGCGTTAGACGGGGCTTTTGGTCGCACCCGACCAAATTGCCGTAACCCGATATGGCTGATTCTAGAAATGTTCCGATCGCTAATACTGGGAATTAGAATGAGTTCTAAAGGTATTAGGACACTCATTAAGTCATAAAATAAAATACACATTAATGACTTAATTAAATGTCGGAATTGGAAACGAAATTGGAAACGGCGATTGGATGATCGAATTGAGTCGCGAAAAGGGGTACAAGCAGTGATACGAATTTCGGGTTGTTACAC
Source organism: Lactuca serriola (assembly GCF_051521515.1). NCBI lineage: Eukaryota > Viridiplantae > Streptophyta > Magnoliopsida > Asterales > Asteraceae > Lactuca > Lactuca serriola. The sequence continues at coordinate 11,296,852 of NC_136414.1, read as the reverse complement.
ATGGAACTGGTCACTTGGTGGTTATAGGTATTGGAGTTGAGAGCTGAGATTCAGAGTCAGGCCTTATCAGTTTTGTGCTGCTTGTGAGGTGAGTTTTCTTAAATGTAATTTTGGGTTGAAGGAACCAAGGCATGTTCATTGGTTTGATAACCTCATATTGTTGATATGCTGAGTATGGAATAGATATGCATGCTAGTTTTGAGATGATAGTCTAGTAGATCTGTAGAACTACCTGTGATAATGTTTGTTTATCTGTATATGATATTATCTGTCATATGTCGACATATTATGTGGTTTGGGTTGAGGTTGTACTGTTCCGTGATGTAGCCAACAAACCCTGGAGCATACTAGTTATGATCCGAGGGTCAGGGAGGGTATGCCAGACTCATACTCAGGCCTCATGAGCATTCCAAATACAAGCTGAGGGTCGGGAAGGGCATGCCAGACTCGTACTGAGGGCTTAGTGGTAGTCAGTCTGAGGACATATCAGGCTAGGGAGCAAGCCATACATAATTTGTCGGCCCAGGGGGCAAGCCAGACTTATGTTGTGGGCTCAGGGGTAATCCAATTTGTTAGATGTTGACTAATTGCATGATGTTATTATATTTGTGCTATTTGTTTGTGTGTTGGTATTTTGGGGGAACTCACTAAGCTTTGGGCTCTTAGTTTTGGATTATGTTTCAGGTACCTCAGAGGATCGTGGGAATGTGAAGGCGTGATCGTGCACCTCCTCATGTTTTGTTTCATGATTTTAGGATTACTCTGATATTGACATGTTTCGGAAAACTATTTGCAAATAAAGATGATTTTTGGGTTTTTATAAAAATTTAAATTTTTCATGAACTTTATTGATGTTACAAGTTGGTATCAGAGCTTTGGTTTGAGTGAATTGGAGGAAATATTGTATGAATCTAGTCTCTAACTAAGGGAAAAGATTTTAAAAGGGTTTTTCAAATGGTTTTCAAAATAATCAAGGAGGATGCGATGTGTATGATCAGTCGGAGCTAGTAAGTAGACCCCAAAATACCATACTATTATTTGATATTGTGATATGTTAGAACATCGTGCTAGCGATAGGCTAGGGATCTTTAGGATTTTGCATGATAGAATTGCCTGATTATATGATGCCTGATAGCCTAGGGTTCTTCTCTAATGGAATTGACATCATTACTATAGTTTCTTAGTGTATGCATCATGGTCTACATAACTAAGATTTTATAGCCTGAGAATATTAGTTCTGGCCTTATTTCCTGTTCTTGTTTGATGAAGGGCTTAGGGTAGGATTAGATATTTGACTGTCTATAGGGTTCAGTGTTATGTATGGCTAGCATACACGAGTGCTGCAAGGTTGGTGGAAGTTTCATGGATGAGTGGTATGGGGTCAGCAGGCCAGTTTTGAGATATATAGCCTTCCTCTAGGGTGTGAGGATTGATCGTATGAGTATGCTATAGAGTATTTTTAGGGTGTTGTGATGATCCTCTGAGACAAATACGGGTAGGTGTGGAAGGTAGTATAGGCCCGTACTACTGAAACCGCAGGACCCGTACGTGTAGCAAGGAAGTTACAACCCCTAGGGCTATGTTGGGAGTTGGTTCCCCATTATGATATGCATGTTATCTAATATCGACCTGGTTTATTTTTCGGTATGGTGACTACGCGTCGAGTTGAGGTAGGATCCGGTTTGGGATCAGGAGCTGGCTGTCAGGGTGAGTCAGTTGCGTTGGCAGAAAGGATGAGGGAGATCCTACAGGAGGAGGTCATTGCTCATTTCCGAGATCATTTTCCAGAGATGTTTACATCTATCAAGACCGCCATGATTGAGTACTTTGATGAGCGCTATGTTGCTTTGTGTGAGGTTGTTGTTGTTGCAGCCACTGCAGCCGTTGCGGTTGTAGGGGTTGGATCTGGTCAGGTTTTACGGTATCGGGACTTTGACAATACGAAGCCCCTGACTTTCGATGGAGTGCAGGACCCGAAGGTTAGGTGTGCTTTGTACCTTCTCAAGACCGGAGCGAAGGATTGGTGGAGGCTTGTTACTAGTTCCTATTCTGCTGAGCATAGAGCTGCTGTGTCTTGGGGGCACTTCTCAGAGTTGTTCTGCTCCCGATATGTTCTATTGGTGAAGCGAGAGAGGTTGGCCTAGGAGTACCTAGATTTGAGGAAGGGTTCTGAGATGGTGACGGAGATCACAAATATGTTCACGGAGAGGGCTATGTTCTGTCCTGAGTTTACTGCATCTAAACAGGATCAGATGACCCGTTACTTGAGCATGCTCAAGACGGAGATCAATAAGTTTGTTTCTACTTAGAGCTATGGTACATTTTTGGAGATGTAGGAGACCACCAGGTGGCGTGAGATTGATACTGATCTGCAGACGAGGGAGCAGAGGCTGACCCCGGCGCAGTCGCAGCCTGCGCCAAAGCGGCCGGCAGGGCCATACGGCGAGGGATTGTCGTCGGCAGGCTCCAACACTCAATTCCATGATTTTTTTATCATTGCGATTAGGCTGGCCATGTGAAGGCCAACTGCCCATCTCTTGCTGCTAGGCCGGCGCAGGCTCCAGCGCCGGCTACTTTGAGGATCAAGGATGGGAGTCAGGGTAGAGTGGAGCCCCCGAGGGCTTGAGATCGCGCTTTCTAGCTTACTGTAGAAGAGGCTAAAGCAGCTCCAGATGTTCTAACTGGTATATTTATATCCCATATTCCATTGATTTTGTTTTGTGTTATGCTTATGTTTGTACCTCTATTAGGTACGTTCCTAGTTAACTCTTTTTCTGCTCTAGTGTTGTTTGAATCGGGTGCGATTCGGTCTTTTGTGTCTCGATCGTTCCATAAGGAGTTTGATATCCCCATTAGGAAGTTAGAGTGTCCGTTGCGAGTCTCTATCGCCAACGAACACGAGGTTTCTGCATCATTGGTATATCAGGGTTGTGTTCTTGAGATTTTCTGGGTGCCTTATCCGATCAATTTGATCTGTATCCCCATGGGGGATGTCTGTGTGACTGTGGGTATGGATTGGTTGAACCGTTCTAGTGCTATGATTGATTGTGAGGGACAGTGCATGGTAGTTCGAACCCCAAGTAGGGGAGAACTGGTTATCTATGGAGAGGGCATGAAGTTTATAGGTTACCGGACCGATCCTGGCGAGGATCTCGAAGGGTCCAATGTACCTAGGGTTAAGTTTCCCACGCTTTCCGAAGCGTACCATACCTTTACAGGGCGAGACTTTCAACAGGACACGGTCTCCAACCTGGAATTCCAGAGGTTTCCGGCGGATATCAGCATAACTCTTTTGGCGATCTCGTGAAGCTTTCAATCGTTCTCGGATTTGGATGATCTTCTTGGTGGTTTCGCGGATGATTTCAGGACCAGTGAGAGCGCTGTCGGGGACTCGACTCTTGGCTAACTGTGTATCCCCCACCTCGGCCCAACACAGAGGGGATCTGCACTTGCTACCGTATAGGGTTTCAAACGGAGCAGCCCTAATGCTGGTGTGGTAACTGTTGTTGTACGAGAATTCGATCAAAGGTAGATGTGTCTCCCACGACTTTCCAAAGTCAATAACACATGCCCTAAGCATGTCCTCTAGGGTTTTGATTGTTCTCTCACTTTGTCCATCGGTCTGAGGATGATACGCTGTGCTCATGTCTAATTTGGTTCCAAGGGATTTCTGGAGAGACTGCCAGAATCTGGAGGTAAACCTGCTATCTCGATCAGAGATAATGGACGCAGGTACACCGTGCAGTCGGACTACCTCTTGGATGTAGATTCGCGCGAGTCTTTCCATCTTGAATGATTCTTTGATCGGGATGAAGTGGGCGGACTTTGTCAGACGATCGACAATTACCCAAATGGTGTCGTACCCACTCGGACACTTGGGTAGTTTGGTCATGAAATCCATGGTAATCATCTACCATTTCCATTCGGGTATCTCGGGCTGATGGAGCAGACCCGAGGGTTTCTGGTGCTCAACTTTAACTTTGGCGCAGGTCAGACACTTGCCCACGAACGTAGCTATCTCAGCTTTCATGTTTGGCCACCAGTATTGTTTCTTGAGATCCAAGTACATCTTGTCAGAGCCCGGATGAACAGAGTATCTGGTTTTGTGTGCTTCCTCCATAACAATCTTCCTGAATCCTCTGGAGTTTGGAATCCAGATCCGATCCATGAAGCAGTAGACTCCGTCACCTCTGATCTCAAGTTTCTTTTCCATTCCTCTTAAGGCTTCGATCGACACATTCTCGGGTTTGAGGGCTTCTAACTGGGCTTCTCGGATTTGCATGGGTAAGTTGGAATAGATAGTCATCGTCTGGTTCTTCACTTTGCGGCCTGAACTTTCCTTTTGGCTAAGGGCATCTGCTACCACATTGGCCTTGCCGGGATGGTAACGGATTTCACACTCATAATCGCTGAGTAGTTCTACCCATCGTCGTTGCCTCATGTTCAAGTCTTTCTGATCAAAGATGTGTTGCAGGCTCTTGTGATCAGTGAAGATCGTGCACTTGGTTCCGTAGAGGTAATGTATCCAAATCTTTAATGCAAAGACTACGACTCCTAACTCCAAGTCGTGCGTGGTATAGTTGACCTCGTGTGCTTTCAACTGTCTAGAAGCATAAGCAATCACCTTTTCTCTTTGCATAAGCACACATCCTAAGCCTTGATTAGACGCATCGCAGAAGACGACGAAGTCCTCTGTCCCTTCGGGTAGGGATAGGACAGGCACGTTGCACAAGGATTTCTTCAACGTCTGGAATGCAGTTTCTTGCTTATCATTCCAAAAAAAGGGTACACCTTTCTGTGTTAGAGTGGTTAAGGGTTTGGCGATTCTGGAAAAGTTCTGGATAAATCTCCGATAATAGCCGGCGAGACCCAAGAATTGCCGGATTTCTGTGGGTGTCTTTGGTACCGACCAATTCTCTATCGCTTTGATCTTGGAAGGATCTAAATGAATACCCTCCTCGCTTACCATGTGACCGAGGAAAGTTACCTTCCGAATCCAGAACTCACACTTGGAAAATTTCGCGTACAACTTCTCGGATCTAAGGGTTTCCAACACCAGCCTCAAGTGTTGTTTGTGGTCTTCTTCGCTTCGGGAATAGACAAGTATGTCATCTATGAACACAATGACGAACTTGTCCAGATAAGGATGACACACCCGGTTTATCAGATCCATGAACACCGCCGGTGCGTTGGTTAGACCGAAGGGCATCACTACGAATTCGTAGTGTCCATACCGAGTCCTGAAAGCTGTTTTGGAAACATCACTCTCATGAACTCGTAGCTGATGGTACCCTGACCAAAGGTCTATCTTGGAGAAGTAACTGGCTCCCTGGAGTTGATCGAAGAGGTCATCTATTTGCGGAAGAGGATATCGGTTTTTGACGGTCAACTTGTTCAGCTCACGATAATCGATACACATCCGAAAGGATCCATCTTCTTCTTGATAAACAATACCGGAGCTCCCCAGGGTGAGGAACTTGGTCTAATGAATCCTTTACTGAGCAACTCATTGAGTTGGCTAGATAACTCCTGCATTTCTGCTGGAGCTAAGCGATACGGAGACTTCGCTACTGGGGTAGCTCCAGGAATTAGGTCAATACGAAACTCGACCTGACGCTCGGGTGGAATTCCTGGAAGCTCTTCGGGAAATACATCAGGAAAGTTACAAACTTCGGGGATGCTCGCGAAGTCTTTAACTTCTTGTTTCTCGTTGATTACATGGGCTAAGAATGCAATGCACTCCTTTCGCAGGAGCTTCTGAGCTTTGATGCGGGAAATGATACGAAGATTGGAACTGAGTTTATCGCCATAAATTACGAGAGTTTGACTCGAAGGAAGGTTGAGACGGATGGCTTTTTCGAAACAAAGGATATCCGCCTGATTGGGACTCAACCAATCTATGCCAATGATGACATCAAAGCTCTTTATGGAAACCGGCATGAGATCGATAGGAAATGAATGGTCGTTCAGAGTAAGGGTACAACCTACGAATACCTCCCTGGCGCTTTCTTTCTCACCGTTAGCCATCTCGACAGTAAACTTTTCAGTTAAAGGTTGGGGATTATGTTTTAGGTTATGTTTGAACGTATGACTAACAAAACTCTTTTCAGCACCCGAATCGAAAAGAATACTAGCATATGAGTTGTCGAGAAGGAACGTACCCGAGACAACAGTGGGATCAACGACTGCTTCCTCCCGTCCTATGGCTAGGACTCTCCTGGTGTTATCGGCTGTAGACTTCTTGGGGCAGTTCCTTTTATAGTGTCCAACTTCACCACAGTTGTAGCAGGCTTGACCAACGCCTGCTCCAGAAGATTGATTGGCCGATTGGGCCGAAGCTTTACAGAATCGGACCGTGTGCCCCTTTTTACCACAATTGGTACATGATAGTTCTCGGCAGTAGCCGGGGTTGTGATGGTATTTGCACTTGTCACACAGTGGGAGATTACCAGCATACCTGCTGGTAGGAGTTGGAGCTGTGGATCCCACAACAGAAGCAACAACAACGGGGGTAGTAGCAGCATGGACTGCTACCGTTTGCTGTCTCTTGGAGGATCCTTGGGAAGATTGACCCTTCTTCTTCTTCCAGAACTTTCTCTTCTCTCCAATCCTATTAGTAGGCTCAGAAGCGGTGGTGGTTTCCTCGATGTCATCACTGTGATCAATTAAAGTTTGGGCTAAAGTCTTGGCACTATCATAGGTATCCGGACGAGCAGCTAAGACATGACCCTTTGTCGGTTGGGTTAACCCCCAAATGAACCTTTCGATCTTTTTACTTTCAGGAGTGACTAATCCAGGGCAGAGAAGTGCGAGATCATCGAATCGGGAAGTGTATGCAACAATGCCGGAACCTTTCATCTTCATGTTCCAGAGCTCGTGCTCTAGCTTCTGCATTTCACCACGGGGACAGTATTCGGCTATCAGGAGTTCTTTCATGGCTTCCCAGCCCATGGCGTTGGCTACGGGTAGGGTCAGAGATTTGACTCGGCCATTCCACCAAGTCAAGGCTTTATCAATGAAGGTACAAGCTGCGAACTTGACCTTATCAGATTCCGCACAGGCATAGATTTCAAAGATGGATTCGATTTTCTCGAACCATCGGGATAAGGAAATGACACCTCCAGTGCCATCGAAGGATGTTGGTTTTCCATTCATGAAATCCTTATAGGAAGCCTCCTTTCGGTGTCCCTGATTGCTTTCTTGATCCTGAGTTTGAGTACCACCTCCTGAACCACCGGAACCACCGGTGTTTAATTGAGACATAGCAGCTACCACCGCGGCGGTAACAACTGCCTGAAATACCACGGGGTCAATTTCAGGAGGAGGTGGTGGTGGAGGGTTGTTGGAGTTGGGTCTTCTTTTGGGAGGCATCTTGATCTAATAAGATCAAGAAAGAGAAAGAGGATGGTAAGTCCTTTGAATCGAATCGAGAGATATGACAGATATATATATATATATATATATATATATATATATATATATTCCGAATAAGCGATAAGGCAGGAAAAAGTTATCAAAGCAGGTAAACTATCGCTAAAGGAATGATCAAGGATCAATGCATGCACGAGGATTTCTATAAAGAATTGGCTCGAGAAATACTCCCATAGTATTTCATGATTCGCTAAGACACTGGCTCGATGTTTGTGGTATTAGGGTAAGTTTTAGGCATGCCGCATACCACAGTCACTCCCAAGCACATGTTGGCCGTGTCTCGAATGAATATAGTTGGCCAGGCTATATTGATCCTAGACACAACTACATAACTGCCTAGGTTTAACCACAGTACACAACACCCATTTACTTATGTTTTGTTCTACTTTATTTACGGATCTCGACGGTTCGGTATACTTATATACTTTTGAAAATACTTATAGTTTGAAGATACTTTTAATTCAGAGCACTTAGGCCCTTTAGTGTTTATAGTTTTATACCTTGTAAGGTTTGGTATACTTTATTCACTATAAACAAGGGCTCTGATACCAATCTGTCACACCCCGAAAACCGAAGGCGGAAACATTTCCGGGGTTGACTCCACATTGAGTATCAAATCCAATGCACATAGTAAGTAAAGTAAAACAACCATTACATTACATTAAGAAAAGTTTTACAATTGTTTCAAAAGTACAGTTATACAGTTGTGATACATAGTATATGATAACAAAACGAGCGGGTCTTTGGAGTACTCCATCCTGAACAAAACGATCTTCAGGTACCTGTTCTAACGCTGACCTGAGAACACAAGCGGATTGAAAATCAGCATAACGCTGGTGAGTTCATAAGCGGTTTTTGTTTTGTGAAAATGTTCAAGTTTCCTTTCTGTTTCTGAAAATGTTACAAACACCAAGAAAATCCCATATTTTCTTAAAAGGTTGGTTATTGTTTCTCAACATGTAAAGTAAAGTTGTATACTAAAATCAAGTTTACTCTTGTGAAAATGTACAGTTATGTTATCTGGTTTGTTATACTGTTCTGGTTACGTACCAGTGTATCCCCAGGAAAGTCCCATACTCTCCTGATTTTGTGTTACCAATTGTGAAAGATGTAAAGTTATCCGGTTTGTTACACTTTTCTAGTTATGTAAACGTTCGCCAGGAAAGCCCCATGCTTTCCTGAATATTGGTTATCAACGTAAAAGATGTATTCTGTAAAACGTGGTTATGTTCAATGTTTCCCCAGGAAAGTCCCATACTTTCCTGAATGTTGGTTACCAATGTGAAAGATGCATACTGAAACCTGGTTATCTTGTGAAATGTGTTAAGTTATTCATTATTACTATTAAGTAAATCACTGTTATCCTAATTGCGAGTTCCATAACCATAAAATAGACTAGATATGGCAATAAGTAGTCCACATCACCTTATGACTTTCGTCACCCTTGAACCATTTCGGTTCGGCTGTAGCTAGCAGCCAGGTGTGGGGTAGTCAGCCCTGTATAGATCTATACACTCAAGTCACGCTCTCTAATCCCAAAGATTCTTGTTATGGGTGCAGTCCTTCACTCGCATATCTCTGTGGAGTGTTCGCCGAGGACGTGTCTCCAATCATACAAGACTAACAAATTTACTAGTAATAATATGATAATCCTCCACTCGCGTATCTCTGTGGAGTGTTACCGAGGACAAACAGTGTACAAGTTTTATGTTTCAAATGTTCTAATGTCATGATTTTAACTGATAAAATGTGGAAACCATTTGTGAAACATATAAAACACAACAGTTTATAAACCATTTCACAAATATATGTTTACGTGATCTGCATGTTCAAACGGTTATCAGTTGGTTTCGGACACTACATGTTGGTTCGGGGCTTGATTACTTGCGATGTCCCTATGTAAAATGAAATAATGTCCATATATATCTAATTAGATTTACAATCACTAATTAGATGGAACATTACACTCCAACGAGGTAAAACACCTCAAAACGAGTGTTTGGAGCGACCCGGGTGACATCTACGGACGTATAATGGTACGAGGGACTTGGGATTTGAGTTTACTCCCCAAGATAAACATTTTAGGGAGTTTACTGCCATAAAACCCATACATACATGAGTTCACGGGCGTGAACTCATGTTTGGGTGGTTTTGGGTGCTAAATGGCTTGATTGGACATGGGGATTGTTGGAATGAATTTCTCAAATACCTTGGAATGATTAGAATGGACATATACCATATTTAAGGGAGTTCACGGATGTAAACTTGGAGTTTATGGCCGTAAACTCTCCCATGCTCAAATATGTTTATTTTATGGCACAAGGAACAATCACATGTGATTCTAGATAATTTTCCAAGGCTTGGTATCACTTCAAGGCATCAAATGACATCAATTTAGGAGTTTACGGCCCATGAGTATATGCTATGGCCGTAAACTCTTATATGTCATGTTTTGTTATGTTTAAGACCCCCAAACCATTTTTAGATGGTTCTTGGATTTACCACAAGGCTATTGGTTAAGTTTCAAGGCATTCTAACATGTCTAAAGGTTTTTACTCCCCATGTTTGAGGGGTTTACGACCCAAGAACATACCTTGGCCGTAAAATCATGTTAATTCCTCAAAAACTAAGTTGAAGGTTTTCCAAGTCTAGGTTTGTAAGCCTCAAGGTCGTATCTAAGTCCCAACAATGATTTGGAAGGGTTTAATGGCTCAAAAACCCCATTTTTATGTGTTTACGGCCCAAGCATATGCCTTGGCCGTAAACACTTGTTCCAGGTCCTAAATCATAGTTTAAACATGGATTTGAAGGCTAAAGAGGTTGAATAACAAGTTAGGAATGTTACCTCTTTGATTTGGAGCCTTAAACCTTTGATTTTGGACCTTGATTTATGGATGAGGAGAAAGGTTAGAGAGAGAGAGGAGAGAGAGCCAAAAGCTTCAAATGGAAGCTTTGAACACTTTAAATAGTGTTCGGGAATTGGACACGGCGGAATTCTACCCGATACCGGCGTTAGACGGGGCTTTTGGTCGCACCCGACCAAGTTGCCGTAACCCGATATGGTCGATTCTAGAAATGTTCCGATCACTAGAATGGGGTGTTAGGATGATTTCTAAATGCATTAGGACACCCATTAAGTCATTTTAGATAAATACAAATTAATGACTTAATTAAATGATTAAATCGGAAACGAATTTGGAAATGACGATTGGTTGGTCGAATTGGATTACGAAAAGAGTTACAAAAGGTGATACGGAATTTCGGGTTGTTACACGGGTTTTCCTGCTTTTCTGCATATTGTAGGAACTTTACGATTTGTCCTTATAAGTCAGCGAGTTGGCTTGAACTTTCCCCGTTTCTCTGAGTACTTAAGGAACTCGACGAGTTGGTATGTGCAATCGACGAGTTGGATTGTTATCCCGATTATCTTAGGATACTATTATGTTGTTATGATCTGTTAGATTGGTATCCTGGTATATAGGATGATGTTATTCTTATTGATCTGTATGATCTATGCTTGCATGTTGATTGATTATGTGTTTATGAGTTATGTATATGTCGACATGTGTGTATGTGTGGTTGGGTTGAGGCGATCCTGTTTTGTGTTGAAGGCCAATAGACCCAGGGCGGCCCGGATAGACTGAAGGCCTACGAGGTGGTCCAGTCAGGTCGAAGGCCCGACGAGCGGTTTGGTTAGGTTGTAGGCTTTGTGAGGCGGTCCAGTCATGTCGAAGGCTCGGGAGCTGTCCAGATAGGCTGAAGGCCCTGCAAGGCAGTCCAGCTAGACTGAAGGCTCATTCATGTGTGCAGTTGTCTGTTATGTTATGTGGTGGTATTTTGGGGAAGACTCACTAAGCTATGGGCTTACAGTTTTCGGTCATGTTTCAAGTACTTCAGATGATCGCGGAAAAGCGAAGGCTTTACCGTACACCTCCTCGTATTTTATGTTATGCTTTTTGGGAAAAACTCTGATGTGAAACCTATTTGGAAAATAAAATGTAATAAATGATGGTTTTTAGATTTATGTAAAAGTTTTTAAATCTTCAAAATTTTATGGATGTTATAGTGACCTTAGCAATATTTTGACTCATCACTTTGCTTCGTCAAACACAAATAAATAGGAACTTTTGAACCAACTGCGGACCTCAATGTACCATCTGAGATGCTTAATAAATTCCTTTTGCACATGTTCAAAAGAATCACTCTTGGCCGTATTGGAGATGAAATTTTGGAGAATCTTGGTAGGAACAAGAAGTTTTTTCTAGCAATCAGAAAAAATCCTTTTGATTGGTCTTCTTCTTGAGGTAGATGTCACCAAGTTCTGGTTCTTCGATGGATCCTTCAGCTAAAATATGAGCTTCAAGAAGTTTGGTAGTGATTTTGGCTAAAAAAAATTCAATTCCAAAGAGATGATAAATCTCTACATTTGATCGACATAATTCAACGATGTAGTCCTTCAAGAAGTAGACAGCTGAGTTGTAGGCTTCGATGCTTGAATCATTTCATTGATGATCTCGGAAGTGAGCAACAATGACAAGAATTTCATTTGGATTTATCAAAGGAAATTCCGCATCAGTGATTGTGATGGTAGATTCTTTGTTCCAAGAAATACAATATCTATACAAGAGACAATCTAGATTAAAATTGCTTTGGACTTTTCTACCATGACCAACTATCTTGGTGATTCTTTTTTGAGACCACACTTCTTTTTGGGTCCGTGCGTTGGTAGAATAAAAGGTAATCAATCTCTCACACTCAATTTGGATGATAGTTTGAGGATCATCATTTGGATGCATCAGTGTGAATTTGATGTAAACGCGTCTATGTAAAGAGATTAGCCAGTCTAGTTTATCAACATCTTGTGTTGGAAGATCAAAATACATGAAGGGAATGAAATATATATCATGAATGATTCCTTCTCAGAAGAAAGGAGAAATGCCCATCCTTGTATTTAGATTGTCTTTAAGATCTTGAATCTGGATGCTTTCTTCCAATGCTTGGTCAATTTGTTCCATGGGACCAGCCCTCAGACTTTCTAAACAAATTCATTGGGTTGTCTGAACTTGTATCTATCTTTTTGCCTTTGTCTTTGAATTTTCCACCCTTGTTAGAAATGGAAGAGATAATTTGACGACCAGCTTCCATGGTGAATAGTTCAGACGGAGGAGGAATCAGAGGCTCTTAAGGCATTTCATCAATTTTCCGGGTGGGAGAACCTTCATCGATTTGAGCGATCCTCAGATCAGGAATTAGAGGAAGCATGGACTAAGTGACTCAGAAAGCATCAGTTGCTAGCTTGGTTTTGAGCTTCCATATGTCTTGATTCCATTTGAACACTTCCGCTAAAGATGATGGCCAAGAAACTAAGGACCATTTCATCTTCTCAGCTACCGAAATGACTTTGACATGTTGTTCCCTAATGGCTTGAAGTCCTAAACTCACATTTTCATCCAAATCTTCATCATCTTTAACCTCTTCAGTTTGTATGAATTCCATTTCCACAACTTCTTCGTCACTAGATTCATCTCGGAGCACATAGTCCGAGATGGTTTTCCATTGTATCGTTCTTTTTTCTCCCCTTCTTGCATGGGATGGCCCTACCTCCGACGCATGTGCTGACTCAGACTTGATTTTTCTCCAACCTTAAAAAATGTGTTGAAATATTGTATGGAGCTGCTTGGTGAGTGTGTCATATGCCTCGGCTGTAGGAGCTTGAGATTTGTGGTGGGCAAAGGTTTCATCAAGAATAACAAGCATCTTATCGAATTTGTGGTTCAGAACATCCACACTATTCCAGGTTGAATGAATGAGCTTGATGATCACCTCATGCATGACCATGTTCATGGAATCTTATTGACGGATCTCTTTCTCAAGTCATCGAATTTGCTTCTAATGACGAACATGAGTCCACTTGATGAGTTCATTGGTAGCATTAATCATCTCATCATGGATTTTAAGGATGATGGTGGCGGTGGAGATGTGATGTTCGAGATTTTCATTGTAATTTTTCTCAACTTCTTCAATAGTGTGCTTGAGACGAAGTGAAATGAGCTGGTCTAGCTGATTGGCTCGATAAAGTTTCGAGGGACCAGCATCTTGGATCTTGGAAGACTTGAGGATGAGCTCGAGATTGGAGTCAAGATTTGTAGCTTTTTGATCAAGTTTCGTATCAAGGTCAGCTACTTTAAGATCAAGTTTATCGACTTTGGAGTTGGATAACATAATGTTATCTCGGATATCCAACGGGGCAAAAGAATCCGCAACATTTTCATCGGATGATCCGGTGTCCGAGGTGGAACTTTCGGATTTTCTATCATCTTCATTGTCATCATCATTTGGTTCTGAAGGCTTGGAATCATCAACTGGAGTGTCTTGAGCTTGTTTACCTTGATCACCTTTCAAGGTTCTTCAGGAGGAGGAGAGGAGTGCTTGTTTCCTTCAAGATTTTCTTCTTCTTCAAATTCCTTGGAGGAGGAGGAGGAGAGACCGAAATCATAACGTGGTTTCGAGGAAGAGGGGTTCTGCAAAAGATTGAAAGCAGTGGGGATCAGAAGAACACCAACTAAAGTGTTATCATCTTCAAACACGATCTGATCGGAAAGATGATCTTCAAAATCTGGTTTAGGAAACTCTACACTTGTAAATGTTGGTGGATCATCTTCAATCTTGTCAGGAATTGGAGCGTTGATACTCGGATTCTTTTACACAGAGTTGATGAATGGTTGAAGCTCCTGATCTGTTTCTTTATTTGATGGGAAGATGAAAGCAAGACAACTTCAGAAAGCTCGTTGACGCATATAAATGAGTGTATATTCAACTTGTTCTCTGGTAAGCTTTGGATGTCTTGAGTGAGCCCTGTCAAATACATGAGTTCTACGATTCAGAATTCTATAAGCTTTAGAATTGGCTGAGATTCCTAGAAAGATGGCTTCATTGGATTTTGGTTGAAACTTGGTGAGTTGATCACGGTTGTTTTTGATAGAACATCTACATCCAAAAACGTGTAAGAACGAGATACTCATCTTTCGATCATTCATTGCTTCATAAGAGGTCATGTTGAGATGACAATTGATGATGCTCCGATTTCGAGTGAAGCAGGCAGTGGAGATGGCTTCAGCGCAAAGATAGATAGGAAGGTTTGCAAAGTTCAGCATCGATCGAGTGACTTCAAAAAGAGTTCGATTTCTTCTTTTAACTACACCGTTTTGCTGAGGAGTGTAGGGAGCAGCGAATTTGTGATCGATGACTTTGTCGATGAGAAACTTCTTAATGGTGACATTTGTAAACCCGGATCCATTGTCACTTCAGATTCTTCGAACAGGAAGTTTGACAAGAATGTCAATTCCTTTGATAAATTTATGATTTCAGAGGATGTTTCAGACTTTAGCCTAAGGAAGAAAACTCAAGTGAACCTTGTGTGGCCATCAACAATCAAGAATATAATTTTTGTGATGCTGACTGTCTACTGTAGAAGGTCCACAGAGATCGATATCAAGAAGTTCCAGTGGTTCCAAAATGGACTTTTCAATGATCACAAGATGATGTTTCTTTGATTGCTTCCCATATTCACATGCATCACAAGGATGATCGTTATCAAATTTGAGGAGTGGCAGACCTCGAATCATTTCACCAGAAACTAGATCATTCATGTATTGGAAGTTGAGATGAGTGAGCCTCCGATGCCATACCCAACTAATGTCATGGACGACCTTTGAAAGAAGACAAAGTTGAGGCTTTCCGATGATCATGTTGATGTCTAAAGGATACATATTTTTGATGCAATCTGAATTGATAAGACATTCTTTATGGTCTTCTGTCATAACATAGTTATGCTTCTTGCAAAATTCAACTATCCGGTTAGCATTAATTACTTGAGCCACACTGATATGATTATGATTGAGATCAGGTACATACATCACATTAGAGATAGATAAATTTCAATTGGTAAAAACTCCATAGCCTCGAATTTGAGAATTTGAATTGTTGCTATAAGTAACATAACTAGAATTAGGAGCGAGCTTCAGATCGCACATAAAATCTTTTTGCCCATTCATGTGCATAGAACAAACACTATCAATATACCATATTGTATCTTGTTCTGAAGCACAAAATTCCTGCAAAATCTGTGAGTTTTGGTGTTTTTAGACTTCGAGTTAGATTTATGGGCTTTGGACTTGGTTTGTGATATGTGAGCAGCTGGTATCTCGGAAGGCTTTTTCCGAGAATCATTTGGAAAAATGCAGAATATCATGGTCTTTTCATTTATCCAAAATTCATATTCAACCATTGGTTGTTTGGACATTCCTCTCCTCAGAAGGACAGTTTTTCGCGATGTTGTTGGAAGAACCGATTGCACAGGTGTTTCAGTTGTGTTTTTAGACTTTTTCACTTTCCATTCAAAATATTGTTTCAAACCATTAGAATGTTTTCGAGAAATAGTGTTCTGAGCATATTTTCCTTTGTTTGTTGTGTTCGAAGCAACATCAAGTTTTGGAAGTTGTTTATGTTTAAAAATCGTGCCATCTGAGGTAGCAGTAAACACAGAAGAAGAAACTGTCCGAGGAGAGCTGGTTTTCTTAGATGAGGTCTCAAAAATTACATTTTTAGCACTACAACTGACAGAAGTGTTCCAAACAACCGAGCTAACAGGAGTTGATGGTCTCTTGAGAATACTTACAAGAATGAAAGTATTGTGATTCCTCATGGCTAGACTAACTGTTTGAGACACTATTTGTTTCAGATTTCTCTAGAAACCTAGAACATTCCCTAGACCTAGTTTCATTTTCAAGAGCTTTTCTAGCTTCATTCTTTGGATGAACAATGTCTTTCTTGTTCAACCAGGGTTTCTTCCGAGAGTCAAATGATGCCTTGGAAGTTTGTCCAATCGATGGATTGGCACTAAAGTTAATTTTGAGACCACATTGGAATTGGAGACACATGAGTCAAACGAAATGTCATCATCACTCTTAAGCTCTACATCACTATCAAGCGACGCCCAAAATGAATTGGATTGATCCGAGTCATGTCTGTTTGTCTCAGGAATGATTTTATCAATAACACAACTGTTCGGAGGACCTGAGTTCGAAAAATGAACTTCGGTATAGCCTATATCTGATAAGGATTCCGAAGACTGATTCATGTCAAGGGATATCAGAGGTGGAAGAAGCGTGGAAGTAGGACATTTAACAGTGATAAGTTTGAACTCATGAATTAGAGATTGGTATTTGTCTGAAGTCTCATGAAGGGACGATAATGGTGAGACAGGGGTATCAAAATAAGTATGGTTTGGAATGTCTCCCATAAACATTAGGTTATGAAGTTCCTTCAAGGGACAAGCAATGGGTTTTGGAAACTCTCTTCCGAGACCAGGTGCTTTGGACCAAGGGTGACAAAAATTATGTGTCATCTTTTCTTTATTGTAAAGAACATCAATAGAGTTATGCAACACATCAATTTTGGCATTAAGACATTGATTATCAGTAACTAAGATGTTTCTTTCACTAAAAGTAATTTCACCTTTGTCTTTCAAGATAATACATTCATCCTTTGCCATTACAAGTTCTTTCTCTCTCTCTCTCTCTAATGACTCGATCTTAAGCTTTCGGTCTTCAAAATGTAATCTAAGACAAGTCAACTCACTATCAACTAAATTCTATGGGAGACTCATAGGCTCTATGAACAACTGTCATAACTGATTGAATTTGAATTATATAAGGCTTACAAACATTCAAATCAAAGTTATTATCAGTGATCATGGATTTTACATGCTGTATGATGCTTCGGCTAGGTGGATCTTTTGTTTCCATGTAGTAGTAGTTTGGCTCAGCATTGTCATCATCATCTTTAGAACCAGAAGACCAATAGCATTCATCACATTCAATTGATTGTCAAGCCATTAGACACAGATTCCTTGCAGATTTTTCTTCACCCACATCTCCGGATGACCAATACCCTTCAACATTCCTTGAAACCATGGTAACAAAATCCTTTTCACTTTCAACGAGTTCTTGTGCTCTACGAGCATAGTAGGCAGAATCTTTCACTTTTGTTTTTTGAGGAATATCAGCTAAACAGTCCTTTGCAAAGTGGTTTCTGAGATCACATTTATGACATAAACTTGGGTTTGACTGATTTCGGAACTTCCTGAGGTTTCGAGGGATGATTTGGAATGTTGGGTTGATATGTAGGTGGATTTTCATTAGGTTTGGGGTAAGGTCGAGGATTGTTGTGGTGAGGAGCTTGAAATTGATTTTGGGGTGGTTTTTGACTGGGATTCCAAGGACATTTGTACTACATAGATATAAGTGAAGACTCTTGTTGGAGACGAAGTTCGAAATCACTAGCTTCTGGATTAAGTTTATGTTGTACGGACAGTTCGGAATTGGAGGAATAGGTGCAACAGGTTGAGTGGGTTGAATAGGTTGAACAGGTAGCATAGGTGGGATAATTCTGAAAGAATCCGAAACCGATGGGTTTGGAATCAGTGGATTGATAGAGCTTACTAAAGCGAGAGGGCCTCCTGATAGTTCTCTCATCGTTTGAGCAATGTTGGATTAATGACCTTGTAGTTCGTCAAACAACCGATAGAGCTTCAGTTTCTTCATAGAATCATTACTCTGAAGATAGGAGTTAAAATTTCCCCATCTTTTTCCATGGTTGTTAATGAACTTGAGATTGTACTCGAGTATAGTTCGTGTCACACAATGTGACGTCATGTTGTTCACAATGATCCTATACCGATTTGACGTAGAGGCTACAGATTCACCAGGAGTTGTAGTGAAGGAGGAAACCCAACTCTCTTTGGCAGATTTGCATAATTTTATGTGCTCAAAGAGAGAAGGAGGAAACCCAAATGTGACATCCCCATTTTCACGGCCAGAAAAGACCGATTTTATTTATGCTTTATAAAAATCAGAGTATCTCTTTTAATAAAAATGTTGCGGAATTTGTTCCTAGAAAAACATGATAAATACGTTATCAAAGCATTTCCGAAGAAATGTATTATATTCATTTTAAAACATTGGGATGTCATCATCAATACATAAACATAAGCATAAACAGAACTTACATTCATTATCACTAGTGATTTATATCTCCTTAATCTCTCAGTGTAATGAAACTTCATATCGACACCTGTGATACAAATGAACTGAGTGGATCAGGTTGGGAAACCTGGTGAGTACATAGGGTTTTCAACCCACATTAATACAATTATTATGTTTCATCATCAAACAATTATCCCAATTACCCATCCCCAATATCTTCTTTATTCTTAAGGGTCTACCCTAAGAATTATTTATCCTATATTCCTTCAAACCGAAGTCCATTACTTCCAGGGTTTATACGGCGCGCACTAAGTCCATAGCTGCCAATGCTCGTTCGTAAAGCACTAATTCCATAGCTGCTAAAGTTCATTCATCGGGTACTAAATCCATAGCTACCAATGTTTATCTAATAGGTACTAAGTCCATAGCTACCAACGTTTTTCTAACAAGTACTAAGTCCATAACTACCAACGTTTATCCAATAGGCACTAATTCCATAGTTGACGATGTTATTTATTAGGCACTAAGTCTAAAGCTGCCAATGTTCACTCATATCATCTTCCATTTCTCATCATTCATCTACCCATGTTTTACCCAATATATTTGTAAATATAAAATACATATACAGTGTAAATCATTTAAAAGTTGTATAAAACCGTTCATCCGGCATAGATAGAAAGTATACAGATAATATGCACACATAGCACGTAGTTTATATAAAATACTTCATATCTATGTGTAAGATTAAAGTAACTATGCAATCACTTGTTAAAGTGGTGATTTTGAACTCAGACAGCGCTTCGCTTCTATTAATTTATTTTCTTTCGATGAAATCTAGTATCATTACCACTAGAGTTTAGTCTAATATTCACTGAGACTAATTAATAGTCTAGCTATTATTAGTATTATATAAGTGTTAAACAATACTCTTCACCCACTATATACAGACAGCGGCCAGACATAAAACACCAGATGGCAGGACCATTTTGGCATATAGCACTTCTAAAATCCAACAACCCTATGCGGCCCTTTAAACCAGATGTACCGCGAGTGGTTAAATAGATATTATAACGACACTTATATAACTCATAATAATAGTCCAAATATTTATTATAAGTTCCTAATAACAATAGTATATTTAAATAAAAACTATATTTAAAATAGGGTAGGCGTATCTTACCTACGAGGGGGTTTGTCTAGAAGTCGGGCTCTGCAGGGGCAAAACTTATAAGCCGAAAGCTTTTCGTCTCGGAGTCGTCGAGCACTCCGGGGTTTTCTTCTAGCGCTAGGGGAGTTTTGGGAGGTTTAGAGAGAGGGAGTGGAGAGAGAAGGGTGGAGGTGTGAAGAAATGAGGGTGGAAGGGGTTGTATTTATAGGGTGAAATATGGCTGAAATTGGTGCCACATGTCACCATCTAGTGGAAAGCCTTGGGGAGAAAACAATGGCCAAGATTTGCAACGTCACCCTTTTGCAACAGCACCCTGCCGACTTCTAAAGCCCGTAACTTTCACATACAAGCTCCATTTTTGACGTTCTTTATATCAACGCGTAGGTAAAAACAAGATCTATAACTTTCCTTTTGACTCCGTTGGCTAATTCTCGACCTATCTTAAATTTAATAGTAGGAGGCGATTATATTGTTAAATGACCACGTAAAATTCATAACTTCTACATATGGGCTCCATTTTCGTCTGTCTTTTTATCGTTGCGCTACTAATAATGAGGTCTTCAACTCTCATTTAGGTTGCGTTGGCCAAAAAACGCTCGATCTAAAATTCGAATTCCGGGTTGTGCACTGCTACACCAAATCTTAGAAAAATCACAACTTCCTCATACGAAATCAGATTTGGGCGTTCTTTTCTTGCACGCTCTCGGTTTAACGTATATTAAAACTTTTTCTTAGATCACTAAGGATAAAAAGCACTCTATCGTAAATTCACTATTTACGTCGCATAGTGGCGTGCCGGTTCTGTCGCAAAACTTCGACGGGCCATAACTTCTTCGTTATAACTCGAATTCCAGTGTTATTTATTGATGGGTTTTAGCCATAAGAACATTCCTATGTGCACATACAAACCCTAATGCTTGGATCTAGGTTTCTCTAATTGAACATGCAATGTATCCAAGACTTTGATTGATAGATCTAATGAAAACATTTAAATTATAACACATGAAATCAGATCTGATGGATTACCTTGAATTGCTTGCTTGAATCTTATTGTCCTTGGAGCTTAGAGTCACAATTGTCACTCCTCTAATGGCTTACAAACACCAACTAGCAAGAGGATGATAATAGAGAGAGAGAGAGAGGAGGGTGAGAAATCGGCCAGGGTTACTCCAATACCAAGGGTGTCGATTTCCTCAACCCTATGGGTCTATTTATACTAGTGAGCTTCCTAGGGTTTCACCCTTAAAACCCTAATTGGATAACTTGGATGATTTCTAGGCTCTTCCAAACCCTAAAATCGTCCACCCTCTTATTCATAAGGAATCACAGCCTAAAATACAACTATCATACAAATGACAATTTATGCCCCTTTATTTAATTAATCTCTTTAAGTCACCAAATTAATTCCTAATTAATTTATTACTTATATTAATCAAATAACAATATTATTATTCCTTATATTATTCTCATAATATATTAATAATATTTCTTCTCTCATTATAAATCATCCTGTCAAGTTGCTATGGTGAAGGCAACCCAAAAGGACCATGCACAACCGGGTCAAATACTTGCCAAATATAGTTACAGCCTTAGACTCTATTCCAACAGTCTCCCACTTGGATAAATCTAGTAACTATATATACAAGCACAGTCCGATTCGCAATCGGAGCTCTCAAAGACGCTATCAAACTCTGATCCTATCAGTCCTGTCCTTTAGATAAGGGATCGTATAGTCCTCTGTTCAGACATCACGCAAACATAATCATTGTCCAACGTTTAGTTTCTCGATCTCAGATTTATTCGACATAGAACTTAATCGAACACATCAATTTAGTTCTGACCGGGCCCGGCACATAAGTCAAATCAAATCATCAAGTGGCCGGGATATCGCTTTTACCATCTTAGGGTAAAAGTAATAGATAAACTTCGACTTATATGCATTTACTTATGCACTAACCAATTATATACAACAATGCGTTTTATAACATCAATTTACTGATGCGGTACAAGTCCAAGGTCACCAATGAAGTTCTTCAACCATACTGCCTCCTTCGACGCTTCGCTCGTTGCAATGTACTCTGATTCGCACATTGAATCAGCTACGGTTTCATGCTTGGAACTTTTCCAAGTTACTGCTCCTCCATTAAGAGTAAAGACCCAGCCCAACTGCAAACGGTAGTTGTCCCTATCTGTCTGAAAGCTGGCGTCACTATACCCTCGCACCTTTAAGTCATCACTCCCCCCGAGGACTAAAAACCATTCCTTCGTCCTTCGAAGGTACTTAAGTATATTCTTGACCGCAATCCAATGGGCTCTGCCAGGGTTCCCTAGATATCTATTGACCATGCTCAAAGCAAAGGCTACATCAGGGCGAGTACAAGTCATAGCATACATGATTGAGCCAACTACGAAAGCGTATGGTACTTGGCTTATTTATGCTATCTCGGCTTCGGTACTCGGACTTTGAGTCTTACTCAACTTGGCATTACTTTGTCTCGGTAATTCTCCATTCTTCGAATTTTCCATACTAAAACATTTTAGTACTTTATCTAAGTAAGTGTTCTGACTAAGTCCTATTAGTCTCTTACTTTGTTCTCTCACTATCCTTATTCCCAAGATATAGGAAGCCTCTCCGAGGTCCTTCATAGCGAAACACTTCCCGAGCCAGGACTTAACCTCCTGCAGTGTCGGGACGTCGTTTCCTATGAGTAGTATGTCATCGACATACAAAACGAGGTAGCTAACTATACTCCCACTGGCTTTGAAATATACACATGATTCATCTTCACTTCGTACAAATCCAAACTCTTTGACTTTCTCATCGAAGCAAAGATTCCATCTGCGAGACGCTTGCTTAAGTCCATAACTGGACTTCTCAAGCTTGCACACTCTATTGGGATGCTTTGTATCGACAAAACCCTCTGGCTGAGCCATGTAAACATCCTAAACCAACTTCCCATTAAGGAAAGTGTTCTTGACATCAATTTTCCATATCTCATAATCATGAAATGCAGCAATGGCTAGCATCACCCTAATAGACTTTATTTTCGCAACTGGTGAGAAGGTCTCATCATAGTCAACTCTGGGACTTTGAGTAAAGCCCTTCACAACCAATCGCGCCTTATATGTGTGTACATTTCCATCCACATCGGTCTTCTTCTTGAAGATCCATTTGCACCCAACGGTCTTACGTCCGGGCACGTTATCAACCAAATTCCAAACTTGGTTGTCATAAATGGATTGAATCTCGCTGTCCATTGCCTCTTTCCATTTTGCAGACTCTGGGCCTGCCATGGCTTCCTTATATCTATCAGGTTCATCTAAATTTATTAGTGTACCATCACTAATATACGTGTCCCCTTCGGTAGTAATATGAAAACCATAAAACTGGGGTTGAACTCTAACTCTTTCGGAACGTTTAAGAGGTAAGGACTTGTCAATTGGTTCAACCGTAGTTTCCTCCTCGGGTTGAGCGCCAGCGGTGGAGGTTCCTTCATCACTCGATTCTTGAATCTCTTCAAGCTCGATCTGCCTCCCACTGTCTCCTTGGCTTATGAGTTCTCGCTCTCGGAAAACCCCTCTTCTCGCAACAAAGACAACATTGTCATTCGGTCTATATAAGAGATATCCAAAGGATTTCTGCGGGTAGCCGATGAAAATACATCGCTCACTACGAGGTTCGAGCTTGTCGTGAGTATCTGGTCTTACGAAAGCCTCGCAACCCCAAACCTTGATATGTGCCAACGAGGGAGCTTTCCCTGTCCATATCTCGTGAGGTGTTTTGGAAACCTTCTTTGTAGGGACTCGGTTAAGGATATGGGCGGCAGTCTCTAAGGCATACCCCCAGAATGAGATAGGTAGTGAAGCACGACTCATCATAGAACGAACCATGTCCAACAAGGTTTGATTACGCCTTTCTGCCACACCATTCAACTGCGGTGTCCTAGGTGGCGTCAATTGCGAAACGATTCCGCATTCTTTGAGATAGTCGTGGAATTCAAGACTTAGGTACTCTCCTCCTCGATCGGATCGAAGCATCTTGATTTTCCTGCCCAATTGATTCTCCACTTCATGTTTGAATTCTTTGAACTTTTCAAACGTTTCTGACTTTTGCTTGATTAAGTAAACATACCCATATCTACTATAATCATCGGTGAAAGTCACATAGAAGCGGTTTTCATCCTTTGTGGCGGATCTAAAGGGTCCACATACATCGGTATGTATGAGATCCAACAAACCCTCACCCCTTTCACAAGTACCAGTGAAGGGTGACTTGGTCGTCTTTCCAAGCAAACAAGACTCACACGTGTCATCTTCCCTAAGGTCGAATGACTTCAACACTCCATCCTTTTGGAGTTGGGCTATGCGCTTCTTGTTGACATGTCCAAGACGACAATGCCACAAACATGCTTTATCCATACTATTGGAAGAATCCATGCATAAAACATCATTTCCTAGGTTATCTACAATCATAACAGTTTCATAAATTCCATTACAAGGCATTGCTTCAAAATATAAAACACCATTTACATAAACATAAATCGAACCATTCTCATTATTAAAAGAAAATCTAAATCCTTGTCTAAACAAACCATGAAATGAAATGATGTTTCTTGCCATATCCGGCGAGTAGCAACAATTATTCAAATCTAAACTTAATCCATTACTAAGCACTAAAGAATACACTCCAATCTTGGTGACAGGCGACGATCTTCTATTCCCCATGATTAGATTTATTCTTCCACGCTCCACATCCCTATTTCTTCTTAGTCCCTGCAATTCAGAACAAATGTGGTAACCACACCCGGTATCAAGGACCCAAGAAATAGCATGAGATGAATCATTAGATTTAATTATGTAAATACCTGCGAAAGATGGCTTGATCTTTCCATCCTTGATGGCTTGCAGATATTCCGGGCAACTTCTCTTCCAATGCCCTATTTTGTGGCAATGGTGGCACTCTGCCTCCTTCGGGTTAGGGTTGGGTTTAGCAGGATCAACCTTGGTCCCACTAGAAAAGGAACCATCTCGGGACTTTCCCTTGCGGTGGCTCTTAGACGGAGCCTTCCTCGTCTTGCCCCTTCCCTACCCAATAGCCAAAACAGGAGTAGCGGGTGGATTGGGAGTTGGTGCAACAGACTTGTCCTTGAGGTTGCTCTCAGCAACCCTTAGGAGACCTTGGAGTTTACTTAGGGTGACCTCTTTCTTGTTCATGTGGTAGGTCATCCTAAATTGGTTGTAACACGGAGGAAAGGAATGAAGTACCATGTCGATAGCCAAATCATCCCCAAAGTCGACATTCAACTTGCGAAGACGATCAACATACCTTTTCATCTTTTGCAAGTGTATGGTTAGAGAATCTCCATGTCCCGTTTTAGTGGTGATCATGTTAGTGAAGATCTCGTAACGTTCCTGCCTCGCGTTTTGATGGTATCTCTCCAATAAGTCTTGGTGCATCTCGTACGGATACATGTCCTCATAGGACTTTTGGAATTCGGCGTTCATTGTGGCTATCATGATGCAATGAACCTTCGTTGCATCACGTTCATGAGTCTCGAAAGCAGCCATTTCAGCCAGAGTAGCAATTTCTGGATTGATCATCTTGAGCTTCTCGTCAAGGACATACTCCTTATCCTCGTAGCGAGCAATCGTGTGAATGTATCTTATCCATTCGCTAAAGTTCGTTCCATCGAAAGTCACCTTTTGGCAAAGGCTCATTAGCGTGAATGAGCTAGCAGCAGCGTTGTTCGCGTTCGACATCTACAAATAGAAAGGACAAGGTTTGATTAGAATTGAATCCCTAATTATCACCCAATATGAAAAATTAGGGCTAGGATCCAACAACATTATTTACACATTAGAAAAGGGATGCCGTAATCCAACATGCAAACAATTTGAAGGTAAGTGAATGACGATTCACTAATTCTCCACCATGAAAACATAACCTTAAGTTCTAAATGTATTGAGAATTCGTAGGTTTCGATGAGATTCATTGAACTTTTCAATGGCATGTTTAAATCTCGATATGCCCCTCTCGTTTGTGACTGGGATGCCGAGGATCACAAAGTGGGTGTGAATAACCAAGCAAATCTACACAGTGCCTTCATTGTTACAATCACCTATTCGATGTGCCGGTGAACCACACACGCTCCACCGAACTATGATAAACAATGAATCACCCTTTGCTACCTTTGCTTAGAACCAATTAGTGTGCCGGTAAACCACACACACTCCACTAACTTCTTAGTAAGGGTGCAAAGTGTAATTTCATGGGTTTGCATCAATTCACTTTTCCTAAAGTAACTAGGATTGGGAATTTGGAAAACATGTAGTTACTTTGTATTTTAATATTATACTTTTAATGAGGAGATAGGGTTGCCCTATCCTCCCCGTTCGGCTAACGACCCTCCACCGATCAAGCAAGCGGTGGGTGTGAGTGTACACCCATTAAGCGCCATTTTATAGGCCACAACCTTATACCCACCTTATAGACCGACTTCGTGAATGACGTCTACTAACGGTAAGACTAGCATTTTAATTATACACACACACACACACACACACATATATATATATATATATATATATTAGTCTTGTAATATTATATTAGTATAGGGTTGAATTTTAAACTTGTAAAATTCTAGGGTTTGAAATTTAAATTGTCTAAATTAAACTTTTAATCACAAAACATAAATTTCAAAACTTGAGGACAAGTTTTAAACTTTTAAAAACATAAGGTATCAAATAACAAATAATTTAAATTAACCATTTAATCTCATAATTATCCATATTTGATTTATTTAAATATTTCTTGCAAAACAATTCACCAATTTAATTAAAATAATCAATTAATATCATATAAGGAAGTTATTATTCAATTAATTGGTAAATATATTTTGTTAGGTCAAGGATATACTCACATATATGTTTAAAATTGGATTTTATTGACCCATGAAGATTAAGGCAAGTTTCCATTAGAAAAACAGCAAGAAATCCCGAAACTAGCTCCTTCTGACGCTCGAACTCGCCGAGTACCACAATGGACTCGCCGAGTTGAGGCCTACTCGCCGAGTACACTGTGGTACTCGCCGAGTTCATCAGGCAGAAGGACAAAAAACGATTTTTGCAATCAACAATCAGGCAACCAATGCATCAATTCAATAGAAACCAATCAAGTCTTTGATACTACTGATGGGTTTGAGCCATAAGAACATTCCTATGTGCACATACAAACCCTAATGCTTGGATCTAGGTTTCTCTAATTGAACATGCAATGTATCCAAGACTTTGATTGATAGATCTAATGAAAACATTCAAATTATAACACATGAAATCAGATCTGATGGATTACCTTGAATTGCTTGCTTGAATCTTCTTGTCCTTGGAGCTTAGAGTCACAATTGTCACTCCTCTAATGGCTTACAAACACCAACTAGCAAGAGCATGATAATAAAGAGGGAGAGAGAGAGAGAGAGAGGAGGGTGAGAAATCGGCCAGGGTTACTCCAATACCAAGGGTGCCGATTTCCTCAACCTTATGGGTCTATTTATACTAGTGAGCTTCCTAGGGTTTCACCCTTAAAACCCTAATTGGATAACTTAGGCCCTAAGCAATCCAATATCCTTATTGATAAGCCTTGGACGATTTCTAGGCTCTTCCAAACCCTAAAATCGTCCACCCTCTTATTCATAAGGAATCAAAGCCCAAAATACAACTATCATACAATTGACAGTTTATGCCCCTTTATTTAATTAATCTCTTTAAGTCACCAAATTAATTCCTAATTAATTTATGACTTATATTAATCAAATAACAATATTATTATTCCTTATATTATTCTTATAATATATTAATAATATTTCTTCTCTCATTATAAATCATCATGTCAAGTTGCTATGGTGAAGGCAACCCAAAAGGACCATGTACAACCGGGTCAAATATTTGCCAAATATGGTTACATCCTTAGACACTATTCCAACATTTATATCTAAATAATCCTTGTAACATATGCTACAACTTATATTAAGAAAATTCCTTCTAAATAATCTTCTATTAAAAAGTCATTTTCTACACTTATTGTCTCTAAATTGACTAGCCCGAATCTGCGGGCGTTACAACTTTCTCCCCCTTAGGATGATTACATCCTGGAATCATCAATGAAACAAGGTTGTATAATGACTCCATACATTATCTCTTCATCCTAGGTATTAATCGTAACTTTTATGTTCCTCTGAATGAGTATCTAACTCTTGGACATCTTGACCGCAGGCGGTGCTCGATCTATCTCATGTTAGATTTTAAATCACGACCTTCATGTCACAATATCGATCTATTTCAGAGACTCCTTCTTCTTCTTAACAAACTTAAGATAAGTTGTTTGATTTCCACAATAGACCGATGGGTCACGTTCTAATGACCTCTCATCGTATGTTGCAACGCTTATACTCAGGTCTCTTAGAGTCAAATTGTGGAATGGAATATACTTCATTCATGTTCTAATGTGATATAATCACATTTAAACATGTAGCATTTCTAGATACCAACTTCTTTAACAACGAGCACGATACTTCTATTTATCGCTTTGATTTCATTCTTCTGGTTTAAGTTAGATGTTACACCGGACTTGGTTCTCTGAACCATGTAACATACTCGTCTTTGTCGGATTCGATTTTATATGACCACTAGGGTCAGAATAACAATCATCTTCTTAGTCATTATCGAGACGATAGTAACGACACACTTGAATAAAACGGAATCAATTACTAGCTTCTTGGTAACCTTGTGACTTTCCCTGATCCAAGTGCGAGTCATGTGCTTCCAGTAGTATAGGCCTCTACTACCATTCACACCTACTCAAACTCGTCCCAAGTGTTGTCTCGCAGTTTTCCAAATCACCGTACAAGAAAATCACATAAGAACTTAACACACCAGATAACAAAATGAAGGTTTTATATTATTCCTTGAAACGATTACATTGGTGTTCAAGTCCAACCTATATTATGTCTCTAATAGGCTACACCTCCAAGCTACTTCATATCTTGATCTTTGGATATGAAGTCCTCATCCTTGATTCCTCGTGTTGTTATCTGCTCCGTCGAGGATTATGTGGAATGCCCTTGGCCTTGGTGGTGTATCTGGCCTTACTGCTTTATTTTTTCTCGGGCAGTCTCTGGACATGTGCCCCTTGCCTCCACATTCGTAGCATACCCTATCATTATGTGTGCAGTCCTTGGAATAGTGACCGGTCCTCCCACACTTGTAACAAGTCACTTCTTCGTTGCATCTCCCACTATGCTTCTTCTTGCACTTATCACACCACTTGGCTCCATAACTTTGGTTATCCGGGTTAGACTTTGGGAACTTTCCTTTCTTATCAGGTCTTGAGGATTCTTCAAGCTTCCTCTTCTCGTCAACTTCATCTTTTTTCAGACCCTTTTCCCTTATTTGGGTCTCAACATTCTTGGCTGCCCAGATGGCGGCTTTAAAAGTGGTTGTTTGCTTGACCATTGGACCAAAGTCCGTTGGTAATCCATGGGTAAACTTGTTGACCTTGGAGAGTTCAGTTGGAACTAAGTAAGGAACAAACTTTATTTTCTCCATAAAACCCTCAGCGTACTCGGTAACGCTCATTCTTCCTTTCTTTAGGTTCTGAAACTCGTTTTTGATCTCTAGTAGATCCTGCTCAAAGCAGTACTGCATTTTTAGTTGCACAAGGAAATCTTCCCAAGACATCTTGCTTGCTTCTCCTTTGGGCATCGTATTTGCCAATAACTTCCACCAGCTCAATACTTTGGTGTTCAGTTGTCTGACCGCAAAGACGGTTTTCTTCTTGTTGCTACAGTCGCAACTTTCAAACACCATCTCCATTCTGGAGATCCAGTCCATAATCTCAACAGGCTTCGGGATTCCTGAGAGACCCGTTGGTTTTGCACTTAAGAAGTTCTTATACGTCCGTCCATCCTTGTTGTTTCTCCTCTCCGGGCCATTTCTTCGTTTTCCTTAAGTCCCAGCTTGACTCACAGGGCGGGTGTAGTTTCCTTCCTCCGATTGCTATGGGACCAGTTCAGGTTGTACGATCAGTATTGTAGCTTCCTCTTGGTTCTATTGAAGTAAGTGTCTGGTCTCCTCCATTTGACGATCCAACATTATTTGGATCATCGCTTGTACTCCCGCCATAGTGATTGGCTCGTAAGCAGCTACCACAACAGGTATTTGCTCAATCATTGGGGGTTGATTCCTGTTTTTGTTCGCATTCCCGACTCCGCTTTGGGTTCTTGCCATTTCAATCTATACACCAAATCATACGTTTGGTGTGTAATGACGAGAATTAAGATAGGAAAGATTCGACGTGTAATTCTCCCTATCACTCCGAAAAGTTACATGTCAGTTCTAATACCGTAATTAAACATTTAGAAATATGAACACATAAAATTTCCAGATCTGGTCGACAACAGACCATAGATCCGATCAACCGATAAGGCATCACAAATCATTTAGCACATAAAAGCATTTTAGGCATATTCCTTAATTAAGCTAATGCTTATGTCTATTCAGGTTTACTACCTAATATATGAGACACACTCCTCATGATCATCGCTTAACATTCTAAGTTTAAGTCTATAAATAAATCCTTATTCCTAGTTCGCTTAAACTAATGCTCTGATGCTAATTGTGACATCCCCATTTTCACGGCTAGAAAAGACCGATTTTCTTTATGCTTTATAAAAATCAGAGTATCTCTTTTAATAAAAATATTGCGGAATTTGTTCCCAGAAAAACATGATAAATACGTTATCAAAGCATTTTCCGAAGAAATGTATTATATTCATTTTAAAACAATGGGATGTCATCGTCAATACAGAAACATAAGCATAAACAGAACTTACATTCACTATCACTAGTGATTTATATCTCCTTAATCTCTCAGTGTAATGAAACTTCATATCGACACCTGTGATACAAATGAACTGAGTGGGTTAGGTTGGGAAACCTGGTGAGTACATAGGGTTTTCAACCCACATTAATATAATTATTATGTTTCATCATCAAACAATTATCCCAATTACCCATCCCCAATATCTTCTTTATTCTTAAGGGTCTACCCTAAGAATTATTTATCCTATATTCCTTCAAACCGAAATCCATTACTTCCAGGGTTTATACGACAGGCACTAAGTCCATAGCTGCCAATGCTCGTTCGTAAAGCACTAATTCCATAGCTGCTAAAGTTCATTCATTGGGTACTAAATCCATAGCTACCAGTGTTTATCTAATAGGTACTAAGTCCATAGCTACCAACGTTTATCTAACAGGTACTAAGTCCATAGCTACCAACGTTTATCCAATAGGCACTAAATCCATAGCTACTGATGTTATGTATTAGGCACTAAGTCTATAGCTGCCAATGTTCACTCATATCATCTTTCATTTCTCATCATTCATCTACCCATGTTTTACCCAATATATTTGTAAATATAAAGTACATATGCAGTTTAAATCATTTAAAACTTGTATAAAATCGTTCATCCAGCATAGATAGCAAGTATACAAATAATATGCTCACATAACACGTAGTTTATATAAAATACTTCATATCTATGTGTAAGATGAAAGTAACTATGCACTCACTTGTTAAGGTGGTGATTCTGAACTCAGACAATGCTTCACTTCTATTAATTTATTTTCTTTCGACGACACCTTGTATCATTACCACTAGAGTTTAGTCTAATATTCACCGAGACTAATTAATAGTCTAGCTATTATTAGTATTATATAAGCGTTAAACAATACTCTTCACCCACTATGTACAGACAGCGCCCAGACATAAAACACCGGAGGGTATGACCATGTTGGCATATAGCACTTCTGAAATCCAACAACCTTATGCGGCCCTTTAAACCAGATTCCCCGTACCGCGAGTGGTTAAATAGATATTATAACGACACTTATATAACTCATAATAATAGTCCAAATATTTATTATAAGTTCTGAATAACAATACTATATTTAAATGAAAACTATATTTAAAATAGGGTAGGCGTATCTTACCTACAAGGGGGTTTGGCTAGAAGCTGGGCTCTGCAGGGGCAAAACTTATAAGCCGAAAGCTCTTCGTCTCGGAGCTGTCGAGCGCTCCGGGGTTTTCTTCTAGCGCTAGGGGAGTTTTGGGAGGTTTAAAGAGAGAGAGAGAGAGAGAGAGAGAGAGAGAGAGAGAGAGAGAGAGAGTAGAGAGAGAAGGGTGGAGGTGTGAAGAAATGAGGGTGGAAGGGGTTATATTTATAGGGTGAAATATGGCTGAAATTGGTGCCACATGTCACCATCTAGTGGCAAGTCTTGGGGAGAAAGCAATGGCCAAGATTGTGCAACGTCACCCCTTTTGCAGCAGCACCCTACCGACTTCTAAAGCCCGTAACTTTCGCATACGAGCTCCGTTTTTTACGTTCTTTATATCCACACGTAGGTAAAAACAAGTTCTACAACTTTCCTTTTGACTCCATTGGCTAATTCTCAACCTATATTAAATTTAAGAGTAGGAGGAGATTATATTGTTAAATGACCGCGTAAAATTCATAACTTCTACATACGAGCTCTGTTTTCGTCTGTGTTTTAATCGTTGCGCTAATAATAATGATATCTTCAACTCTTATTTAGGTCGTGTTGGCCAAAAACCGCTCGATCTAAAATTTGAATTCCGGGTTGTGCACTGCTTGGCCAAATCTTAGAAAAATCATAACTTCCTCATACGAAGTCAGATTTGGGCGTTCTTTTTATTCACACTCTCGGTTTTACGTATAATACAACTTTTGTTTAGATCACTAAGGCTAAAAAGCAGTCTATCGTAAAGTCACTATTTACATCGCGTAGTGTCGTGTTGGTTCCGTCGCAAAACTTCGACGGGCCATAACTTCTTCGTTATAACTTGGATTTCGGCGTTCTTTATATCTACGAAATCCTTGTAACATATGCTACAACTCTTATTAAGACTATTCCTTCTAAATAAGCTTCTATAAAAAGTCATATTCGACACTTATTGTCTCTAAATTGACTAGCCCGAATCTATGGGCGTTATACCAAACACCATTTTTGAGAAAGCAACATAGTCTGCATGAAGCTTCTCAATGTCTGATGCAGTTAGTGGCACTGGACGGAGCTCTTCTTGACCCATGAATGTTGCAGCAACATCTATGACCATTTGTCTTATGGGAACATGAGGACCTTCTTTCATTGATCTCCATATCTCTTCACCTTTTTCCTTACCAAGCAAAAATCTATCCATTCAAACTTTCCAATGATCATACTCTTCAACAACTAGCAATAGGGCACACGTTGGGCAACCCACACTATTTTCTATTTGCATTGAATACATTTGTAGAGTTTGATTAAAAGTAGCCATTGAAGTTAAGATATTAGAGCTCAAGTGGTAAATAGAAGAACTTTTATCCTGAACACATAAATGATCAATATACCAAGGTAATATTTGATCAACTATAATTTGTTCTTATGGATTCAAAGGACAACCACTTAAGCTTTGATACCAATTATGAATGCAAGAACGATCGGAAAGACAAGGTTTGAAAACTCAAACCTTGAATTAACTTAAGATCAATATTTGCAGCTAATGAAGACCCAGTCAAGTCTGGTAAACCAGTCTTGTCTCAGAATGGAGATATTCAACAAAGTATTCAATATATGAATGATTAATAAGTATGAACAATGTAAAGTAACTTAAGAACAATAAGAATGTAAAAGAGAGTGATTTGACTGAATGATTCTTGGTATTGATGTGAAAGAGAATGTTGCACTCGTGTATGAAACACTAGAGTTACAATTCCTGAAATAGAGAAGGAATGGCAAATAAGAAAAATCTGCTAAAGTGCATAAACTAAAAGACAACTAAAGATCAACAGACTGACAAAGTCGCATCTGTTGATCTTGTCCTATGCAGTGCACAATAAAACAACTACTAAGTGACAAACTAGTACTAGGAACATTTAATACACATTACAGACTCATATGACAAGTAACAAAAGGATGTGTCTTGGAAAGACCTTCACTTTGGAATCAACATCATCTTGAAACATTTATTATTTGGAATTGGCTTCACTTAGTTTTCATGTATCAATAGTGACTTCATGAAAATGGCCAATAAGAGTTTAAGTCACTTAAAAGATGTTAGATGAGTAGGTTTAAGATAAAAAAATGCTTTAGAAGATGCATTATTGGTCAAAAGGTTAAAATAGGAATCTTATGTTTTTTGGGTAAACTTTGTGACTTAATAGATTAAGACCTATACTAAGTCAGTGAGATATGACTTAACTGAAGTGCAGAGTATGTTCCCACCTTAGTGTGGATATAAAGAACATCGAAAATGCATAAGAAACAAAGATGATATAAAGGTTAGATGTTAGGACAAAATTGTCCCAAAGTTGGAATGGAACCAGCCCAAGGGGCTGCTGTTCACTCGAAACTACGACGTGGCGAGGGTTCATCGTAAGAAAGAAGAGAAATGGGTTTTTCTCCACCACACGGGGCACCATGGTGTGTCCGCTGACTGAGGTAAAATGATCGTCGTGGCACAAAGAATAGGCAACGGTTACACACCAGAGTAAAGGTTGTTAAGCACTCTTCATTTAACATACCTAATCCCTTAAAGGCTAAGCTCTGATGACTTGGAGAAATAAGAAGAAGAAAAAGGTGATCAAGGGTGTTAATGGCTTGGATTTTAGGTAGATCTCTCAAGATGTAATCATTTTCTCCATTTTTAAGTTAGTTGGGCTTCAATGGTTTTTTGATGAATTGAGCTAATTGTGTTAGATTAGAGTAAGAAAGCTTGTTAGTAAAGTTAGAGAAATTGTTTAGATGCCATAAACAAGCTTTGTAAGTAATCCCTATGAGTGGGATCAATCCAATGAGAGTTACGTTTGAAACCCTAACTAGTGATTATGTATGAATTGATGCATTAGAGAATGAAAAGATAGAATTATGATCCATTAAGTGGTTATTTTGACTTAGAGGGTCAAAACCTCTTAATATGCTAAGACAAGTATTAAGATGGTTATATGTATGTATGACTAGGCCTAAGATCAAGGGAGATGGATCAAGATGCATCAATCAAGGAAAGGAGAAAAAGTGGGACATGTAGTCTTCACTAACTGATAAGGTGAGTTATTACTCTCACTTTGTATCTTTAAGTTATTTATACATTTTATGTATATATGTATGTATGCTTATGTATGTTAGATTCATGTATCTGAGTATGACAAAGAGAAAGGAAAGATTAGGTTATATAGATTATAAACATATGTAAGATCAAGTGCTTGTGGTTATACATGTAATACCATGTACGTGAGCATGTATGTATAAACAAAGTATGTGTATATGTATAAGGAAGGGATATGGATATTATGAGTAATTTCCTAAAGAGTAGATAAAGAGATAACAGGATTATATGAAATATAATTCTATGCATGGTTAGATATGAGAAGGGTATTATTAATACCCAAGAGATAGCAAAGAAAGATAGATGATGATTACATGTAGTGTAATCATAGAGTATGTATGTATGTCTAGATGTTTATGGTATTGTGTAGGATACCTAAATGTTATTGGACATTGTAAAAATTAAGTACTTAATGAGTTAAGTACTGGAAGAGAAAGATCAGATGATCTCTTGATGAGATATTGAGATAGATTGTCCATGGGATAAGTGTTATGTGATGAGTCAATAACAAAGATACAAATGTAGAGAAAGGTGGTTCCTTCGGGAATAAGAGATAGAGATTCCTTTGGGAACAAGTGATAGATATTCCTTCAAGAATAGAGAGTATAATTCCTTCGGGTACAAGAGTATGGTTCCTTTGGGGACAAGAGTATGATTCCTTCGGGAATGACATTAGGTCCCTACGTGGAAGGTGATGATGGATCCCTTTGGGTAAGTAGATAGATGATTCCTGTGGGAATTTAGATTGTGAATGGTTTGAGAAAATAGAGAAAGGTTCCTTGAGATGAACAAGATAAGAGAGTTCTTTGTAAGAACTTAGATGTAACCCATAAGGGGTTAAGTGTAAGGAATACGTTGTAAACTTGTATTTTTCCCACAAACAAATCTCATTAATTAAAAATGTATATATATATATATATATACACACACACACACACACATACAATGTAAAAGGGCCACAATACAATGGGCCAAATTATCTAGAAACACAATATATAAACTAGACTAATACAACAGGTCTGTTCAACCCCCCCCCCCCCTCGTGTAGTTGAAACAGGAAGATAATTTGTAACGTTTGAGCTAAAACGAAAATAAAGAAACATTAAAGATGGGAGACTATTGGTAAAATGTCAACATATTGAGATGAAGAAGGCACATGAAGAACCCGATCGTGCCTAGTTGCAACATTGTCACAAAAAAAATGTAGATCAATCTCAATATGCTTAGGCCATTTGATGTTGAAGTGAATTAGATGACACGAAAACAACACTAACATTATCACAATAAACAATAACGACTCGATGATGTGAGTAGTGCAACGCTAAAAGTAAATTCCGGTTCCAACAAGTCTAACAACGATCTTGACAACACTCTGTTACTCGACCTCAGCACTAGACAGAGAGATAGTGTGTTGTCGCTTGGATGACCAAGACAGAAGATTATGCCCAAAAACCTAATAACCAGATCTAGTGACAAGAAAACTACCCTAATCCGCATCAAAATAACCAATAAGCCCGAGAGCTAAAAATATGCAATCCATGACCAACACCACCCCATACATAGCATAAAATACGCTTGAGAGCGGTGAAGTGAGGCTCTCTTGGATCATGCTTATATAAATAGATCTATTGAACAACATAAGAAAAATCATGTCGATTAAAAGTGAGATATTGAAGAGCACCAACTAAAATGCGATATAAATTCAGATCATCAACTGGTGGGCCCAAGCCATCAAGCTTCGGGGAAATATCAGCAGAAGTACATGTAGGTTTGCAATTGAGAATGGATGTACGTTCAAGAATCTCAGTGGCGTATTTGTCGTGAGACAAAAATAATCCTTCATCAGAGTGAGTAGCAGAGATACCCAAAAAATAATGCAAATCTCCCAGATCAATTATAGAAAACTCGGCACCGAGAGTAGAGATGACACGGGAAAGTAACTGAGATGATGATCCTGTGAGAATGATGTTATCCACATATAAAAGAAGATATGCAAGATTAGATCTTGTTTGTAAATAAACAAAGATGATTCACTCATGTTGTGAATAAAACCAAGACAAGATATAAAAGTAGCAAAGCGATAGTTACTGATGGAATTGATGTAGGGTGACATCAAATTATTTGGTGGTTACGAATCACGGTTTGGGAGATGACATCAGATTACCTGGTGGTGGTTACCAATGGAAATATGAAATATGCGATGGAGATGGACGAGGGAGACGAAGGCAATAGATGTTCGATTTACTAAAGAGATACAATAAGGTATTTGGAGTGAGAAAAATTCTAACGACCCGTATTTCTCACAAAATATTAGCATAAGATTTCTAGAAAATATCATTGTATTTCACTTCATTTACAAAACTAGAGTTTCAAAAAGACTTCAAAAGTATTTCTAGAAAACAAGGACAAGTGTCTATACCATATCCTAACCATGGTTAAGCAACATGAAATAAAGCATGAAACTAAAATCCAATCCATATTCTTGATGCTTCTAAGTCCACTCTCTCTAAGGATTGCTACCTGAAGTTATAATACATGGAAACAACATATATCAAAAAACAAGCTTGGTGATTTATAAAATAACATACAATACATATTATAATTTCTTATTTCACATGCTTCCCATATCTAACTAGTCACATAAATGAACATGTTAATCACATAAAGTGACCTTGCGTCGATACTCTTACCGACAAACAATTAATCGGTCTCTTTTATCTTTACAGTTTCCATATAAACTCTAGACATTCTTCTTTCTCGGGACCCCTATCTTTTAGTCCATTCATACATGTGCACATAATATCAAAACTAACATATCATTCATATAATCTCATTTGAAGAAAACATTAACATATCAACATTTTATTCAACATGCTATTATCTAACAAGGGTATAATCTACTACCACATAATCATCCATGCATACTCCAACATCACATCTATCTCACAAAATATACTCTAAAGGAAGCTATAACCCACCTCTTTGAAGAAAATTACAACCTACTTTCATATCTTCTCCAAAGATTCTTGTGGAGACTTCAACTCCTCCTTTCAACAACCTATGTTATTCACACGTTAATCCCCTTTAAACATGTCTTAAAACATTAAGAGCTTAATATAGATTTTAGCCAAAAATCTCATGTTTTTGGTAAAACTTCATCTTGACAATCTTTTGCCAATCAACTTGCTAAACTACTCAAAGTTATCTTCTCTACATTTAATCTATTGAGTTCTTAACACATATTAACCATTTCATGATTTTTCAAAACTAGGGTTTGAAACCCTAACAAGCACATGGATTCAACCATGGAATCCTTATAAAAATCAATTATTAAGCTTCCAAACACTTTCTTAAACATCAATAACAAGCTATCGAGGAGTAATCTTAAACATACAACTCAAACCCTAAAAGCACATTAAGGTTCTAAAAGTTGGGGGTGTGTTTGTGAGAGAATGAGCCCTAACCGATCTATAACCTACTCTCGAAACCCAGGGTGTGTCCTGTTCACGCCACAGTGACAATTCCACTAGGACATCCTACTTTCGCCACCATGACGCGGTGCAAAATACGTTGCGGTATATATATATATATATATATATATATATATATATATATATACTATCTTATAAAACAAATTCCACTATTTCTAAAAATAGATTGAATAAAATAATAATATTTTTTTAAAACGTCCAAATCATTAAGCTAATTGTACAACTAATCACTAATAAAATAATATTAAAATTTAAACAAACTTCTATAAATCTTCTCTTCCAAGGTTTTGACCAGATATTTTTCCATCCAAATAAATACTCAACACCCTATAATTTGGTCATTTCATGAATTTTCTTTATTTTTAATATGACATGTTTCCTAAAACAAACTAATGATTGAAATGAAAATAATCATTCTCCATCGAAAAGAAATTAATTGTCGAAATAAACTATTTGTCGCCCACCGCTTTGCGCGGGTAAACGGCTAGTATATATATATATATATATATATATATATATATATATATATATATATATATATATATATATATATATATATATATATATATATATATATATATATTGTATTTTTAACATTTTATAGAATAGATTAAATATCCTGTAATTTTTTTTTATCAATGTTACATAAAAATAAATATATATCTAATAATTTTGCTCTAAGTCTTTTTATTAGTTATCCATATAATTATTGGTATGGATAATATTAGAAAATAAATGCTAATTCATCTTATTCAAGCGTTTTTCTTATTTTATTTATTTATTTCTATACAGTTTCTTTATTTTGAAAAAAATTTGTTTGTAGTTTCTTTATTTATAGGTTGGGCTTTTTCTATTAGTATTTGGGATATATTAACTTAGTTTTAGCCTAATGTATAAGACATGCTTATTTGTTACTTCAGTTATGGTAGAAGTGTGGTGTCGTCTTTCTGCCGTCTTCTTCCATTTTAGCCTAATGCAAATGACAATGAATTTTTATGGATTAGATGAGAATTGAATCATATTTTTTTATTTGGTGTAATAAAAAAGAAAGAAATTATATATGGATCCGATATCCATCAAACCGATGAAAATCCATTATCGCTTTATCCTTTTTTCTATAACAGTTACAATGAATAAGCCAAAAAAATAACTACTTAATACATAGAAAACAATTCTACTCAAATACAAATAAGAAACCGTAAAACTAATTTATTTTTAGAAAATGCAAATAACATTAAAAAAAAGAGACACGAGAAGCAATAAGCTAGATCGAGCCCAAAAGTACAGAAAAGATCAGGAATGTGAAAAGTGAAAACAACAAATCAAAAAGATATAATAAGCGAAATACAACATAAATTAAAGCTTTAAGTGATTAAATGGTGAGCATCCCCATTCCGACCCGCTTCCGCACCTATGATTACTCCTGTGGTTACACTAAGAGAACGTGGTGAAAATAATAATGTTATCTGCCACTCTAGTTGAATTAGATGTGATGTTCTTAAAACCTTGTCATCCCTTACGAGCCATATGTGTCAAATTAAACAAAACAGAATAGTGTTTCCAATGTAGTTCTTCTTATGGTACTTACTCCAACTTGGTGTTTCTAGGAGATCCAATATATAGGAAAAGACTCCTAACCTAAGAAAAAGACTTCTAACGTGTAATCCGCAACATTTGAAAATCCAAAAATGAACATCCAGAACAAGCTCACAATGAAGGAAGATGTGACATCCCAATTTTTACGGTTAATTTAAAACTTTTTATTTATGTTTTATTTATTTTAGTGTATAAAATCTAATGCGGAATTTATTCCTAAAATATGGTAAAATCATTATCAAAACATTTACGAAGAAATGTATTTATTTATATTAAAAATCATGGGATATCATCGTCAATACAGATACATAAGCATAAACAAATCTTAATAGACCTTAAAACATTTTATTATACTAATGACCTACAAACTCCTCGAATCACTCATCATCCAAGTGTCTTCGTACTGCTACCTATGATACAAAGAAATTGAGTGCGTCAGGCTTGAGGCATGGTGAACACATAGAATTTTCAACCCACGATAATTAAGTTCTTTAATTATATAATTCACATGAAACAATTTACTCGATTACTCATTCACGTTATTCTCACATACTGATCCTAAAATACTAATCTTAAGGGACTTATCATAAAGATTATCATCATCAATGGGTAAACAATACTACATAGGGGATTATGTGACATCCTCATTTTCACGATCAGAAAAGACCGATTTGTTTATGTTTTGTTTTATAAAATCAGAGTAATCATTTGATTAAAAGAGTTCCAGAATTTGTTCCCAAAACAAAATATGATAAGAATTTATCAAAACATTTCTTAAAAGAAATGTATTTTCATTAAATAACAAAATATCGGGATGTCATGTTCCGATACAAACCAAAAGCATAAACAATATAAAATTGTAACAGCCGAAATTCAGGTACAACCGATTAGCCCTTCATCTTTATTTATTGTCATTTTGGGCCTTTGTGTTGGGCGAGTACGTTGGGCGTACAAGGAGCACGCTGCGAGTACTTGCGCGCCTCATTTAAACACGTCATCGTCGAGTACATTGGGCGTACTCAAGGTTACGCCAGGCGTAATCGGTCCAGACACAAAACCCTAATTTGAGTTGTTGGCTATAAAAGGAATGAGATGGCTTGGTTCCTCAGCCACCATCCTTCAGAAAGAAACCCTAAGAGAGTTGTTCCTTCGTTCATAGCTTGTTTGTGAGTGTTCTAAGCTTTGAGGTGTCATTTCAATGTAGCAAAAGGAAAGAGGAGTCCATTGTGGAGGCTAGAAGTTGGTGTGCAAGTGTAGATCCGTGAAAAGCAAATGTTGGAGCTTCTTCCTATGGTAAAAAGTTCAGATCTTGCCTTGTAGTTCTTATGGTATGCTTCATGGACCAATTTCTAGGGTTTTGGTCCCAAAGATGGAGACTTTATGAGCAAGTAGTGTCCATTGGCTTAGATCTACCATATTCCAGGTCCATTTGAGTTGTATGTTCATAAAAATGTGATCTTGGACGTATATATTTAGCCATGAATGAGATCTAGATCTTTGGAGGTGAAAAGGAAGGCATTAGAGGGTGTAGGAGCCTTTACAGCCATGCCAAGGCTTAAAGGTTCCGACTTTATGGATTAGGACGCTTGATGAGAGCCAGATCTGGAACTTGAAGGAGTGTCTTAACCATTTAAGACAAGAAATATGGTATGGCTGAATCTGGGATTTACGCTGGGCGTAACTCCCAGTATGCGCAGCGTAAGGGGTTGCGACCCCCGATTGTGACTCATCGATGTACGCCCCGCGTACAGAAGCTGGTACGCCCCGCGTACTGTGGTCAGTTGACTTTCGTTGACTTTTAGGGTTTGGTCAACATGAGTCAAGGAAGGGTCAAATGGTCTTTTACCCCTCTGTGGGATAATGATAAGGGTGTAGCCTAGTCTTGAAAGTCTATATTAATTAGAATGATATTTCGTTCTGATTAGGCGGGGTTGGGTCTTCGTTTCGAGATTCGGAGATAGAGAACACGTGAGGTTCTAGACTTCCTGCGAGGTGAGTCTTCTCACTATATTGTACCGGAAGGGTATTTATGTGTGACCGAGAGGTCGGATATGTTATGAGTTGTATGCATTGAATATGATAAGTTAACCGTTTGTATGTGCTATGTATGCTATGCTTGATATGGGCCGGAAGGCATTATGTTATGGGTCGGAAGGCATTTTATGTTATAGGCCGGAAGGCATTGTGATGTGGACCGGAAGGTCGACGCGGGTAGGACCGGAAGGTTTACCGGGTCGGGACGAAAGTCCCCTGAGACACATGGACCGGAAGGTCATGGCCTGGAAAGGCGTATGTGCGTAAGTAGTATTTTGGGGAACTCATTAAGCATTTATGCTTACAGTTGTTGTGTTATGTGTTTCAGGTACTAGCGAGGACCGTGGGAAGGCGTCGGCGTGATCTGTACACACTGATGGAGGATTTATGATCTTGGGATTTATATGATTTTTATTATGATATGATACATTGGATCTTTATGACTTGTTTTGGATGAAAACATGTTTTTAAGAAATGAAAATTTTGTTTTGAAAATTTACGTTGTTACAAGTTGGTATCAGAGCCTTGGTTTGAGGGATTCGGGTGCACCTTCGGGCGTAACTGAACTCAAACCGAGGATTTGAGAAAAAATTTCAAAAATAAAAGCATAAAATTTTATAAGGGATTTTGTGATAACCAAGGATGAAGTAGTGTGTACGGTCAGCCAGGGCCCGAACGGTAAAATCCCCAAAATACCCTTACAATATGCGTTTTGAGATATGTTACGATATGTTATGCATGCTAGAGTAGACTAGGTATTCATATTAAGACTAGAGTGGCCTGATTTGTGATGCCTTAGTCTAGGGGAAATCTGCTGCTATGAGATGCTTTGAGAGCGAGTAGGTAGCCAGTGCATAGCAAGAATAGAGTACTCGTGATCCAGGGTCCAAGGAGGAGGACTTGGGGTGAATGCTGATGCAGTGTAGTCAGTAGTATAGGGCCCGTACTACTGAAGACACCGGATCAGTGGGCAGTCCAAGTAAGAATCCTTTGGGTATCGGAGGTCGAGTAGGGTTGCGTTATCGAGTGCGAGTATGCTCGATCGGGTCTCTAATATTTTTATGTTGTATTTTAGAGGCATCATGGTTGGGACACGCCACAGACCTGAGATGAGCGGTGTGAGTGACGAGGAGCTTCATTAGATGATCCACGATAAGGTGGCTGCGGCAATCCGGGCCGAGATTTCGGAGATGTTTGGGTCTATCAAGACCACGCTGTTGGAGACTTTTGATGAACGGTACGCCGCGGTGACTGAGGTTGTGGCCGCTGCAGCTACAGCAGCTGTGGCTGCTGCAAGACCTCAAGGAGGTGACTCGTTGTTGTTCCGGGAGTTCAGCAACACGAAGCCACCCGAGTTTGATGGGACGCAGGACCCGATCGCTGCGATGCGATGGATTGTTGACATTGAGGGATGCTTCTACACATGTTCATGTCCGGAGCATCTGAGAGTGCGGCTCGCTTTGAACCAGCTCCGCCTGGGAGCAAAGGATTGGTGGAAGTTCGTGATGGCGAACTTCACTCTTGAGGAGATTTCAGCAGTGACTTGGGAGAAATTCACTACCATGTTCATAGATGAGTATGTTCCCCCGGTGGAGAGGGAACGATTGGTTCAGGAGTTCTTGACCCTCAAGCAGGGTAATGATTCAGTTGCTGTGGTCACCCGGAAGTTTCATGAGAGGGCGATGTTCTGCCCTGAGCAGGTGTCCACTGAGCAGGCACGGATGAGCCGATATTTGGGTATACTGAGGAGGGACATTCGGGAGTTCGTATCGAACTCGACATACCGGACATTTGCTGAGCTCCAGGCAAATGCCCGGAAGAAGGAGATTAAGTTGGAGACCTAGGCCAGGGAGGAGGATGAGTCTCAGCGGGTGGATTGGCGGCCGACTCAGTCCCAGCCGGCAGCCAAGCGGACCAAGTCCGCCGATTCGAGGACAGGAGGTCAGAAGGGCCGCACTTGCGGAAAGTGCGGCAAGGGTCATGAGGGGGCCTGTCGATCAGGTGCTTGCTACAAATGTGGCTAGGAGGGGCACATCGCTAGGGATTGCCCTAAGGGATTTATGGTT
Organism: Lactuca serriola; assembly: GCF_051521515.1. Classification (NCBI taxonomy): domain Eukaryota; kingdom Viridiplantae; phylum Streptophyta; class Magnoliopsida; order Asterales; family Asteraceae; genus Lactuca; species Lactuca serriola. Next base: position 11,252,801 of record NC_136414.1, on the reverse strand, counting down.
TGCTTCCATTGCAACCAGACCGGCCATCGGAAGGCCGAGTGTCCTCAGCTTCTCTAGGGATCTGCGCCTGCTGCTAGGGCTATTGAGACTCGACCAGTGAAGGCCGAGGCCCCGAGGGCTCGTGGGAGAGCTTTTCAGTTGACTGCGGAGGAGGTCCGCGCGGCGCCCGATGTCGTGGCTGGTATGTATTCTTTCGTGTATTTATTTTTTATGCTGAGATGTTGTGCTTATTTTATGATATGCGTAAGTACTTTTCTTGTGAATTCTGTACCTGCCTTGGTATTATTTGACTCGGGTGCGAGTCGGTCTTTTGTATCTCTGGCTTTTAGTCAGCACCTCGGTATTGATCGAGAGGTGATGAGTCGACCTCTGAGGGTTTCCATAGCTGATGAGAAAGCGGTATATGCCACCGACGTGATTCGAGGATGTGTGCTCGAGATTTTTGGTGTCAATTTCCCTATAGACCTAGTTCCTATCGCTATGGGAGATGTCTGTGTCATCATGGGCATGGACTGGTTGAGTAAGTTTGGAGCGGTCATTGACTGCGAGAAACAGCTGGTGACTATGCGGGACCCTAGTGGGGGAGTGCTTACTGTGTATGGAGAGGGGGCCCGGTGTGGGTCAGCGTTTTGTTCGGTTGCCAGGGCGAGGCAGAGTTTGCAGCAGGGCTGTAGTGGATTCATAGCATATGTGATGGACGCACGAGTGGCCACTGGGAGGCCAAGTTCGGTTGACGAGGTTCCGGTAGTGTGTGATTTCCGGATGTTTTTCCCGAGGAACTGTCGGGCGTGCCTCCGGAAAGACAAGTGGAGTTCCGTATTGACTTGATTCCGGGAGCAGCACCTATCGCCAAGGCGCCTTATCTCCTCGCGCCGCCGGAGATGCAAGAGTTATCCTCGCAGCTTCAGGAGCTGTTGGGGAAGGGGTTTATTCGACCGAGTAGCTCGCCTTGGGGAGCACCAATCCTTTTTGTCAAGAAGAAAGATGGTTCACACCGGATGTGTATCGATTACCGGGAGTTGAACAAGTTGACGGTCAAGAACCAGTATCCGTTACCTAGGATCGATGATCTGTTCGATCAGTTTCAGGGGGCATGTTGATTCTCCAAGATAGACTTGAGGTCGGGTTATCATCAGATGAGGGTTCGGGATGAAGATATCCAGAATACTGCATTCAGAACTCGTTATGGACATTACGAGTTTGTGGTGATGCCTTTTGGGCTCACCAATGCCCCAGCTGCGTTCATGGATCTCATGAACAGGGTGTGCAGGCCGATGCTGGATCGGTCGGTGATCGTATTCATTGATGATATTTTGGTATATTCGAGGTCTAGAGAGCAGCATGAGGAGCATTTGAGGGAGATCCTTGGAGTTCTGAGATCGGAGAGGCTGTATGCCAAATTCTCCAAGTGTGAATTTTGGTTACGAGAGGTCCAGTTCCTAGGACATCTTGTTAACCAGAAATGGATATTGGTCGATCCGGCCAAGATTGAGGCAGTGATGAGATGCGAGGTGCCGAGATCACCCACTGAGATCAGGAGCTTTCTGGGATTGGCCGGCTATTATCGGAGGTTTATTAGGGATTTCTCCAAGATCGTCGTGCCACTTACCAAGATGACCCGGATGGGTGTTGCATTTTCTTAGGGTCCGGAGCAGCAGTCCTCATTTGAGACCCTTCGTCAGAAGTTGTGTGAGGCCCCGGTGCTCGCACTCCCGGAAGGGATGGAGGATTTTGTGGTATATTGTGATGCATCCATATCTGGGTTAGAGGCAGTGCTTATGCAGAGGGGGCACGTTATAGCGTATGCTTCGAGGCAGCTGAAGCCTCATGAGTCTAGATATCCCACCCACGATCTGGAGTTGGGGGCTGTGGTGTTTACCCTCAAGATCTGGCGGCACTATCTTTATGGGGTTCGGTGTACCATATACACGGACCACAAGAGTCTGAAGTACTTGATGGATCAGCCAAACCTGAATATGCGCTAGAGGAGATGGTTGGATGTGGTGAAGGATTATGATTGCGAGATCCTGTAGCACCCGGGCAAGGCTAATGTCGTAGTCGATGCTTTGAGCCGTAGGTCGGAGAGCGCCCCGATCCGAGACATTTGTATGAGGTTGACGGTGATGACTCCGTTATTGGACACCATCCGAGGGGCCCAGGTTGAGGCTGCGAGACCAGAGAACCGAAAGCGGGAGCGGGTTGGTGGGCAGGTGTCGGAGTTCGTTACCGATAGTCGGGGACTTATTGATGGGTTTTGAGCATTCTAACACTTCCTAAGTGTACATGCAACCCTAATAAACCTTGGATCTATGTTTGTCTAAGATACATGCAAATAATTATTTTTCCAAGGTTCATATCCTAACTAGCATGGCATGGGGAACTTGAATCAAACAAAGCTAGTAGAAATACTTACCTTGTAGTTGTAGTTGATTCCTTGGAGTTTTAGAGCCTAGCACCAATAGTGTGGATGCCTCAAATGGAAATCACAAATCACCACAAACTTGGAACTCTGAGAGAATAGTCACTACTATCTTGAAATCGGCCCTCACCTCAACAAGTGTCAACTAGTGTGATTTCAAGAACCAAAGCCTTCTTTACATAGTGTGGTGGATTAGGGTTACATCCATGTAAACCCTAATACCCATGTCTCTTAATTTCCATGAGATCCATGGGTTAAAGCTCCATGGAGTATCCATGGACTTTTCCATGCAAGCCTAGCCCATTCCAAATAAGCCTTAGCCCACACTATATAAATATAGAAGCCCATATTTAATTAGTAATATCTTTGATCTCTAAATTAATCCTAGATTAATTATAGATCAATACTAATTAAATAATATGATCTTATATTAATATATTAGAACTTATAATATATTAATAAATCATAACTTGTACTATTCTCAACAGATTATCCATAAATTGTTCGGGTGAAGTGCAACCCAAATGGACCACATCGGGTCGGGTCAAGTACATACCAAATATAGTTATGGACTTAGACACTATATCCAACCGTCTCCCACTTGGATAAGTCTAATAACTATAGTTGCAAGTATGACTTCAGGAACCGATCAACAATCGTAGCTCTTTAAACTCTGTTGAACTAGAACGCGCCATTTTAGATAAGTGATCATATAATCCTCTGTTCTAGATATCAGCCGGACAAATACATGGAACATGGTCTTACTTATTGCCCATCATTTGTTTCCCGATTTCCGATTTGTTTGACATAGAACTTAACTGAACACATCAATTTAGTTCTGACCGGGCCCGGTACATAGGTCAAAACAAAATCATCGAGGGGCCCAGATATCGCTTCTAATCCAAGAAGGAATAGATAAACTTCAACTCATATGTTTGTTCTACCACTCATTGAATTATACACAAAGGCACGTTTTATAACATCGACTTACCAATGCGTTTTCGTACAATCAATGCATAACCAACTCATAAGTAACAAATCATATCTCTAGGTTTGAAGACTTATATGATATTACCGTCTCACGATCACTCGAGATAAAATTCCATGAAGTGATTCCAGTGCGCGTGGGTTGATTCCAATGCTCAGAACTTATGAGCACTCATGATTGTTGTAGCCATGTCCAACACCTTAGACCTCTGCAACCAATCATGATAGTCTTGATTCATACCTACTTCCGACATATGACCGACTGTGGAGGTTTGAATAATATGATATACCAAACATAATTATTCTGGAAGTCAAAACATGCAAAAGAAATATAGTAAACGATCGACAAGAGATAGCAACACTTTACTCATAAATAAAACACCTTTTATTCATCATCTAATGTCAATTACACTTTACAAATTTCATAATTTATCTAACTACTAAAACTTATATCATCCTTCAGCCCTATGCTCCGAGCATGCTGGAGATGCTTAACCCTACTCAATCCCTTCGTGAGGGGATCTGTTGGGTTCTCATCCGATGATACCCTCTTTGCCACGAGGATTCCTTCTTCTATTCGATGTCTGATGAAGTGATATTTTCTGTCAATGTGCCTGGATCTCCCATGATCTCTTGGTTCCTTAGCTAAGGCAACCGCACTATTGTTGTCACAGAAAATCTCCATTGGCTCTTTTATAGCTGGTACAACTCCAAGGTCTTCGATGAAGTTCTTTAGCCATATAGCCTCCTTTTCTGCCTCGCTTGCTGCTATATACTCTGATTCACAAGTGGAATTAGCCACTGTCTCCTGCTTGGAACTCTTCCAAGTGATTGCTCCTCCGTTTAAGGTAAAGACCCAGCCCGACTGAGAGCGGAAATTATCCCTATCAGTCTGGAAGCTAGCATCACTATACCCTACAACTCTCAAGTCATCACTCGCACCGAGGGTAAGGACCCAGTCCTTAGTACTCCGCAGGTACTTAAGAATATTCTTTACCGCAATCCAGTGTGCCTTGCCAGGGTTCCCCTGATACCTGCTAACCATTCTCAAAGCAAAGGATACATCAAGTCGAGTACACGTCATATCATACATGATCGATCCTACAGCTGAAGCATAAGGTAGTCGACTCATTTCTGCTATCTCAGCCTCAGTGCTAGGGCTTTGTGTCTTACTCAATCTGGCATTACTCTGAATGGGTAACTCACCTTTCTTGGAGTTATGCATGTTGAATCTTTTCAACACTTTGTCCACATAGGTGCTTTGACTAAGTCCAATTAGTCTTTTACTCATGTTTCTCAAAATCCTTATCCCTAGGATATAGGCAGCTTCAACGAGGTCCTTCATAGCGAAACACTTCCCAAGCCAGGACTTTACTTCCTGCAGGGTTGGGATGTCATTTCCTATGAGTAGTATGTCATCCACATACAGTACCAAAAAACTGACTATGCTCCTACTAGCCTTGATATAGACACAAGATTCATCTTCACTCCTTGAAAAGCCAAATTCCTTGACTTTCTCATCAAAGCAAAGATTCCATCTGCGAGGTGCCTGTTTCAATCCATAAATGGATTTCTCGAGTTTACACACTCTATTAGGGTACTCTGTACTGACAAAACCCTCTGGCTGAACCATGTAAACATCTTCAGCCAACTTTCCATTAAGGAAAGCGGTTTTGACATCCATTTGCCATATTTCATAGTCATGAAATGCAGCAATGGATAACAGAACCCTAATAGACTTTATCTTGGCCACTGGTGAAAAGGTTTCATCATAATCAACTCCCGGAGTTTGAGAATAACCTTTTGCAACTAGTCAAGCCTTATAAGTGTGTACATTACCATCCATGCCGATCTTCTTCTTGAAGATCCATTTGCACCCTACAGTCTTACGACCTGGTACATTCTCAACCAAGTTCCAAACTTGATTGTCATACATGGACTGTATCTCGCTATCCATAGCCTCTTTCCATTTAGCAGCCTCAGGGCCTGCCATGGCTTCCGTGTAGCTGTTAGGCTCATCCAGACCTACTACTGTCTCATCACTAATAAGTGTCTCACCTTCCGCAGCAATATGGAAACCATAGTAATGCTCAGGTGCATTCCTAACTCTTGTGGAACGCCTCAGAGGTACATATTCGTCAATTGGCTCAACAGGAGTTTCCTCCTCAAGTTGAGGGCTAGCGTTTGAAGTTCCTTCACCACTTGACGCTTGAATTTCTTCAAGATCAATTTGCCTCCCACTATCTCTTTTGCTTATAAACTCTCTCTCTCTCAAGACTCCTCTTCTTGCTACAAAGACCGCATTATCACTAGGTCTGTAGAAGAGGTAACCAAAGGATCTTTGTGGGTAGCCGATGAAAATACACCTCTCGCTTCGGGGTTCTAGCTTGTCATGAGTCTCGCGCCTCACAAAAGCCTCGCAACCCCAAATCTTGATGTGGTCTAGGTTTGGGTACTTTACCAGTCCACATCTCGTGAGGAGTTTTGACAACTTTCTTTGTAGGGACTAGATTAAGAATATGGGCGGCATTCTCTAAGGCATACCCCCAGAATGAGATTGGTAGCGAAGCTCGACTCATCATGGAACGAACCATATCCAACAAGGTTCGATTACGCCTCTCAGCTACACCATTCAACTGTGGTGTCCTGGGAGGTGTCAATTGTGAGACAATCCCACATTCCCTAAGATAGTCGAGGAACTCTGAACTAAGATACTCACCACCTCGATCGGATCGAAGCATCTTAATGTTCCTGCCCAATTGATTCTCGACTTCCTGTTTAAATTCCTTAAACCTTTCGAAAGTCTCTGACTTATGCTTGATCAAGTAGACATATCCATATCTACTGTAATCATCAATAAAAGTCAAATAATAACGATTAGCATCCCTTGTGGCATGTTTGAATGGTCCACACACATCCGTGTGTACAAGGTCCAACAAACCTTCACCCCTCTCACAAGAACCTGTGAAGGGTGACTTTGTCATTTTCCCAAGTAAGCATGATTCGCAACCATCATTTGACTTTAGGTCAAATGACTCTAAGACTCCATCCTTTTGGAGTTGGCCTATGCGTTTCTTGCTTATATGTCCAAGACGACAATGCCATAATGATGCTTTATCCAAGTTATTATTATTAACATAATCAATACACAATACATTCTTTCCTAAGTTATCAACCACATATACTGTTTCATACACACCATCAGAAGGTAATGCTTTAAAATAAAGAACATTATTAAAGAAAGCATTAATCGAACCAACTTCATTATCAAATGAAAAGGTGAAACCTTGTTTATACAATGCATGAAAGAAAATAATATTTCTTGCCATTTCTGGCGAATAACAACACTTATTCAAATCTAAACTAAACCCACTACTTGGCGATAAAGTATAAACTCCAATATTGGTGACAGGTGAAGCTTTCCTGTTTCCCATGATCAAGTTTATTCTTCCTTGCTCCACATTCTCACTTCTTCTTAGTCCCTGTAAATCAGAACAAATATGAATACCACAACCGGTATCAAGGACCCAAGAATTAGAATGGGGTGAGGTATTAGATAAGATAGTGTAAATACCTGCATGGTTGGGTTTAACTTTCCCATCCTTCACATCTTGCTGGTACTTTGGGCAGTTCTGCTTCCAATGTGCCTTTTCATGGCAATAGAAGCATTCAGCCTCTTTTGGGTCAGAAGAAGGAGTGATGAAACCTTTCTTGGTTCCACTTGAAGAAGAGTCATCAAGGGTCCTAACCTTGGTACCCTTCGAAGAATTCTTTCTCTTCTTCCCTCGTCCTTTCCCGATTGCCAAGACAGGGGCGGAGTTGGTAGGAGTAGGAGAAGTAACAACCGCCTTACCCTTAAGACCACTTTCCGCGGTCTTTAAAATTCCTTGAAGTTTGCTGAGAGTGACCTCTTCCTTGTTCATGTGGTATGTCATACGGAATTGATCATAACATGAAGGTAAGGAGTGCAAAATGATATCTATTGCAAGCTCCTCGGGGAAGTTCACATTAAGCTTCAGCAAACGGTCCACAAATCTTTGCATTTTCTGCATGTGGCCCGTGATGGATTCTCCATCCTTCATGCGAGTTGTTATCATGGAGGAGATGATTTCATACCTCTCTTGACGAGCACTTTGATGGTATCTTTCCATTAAGTCTTGGTGCATCTCATAGGGGTAGAAATCTTCATAGGATTTTTGGAGATCCGCGGTCATAGTGGTCATCATGATGCATGCCACCTTGGTGGCATCCCTTTCATGTGCCCTAAACTCAACGATCTCTTGAGGAGTAGCAACTGTCTCATCAATCTCCTTAAGCTCCTTATCGAGGACATATTCCTTGTCCTCTTAGCGAGTAATCATTTTGATGTTTCTGATCCATTCATTAAAGTTGGATCCATCAGAAGTGACTTTCCCACACAAGTTCATAAGAGAAAAGGAGCCATTAGGATTAGAGCCAGAAGCAGCGTTGTTTGCAGACATCTGATAAGAGAAGAAAGAAGGATTAGTTTACATATAGAGATAGTCCTTAATAAAACACCCAAATGTAGTATTAAGGCTAGGACCCAATCACAATATATTATACTTAGAAGAGGTATGCCGTAATCTAAGTAATAACATATTTGAAAGGTAGGTGAATGACGATTCACCAATTTCCACCAAAGTAGAAATATTAAAATATTTAATTTGGTTCTTAGAAACTCCTAGATTCTTTTGAGATTCAATGAACTTTTCAAAGGCATGTTTCAATCTCGAGTGTGCCCTCCAAGTTTTGTGACTGGGATGCCGAGGATCACAAAACGAGGTGTGAAGTAACCATGCAAATTACTTGGTACCCTTAATAAATTACCCCTCAATCGATGTGCCGGTTAACCACACACGCGCCATCGATACTATGATAAATATTAAGTCACCCTTTACCTACCTTGTTAAGTCCAAGTTAGTGTGCCGGTTAACCACACACGCTCCACTAACGACTTAGACAAAGTGTAAAGTGTAATTTTATGGATTAGCACCTTATTCACATTTTTCCTAAAGTAACTAAGATTGGGAATTTAATAAAACATTTAGTTACTTTATAATATTCATCATACTTTTAATGAGAATTTATAAGTCCTTGTCTTACCCGTTCGGCTAACGACCCTCCACCAGTCAAGCAAGCGGTGGGTGAGAGTGAACACCCATTAAGTTGCAATTTTATAGGCAACAACCTTATACCCACCTTATAGACCGGCTTCGTGAATGAGGCGTACTAGCGGTAAGACGACTTTAATCTTTTATATATATATATATATATATATATATATATATATATATATATATATATATATATATTATTAACTTATAATATTATAAGTATAAGGGTTGAATTTTAACTTTTAAAATTCTAAGGGTTGGAACTAAAGTTTTTAATATGACTTTACTTGTTCCAAAACTTGAGGGCAAGTTTTGTAAACTTTCAAAACTTTTCATTTCTTGTAACTTATGAGTTTAATAGAGTAATAAAAATGAAGACTCTTCATTTTTTCTAACTCTTGTGTTCTTTTAATGGTTTTTAATTCAAGTGACTTTTGGTTTTCCATAACTTGAGGACAAGTTATGGACTCCATTAAAAACACATTATGATCAAGAATTAAACTACCACATAGGTTACAAATAATTCCTATGATCATCTAAACATCATAAGATCAAGAACATGAATATGAACACTTTCATGAATCAAAAAATTACACATAACACTTTGTAATTTTGATAACAAGTTGTTGTAAATGGATTAGTAAAGACATTACACCATCTACAACAAGTTTTCAAGTACCAAAACAGTTTAGGATAATGTTTCTAGTCCATTTCTAGCAACTAAAGTCGAAAATCTGCACTCTGGGGCTTCTACTCGCCGAGTACATGAACCTACTCCGCGAGTAGGTTAAGATACACATGAACTCAGCGAGTCCCCCCATGGACTCGACGAGTTCATCAGGCAAACATCAAGTTTTTCGACTTTTTCAACTATTTTGCATCAAGTATCAAACAAACAAGCCTAGGCTCTGATACCACTGATGGGTTTTGAGCATTCTAACACTTCCTAAGTGTACATGCAACCCTAATAAACCTTGGATCTATGTTTGTCTAAGATACATGCAAATAATTATTTTTCCAAGGTTCATATCCTAACTAGCATGGCATGGGGAACTTGAATCAAATAAAGCTAGTAGAAATACTTACCTTGTAGTTGTAGTTGATTCCTTGGAGTTTTAGAGCCTAGCACCAATAGTGTGGATGCCTCAAATGGAAATCACAAATCACCACAAACTTGGAACTTTGAGAGAATAGTCACTACTATCTTGAAATCGGCCCTCACCTCAACAAGTGTCAACTAGTGTGATTTCAAGAACCAAAGCCTTCTTTATATAGTGTGGTGGATTAGGGTTACATCCATGTAAACCCTAATACCCATGTCTCTTAATTTCCATGATATCCATGGGTTAAAGCTCCATGGAGTATCCATGGACTTTTCCATGCAAGCCTAGCCCATTCCAAATAAGCCTTAGCCCACACTATATAAATATAGAAGCCCATATTTAATTAGTAATATCTTTGATCTCTAAATTAATCCTAAATTAATTATAGATCAATACTAATTAAATAATATGATCTTATATTAATACATTAGAACTTATAATATATTAATAAATCATAACTTGTACTATTCTCAACAGATTATCCATAAATTGTTCGGGTGAAGTGCAACCCAAATGGACCATGCTGGGTCGGGTCAAGTACATACCAAATATAGTTATGGACTTAGACACTATATCCAACACTTATGACATTTCAGGGTCGGATTTGGGTACCGTTTGTGGGCGGGACGCGTACCATTTTGATGGAGGAGGCACATCGATCGAAGTTCTCGATCCAACCCGGGGCTACTAAGATGTATTTGGAACTAAAGAAGGAGTATTGGTGGCCATGTATGAAGAGGGATGTTGCATGGTTCGTCGAGAGGTGCCTAACTTGTCGCCAAGTTAAGGCCGAGCACCAGCGTCTGCATGGTAAGCTGCAACCGCTGGAGATTCCCGAGTGGAAGTGGGAACAGATTACCATGGATTTTATCACCAAATTGCCAAAGACTGCGAGAGGAGTCGATGCAATTTGGGTGATTGTGGACAGGTTGACGAAGAGCGCTCATTTTCTTGCTATCAGTGAGAGCTCATCTGCTGAGAGGTTGGCAGAGTTGTATGTGAGGGAGGTTGTATCGCGGCACGGGGTTCCGATGTCGATTGTTTCAGATCGAGATGTGTGATTTACTTCTAGATTTTGGAAGAAGTTTCACGAGGAGTTGGGTACAAGGCTGCATTTCAGTACTGCATACCACCCACAGACGGACGGGCAGAGTGAGCGGATGATTAAGACGCTCGAGGATATGCTCCGAGCATGTGTTTTGGATTTTGGAGGGAGTTGGGACACCTATTTACCCTTGGCAGAGTTTTCGTACAACAACAGCCATCATTCGATCATTGGTATGCCACCCTTTGAGTTGTTGTATGGGAGGAGGTGTCGGACCCCCATCTGCTGGGGAGAGGTGGGGCATCGGGTAATGGGTAGTACGGAGATTGTGCTTCAGACGACTGAGCAGATACAGCAGGTCAAGTAGAGATTGTTGACCGCTCAGAGTCACCAGAAGAGCTATGCGGACAGGCGTCGGTCCGAGCTCGAGTTTCAGGTTGGTGACCTGGTACTCTTAAAAGTCTCTCCTTGGAAAGGAGTGATTCGATTCAGGAAGAGGGGCAAGTTGGGACCTCGATACATTGGACCTTTCAGGGTAATTGCAAGAGTAGGCAGGGTAGCCTACCGTTTGGATCTACCTGCGGAGCTGGGTCAGATTCACGACACCTTTCATGTGCCGCAGTTGAGGAAGTGTATTGCCGACGAGTCGGCTGTGGTTCCATTAGAGGATATTCAGGTGGATGCGGGCCTGAACTATGTTGAGAGACCAGTGACAATTAGGGATCGAAAGGTTAAGGTTCTAAGGAACAAGGAAGTGCCCTTTGTGCAAGTGTAGTGGCAGCATCGGAAGGGGTCCGAGCTGACGTGGGAGTCCGAGTCGGAGATGCAGGAGCAGCATCCAGAATTGTTTTCGGTATAAGACTTCGGGGACGAACTCTGGTTTTAGTGGGGGAGAATTGTAACAGCCGAAATATAGGTACAACCGATTAGCCCTTCATCTTTATTTATTGTCATTTTGGGCCTTAGTGTTGGGAGAGTACGTTGGGCGTACAAGGAGCACGCTGTGCGTACTCACGCACCTCATTTAAACACGTCATCGTCAGGTACGCTGGGTGTACTCAAGGTTACGCCGAGCGTAATCGGTCCAGACCCAAAACCCTAATTTGAGTTGTTGGCTATAAAAGGAATGAGATGGCTTGGTTCCTCAGCCACCATCCTTCAGAAAGAAACCCTAAGAGAGTTGTTCCTTCGTTCATAGCTTGTTTGTGAGTGTTCTAAGCTTTGAGGTGTCATTTCAAGGTAGCAAAAGGAAAGAGGAGTCCATTGTGGAGGCTAGAAGTTGGTGTGCAAGTGTAGATCCGTGAAAAGCAAAGGTTGGAGCTTCTTCCTAAGGTAAAAAGTTCATATCTTGCCTTGTAGTTCTTATGGTATGCTTCATGGACCAATTTCTAGGGTTTTGGTCCCAAAGATGGAGACTTTATGAGCAAGTAGTCTCCATTGGCTTAGATCTCCATATTCCAGGTCCATTTGAGTTGTATGTTCATAAAAATGTGATCTTGGACGTATATATTTAGCCATGAATGAGATCTAGATCTTTGGAGGTGAAAAGGAAGGCATTAGAGGGTGTAGGAGCCTTTACAGCCATGCCAAGGCTTAAAGGTTCCGACTTTATGGATTAGGACGCTTGATGAGAGCCAGATCTGGAAGTTGAAGGAGTGTCTTAACCATTTAAGACAAGAAATATGGTATGGCTGAATCTGGGATTTACGCTGGGCGTAACTCCCAGTATGCGCAGCGTAAGGGGTTGCGACCCCCGATTGTGACTCATCGATGTACGCCCCGCGTACTGTGGTCAGTTGACTTTTGTTGACTTTTAGGGTTTGGTCAACATGAGTCAAGGAAGGGTAAAATGGTCTTTTACCCCTCTGTGGGATAATGATAAGGGTGTAGCCTAGTCTTGAAAGTCTATATTAATTAGAATGGTATTTCGTTCTGATTAGGCGGGGTTGGGTCTTCGTTTCGAGATTCGGAGATAGCGAACACGTGAGGTTCTAGACTTCCTGCGAGGTGAGTCTTCTCACTATACTGTACCCGGAAGGGTATTTATGTGTGACCGAGAGGTCGGATATGTTATGAGTTGTATGCATTGAATATGATAAGTTAACCGTTTGTATGTGCTATGTATGCTATGCTTGATATGGGCCGGAAGGCATTATGTTATGGGCCGGAAGGCATTTTATGTTATGGGCCGAAAGGCATTGTGATGTGCACCGGAAGGTCGACAAGGGTAGGACCGGAAGCTTTACCGGGTCGGGACGAAAGTCCCCTTAGACACATGGACCGAAAGGTCATGGCTTGGAAAGGCGTATGTGCGTAAGTAGTATTTTGGGGAACTCACTAAGCATTTATGCTTACAGTTGTTGTGTTATGTGTTTCAGGTACTAGCGAGGACCGTGGGAAGGCGCCGACGTGATCTGTATACACTGATGGAGGATTTATGATCTTGGGATTTATATGATTTGTATTATAATATGATACATTGGATCTTTATGACTTGTTTTGGATGAAAACATGTTTTTAAGAAATGAAAAATTTGTTTTGAAAACTTACGTTGTTACAAAAATAGACTTTACAACAGTTATTTATAACTATTGATCTATCATCCAAAATCTCTCGTCAAGTCCACCAACTCATACTCTTGTGCCATTACCTGTAATGCAAAGAAAACTAAGTGGGTCATGCTTGGGAGCCTGGTGAGCATATATGGTTTTCAACCCACAATAATATATTTATTAACTATCCTTCCTTCATTCGTTCCTAAGGATTGACCTAAGGAATTGACACAAAGTCCATTGCTGCCAAAGTTTATCTATCAGGTACTAAATTTATAGCTATCAGATGCTAACTCCATAGTCACCAAGGTTCACTTAGCAGACGCTAACTCCATAGTCACCAAGGTTCACTTAACAGGCGCTAACTCCATAGTCACCATGGTTCACTCCTACCATCTTTCATTACACACCAATTATTCCATCTACCCATGTTATACCCAACATATTTGTAGATCTAAAATACAAATACAGGTTAACTCATTTAGAACCTATATAAAACATTCATTTCACGTCCACCTTAAATAAGCAAACAGTATATAAACACATAGCACGTATTCCATATCAAATACTTCATATTTATGTGTTAGAAGAAAGTAACCACACACTCACCTGATAAGACGATGATCGGACAACACTTCGTCTCTTAAAATAATCTTTTCCGATAAAACCGGGACGTTTTCACCAAAAATATTTTTCTCGGGATCTTCGGGGCTTCGGGACTTACTTCGGCTGTCGGGATTGAAATCGGGGCTTCGGGGTATAAATTGCCAAGAAGAAGAAAGAAAAAGGGGAGAGAAGTGAGAAATATGCAACAAACCACGGCTGCCCTAACACCCTTTATATAGGGTCTGATCCTCAGACTACGTTGGACGTACTGAGGCCCTTACGCTAGGCGTAGTTCGGATAGGAGAACCAGGTGGCGAAATCTCGGTGGTGCTACGTGGCCTCTCTCTCGGACCACACAATGCCGAAGTATATTGGGCGTATCTCCTTCCGACGCGGAGAGTACCTCACTGTCGACATGTACACTGGGCGTACCTCCTTGTACGTTGGGTGTACCTTTCAGATCAGATCGGACTCGTCAGCACTTCGGATATTATCCGAATATATAAATAAATTTATATACTTTAATTATTTAAAAACTTTAGAAATTCATATCTCCCTCATACGACCTCCGTTTTCGACGTTCTTTATATCCACGCGTAGGTGAGACTAAGATCTACAACTTTCATTTAAGCTTCGTCGGCTAATTTTTCACTTTATTTTTATTATATTATTTTTAGTAGGCCGAGACATGAAAACTCATTTATAAAATCATAACTTCTTCATCCAACGTCCGTTTTCGTCTGTCTTTTTACCGTTGGACTACTAACGACGAGATCTTCAATTCTCGTTTAGATTGTTTCACGTAGTAATTACTCGATCTCATATTTCGAGATTTGGGCTGTATATCGCTAAGTCGAAACTTAGAAAGATCATAACTTCCTCATACGAAGTTAGATTTGGACGTTCTTTTTATGCACACTCTCGATTTAACGTATTCTACGACTTTTATTTAGATCGCTAAGGCTAAATATCACTCTAACATAAATTCACTTTTTACGTTGCGCTGTGTCTTTTTGGTTCTGTCGCGAAACTTCGACAGATCATAACTTCTTCGTTATAACTCGGATTTCAGCATTCTTTATATATCTGGAATCCTTGTCACCACCACAATAACCTAGTTACGATTATTCATTCTAAATAATCTTTTATCAAAAAGTCGCTTTGATGCTTATCTTCTCTAAATTGACTAGCCCGAATCTACGGGCGTTACAATTATCTCCCCCTTAGGATGATTACGTCCCAGAATCATCAACGAAAATAGGACTTGTATAATGATTCCATATGTTACATCTTTTCATCCTAGGTAATAATCGTAACTTCTATGTTTCTTCGAATGAGTATCTAACTCTTGGACATCTTGATCGCAGACGATGCTCAATCTTGCATTTGCTCTTCGTAGCATGTTAGACACTCAATCATAACCTTTGAGTTAAAAAATAAATCCTTATTGAGGACTCCTTCTTCTTTTTAGGATGAATACTTTCCTTTATCTATTGTAACAGACCGTTGGGTCGTGCTCTAATGACCTCTCATCGCATGATGCAACGCTTAGACTCAGGTCTTTTAGAGTTAAATTCCAGAATGGAATATACCCTCCATATTCTAATGCGATATAACCACATTTTCATACGTAGTATTTCCAGCTACAAACTTCATAATAATGAGCGCGTTACTTATGACCGCATTGATTTCAATCTTCTGACTTCAGTCAAATGCTACATCGAATTCGGTTCTCGGAACCACGTAACAAGTTCATCGTAGTCGGACTCAATTTGATATGAACACTAGAGTCGGAATAAAAACCATCTTACTAGTCATTACCGAAAAAATGGTAACGACATACTTGAATAAAATGGAATCAATTACTAGCTTCTTGGTAACCTTGTGACTTTCCTCGATCCAAGTGTGAGTCCTGT
Source organism: Lactuca serriola (assembly GCF_051521515.1). NCBI lineage: Eukaryota > Viridiplantae > Streptophyta > Magnoliopsida > Asterales > Asteraceae > Lactuca > Lactuca serriola. Next base: position 11,237,038 of record NC_136414.1, on the reverse strand, counting down.
GTTTCTGATAGTATAGGCCTCTACTACCATTCGTACTTACTCATACTCGTCCCAATTATTGTCTCGCAGTTGACCAAGTCATCATTCATAAATCATACAATCATTCACCACATCAAATAACAAAACCAAGGTTTATATTAATTCTTGAAACTATTACACAGAGGTTATAGTTCACCATATACTACGCCCTCAATAGGCTACACTTCCTAATATAAACTATATATATCAATATGAAGTCTTCATCCACGATTCCTCGCATTGTTTTCTGCTTCGTCGAGGATCATGTGGAATGCCCTTGGCTGTGGCGGTGTGTTCTTCTTTGAGCAGTCTTTAGAAATATGCCCTTCTTCGTTACATCTGTAGCACGTCTTCTTGATAGGTGCGCACTTGTTGGCGTAATGCCATGTCTTCCCACATTTGTAGCAAGTCATCTCCTCTTTACATTTTCCGAATTGTTTCTTTTTACACTTCTCACACCACTTAGCTTAATCTCTTTCCCCAGATTTCGAGAATTTGCTTTCTTTGTTGATTATTGAAGATCCTTCACGTTTCCTTTTCTCTCCAACTTTAGCTCTTTCCAAACCCTTTCTTTTATTTGGGTCTCAACATTCTTGGCTGCCCAGATGGCGGCTTTCAGAGTGGTTGCTTGCTTGACTATCGGACCAAAGTCCGCTGGTAATCCATTGGCAAACTTGTTGACCTTGGAAAGTTCAGTTGGAATTAGGTATGGAATAAGCTTCATCTTCTCCGTAAAGCTTGTAGCGTATTCAGTGACACTCAATCTTCCATTCTTTAGATTTTGGAACTCATTGTTGATTTTCAGAAGATCCTGCTCAGAGCAGTATTGCATTTTCAGTTGCACCACGAACTCTTCCCAAGGCATCTTGCTAGCTTCTCCCTTAGGTAGTGAACCAACTAGCAGCTTCCACCAGCTCAGCATTCCAGATTTTAACAGAGGAATTGTAAGAACGGTCTTCTGCCTGTTGCTACACTCGCAACTTTCAAACATTGTCTCCATCTCGGAGATCCAGTCCATAACTTCCACTGGTGTCGGGCTTCCAGATAGACACAGTGGTTTGGATGCCATGAAATCTTTATACTTGCATCCGCGACCATCATTTCCTCCATTTTGGTTGTTCTGTCTAACTAACGGTGGGTTGTGTTGACCAATAATCCCACTGAAGTTTCCTCCTTCCGACTGCCCTTCGCTCAATTCGGGTTGTTCAATCGGTATTGTAGCTTCCTCTCGATTCTGTTGGAGTAATCTCCTTGTCTCCTCCATTTGGCAATCCAACATCACCTGCATCATTGCTTGTACCCCAACCATCATCATTGGCTCAGGTGTAGCTGCTACAATAGGTACTTGTTCAATCACTGGTGGTTGATTTTTGTTCCCATTTGCTTTCCCAACTCCACTGCGGGTTCTCGACATTTTTGAACTACATACGAATATGGTGAATTTATATCCTCATTCACGATTTGACATTTCAATTCTCCTTATCACTCCGAAACGTTTACATGCTAGATTTAATATCGTAGTCATACGATTAGAATCCTACACACATAAGGTTTCTAGATCCGGTTGGCAACAAACCATAGATCCGAACAAATAATATCATATATGGAAAACATATAGCATTTAGCACAAAAAAGCATTTTAGGCATCATTCCTAAAATAAACTAGTGCATGTGTCAATTTAGGTGTACTACCTAACATATTTTAGACACACTCCTCACGATCATTACTTAGCATTCTAAGTTTAAGTCTAGAAATTTCCTACAAATTCCTAGTTCGCTTAAACTAATGCTCTGATACTATCTATGACATCCCCATTTTCACGGCCAGAAAAGACCGATTTGTTTATGCTTTGTTTTATAAAATCAGAGTAATCCTTTGATTAAAAGAGTTGAGGAATTTGTTCCCAAAACAAAATATGATAAGAATTTATCAAAGCATTTCTTTAAAGAAATGTATTTTCATTAAATAACAAAATCTCGGGATGTCATGTTCCGATACAGACCAAAAACATAAACAATATAAAATAGACCTTACAACAGTTGTTTATAACTACTGATCTATAATCCAAAATCTCTCGTCAAGTCCACCAACTTATACTATTGTGCCATTACCTGTAATGCAAAGAAAACTGAGTGGGTCAGGCTTGGGAGTCTGGTGAGCATATAGGGTTTAACCCACAATAATATATTTATTATATTCAATCATCAAACAATCAACCCAATTACCCATCCCCATTATCTTCTTTATTTCGTAAGGTTTTACCCTAAGAATCGACTATCCTTCCTTCATTCGTTCCTAAGGATTGACCTAAGGAATTGACACAAAGTCCATTGCTGCCAAAGTTTATCTATCAGGTACTAAATCCATAGCTATCTGGCGCTAACTCCATAGTCACCAAGGTTCACTTAGCAGGCGCTAACTCCATAGTCACCAAGGTTCACTTAACAGGCGCTAACTCCATAGTCACCATGGTTCACTCATACCATCTTTCATTACACACCTATTATTCCATCTACCCATGTTCTACCCAACATATTTGTAGATCTAAAATACAAATACAGGTTCACTTATTTAGAACCTATATAAAACATTCATTTCACGTCCACCTTAAATAAACAAACAATATATAAACACATAGCACGTATTCCATAGCAAATACTTAATATTTATCTGTTAGAAGAAAGTAACCACACACTCACCTGATAAGACGATGATCGGACAGCACCTCTTCTCTTAAAATAATCTTTTCCGATAAAACCGGGACGTTTTCTTCAAAACTGGGCTTCACGCAGGCAGAGTTTTGGCTCGAAAACTATTTTTCTTGGGATCTTCGGGGCTTTGGGACTTGCTTCGGGTGTCAAGATTGTTACCGAGGCTTCGGGGCATAAATTGCCCAAGAAGAAGAAAGAAAAAGGGGAGAGAAGCAAGAAATTAGCAACAAACCCCAGCTGCCCTCGCACCCTTTATATAGGGTCTGATCCTCGGACTATGTTGGGCGTACCGAGGCCCTTACGCTGGGTGTAGTTCGGATAGAAATCTCGGTGGTGCTACGCGACCTCTCTCTCGGACCACACAATGCCGAAGTACTTTGGGCGTAACTCCTTATGACGCGGAGAGTACCTCACGGTCGACATGTACGTTGGGCGTACCTTTTGGATCAGATCGGACTCGTCAGCACTTCGGATATTATCTGAATAAATAAATAAATATATATACTTTATTTATTTAAAAACTTCAGAAAATCATATCTCTCTCATACGAGCTCCGTTTTTGACGTTCTTTATATCCACGCGTAGGTGAGGCTAAGCTCTACAACTTTCATTTAAACTCCGTCGGCTAATTTTCACTTTATTTTTATTATATTATTATTGGTAGACGAAGACATGAAAACTCCATTATAAAATCATATCTTCTTCATCATACGTCCGTTTTCGTTTGTCTTTTTACCGTTGGACTACTAACGACGAGATCTTCGATTCTCGTTTAGATTGTTTTGCCTAGAAATCACTCGATCTCATATTTCGAGATTTGGGTTGTATACCGCTAAGTCGAAACTTAGAAAAATCATAACTTCCTCATACGAAGTCAGATTTGGACGTTCTTTTTATGCACGCTCTCGGTTTAACGTATTTTACAAATTTTATTTAGATCGCTAAGGCTAAATATCACTCTAACGTAAATTCACTTTTTACGTTGCGCTGTGTTGTGTCGGTTTTGTCACGAAACTTCGACATGTCATAACTTCTTCGTTATAACTCGGATTCTGACATTCTTTATATATCTGGAATCCTTGTCACGACCACTACAACCTAGTTAAGATTATTCATTCTAATTAATCTTTTATCAAAAAGTCACTTTGATGCTTATCTTCTCTAAATTGACTAGCCCGAATCTACGTGCGTTAAAGATTCCCTTAACAATATATGTCCATAAGGAAACCACGGGGGATAAAGTGCATCAAATGAACATAGAGTTCATTAACACCTACAGGTTGCGAGCTTGCTAGCGTTTCCACTGGACTGTTTAGAATAATCTGTGGTCGTCATCTATACTCTGTTAGACGAGTGATTCATCAATAGTCAAGTCCTCTCATCATCATCTCATTATTTTCATCACCCATCATTGCCCAATATACTTTATATAAATATCTAAGAAAATACATATATTATTAAACCAAGTAAAAATCATATAACTTATCTAACACATATATCAAGTAATTCAGATAATGGGCACACATAACATTTAATTATCTAGATACTTTATATCTATGTGTAAGCTAAAAGTAACTATGCAGTCACTTGTTAAAGTGATGACCAGAAAGTTGGGCAACGCTTCGCTTCAACACTTAGCCCTTCCTTTGATGTCACCTAGGGTCAATTATCACTTAGTCTTAGTTTAATATTTCTTATGACTAATTAATAATCTGGATTCCTCAATAATCCCAATGTATACTGAGAGTTCTATCAAATAAGAATCATCCATGCAGGAAAGTTGGGAGGCATGACCATTTCGACGTATAACTTTTCTAAAATCCAACAACCAAGCTAATATGACCAATCTACGCACCTATCACATAAATAGATCAATCAGTATAATGATGTGGAATTAGATAAATCTTATTTATAGGTTCATAACAATGGCTTATGACTAACAATGTAAGTTACACTAAAAAAACTAGAGTGTAGCTTAACATACAGAGGTTCTTCCTGACAAATGTATGAAAATTGCACAAGCAAATCTTCTACTTGATGGCTAATATTTTCCGGGCACTTCAGGGATCGCAGGGCTTCATTGGAGTATAAAATTTATAGGGGAAATGGGCTGAAAGGCGGGAATGCTCAAGAAAGAAGGATTTTAAGGGTGTGAGGGTTGAAGCATATATGGAGGCGTGTATTTATAGCCCAAAAAAACATACACGCCGCACCCGGGTCTGGTCGGCCCTCTCAGACATTGATACATGTTATATATCGTTGGGCTCCATCGGCTAATTTTGATTTTATTTTTAAAGTTATATATTTAACAGGATTAGACTGTTAAAGTCCGTTAAAAATTCATAAGTCTCTCATCCAACGTTCGTTCTTGACTACCTTTATATCGTTGGAATCCTATTAACGAGATCTTCAACTCTCGTTTAGATTGTTTTGGCTAACAATCAACCGATCTAAAATTCGAGTTCTTTGTCCACACCACAACGCTGAAACTTCAAAAAATCATAACTTCCTCATACGAATTTAGATTTAGGCGTCCTTTATATGCACGCTCTCGGTTTTACGATTACCACGGGTTTTTTTAGTTGACTTAGGCTAATAAGCAACCTGTGTAAAATTCGCTTTTTATGACGCGCATTGCCGTTTTGTGTCGAACATGAAAGTTTAAACAATCATAATTTATTCGTTATAAGTCGGATTAGAGCGTTTCTTATATCTCCTAAATTCTCACCACGATTACTTACATAATTCTCTATATTTATTTCATAAATGGTTACAATTGTTAATCATTATGATTTCATCATTTTTATTAATGTCTAGCGAGAAAACATGAACGTTACAGTCTTACAGAAGAGATGTTTCACTGACTCCGTGTTTATGTTATAGAGAGGACACATCTGATTAGGAATTTGCATGCCCCTGATCATCAAAGATTTTGTCACTAATATAATTTTTTTCTAAAGAACCGTAAAACTAATGATATCAAAAAAAAAATTACACAACTTTTTTTCAAAAGGAAAAAGAACGTATAATACACTTAAAAATCGTCTAGAATGAAAGTTGGATGTAACACCCAAAGTTTTGAAGGCCAAGAAAGGAAAGAAAACCCTAACTTTAAGGGGAGACTTGGCGAGTCCAAGGAGGAACTCGGCGAGTCCAAGCGGGATCCGGGTCGAGGAGTAAGTGACCGACTCGGCGAGTCGGCCAAGGAGACTCGGCGAGTCTGGTCTGTACGAGGAAAACCCTAAATTCGAGACTTGGGGCATATTTAAGCGTCTCATTCTCTTCCCTAGGGTTCCTTTACAGTCTCTCTCACCCAGAAAACGAACCCTAAGCCTCCATTGTTGTGCATTCAAGCTTCCAAGCCATTTTGGGTGATTTGAAGGAAGAAGAAAGAGGGGAATCAGTGAAGCTTCAAGGATTGGCTTTAGATCTGGAGTTTGTGGAGCCTTTCAGAGGTATTGAAGGTATTAAGTCGTTTCTTTCCCTTAGATCTTCTATGGTGGTGAGATTTGGGGCTTTTTAAGCCATGGTTAGCTACCCCTTTTGAGTTAGAAGCCAGATCTGAAGTTGCTACTTCGGATCTAAGCATATTATGGTCTTGAGAAGCATAAAGTATCTGCCCTTGAGTTGATTACGGAGCCTCTTTGCCTTAAACCCTAGTTTATGGTGTATTTTGCCTAGATCTCCTTCCTTACACATAAAGTTTGCAACTTTACGTGAGGAATAAGCTTGGGAAGGGTAGATCTACAGTTTGGAGTCCATGCATGACTCAAAAGTCCTCTGCATGTATGGAGATCTAAATGGACTCAGCGAGTCCTTTGAGTGGACTCGGCGAGTAGCATGAAGATTTGGAGGAACTCGACGAGTGGGATGAACAGCTCGTCGAGTCAGATGAAGTTGGGCAGGAACTCGGCGAGTTGGATGAACAACTCGGCGAGTTTGTTGAAGGTTGTCTTAGACTCGGCGAGTCTGTTCTTGGACTCGGCGAGTCAGGTCGCGAAACCCCAAACCCTTCGAGTTGAGACTTGAAACAATGAGTCGAGTGGAGACTCGGTGAGTTGGACAGGTCAGGACTCGAAAATCGGTAGACTCGGCGAGTCATGGACTGACTCGGCGAGTCGAGTCGCGAATGGAAGGCGCTGAACTTATGAACTCGGCGAGTCAGTATGTTGACTCGGCGAGTAGGGTTGACCTGGGAGGTTGACTTTGACCAGGACCTTGACCTTGACCAGAGTTGACTTGGTTGTCTTTCGGGGGTCAGTTAGACTAAGTGTTGCTTGGATATTGGTAGCTCGGGGAGCTAGTGGAGCAGGAGTTCAGAGAGTTGCCGGTCAGCAGCTAGTGGGATCATCGGCAAGTTCAGCCAGTGCAGGTGAGTTTCCCTTTTCTGTGAATGGGTCTACGGCCACAATGCCGACCCATGTAGTTATGAGTAGAAGATCTGGGGGTTAGCCCTAGGCACAGTATGCTAGTATGATATTCAGGACGAGGTCCAGTGATAACAGGCGGGTGCCCAAGGAATGGATTATGTGATAGTTTATACTTGTTGTCTGTGTGATACTTGTATGTGCCTGGTAGGGAGGTGAGTGTGGGCGAGGTCCCGTATCTCACCAATAGCAGAGTGTGGATGGTGTTCCACATCTCATTAGCAGCAGATCAGGGGCGAGACCCAAGTTAGGGAAAGAGTGAGTGTGGGCTGGGCCCGTATCTCACTATCAGTAGGATCAGGGACGGGGTTCCATGACTCATCAGTAGAGTTCGGTTGTTAGGACCAAAGGGTAGTCAGACACCCCAGATACGTCTGACAATATGTGATGTTATGTTTACATGCTAGCATGATCTGTTATATGAGTTAGAGGCAGTAGGGGGAGATAGTCCCCCAGATTACCGGTCGATAGGGCCAAAGGGGCAGTCATGCCTAGCCATGCTAGATAGATTATGTGATACATGTGTTATGTGGTAGTAGGGGGTGAAATAGTCCCCGGTACCCGGTCGAGAGGACTGAAGGGGAGACTAGCACCCATATATGCTAGTCAGTATCCAGTCGAGAAGACCGAAGGGTAGGCAAGCTCCCACATATACTAGTCAGTATCCGGTCGAGAGGACCGAAGGGGAGGCAAGCTCCCAGATATACTGGTCAGTATCCGGTCGAGAGGACCGAAGGGGAGGCCAACTCCCAGATATATTAGTCAGTATCCGGTCGAGAGGACCGAAGGGGTAGGTCGGGCACCCAGATATGCCTGACAATATATGTATGTTATGTGATTGTATGGTATGAGGTATGATGGGGGAACTCACTAAGCTTCGTGCTTACGGTTTTCAGTTTTTGTTTCAGGTACTTCCGGTAGCAGAGGGAAGAGCTCGGGGTGATCGCATGGCACACACCATAGATTAGACAGCCTGAGAATGTTTTACTCTGATAACGAACATGTGTTTTAGAAATTAATACTCCGATTATGTTTTGGATTGATGATTATGCTTTAAGTAATGTTTTATTAAAAGAATTTTTTAGTCTTGAATTTTGGGACGTTACATTGGATGTTATGTTTTGAAAAAAGAAATTCTTACTTTTATTCCCATTTAATATTTTTTTTTGTATATAGTTTAATGATATATAGTTATATGATAAATATATTTTTTCAAAAGAACGAACGATTTCTTATCAATTTATGATAAAACTTAATTTTCATAGTACAATGAGTGAGAAGGCGAACGAGTAATAAGTTATGCTGCTAAGCTTTTTTGTATGGTCAAACCAATTTTTTTTAATATTACATACATATATCTAATGGATATAATATTGTTATATATGATTCATTATTCTTTATTAAAAAGTTTCACCGCATTTGACGCAAAGAAATAAAACATATAAAATGCAAATAATATGAACACGTGTTGATTTTTCATGCACGATTTTTCATAAAAAAAAACATAGTTAATTACCTTTCCAAATAATTTTCCTTTTATTTTAATATTAACGTTAAATATGATTATTTTAATTAATATCTCCTCTTTATTTTAAATAACCAATTACTTTCTTTTTATGGAAACAAAATAAAGCTTGGTTGTTGAAAAACCAAGTTGTGAAGGGCTAAAAAAGTTTCCAAGGCGCGTGCTTATCACGGTCGTATGCTTCCACTCGCCTTTCATTTTTGTTTACATGTTTACCAAGAACAGAAAAGGTATTCTGGCTTGATAGCTCACGTAGTACCCAAAATTACGATATCACCCTTACCAAAGATTTTTTTTTCTACATTGAAAAAGAAACATCGAGGGTACTCTCGTATTTTCAATTTGTGTCATGCCTTCAAATCTTAATCTGACGAGACGCTTAAGGAGAGAGGTTTTATAGAGTGTGGGGTTTTGGAAATATCGAGACTGATCTGACGGATGAGATGGTTTGACAGTGACGGAGATATGTGGCTCTGATATTATTTTTCTTTTTGTTTCCATATTTTTATTTTTTATTGTATTTTATTTGTTTTTGATTGGATTTTGATCTTCCATGTTTTTTCCTAATTTATGCATGTTATTGTTAAAGATATATTTTTATTTGGACTAAACTGTAACAACCCTAGGGTTTATAGTTTTTATGTATTTGCCAATGATTTTTTTCTTCTTTTATCATAAATGATCCTTACTAATTGATATGATTTTCGTGTTATTTTTTTTTTTGATATTTTTAACACTCTTAATTAAAAAATGTGAATTTACATTGAATTGATTACAGACATATACATTAAAATCTCAACATTTTCAACCATTTGACCAGAAAGTTAGAAACTTTACTTTTTTTTGATAGTAAAGTGTTAATTATCGGTAATTTTTGACATATTTATCATTTTTTGCCGGTTAGCCGGTAATAAGGACTTTACTATTAAAAAAAAGTAAGTTTAAGATTTTTTTGTCAAATCGTAAATTAGAATTTTATTTTAAAAAAAATAAAGTTTAGGACTTTCTTTTTAAATCGTTGAAAATATTAGGATTTTAGTGTATCTATCCATTTTTTGTAAAAAAATTAATAATATTATATAGTCTTTAAGCGTAAGAGCAATTAAAACCTGCTCTGGCCAGTGAGATCTTATTGAAAACCTTAACGTATGCTTTTTGTTAAATAGTTTTTTTTTTTTTTTTTTTTTTTTTTTTTTTTTTTTAATCTTAAAAAGCCGACATTGAAAAAAAATTGAAATAATCAAGAAAGAAAGAATCATGATTGTGTTGGCTTATTGCAATCCTAAAAATGGAGAACTAAGAAACCGAAAAAGTCAAAATTGTCATTTTTACACTTCTCTACATTTACACTCTTTTGACTAGGCATGTGATATTTGTGTTTGTACAATTCGTTCCCTCTTTTCAATTCAAGATTTGACGACGAACCAAAAAGAAATCATTACAAGTCTTCTCACCCTCTCCGGTTCACTTTTTGCATTTCTTTCCCCTGGTTGTGATTGTAGCAGAGTAAAGATAATGATGGTAAGAAAAACAATGGTGTTGTGATGAAAATCACAATTAAAAGTTTTTGGGCAATGAATTGAGTCTCATGAGGCCGATAAAATTATTTATTTCTAGGGAAGCCAAGACTATACACTAAAATCCCAATATTTCCAATGATTTGACAAGAATTTCCTAATTTCTTTTTACAGTGAAGTCCTAATTCACGATTTGACAAGAAAGTCATATACTTAATTTTCTTTGATAGTAAAGTCCTAATTACTGGCTAATAGAAAAAATGGTAAGTGTGTCAAAAAATGCCGATAGTTAAGACTTTACTGTCAAAAAAATAAATTTACGACTTTCTTATAAAATCGTTAAAAATATTAGAACTTTAACGTATATATCCCAATTGACTATGTCATCTTCATTGTGTATTTTTAACAACAATAACCAAATTACATGTCCTAAGCTAAGTGGTATGGTAATTACATTTCCACTAGAAAGTGTTGCCACATGTGCTTTATTCATCTTCATTATATGTACACTATTACATATGGTTATCACTCTATATTATTTATTTATTTATTTTTTTTTATTTTGTTTGTTAACATTATATTTTAATTATTAAACATAAAAAATATTTTACTAATAAAAAAAGTACATAAAATTAAATAAAAAAACATAATTTCAAACTTAAATGAACATTCTACTAGTAAGAAAATACATGAAACATTACAACTTAGAAATTTAAATCTACACTACAAATTGAAAATACATAAAAATGAAAGCTTACATTACTAATAAAAAGATAATGAAATTAAACTAGCAAATAGAAAATACTACTCTTCATCGTCATCGGTGTGAAAAAGTATTACAAATATTATTCATGCTAGAATAGTATGTTCGTAGTGTGAATATATATATATATATATATATATATATATATATATATATATATATATATATATATATATATATATATATATATATATATATATAAGTGTTGATATTTATAGTTAAATAGGTTGAGTTTTAATTGAATTTTTTTAATATGTATATCTGCCAATGTACATAAGCAACCGTCAAAAATCCTTCAACCAATCAAAACTCTTGTGATCACCTGTGAAACGGTCCACTCCATAGCATGGATACACGCCCTTGAGGCGGTGTTCATTACTGGACATGTCGATAAGGAAACAAAATATTTAATTAATAGATAATTAAATGTAATTATCTTTAATGAAATTTAATATATTTAATTAATGGTCTAATTTACAGATAAATATTAAATTCATAATTGGTTTAAAAGATTAATCAATTAATTATTAATTCAGATAATTAAATTTAAACTTTGTATTTTGAAAATGTTTTAAAATACACATTATATATATATATATATATATATATATATATATGTGTGTGTGTGTGTATATATATATATATATATATATATATATATATATATATATATATATATATATATGTATAATAGTATATTACTATATTTATCAATAAAAGGTCAGTTGAATCGTTAGTAGGCCTCATTCATAAAGCCACAATATAAGAAAGCTATAAGAGAACGACTTATAAAATGACTGTTGAATAAGTGTCCTTTTCACCCACTGCTTCTTTGTGTGGTGGAGAGTTGTTAGCCGAACATGTTTGGTAGGACATTAATCACTTTAAAAGTATAATGTATAAAGTACTAGAACCTTTTAAAAAATCTCATTTTAATTACTTTAGGAGAAATGCGAAGTTGTATGATAATCCATGAAAACGCACATTAATGTGAGACTACAAAGTGAAAATGATGGTACATTCTCGAAATTTATTATTGTTGGTGGATCTTGTCTTGTTAACCGAAACGACAATGTGAGATCGTAAACGACATCGAGGGTGCCACACGGGTTTGCATGGTTATTCACATCTTCTTTGTGATCCTCGATATCCTAATCACAAATCGAAGAGCATAACACGCGATTAACATACCATTGATTATTCAATGAATCTCATAAGATCTAGGAGTTTCATTTTAATTCAAATTGGTAAAGTGTTTTACCTACCTAAAATAGATTTGTGACGTGATGTGACTACGACACCCCTCTTCTTATTACAAATCGTATTAATTGATCGTAGCCTTGATTTAAAATTGGGTTAATAATTGAGGATTAAATCGACTTGTTTAAACTTTCTCTCTTAGGTTTGATGGATTCATCTCCCAACTCCTCGCATACTTTCTAATTCTTGCTTTTTCTTTGTTCTCTATCGGGAATTGCTTATTTTTTATAGGATCTTCCTCGATTTTGATATTGGGAAATATGTCCACAAATGAACATATCTCTAAAATGAATATCGTGTCAACTTGGAAGAAGTTGTTATTCCCATAAAATGTAGATTTGTCAAAAGGGTCTCTTGCATTATTATGTCTATGTGATCGATGTTCCAAAATGACCTTTGTGAACATGTGAACATATGAAATAAATTTGTATTTGAGTGAAATGTTTCACCAAAAGGAAAGAAAAGAGTGGTTTGAAAATCATCACAAGTTCCTAATTACATTAGAATTGAAGAAAAGAGTTTTGTATGAAATCAATGAGAGCAACATAGAGAAACTCGTGAATCTCAATGTTACCCTTGACAAGAGTCTTGTTATATATCTTGTGCTTGGATCTTTCATTAGTTTTTACGATAATTTATAATTGATTTATCATATGAGTAGTATGGAGAAAAACATTGATGGAATTCTTAAACCTTTTCCAATCTGATGAAGCTGGAAAGGAATTAGATTTCTTATCCAATTCTAGTTATTGGTTTTCTGAATGTTCTTGGAAAAAGGAGGAGAAGTTTGAATCCTAAATGGAAAGGAATGGTTCCGACCGAAACTTCCCATTATGAAGGAATGGAATTGGTATGTACTCTATTCCACGCAACCATTATTCAAAAGAGGCAATTTGCAATTGAAGTAGTAACAAGGATCATAGGAAACGAAGATTACACTAAGTATTTTGGATGGTAAAGTTAAATGTTTGACTCTACATCAAGTACTTGGATAATCAAACTCCAAATACATCCAATTCGTGGTTCCTTGATGCATGATGTGGTACTCACATTTGGATGGAACTGTAGGATCTATAGGAAATAAGGAAGTTAATCATCAAGAGCTAAACCAAATCATGCACAAATGTCGTATGTCTCAACGATTTGAGGATTTCGAGCTTGTGCTTAGTAATGGAGTTAGGATAAATCTAGCTATTTGCTATTACTCTTCGGGGATGTCTAATAAAACAAAATTTCATTTTATGCGTTGTATAAACATGAATTTCAATTTTTGTTTGATAATGGAAAGGTGACAATTATAGTTTATAAAGATCGTTGTTTTATGATTAAAACTTCTTCTTGCAACTGCCATTCATGAAATTATAGTTTGTGTTTCGAATAATATCAATGATGACTTGCGTATTGATTCCTTTAATAGTTTAGATACGATCATACCTGTGGCATGATCAGCTTGTGTAACACCCATAAAATTCAAGCCAATTTAAAACTTTTCAAAACATTAAAAACCAACAATTATTACAAATTTGTTTTTAAAATAGTATATATCAGAGTTTTCCCAAAAACATAAACAAAACATGAGGAGCTGTACGATCATGCCTTCGCCTTGACGTGATTCCCTGATGTACCTGAAACAATAAACTGAAACTGTAAGCCCGATAGCTTAGTGAGTTTCCCCCAAAATACCAACTCATATAACCATAATCATGTCATATCAAATAATCCAGAAAAACATGCATAATGAGCCTTCAGCCTGACCGGACCGCCTCGCAGGGCCTTCAGCCTATCTGGACCGCTCCCGAGCCTTCGGCAAGACTGGACCGCCTCGTAGGGACTTCAACCTATCTGGACTGCTCACCAGGTATGTTGGCCTTCAACAAAAAGCAGGACCGCCTCAACCTAACCCCCAATCAACAAACATATGCACATAAATATCATACACTAACTCATATCATCTAACAGTCAAACCGATCTATCAGATCACTAATCATAGCAACATCCCACTAACCAGGATACATACCTAACTGGTCGCTAACATAACATCATCCAAAGACCAGGACACTGACCTAACCAGGACACTAAGCATAAGCATATAACCATCCTAAATACCAGGATGTAATCGATAAACATATCATGCCATAAACGGATACAATCCATAAAGGGCCAGCCTTAGCGCCTTAGAACCATTGATATAGTAAGGGTAACTCACCTCACACTGTCGACTCGAAGATAAACTCAAACTCTTAGATCGCCGACACAAACTCCACCACCTATATCCACCATAGAACCATGCTTGTAAATTTCCAATTTCCCAAAATGTCCCCAGAAGTCAAGTGGTCAACTTTTGGTCAAATTCAAAGTCAACTATCAAGGGTAGCAGTCCATGTTGACCTCAACTCATCGAGTACCCTCAACTACTCGCCAAGTTCCTTGCATAAATCACCAAATCGCCGAGTCACTAGCGTGACTCATCGAGTTCCTAAGGTTTGCGGCCGTAAACTGCTTGGCCGACTCGTTGAGTTTCCCTTGCAACTCGCCAAGTTCATACATGTCCAAAGGTTGGGAAAACCCTAGCTGACTCGCCGAGTCACTCATCTGACTCGCCGAGCCCACGAAAAACTTCATTGGACTCGTCGAGTTGACCATGCAACTCGCCGAGTCCCTTCACTCCTTCATCCATACAGATGCTTTTTAAGCCATGCTAAGGTTCCATATTATAGATCCAGCTTCCCAAGGCATGCTTATTACGTAAAGTTGCAAACTTTACGTGCATGCAAAGCTCTAAAGTCTTAAAATGATAAAACTAAGCTTGAAAAGAAGTCTTACACTTGAGGGGAGGTTCATACTTGCTAAAGCTGACAACTTTATTGACTTAGAGACCCAAGAGAGTTTAGATCTGAAGTTGCAACTTTAGATCTTAGCTCAAACACAAGAAAAGCTTCCTAAAATCCACCCAAACGAGATCTAGAATGAAATGAGGCCAAGCTAACAGCTTAATACCTTCCAAATGATGCCAGTTGAGGTAGATATATGATTCCCACACATTCCTTGCTTATATGTTCTGGTTCCCCAAGATTTTCTCACCAAAAATCATTCTTCAAAGCTTAAGACACACAAATGGAGCACACTCACACGAGTTAGGGCTATGGAGTATCAAGAGGTTGTGAAGGGGAGGCTGGGGAGGCCAATGATCCATTAAATAGGGTGCAAAACCCTGGAAATTAGAGTTTCATCCTCCAGCTCCTACTCTTCGAGTCCCTCCTTGGACTCGGCGAGTAGGTCACTTAAACATGTAGACCAACCCACTGCTACTCGACGAGTCAGGCAACCAACTCGTCAAGTAGACCTTAAAATCAAGAAAAATATTATATCAAAAATCAATACCTGAGAATCAGGGTGTTACAGCTTGTCCCCATTAGTGAGAATCGCATCAACAAGCTCCAATTGGATCGGACTTGGAATCATTCAAAATTGAGTTGTATGATATAAGCGAATCTTGTATGTTGACAAGACGAGTTAGTCACCATTCACATGAGCATGTAATGACGATAAAGGATTGTTGGATCTTATATAAACTAATCTGTGTAGACCCATCAGATCCACCACAAGGGACGACATACACTACTATATCATATTTATTGATAGTTTCAGTAGATGTGATTGTGTTCATATGATTAAGCACAAGTATAACACATTCAATAGTTCTAGAGTATCAAAACAAAGTAGGGAATCAACTGGGCATGAAGATAAAGGATCTACAATCTGAAAGGAGAGGAGAATGCCTTAGTATCGTGTTCAATGATCATCTTATAGATTGTGGAATAGTTTCCATAATCGGCTTCTCTAAGGACACCATGATAATGTTGCTATAAGGAGAATCGAATGTTATATGATTCGATCTATTATGAGTTGTACTTCACTAAAAATTACATTTTAGGAATATATACTTGAAATAGTAGAGGACATTTGAACCTTGTAACCAACTAAGTAGGTTTTGAAAACACTTCACAAAATGTGGAGTTGGAAATTTCCTTCACATTCAGGTATGGTGTTATGATGTTTTTTGCTAGACGAGAAACCAATGACCAAATTGAATCAAGATTTGAAAAATGTTACATTGTTGAGTATTCACTAAAGAATTTTGATATTTGTGCTTATAGATTAAAGGAGTGTTCCATAAGAGAAATAACATATACATATCAAGAATTCAGTGGGAGTTATATTGAACTTGAAGAAATTCAAGATATGAAGGACAATGAACCTATAGTTGGCCCTAGCTCTCAAATTGAGGTTGATATACCAGTTGAGTTAAATGACATTGCCTTAAATCTTCGAAAAATATAGTAGATTTAGAGCACCTCCCAAGTTTTATGAGTTTCATCTAACTGTGTAAGGAGATACGTTGATTAGTGATAAAGCATTGATCAATTTGGATGGTGGGGTCTTATGGTTGTGATTAGAAGAGTCTACGGATAGTGGAATTCGATCCATGAAGGATAACTAAGTAAGGGATTGGTTGATCCAGAACCTAGTATTATGAAATTGGTTTGCATTTAGATCTTCAATGTGAAGAATAACATGGATAGGAATATACACATATTCAAAGCTGGTATGGTGGAAATAAGTTTTTCGCTTAGACTCAAGAAATTGATGATGAGGAAACATTCTCACTAGTAGCTGAGAAAGGTATATTTGGTTATTTGTTACCATTTTTTCCTTCTTTGATATAAGATATGGTAAAGTTGATGTTTAAATGATTTTCTAAATAGGAAACTTTCAGATGATGTATGATATATTATGAAAGGATTTAAACATGTAAAGTATCCAAACAAGGTGTGTAAGCTTGGGAAATCTATTCATAGATTTAGATAAGCATCGCGTAGCATGAATATGTTCTTCCACGGGGAACTCAAAGAGTGTTGTCTTCCTAGAAATCCAGATTAGTCTTGAATACATGTCAAAGCTAGTAGGAGTGTCGTTGTTTTTCTGGTATTACATATTGATGACAATACCGTTCGTAGGAAGCATTGTCTCTAAGTTACAAAGTACAAAAGTTCGGGAATTGTTTCTCTATGATGGACAAGGGGAAGTGACATTGATACTTGGTCTTCAGATCTAAAAGTATAGATTGAAATGTTTAATAGGATTCAGTCAATGCGCAATATGTTGAAAGGTTTCAACATGAAAAATTCCAAAGGAATTATTCATATGCTTCAAAGAAAGGAGCTGAGTGAATCTCAAAAGTCCTTTGTATTAGTCGTGAAAATGATAGGATGAGTCAAGTCCTATATGCTTCTGATATAGGTTCGATTATGAATACTATGATGTGTGTTTATTCTGATGCCTTACATGTTTTGAGCATAATGAGTTTGTATCAGTAATTGGCTTGACTGAATCACTATACAATTGTCAAGAACATTATGAGGTACTGAAAGATACCAAGGAATGGTTGCTTGTAGACAGTAGAGAACATGATTGAAAAGAGTTACATTAACATGAATTTTAGAGACGACTTTGAGTCATAATATAAATGGATATTAATTTTGAGTTTTAGCATGAAAGGTTTCACATAAGAGATAGTGGTAGATTCGAGAATGTGAGTAAGACTATATTAGTGCAAGTGAAGTATATAAAATTTCATAGTTGAACTTGGATTTTTTTGTAACATCCCCAAAAATATCGAGTAAACATTTAATTTCAAATAAATCAAAACCATTCATCCATTTGTTCCAAAAGAAAATCAGAGTAAAATAAAAAATAGTCAATGCAAAATGAATCTCTAAGGGATGCAGGGCTATCAAGCTGGGCCCTTCCCTTTGAAACCGGAAGTACTTGAAAACATTTTAAATATAAACTGTAAGCACAAAGCTTAGTGACTCCCCCAAAATACCACACACCAAACATAGGATAGTTAATGTTATGGGCTGAATCATGGTTTTACAGTCACTTTTTGTCATGTGCCAAATCGTGGTCTTTCCTTGAAATGTCGAGGGCCAAATCTCGGTCTTACATAGAAATTCCAGGGGCCACATCCTAGTCTTCCATTCAAGTATCACAAAGACAACTAGCCTCCGACATACAAATGTCGGGGCCAGATCCTGGTCTTACATACAACTGCCAGGGGCCAAATCATGGTCTTTCATACAATCGTCATAGGGAAAATCCTGGTCTTTCATATAATTTCTAGGAGCCAGATCTTGGTATTTCAAACATATGTCAGGGGCAACATCCTGGTCTTCCATGCAAGCATCACAAAGACAACTAGCATCCTACATAGTATAGTAAGAAGACTCACCTCACTCTCACAGTCGAATAATCACAAATCGAAAAGTCCATAGACCGGTGTAACAACCCACCTATCCAATTATACAAGGTCAAAATTTCATCCACACTCAAAGACTAGCAATTTTCCTAAAATTCAATCAAGTTTAAAAGTCCGTGATCAAAGTTAACATCAGCTAACTTCCACATCGTTATCAATCCATGGTCACGTCGTGAAAAAGGAAATCAGGCTCCATCAAACTCGGTCACAATCCAACATAGTCACAATCAATACTACTATCGTGTCGTGATGGTCATGCCACCACGTCATAACAGAGTCCATCAAAAATAGTCGATGAGTCTCATTGTCACGTCGTGATTTCCATATGGTCATGTCGTGAATACTGAATTGGGGCAGCTTAATACATTAATCTTGTAATCCTTTAAGCCACATATTCCAACTTTCCAGGTGGCTGTGTTACTCCAAGAACATTCAAAAAATTGATGCTTTATAAATATGCATGCCCCACACATGTCTTGAGCTCATATTGGGTCAAAAACGATAAAATGGAACCAAAATCACATGCATGGATTCAAAAATAAACCAAACATCATATTTAAAGCATATAACCTTTATGGGACCTCAAGGACCCATAAAGTCACCAACTTTATAGAATCCCTCCATCCAAACTTTCCCAAACTTGGAGAAAATACACAAAAATCCTAGATCTAGAAGCAAATGACATAAAGCTTGGAACTCTAACACTTGTAATGGTCTAGAGTTAATTCTAGGAGATGATGATGAGACTTGCAAGTGGAATCTATCGACCAAGGATGCTTCCTTGTCTTTCAAGACACCAAAAGCTTAAGAACTCAACAATAGAGGCTAGGGTTTCGTTGAAAGGGTTAAAGGCTAAAGAGGATGCCCTATACCTTGATTTTAGGGGCTTAAATATAGAGGAAAATCTAAAATATCATGGGCTTCGGTTGCGTCTATCGTCACGTCGTGACCCTCCTCTTGTCACGTCATGATAGACATATGAATATGCGTTCACATATTTGGTATGCCACATCGTGAAAACCTCCATGTCACATCGTAACATATGGTTTTCCTCAAAACCCATTCCTTTGAATCCCTTCAATCAAAAACTGATCCATTATGGGAAATGGGTGTTACATGTTTTGAGTAACAAATTGCCATTAGAAATATTTTGTGAAAGTGTAGTCATATTGACTAAGGATTCTTGAGATCACAGGAGGTCAATGGATAGAAGGAGTAAATTTCACTGCATCCAAGAAAATGTTGAGGATGAAGATCTAGTTGTGGAGTGAATATATTTTAGATGATTCATTCACAATAGTGATGACCAAAGGAAAACATGATATGCATGCTAAGACCATTAGCACGAGAAATGTTGAAAAGTTTAGTTGTTAAGTCGATTACCTCGAAACATTTATACAATAGATAAATCTCTAATTTTTATGGTGATTAAATAATGGGGAAATATTTATATTCAAAGAGTATGATGCCATAGAACAAGTAGGTTATAATTATGTTTCCTTTTTATGTTAATTTTTGAATATTAATTTATTCGAAATGCCACAGTCACTCATACTTCTAGGAGTAGGTATTGATTTAAGACTATCATGAATTGTTTGTAGATTGTCCATAAGGATTGATATTTCATAGGGGTTGCTGCAATATTCGTGAGTACTTTAAAAATAGGGATTTTGAGTATTGGTTAAATCTGCGCTTAGAGATTATTTCATGGATTCAATCACGGGTAATTCTAAGACGATAATATCTTATATTCTTCAAATAAAGATATATAAGTCATAGTTTGCAATTCTGTTGTGCATAGGTTTTGCATCAACGCATCTATAACAGATGACATAAAATGTAATTCCATGTATAACATGATGAGTAAAAGGTATGATTATATAGTCAAAGTTTAATAGGAAAAACGATATCTTTGGGCACCTCGATGATTTGTTGTCAAGATCAGAAGTGCTTGGCCGAGTCTAAACTAAATTGATGTTTTCAATTAGTAGTTTGAGTTCAGTCTACATAAATTGGAAATTAAGAAATAGAATATTGGACTATGGGATTGATTTCTATCCATGTATCGTGTCCATACAGTATCTTGTAGTACGAAGGAATAACTGATAACTTATCTTAGGGACAACATTTGATTTTATCAAAGTTCAGCAGTGGCTGTGGAAATCACTCTTTATTGGTTATTCAAAGTCTATATTTGCAATTGTAGTTTGACGACTTGTCCAAATGGGAGACTGTTGGAATAAGTGTCCAATGTCATAACTAAATTGGTTCATAACATTACCTAGAAGGCAAAATCCGATTTTACTTCTTTCTCTTCTGCCCTTTTGTCTTTCTAGTGTTCTAAGGTTTTGGGTGTGAATCATTAGAGGCATGCATACTTTTAATGTTTGATTTCCATGGAACATTCGAAGAACTCAAGAGATTGGCATATTTGATTATGTTAAAGGTATGTTATCTTACTAGTAATTTCGATTATAGTAGGATCGAAGTTTTGTTTCATAAGTGTGTTTTTATTATTTATGAAAAGCCATAGATTCATTTAGGTTACATATACCCTTAAATGTTAAGTGAAATTCTGCATGTACAATGTTATTGTAACCTGAAAACCCCAATAAAACTGGCAGACTGCTCCAATTTCTCTTTAACCTGAGTATGCTTATCCATCTACAAATTAAAAGGTTTTGAGAATTGAGATTTTAAAGAGGAATCACCAATCCAAACATCCTCCCAAAAGTGGTACACAACCCATCACCAACCTTCTTTTTATAAAACTGGAACAAATCAAACCCTTTCTTTGTCCATTGGGTCACCACTTTTAGAATATCAATCCAAATTTATCTTTTACCTGCAAATAACTTATACCCAATGAAAGCCTTTTCCCTATGAATTGATTTAATAAGTGTATCCTAGAGCTCATTTGGACTAGAAAGAAACTGCAACACCCACTTGAATAAAAGAGCACGATTAAGAGCAAAAATATTGTAACACTGTGATTTTTCAATTCATTTTTTTATTTTAAAAACATCGTTTAACAGATTATAACAACGGAAGTCTTAATATTTTCATTATAAACCATCACCAATGTTACTTAAATTAAATATTTCACAATCATCCCATCAAAATTAAAGTTTGCAAAATCGATACCAAAAGAAGTTCCAAAAACAAGTGTAAAGGAAATCTCATCGACAAGTCTCAAACTGGTATCATCACTAAAATAAAATTATAAGTAACTAGCCAAAAGAGTCTCTACCTCACTAGGCCATCAAATCACTTTACCTATATCAATGCAAGGCGAAAACGACAAGCAAAGAAACATGTGTAAGCATCAGCACAACGAGTCAATCTCAAGCACATATGTATGGAAACAAACATACTTCATATAATATGTTTAGTCATGAAAACAATCCATACCAAACAACAAACATCACTTATTACTATCAATACAGAGTGTAATTGCGATATTTTATACTTCTCAGTAATAACTTGTTATCATTTATACATCACTACCACCGCTTATCATCACTATTTTTAATATATAATACATATATCAATTTGGACATTTTGAATGTAGTTATTATTATATATTTTTCTTTGTATTAATTACTTTTAATGTCCCTAGCAAGCTAGGGTCTATAACACCGCTAATCCTCTAACGAACGACCCCGTTCGTTACTAACGTGACATGGAAACCCTGTGCAATAAATGGGGTGCGACTCCCACCCGTAACACTGTACCTGGTTATCCATGATCACTAATCCGACTTTTCATGTACGGGCATGATGCATTGCTGGTCGAGTGTGGTACAATGTTACTTCCAAAATACCCCCACTTAAATGTGATGCTTGATCCGACATTTCTGAATAGCTAACATAACTCAAGTCCCATCACAACGACGTGCACCAGAACCATGTTTTGAAATGGTTATCTAGAAAACCACTCGACATTGAATTGGCTTAAGATATTTTCCTCCAACAATATCATGCCACCGCGACATCCAGTAGGGTACTCACCTAAGTTTAGGTTTCTACCCTTTTTACCCCCACTATATGGATTCCTCATTTGTAATAATTTTTATAATTAGTTAATTCCCTCGTATGCGTCATACACACAAATCACCATTAACATTATGTAATCATGCTTGCATTTTATTTACTAATAGTAATATTACATCACATGTCCTACTACAAAGGTTTATACTAAACATTTCTACATAACATCTTATTTAAGCATGTAAATAAATATTCATTTTAGCAACAAACTTTCTAGTGTGCATTTCCTAGTTCCATACAAACATGTTATAATAGAAACATAGCATGCATAACATCATATTTTAACATAAAAAATAACCCTCACCACTAACATGAACCTACCACTCTTTTCTTGTACAAATTTCCCATTTTAAGGAATCTAGCATACAAAAGCTTCCCTAAGTTATTTGCTACCGAATTACCTCACAAAATCAGGTTTCAAAGATCTCATAAACTTAGACTATCATATCACACACAATTAACTAGACCATACTAAGCATGCGAAATTCCCATACATGTAACTTAAACAACCACAAGAATGCTCACCTCAAATCCAAGCTATGGGAAGAAATGAATTGAGGAGTAAAATCTTCAAGAGGCCACTAAGCACACTAAAAGGTTTCACAAAACTCTGATTAGAAACCTGAAATCAAAATAGAAAACAAAATCTAAGTTTCATATTTTGAAGTTTCACAGCCCGATCCTTGTTTAGTGTTTTGAGTGTAAAATAGAAACTACAACTCCAAACAGGATGTTATTGGACTTTCTATAAACTAGACTCGATTTCCTAAAGTTTCCTTTTCATGGGGCATTGTCTAATTCAAAACAAATTGAGTTCCACAGCGGTCGCAAAAAAAATCAACAATTTTATCCATATTTCTAACTTCTGACAAACGTCACCAAATACTTCAAGCATTAAGACAAGGACTTGAAAATAGAGATGGATGTTAAGAAAATAATTTATACCTCTGTAAATATGATGAATTTCTAGGAGAAAGAAGGAGGAAGGAAGACTTGATCTCTACTAGAACAATTCCCACTCAAAAAACACTACACCACCTTCTTGGATCTTCACAAAACTTCAATAATGTAAACTCCAGTTATGAACTCACTTAAAATGAAATTGGAGGATACAAATTAGGGTTTAAATGTTCAAAATGAAGTGATTCCCGGATTTTAGGGTTTAGCCTCCTTAAATACTTGATAACTTTCATTCTAGGGCCATAAAGTGTGAGAAAATAACTCCATGACCCATATATATATATATATATATATATATATATATATATATATATATGATTAATTATCATATCTTTGCACATTTGGCCCTAAAAGTAAACTTTAACCAACCAAAGTGGTAACTTAACGAGGAAACATAACGAAAACTAACCTTAGTGGTGAAAATAAAAAGTTTGAATCATTACAAATTGTAACATCCGGAGTTCCAGGTATGAGATGTATTCCTTAAAAGGAAAATTCCCATTGGAACTCGTCGAATTGATGGACTCAACTCAATGTGTTGAAGGCTTTTGGGCCACGCATATCTTTGGACCAACTCGACGAGTTGATGAGGAAAAACTTGACAATTTTGTGGATGATTAAGAAACCCTTTGGGTGACCTCCTTATTAGTCTCCTCTGTCTAGAAAACCCTAGTCCGTGCATCCTCTCCCATATTTGATTGTGTGTGAGCTTGAAGAGTGATTTCTTGGTGTTCTTTTGAAGGAGCTTAATGTTGGAAGTATCTAGATTGAAGGGAAGGTTTTAAATCCAGAAAATCTTGGAGTATTGTAGTTCTTTTGTGGTAAAAAGTCGACAACTTGCTTATCGATTGCTTAAATCTCTTCCTTGGAAGTTCATTGTCATATTAGGCTCATTTTGGGATTGTTCGTGGGGTTGAGCATTCCATGAAGTTATCATTTCAGATATTGATGTTTTGTGGCCTCTTTGGGCTTAAAGTTTCAAGATTTATCAAGTTCTAGGCCCCCTTCATGCTTTAGGTCCCTTATTAAGCCTTCTTTGAGTTTTGGAACCTCCTGGTGACATGCATGGACGTAAAGTTAGCAACTTTATGTGGTTTTCCAGCTCTTGGGTATCATATCTACATTTTAAAGCGTTGGACTTGATGAAAAAGGACTGAATGTGTTAAGTTGGGAAAACTTGGCGAGTTTTCCAGCCAACTCGACGAGTTGGCTAGGGTTTTCTCGCTTCTCTGGATACTGTAGGAACTCGACGAGTTGGTAGGTGCACTCAACGAGTGGGTTCAACATGGATTGATGACCGTGACTGTTGACTTTAACTTTGACCATGGTTGACTAAGTTTGACTTTGAGGGCATTTTGGGTAATTCGGGGTTTTGATAGAAATGGTCACATGGTTGTTATAGGCATTTAAGTCCGGAGCTGAGTTTTAGAGTTGGATTTTACCAGTTCAGCACTACTTGTGAGGTGAGTGTTCATCACCGTACTTGTTGGGTCGAATGCACTAAGGCTGACCCTTTTGGATTGTTATCCTGATTATTGCATGATTTAGTATTGTAGTGATATGTTAGATCTATATCCTAATAATAGAATGATGCTATACTTAGTGATCTGTAAGACCTGTCTGCTTGTTTGATTGATTGGTTATATGTTTAGTTGTTATGTATATGTCTACATGTTATGTGTGGTTGGGTTAAGGTGGACCTGCTTTGTGCTGATGGCCAATGGACCCAGGGCGTCCTGGATAAAATGAAGGCTAGTGGGGCATACCAATCAGGCCGAAGGTCCAGAGAACGTTTCAGATAGGCTGAAGGCCCGATGTGGCATACCAGTCATGCTGTAGGTTCTGTGAGCGTACCAGATAGACTGTAGACCAGTGTGGGGTTCCAGTCAGTCCGAAGGCTCTGAATGCATGCTAGTTGTGATATTATTCTGGTTTTTGTATCGTGATTGGTATTTTGGGTGAACTCACTAAGCTTCGGGCTTACAGTTTTGGATTATATTTCAGGTACCTCAGAGGATCGCGAGAAGGCAAAGGCTGAAGAGTTTTCAACATTCTAACACTCCTAAGGTGTGCATGTAACCCTAGGAATATTGGATCTATATTTTCTCTATTATACATACAAACATTCATTTTTCCAAGGTTTCATCCTAACTAGCATACCATGAAATATATATATTACGAAAATCTAGTAGAATGACATAACTTTTCTTGGAGCTTGATTCCTTAGACCTTTAAGAGCCTAGCACCCCAAGTATCATCCCTCAAATACTTCACACAATACCACCAACAAATGGGAGAACTTGAGAGAAGTGTACTTGCACACAAAATTCGGCTAGCCCTCTTTCCTTTCACTTAGGTGCCAATTTTGGTAGCCTTAAGGTCTCTTATATAGTGTGGCAAACTAGGGTTACACCATGTAAACCCTAGTGACTTTCCATATCCCTCATGATCCATGGGTTAAAACCTCCATGGATCATCCATGGGTCACCACATGGGTTTAGCCCAACACAAAGGATAATGGATCATGAGCCCACTTTATAAGAATGAATGATTTGCCAAATCAACCCCTTATATTTAATTAGTCTCTTTTGATCACAAAATTAATTCCAAACTAATTCTTGATCAATACTAATTAAATAATATGATTTCATATTAATATATTAGAACTTATAATATATTAATAAATCATAAATATCTTCTTCTCAAAAGTCCATCATTTAGATTGTTCCGGTGCCAATGTGCCATGCAACCCTAATGGACCATGTTACTCTCGGTTCAAGTACATACCAATTATAGTTATGGGCTTAGACACTAAATCCAACAGGTTCCAACTTGGATAAGTCTAATAACTATAACTGTAAGTACAACTTAAAACACCGACTAGCAATCGTAGCTCTTAAAAGCCTCTGTCGAAACGAGACGCTCCATTTTAGATAAGTCATCATATAATCCTCTTTTCAAGATATCAGCTTGACAAATACATGGAACAACATCATATTAATTGTCCAGCAGTTTGTTTCCTGATTTCCGATTTGTTTGACATAGAACTTAATCAAACACATCAATTTAGTTCTGACCGGGCCCGACACATAAGTCAAAACAAAATCATCGAGGGGCCCAAGATATCGATTTTAATCCTCTAAGGACTAAAAGGAACATATAAACTTTGACTCAAATGCTTGTACTAACTATTCATCAAATTGTACACAACAACATGTTTTATAACATCGAGTTACCAATGCGTTTTCGTACGATCTCATAGTCAACACCTCATATATCTAGGTTTGAAGACTTATATGATATTATCGTCTCACGATCACTCGAGATAAATTCCATGAAGTGATAAAAGTGAGCGCGGGTTGAATCCAATACTCAGACCTTATGAGCACTCATGAATTTTGCAACAAACTTGCTATGTCTAATACAATTCATACAAATCTACAAACCAAATTCATGACAATCTTAATTCAATACCTACTTCCAACGTATGATCGATTGTGGATAGTTTTAATAACGTAATTATTCTTGAAGTCAAAACATGCAAAATGAAACAATATTAAATGATTGACACAAGATAGTACCATACTAGTAAATAAAAAACACCTTTTATTTAAACATCAAATGTCAATTACCTTTCAACCATTACAAGTTTAGAAAGCTATCTAATCATTAAAACTAATATCATCCTTTAGCCCAATGTGCCTCACATGCTGTAAATGCTTACTTAGTCCCTTCGTGAGGGGATTTGGCGGGTTCTCATCTGATGATACCCTCTTTGCCATGAGGATTCCTTCTTCTATTCGATGTCTAATGAAGTGGTATTTTCTGTCGATATGCCTGAATCTTCCGTTATCCCTTGGTTCCTTGGCTAAGGCAACTGCACTCTCGCTGTCACAGAAAATCTCCATAGGCTCCTTTACAGTTGGTACAAATCCAAGGTCTCCAATGAAGTTCTTCAGCCATATTGCCTCCTTCGCTTCCTCGCTTGCTGCTATGTACTTTGATTCGCAAGTTGAATCAGCTACTGTCTCCTGCTTGGAAATTTTCCAAGTTATTGCTCCTCCATTCAAGGTAAAAACCCAACCCGACCGAGAGCAGAAATTATCCCTGTCAGTCTGAAATCTAGCGTCGCTATACCCTACCACTCTCAAGTCATCACTCCCACCGAGGGTAAGGACTTAGTCCTTAGTCTTCCACAGGTACTGGAGAATGTTCTTAACCGCAGTCTAGTGAACCTTGGTGGATTCCCCTGACATCTGCTGACCATGCTCAAAGTAAAGGCCACATCAGGGCGAGTACTAGTCATAGCATACATGATCGAGCCAACAACAGAAGCATATGGTATTCGACTCATCTTAGCTATCTCAGCCTCTTTACTCGGACTCTAAGCTTTACTCCGTTTGGCATTGATCTGCATCGGTAAGTCACCTTTCTTGGAATCCTGAATGTTGAATCTTTTCAACACCTTATCCAAGTAGCTACTTTGACTAAGTACAATTAGTCTCTTACTCCTGTCTCTCAATATCCTTATCCCAAGAATATAGGCAACCTCTCCAAGGTCCTTCATAGAGAAACACTTCCCAAGCCAGGACTTAAACCTCCTGCAAGGTTAGGATGTCGTTTCCTATGAGTTGTATGTCATCCATACTCAATACCAGAAAGCTAACTATGCTCCCACTAGCCTTGAAATATACACATGACTCATACTCGCTTCTTGAAAATCCAAACTCTTTGACTTTCTCATCGAAACAAAGATTCCATCTACGAGATGCTTGTTTCAATCCATAAATGGATTTCTCAAGCTTACACTCTCTATTAGGGTGCTTTGCATCGACAAAACCCTCTGGTTGACTCATGTAAACATCCTCAGCCAACTTTCCATTAAGGAAAGTAGTTTTGACATCCATTTGCCATCTTTCATAATCATGAAATGTAGCAATGGCTAGCATAACCCTAATAGACTTAATCTTTGCTACTGGCGAGAAGGTCTCATCATAATCAACTCCCAGAGTTTGAGTAAATCCCTTCGCAACCAATCGCGCCTTATAAGTGTGTACTTTCATATCATGTTGGTCTTCTTCTTGAAGATCCATTTGCACCCGACTGTCTTACGACCCGGTACATTGTCAACCTAGTTCCAAACTTGATTTTCATACATGGACTAAATCTCACTGTCCATAGCCTCTTTCCATTTGGCAGACTCGGGGCCCGCCATGGCTTCCTTGAAGCTGTTAGGTTCATCCAAATTTACCAGTGTGCTATCATTGATAAATGTATCACCTTCTGCAGTAATATGGAAACTATACAACTCAAGTGGAACACTAACTCTACCGGAACGCCACAGAGGAACATACATGTCAATTGGCTCAACAGGAGTTTCCTCCTCAGGTTGATTGCTAGTGTTTGAGGTTCCTTCCCCTCTTGACTCTTGAATTTCTTCAAGGTCAATTTCCCTCCCAGTGTCTCCTTGGCCTATGAGCTCTCTCTCGTGAAAGAATCCTCTCATCGCAACAAAGACAACATTGTCACTCGGTCTGTAGAAGAGATAACCAAAGGATTTATGTGGGTAGCCGATGAAAATACACCGCTAAATCCGAGGTTCGAGCTTGTCATGAGTCTCGCGTCTCATGAAATCCTCACAACCCTAAACCTTGATGTGGTCTAATGTGAGAGCCTTCCCAGTCCACATCTCGTGAGGTGTTTTGGTAACCTTCTTTGTAGGGAATAGATTAGGATATGGGCGGTAGTCTCTAAAGTATACCTCCAGAATGAGATTGGTAACGAAGCTCGAATCATCATGGAACGAACAATGTCCAACAAGTTTTGGTTGCGCCTCTCAGCCACACCATTAAGCTGTGGTGTCCTAGGTGGCATCAATTGTGAAACAATTCCACACTCCTTAAGATAGTCTAGGAACTCGATACTAAGATACTCACCATCTCGATCGGATCGGAGCATCTTTATCTTCCTGCCCAACTGATTCTCCACTTCCTGTTTAAACTCTTTGAATTTCTCAAAGATTTCCGACTTATGCTTGATTAAGTAGACATAGCCATATCTACTTTAATCATCAGTAAAAATCACATAGAAGCAGTTAGCATCCCTTGTGGCAGTTTTGAAGGTCCCACGCACATCGGTGTATTTAAGATATAAAAAACCCTCACCCTTCTCACAAGTACCAGTGAAGGGTAATTTAGTCATCTTTCCAAGTAAGCAAGATTCGCAAGTGTCATCCGAATTTAAGTCGAATGACTCCAAAACTCCAGCCTTCTAGAGTTGGCCTATACGCTTCTTGCTGACATGTCCAAGATGACACTACCACAAGCATGCTTTATCCAATTCATTGGAAGAATTGATATGCAAAACATCATTTCCTAAGTTGTCTACAACATTCACAGTTTCATATACACCATTACAAGGTAATGCCTTAATATAAAAAACATCATGATAATAAGCATTTATTGCACCAATTTCACTATCAAACGAAAATGTGAAACCTTGTTTGTACAAACCATGAAAGGAAATATTATTTCTCCTCATATCAGACGAGCAGCAACAATTATTCAAATCTATTCCTTACCCGCTACTAAGAAATAAAGAGTAAATTCCAATCTTGGTGACAGGTGAAACCTTCTTATTCCCCATGATCAAATTTATCTTCCTGTGCTCCACATCCTTACTTCTTTTTAGGTCCTGCACATCAGAAAAAATGTGATATCCATAACCTGTGTCAAGCACCCAAGAGTTAGAATGTGATGAGTTTTTAGATAGAATAGTATAAATACCTGCATCGGTGGGTTTAACCTTCCCATCCTTAACATCCTGCAAGTGCCCTTCTCTTAGTGGGAGCAGCAGAACCAACCTTGGTCCCACTTGAAGAGGATCCATTAAGATAGTTTCCCTTGAGGCTCTTTGAGGGAGCCTTCCTCTTCTTCCCTTTCCCTTTTCCTATTTCTAGAACAGGGGAGGTGGTAGGAGTAGTAACAACTGATTTACCTTTGAGACCACTTTTGGCAGTCCTCATAAGCCCTTGAAGTTTGCTAAGTGTGACCTCCTCCTTGTTCATATGATAGATCATCCGAAACTGAACATAACACGGAGGTAAGGATTGTAGAATGATATCTATAGTCAGCTCCTCAGGGAAGTTCACATTCAACTTTAGCAATCGGTCCACAAACCTTTGTATTTTCTGCAAGTGGCCCGTGATGGGTTCACCATCCTTCATCCTGGTTGTTATCATGGAAGATATGATTTCATACCTCTCTTGATGAGCATTCCATCAGGTCCTGGTGCATCTCAAAAGAGTAGAAGTCATCGTAGGACTTTTGGAATTCAGCTGACATAGTGACAAACATGATACAAACTACCTTGGTGGCATCTTTCTCCTCAGGAGTAGCATAAGACTCATCAATTTCCTTTAACTCCTTGACTAGGAAATATTTCTTGTCCTCACAGCGAGTGACCATCCTAATGTTCCTAATCCAATCATTGAAGTTGGAACCATCGAATATGACTCTCCCATAAAGGTTCATGAGAGAAAAGGAGCCAGTAGGGTTTGCGCCAGAAGCATTGTTGGAAGACATCTAAAAAGAAAGAAAGACAAGTTAAGATTAGATAAAGAGACCTTAATAAAACACCTAAATGAAATATTAAGGCTAGGACCCAACACAATATTTTTACTAATTGGAAGAAGGGTGCCGTAATCCAACTTGAAAAATATTTAAAGGTAGGTAAATGACGATTTACCAATTTTCACCATGAAAAAACGAAATATTTATTAAGTTTTAATTGGATTGAAACTCCTAGATCCTTTGAGATTCATTGAACAATTCAATGTCATGTTTAAATCTCGATTATGCCCTTCAGGTTTGTGACTGGGATACCGAGGATCATAAATAAGGTGTGAATAACCATGAAAAATGTGCTTGGTACTCTCAACTTTATCACCCAATCAATGTGTCGGTTAACCACACACGCTCCATTGATCGTGTGATAAACATCGAGTCACCCTTTGCCACCCTTACTAGTCCAAGTTTATGTGTCAGTTAACCACACACGCTCCATCAATGACTTGGTAAGGTGAAAAGTGCAATTTTCATGGATTAGCATCAATTTCACATTTTCCTAAAGTAACTAAGATTGGGAATTTAATAAAACATTTAGTTACTTCATTATCATTATACATAATGAGAATTATAGTCTTATCCTACCCGTTCGGCTAACGACCCTCCACCAGTCAAGGAAGTGGTGGGTGTGAGTGGAAACCCATTAAACTGCGATTTTATAGGCAGTAACCTTGTACCCCCTTATAGACCGGCTTCGTGAATGAGGCCTACTAACGGTAAGATTGACTTGATCATATATATATATATATATATATATATATATATATATATATATATATATATATATATATATATTAATTATTAACTTATAATACTATAAAGTATACAGATTGAATTTTAAACTTTTAAAATTTTCGGGTTTGGAATTAAAGTTTTCTAAAGCGACTTTACAAATTCCATAACTTGAGGGCAAGTTTTGAAACTATTCAAAACCTTTCATTTCTATAACTTATGAGTTTTAATGACTTTTAAGGAAAAGACTTTTGGAATTCCATAACCTGAGGACAAGTTATGCAGTCCATTAAAAGGAATTTGGATCAACAATTAAACTAACAAGCAAATGTCAAATAATATGATCTACTAAAACTCATAAGCATGGATAGTTCAAATCAAAAATTTTCAAGAATCATATAAACTAATATAAAACTTGAAACTTTGACAATTATATTTGAAATTGGATTAGCATGATCATTACCACATCAAAAATAGGTTTATAAGTTCAAAAACAGTTTAGGGTAATGATCCTAGTCCAATTCCAGCCTTAAAACTCGAAAATCTGCACTCTGGAGCACCAACTCGTCGAGTGCATGAGCTAACTAGGCGAGTTGGATGAATTTGTGCTTGGACTTGGCGAGTCCCCCAGTGGACTCGGCGAGTCCACTGTCCAAAAAGCCAAAAATTCGATTTTTTAAGCTATAAGCACAAGTTGCATCAAGTATAATTGAAAACAAGCCTAGGCTCTGATACCACCGAAGGGTTTTGATCATTCTAACACTCCTAAGGTGTGCATGCATCCCTAGAAAACTTGGATCTATGTTTTCTATATTATACATGCAAACATTCATTTTTCCAAGGTTTCATCGTAACTAGCATACCATGAAGTATATGTAATATAAAAATCTAATAGAAGGACATACCTTTTCTTGTAGCTTGATTCCTTGGACCTTTAAGAGCCTAGCACCCCAAGTGTGATGCCTCAAATGCTTCACAAAACACCACCAACAAATGGAGAACTTGAGAGAAGTGTACTTGCACACAAAATTCGGCTAGCCCTCTTTCCTTTCACTTAGGTGCCAATTTTGGTAGCCTTAGGGTCTGTTATATAGTGTGGCAAACTAGGGTTACACCATGTAAGCCCTAATGACTTTCCATATCCCTCATGCTCTATGGGTTAAAACCTCCATGGATCATCCATGGGTCACCACATGGGTTTAGCGCAACACAAAGGATAACGGATCATGAGCCCACTTTATAAGAATGAATGATTTACCAAATCAACCCCTTTATATTTAATTAGTCTCTTTTGATCACAAAATTAATTCCAAACTAATTCTTGATCAATACTAATTAAATAATATGATTTCATATTAATATATAGAACTTATAATATATTAATAAATCATAAATATCTTCTTCTCAAAAGTCCATCCTTTAGATTGTTCTGGTGCCATGCAACCCAAATGGACCATGCTACTCTTGGGTAGAGTACATACCAATTATAGTTATGGGCTTAGATACTAAATCCAAAAAAGGCATGATTGTGCACCTCCTCATATTTTGTTTAATGATTTTTGGGATTTCTCTGATGTCGATCTTATTTTGAAAACAATATGTACACAATGATGGTTTTTGGATTTATTTAAAATTTTTAAAATTTTCAAAATTTTATGGATGTTACAAGTTGGTATCAGACCATTGGTTTGAGTGAATTGGAGGAACACTCGTGTGAATCCAGTCTCAAACTAAGGAGAAGATTTTCAAACGGTTATCAAAATACTAAAGGAGGATGTGACGTGTACGATCAGTTGTAGCCAGTAAGTAGATCCCAAAATACCATACTATTATTTGATGTTGTGATATGTTAGAACAACATGATAGTGATATGGTAGGGATCTTCTGGAATTGCATGATAGAATTGCCTGATTATACAATGCCTGATAGCCTAGGGCCTTTCTTTTATGAAATTGACATCATTGTTGTAGTTTCTTAGTGTATGCGTCATGGTTATATATAACTAAGATCTTATAGCCTAGGGATGTTTGGTTTGGCCTTATTTCTTGTTATTGTTTGATGAAAGGGTTAGGGTAGGATATATATTCAAATGTCTATAGGGTCCAGTGTTACGTATGGCTAGCATACACGAGTTCTGCAGGGTTAGTGAAAGTTTCATGGATGAGTCATGAGGGGTCAGTCGGCCAGTAGTGAGATGTTTTGCCTTTCCTCTACGAGTGAGGACTGAGTGTTTGTCTATGTTTATGAGTATTTTTAGGGTGTTGTGATGATCCTTTAGCCAAAAACGGGTAGGTGTGGAAGATAGTATGGGCCCATAGTCATAACCCCTAGGGCTTCGTTGGGAGTTGGTTCCCCGTTATTTATATGGGTTATCTGATATCTTCCTAGTGTATTTTTAGTATATTGACTACGAGACAAGTTGATATTGGATTCGGGTCGGGATCAGGTACTGACAGTCAGATGAGATCAGATGAGTTGGATGCCAGGATCAGGAGGATCCTCCATTAGGAGGTTGTGGTCATCATCCGGGATCAGATTTCAAAGATTCGGGTCTATCAAGACCGCGATGATGGAGTTCTTCGATGATTGCTACACAACCATTGTTGAGATGGTTGTTGCTGTAGCCACCGCAGACCTGGCGGCTGCAGGTGTTGGGACAGGGCAGACTTTTCAGTATTGGGACTTCAATAATACGAAGCTCCTGACTTTCGATGGAGTCCAGGACCTGATCATAGCCATGAGGTGGCTATCTGATCTGGAGGGGTGTTTCTTCACTTGTTCATGCCCTGCTGACCAGAAGTTCAGGTGCGCTCTGAACCTTCTGAGGTTTGGAGAAAAAGATTGGTGGACTTGTTACGGGTTCGTACTCTGATGAGCAAAGGGTTGCGGTATCTTGGGATCAGCTCAGAAAGATGTTTCATACTCACTATATTCCTCGGGTCGAGCAGGAGAGGTTGGCTCAGGAGTTTTTAGACATGAGGCAGGGATCAGTGTCGGTGACGGAGATCACCCTGATGTTTACTGAGAGGGCGATGTTTTGCCCTGAGTTTGCTTCAGAGTAGGATCAGATGACCCGTTATCTTAGCATGGTCAAGACGGACATCAGACAGTTTGTTTCTACTCAACGGTGTGATACCTTGCTGGAGTTACAGGAGGCTGCCAGGCAGCATGAGCTTGAGATAGACTTTCAGTTGAGGGAGCAGAGGCAGGCCCCGGCACAGTCGCAACCAGCTCCGAAGCGGTTTAAAGCCACCGATTCTAGGTCTAGATATCAGCAAGGCAGCACTTGTGCGAAGTGCGGGAAGGTTCATATAGGAGCTTGTCGATCTAGTGGTGAGTGCCACAAATATGGCAAGGAGGGGCATTATGCGAGGGACTGCCGCCAGTCCGCCCCGGTTCAGAGTATGAGGATTTGCTATCATTGTGATCAGGTTGGCCAGGTGAAGGTTAACTGTCCGTTGCTTGCCACCAAGCCAGTGCAGGCTCCCATGATAGTTACATTGAGGATCATTGATGGGAGTCAGGGCAGGGTGGCGCCCCAGACGGTTCGAGGTCGCGCTTTCTAGCTCACTACCGAGGAGGCCAGAGCAACGCCAGATATTGTGATCGGTATGTTTCTATCTCTTTTCTTATTGATTATGATTGTTTTATGCTCATATGTTTGTACCTATGTTAGGTACATTCTTAGTGAATCCTTTCCTGCTCTTGTATTGTTTGACTCGGGTGCAAGTCGGTCTTTTGTCTCTTGGTCCTTTAGTAGGGAGTTTTCTTTGCCCATAGGAGAGTTGGAGTGTCCGTTGCGAGTTTCTATCACAAACAAACACGAGGTTTCTCCTACTTTGGTTTATATGGGTTGCGTTCTGGAGATCTTCGGGGTATCCTTTTTGATTGATTTGATCCCTATTCCTATGGGGGATGTCTGCATGATTGTGGGTATGGATTAGCTGAGTCGTTTCGGTGCCTTGATCGACTGCGAGGGTCAGCATGTAGTGGTTCGAACCCTAAGTGGGGGAGATCTGGTTATTTATGGAGAGGGCACTAGGATGGGTTCAGGATTTTGTTCGGCAACCAGGGCTCGACAGTATATTCAACACGGGTGATAGCTTATGCTTCGCGGCATCTAAAGCCGCATGAGAATAGATACCCCACGCCTAATCTGATTAGGGGGTGGTGGTTTTGCTCTCAAGATTTGGAGACACTACCTTTATGGGGTCCGTTGTACTATTTACACAGGTCATTAGAGTCTGAGGCATGTTATGGATCAGCCGAACCAAAACATGAGGCAGCGCAGGTTGCTGGACGTAGTTAAGGATTATGACTGCTAGATCCTTTACCATCCAGGTAAAACGAATGTGGTGGCGGATGACCTGAGCTGCAAGTCGACTGGACCTTCTGTTAAGGTGGCATGTATGAGGATATTTATGGATTCTCCACTTGTGGTTTGATTAGGGAGGCTCAGACTGAGGGTGTTCAAGAGGAGAATTGGAAGATTGAGAGGATCAGGGGTGAGATAACTAGATTTCTGCCGGACAGTTGTGGTTTTTTTGACCCGTTGCGGTTGGGTGTGGGTTCCTGTGTCTGTTGGGGTCAGACAGGTTATGTCGGAAGAGGCTCATAAGTCTCGCTTTTTTATCCATCCCGGGGCCACCAAGATGTATCAGGATCTGAGACTAAGTTATTGATGGCCGTGCATGAAGAGGGAGATTGCCTGCTACATCGAGAGGTGCTTGACCTGTAGGATGGTTAAGGCCGAGCATTAGAGTTTGCATGGAAAACCATAGCCTCTGGAGGTTCCTCTGTGGAAATGGGAGTAGATTTCAATGGACTTCATCACCAAGTTTCTGAAGAAGGCAAAGGGTTTCGATTCTATTTGGGTCATCGTGGATCGATTGACCAAGAGTGCCCATTTTCTGGCAATTCGGGAGAGCTCATCGGCCTAGAAGTTGACCGATGTATATATTCGCGAGATCGTTGCTTTCCATGGGGTTCCGGTCTCTATTTTTCTAGACCGTGATGTTCAGTTCACCTCCCTTTTTTGGAAGAAGTTCCATGGGGAACTGGGCATGAGGCTGCATTTTTGCACAACTTATCATCCACAGACCGACGGCCAGAGCGAGCAGACCATTTAGAATCTCGAGGATATGTTGTGAGCATGTGTCATTGATTTTGGTGGGAGCTAGGACTCCTACCTACCTCTTGCTGAGTTCTCCTACACCAATAGTTTCCACTTCGGTATTCGTGCCCCACCTTTTGAGATTTTGTATGGGCGGAGATATCATATCCCAGACTGTTGGGGGGAGGTTAGCCACAGGTTCATGGGTTGGACTAAGGTGGTTCTGTAGACAACAAAGATGATTTAACATATTAGGTGGTGATTGTAGACTGCTCAGAGTCGGCAAAAGAGCGATGCCGATCTGAGTTGGAGTTTTAGGTCGATGAAATGGTGTATCTAAAGGTCTCACCTTGGAAAGGTGTGATTGTTGGATAAGGTGTCTAAGTCCATAACTATTTCTGGTATGTACTTGATCCAACCCGGCATGGTCCATTTGGGTTGCATGGCATCATGCATTTGGATAGACTAAATGAGAGAAATAACACTTGTGGTTTATTAATATATTATAAGTTCAAATATATTAATAGTATTATTTAATTAGTATTGATCAAGAAATAATTTGGAATTAATTAAGTGATCAAAAGATAACTAATTAAATATATCGGTTGATTATGTATATCATCCATAACTTGTATAGTGGGATAAAAGGCTCCATGGATTATCAAGTTGGGTTAAAACCATAGGATGCTACATGGTAGTTACAAACCCATGGGTCATGATGTCACATTTGGGTTTACATGGTGTAACCCTAGATGTGACACTATATATAAGGGACATGTTATCTACCAGAATTGGCTACACACTAAGTACAAGAGAGGGAAAGCCGATTTTTAGAGTGTTATACATTCTCTCAAAGTGATTCCAAAGCATTTGGTATTGTGTGAAGCATTTGAGGCATCACACTTGGGGTGCTAGGCTCTCAAGGTTTTCAAGGAATCAAATCAACTACAAGGTATGTAATTCTTGCCATCTTTTAGATTAAAAGTTCCCCATGTATGCTAGATAGAATTATGAACCTTGGAAATCATATTTTGCATGTATTTTAGACAAACATAGATCCACGGTTTTCTAGGGTTACATGTACACTTAAGGGTGTTAGAATGCTCAAAACCCATTAGTGGTATCAGAGCCTAGGTTTGTTTGTAAATACTTGATGCAAAATAGTGTTGAAAATCGAATTTTTTGTTGTTTGCACAGGGGACTCGACGATTCCATGGGGAGGACTCGACGAGTTCAAGTGAAAATGCAACCAACTCGGCGAGTCAGTTCGTGCACTCGACGAGTTGGCCATGCAGAATGCAGGAATTCGATTTATGCTGCTGGAAATGGACTAGAAACATTACCCTAAACTGTTTTGGTGTTATAAACTTGTTTTAGATGGTGCAATGGTTGTTCTAATCCATTTACAATGGCTAATATCAATTTTTCATGATTATATGTGTTCATATGTTTTTGAAACTTTGATAAGAATATTCATGTTCATATGAGTTTTGATAGATCATAGGAGTTACTTGTTTAAATGATTAATTCATGATCTTTATGTGTTTTAATGGAGTCCATAACTTGTCCTCAAGTTATAGATAACCAAAAGTCTCTTTGTGTTAAAAGCCATTAAAAGAACACATAAGTTATAAAATGAAGAGTCTTCATTTTAATGACTCATAAGTTGCGAATGTGAAAGGTTTTATAAAGTTACAAAACTTGCCCTCAAGTTTTGGAACATGTAAAGTCACTTAATAATCTTTAGTTCCAACCCCTAGATTTTTAAAAGTTAAAAATCAACCCATATACTTTATAATATTATAAGTTTATATATATATATATATATATATATATATATATATGTATGTATGTATAAGAGCAAGTCGTCTTACCATTAGTAGGCCTCATTCACAAAGCCGATCTATAGGGGGGGGGGGTATAAGGTTGCTGCCTATAAAATGGCAGCTTAATGGGTGTCCACTCTCACCCACCGCTTCCTTGATCGGTGGAGGGTCATTAGCCGA
Source organism: Lactuca serriola (assembly GCF_051521515.1). Taxonomy (NCBI): domain Eukaryota; kingdom Viridiplantae; phylum Streptophyta; class Magnoliopsida; order Asterales; family Asteraceae; genus Lactuca; species Lactuca serriola. The sequence goes on along the minus strand of NC_136414.1, from coordinate 11,198,012 downwards.
ACTGGCAGGACAAGGACTTATAATTTCTCATTAAAAGTATGATGAATATTATAAAGTAACTAAATGTTTTATTAAATTCTCAATCTTAGTTACTTTAGGAAAATGTGAATAAGGTGCTAATCCATGAAATTACACTTTACACTTTGTTTAAGTCGTTGGTGGAGCACGTGTGGTTAACCGGCACACTAACTTGGACTTAACAAGGTAGGTAAAGGCTGACGTAAAGTTTATCATAGTATTGGTGGAGCGCGTGTGGTTAACCGGCACATCGATTGAGTGATAAACATTAAGGGTACCAAGTGATTTGCATGGTTACTTCACACCTCGTTTTGTGATCCTCATTATCCCAGTCACAAAACTTGGAGGGCACGCTCGAGATTGAAACATGCCTTTGAAAAAGTTCATTGAATCTCAAAAGAATCTATGAATTTCTAAGAACCAATTAAAAACCTAATAGTTTATATTTCGGTTTTCATGGCGGAAATTGGTGAATCGTCATTCACCTACCTTTCAAATATGTTATAGCTTAGATTACGACATACCTCTTCTACGTTATACTATATTGTGATTGGATCCTAGCCTTAATATTACATCTGGGTGTTTTATTAAGGACTCTCCCTATATCTAAACTAAACTTGTTCTCTTCTTACAAGATGTCTTCCAGCTACACTGCTTCTGGCTCAAACCCTACCGACTCCTTTTCCCTCATGAACCTATGTGGGAGGGTCATCTTCGATGGTTCCAATTTTATGGATTGGATCCGGAACATCAGGATGGTGACTCCCTACGAGGACAAGGAATATGTCGTCGATAAGGAGCTAAAGGATATCGATGAGTCCACTGCTACTCCTCAGGAGATCGCTGACTTTTAGACTCATGAAAGAGATGCCACCAAAGTGGCATGCATCATGATGGCCACCATGACAGGTGAACTCCAGAAGTCCTATGAGGACTACTACCCTTTTGAGCTGCACCAAGATATGATGGAAAGATACCATCAGAGTGCTCGTCAAGAGCGGTATGAAATTATCTCCTCGATGATAACAACCAGGAAGAAGGACGGAGAATCCGTCACGGCCCACATGCAGAATATGCGAAGGTATGTGGATCGTTTGCTAAAGCTTAATGTGAACTTCCCCGAGGAGCTTGCAATAGATATCACTTTGCACTCCTTACCCTCGTGTTATGATCAATTTGATGGGTTTTTAGCCATAAGAACTTTCCTATGTGCACATGCAAAACCCTAATGCTTGGATCTAGGCTTTCTAATTAAACATGCTTTGAATCCAAGACTTCTAATGACTAATTAGGTATAAGAACAAGACAAAATCAGATCCAGAAGTTTACCTTTGAATCTCTTGTTTGATCTTGTTGTCTTGGAGCTCTAGAGTCACAATTGTCACTCCTCTAATGGCTTACAAACACCAACTAACAAAGAGGATGATTTGAGAGAGAGGTTGGGAAGAAATCAGCCAGAGGTTCTTTTCCTTTGGAGAGATGCCGATTTCCCTTGCTCAAGGGGTCTATTTATACTTGTAGACTCCTAGGGTTTCACCTTCAAACCCTAGCTGGATATTCTTTCCTTAAGGCAATCCAAATCCTTACTTTAGATAAGCTTCGGACGATTTTGAGCTATCCTAAGCCCTAGAATCCGTCCAACCCTTATCCTTCAAGGATTTACAGTCTAAAGTGTAACTATCAAGCAATTGACAGTTTATACCCTCTTATTTAATTAATCTCTTTAAGTCACCAAATTAATACTAATTAATTTATGACTTATATTAATCAAATAACAATATTATTATTCCTTATATTATTCTCATAATATATATATATATATATATATATATATATATATATAAATAACATTTATTCTCTAATAATAAATCATCCTATCAAGTTGCTATGGTGAAGGCAACCCAAAAGGACCATGCACAATCGGGTCAAATACTTGCCTAATATAGTTCGTTGCAGCCTTAGACACTATTCCAACACAATTCTGCATGACATATCACATGAATAAGGAAGAAGTCACACTCAGAAAACTTCAAGGACTCTTAAAGACCGCAAAAACAGGTCTTAAAGGTAAGTCGGTTGTTAACACTCCTACTCCTACTCCTACTCCAAACTCCGCCCCTGTCTTGGTAATCGGGAAAGGTAAAGGGAAGAAGAGGAGGAGCTCTACGAAGGGCACCAAGGCTAGGACCCCGGATGGCTTTTCTTCAAATGGAACCAAGAAAGGTTTCGTCACTCCTTCTTCTGACCTAAAAGAGGCTGAATGCTTCTATTGCCATGAAAAGTCGCACTGGAAGCAGAACAGCCCAAAGTACCAGCAAGATGTGAAGGATGGGAAAGTTAAACCCAACCATGCAGGTATTTACACTATTCTATCTAATAACTCACCGTATTCTAACTATTGGGTCCTTGATACCAGTTGTGGTATTCATATATGTTTTGATTTGCAGGGACTAAGAAGAAGTGAGAATGTGGAGCATGGAAAGATAAACTTGATCATGTGGAATAGGAAAGCTTCACCTGTCACCAAGATCGGAGTTTATTCTTTGTTGCTAAGTATTGGGTTTATTTAAATTTGAATAAATGTTGTTATTCGCCTGAAATGGCATGAAATATTATTTCCTTTCATGCTTTGTATAAACAAGGGTTTACCTTTTCTTTTGATAATGAAAATGGTGGAATAAATGCTTTCTTCAATAATGCTCTTTATTTTAAAGCATTACCTTGTGATGGTGTGTATGAAGCTGTATCTGTTGTAGATAATCTAGGAAATAATGTGATGTGTATTGATTCTTCGAGTAATAATAACTTGGATAAAGCATCATTATGGCATTGTCGTATTGGACATGTGAGCAAGAAACGCATAGGCCAACTCCAAAAAGATGAAGTCTTGGAGTCATTTGACCTAAAGTCAGATGAGTTGTGAATCATGCTTACTTGGAAAAATGACAAAGTCACCCTTCACTGGTTCTTGTGAAAGGGGTGAAGGTTTGTTGGATCTCGTACACACGGATGTGTGTGGACCCTTCAAAACAGCCACAAGGGATGCTAATCGTTATTATTTGAATTTTATTGATGATTATAGTAGATATGGATATGTCTATTTAATCAAGCATAAGTCAGAGACTTTCGAGAGGTTTAAAGAGTTTAAACAGGAAGTCGAGAATCAATTAGGCAGGAACATTAAGATTCTTCGATCCGATCGTGGTGGTGAGTATCTTAGTACAAATTTCCTCGACTATCTCAAGGAATGTGGGATTATATCACAATTGACACCTCCGAGGACACCACAATTGAATGGTGTGGCTGAGAGGCGCAATCGAACCTTGTTAGATATGGTTCGTTCCATGATGAGTCGAGCTTCGCTACCAATCTCATTCTGGGGGTATGCCTTAGAGACTGCCGCCCATATCCTTAATTTGGTCCCTACAAAGAAAGTTGCCAAAACTCCTCATGAGATGTGGACTCGTAAAGTTCCCAAACTAGACCACATCAAGATTTGGGGTTGCGAGGCTTTCGTGAGACGCAAGACTCACGATGATCTCGAACCTAGAAGCGAGAGGTGTATTTTCATCGGCTACCCACAAAAATCCTTTGGTTACCTCTTCTACAGACCTAGTGACAATGTGGTCTTTGTATCAAGGAGGGGTGTCTTTCAAGAGAGAGAGAGAGAGAGAGAGAGAGAGTTCATAAGCCAAGGAAACAGTGGGAGGATAATTGATCTTGAAGAAATTCAAGAGTCAAGTGGTGAAGGAACTTCAAACCCTAGCACTCAACCTGAGGAGGAAACCCCTATTGAGCCAATTGACACGTCTGTACCTCTGAGGCGTTCCACAAGGGTTAGGAATGCACCTGAGCATTATTATGGTTTCCATATTACTGCGGAAGGTGAGACACTTATCAGTGATGAGACATTGGTAAGTCTAGATGAACCTAATAGTTACGCGGAAGCCATGGCAGGCCCCGAGTCTACCAAATGGAAAGAGGCAATGGATAGGGAGATACATTCCATGTATGACAATTGGATTTGGAACTTGGTTGAAAATGTACCAGGTCGTAAGACAGTTGGATGCAAGTGGATCTTCAAGAAGAAGACCGACATGGATGGTAATGTACACACATATAAGGCGCGACTGGTTGCAAAGGGCTTTTCTCAAACTCTGGGAGTTGACTATGATGAGACCTTTTCACCAGTTGCAAGGATTAAGTCCATTAGGGTTCTGTTAGCCATAGATACATTTCATGATTATGAAATATGGCAAATGGATGTCAAAACCGCCTTCCTTAATGGAAGTTTGGCTGAAGATGTTTACATGAGTCAGCCAGAGGGTTTTATCAGTATAGAATACCCTAATAGAGTGTGTAAGCTTGAGAAATCCATTTATGGATTTAAACATTCACCTCGGAGATGGAATCGTTGCTTTGATGAGAAAGTCAAAGAATTTGTATTTTCAAGGAGTGAAGATGAATCTTGTGTCTATGTCAACGCTAGTGGGTGTATAGTTAGCTTTTTGGTACTGTATGTGGATGACATACTACTCATAGGAAATGGCATCCTAACCTTGCAGGAAGTGAAGTACTGGCTTGGGAAGTGTTTCTCTATGAAAGACCTAGGAGAAGCTGCGTATATTCTGGGGATAAGGATTATGAGAGATCGGAGTAAAAGACTAATTGGACTTAGTCAGAGTACTTACTTGGAGAAGGTGCTGAAGAGATTCAGCATGCAGGACTCCAAGAAGGGAGAGTTACCCATCCCGAGTAACGCCAGACTGAGTAAAACTCAGAGCCTGAGTACTAAGGCCGACATAGCAGAAATAAGTCGAGTACCTTATGCTTCTACAGTAGGTTCGATCATGTATGCTATGACCTACACTCGACCTGATGTAGCCTTTGCTTTGAGCATGGTTAGCAGATATCACGGGAACCCTGGAAAGGCACATTGGACTGCGGTAAAGAATATCCTCAAGTACCTGCAGAGGACTAAGGACTGGGTCCTTACCCTCGGTGGGAGTGATGACTTGAGAGTTGTAGGGTATAGTGATACTAGCTTTCAGACTGATAGGGATAATTTCCGCTCTCAGTCAGGTTGGGTCTTTACCTTAAACGGAGGAGCAATTTCTTGGAAGATTTCCAAGCAAGAGACAGTGACTGATTCAACTTGCGAATCAGAGTATATAGCAGCAAGCGAGGCAGCAAAGGGGGCGATATGGCTGAAGAACTTCATTGGAGACCTTGGAGTTGTACCAGCTATAAAGGAGCCAATGGAAATTTTCTATGATAGTGAAAGTGCAGTTGCCTTAGGCAAGGAACCAAGGGATCATGGGAGATCTAGACACATCAACAGAAAATACCATTTCATCAGACATCGGATAGAAAAAGGACTCCTCGTGGCAAAGAAGGTATCATCGGATGAGAACCCAACATATCCCCTCACGAAGGGACTGAGTAGGGTTAAGCATCTCTAGCATGCTCGGAGCATAGGGCTGAAGGATGATATTAGTTTTAGTAGTTCGATAATTTTGAAATTTGTAATGTGTAATTGACATTTGATGATGAATAAATGTGGTGTTTATTTATGAGTAAAGTCTTGCTATCTTTTCTCAATCGTTTACTATATTTCTTTTGCATGTTTTGACTTCCAGAATAATTATGTTTGGTATTCATATTATTCGAACCTCCACAGTCGGTCATATGTTGGAAGTAGGAATGAATCAAGACTGTCATGAGTGGTTGCAGAGGTCTAAGTTGTTGGACATGGTTACAACACTCATGAGTGCTCATAAGTTTCGAGCATTGGACTCAACCCACACTCACTGGTATCACTTCATGGAATTTATCTCGAGTGATGTTGAGACGGTAATATCATATAAGTCTTAAAACCCAGAGATATGACTTGTTACCTATGAGTTGGTTATGCATTGATCGTACGAAACCGCATTGGTAACTCGATGTTATAAAACGTACTTTTGTGTGTGATTCAATAAGTAGTAGAATAAGCATATGAGTCGAAGTTTATCTATTCCTTCTTGGATTAGAAGCGATATCTGGGCCCCTCGATGATTTTATTTTGACCTATGTACCGGGCCCGATCAAAACCGAATTGATGTGTTCATATTAGTTCTATGTCAAACAAATCGGAAATCGGGAAACAAACTGCTAGACAATAAGTTAGACATTGTTCCATGTATTTGTCCGGCTGATACCTAGAACAGAGGATTATATGATCACTTATCTTAAATGGCACATCATTATCTTCTCAGTTTCGAGAGACCTTGAAAGAGTTACGATTACTGATCGGTTCCTGAAGTCATACTTATAGATATAGTTATTAGACTTATCCAAGTGGGAGACTCTTGGATAAGGTGTCTGAGTCCATAACTATTTACTTGACCCGACCCTGCATGGTCCATTTGGGTTGCATGGCATCATGCATTTGGATAGACTAAATGACAGAAATAACACGTGTGGTTTATTCATATATTATAAGTTCTAATATATTAATATTATTATTTAATTAGTATTGATCAATAATTAATTTGGAATTAATTAAGTGATCAAAAGATAACTAATTAAATATATGGTTTGATTATGTAAATCATCCATAACTTGTATAGTGGGCTAAAACGCTCCATCTATTATCAAGTTGGGTTAAACCCATAGGATGCTCCATGGGAGTTACAAACCCATAGGTCATGGAAAAGAAAAATCATGTCACATTAGGGTTTACATGGTGTAACCCTAGATGTGACACACTATATAAGGGACATGTTATCTACCAAAATCGGCTACACAATAAGTACAAGAGAGGGCAAGCCGATTTTTAGAGTGTTATACATTCTCTCAAAGTCATTCCAACGCATTTGGTGTTGTGTGAAGCATTTGAGGCATCACACTTAGGATGTTAGGCTCTCAATGTTTTCAAGGAATCAAATCAACTACAAGGTATGTAATTCTAGCCATCTTTTAGATTAAAAGTTCCCCATGTATGCTAGATAGGATTATGAACCTTGGAAATCATATTTTGCATGTATTTTAGACAAACAAAGATCCAAGGTTTTCTAGGGTTGCATGTACACTTAGGGGTGTTAAAATGCTCAAAACCAATCAGTATTCCGCTTCAGGAAGAGGGGGAAGTTGGGTCCGTGATTTATTGGACCATTCTGGGTTATTACCAGGTTTGGCAAGGTTGCTTATAGATTGGATCTTCCAGAGGAGCTCAGTCATATTCATAGCACTTTCCACGTTTCGTAGTTGTGGAAGTGAGTTTTGGAAGAGGATGCAGTGGTATCATTGGATGATATTCAAGTTGATGAGCGCCTGAACTATGTCGAGAGGCCAGTAGCTATTCTAGAAAGGAAGGTAAATGTTCTGCGTGGCAAGGAGGTACCTTTGGTAAAGGTACAGTGGCAACATCGGAGGGGATCCAAGTGGACCTAGGAGCCGGAGGCTGAGATGCAGGAGCATTATCCGGATTTGTTCCTCGCAGCAGGCTTTGAGGACGAAGCCTAGTTCAAGTGGGGGAGAGTTGTAACATCCCTACTTCCAGGTATGAGATTTATTCCTTAAAAGGCAAATTCCCCTTGGAACTCGTCAACTTGATGGCCTCAACTCGTCGTGTTGAAGGCTTTTGGGTCACACATATTTTTGGACCAACTGGACGAGTTGGTGAGGAAAAACTCGACGAGTTGGTGGCTGATTAAGAAACCATAATTTTTAGCGTGTTGCACTCTATTTAAAGGCCTTATACCCTTTGGTTGGCCTCCTTATCAGTCTCCTCTATCAAGAAAACCCTAGTCCGTGCATCCTCTCCCATATTTGTGTGTGTGTGTGTGAGCTTGAAGAGTGATTTCTTGGTGTTCTTTTGAAGGAGGTTGAGGTTAGAAGTATCTAGATTGAAGGGAAGGTTTCAGATCTAGAAACTCTTGGAGTATTGCAGTTCTTTTGAGGTAAAAAGTCGACAACTTGCTTATCTATTGCTTATATCTCTTCCTTGGAAGTTCATTGTCATATTAGACTCATTTTGGGATTGTTCATGGGGTTGAGCATTTCATGAAGTTATCACTTTAGATCTGGACGTTTTCTGGCCTCTTTGGGCTTAAAGTTTCAAGCTTTATCAAGTTATAGGACCCCTTCATTCTTTAGGTCCCTTGTTAAGCCTTCTTTGAGTTTTGGAGCCTCCTGGTGACATGCATGGACGTAAAGTTAGCAACTTTACGTAGTTTTCTAGCTCTTGGGTATCAGATCTACATTTTAAAGCGTTAGACTTGATGAAAAAGGACTGAATGTGTTAAGCTGGGAAAACTGGCGAGTTGTCCAGTCAACTCGTCGAGTTGGCTAGGTGCACTCGGTGAGTGGGTTCAACATGGACTGTTGACCGTGACTGTTGACTTTGACTTTGACCATGGTTGACTAAGTTTTACTTTGAGGGCATTTTGGGTATTTTGGGGTTTTGATAGAAATGGTCACATGGTGGTTGTAGGCATTTTAGTCTGGAGCTAAGTTTTAGAGTTAGATTTTACCGGTTCAGCACTACTTGTGAGGTAAGTGTTCATCATCGTACTTTTTGGGTCGAAGGTACTAAGGCCGACCCTTTTGAATTGTTATCCTGATTATTACATGATTGAGTATTGTAGTGATATGTTAGATCTGTATCATGATAATAAGATGATGCTATACTTAGTGATCTGTAAGCTCTGTCTGCTTATCTGATTGACTGGTAATATGTTTAATTGTTATGTATATGTCGACATGTTATGTGTAGTTGGGTTGAGGCAGACCTGCTTTGTGCTGAAGGCCAACAGACCCAGGGCGTCCTAGATAGACCAAAGGCCAGAGTGGCGTACCAATTAGGCCGAAGTCCGGGAGAACGTTCCATATACGCTAAAGGCCCGAGGTGGCATACCAGTCATGCTGTAGCTTCTATGAGCATACCAGATAGATTGTAGGCTGGTGGGGCGTTCCTGTCGGACTGAAGGCTCTAAATGCATGTTGTTTGTGATATTATTTTGTATTTTGTATTGCGATTGGTATTTTGGGGGAACTCACCAAGCTTCGGGCGTACAGTTTTGGATTATGTTTCAGGTACCTCAGAGGATCACGAGAAGACAAAGGCGTAATCGTGCACGTCCTCATATTTTGTTTCGTGATTTCTAGGATTTCTCTGATGTCGAACTTATTTTGAAAACAATATGTAAACAATGATTGTTTTTGGATTTATGTAAAAGTTTTAAAATTTTCAAAATTTTATAGATGTTACAAAAATACTACTCACTCGTAATCCATCATTAAGTTTTTTGAGCTAACACCTTCTTCCAACTAATCCAAGTAAATTTTTTCTCTTTCAGATCCGCATTAAGAAAAATTTATTGCGCATAGATTTGATTTTTTGCAAAACACCCATTAGAGCCTTAAACAAAGACATATAAAAGGTAGGAATGAAACCTAAAACTAACTTGATTAATGTCAATCTGACACTAACTAATAAAATATTGACTTTCCATCTAGAAAGTATCACCGCCACCTTGCCCACCACCTCTTTCCACAACACCAAGTGATTCAACATACGACCTACCACCAAGCCCAGATATGAAAACAGGGTCACTATAGAACCACATCCGATATGGTTCGCCAGAAGAGACACTTGCTTATTAGGAACACCAATACCAAGGAGAGTGCTTTTATTAAGGTTAACTTTCAACCCCTGGGCTAAAATGATACACTTAAGAACTCGAACAATAGAATGGACATTCGAGTCCTTCCACTCTCCCATAAACACCACAACATCAGCAAAGAAAAGATGAAAAATACAGAAATCAAACTCTGATTCAAAGGAAATACCGAAGAAAAGACCATGATCAACCACTCTAAGGAAGACCATATGTAATCTCTCCAAAACCAATATAAAAAGGAAAGGCGGCAGATGATCACAATTTCTTAAATCTCTAAAGAAATGAAACTCATTCGTTGCAGAGCCATTAACAAGAAATGAGCCCATAGACGACTGAAGAAAACCTTTAAAGCAACCCCTCCATTTAGAATCGAAACCCTACGATAGAGCACATCATCAAGAAAGTCTTGCATCATAAAATCATAGGCTTTTCAAAGTCTATTTTAAAAACCATAGCCTTTTTTCATCTTGCACCAGGAAATAACCTTATTCATAATGAAAGGCTCCAATCTAACCAAACCATCTATCACCAGTGTCAAGCGGTTAGCCAAGATCTTACCCACAATCTTATATTGACAACCAATAAGAATGATGGTCCTAAAATCCTTGATCAACTTTGAATCATTATCTTTTGGAATCAAAGCAATAAAGGATGGATTGTGTGATATCCCCAAAATTTTAAAACCAATTAAAAAATTTTCTTTACGCTTTAAAATAATGAGTTGTCTTTGTTGTGGAATATCCTATTTTATTGAAACATTTTTAGATAACAAAATATTATTTTATTAAAATACCAAGGATTTCATAGTTAATACCGAACATAGGTTACAACGTAAATACTAAAAAGGTCATGAATACTATTATAGGCTCATCTCTTATTTCCTTTAACAACTTAATTAGTTTTCAGCAGCCTTAGATCTGCTACCTATGATTCATATAAATTGACTAGGCCAGGTCTGGGAAACCTGGTGAGATGCATAGTGTTTTCAAGCCCATAATATTTTAATGATAATAAATCATAATAACATTACCAGATAATATAGATATATAAGATCTGATGTAAATATCCATAAGACAATCTACCCAGCCCAGCCGATTCTCAAGAATCCTAAGTCAACGATCATCTGAAAGAATCACCTTACCTGATGAATCGTTTAAACAACTGTTTGACTATACAGCTAGGGGAGTCCTTGGCTAATGTAAGTCATATAAAAGGCAACCAATGTTTAGAGTATTTGATAAATATGGTATCCCATTTTATCTACTTCTGTTGGTTATAAGTGCACACTGGCAATGTAATTTACTAGACCTCCTAAAATAGTCAAGTGTTGTCATCTACTATGGTCGATGACCTAGAAATACCTGCCGGTTGTCTGATCTGGATCCACCATTTCTGGTCATCCAAAAGAGGAGGACTATTACAATCCGTATTAATCTCACACTCTACATAGGATCATACCTATTCGATATTCAACTTTATTATGAACTAAGCATCCCCCATAAGCCTTAATTTTTATAACTAAACAAGACTATAATTAAAGGTAATTGACTTCCAATACAGTTCCTAATCAAGCAGTACTATTATAGTTATATAAATAGTACATAGTACAAAAAATATAATTAAAACTGAACAATTCCCTTAAATAATAAATACTTTTATTTAATTATGTTCTTGATAGTAACTACGCACTCCCCTACCAAGAGTGGGTGATTTGAGGTTAGGTCAGCACTTCGCCTAACACCTAATCCTTTCTTTTCAACAGACCTAGATGTATATGCTGGTGATTTTAGTGTCACCAGACATTTTGTGTAATTGGATCTAACGTGTGAGCTAAGAGGATTATTCTTTGTACTATATATATATATATATATATATATATATATATATATATATATATATATATATATATATATTATGTTTAGTGAATACATAGTGCGTTCATATAAAGGATCGAATTATAAGCCAGCACAACATAATGAGGGGGTCGCACCCCCTTGGAGAGTCTTAGGGCAGCATAGCTAGTAGGATACAAGGAATAGAGCCCCTGGCGGTGGTCCTGCTAAAAAATTTAGAAGATAATAACCCTAATATATCATGTATATATACGACCTCTCTTTTGAGTCGTACATAACCCTTCTTAACTCTTCTCCCTCTTAAAACGGACTTAGAACTCTCTGGTGATTTGGCTTGTGTTTCTATACCTAGATACACAAGTATATTTTTGGATTATCCTAGACTAGATTTACCGTAACCGAGGCATAAGGTGAAAATATCAGTTCGGAAAGTGAACTTACACGATCCATAAGGAATCCAGTTCTCCACTATCACCCTACTTACTTATTCCCCTAACAGTATATAGCATGAAGTCTTAGTCTAGTTTCATATATTTCGAAACTTTGATAATAGTCTAGATTCCTCAACAATCCCAATATCTACATCAAGATCTATCAAGTAAGGAAGAACTGGGTAAGATCATATTGGATGTAGGGTCCGTTTGGTATACTAAGTATACTGTTTGGAAATACCATTTTAAACATCTCACTAAATCTAGCATTGTCATCATTCTTGTAATTAGATCAATCAGTATTATCACATGAAATCACTGATAAATCTTATTTATATGTTCATAATAACAATTATAAACATACATATAAGTTACACATGAAGTAAAATAAATACAACTTAACTTACATAGTTTTTTGACAGAAAATCCTGAAAGTTCGCAAGCATAACTCTTAAACCGAAAACACTATTTCTCCGGTCTCTCAAGCGCTCTAGAGCCTTGCTACTATCACTTAAAAAATGACTGAAATCGGGGGTTTGGGGTGGTTTGGAAGAAAAGTGTGAGAAAAGAAATGATTTTCGGCATGTATTTACAGGTCTGGGAAAAGTGGGTGCCATGCTTATTATCTATGGACGCGACATGCCTTGTGTCGGGGCCGTTGCACTGGTCCCTTTTAAATCCTGCCACGTGTCTAGACCTCCTTGGTCCACCTCTCTTGGTTGGTAGATGACTTATGCCTCGCCATGTGTCAGATTGTGGGTGGGCCATGTGTCACTTGTCTTTCAGAAAAGGGGACCGCAGACTATGCCACGTGACACCTCCTGGTGGTGCCACATCATCACCTTAATATGTAAAATCTCCGATCTTTTAAGATTCATAACTTTCGCATAAGGGCTCCTCTTTCGATGTTCTTTATATCCCCATAATTTTCTCGACAAGATTTACAACTTTCCTTTAGTTCCCAACTACTAATTCTCACTCTATTATAAATTCATATTTTTATCGAGGCCAGGCTGTTAAAATCCTTGCGAAAATTATAATTCTTTCATACGGACTCTGTTCTAGACGTTCTCTATGTCGATAGAATTACAAGATCTTCAACTATCATTTACATTGTTTTGGCTAACAATCATCCGATTTAAATTTCGATTTTTGTGTCGCACATTGTTGTGCTGTGTCATATCGAAACTTCGAAAATCATAACTTCCTCCTACGAAGTCAGATTTAGTCAGTCTTTATATGCACACTTTTGTTTTTACGATCACTACGATTTTTTTATCCTAAAGAACCTTTAATTTTTAATGTTTATTTTAGCTTTAATTATTAAATTTAAAAGTAGGTTTTTACATAAATATTATATACACATAATATCTATATAAATCACACACATACATATACACACATATAAATCTCACACAAACACACACACACACACACACACACACATATATATATATATATATATATATATATATATATATATATATATAATTTTCTTTTGTATATTCACAACATATTTTAATCGTCGACCGACGTAATTACAAATTATAAGTATGCCTAACAATAAACGAGGACAATCCAGATTACAACCTTTCAAAAACTAACTTGACTTATAAGAGATCCGAAATAATAGCAACAAAACAACCCCAACTAGATACCAAAACAATCTAATAAAACCAAAAGTAAAACCATCTAGGCTTGGGTATTTATGAATCCCACAATCCACACTGCTCTCTTATCTTCATGGAAACACATCAGCCTCCAAAACCGTTATCTGCTCGGAATTGAGACAATTGGGAAAACCATGATGAACTAAACCTTTAGCAGCAATCGGTTTTACAAAACAGGCCCTAACATGCTCAAAAAAACCCAGCTTTTACATGAGATGGAGAAAATAGTTCTTGTATCAGAAACCAAGATTTGTTCCTTTTGTTTTATTCCCATTGTGTAAATCGTGTAAAATCAAGAACTTTTGTTGGATACAACCCTGAGCGGAGCCAGGAATTAAGATTAAGAGGGGCTTAGATCACAATAATAGACATGTTAATAATTTGTTGGTTGTTATTTTTAATTTTAAACCCAACGGGAAATGTTGATATTATTTTAGTGTCAATGTAAGAAAGTCAATATATGTCATTTAAACAATGACGAATCTAAATAGTAATATGGTATACGAATCATGATGTATCCCGGAAATTTTTTAAATGTGGCAAAGTAGATTTTCCACGGTAGATTATGGTTATATAATTATGATGAAATAAATTTTTAAATAATATCATGTAAAACTAAGTATAATTTAGATATACAAATAACTATTTGGATTAAATTCAATTAAGGATATAGTACTACTATTATTATAAAAATAAGTAAATAACTATATATTATAATAATAATTCCTAAATACATATAAGCACATAGCAATAAACATAAACGGTAGGAAGAAATTAGGTCTACGAATGCACATTTATGATACCATTTGATTTACAAAACAATCTATCTTTAAATAAAATTATAAACTAGATGGCAATCTAATTTTCTAAACATTTAAAATAAAAAGAATTAAAATAGAATAAAATGATGATCATGTAAAATCCAACAACACATTAACAAATCTAGGACACAGATGACAAAAAGTTGGTGTTGGAACTACAAGGAGCACATATATCAAAAACAAAAATCGTCATTTACCAATATTTACAGAAAAATGTCCTTTCATTTTTACCTTAAACAAAGAAAGAGATAGAGTTGTCGCTCACTCTACAAATATTTGAAGAGAGACAGACATGAAGGAGATCACCGCTTGTGTTTCCGGGATGAAAGCTGATGTAGAGAAGAGGAAAATGATGGCGGCAAATGTGGGTAGGGCTGAGACGATTCATCCTAAGAGGATATGGTGGGAGCAAAAGACCGACTTGTTTTCTTTGATTTTCTTCTTTTTAACTTCTATCTTTTGCATTTTTTTCATTCTTTTATCCAACCTTTTCTCCTCTTTTATCTCTTGCCAACTGTAGTGTGTTATTTGTTCAGATTATTTTTATTTTTTTGATGAGTAAAACGTGTATATATAACTTAAATAAATTTATTTCTTTTGAAATCTGTTTGGTCAAAGGATATCCAAGGATCAGAATTAGATTTATCGTATGCAATTTTTGGATGGATGCACCCACCCAAGTGTATGTACGTAATAGCCCAAATTACTAAACAAGTTGGAGGGGGATGAGCACCGGCTAGCCCCCTACTACCTCCGCCACTGGATACAACCATCTTTTTAATAAAATTTAAAAAGAAATAAACCAGAATGGATAAATAAAAAGAAACATATACCACCTATTATGGTTTCTTTCTAGAACAACGACCATCAATGGACATGCCACCTCAACAACCGCCACAGTTATCATCACCACATGCATCACCGTCTCCGTCGCACAACCCCTCCACTAAATAATTGACCATATGTTAAATATTTCCAATGTTTTTGTTATTTTGTCTTGATACAAGTTGAAATAAACAACTACCCACATCCATTACTGTTTGAATGTCTTGTGGGTGTTTGTGAAGTATTTATTTGGGTTTAAATATTATTACTCTCTCTTAGACCTAACATGCATAGAATGAGACAATCTTAATACCAACTCTTGGAGACATTGTTGGAACAACTTTCTCATTCT
Organism: Lactuca serriola; assembly: GCF_051521515.1. NCBI lineage: Eukaryota > Viridiplantae > Streptophyta > Magnoliopsida > Asterales > Asteraceae > Lactuca > Lactuca serriola. The sequence goes on along the minus strand of NC_136414.1, from coordinate 11,182,377 downwards.
ATAATTTTTTTACTGATTTTAAGTTGAAATCATGTTTTTTGTTATAACATTGTAAATTACAACTATGATAAATACGTTTTGTGGTTTAAAAAACACAGAATGTAGACATTTTATGATTTTCGATAGCAAATATACAATAATTTTTTATAATATATAGCTAAAGTCTGATTGACAAAAATAAGTTAGTTTACTATAATTTAGTGTTTGGTAAGACCATAAAACTAGTTCATCGTAATTTATAAGCTAGTTTTTCGATAAACTAGTTTGAAATAACTTATTGATAAACTAGCTTATAAGTTAAACGTTAGATTTACAGCTAATGCAGTCGATAAGCTAGCTTATAAGTTAGATTTATATTTTTTAAGAAAGATGTTTAATTGCGTATTCGTCTAACATAATTAACATATTTTGGGTGAATGTGTGTTTTCTTTTTCTTTCATTTCTTTTTAAGTTAAATTAATTAGTTATATCAGTTAGTTTGATTGAAGTCCACGAAAAAAAATATATTTATCTCTATAAGAAAATAAGTATACGTTTATCCAAATGTGTAATATCATTAATATAAAACTAGGATGACCATTTTATGAATAATAATTTTATGTATCCTATCAAAATATGAATATTCTAAAGCAACTCTAGAATGTCATCATTGATTTAGATTCAGAGATGCAAAACAATGAACATACACCTCTTTTCATTATCCCTGTTAACATACGATAACTTTTTTTTGAACTGGCCAAGAAATATATATAAAACGAAATCAATAGCAAGGACTTTGGGAAAAAATTACAAAGAGTTTTAGAGCATTGGGTTTTACAACCACAAAGTCTAACTTACACTACTTCTACTGCTTCTATTTGAAAACCAATCAAATGAATGCAAATCAATGTTATCAAAAATGGAACTTCTCTATACCCATATGTTTTGGAAAACAACACCATTCCAATACATTCAAATCATCCGACAACATTTGAAAACAATGGGAATGGTAAGTAAACCACTTGAAAACTCTCCTCCAAACCTCATTAGCCACTTCACAAAGAAACGTCAAACACAAATATGTTCATTGGTTTTTGCTTGATAGGTTTGATGCCATGGTTTTGGATGCTTGGAGTTTGGAATGAAGAAACGTCAAACATAAATACGTTCATTGTGTTTAAAAATAAATTGAAATATGTGAAAAATATTTTAAAAGAATGGCACAAAAACGTGGTTTCTCAAAACTTTGGAAAAAAGAGATATCTGATTAAGAAGTTTGATGATATTGATAATATTCTTAATGGGGAGAAACGGAGAACCATGAAGACGAACTGGTCTTCGCTAGAATTGATATTTTGAAGTCTTTTTCAAATTTGGACAAATTAGAAGGCATGGATGATGCTCAAAAGATAAAATTAAAGTGGGGTGTGGATGATGATGAAAATTCTAAGTTTTTTTCACTCCATGATTAAAAGAAAAAAAATTTGGCGATTAATGTTTTAATGGTGGATGGAGTTTGGGTGACGAATCCAAGCTAGGTTAAGGATTGTTTTTTCTCATTGTTTAAAGAATTTTTTTTTTTCGGTTCTAATGTTTCTCACCCTAGTTCTCGGTTATCTAAGCTTGCCACGGTCCAGAGACAGTTTCTCGTTTCTCGGTTTTCTCTCGAGCCTATGGTACTAACGAATTCTCTTTCCGGTTTATAAAAAAGTTTTGGGACATCATAAATTTTGGTATTGTTAACTTTATAGATGAGTTTTTCAACAACGGTGTTATTCCCAAATGTTGTAACTCTTCATCTATGCATCTGATACCTAAGGTTGATAATCATTCTTCTATCAAGGATGATAAGCCTATTAGTATAATTCTGGTGCAATATAAGATGATTGCAAAACTTCTAGCTAACAGGTTGGCATCTGCCATTGATTCTCTTATTAGTCTAGTGCAATCGAATTTTGTTAAAAGGGGATAGATTATGGATGGTCCTCTTATGGTGAACGAAATTATTGAGTGATGTAAGAAAAAAGAAAAAGAAAAAAAAACCATGATTTACAAAGTGGACTTTGATAAGGCTTATAATTCCATTTGGAATATTTGTTACAAAGGATACAATTTATGGTTTTTGATTCTCAATGGATAAAGTGGATTCAAGTTTTCTTGGAGTCTTTGCATGCTCCGGTTCTTGTAAATGACAGTCCTTCAAATGAGTTCTCTGCAAAGAGGTCTTCGGCAAAGAGATCCTTTATCCCCATTTCTTTTTTATTTTGGTGATGGAAGGATTGCATGTGGCTATGTATGATGTTGTCAGCTAATGGTTATTCAGAGATTTGAATGTAGGATACTTGTATTATAACATTTCTCACATTTTCTATGCAGATGATGCTTTTTTTGGGTGAATGTGATAAAGGTAACATTGACAACTTTTTATTTGATTTTTGGTTTGTGATTTAACTTATACAAATCAAATTTATATGGGATTGGCATTGAATTTCATCATGTTGAAGAAATGGTTTTTGGTACTAGTTGTTTGGCTGCTTCTACCCTTTTTTTCATACTTATGCCTTTTAGTTGGACTTAATATGTGGCGTGTAAAGAGTTGGAACACGATGTTGCAAAAGTTTAAGAAACTTTTGGCTAATGGGGAGTTAACTTATTCTCTTCGGGGGTAGTTTAACTTTAATTAGGTCTATTCTTGGTAGCTTGTGCATTTTATTCTTGGTAGCTTGTGCATTTTTACTTTTGGTATGCGACTAATAAGGAGAGAAAGATAGCTTGGGCAAGTAGGATCAATTTCTTAATTCTAAGGAGAAAGGTGGGCATGCAATTAGAAGTCTGGTGGCTTTAAATATTGCTTTGTTGCTTAAATGGAGATTAAAATTTCACATTGAGCCAAACTCTATTTGGGATAATGTCATTCAAAGCATACATGGGTATTATGGGGGGCTTGACTACTTTCATCAAAAATCAAAAGGGTCGAGTTTGTGGATTCCGTTGGTTAAAATTTTTCATATAATTCACATAAAAAATTATTCTGCTTTTTTATTTGAGAAAACGTATTGGCAATGGTGAAGGGACTCGGTCCTACGATGAAAATTGATTGGGGGATGGTTTACTTATGGATAGATTTCCTTATGTGTATGTGATGGAATCTAATAAGAATTTTTTGTCTAGTGAAAGACGGTGAGATGATCAATAGATTTGGGATTGGAATAGGCCTTCACGTGATGGGGGTGTCACTGTTGCCTAGTTCTGAGTTCTAATGGGCAATTTAGCGCATGTTCATCTTACGGCTCAGTTAGACAGGTGGGAGTGGGATTTAGGTCCGGGTGGCGTTTAATGCCATGAGACATTATATTGATGGTATTTTGTTTGCAGGGAGGTGATGATGTTACTCGTTGGTGTCGCTTAGTTCCTATCAAGTAAAATGTGCTCTTATGGCATGTTTCGTTGGATAGAATTCCTACTCAGGTGAACTTGGTGGATCAGAATGTCAATATTTCTTCATTGCTCTGCCCTTCGTGTGATAAACATACAGCAACTAAAATAACAAATGATCTCATAAATTTCAAATTTCATGTGATTTATTTTTTATTTCATTGTTTTTCATGACTTTATTTATTTCTTTGTATACTGTATAAGTCTATATAAAGTGTATGATTTATATAAAAATGGAGAATTTTGTCTAGATCCTTATAAACTTTCATAATTACACATATGTCTTTGTAAAACTTCAAATTACATGTATACCCTTATAAAACTTATAAATTAACATATATACCCAAATACTTAATTTAATCATAATTAATTTATTTAAAAGAGAAATCTACTAGAAGGTCCTTATGGTTAGGGCTTATAATCGATTTAGTAGATTTCCCATTTAAAAATTAAAAAAACATTATCTTAAAACATAATTTTATTATTAAAAACTAATTAACTTGTAACATTGAAATATTATCATTCTCCTAAAAATCCTAAACATATCGATAGAAATTTGGATGTAGCCGATCGATAACAAAGTCAGGGTCAATATGTCCTTCATGAACCCGCTCAATAATGTCAACCAATTGAAAAACGTTTGGTGGCAAATTCACAATCCGACCCGGAACTGTCATTGATCCAAAAATATTAATCAACCAAAATACATTGCTGAAACTGATTGCTATTTCCGAGATACTGATCGATAACAAAGTTATGGTCGTTTAAATTCAAATGTTTGGAGCTTCAATCCCAATTGCATGACCACCAATTATAGATTATTTCACAACAAAATTGTTTACAGGAGAATAATCACCGGTCTCCTAAGTCAATTATAGCAGATGAAATATATTCTTAAGAAATCGATTAGGAATAATCAATATCACCAAGTTTTCTAATTGATTATGTAGAATATAAAAGTGCAATGAATGAGGTCATAAATTTACGTATCGTGGATAAGAAGATCGATTGCAAGAAGAACTGTTAATAAGTATTTTAGTAATTTAGTTATAATTTAATTTAATGATAATAATCTTAATGTTTAAATAAATAAATTATTATACATATTTAAACACATTGCAGTTTATGAACATGAACAAGTATTGAGCCAGCTCCAATACCATGTGTTTAGAGTTGGATGGATTTGTAGCGATGTGACATCCCCAAATTCACGGCCAGAAAAGACCGATTTGTTTATGCTTTATTTGAAAATCAGAGTATATTTTTAAAGAAATGTAATGCGGAATTTGTTCCCAAAAATATGAAAAAAAAAATTATCAAAGCATTTCCGTAGAAATGTATTATATTAAAAACTTTGGGATATCATTGTTAATATAGATCAAAAGCATAAACATAAACAACATAGGCATTATAATATCTATTTATTCTAGTAGCCTATAATCCATTGATCTCTCATTAGATCATCACTCCTGTGTTCTCTTTCCACTACCTATATATGAGAAAAATAAGTGGGTCAGGCTTTGGAGCCTGGTGAGCACATACGGTTTTCAACCCGCAATAAATAAGTTTATTAATTTCATCAACCAACAATAACCTGATTACCCATTCTCGTTATTCTCACTTTACGTCCCTAAAACACCTATCGTAAGGGATCTAGCCTATCGATTATCATCGGATGGACACTATTGCTAAGGGATTTCCTCAACAATAAATGTCCGTAAGGCAACCATGAGGGGGATAGAGTACACCAGTGAACACATCGTTCACAAACACCTACAGGTTACAGGCCTGCTAGCGTTCCACTTGACTGTCTAGAATAGTCCGTGGTTGTCATCTATACTCTGCTAGATGACTGGATCAACAACAACATCGAGGCCTCTCATCATTTTATTTCATCACACACCAACTATTTCATCTACCCATGTCTTATCCCCAACATATTTATAGATATAAAATACATATACAGTTTAAATCATTTAAAACATGTATAATAGTGTTCGTCTAACATAGATAACAAGTATACAGAAATTATGCATACATAGCATGTACTTTATATAAAATACTTCATATCTATGCGTAAGATGAAAATAAATATGCACTCACTTTAGTAGCGGGAGTAGATAGAATCTAAAAACGGTCAACGGCTCGTGATCGTCAGGCTCGGGACGCGGAACGGCTTCAGAAAACGAGAGAGAGAAGGAAGATTTGGTGTAAGAAGTGAATGAGGTCGAACTTGCTATTTATAGGCTGATTTCGGCCCATTCACGTCGTGAGAATTCATTACTCACGTCGTGAGCCATGGATGAATCACCTCGTAGCTTCGACATCAGCATTCTAGGCTTGAATAGTGTCTGTTTGACTCCTCACATCGTGAGAATTCATTACTCACGTCGTGAGCTTTTGAGTTATCGTTCCTGTAGACTTCTAGCTTCGAAATGTGACTTTTTGACTCCTCACGTCGTCAGTCCAGTCAATTTAGGGTTTCTGACGCGTGTCATGCTCTTAGACAACTGTATCTTTGGAAGGTCATAACTTTTGCATACGAACTCCGTTTTTGACGTTCTTTATATCCACACGTAGGTGGAGACATACTCTACAACTTTCATTTAGACTCCTAAGGATAAAAAGTAGTTTATCATAAACTAACTTTTTACGTTTCCCAGTGTCGTGCCGGTTTTTGATGCAAAACCTTGACAGGTCATATCTTCTTCGTTATAACTCGGATTTCGGCGTTCTTTATATCTCCGGAATCCTTGTCCCGACCACTACAACTTTCTTCATAGATATTGGACCTATCTATTATTTTATTTTTGACGCTTATTTTTATTCTTAACTTATTATATCTTATAATTAAGTATAAGACACATAAAATCACATAATATTCAAATAATTCCTATTTATTATTTTAAAGTAGGTTATAAGTGTTGACCCTAACTATTACACCATTAAATTAATGCTTAGCCTAGAAAAACGGGCGTTAAAAGCGACCACCTTTAAACTCGAATACATGACTTCCACCTACTTCCCACTGCGAAAACCTGAAATTTGGAGAGATTTGACATTTACTCAAATACTGACCAGAAGGGAAAAATGGTCATTTAGGAGAATTTGGCAAGTTTATTAAGTTGTGATTTCATGAAAATGACCAATATAAGTTTAAGCCACTTAAATGAGATTAGATGAGTGATTTCAAGAGAAGAAATGCATTAGATGATGCATTTTGGCCAAAAGGGTAAAATGAGAAATTTTATGTTTTTAGGCCAACTTTGTAACTTAATAGATTTAGACCTATATTACGTTAGTAAGAAATAACTTAAAAAAGTTATAGAGAGTATACCCACCTTCATTTGGATATAAAGATCATAGAAAACGAGGTTAAGATGAAGAGGATATGCGTGTTAGAAGATTGGAAGAAAACATCTCAATGTTAGAATGAAATCAACTAAAGAACTATTATCAAGCAGTTGTGACAGTGCATAAAATGGTTTGCCACAACGTAGTCGCGTAAGTACGTTTCCATTTACCATAGTGTCTTTAGGACATCACGACGCGACACACAATCAGAACTTGAGTTTTAACATGTTAAGAGGTTATTTCGATCACTTCTCATAGGGGATCGATTGGAGAGCCAAAAAAGGAGATTTTGCAGCCAAAATGGTGCCAAGACAAGCTAGAGATTGTGGATTTCAAGGATTTACATCCTCTCCACATTAAGGTAAGATTTCTACATTTTTTTTGAAATTCTTAGTTTGATTGAATTGCTTGAATTTATCAACATATAGTTTGTCTATGACGTTATTGAGAGTTTTTAAAAGTTTTGAACAAGCTTTGTATGTGATTTCCATGGTGAAATGCATATATTTGAAGTTAGGGTTTGAAACTCAAACTAATGAGAGGTGAATTGATGCATTAAGTAAGATTCTAACGAATTAGGTACCATAGGATGCTTAATTTAGTGGTTTGGTTGGGTTTAGAAGTAGAAAATGAGAAGATAAAATATTGCTCCATTAAGTAGTCATTTTCACAAAGATAGTCATTAAGATCTTAGCAGACTAAGAAACGTTCTACATGGCTTAAAATGTTGTATGAATAGGCCCTGAGTAATGAAGATGAATTAAAAAGGCATTAATAGAAGAATGGAGCCAAGTGTAGTTAGTCTTCGCTAACTAACAAAGTGAGTTATATATATATATATATATATATATATATATATATATATATATATATATATGTATATATATAGATTATGTGTATATGTTTATGTTTTATACATAAATATATACATGTATGTTAGGTCTTTCTCTCTTTCTTTATAAATTATAGTTATATATTTAACATCATGTAGGTGAGCATGTACCTATAATTAGAGTATGTATGAAGAATATACATTTAAAATCATGTATCTAAGCATGTACGTATACTTAGAGCATGAATGTCTCGATGAGAATGGTATTTGTTAAATACCTAAGAGATAGTAGAAAGAGATTGAATATGATTATATGCATTATACTCATATAAATGAGTATGTATGTATGTGTAGATGTTAATGGTATTGGCTAGAATACATGTGTGATGTTAGAAGGGGATAGAGATTAAGCACCTAACGATATAAGTACTAGATTAGTAGTAGAAGGTATCCTGATGAGGTAAAGAGATAGAATGTCCATGGGACAAGTGTTATGTGACGAGTGACATAAAATTGTTAGAGAATTGTAGAAGGATGATTCCTTCGAGTTTAAAGAGTATGTTTCCATCAGGAATAATATTATGATTCATTTGGGAATGAAGATTGATGATTCCTTTGGGAATGAGATAATGTATGATTAAAGAAGATAGAGGAAGGGTTCCATGAGTGTAACAAGATAAGATAGTTCTTTGAAAGAACTTAGGTGTAATTTGTGAGGGATAAATAGTAAGGAATTCATGAAGGATTCAAGAGAGGAAGGAGGGTTAAGGATCCATGAGGGATTGAAAGAGAAAGCAGTAAGGGTTTGTTTGTTTACCTCTTATTGCCTATTTATAAGAGGCAACTATGAATTTGTCCGATTTAGAGCATCTGTTTACTTGTTATTTTAGCATCTGAATATTAACATTCTCACTTTATTCGGTTGGACATACACTTGCATCTGAAAGAAAAAATACATGTATTCCATGTTTTCCCTTTTTCCCTCTTCCATCTTCCTCCTGTGAAAAAACATGCGCCAAACTTCCATTAAAAAATAGACGTCGACGTTGATTCCCTCAGCCATCCTTCGACATCTCTACCTTCTCTAATCTCGTATAGGGACGACGACCCCTCATAGAACTCCTTCGCTTTACCCTTTCATTAACGTCGTATCTTTTTCCCTAATAGTCATCGAGACCTTTCTCTCTCGCTACCATAAAAGAAGACGTGAAACCACCTCTGGCCAACCTCGTGCTTCGTCATCCCTTCTACTCCACTACTCTGCCATCGTCATCCTCTATGAAGGACAACACCCTCAAGTTGTAAGAACCTTTTTTTTTCTTTTCTTTTTCCTCTAAATTGAGTTCAAGAACTGCTATGGCTGTTTTGATTTTTTTTTGTGAAATCAGATGCCCATGTGTTGTTTTTTTATGTGGTAATGTTTGAAATTCTTGAATCAAATATACACGAAATTTCTTGATTGATTTGATAATACTTGAAATTGGATATAATAATACTTGAAGTCCGATATAATAATGCTTGAAATCTGAGCTGATAATGTTGAGATATCTTGATGCTAAAATTGCTGAAATGTTTATTGACTTGATGCTAAAATTGCTATAATCTGATCAGTATTTGTTTTTTTCTGGTATTTAAATCTGATGTGATTTGCTTAAATTGTTGAAATGTTTATTGAATTGATGTTGAAATTTCTGAAAATGTGCTCTAGTAATTTGTTTATGGGCTGAAATATTTTTATGTGATATGTTAAACTGAAATATATGTGCTTATTTGTTGATTTCCAAACAACCTCGTATCTTTGGTTTCTCTGTGCACAATAGTGTATACATTACATGTCAATAATGTAGTTATAGGAAACACTAGTTGGGTAGTTCTTTTTATTCAAACACAAACACTAGTTACAGAAATAAGAGGAAGGAAGAAAAAACATGTTTTCCCAAAATGACCTTGGCTGAAAAGGAAGAAAGTTGACTTGAGAAAGTTAGAATGAAGTGAGGAATTGGTGAAAAAAAGAAGAAATATCATACAATGTTAGAGTTTATGGAAGGAGAGAGAACGAAATGGTGTTGGAATGAAATGGAATTCCACTTGCAGAAGTTTCTTTTTGTATGTAATTAGAGAGATACAAAACATGCATGTTTATATATTATGTTTGATTTGGAATTTATATGATGTTAACATATATATATACATATATATATATATATATATATATATATATATATATATATATTCAAGAATTTGGTTGGTTATTTTAAAAAAAAAGTTGAATTCAATAAAAAAATATGGATGGGTAAAATGATCATTTTTATTATCCAACATTGCAATTTAGAAATCACAACCAAACAACATTTAAAGATCCGAATCTTAAAAATTCAAGACTTCTTGGAAATTCATACCTATTAAAAATGCAGTTCTAAAAAGTTCAGATCCTGCTAAACAGCCCCTAACTCCGGATGAGTGTACCAGATAATATTAGTGGGATGTTGTTTCCCTTAGATGATAGATGAGTCTATCATATAAGATTGGGCTGTTCGGTCTAGATGAGAATTTAAGATTAGAAAGAAGCAGTGTGAGTAAAGTATAAGACAATCATGCTAAGAGTAAGAGATGTGTGAAGAGCATAATAAGAATAAGAGAAGGGCATGCATAGAGTATGAGAAGAATAGAAAGGGTATGATATGAGATAAGAAGAAGGGACAAGTAAAGAGATGTGGAGAGATATGTGTGTATGATAGAGGTAAAGACATAGAAGAATAGAACATGAGGAAGTTATGAGATAAGATGGTAATAGTTATAGAGAGAGTATATGTAGAGTATGTAATGAGCCTATGAAGATGTAAAGCATGAGTATGAGACAAGAGGAAAATATAAGAGAAGAAGAGTAGAAGATAAAGTATGAGATAGATGAGATGAGAATGCACGAGAAAAGAGTAAAACAGATAGAAGGAACGAGAAAGAATATTATAGTATGCTAGGGAGGAAGAGAATAGATTGTAGAGTGTAAGAATGAAGTGAAAAGAATGCTAGAATATGTAAATAAAGAAAGATAAGAGGAACGATATGATAACATGAAAATATATAGAATATAACTTAATAGATCTTATTTTTTGATTTTGTAGAGATGTTTCATGTTTTTCAAGTTCAAGTAGCAGTCAGTGTACATAAAGAAGATAGGGGTATAAGGACTTAGATTAGGGGTATTTTTATTACTTGTATATTCCTTGCTGATTTAATTTATATATAAGATTTTATTGTAAACCCAAATATGGCCTAAAATGTAATTTTTTTTATGTTTATGAGTTCATAGAATTTTGCAAATTTTAAGAACTAACTTTGATAACCCCTATTTAATTAGATAGGAAAATTCAATTAGTTACAACTGGTATCAAAGTCATAGTTTGAGTGAATTTGGTTTGGTATGTCCACACTTAGACTTAAATTGTGGGACATAAAAGAGAACCAGAGAGTATGAGTTGGTTTTGTAATAAACCATACTCTGAGATTTAAGTACATGACTATAGTTATGTGTAGATAAAGAAATTTGAAGTTTAATATTAGTAGATGGACCAACTATGAGGGTTGGGTCTAGTATGTTGAGAAGAAAGAAGAAGGGTCATTTTGGGAAATGACATGGAATGTGTCTCTCTTAGTAAAGAGATGCTAAGTGCATATGTAAAGAGAATGACATCATGCTTGTCATGCTAGAAAGTAGTGTTAGAGATGATATGTCCAGTGAGTGGACAATAAATAGAGTATGTGTCCCGAAGAAGAAGATATAGTGAAGACTTGGAGAGAATAGAGACAAAAAGATATATATATATATATATATATATATATATATATATATATATATATATATATATAGAAATATAGAGAAAAAGTGGCAAGAAAGGGGACATAAAGAGTAGAAAGAGTAATAGGGTTGGTTTGCCATAGAAAGAAGAGAAAGATAGAAAAAGTCTATCCTAAAAATACATGAGTGTTAATGAGTGTACCGATGAGTACAAGAGTAGATTGGCATTTCTTGAGAGCATGTAGCCATGAACAAGAGAAAGTCTATTGTTATATGGAAAGTGTATGAGATATGATGAGTAGAGTGTGCACCATATCATTGATATTATAGTGATAGCACTAACCACGTGTAGATTAGAAGAAAAGTAAGATAGAAAAAGAGGTGCAACAAAGTTCATGATTGACACTTAAGAGAACGGTAGTGAAAATGTTCCAAGAGTTGTTGGGTTAAGAACTAAGGAACTTGAAAAAACGGACAAGCCTGAGAGTGCACCATGTCATTGATATTATAGTGATAACACTAACCACGTATAGATTAGAAGAAAAGTAAGATAGAGAAAGAGGTGAAACAAAGTTCATGATTGACACTTAAGAGAACGGTAGTGAAAATGTTCCAAGAGTTGTTGGGTTAAGAATTAAGGAACATGAAATAACGGACAATACTGAGAGTGCAAGTAACCGTGTACACGCAAGGTTTGAGAACTCAAACCTTTAGTTCACTTAAGATCAATGTTTGGTGCCAATATTAAGAGTCTAGTCAAGTCAGGTAAATGAGTCTTGTCTTGAAATGAGAAGTTCAATAAAGTATTCAAGTAAGTAAAATGAATATGAGCAATGTAAAGAAAATTTTAGAACAATGAAAATAATAGAGAGAATGAGTTGACTTACAAGATACTTGGTATTGATGTGAAAAATAATGTTACTCAAGCTTACTTACATTGCATGAAAATCATATTATTTAAATAGCCAATGAGTGATAAAAAGACAAAATGACAAGACTGCATGAACTATGTAAAGCTGAAAAGTCAAAAAGCTGACACATAGGATTTTCTTAATCTTGTCCCGTGAACTTTAAAATAGAACAAAGACTAAAAGACAAAAAGCATTAAATTTTATTATAGAGTCAAAATAACACTCACTACAAGCTGCTTCTCAGACTTGTCTTCATTTCGGAAGTAGCTTCATTTCGGTGCTTATCACACTTCAGAAAGCATATCATTTCGGAATGGCTTGACTTCAGATTGCTTGAGGTTCACTTTCATGTATAAATAATCTCCCCTAAGTGAAATTATAAATTAAACAACTTCAGACTTCTAAGTACCATTTGAGATGCTCGATTAACTTCTTCTTGACATGCTTGGGTGAGTAACTTTAGGCAACATTCGAAATGAACTTCTGAAGGATCTTTTTTAGAACAAGGTGTTTGTCAAGAACTCTAAATATATCTTTTCGATTAGTCTTCTTTAAGAGATAGACATAAACGAGTTTCAGCTCTTCAATGGGGTCTTCTGCTAAGATTTGTGCTTCATGAAGTTCAATGGTGATTTTTGCCAGAATGCTCTTTGTTCTGAAAAGGTGAGAAAGTTCAATGTCGGATATGCATAATTCAACAATATAGTCCTTTAGGAAATTTATTACAACACTATAGGCTCCAATACTTGTTTCACTTGATTGGCGATCCCAGAAATGAGAAGCTATAGTGAGAATATCGTTTAGGTTGATCGAAGGAAAGTCTTCATCCATGATGGTGATGGCATATTCCTTCTTCTGAGAAACATAATATCTGTACGTCATGCATTTAAGATCGAACTTACTCTGAACATTGTTATTATATCCGATGATCTTGGTAATCCTCTTCCGATACCACACTTCCTTTTGGGGCCATGCGATAACGGAGTAAAAGGTTCTTAATCTTTCATGCTCTGTTCTGATGATTATTTGAGGATCATCATTCAGATATAGAGGAGCATACTTGACATAGAAATGAGCACGTGGAGAGATTAGCAATTCAAGTTGGTCAACATCTTGTATCGGAGGATCATAATACATGAAGGGCACGAAGTGTATGTCATGAATAACTCCTTCTCAAAAAAGAGGAGAAACTCCTAGCATCGAATTCGGATTGTATTTAAGCGCTTGAATCTAAATGCTTTCTTCTAAATATTGATCGATTTGTTCTTGAGACCAGCCCTCGGACTTTCTAAACGTCTTCACTGGGCTGTCCGAGTCTGTTGCAATCTATTTGCCTTTGTCTTGTGGATTTTCACTTGAGCCTAAAATGGATCAAATGCTTTGATGACCGGATTCGGTGATGAAAATTTTAGATGGATGAGGAATCAGAGGCTCTGCAAGGATGTCATCAGGTTTCTAGGTGGGAGAACCTTCATCAATTTAAACTATCCTTGGATCGGGAATTGGTGGAAGCATGGACTGAGTAGCTCAGAATGTATCAATGGTCAGCTTGGTCTTGATCTTTCTCAGGTCGCGACTTCTTGTGAACACTTCAGTTAAAGATGATGGCCAAGAAACGGACATGCACTGGTTGTTTCCTGACGGCTTGAAGACCTAATATCACATTTTGGCCAAGTCTTCGTCTTCTTCATCACTTAATTCAAGAGTTTCGACCTTGAGAATTTCTTCATCAGTTGATTCATCTCAAAGCATGAAATCCGAGACATGTTTCCACTTAATCGTTTTTTCTATTCTTTCTCATTCAACCCCTCTTTCATGGGACGTCCCTGCCTCCGATGCAAGTGTGGATTCAGTCTTGAATTCATCCAACTATTCAAAGACTTGTTGGAAACTGGTGTTGAGTTGTTTGGTGAGAGCATTGTAAGCCTCGACTATTGGAGCTTGAGCTTTGATATGGGTAAACCATTCATCCAAAATAATGAGCATCTCATCGAACTTGTTGTTCAGAACATCCACAAGATTCCAGGTTGCTCGGATGAGCTTGATAAACACCTCTTGCATGACCATATTCATGGCATCCTTTTTATGAATCTCCTTTTCGATTCGTTGAATTTGTTTCTCATGACGAACATGAGTCTGCTTGATGATTTCATTGGCCATATTAATCATGTCATCATGAATCTTGAGCATAATGGTGGTAGTGGAGATGTGATGGTCGTGACTATCGTTGTACTTATTTTCAACTTCTTCAAGCGTGTGCTTAAGTTAAAGGGAATGAGTTATTCGAGTTGATTGGATCGGTCCACTTTTGAGGGAGCGGAAGCTTGGATCTCGGAGTTAAGGATAAGCTCAAGTTTGGAGTCAAGACATGTAACCTTTTGATCAATCTTAGGCAACAATGTCTCGGAGTTCTAACAGGGAAAAAGGATATGCAATATTTTTGCCTGAAGATCCTGTGTCCGAGGTACAGCTCTAAGACTTCTTATCATCATCATCATCTACACCATCATGTGGTTTAGAGGGCTTGGAGTCATCAATCGGATTGGCTTGAGCCTCATTACCCTGATCGCTTTCCAAGGTAACTTTGGAATTAGAGTGCTTATTGGTTGCTTCAATATCTTCTTCTTATTTGGATTCCTCGGAGGATGAGCAGAGACCACAATCATAAATCATTTCGTGGAGGAGGGATTCTACAGAGAGTGGAAATCTTAGAAGAACGGAATAGAACCAACTATTGTATTGTCATCTTCGAACATGACCTCGTTGGAGAGATGATCATCAATAGGAGGCTTGGGAGGTTCCTGTACATCACCCTCAATTTGGATGCGTTCAAATGCTTTGTGAAGAATACGAAGAGGAAGTTTAGGGTTAGGGATTTTAGTAAGAGGAACAACGATGCGGTGGCGGGAGATGAATTTGATCATGATGCGGATAGATTCATGATAATTTATGGGATTAAGAGAAAATAGTTGAGTTCCTTCTCTGAGGATGAACTCAGTGGATAAAGATGAGGCAAATCCTTTTGAAGATTTCTTCTTCGATGAAGGTTTGGAAACTTGAGGAGCAGTTTGAGAAGATGCCATTGTTGAAGGTTTGAAAGTTTGATGTGTGACAACCCGAAATTTCCATTTTGTACGAACATTAACTATTCAATAGAAGCTAGTCCAGTTTCAATGAATTTCAGGCTTTTCCGAATAAGTTGGGACACTTAGGAACATGTAAACACTTTGCATAAGTGTTATAGGTCCTAATGGTTGCATCTAAGTTGTTATGGGACAAGGCAAAAGGGGTTTAATGCACTAAAGGACCTTGTATAGGAGTTTACTACCCATAAAACCCCACACAAGGAGTTTACGGTCGTAAACCCTTGAGTTTACGGCCATGAACTCCACTCTTGGTGGATTTGGGTGTTTTAAGGTGCTATATGAATTCTAGAATAAGCCTAGCTTGGTGGTTTAATCCTTTGGGTAGTTTAGGGCATAGATAACACTCCTTTGAGGAGTTTGCGACCTAAAGACCATACCCCTTAGAGTTTACGACCGTAAACTCTCATGGGGTGGATGTTTTAATTCTTTTAAGTCCCTTGCACAAGTAGGATAATTTCTAGGCTTTTGATTTAGGCTAAGGGGAACCCTAGGCACACTTTGGTGCCTTTACTTGGAGTTTACGGCCCAAGAGCATTTCTTGGCCGTAAACTCCCTTTTAGGGATGATTTTGATGTGTTTTAGTCCCCATTTTAGCTACAAGTATTTGAGGGTTAAAGTCTAAAGTCTTAGGAGGTGATTAGGGCTCATTTTGCCCTTGAAAATGGTGTTTACGGTCCAAGAAAATCTTGGGCCGTAAAGTCCTAAAACTTGGTGTTCTTGAATGATTTCTAGCCTCAAATGATCCTACATATTATGCTAAACTAGTTGTCTAATGTTGTGTGCCTGTGTGATTGACTTTGGGAAAGCTTGGGATACTCATTTACCCCTTGTCGAATTTTCCTACAACAACAGTTATCATACGAGCATAAAGGCAGCTCCGTTCGAGGCCCTCTATGGCTGAAAGTGCAGATCCCCTCTGTGCTGGGCTGAAGTGGGTGATACCCAGTTAACTAAGGGACGAGTTCCCGAAAGCACTCTCATAGGTCCGGAAATCATTCGGGAAACGACAGAGATGATCGTTCAAATTCGTGAACGATTGAAAGCCTCTAGAGACCGACAGAAAAGCTACGCTGACAAGCGTAGGAAACCATTGGAGTTCCAGGTGGGCAGAAACATCTTACTAACGTTTTCATACAAACTCAGACATTAATATACTTATGATCTCACCAGCATTAAGTTGATACTCGCTTTCAAAATAACTTGTATTCTCAGGTCACTACTAGACAGGTACAGCTGCCAGGTTTTTGAGAAGATGGAGTTCGTTCAAGACTCCTCTTATTATTTTGATATGTATATTTTGGTGTCTATAACTTTGACAAGAACACACATGTATGAAATTATTTTATTAATGAAATGGATGATGTTGTTGCTTGTTTACTATTATTCATTGTTTGTGATACTGTACATGACGTCCTCCGCCCCGGAACGTTTCCGCCTTTCGTGGTTTTGGGGTGTGACATGATGTAACATCTGGATTTTCAGAGGTATTATGGTGTAGGTTAATCTTGTGATTAAAGGAGAGACTCGACGAGTTAAGGGTCTAACTCGCCAAGTCGAGTCGGGTTTCTCCCGTGGATTTAATGACTGGACTCGACGAGTCCAAGGAGGGACTCGCCGAGTAGGTTCTAGGCAGAGAAACCCTAATCTCCGGGGTTTAGGACCTATTTAAAGGCACTTATATTTCCTTGGCCCTTTCCCAACAGTGTCTTCGTCCCTTGAGAGAAACCCTAGAGTTATTTATGAGCTAGAGAGGAAAGTGGCTTCTTGGAGGTCATTTCTTTGAGAAGAAGATCAAGGGAGTTGTAAGGATCTTAGAGGAGAGTTGGTGGATCAGTATCATCTTCATTTCAAGCTTTAGATCTAGTACAACTCTTACCTCCCTTGTGTTTGAGAAGATTTCCTTGGTTGTAAAGTTGGGCGTGTATCCATATTGATGGGGTTTTGGGTGCATCCAAACCCTTTTTTGAGTCAATTGTAGATCTGGACCTTGTGAGGTCCAGAGATCCAGAAAGTAGGCAGCCATGAGTGAGTAACCTTGGAGCTTTGAAGCTATAGAGCTTCAATGGAGTCAAAATGGTGTATAGAGCAAAATACACCATGTATGAGCCTCAAGTTCAGACCTTTGCATGACTTTTGGGTAGTAGGAGGTTAGATCTATGAGTTTGGGTTGCAGATCTGACCTCAAATGGATGAATGAGAAATCTGTGGGGGCCAACTCGCTGAGTCCACGGGTGACTCGACGAGTCGTAGCGGGTTTGACCGAGTAGTCTTAACCCAATGTTGGCTCGCCGAGTTGGGAGTCAACTCGACGAGCTGAGTGTGTCCTAGGTAGAGTTCAGTTGATGCGATGGGACTCGACGAGTCGCATGGGTGCGCTCGACGAGTAAGGTCAAATGTGGACTGTTGACGCGAGCTTGACTTCTGTTGACTTTGGGGTTTTGGTCAACATAAGTAAAAGAGGCCTTGGAAGGTTAAAATGGTCTTTTACCCACTTTAGAGAGTTAGAAAGAGAAGGAACCGTCTTCGATTATCTGAGTCGTGAAAAAGAGTTATTATAAGAGATATTCATCCTATGTGTTAGCCGGTGGCGAGTTCGAGATTCAAGTGTGAGGATAGCTGCTTTCTGCTTGCCAGGTGAGTCTTCTCACTATACCTTACCTAGAGTGGTAATTAGGGTTATGTGACAGAGTATTTTGTATGCTATGTATGTGATGTGATGCACTGCATTATTTCTATGTGATTTATGTTGTGTGTGCGTTCCAGAGTATGCAGAGTTATGACCGAAAGGTCCACAGAGTTAGGACCAGAGGGTCCATAGAGTTATAGCCTCGAGTGGCTAATATGTGTTTTATGTGGTATCTTGGGACTCACTAAGCTTCTTGCTTACCGTGTTATGTGTTATGTGTTTCAGGTTCTCAGGATCGCGGGACGACACCGGTTGATTGTACACACCAGAGAAAGAGTTATGAGGATCCTGGATTATCAATTACTAAAACATGGAATTATGTTTTGTGAATTGAACAAATGAGATTTTAATAAAATGTGTCATGAGGATTTATATGGTTTTAAATCAAAAATTTCTTTTGAAAATTTACGTTGTTACATTTGAAGAACTTGAAGAACATAGTACAGAGAGAAGGCTCTAGTAAGAAGATAGAAAAAGTGAAAAGTGGGAACAATTAGGATTCAAAATCCTTTTATAGGTTGGATATTTCGGGTAGGGTCGAAGAAAAGAATAATGACACCCGATCACAAAATGGGGCACCTTCAATGCATTTCCTAAAAAGGTTTCATGAGTTACTCTTTCGCACGAAAGATGGGACGTTTGTTTGTTCAAAAGAGACAATTGTCATTTCAGTTCAGATTTCACTCATTGCTTTATTGGAACATGTGCCAAAGCACATTTATTGAGAATTAAAAGGATAATCATGGAGAAAAAATACCGCTAATGTATTAATTAAAAACGTTTTGGAATAAAAACTTTAATGATAACCTTAAAATTCTTTTATTGTTGAGGATCTAAGAATAATTAGATTATGAGATGAGATGTCCTGAGATACTTGGGAAAGAATGTAAACACATCATTAGTACGTTATATAGAGTTCGAGATGGCATAGTCTCAAACTGAATATTAGACGTACACATGCATGAAAATCTTAGAGGACCAGTTTTGAAAGATTTGAGATTCCGAGACTTAAAGGA
Organism: Lactuca serriola; assembly: GCF_051521515.1. Classification (NCBI taxonomy): domain Eukaryota; kingdom Viridiplantae; phylum Streptophyta; class Magnoliopsida; order Asterales; family Asteraceae; genus Lactuca; species Lactuca serriola. The sequence goes on along the minus strand of NC_136414.1, from coordinate 11,163,222 downwards.
ACATAGCTCGGAAGAGGATAAGAAATGAACTCACATTACCGTTTCAGATTTGAAATTCGATATGAACTTCGTAACACATGCTTGTTGTTGATACATACTCTAAAAAGAGAATTTCTCAAGTAATCCAATGTAACAATATCAGTTAAAACTTCAAGTGATAAGGAAAGTTGAAACAACTTAAAACTAGAAGAAGAGGTTAGACCAAAAGATACATATAATGATCCTATATTTTCCGAGAGGAATTTTTTTTGACGAGAAAAGAATTTGACTTTGGAACTGCTTTACTTTCTAATGTTTCAATTATAGAGTACAAGCCTCTTGGAAGAATTGTGGATCAGGCATCATCATTCCCATTTTGTTCAGAAACCAATTAAATTTGGTTTCGTCTAATGCCTTAGTAATGACATCATGAATTTCATCGTCAGATGTAACAAATGAGCTCGATGTTTCCTTTTGAAACATTATCTTTAATAAAATGGTACCGAATGTCAATTTGCTTGGTCATGGAGTGTTGGATTGGATTGTGAGAAATCTCAATTGCACTTTGAGAGTCACAATAGATAGGAATCTATTGAAATTGATAACTGTAGTCCAAAAGCTGAGATTTCATCTAAAGAACTTGCGAAGTGCAGCTTGCAACAACAATGTATTTTGCTTCGGCCATTGAAAGAGCAATACAGTTCTGTTTCTTGGATGACCAGCTAACCAGTCTTCCACCCAAAAATTGACAACCTACTGATGTGGTTTTTCTATCCAGTTGAAGACCTCCGTAGTTTGAGTCGGAATAGGCTTGTATAAGGAAACTTTCATTTTTCGGAAACCAAATTCCAAGATTCTTTGTTCCTTTGAGATATCGGGAAATTTGCTTGACAGCCACACGATGATACATCTTCAGATTAACCTCGAATCTAACACACATATGTGTGGAGAACATGATGTCCAGATGACTTGTAGTGAGGTAAAGTAGTGATCCAACTATTCCCCTTTACTTCTTCTAATCAACAACAACACCTGATGGGTCCGAGAGGATCTTGTGTCCGAAACCCATTGGAACCTTTGTAGGGGCATAGGTGTCCATTGATTTCTTTTTTCAGTTCAGAAATGTACTTCTCTTGATGAACAAAGATTCCTCTTTTGGTCTGCTTAAGTTGAAGACCGAGGAAGAAACTTAATTCATGGTTCATGCTCATTTGGAATCGTTTAACTGTTAACTTTGCAAAATCAACAACCATCGTTGACTCCGTTGATCCAAATATGATGTCGTCAACATATATTTGAACTAACATGAGATGGTTTCCATTCAATCTTTGGAATAATGTAGGATCAATAATTCCTCTTTGAAACTCGGAATGCTTCAAAAAATCAGTGAGAATCTCATACCAGACGCGTCGAGCGTGCTTGATGCCATAAATAGCTTTTTGAAGTTTGTAACAATAGTTTGGATATGAAAGATTTAAAAACCCAGGGGGTTGTAGAAGATACACTCCGGTATCAAGTTCAAAGTTGAGAAGGGAGCTTTTGATGTCCATTTGATAATCTTTAAAGCCTTTGTGAGTAGCAAAAGCGAGAAAGATTCAGATGGGTTCAAGACAAGAAACAAGAGCAAAGGTATCGTTGTAGTCAAGTCCTTCGATCTGAATAAATCCTTTAGTCACCAATATCGCTTTGATTATTTTATTATAACTCCAGTTTCGTCGAGTTTGTTTCGGAAGACCTATCTTGTACCAACAACAGGGTGATCCTGAGGAGGAGAGACAAGAGTTTACACTTGATTTCTAAGGAATTCTGTTAGCTCTTCTTGCATAGTTGTAATCCAATCAGAATGTTTTAAATCTTCTTTGATGGATTTTGGTTTAACCTTTGATATGAATGCCGAGAAGTGACACTATTTTCAATGTTGGTAGCCGAATGAGTTTCAACACCAACATTGAGATTTCTGATGTCTTGATTTGGAGGATGGTCCTTTGTCCATATATGCAATATCGGAAGTTCTTGTGCAGCGGATGATCCGATATCAACAATGGGGTTATGTTTCTCCCCCTGAACAGCTTGAATTTGAGGATGATGCTCCACCTGAATTTCTGATCGGATATGTCAACGTCGTCATTGCTCAGAAAATCAAAGAAGTTAAAATTGTCTTTGTTGTTGTTCAGAATGAGATCAAACTCAACAAATTGATCTGATGCATCTTGAAATGCGTCAACATTTGATTTGAGGGTTGGATGACTATTCTCCCCCTCAAAATGAGAAGGTTGAAATGGATCGGAATCAAATGAAGGAAAGGTTGGGGTTGGACTAGAGACATTTTGAGAAATCGGAGCTTCAATTGATGAGGAGGGTCTTGATCGAGATTCTGAATCAAGAGCAGATTCTATTGGTCCGAACAGGCATTCAAAATCAGCTTCATGGATAATTTGAGGATTCAGAGACCTAGGAGGTGGAGACTAAGAATGGATACACTAAACCTAATTCACTCAAACTATGGCTTTAATACAAATCATAACGAACCAGATTTCTATACATCTAATCTAAGGGATATATATATATATATATATATATATATATATATATATATATATATATATATATAAGAGTTTTACCTACACAATACGGAATTCTACTCTAATTAAAACATTTATATCCCAAGACAAATCATGGGTTTACATTAAAATCTTACATAAAATTTGGAATAATAAGGAAATCACATTAAATATCAACCTACTATCTAATTCTTCCTTATTCCCCAGTATTCTCTTTTGGTACCCACCTGCTACAACCAGAATCTATAAAACATAACAAATATGCAATATCAAGCACAATGTGTCTAGTGAGACATTCTTTCTACTTTTCTTATCTTTTATCTTTCTTCTCTATCTTATACTTTGTCATCTACTTTTTTCTCAAACTCTTTTCTTAGCCTCTTCTTAGGATCTTGTTATACTCTAATCATACTCTAACTCTGTCTATCTCTTCTCTACTATTCCCTATCTTTTCTATATGCTCTAACTCTTAGCATGCCTTAACATGCCCTGATTACTCTTCATCTTTCTTTATTCTCAACTTAAGTGCCTTAACATTATTTTCTCATCTAGACCCAATGTTCACATCTCATGCAATAATCCCATCTATACTCTAACAAAAGCAACATCCTATTTACATTACCAAGTGAAATCATGGATCCTTACTCTTTTTTTCTACTCTTGAATCCATTATAAATTCCTTACACTTAACCCCTCGTAGGTTACATCTAAGCTCTTACAAAGAGTTCTCTTATCTTTTTCCTATCAAGAAACCTTTCTCTATTTTCTCTAAGCACACTCAATCTAGATTCTTGCAAAAATCATCTATCTGTTGGATTAGGTGTCCAAGCCAAAAACTATAATTGGTATGTACTTGACGCGAGAGTAGCATGGTCCATTTTGGGTTGCATTCACCAAAACAATCTGATAGGATAAATATTTGAGAAAGAGAAATCATATTATTTAATTAGTATTGATCAAGAATTAATTTGGAATTAATTTAGTAATCAAAAGAGACTAATTAAATATACAGGTGTTGATTGTGTAAATCAATGATACATATAGGTTGGGCTAATAATCCATGATAGACTAGTGATGGGCTAAGCTTATGTAAGGATCCATAAACTGTTAGTCCATTACAAGTCTAAGTGTGAGAATTAGGGTTTACACATAACCCTTGGAATTCTACACTTTATATATATATATATATATATATATATATATATATATATATATATATATATATATATATATATATATATATATATATATATATATATGTAACCTCTTGGCATAAAATTGGATCTACTAATCTTCTTAGAGAAACTATAGCCGATTTTGAGTGCCTCCATGCTTTCTCTCAAGTCCTCCAATTGTTGGTGGTGTTTTGTGAACCATTTAAGGCGTCACACTTGAGGTGCTAAGTTCTTAAAGGCCAAATACAACAAGCTACAACAAGAGGTAATCTTCTAACTTGTTTTATGATTCATATACCAAATTTTGTATGTTAGTTTAGGCTTCATGCTTTGGAAACAATATTGCATGTATAATTAGAGAAAACTTAGATCCAACGCATTAAGGTTGTATGTGCACCATATGAATGTTGTAGTGCTCAAAACCCATCAGTGGTATCAGAGAATAGGGTGTTTTTCTCAAATATTGATGCATTGGTAATTGTTCAAAGCAAGAAAATCGTTTTTCTTTGGTATTTGACTGATGACCATGACATGGCCAATGTGACCACGATGTGGTGATTGTTCAGTGGGCGTTTGTTTTGTTTTTGGCCAAGTTTTGGATGAGAATCATTTCCACAAACTGTTTTGACTATTAAAAATCGTTTTTTTATGTGGTGGTGATTATACTCATCCAATTACAGGGCAATTATCAAACTTTAAGATAATAAGTTGATTATTTGTATTATTAGATTTTAATTGCCTTATGAGTAAGATTAGATCAATGAAAAATTACATGATAATTTTATTGGTTAAAATTGATCTAAATGTCTTTAAAGAACTCCATAACTTGTCCTTAAGTTATGGAAAATGAAAAGTCTTATTCATAAAAATACATTAACTCATAAGTTATGGAAACCAAGAGTTTTGAAAAGTTTCAAAACTTGCCCTTAAGTTTTGGAATTTGTAAAATCCCATTCATGAATCATTTAATTCCAAACCCTAGGATTTTAAAAAGTATAAAATTCAACCCTTATACTATTATAATATTATAAGTTTAATATATATATATATATATATATATATATATATATATGTATATATATAAGATAAGTCATTCTTACAGTTAGTAGGCCTCATACACGAAGCCAGTCCATAAGGGGGTATAAGGAAATTGCCTATAAAATGGCGATTGAATGAGTGTACACTCTCACCCACCACTTCTTTGACTAGTGGAGGCTCCTTAGTCGAATGGGTAGGATAGGGCATTAATTCTCATTAAAAGTATAATGATAATTATAAAGTAACTAAATGTTTTATAAAATCCTCAATCTTAGTTATTTTAGGAAAAATGTGAAAATGATGCTATTCCATGAAATTACACTTTGCACCTTGCCAAGTCATTAGTGGAGCGTGTGTGGTTAACTGGTACACTAACTTGTACTAACAAGGGTGGCAAAGGGTATCTTGATGTTTGTTATAGATCAATGGAGCGTGTGTGGTTAACCGGCACATTGATTAGGTGATAAATGACATCAAGAGTACCAAACATATTTGCATAGTTATTCACACCTTGTTTGTGATCCTCGGTATCCCAGTCACAAACTTGAAGGGAATAATCGAGACTTAAACATGCCATTGAAAAGTTCATTCAATCTCAAAAGAATCGGGGAATTTCAATTCATTTAAAACTTAATAATCAATTTCGTTTTTCATGGTGGAAATTGGTAAATCGTCATTTCTACCTTCAAATATTTTGCAATTGGATTACGGCATCCCTCTTCCGAATTGTAAAATATTGTGTTGGGCCATAGCCTTAATACTACTACCCTTTCGAGATGCACCAAGACTTGATGGAAGAATACCATCAAATTGCTCGTCAGGAACGGTATGAAATCATTACCTCCATGAGAACGACAAAAATGAAGGATGGAGAGTCCATCACGACCCACTTGCAGAAAATGCAAAGGTTTGTGGACCGTTTGCTAAAGTTGAATGTGAACTTCGATGAAGAGTTGGCCATTGAAATTATCCTACACTCTTTGCCTCCTTGTTATGATCAGTTTCGTATGACTTATCATATGAATAAGGAGGAGGTCACTCTTCGCAAGCTTCAAGGCCTTTTTGAGAATTGTTGAAAGTAGTCTAAAAGGAAAATTTGTTGTATCTACGCCTACTCCTACTGCTGCTACCCCAGTCCTGGCAATTGGACATGGGAAAGGGAAGAAGAGGAATGCTCCTTCTAAGAGTCGCAAGGGAAAGTCTCTTGATGGATCCTCTTCTAGTGGGACCAAAGCCGGTTCTGCTAATACCTCTACCAATCCAAAGAAGCAGAGTACTTCTACTATCATGATAAAGGGAACTAGAAGTGAGGCTGCCCCAAATACTTGCAGGATGTCAAGGATGGGAAGATAAAGCCTGCACATGCTGGTATTTACACTATTCTGCCTAATAACTCATCACATACTAATTCTTGGGGTCCTTGACACAGGTTGTGGTTTTTACATTTGTTCTAATATGCAGGGACTAAAAAGAAATAGGGATGTGGAGCATGGGAAGATAAACTTTATCATGGGGGAATAGGAAAATGCCGCATGTCACCAAGATTGGAGTTCATTCTTTATTTCTTAGTAATGGGTAAGAATTTGATTTGAATAATTGTTGCTACTCGTCCGATATGGCGAGAAACGTTATTTCCTTTCATGTTTTGTACAAAAAAGGTTTTAGATTTTCATTTGATAATGAAATTGGTTCTATTAATGCTTTTTTAATGGTGTATTTTATTTTAAATCATTGCCTTGTAATGGTGTATATGAAACTGTGATGGTTGTTGACAACTTAGGAAATAATGTATTGCATTTTGATTTGTCCAGTAATGTTTGGACAAGGCATGATTGTGGAATTGTCATCTTGGACATGTCAACACGAAGGACATAGGCCAACTCCAAAAGGCTGGTGTGTTGGAGTTATTCGACTTAAAGTCGTATGACACTTGCGAATCTTGTTTGCTTGGAAAGATGACCAAGTCACCCTTCATTGGTACTTGTGAAAGGGCTAAGGGTTTGTTGGACCTCATACACACCGATGTATGTGGACCCTTCAAATCCACCGTAATACATGCTAACTGCTTCTATGTGACTTTTACTAATGATTATAGCATATATGGCTATATCTACTTAATCAAGCATAAGTCAGAAACCTTTCAAAAGTTCAAAGAGTTTAAACAAGAAGTGGAGAATCAGCTGGGCATGAAGATAAATATGCTCCGATCCGATCCGGTGGTGACTATCTTGGTATCGAGTTCCATGACTATATTAAGGAATGTGGAATTATTTCACAATTGATGCTACCCAGGACACCACAGCTTAATGGTGTGGCTGAGAGGCGCAATCGAACCTTGTTGGACATGGTTCGTTCCATGATGAGTCGATCTTCGTTACCTATCTCATTCTAGGGGTATTCCTTAGAGACTGCCACCCATATCCTTAATCTAGTCCCTACTAAAAAGGTTTGCAAAACACCATACGAGATGTGGACAGGGAAGGTTCCCTTGTTAGCACACATCAAGGTTTGGGGTTGCGAGGCTTTCATGAGGCGTGGGACTCACGACAAGCTCGAACCTCGTAGTGAGTGTTGTATTTTCATCAGCTACCCACAGAAGTCTTTTGGATATCTCTTCTACAAACCGAGTGACAATGTTGTCTTCGTTGCGAGGAGAGGGGTTTTCTGAGAGAGAGAGAGAGAGAGAACTCGTATGCCAAGAGGACAGTGGGAGGCAAATTGACCTTGAAGAGCTTCAAGGGTTAAGTGATGAAGGAACCTCAAACACTAGCGCTCAACCTGAGGAGGAAACTCCTATTGAACCAGTTGACGAGTCCTTAACTCTGATGCATTCTAGTAGAGTTAGTGCTCCAACTGTTTTATATGGTTTCCATATTACTACATATGGTGATACATTTATCAGTGATAGCACACTGGTAAATTTGGATGAACCTAAAAACTACAAGGAAGCCATGACAGGCCCAGAGTCTGCAAAATGGAAAGAGGCTATGGACAACGAGATTCAGTCCATGTATGAAAATCAAGTTTGGAACTTGGTTGACAATGTACCAGGTCGTAAGATAGTTGGGTGAAAATGGATCCTCAAGAAGAAGACCGACATAGATGAGAAAGTACACACATATAAGGAACGTTTGGTTGCGAATGGCTTTACTCAAACTCTTGGAGTTGACTATGACGAGACCTTCTCACCAGTAGTGAAGATTAAATCTATAAGGGTTATGCTAGCCAAAGCTGCATTTCATGATTATGAAATATGGCAAATAGATGTCAAAACCGCTTTCCTTAATGGGAAGTTGGCTGAAGATGTTTACATGAGTTAGCGAGAGGGTTTTTGTCAATGCAAAGTACCCTAATAGAGTGTGTCAGCTTGAGAAATGCATTTATGGATTGAAACAAGCATCTCGCAGATGGAATCTTTGTTTCAATGAGAAAGTAAAAGAGTTTGGATTTTCGAGAAGCGAGGATGAGTCATGTGTATATGTCAAAGCTAGTGGGAGTATAGTTAGCGTCCTGGTGTTGTATGTGGATGATATACTTCTCATAGGAAATGACATCCCAACCTTACAGGAGGTTAAGTCCTTGGAGAAGCTGCATACATTCTAGGGATAAGGATATTGAGAAACAAGAGTAAAAGACTAACAGGACTTAGTCAAATTACCTAGTTGGACAAGGTGATGAAGCGTTTCAACATGGAGAATTCCAAGAAAGGTGACTTACCTATCCAAAGCGGTACCAAACTAAGTAAGATTCAGAGTCCGAGTACAGAGGCCGAGATAGCAGAGATGAGTCGATATCATATGCTTCCACAGTTGGCTCGATCATGTATGTTTAGACTTGTACTCTCCCTAATGTGGCCTTTTCTTTGAGCATGGTCAACAAATATCAAGGGAATCCTGGTAAAGCTCACTAGACTACGGTAAAGAACATTCTTAAGTATCTTCAAAGGACTAAGGATTGGGTCCTTACCCTCGGTGGGAGTGACGACTTGAGAGTGACAGGGTATACCGACACCAACTTTCAGACCGACAAAGATAATTTCTGGTCTCATTCGGGTTGGGTATTTACCCTGAATGGAGGAGCAATAACTTGGAAATGTTTCAAATAGGAGACTGTAGCCGATTCAACATGCGAATCAGAGTACATAGCAGCAAGTGAAACGTAGAAGCAAGCGGGATGGTTGAAGAACTTCATTGGAGACCTTGGATTTGTACCAACTATAAAGGAGCCTATGGAGATTTTCTTTGACAGCGAGAGTGCGATCGCCTTAGCCAAGGAACCGAGGGATCAAGCAGATCCAGACACATTGACAAAAAATATCACTTCATAAGAAATCAGATAGAAGAAGGACTCCTCGTTGCAAAGAGGGTATCGTTAGAGGAGAACCCAGCAAATCCCCTTACGAAGGGATTGAGTAGGGTAAAGCACTTGCAGCATGCGAGGAGCATTATGCTGAAGAACGATATTCGTTTTAATGATTAGATAGTTGCTTAGAAACTTGTAATAGATAAAATGTAATTGATATTTGATGATTAAATAAAAGGTGTTTTATTTATGAGTAAAGTTAATATCTTGCGTCAATTGTGTACTATTGTTTAATTTTGCATGTTTTGACTTCTAAAATAATAAAATTATTCAAACTATCCACAGTCAATCATACATTGGAAGTAGGTATTGAGGCAAGACAGTCATGAATTTGGCTTGTAGATTGTCTAGAGTGTTTATACATGGCAAACGTTTGCTACAACATTCATGAGTGCTCATAAGGTCTGAGTATTGGATTAAACCCACGCTCACATGAATCATTTCATGGAATTTATCACGAGTGATTGTGAGACGATAATATCAAACAGTCTTCAAAGTAATATGTATGAGTTGTTGACAATGAGTTGGTTGTACATTGATAGTGCAAAAACGCATCAGTAACTTCATGTTATAAAACGTGTTATTGTGTATGATTTAACGACTAGTTAGTACAACCATATAAATTGAAGTTTATCTGTTCCTTTTATCCTTGGAGGATTAAAAGCGATATCTTGGGCCCCTCGATGATTTTGTTTTGACTTATGTGTCGGGCCCGGTCAGAACTCGATTGATGTGTTCAATTAAGTTCTATGTCAAACAAATCGGAAATCAGGAAACAAACTGCTGGACAATAATTATGAATATGTTGCATGTATTTGTCCACACGATATCTTGAAGAACAGAGGATTATATGATCCCTTATCTAAAATGGCACGTCAGAGTTCGATAACGGCTTTTAAGAGCTACGATTACTAGTTGGTTTAAGTCGAAATTGCAGTTATAGTTATTAGACTTATCTAAGTGGGAGACTGTTGGATTAGGTTTCCAGGCTCATAACTATAATTGGTATGTACTTGACCTGAGAGTAGCATGGTGCATTTTGGGTTGCATTCACTAGAACAATATGATATGATGGATATTTGATAAAGTGGAATCATATTATTTAATTAGTATTGATCAAGAATTAATTTAGTGATCAAAAGAGACTAATTAAATATATAGGGGCTGATTGTGTAAATCAATGATACATATAGGTTGGGCTACTAATCCATGATAGATTAGTGATAGGCTCAACTTATGTAAGGCTCAATAAAGTCTTAGTCCATTACAAGCCTAAGTGTAAGAATTAGTGTTTACACATAACCCTTGGAATTCTACATAATATATATATATATATATATATATATATATATATATATATATATATATATATATATATATATATATATATATATATATAGGTAACCTCTTGGCCTAAATTTGGATATACTAGTCTTCTTAGAGAAACTATAGCCGATTTTGAGTGCCCCCAAGCTTTCTCTCAAGCTCCCCAATTGTTGGTGGTGTTTTGTGAACCATTTGAGGCATCACACTTGAGGTGCTAAGTTCTTAAAGGCCAAATACAACAAGCTACAACAAGAGGTATTCTTCTAACTAGTTTTATGATTCATATACCAAATTTTTTTATGCTAGTTTAGGCTTCATGCTTTGGAAACAATATTGCATGTATAATTAGAGAAAACTTAAATCCAAAGCATTAGGGTTGTATGTGCAGCATAGGAGTGTTATAGTGCACAAAACCCATCACTATCTACATCCCCAAATGGATAATCTATCTATTTCCCCATAGATACATAATCTCATTCTTGAAGGATACATACTATTGTCCCTGAAGGAACCTTCTATTTCTACTTCTCTAGCTTTTTCATGTGACTCATCACATAACACTAGTCCCATGGACAATCTATTCTCTGTATCTCATAAAGAGATCATCTAATATTTATCTTTTATTAATTATTTCATTAAGTGCTTAATATATATCTTTGTCTAATAACATATTTTCATTCTACACAATACCATCAATGTCTCCACCTACATACATACTCTTATGATTATACTACCTATAATCATCTTCTAACCCTTTCTTCTATCTCTTTGGTATTAGCAAATAACCTTTCATCTAAACCTGTATACTCTTTGTATACATACATGCTCCGTTACATATATCTTGTGTATACCTCTTACACACTTTTAATATGTGTACATGCTCTGATACATATTTATACACACATATTCTTCATCTATCTTCATCTTGTTGGTTTGGGACACTCATTTAACGCTCTAAGCTCCAACATACATGCACATACACACATACATACACACACACATACACACACACACACACACATATATATATATATGTATATCATAAATCTGAATAAAGAAAGAAAGAAAAAAGAGAGCGAAAGAGAGAGAGAGAGCAATAACTCACCTTATCAATTAGTGAACAATAAATGTTCCATCTTCCTCTACTCTACCATTGATGCATCTACATCCATCTTATTTTCTCTTAGGCCTAATTATACACATACACAATCATCTTAATACATGTCTTATGCTATTAAGAGCCTTTGACCCTCTAAATCAAAATAACCACTTAATTAATCATAATTCTAATTTTCATTCACTATATCTTAGTCTCATCCAATTAATGAACTAAGCATCCCATACTACTCAATTCATTACAATCTAACATCTAATGCATCAATTGCACATAATTACTAGTTAGAATGTCAAACCCTAACTCTCATTGGATTGATCCCATTCATGCGAATCATAAAGATGCTTGTTTAAGGCATCTAAATATTTTATTTAACACTACTAACAAGATGTCTAAACATAATCTAACTCTATTAGATCAAATCATCAAAACACCATTAAACCCGTAATTAGCTTGAAAATGGTTAAAATGATCACCTCATGTGCTTTCAATCATCCATTCAAGCCATACACATGCTTGACCACCACATGCTCCTCCTTCCTTCTCAAAATAATCATAGCTCAACCCTATATGGCTTGGGAGGTGTTTATGACGAGAATGAAAGGCTTAACAACCTTTGTTTCTAATATGTTATTGTGTCGTGGTTTCCTATTCCCCATGCCATGATGGCCACTTTGATTTCAATTAATGGATGTACATTTTCTTTCCTTGTTGTGGTGATACACTTGTCGTGTTGTGGTACTCTTCCTCTACTAGCAATCTATTTTGCCCACCACGCCGTGGTGTCCATACCCAATGTTGCTGTTTGAAGCACGATGATCTTCTTTCTTACATCGAACCTCTTCGCATCATGGAACTCTACTTACCATGTCATAGTTCTTGTCATGACAGCAACCCTCGGCTATTTCCATTCCACTCTTGGGATATTTTTCTTAAATCTTCAATCCTTTATATCTCCTTTTTTTTTTTACCGATATTCTTTAATCTTTATATCTATGCAAAGGTGGGAACATACTCTAAACTTCTATTAAGCCATATCTCACTAACATAATATGGTTTTTAATCTCTTAAGTCGCAAACTTGGCACAACAAGCATAAAAATATGAATTTTACCCTTTTGGCCAAAATACATCTTTGTAACGTCCCAAAGACCATAGTAAAAAATTGTCATTTTTATAAAATTTTCCAAGAAATACATAAAGTATTTAAATCATTTTTTTAGAACAAAATCATAAAATTTGAGTATCAATAACATCTCTCAAACATAAATCAACAAGATGATGTGTACGATCACGCATTTGCTTTTCCCTGATCCTCCGATGTACCTGAAACATTTAAATCCACAAATGTAAGACAAAGTTAGTGAGTTCCCCTTATAATACCCCATACAACAAATGCACACATAAGCCTACAGTTTGATCGGACTGTCTCGTAAGGCCTACTGTACACTTAGACCGTTCTCGTAAGCCTACAGTCTACCTAGACCGTCTCGTTACGCCTACAATATAGTTGGACCGGTCCCTTAGGCCTACAGTCTGACCAGACCGCCTCACAAGGTCTATAGTATACTTAAACCACCTTGGTATCTTGGCCTACATCACAAAGCAGGATCTCCGCAACCCAGCTACAATATATCGACATGTGCAAACTTATAAACAATAACCAACAACACAGATAATCATGAATATCTATTACTAAAAAAATCACTACATCATGCCAACATTCTACACAAAAAGATACATATTCTAGTACAAAGTATAGTGAGAGAACTCAGCTTGTAGCCTAGTTGATATATAGTAAAGCTCACCCAATCCAAGAACTGGTACTACGAGTCGCCTATAAAACAATCAGGTACCTATCAGTCAGTCACCACGTCATGACCAAGTATTTGCCACATGATGGTGGCCTCACGACAAAATAGTCGCGAAGACCAGCTAACGCTACAACGTAAGAGCTAAATCTCCACGTCGTGGGAACTGATCTGACCAGCTTAATGCATTAAACTCTTAATCCTTCAAGCTACATATCCATACTTTCCAGAAGGCTTTCTTACACCTAACGAGTCATAAAAATCGATGCTTTATAGATCTACATGTCCAATCCATGTCTTGAACTCTAACTATGTCAAAAATGAAGAAAATAAGGTCAAAACCTCATGCAAGGAATCAAAACTCAATCTTCAAATCTGAACATATAACCACAAGGGGACCTCAAGGATCTATAAAGTTGCTAACTTTCTGAAATCGAACCACTCCAACTAATCCACACGTGAAGAACAAGTCATAAAAGCCTCGATCTAGAAGCATAACACATAAAGATTGGAACCTGAAGACTCACAATGGTCCAGAATATGAACTAGAATGTGGAGGAGGAGCTTTCTTGTTAGATTTACACTTAATTCACACCTTTTTCTCCTTCAAGGAACCAAAATCACCACAAAAACATAAAAAAAAAAAACTCAACAACAAGTGCTAGGGTTTGCTTGGGTGAAAGGGAGGTGATGGAGGTTGAGGGTGTGCAAACCTTAGCCATCACATCCCTTAAATGGGGATTAAGGCCAGGAAAAATTATGGTTTTACATGCAAGTGGCTGCCACGTCGTGGCTAATATAGTGTCATGTTGTGGCACTCAATATAAATGTGTGTTTCATCTTGTGCCGCCACGTTGTGGTTCCATCGTCACCACATCATGGCCATCACAAAAATCTTGTATTTTAAGCCTAAAATGCCCACAACCACAAAAGTAATTATACTTGGAATTTGGTGTGACAATATTCTCTTGCATTCTTTCTCTTGAACTTACTCGTCTAAAATCTTCTAAGTTATTAAGACTCTTATTGGCCATTTTCATGAAGTCACAACTTCTTTATCTCATTTCTTTCACATAATTGACCACTCTACCATTTTGGTTAATATTTGACTAAAAGTTAACTTTCTCTAAATTTTAGTTTCTTACATGTGGGGTATCTTATTGGTTTTTTGGGTATGTATCCATTTATGAGTGCATTTGTTGATATTTGATTCATTTCAACATCCAAAGTATATTTTATTTTTGGGCAAATACCATAAAAGTCATTATATTTTCACACGTTTTTGAGAAAAGCCCTAGTATTTTTTTTTTGTTTGCCTCTGGCCACAAATTGGACATAGAGTTACCACTCTAGCCCATTTAACGATTTTCATTGTTAACTCTGTTAAATTCTTTGCAAAACTAGTCCCAAAAGTTCAAATTTGGTCCCTACAGTTTGCAAAAATTTACACAACATGTCCAAAACTCGGTTTTATGTTTTTAACTCCTTTATTTTCAATTTTTTAAAACTTTTTTTAATCAAAGCTAAACTTGCTTTTATATTTTTATTTTTTTTATATTTTTCGTTCTTATTTCATTTTTTTTGTTTTTTTTTTAACTTTTTTTTTGTTTTTTTTATTTTTATATTCATTTATTTTTCATATTTATTTTCGTTTTTCATTTTTTTTAAAAAACCAAAAACAACTCAAACACCAAAAAAGTAATATAATATATTCATAAACGTTACACTTTGTTAAAAATTATCAAAAGAAATTTTTAAATTGACGAAAAACAAAACGTAACAAAAATACGAAAAAAAAATTAAGAAACAAATACAAAAAGTATAACAAAATATTCATACACTTTAAAGTTTTTGATAAATATCAAAAGAAGTTATCAAATTGACGAAAAACAAAACCTAAATTTATTTTTCAAAAATAAAAGAAAAACGAGAAAACGAAATTAAAGAAAAAACATAAAAATTAAAATAAAAAACGAAAAAAATATAAAAATATATGGAAAATCAACGAATATAAAAAATGATAAACAAAAAAAAGAAGTTAAAAAATAAAAAAATATATAAAAAAAACAAAATAAAAATGAAAATGAAAAGGAACGAAAAATATAAAAAATTAGAAAAATATAAAAGCAAGTTAAGCTTTTATTAAAAAATAAAAAAAATGAAAATAAAGAAGTTAAAAAAACATAAAACCGAGTTTTTGACATGTGTAAATTTTTGCAAACTATAGAGACCAAATTTAAATTTTTAGGACTGATTTTGAAAAAAAATTAACAAAGTTAATCATGAAAATTGTTAAATGGGCTAGAGTGGTAACTCTATGTCCAATTTTTGGCCAGAGCCAAACAAAAAAAATAATAAGGCTTTTCTCAAAATATAATGGTTTTATGGTATTTACCCTTTATTTTTTATTTTTTACTGTGTCATTTGGTTTTTTCATATGAGCGTCTCCATCCTTATTTCTTTTTTGGTGTTCAGGCATAAAGCTGTGTGGTGTGATTTGAGAGGATTAGAGAATAAGAAGAGTTATGCCACAGAAACTTTTTATGTAACTAGATTTAGTCCCTATAATTTCGTACGTTGGTAATTTCCACCCCTTAGAATGACACTAATTAGACTTTTTTTTTGTTACAATCATGTTTTCATTCTAGAATTTGTTGGTGCTTCATCCCTTCACAACACGCGTATATCCGTATATTATGATCAAATCAAGTGTTTGTGTATGTATGTAAGTTTATAGAGTTTACAAGGGTATACATATAATATGAAATTTTACAAAGATATAGAGATACTTATGAAAGTTATAACGATTTAGATGAAATTCAAACATGTAAAAAGGCATCTTTACACAAACATAATTTATGTATTTTGTACAATCCACCTACTAAAGGATAGTGCCTTTCAATATTTAAATTTGGGTTGAAAAAAAAAATTTAGGTCTTATTTATTATTATGACAAGACATTCTTCAGTTGTGTTTAAGATTGAAATTGAGACTAAAACAAAAGTGAGACCTTATATGATGGTTCAATCAAAAGATATCCATGACCTTTCCTTCTTTCGTGTTGTTGGTGTTGTTGTTGTTGTCGTTGTTGTCGTCGTCATCGTTGTTGTTGTTGGTTAGTTAGTAAGTTTATTAGAAAATAATTTTGATTATTAGTAAATACCAACACTTGTATTTAACTGGAAAAAACATTATTTTATAAAAATAATATTTACCAATATATTGAGAATTATTGTTTCTAGGAAATAATAATAAAAGAGAACAAAAAGTAGTTTAATATCATATAGTGTGAATTAATGTTGTGTACAATATTTTGTTCACTTAGAGTAACCAAATGGTTACATATCAACGAACTAGTTAAGGGATTAACAAACGCAAACTTTGACTCTTGCTTTTTGACCTTATGGCGGAAAAACTAGAGTATGGGAAAAGATTGTCTTTTGAGCTTTTTATAATATACCTCATGCATGTAAGAAAAGGTTTCCATCTTTTTGCTTTATGGTCTTCAATTTAGCATACACTTGGAATTATAAGTGAAAGGCTTTAAATGCATGAATGCGTTGGTCTTTTTACTCAATTTCTTCACTCGTTTGGGGCTGCCAAATGTTGAAGCCAAAAGGCTCCTCTCATTCTCTTTTGTTCTTGTAAATGGTGCTAGAATGAAGACATGAATGTTTCTTCTCTTTAAGTATAGTTTGCGGATATGTCTTAAAGCTTAAGAGCAACATTTTACAAGTGTATATTAGCATATTTTGGTGGTTTAATCTTGCTTGTTGGATACTTTTAAAGAGTTGGGAGATATTATGAAATAGGTATTCAAAATAGCAAGTTTTTGAATATTCATTTTATTGCAAATGATCATTTTATGATTGGAGACAGGTGTGACATTGAAGAAAAATTGTTTATGAAGTGATTTGAATTGGAAATTCTGAAGCGGTTTGGGTTTCCTGTTCTATGAAGGGTTTGGACATAATGAAGATTATTGGAATGTGTCTTTTGGCCTAAACTTGGGTAGTTCTCCTTGGATTTTGGATACTCTGTAACACTCCCAAATCAGGTATTACCTTGAATCCCTTGAAGAATTTTAAATATAGCATAATAAGTCCCTTAAGTACGTTGGGCGTACTTATGGGTACGCTTATCGTACTTTGCAAGGAGGATCGCGGAGGGGCAGCACGTATGTTGGGCATACCAGGAGTACGTTGGGTGTACGTGCCAGATGACCAAACCCTAATTTCCGGACTTGAGGCCTATTTAAACGTCCTTAAGCCTCTTGGACCTAACCCTAGACAGCCTCCATAGCCTTATGTCGTCCTTCTACTCCAGAGAGAGTTTGTAAGATCATTTTTGAGCTTATAAAGTGCATTTATGGCCATTTTAGTGTCCATTCAAGAAGGAGAAGTTGTCAAGCAAGCGTGGACTGACATTGGGCATCAAGAATCTACACCTAGTTCACCTTGAGGAGCTTCTATAGGTATAAAGCTTTGATCTTTCAATCTTATTCATTAGATCTAGTTAGGGTTTTCTAGTTTTTTTCCTTTTGTTGGTTTTGGACCTCCTCTTGTGAGTTGAGCAACTCCAGAGGCTGGAAATGTTAGATCTGAGGTCCTTTGGTCCATTCATAACATAAAAATGAAGTCTTAATGGGTGTTTTGACCCCATATCAAAATACCCCACACTTGACCTTTGCTTGCCCCCAAGCAAAACTGAATTTTAGCACACTAATATCATATAAGACAATCCGAATCGAACCCATCCATTATGTCAAGACCGCAATGTGTGCATTTGTGTCTAAAATTTTCCTAAAACCCCTCAATATTCCAAATACTTACAATCCTCATAAACATTCACCCACTTGTCCCGAACAATGCTCATTTTATGCATCCGTCTGAATCCATCCGCAGAAAACCTCCTATCCTCAAGGTATTTTTGGTTGAGCAACCCAATCATACATAATCTAGAAATTACAATTTATGATACCACTATGGAGCTCTTTTTGGAATTCTTCACTTCTTTGATAATTTTTCTTTGATTTCTTTGAATTCACCACCTTGTTGTTTGATTTTTTGTATCTTCAACTTTTGAACTTTCGGAATTTTGATCTTCTGATCTTTACTTTAACTGCTCCAAAATTCTTACAACTTTTCTTGTAATTCTTTTTTTTTTTACATGTACCTCATTTTCATTTTTTTTTCACTCAAAACCTACATGCTTAAGCAAGGGCGCTCAACTTCAACCTTTATTGGCTAAAGATAATAATTTTCTTGGACACATTTCTGGTACACGATGCTAAACTTATTGCATCCTTCAAACTAAGTAGGGTCGTGTTTTTGACCCACAATTTCACTAGAATAAGGAAAGCCACAAATGCATTGTAACGTATATAGGCTCAACTAAACATTTGGGTCTTCATTGAATCATCAAACTTAACACTAGCATAGAATCCTAATTTCTTTACCAAAATTTTCTAAATTAGCCCTAAATTTTTTAAATTAATCTAAATTTTAACTAAATGTAACCAACCCCCTACCCCACACTTAATTTATGCAATGTCCCCATTGCATATTATGCATGAATAAGAAAACATAAAAATAAAGAGGGAATTGGAACAAACTCCCCTAGGATAGTAGTTGCGAGGGTGATCTTTCTTCTTTTGAGCTCCATCTTCAGATGACTTTGGCATGGGAACAGCTCATCCATGCATTGGGTGTCGAAATCTCATGTGGTACAGCTCCAATTATAAGGGACAAACTCTTGGAAATGCTCGGAAAACGATCTTCAAAGAATAGAACCAACGCCCATATCAAATGTCATCAAATCTTTAGCTCAAAAGTAAGAAGAATGAGTGACTCGTCGAGTAAGTATGTAGACTCGCTGAGTTGAAGCGTAAATGGCAGAAGAATCGTAAATTTTCACATGGACTCGGCGAGTCCATAAGATGCATTCGGCGAGTAGACCGATGTGTGACAAAAATTTTATTCTGCCCAAGTCCGTTTCTGATGTATGGGGGTTATATAAACTAATAATTTCCCTCATTTTTCTCCAGGGAATTAACACTCTATAACCCTTCTATCAATTGGACTCATAGCTTGACTCAAAACTTCATTTTCTCTCTCGCCTAGACTCGATTTCTCGCTTTGTCAGCCTTAACTCTAGACCCTCACATGCAATCCTAAGCTTCAAACTGAAAAGATCAAAACAACACACGAGTAATAGAAAAAGGAAAACAAACATCAAAATTAAATTCCTAAATTACCCTAATAAACTAGAAGTTTAAAAAGAAAAAGAAAAGCAGACTCTAATGACGGGTTGCCTCCCGCAAGCGCTTCTTTTTGTGCGAGTCTTTAGCTGGACTCCGAACTTAATAAACTTCCAATAAACTCAATGTCAATCCATTCGTTGCATTGAATATTTTCTTTGGTGGACCAATTTGTAAAAATCGGCTCTTTGCTTCAAAAATTGGCCAAACGAGCTTGAATTCATAAAACCCAAGAATATTGACAAGGGTTGGAACCGGTTGGATACTAATCATGAATGGATCGTAATTTAGAACTTTCTCCAAAGTTTGAATCGTCACCCCATGCTTCGAAACACAAACCGGAAGAACAGGGGACCAGGTCATGGTAATGGTCAAACCACGGGTTGGTTCCTGAAATTCAGCTTGTTCTTGTTCTTCATCTGACCTCTCTGCTAGCAACCTTTCCAGCGCCTCCAAATCTCTTTCTGGATTAAATTCTTCATCTTGTAACTCTAGCTCTTGTGACTCAAATTGTTCTTGATCGTTAGACAAGAAGTTATCTAACCATCTTCCAAATTTCTTCAAATCATCATCTGAGTCATAATCCTCATCTTCCTACTCAATTTCCTGCACTACTTCCTCAAGAAAAGCATCTAAAGCATCGAGATTTGGAAAATACATAATAAATAAAAATAAAAATAAAAATAAAAATAAAACTAATCAATAAAATAAAAATGATAACAATTAGCAAATAAAATTAACTATTTGAACCGTTCCCCGGCAACGGCGCCAAAAACTTGATGTGTGTAAAACCAACTAGTTTTAATCCTACTAACTTAAACACAAAGACGAACACACGAAAGACAGTGTACCTATCGATTAGCAGTTTAGTTCAGGTAAGTAGGGTATCGAACACAGGGAACGGTAAACAATTAAAAGAAATGCTAATATTATCTAAATAAAACAAGTAATAGAAAGGGGGTTTCTCTAGTTTTGCAAGACTAGAAACTTAAACAATTAGCTAAAACTTAAACTAAGAAACTAAGAGATAAGCAACTAAAAATCAACTAAATTTAATAATAAAGAGAACTTCTGCTTAGGTTTGACTCATTTGTTCCCATGGATGATTTCAATGTATCAGATTAATTCTTCATTGGCTACTGACTAAGATGATTAGCTTCACATTTGCTATTACTAATCCTTAGGAAACAAATTAACTCAAGCAGTGGCCAGTTGTCTAAATTAACGGATTTCCTAGTTATTGATTCGGGTTAAATAAGACTCGTAATGGTTAATTAAATTGGCCCTTCAATTAACCTCTTGCTGATGTTCATCAAACAAGCTCACACATTAACTTACCTATCATCTAGTTAATTCTAGTTTCACATTCGCTATTCCTAGACATACAACTATGTGGTCACAATAAATCATATGAAATTAATAACTAAGAGATGTTCATACAACTTAATTACTAATTTATTAACAGAAGAATAGTTATTGTTAACACATAAGGTTCTTTAACAAGCTTAATAAAACATAATCACCAATTAAAATTAATCCTAATAAAATAATCAATCCATGTTCACAAATTCATCTACCTAAACAGAAGTTATGAGTTTTAGCTCATGATTACAGCAGAAACAAGCTCAAAAATGAAATCAATTGGTAAAAAAATAGTTCAAACAAGAGATTAGGTAAAGGGTAAACTTGATTTTGCCTTGATTCTCCTTAAAATTGAATGTAGGATTGCTTCCCTTGCTTCCCACGCTCCAGCAGCACCTTTAGTCGACAATTGGCCTCCAAGGGTTCATCTATATGCTAGGGTATCGATCTGAAAGTCCCTTTATATAGATTTTCACAAAACAGAGGTGACTCGTCGAGTCCAGTGACCTACTCGGCGAGTCCGTCACTTAAAACCTGTGTACGGCAAGTCAGCGCGTCCAAAATCGCGAAAGGTCGAAGTGACTCGTCGAGTTTACGGCCTACTCGTCGAGTTCGTTTGGAATCAGCATTTTCTCAAAAGACGAAAGTCGTCCGAAATTGTGTCTAGTTTTCAGAACATTTTGAATCTTGTCAATCGGTGTTACGGTTCATGAGATATGGTCAAAACACTGACGATGGGTCAAGCTGTCCTACAACATCCTTCTTTCTTCAAAATCCAAGATCCAAGCTTCCAATCGCTAGTTCCGCTTACTTTTCCATCCGAGCATGTAATTGTTGCTGAAAAATGAAATTATAAACTGCTTAAGCACCTTTTGTTCATTAAATGAGACAAAATCAACATAAATTATTAAGATAATGCATGAATTTTATAACTAAATATGCCCATATCAATTAATATCCAGAAAAGGGTCTTAATGGGGTTGTTGGGAACATATGAGACATGCAAAGTCATAAAGTTAGTCATCTTAATAAGCTTAGATCTGACTTTTGTACGTGATAAAATCGAATATTAAGCACTTAAAGGAGAAAGTGCTTAATATGTTAGTACGTTGGGCGTAACCTAGCGTACACAGCATGTATGGGCCAGGGACTCAATACGTTGCGCGTACCAGGATGGTACGCTAAGCGTACGCAAAACAATTGGACTTGGATTTGTTTTGGGCCTTTGAGCTTTTGGGCCTCAATTAGTCATTGGGACTGGTCATGTTTTGGGTTAGTGGGCCAATTTATCTGTTTTGGACCATGGATGTTATGATTGGGCTTTATTGGGCATGAGGCGCATTAATGACTTTGGATATTGACTTTGGGCCCATTAACTAAGGAATACCTTTTGGGATTTTGTGAAAGGACTTGGGGATTTAAGTTCCCTACTTAGATAGTGTTTGATCCTAACATTGAGTAATGCTATTATTGTTCAGCACGGGTGTCTATGGACTGTTAGGAGAGCAGCCTTCGGATTCTACAAAGAGAGCTGAGTCTCCTCACCATACCAATGGGTATAAGTCTCCAAGGTCGGCCCATTGGTTGTTATGTGATGTGATAGTGGGTTATGGAATAACTGATATGCTTGTTATTTGTGACATTTGCATGAAAGACCTTAGGGGGTTCCCGAGGCACCTAGGTGTAAGACCTTGGAGGGTTTCCGAGAATCCATGGTAAAGACCTTAGGGTTTCCCTAGGCACCCAGAGTAAGACCCTGGAGGGTTTCCAGGGCATCCTTTAGCTAAGACATCAGGAGGTTCCCGAAGTAAGACCCTGGAGGGTTTCCAGGGCATCCATATATGCTGTATGCATGGCTTATAATTTGTGGATTTCTTTCAAGTACATCTGAGCCTAAGGGCAAGGGCAAGGCTTGATGGCGTGGCGTGCACTCTCTCACCGATGTTTTATAGGACACTCTGATGTTTTTAAATAATGTTGTAATGGATTTGGATTTGAAGACAATTGTTTTGGGATTTTATGGTTTATGGAAATGTGTTTGATTAATTAAAAATGAAAACTTTCTTTTGAAAATTTGGGTTGTTACAAGTTGGTATCAGAGCCTTGGTTTGAGGGATTCGGGCACACTCTCGGGTGTGTCAGGACTCAAACTAACGAAATGGTAAAAAAAATTCAAAAATAAAATTTAAAGCTTTTAAAGAAAGGAAAAGATAAGAGTGCAATGCGTGTGATTAGCCGACCCAAGTAAGTAGTTCCCCAATGTGTTAACCATGTTATACTGATATTTGAGCTTTGATGATCGTATGGAACTTGCTATGTGTATGCTTTTAAAATTGTATATGGTTAGGAGCTTATAGCCTTAGAATGATTGATTTGGCCTTATTTCCTATTCATCGTATGGTTGTGGTCCTAGGGTAGAATCTTTTATTCGAAATTCTGTTTGATCCTTTTCTATGTATAATTTGCATGCTTAAAAGCAACTTGTTATGATCGGTCTGATTGATGTGAGTAGAGCAAATCTTAGGACAACCTAGGATTTAAGATATGCGTTAGTATGTGGGATATGGTTTATTTTGGGATGAATTGAAGTTATCAGGTAGAGCCTTTGGGAAAGGTACAAGTAGGTGTGGAATGTAGTATTAGGTCCGTACTACTAAAAGCATAGGACCTGTACCCGAACCAATGTTAGACCGGGGAGCTCTAAGGAGGACCAGTATGGTAAGGTCCCTGTTACGGAAATCCTGATCATTATGTTTTGTGGTATTGCAGTACAGCATGGTGGTGACACGATTTCGAGAAGGGGGATCAGGAGAGGGATCTAGATCTAGGGCTGGATCAGGCGACACTACCAATGTCATTGATGAGAGGCCGCACGAGCTTATTACAGCCAAGGTTACGAGGGGCGTCCTTGACGCTACTCCAGTCATCTTTGGGACGGTCAAGGAGTGTATGATGGAGATTATGGAGGAGTGCCTTAGGGCATTCAAAGCCGAGATTGCTACGGGTAAGGTTGGGGCCCGAACTCCCTCATTCCGAGAGTTCAAGGCGTGCGTAGCGCCGAAGTTTTTCGGGGTCAGGGACCCCATTGTTAGCCGACATTAGGTGGCGAATATCGAGAACGCCCAGCGCACGAGTTCTTTCCCCGATACGGCAAAGGTGGGTTTTGCTTCTTGTATGCTGAAGGATAGAGCCTGAGACTGGTGGGGCATGGTTACTAGTCAGGTTGGAGCAGCCGGTGTGCTTGAGATGACGTGGGCCGAGTTTGTTCGGTTATTTGATGTGGAGTTTGCACCACTTATTGAGTTGCAACGGCTTGTGAGGGAGTTTCATGACCTTTAGCAGACCACCGAGACTGTGGTGGTGATCACCGCCAAGTTTCGGGAACGAGCTTTGTTGATCCCACAGTACACTACAGTTGAGGATATGAGGCAGACGAGATATCATTCTATGCTGAGGGATGATATCCGAGAGTTTGTGAGCTTTATAGGGTGAAAAACCCTGAATGAGATGGTGGAGAAGGCCCGTGAGTGGGATATGGAGTTGGACTTCCACGGCAAGTGGAAGCCTGAGCAGGTTCAGACAGTAGTGGGTCAGGCTAAAAAGCCTAAAACCTCGGATTCATCAAGTAGGGACCAGCAGGGCCGTGGCCAGTGAGCCAAGTGTGGGAGATCTCATGGTGGAGTTTTCCGGGGGACGGGTCTAACATGTTATACATGTAATTGATGGGTTTTGGCCATAAGAACATCCTATGTAGTCATACAAACCCTAATGCTTGGATCTAGGTTTCTCTATTGTACATGCAATTCATCCAAGACTATAATCCCTAGTTCTAGCATACAAGTAATCATATTAACATAAGAATGGGTTTAAGTTATTACCTTGATTGTTATGTAGCAATAACAATCCCAAATCCTCCTTGTATTGACTTTAGAAAGCTTAGAGTCACAAATGTCACTCCTCTAATGGTTCACAAACACCAAGAGCAAGAGGATGAAGAGGAGAAGAGAAGGAGGCTGCCCAAAATGTGTGGAAACCCTAACCAATTAGTTCACCACGTTTTTGGGGCTATAGGGTCCTTTCAATAGTGAGGCTATTAGGGTTATCTAACAAGGAAACCCTAATTTGGATGCTTAATCCCTAAGCAACCCATGGGCTCCTTCCTTAAAGGCCTTGGACGATCTGTAATGGGTTTCCCCATAGAATTCGTCCACTCCTTTAATATGGAGTCCATTAGCTCAATATTCAACTATCACACAATTGACAGTTCTAGTCCCTTAAGTTTAATTAGTGTCTTTTAGTCACAAACTTAATTCTTATTAATTCTTGACTAATATTAATTAAACAATATGATTTCTCCTTTAATATATTATTCTCATAATATATTAATAAATCATATTTAATCCTTTCTCTCCATTATTCATCCTATCAAGTTGCTTTGGTGAAGGCAACCTAAAAGGACCATGCACCATCGGGTCAAGTACATACCAAAATAGTTATGGACTTAGACACTAATCCAATAGTCTCCCACTTGGATAAGTCTAATAACTATTATGCGTATGACTTCAGATCCTGATCTGCAATCGTAGCTTTATAAAGTCGTTGTCAACTCTGATCCTATCAGATACACCTGTCCTTTAGATAAGGGATCATATATTCCTCCATTCTAGATATCGTATAGACTGAGACATGGATCTAAATTATTCTCTCTATCTATGTGCTGTTTCCCGAATTCAGATTTATGACGACTGACAACAGACTACAATTTGAACACATCAAATTACTCCTGGTTTGGACAAGCGCTTAGGTGTCATCACTAAATTATCGATGGGCCCACAGATATTGCTTTTATCCTACTTTGGATAAAAGGAACGGATAAAATTTAACTCAATGCTCGCTTGCACTCACTCACCAAATCACACACAACAATATATTTTATAACACCAAGTTACTAGTGCGTTTACATATTATCAAAGTGCAACCGACTCGCAAGATACAACTCACACATCTCGGTTTCAAGAATATAAGATGTTATCATCTCACCAATCACTCGTGATAAAATCCATGAAGTGATCCAAATGAGCGTGGGTTTAATCCAATGCTCAAATCATATTCATAAGCACTCATGAACGTTGCAGCAAACATTTTCTTATGTATAATGCTCTTTAGACAATCCACACACCGATTCACGACAGTCTTCATTCATATCTACTTCCAACATATGAACGACTGTGGCCCGTTTGAATAATTTGACTGTTCTCAACCAATTAAATTGTTCAGGAAGTCAAAACATGCAAAGTGAAACACATGAATAATACTAATCTCATATGGCCTCAAACCTTTGAGTATAAATAAAACACCTTTTATTTATCACCATATCGATTACTCATTATTTGTCATTTCGGGTAATCAACTTCTTACTTGAATTATTACTACACTTGTCCCATGCTCTTAGCATGCACACAATGCTTACCTATGGTTCTTACTTTGTGAAATAGATCAAATGAACACATTTCCAATCATACTCATTTCACAACTCCTAATCCTTTCCACAAGTGAAAAAATATCAAATTCTTGCCACTTATAGAATATGCTAGATTCTAATATTTTATGCAATGATCCTTTCGTAATGTCACCGCACTAAAGTCACAATGACTATTGCCAACTCTATTGGAGATTGTTACAATACAATTCCTTAGATGTGATGTCTCTCACTTAAAGTACATTCCATTGAACATCCTTTTGCATAAAAGTTTCTAATCTAAACATTGATTCTCAATATCCAACTCCCAATATGGAAACCTTTCCATACTTACCATATGACAACTCATTCTCAATAGAATCTTATCTATTCATAATAATGTCGATATGGTCCATCCAATACTATACTTCCAACTACTCACAAGCGACCAATCCTCGGCGAACTTTGGATTATCCATTGATAGTTGTTTAATTATTTTAGTCAAAAATGGATTCTTGTCCTTTTTCCCTCTAAATGCGCTAGACATTTGGAAAATTTTTAGAATGGTCAAATATTATAGCATTTGCAATCGATCCTATACCCGAAGCGTATGGGACACGATGCATAATGTCTTACATGAAGATTTAATACTTTATCAATCTTCTGCCATAATATTTTATGTGCTACGTTCTCTCAATTCGAAAAATGAAGAGGAATTCCGTAATCATAATCGAAATTTAAGAAAACACTATGTATCCTTTGACTAACATTATTAATATTTCACAACCTAAGCCTTTAGATTTGAAATGAAGCATAATATTCTCTCCCTTAATTATAGCAAAACAACTATTCAACCCTTACAACTTTGTAAAGTATGACTCTTGTTTTCTATAATTAATATTGCTAACTTGCAACACTTGCCTTAATAATCATACAATCATAACATTTATGCTCCCACTATCACGATGATTATTACAAACATAACACTTATGCTCCCACTAGCTTTGACATGTATTCAGAAACAGGTTAACTTTCAGAAAAACAATGCCTATTGAATTTCTTTAAATTCATATTTCTAATACCCAATGGTTTGATAATCTTTTATCAAGGCTTCTTAAACTTATACACCTTTGCCTTAGATAGTTTATACGTGTGACTTAAACAATTTAGACTAATTGCCAAATCTCATAATTCGAATCATGGAAAGCGATACCGTAACCATAATCAAATTCGAGAATACAATTTTCACAATCACTATCTTCTTAAAATCTTCCGTAGTGAAAGCATTTCCTCACAGTCATTTTCATGAAGGAGGAAATTTTATGACACTTCGATTTTAATGGTGTATGTGTTCCTATCCATGTGAATTTGTTAAAACCAAAGTTTATGACAAATTTAAACTTATATGGACCGAACTTTCTCAATCGTGATTTCTTGCCTTATGTTAACACAGCTGCCCACCATGTCTTCCAAGTAGTTAAGCAGCTCACCCTTACCTATCAATGTACTTTCAATTCATCAAGTTCCTTGCCTTTCATGCATTCAAATGAGAACTCATAGGGCTCACATGCATAATTAACTGAATTGGAACGGCACAGAAACAAGGTAATGTCAACACGATAGGTTGTAAACCTCTACTCGTGTGCTAGTGATGATCGATAAGGTTTATTCTTGATTTGTTCTTGAAACATTTCAAGACCATTAAGACTCCCACTGACTCTTTGACATATAATATTCTCTTGTCAATAAACATTTCTTGACAAACAAATATTCAAGAGTTAGTGTAGCCTTTATCAAGACAAAACATTTCATAAAATTGGTCCTAGTTGGTCTTTGTCTTATCCAAGACATCACAACTTTCCAATTTCAAATGTGTGAGAATAGGAAAGCATTTTTCCAAATTCTACATTTGATGAATGTTATAAACCTTCCTAAGACTTGTCACTTAATGTCACAATCTTAACTCTAAGACTTGTTTTGGAATGAAGTATGATTGACTTCTTGATTTTAACCATTTCTTCAATTCTTGATTCCTCTTCTTATACATACACTTGTACTAAGATTTATTTAGAGGATCAATTGAGATATGGTTCTTAATCATTAAGACATATCATAAAGTATAAAAGGTACTCTCCCTTCTTCTTAGAATAGAGAAACTTTTATCTTTCTGCCTACTTGATTCTTTTATTCGTTCTGCTATTGATTTAAACCTTTTCAGTCAATTCAGAATTGCACTTAATCTTGTAAGTACAATCATATTTACTAATCCTTTAGTAAATCATGACGAATATCTTAGTTACCCTTGTGGTGGACTTGATCAACACACAACTTTGTGTACTCGATCTCCTAGTCCTTCACTTGACACTTTGTCAACGAATTAGTCTAATTTCCAAATATGAAATTTCTCATTCATCGTGCAACCAAGTTGCATGATTCCAAGTTTCTGTCCAATTGAAACTTGGGCGATGAAAAACTTTCCCTATTTGGTAAATTCTTGACATTTCCACTATTAACATAATTAAGAATCACATCCATTCGTTGTAGAAATATGCAAACATCAATTTTTCATAACGATTTCATTGCAAGGAAATAAATAAATAAATAAATAAGTCAAATCAAAATTTATTTTATTCATAAAAGCAGCGGAAAACATTTGTCCTTACAATGCAAAATCAACTGAAAAACTATGTAGAAAAATTCCTAACAACTCTATCATAACTTTCTAAGCTCAAAATCTAATCTTCAAATCCATGCGATCGAGATCCATTTCTTCGTGATTAGATTCATCTTGCTTTTCCATCAAGCTTCCTCTCTTTTCACTGATCCTGCAAAACATTCAAATGCAATCTTATCACATCATGTATTAAGAATCAATGAATAGGAACTTAATGGAGTTAGATAGTGGATTTTACCTGAAGCATAGCCATACTCTTTGACTCTCCCATCTTCTGGACTCTTCAGGCTCTTAGGGCAGACTTGTATCCAACGCCCTTTCTCTTGGCAGCAAATGCAGGTCGGTTCTCCTAGAACGTCCTCGGAAGCATGGTTGGTTGACTTTCCCAACAAATACGCTCCATTGCTTTGCCAAATCATTTTTGATTCAGCAGCAATGAGCATGTAAGTTAGGTCAATGAGGTTTGCATTATGATCCATCATATAATACTTTCTTTTGAACTCATTATATGATTCAGGGAGTGACTGTAGAACCCAACCTATAGCCAACTCATCAGGGAATGACGCGCCGAACATAATCAACCTATCGATGTGTGATTTCATTCCTAGAACGTGGGCACACACGGGTTTACCATCTTCATGTTTCATTTCCAATAGGGCTTTAGTGACATTGAACCTTTCAATTCTTCGATCTTGTGGGTTAGGGAGAATAATTGGAGGAGGAGTAGGAAGTGAAGCATGATCTCTTGTTCCTCGATCGAATCATGGAATATCATCTTCGTGTGGAATGCTTGTTCCACGGGATTTAGGAAGACCATAGTTGTCGAACTTTGACATCTACAAAACGGGAGAAAAATAAATTCAAGTTAGTTGATTGATTGAGTCCTTAATAAATCACCCAAATGAGATATTAAGGCTAGGACCCAACACAATACGCTACAACCTAGAAAAGGGATGTCGTAATCTAGTTGCAGAATATTTGAAGGTAAGTGAATGACGATTCACTAATTTACACCATGTAAAACGAAAAAGAAATTTAAGTTTTAAATCTATGAAAACTCCTAGATCCTTTGAGATTCATTGAACTTTTCAATGGCATGTTTAAATCTCGATATGCCCCTCTAGTTTGTGACTGGGATGCCGAGGATCACAAAGCGGGTGTGAATAACCATGCAAACTTACATGGTGCCCCCACATGTTACAGTCACCTATTCGATGTGCCGGTAAACCACACATGCTCCACCGAACTATGACAAACATTGAGTCACCCTTTGCTACCTTTGCTTAGAACCATATAGTGTGCCGGTTAACCACATGTGCTCCACTAACGTCTACGCAAGGGCACAAAGTGTAATTTCATGGAATTGCATCAATTCACTTTTGCCTAAAGTAACTAAGATTGGGAATTTGTAAAACATTTAGTTACTTTTGTACTACATTATACTTATAATGGAAAGACTTATCCTATCCTACCCGTTCGGCTAACGACCCTCCACTAGTCAAGAGTGCGGTGGGTAAGAGTGGGTACCCATTCAATCGCCATTTTATAGGCAATGTCCTTAAACACCCCTTATACACCAGCTTCCTGAATGAGGCCTACTAATGGTAAGACTAACTTTTACCCATACATATATATAATGTTATACTTTTAATGTTATATATAGTATAGGGTGTATTTTACACTTTTAAAATACTAGGTGGTCAAATTTAACAACTATACTTTTAATTCAATTAAATTGTAAACCAAAACTTTATAGATTTATTAAACCTCTTTTAATTATACACCTTAATTAATTAATAAAACCATAAGGGTGTGATTTGAACTTTTCAAAACAATACTAGGGTTTTATAATTTAACATTCCTAAATTAAACCTTTAATCAACTTTTAAATTCCAAAACTTGAGGGCAAGTTTTGAAACATTTCAAAACATTAGGGTTTAGAATTTAAATGTACATAAAAACTAAACTTTTAATCAAAATTTAAATTCCAAAAATTGAGGGCAAATTTTGAAACCTTTTTCAAAACATTAGGGTTTCAACTATTTAAATTTCAAAACAAAACTTTTGAGTTCAAATTTAAACTATAAAACATAAAAGGGAAAATTGAAACTTTTCATAACACAAGGATCAAACAACAAATAATATAAATTTAACAATTAATTTCATCATTATCTATATTTGACCTAATTTCAATTTCTTGCAAGATAAGTTACCCAATTAATACAAATAATCAACTTTAATCATATAAGGAAGTTATTATCTAATCAATTGGTAATTATCTTTTGTTTAATCAAGGATATACTCAAAATATGATTAAAATTCGAATTTTAATGACCCATAACAGTTAAGGCAAGAATCTTTGAGTAAAACAGCAAGAAATCCCAAAACTGCCTCTTTCTAACGCTCGAACTCGCCGAGTTCCTCTATGGACTCGCCGAGTAGGGGCCAACTCGTCGAGTCCACATTAGAACTCACCGAGTTCATCAGGCAGTAGGCAAAAATCGATTTTTTAAGGCTTGAACAAACATACAAGGCATCAATACAATAGAAACCAATCAACGCTCTGATATCACTGATGGGTTTTGGCCATAAGAACATCCTATGTGCTCATACAAACCCTAATGCTTGGATCTAGGTTTCTCTATTGTACATGCAATTCATCCAAGACTATAAACCCTGGTTCTAGCATACAAGTAATCATATTAACATAAGAATGGGTTTAAGTTATTACCTTGATTGTTATGTAGCAATAACAATCCCAAATCCTCCTTGTATTGACTTTAGAAAGCTTAGAGTCATAAATGTCACTCCTCTAATGGTTCACAAACACCAAGAGCAAGAGGATGAAGAGGAGAAGAGAAGGAGGCTGCCCAAAACGTGTGGAAACCCTAACCAATTAGTTCACCACGTTTTTGGGGCTATAGGGTCCCTTAAATAGTGAGGCTATTAGGGTTATCTAACAAGGAAACCCTAATTTGGATGCTTAAGCCCTAAGAAACCCATGGGCTCCTTCCTTAAAGGCCTTAGACGATCTCTAATGGGTTTCCCCATAGAATTCATCCACGCCTATAATATGGAGTCCATTAGCTCAATATTCAACTATCACATAATTGACAGTTCTAGTCCCTTAAGTTTAATTAATGTCTTTTAGTCACAAACTTAATTCTTATTAATTCTTGAATAATATTAATTAAACAATATGATTTCTCCTTTAATATATTATCCTCATAATATATTAATAAATCATATTTAATCCTTTCTCTCCATTATTCATCCTATCAAGTTGCTTTGGTGAAGGCAACCCAAAAGGACCATGCACCATCGGGTCAAGTACATACCAAAATAGTTATGGACTTAGACACTAATCCAACAGTAATCAACAGGGCCATGTGAGCAGAGATTGCCCCAAGAAGGGCTTGATTTGTTTCCACTGCAACCAGACTGGCCATAAAAAGGCCGATAGTCCGAGGTTGTAGGAAGGGGGAGGAGCAGTGGTGGTGCCCATGCCCACCACGATGAGGATCACAAACGTCGTGGCTGGTATGTACTTTTTTACCTGCTCTTTATTTATTTATTCGCATTGCTTTTGTGTATATCATGTTTATGTATAGGGACCTTTTTGGTCAATGGTATGTCTGCTCACGTATTATTTGATACAGGGGCTACCCGATCATTTGTATCTCTTGCACTTAGCAAGAAGTTTCGGGATGCGCCAGGGACTTTGGATTACCCTCTTGAGGTTGAGATTGCGGATGATCGCACCGTGAGCGCAACGAGGGTGTATCAATATTGTGTCCTAAATGTGCTTAGGGAGAGGTTTTGTGTTGATCTACTTCTGATACTATTGCGGGGACAAAAGGCGATTGTCGGGATAGACTGGTTGGGGGCCAACGGGGCCATGATTGATTGTGAGCGCAAGTTGGTGAGGGTTCGAACCCCAAGTGAGGGAGAATTGATTATACATGGTGAGAGGGCCTCGCAGGGGTCAACTCTCTGTTCGGTTGCGAGGGCAAAGAGATTTTTGCAGTGGGGGTTTACAAGATTTCGGGCATATATCTCAGATACGAGGGTTGAGACCACGATGGATGTGGCAGTGTGCCAGTAGTACAGGAATTTCGTGATGTCATTCCTGAAGAGTTACCAGGAGTGCCTCCGAAGAGGTAGGTGGAGTTTTGCATCGATTTGGTGACGGGGGCCGCCCCGATAGCGAAGGCACCATACCGGTTAGCACCACCCAAGATGCAGGAGTTATCTATGCAGCTTCAGGAGCTGCTAGACCGAGGGTTCATTCGTCCAAGCAGTTCCTCGTGGGGAGCACCAATCCTGTTCGTGAAAAAGAAGGATGGATCACACAGGATGTGCATTGATTACCGAGAATTGAACAAACTTACGATGAAGAACCGTTATCTGTTGCCGAGGATCGATGATTTGTTCGATCAGCTTCAGGGTGCATCTTGGTTTTCCTAGATTGATCTTCAGTCGGGGTTTCATCAGATGCGGATTCGGGATGAGGCCATACCGAAGACACCTTCAGGACTCGGTATGGGCATTACGAGTTTGTGGTGATGCCATTTGGGCTCACCAATGCCCCAGCAACGTTCATGGATCTCATGAACAGGGTGTGTAGACCGATGCTAGATCGACTAGTGATCGTTTTTATTGATGATATCCTGGTCTATTCTAAGACCATAGAGCAACATCTGAGGGAGGTATTGGAGACCCTAAGGAAGGAGAGGCTGTATGCCTAGTTCTCCAAGTGTGATTTTTGGCTGTGAGAGGTACAGTTTTTGGGGCATATCATCAACCAGGAGGGCATTTCGGTCGATCTAGCCAAGGTTGAGGCGGTGATGCAGTGGGAAGTATCGAAGAATGTATCTAAGATTCGTAGCTTCTTGGGTTTAGCAGGCTAAAATCGGAGATGTATCTAGGATTTCTCCAAGATTTTTATGTCATTGACCCGCTTGACCAAGAAGAATGTGACATTTCGGTGGGGCACGGATCAACAGTTTGCTTTTGAGACCCTGAGATGGAGGTTATGCGAGGCTCCGATTTTAGTACTACACGAGGGGTTAGATGATTTGGTGGTATACTGTGACGTATTGATTTCAGAGTTAGGTGTGGTACTGATGCAGAGGGGGCACGTGATAGCTTACGCCTCGAGGCAGTTGAAGCCTCATAAGGTGAATTACCCCACTCACAATCTGGAATTGGGCGCAATAGTGTTCGCCCTCAAGATTTGGAGGCATTACTTGTATCGAGTGAGGTGCACCATCTATACTGATCACAAGAGTTTGAAGTACTTGATGGATCAGCAAAACCTCAACATGTGACATAGGAGGTGGTTGGATGTACTAAAGGACTATGATTGTGAGATTTTATACCATCTAGGGAAGGCCAACGTGGTGAACGATGCTTTAAGCCGCAAGGCGGTAGCTTCCCCAATTGGGAACGTTTTTTTGAGGATGATCGTGATCTCTCCATTGTTGGATATGATCAAGGAGGATTAGGTCGAGGGGGTGAAGAAGGAGACCGGAAGATGAAGCGGATTTAGGGTCAGTATCCTTTGTTTGTTAAGGATAGTCGCGGTCTTTTCACACAGTGTGGCCGAGTGTGGGTACCGGTGATTGGAGAAGTGAGACAGAAGATATTAGAGGAGGCACACAGGTCCAAGTTTTCTATACACCTTGAGGCTACGACAATGTATAGGGACTTGAGATTGAGTTATTGGTGGCCCGGCATGAAGTGGGAGATCGCATGGTTTGTGGAGCGGTGCTTGACCTATAGGAAGGTCAAGGCCGAGCATCAGTGGCCTCATCGCAAGGTTTAAACGCTACCCATTCCTATGTGGAAATGGGAAGAGATCACTATGGACTTCATCACGAAGACGGAAAGGGGCGTGGATGCCATTTGGGTGATCGTGGACAGACTGACAAAGAGTGCCTACTTCATTCCGATTTCCTGGAGTATATCCGCGGAGAAGTTGGCGGACATTTATGTACGAGAGGTGGTGGCTAGACATGGGGTGCAGGTGTCGGTAGTCTCTGACAGGGATGTTCGGTTTACATCCAGGTTCTAGAAGAAGTTCCATGAGGAACTGGGCACTCAACTACATTTTAGCACGGCGTACCACACCCCAGACTGATGGCCAGAGCGAGAAGACAATCCAGACATTGGAGTACATGCTTCGGGCATGCGTGTTGGATTTTGGAGGGAGTTGGAACACATACCTCCCATTGGCAGAGTTTTCGTACAATAACAGTTATCATGCTAGTATTGACCAAGCTCCATTCGAGATGTTATATGGTCGAAGGTGCAGGACTCCGGTTCGTTGGGACGAGGTTGGGCACCAGTTCATGGGGAGCACTGAGGTAGTGCTCAAGACTACTAGGCTGATTCAGCAAGTGCGCGACTGACTGCGGGTCGCGCAGAGTCGTTAGAAAAGTTATGCCGACCAGCGGCGATCAGATCTTGAGTTCCAGGTGGGGGACTTTGTGTTACTGAAGGTGTCGCCCTGGAAGGGGATCATCAGGTTTTGGAAGAGGGGAAAGTTGGGGCCTCGATACATAGGCCCGTTTAGGATCACGACACGGGTGGGCAAGGTGGCATATCATTTGGATCTGCCGAAGGAGTTTAGCCAGATTCACAACACCTTCCACGTGTCTCAGCTTCGGAAGTGTGTCACTAACGAGTCTGTGGTCATTTCACTGGACGATATTCAAGTTGATAGGAGCCTGAACTACATCGAGAGTCCAGTTGCCATCTTAGACAGGAAGACAAAGGGTCTTTGAAACAAGGAAGTGAAGCTGGTAAAGGTGTAATGGCAGCACCATAGGGGCTTCGAATGGACATGGGAGCCGGAGAAGGAGATGCAGGAGCATTATCCCGATCTATTAATAGCTACGGACTTCAAGGACAAAGTCTAGTTCAAGTGAGGGAGAGTTGTAACACTCCCAAATCAGGTATTACCTTAAATCCCTTGAAGAATTTTAAATATAGCATAATAACTTAATAAGTCCCTTAAGTACGATGGTCGTACTAATGGGTACCCTTAGCATACTTTGCAAGGATGATTGCAGAGGCGCATCACGTACGCTGGGTGTATGTGCCAGATGACCAAACCCAAAATTTTGGACTTGAGGCCTATTTAAACGTCCTTAAGCCTCTTGGACCTAACCCTAGACAGCCTTCATAGCCTTATTTTTTCCTTTTACTCCAGAGAGAGTTTGTGAGATCATTTTTGAGCTTTGAGAGTGCATTTGTGGCCATTTTAGTGTCCATTCAAGAAGAAGAAGTTGTTAAGAAAGCTTGGAGTGACATTAGGCTTCAAGAATCTGCACCTAGTTCACCTTGAGGAGCTTCTAGAGGTATAAAGCTTTGATCTTTCCATCTTATTCATTAGATCTAGTTAGGGTTTTCTGCTTTTGGACCTCCTATTGTGAGTTGAGCAACTCCAGAGGCTGGAAATGTTAGATATGAGGTCCTTTGGTCCATTCATAACATAAAAATGAAGTCGTGATGGGTGTTTTGACCTCATGCATGGATTAATATCCTTAAAAAGGTCTTAATGGGGCTGTTAGGAACATATGAGGCATGCAAAAGCATAAAGTTGCCAACTTTATGCCCTAGGTCATCTTAATAAGCTTAGATCTGACTTTTGGACATGATAAAATCGAGTATTAAGCACATAATGGAGAAAGTGCTTAATATGTCAGTACGCTGGGCGTAACCTAGCGTACACAGCGCGTAAGCGCCAGGGACTCAGTACGATGCGCGTACCAGGATGGTATGCTAAGCGTACGCACAACAGTTGGACTTGGATTTGTTTTGGGCCTTTAAGCTTTTGGTCCTTTAAGCTTTTGGGCCTCAATTAGTCATTGGGCCTGGTCATGTTTTGGGTTACTGGGCCAGTTTATCTATTTTGGACCATGGATGTTATGATTGGGCTTTATTGGGCTATAAGGCCCATTAATAAGTTTGGATATAGACTTTGGACCCATTAACTAAGGAAGACCTTTTGGGCTTTTGTGAAAGGACTTGGGGATTTGGGTTCCCCACTTAGATAGTGTTTGATCCTAACATTGAGTAATGTTATTATTGTTCAGCACGAGTGTCTACGGACTGTTACGAGAGCAACCTTTGGATTCTACAGACAGAGGTGAGTCTCTTCACCATACCAATGGGTCTAAGGCACCAAGGTCGGCCCATTAATTTTTATGTGATGTGGTAGTGGGTTAAGGAATATGTGATATGCTTGTTATTTGTGACATTTGCATGAAAGATCTTGGGGGTTCCCGAGGCACCTAGGTGTAAAACCTTGGAGGATTTCTGAGGCATCCTCGGTAAAGACCTCGGGGGGTTACCGAGGCACCCGGAGTAAGACCCTAGAGGGTTTCCAGGGCATCCTTGGTCTAAGACCTCGGGGGGTTCCCGAGGCACCCGGAGTAAGACCGTGGAGGGTTTCCAGGGCATCCATATATGTTGTATGCATGGCTTATGTGGTATACGTAGCTTTATGGATAATATGATATGTGATATGTGGATTGTATGTGCGGTATGCTCTGGGGAACTCACTAAGAATTAGCTTACAGTTTGTGGATTCTTTTCAAGTACATCTGAGCCCAAGGGCAAGGCTAAGGCTTGATAGCGCAGCATGCACTCTCTCACTGATGTTTTATGGGACACTCTGATGTCTTTAAATAAAGTTGTAATTGATGTGGATTTGAAAAGAATTGTTTTGGGATTTTATGGTTTATGGAAATGTGTTTGATTAATTAAAAATGAGAATTTTCTTTTGAAAATTTGGGTTGTTACATACTCAAGGACTAACTAATTACCTTTTGATGATTTGGATTGTATTGTCTCACATTCTAGAACCTGGATTAGAAGACCATTGAAGAATTGAATATTTGATGCTCATTTCAACATTTGTGACGCTTGAGGTCTTGTTCGCCTGTTGCTCATTTTTGGAGATTGAATCCGAGTCATCCATTCCAAGTTTTTTTGTGGGGGGGGGGGGGTGGGGTGGGAGAATGTTAGGGTGCAAAGCTCTCCATTGGATGGTGCCTTAGGCTTACCCCTTGTGATATGGGTTTTAGGGTTGTTCTTGCTTACATATACTTGTATAGTGTTCATATAGGTTTGAGAGCCCTCCCATTGTATAAATATCTAGAGAGTAGTTCTATAGAGAGAGGGAGAGAGAGGGAGAAAGAGAGAGAGAGAGAGAGAGAGAGAGAGAGAGAGTAATGTAGTAACCAAGGACATGCTTCTACATCTTTTGTACTTTCCTCATTATCTATACAAATTGTGCTTAAACTTTAAACCGGGTCTTATCGATTATGCATTGATTCTTCATTACGCATTTGTCATCATTATTGGATCCTACAGGTGGAAGTGGAATTGGATGGAAATGATGATGACAATGGTGTTTTACTGGAAGCGGTGTTGGTTTGAATGGTGGGGTTGGTGGTGTTAAACGACAAAGTGGGTGGTATTAATGGGGAGAGAAGGGCATGGGGTGGTGAGGCTCCCTTCTTCTATTTAGTACACATTATTTATTTTCTTTAAATTAATAAATAATAAAATAAAAGGTATACGAATATAAAACTTCATGAAAGGTCTTTGTGGTTGGTAAATGATGAATTTTTCCTCACATGTTCTTAATTAACATATAATAAAATAGACGGTGTTAGGCATAAGGATTGTGTATGAAAAGTTTTAAAACCACACGGACCATTAAGGGCAAAAAATTAGCACTAAAGCCCAAATTTTGGGAAACTACAAGTAGGGATGAAAGTGGGTCCAAACCCGGACCGGATGGACCCGGACCCGGAAAACCCGAAACCGGTTAACGGGATTTTATAGAACCGGAAACCGGACCGGTATATAGGAACCGGTTCCGGTTCGGTTCCGGGTATGGTTCCGGGTAAAGTGGGTCTAGAACCGGAAAACCCGGAAAAATCAAAGTGGGTAGGTTGGAACCGGATAAAGTTGGTTTAGAACCGGAAAACTCGGAAAAACCAGAATTTTTTGGTAATTACTTGCTACTTAGTGGGTTGAACTTTGAAAATTTTCATATTGATATCCCGACTTTGGGGGACTGTAACTCATTGAATACGAAACCAAAATTAACAAAAATATAGTCTAAAATCATGTACAAACTCTAAAATACACTCTAGAAAAACCCACATGTCAACGTAACTTTAAACGAATAAGATATGCTTGTGTTAATATTTTCACATAATACAAAGTACAAAAACAAATAGCTGAAAAGTTGAAAATTTTCAGTTTTGATATCCCGACTTCGGGGGACTGTAAATCATTGAATGTTAAACCAAAAATGACAAAATTATAGTCTAAACTCATGTAAAAACTATAAATTAGAAGTTGGAAAAAAACCACATGTCAATCCGACTTCAAACGAATTAGATATGCATGTTTTAAAACTTTCACCTAATACAAAAAAACTGAAAAACTAAAAACTTCCAGCTTTAATATCTCGACTTTGGAGGACTGTAAGTCAATGAATATAAAACTACAAATGACAAATTTATAGTCTAAAATCATGTACAAACTCTAAACTACATGTTGGAAAAAACCGTATGTCAATTGGAGTTGAAACGAATAAGATATGCATCTTTTAAACGTTTCACAAAAACCAATTCTGGCCCTAAAAGTGGTTCCGGTTCCAAAAACCGGTTTCGGTTTTTAGACCCGGTTTACCCGGACCCGATGGACCCAAACCCGGATTACCCGGAACCCGGATAAAGCCAATTTTTAAACCCGGAACCGGACCCGGTTCTACATATTCCGGTTCTAACGGTTCTGGTTCCGATCCGATTCCGGTTCCGGTCCGGTTTTCCGGTTCTAAATCTCATCCCTAACTAAGAGAAAACTTCATAACTGGTCCTTGTGGTTTCCCAAAATCTAGGCTCTAGTCCCTAAATTCAAAAAACATAAATTAAGGTCCCTCTGGTTTTCAGTTTGTATCGTGGTTGGTCCTGCACCTACATAAAAAAACTTTATTCATTTTCATTAATATTTACAATTAATTTTAATTAAATTTATATAAAAAAAGAAAAACAAAATAAATAACCCCGTCATTGGGCCCATAATTCTCTCTCCTTATCTCTCTACCTCTACCCAATTTGATTTCCATCATTAATGCCCATTTATTCTTCATTCCTTCACCATGGTTCTTTAATAGTTTATTCCCAAAAAAATTATGTCAACAACCCCATTGAAATTAAAAAAAAATCGAATAAACCCATGAAAATCTTCAATAAAATAAAAAAAATAGACGAACGATCGCTCCTCTACATGTTTTTGGTCTGTGAAGCTTGTTCTTACCCATCATACCCCCTTTTATCTCTCTCCCCTTCCTCCCGATAAACCATATTTTATTAAACCCATAAGATGTAAATTGAACACCATAGTAATCGAAAACTAATATGTAGCAAACATAAACTTCATCCCACCTTAACCCTCTCGCTGATCTTTCACCACCAATATCCAATGTCCATGGTCACTCTTGAACATCAGCCACACAATAGACAAGTCTATACCACCGACCACCACCCTAGTTAGGATGACGATTCATTATCCTCCCCACATAACAATTGGAATTACAATTACTAGCGAAAATAGAGCACACTTCCTAGTTCTCATTGGAAAAGAACAACTCACCAAATATTCACAAATCTTGTCGTCTCCATCTTTCTCGCCTTCACTTGTAAAAAAAATGCAGATCAAACAGGGAAACCCCATTGTTTACCTGCAACTCGTGGCTTGGACTTTTGGTGCAATTTTGGAGTGGAAAAAAGGAAATCATCTTATGTGTATCCGTTTGTGTTTTAATGTAAAAAAATGGTGGAGAGGGGGGGATGGATGATTTTTAGTAGTCTTGTATAATAAACCAACATAAATCATGAAGCAATAGGTAGTAGGAATTAGGTCTTACCAGAGGTTGTTCTAAAAGAATAATAAAGAAGAGTCAATACATATTGGAAAGAGGCATTTGACTTGATGAGTGAGAACCATTATGGTTATTGGCTTTGTAAGTTTTAAGCTCTATTGTGTGTGTTTATTTTTCTGAGTGAGAGAGAGGGTGGTAGGGTGGGTCGCCGAAGAAGATGAAGGTAAGAATGATGGATATGGATGAGTATGGTGGAATTAGGATGGGGTATAGTGTCTTTCTGTATTTTTTCGGGATGAAAGAGAGATAGATAGAGAGAGAGATGTGGGACCAATGGTGGGGGTTATTCATTTTGTTTTTCTTTTTCCTTTTTAAATATATTTAATTAAAATTAATTATAAAAAGAAATGAAAAGGATATACAAGTCTTTTTATGTTTGTGAGGGACTAACCACGATAGAAATTGAAAACCACATGGACCATTCATAAAGTTTTTTGAAGTAAGGGACTAAAGCCCAAATTCTGGAAAACCACAGGGACCATTTATGAAGTTTTTTCTTATTAGCATCTATATTTATTATTATTATTATTATTATTATTAGTGTACATTACAATTTTAGTCCTTATGGTTTGGTTAAATCATAGTTTTGGTCTCTAAGTAAAAAAATTGATAGGTTGCATCCTTGTGGTTCATGAAAACTGCATTGAAGGTCCTTGGTCCATATAAAAAGACTGAATTACCTTTTCTTGTTTTTGTTTCTTTTTATACCAATTTATAACTTTAAAAATATAAAATAACTTAAGGCCCCACTAACCCTAACCCTACCGTCTCTCCCCCCCCCCCCTCTCTATCTATCTATTTATCTATCTATCTCTCTATCTCTTTCTCTCTCTCTCTCTCATTCTCTCTCTCTCTCTCTCTCTCTCTCTCTCTCTTACTCCCCCTTTGTCTCTTTTTCTCTTGGAAATACTAAAGATAAAAACCTATTACAGACATTAACCACACCATAATATTCTCATCTTCTTCCTGCTAATACCAACTGAATCATCATCATCTCTCCAATTTTTGACCAAGTAACCACCATCAGATCAAGCCTTGGTCTACAAACCATTGCCACCATCACAAGACCTTCATCATTCCTACATTATCACACTAACAACGTCAACAACTAAGCCACCATACACCATATTAGTTTTCTTCCACTGTTATGATCCACACCCCCTCATCATCCATGTGTAGTGAAACACCATGAAAAATATTTTGGAGAAAACATAAGTGGTTTTCCAATTAAGATTCTCAAAGACAATACACCCAACTGCCAAAAATCATATGGAGTATCTTGAACACTATTAATAACAACTTCAGTTGATAAGTTTGATGTTTGTGATAATGGTTACATACATGCATTTCTACAAACTGTCAGTGTGCAAGTTAAGAAG
Organism: Lactuca serriola; assembly: GCF_051521515.1. Taxonomy (NCBI): domain Eukaryota; kingdom Viridiplantae; phylum Streptophyta; class Magnoliopsida; order Asterales; family Asteraceae; genus Lactuca; species Lactuca serriola. The sequence continues at coordinate 11,120,754 of NC_136414.1, read as the reverse complement.
CTTTCAAAAAAATATTTTTAGCATCACCACCTTGGCTCCTCTTTTCCCAATCGTTTCTTAAAAGAGATATATAACTAGATTAATGAATCCAATTACCTAATTTTTTACTACTATTTTCATCACTACAATAACCTTTACCCTTTATGCCATCAGATCCCAAAGAACCATTTCCAGATTTCTAGCTGTAACACCCGTAGATTCGAGCTAGTCAATCAAGATATAATAAGCGTTAAAATGACTTTTTGATAGAAGATTATTTAAAATAAAATCTTAAACAAAGTTATAGTATATGTCACAAGGATTCCTTACACGTAAAGAATGTTGAAATCCAACTTCATATGAAGAAGTTATGCTTCATCGAAGTTTCACGATTAAACTGACACGACTCTACGTATCGTAAAAACTAAATTTTTGATGAAATACATTTTAGCCTAACAGATCTAAACAAAACTTGTAGTATTCAGTAAAATGAGAGTGTGCATATAAAGAACATAAAAATCTGACTTCGTGATAGGAAGTTATGATTTTTTGAAGTTTCAACGTAGAAGTATACGGCTTAAAAACCGAAACTGAAATCGTCCCATTATTAGCAAAACAAACTAAATGAGAGTTGTTCCTTTGGATGAACGAAGATGTGGAGATTGGAGGGGAAAAGATAGATGAAGAGAAGGGTAATTTTTGATGAACGGGTGGTGTTTGTGGACCAAAAGAAGAAGGGAGGGATGTGAGCTGAAAGAGATAAAGGAAAAGGAAGAGGGAGGTTGTTGTTAGGGTGAGATAGGTAGGTCGACCCTTTCTTTTATATATTTACAAGCATAAATTAATAAAAAATCAAGATAAAAAAGATATTAGAAAAGGTATAAAAGTCTTTCATATGGACCAATGGACCTTCGGTGTAAATTTTTCAAAAGCACAAAGATACAACTTCTTATTTTTTTTTTTTACTTAAGGACTAAAGCTGTATATTTGATCAACCCACATAGAGCATTTTTGTAATTTACTCTTATTGTTATTATATTTATATTTATTATTATTGTTTCTTTAGAGATCTTATAAAATCGTGTATGGCAAGTTATAACTATTATTTGGTAAAAGGGAGAAAATGAATCCAAAAAATGACAACTACAATATATTTAACATTCATTATTCATTCTTGTAGTAGCCTAAGACCATCTTCAACCCATTTCCATTTTTTCCCTCATAAATGGAGTAAAAAATGGAGTAAATAGTGTTTCATCTCCAACCCTACTCCATTTTCTACTGTATTTTTTACCCCAAAAAGTATATTCCTAGAATATTCCATTTTTATAACTTATATATATTGTCAAATACACCCCTCTACTAATTAAACTCTATATTTATGATTAATTAATATAAATTAGTATACAACATTATATTATAAATATTAAATATTGCATTTAAATTATAATTAGTAGATAAAATAAACTAAAAATGTATAAAATAAAAATGAGATGCCCTAAGCCTTACTGAAGATTGATAAAGTGCGACTTAGAATTCAACGGTCATAATGGATTTATGACCCGACCCGATTGAAATAATATATATATATATATATATATATATATATATATATATATATATATATATATATATATATATATATATATATATATATATATATAAAAGGCTAGGTTATAAGGTATATGAATAATTATTGTGAGGACTTATGTGCTATTCTATGAGAATTACTAAGAGAATAGGTTGTTTATATGTGAATACGTTCAATCTCATACAACTATTGTCATTTTCATGCATTCTCATTAATTCTTATTTATTTTTGTTCTCATGCATTGTTTTTCTCACATTTTCATTCTTACAGAATACGACTCAATAAACATTCTGACAGAATAAGAATAATAAAAAAAATCTATAATAACCTTATAGACAATTTTATTAGTGTTAATACGTAATAATGACAATAGTTATGTAAAATTGAATGTATTCGCATTATCAAACAACATATTTTCTTTGTAATTCTCACAGAATAGTATTGCAACGTCCGCACAATAGATGTCAATCCACATTTGAACCTCTCTCTCTCTCTCTCTCTCTCTCTCTCTCTCTCTCTCTCTCTCTCTCTCTCTCTCTATATATATATATATATATATATATATATATATATATATATATATATATAAAAGAATCGTAGGTATAAATGTTTGTGGGCGGAGACCCCCACAGTATGAACTTGTTTAGTTATTTCGAATAATTTACTCATATATGGGTCCGACCCAGTAGTTGTTAGGGCTTTTCGGTTATTTGTAGCTAGGGTGTCTAATTCATCACTTGAGCACTTGTATAATAGAAGATATCTTTGTTTCCTGTCCGTTGGCGTATATCATATCGACCATATTAATTTTAATGTCGTTTTCTTGTTTTTCTTCAATTTCAATTGTTTGCTTTATCAGCACTATACAAATTATAAACAGCGATATTGTCCAATTTCATCGAGTTATATATCATGTAATAAACATAAGTTTGATTGAAATTATTAGTATTGAAAATTTATAAAATGTCTCGAGATAGAAAGATGTGTTTATAGACAAGATTGATTTTGTAGTGGGAGAGGAGACATGCGAGGTGTCTAAAACAATTGTTTAAGGAAACCATGACTTGGATTTGTCTTTGTTTAGCCCTTTCCCTTTCCTTCCATGTGATAGAGTGACTCCAAATCTTCCTGTCAAGTGGAAAAGTGACCCCTAAATCCTTCATCTTCACTTCACCACCTTCATTTCTTTAACCTTTTCCTTCGCAACATCTCTTGCTTCAACATCTATCTATTAATTTGAATGGTTCAGGTGTTAATTAGCTGCAAAAATGATTAATAAGTCATGTATTAGATCCCTTATTTATAGGTTGTCTAATTAACCAGATATGAGATTTTTCATATTTCAAGTTCATCAACTTTCAGATATATAAGATGTGACATCCCACAAAATTTTAAATCCCTATGAGATGTGGACAATATGATGCTTGTAATTCCCTCCATGTTAGTTAAGTTGATTCAAAGTTATCAAGATGATATTTAGTACATACGTAATCATCGATGAGTTTACGTAGACATATGTTTTTTTCTCTCTCTTTTTATTATTATTATTATTATTATTATTATTATTATTATTATTATTATAACTTATGAGACATCTATTTCGGTTCAAACAATAATGTTTTCTTTTTAAAAGGCATGTTCTTTTCTCTATTCTCAAGGCAATAAGTAACATCCTTATGCAATGAAAACGTACTTTAAAGAGGGAGAAAAGGTTTGAATACTCTAAGACTATTAAAGTAAAGAAACATTGCCAAGCCAAAACCACCTTTTCTTCCTTATTATGACATCAAAACTTGTGTAAATGTCTTTCCCATGCAAGATGAGTAGACACCAACGTGAAACACAATCTCGCCTCCACCGAATCTAAAGTCACCAATTAATAGTAAAAAATTATAAAAACAAAGCATTATATAATTCTTTACGTATAGTATTATAATAGATGTAAAGATTTTTAAGCCACAATTCAAAAGAATCAATGTTCACATGAAACAATCTTAATTTAACACACTTATAAATATGTAGATATAATAGTTTTTTTTGTCATACAAATAGACACATCCATATACATAGATACTAAACATGATCCAAGTCTTAACTTTATACAAATCCCACACAAATCGAGTCAATAGTATTAAAAAGTATCCTCGATCGTCTTATGTTGAATACTTTCTGAATATGATATTTCAACCATATACGTGAGTATAATAAAATTCAAACTATAAAGAAAATATTTCAAAGAATATATTTAAATCAAGATATTGAGAAGTAACTACAAAGTAGATATTTATTAAACCGATATTCTTTTTATTACCAAAAATAAGATAAAATCAACATTAAATGTTGATTTCATCCCTTAATTACGAGATGACAGTTTTAAAAATAATCATAGAAAATATATTTCGTAAATAATATTTTTCATAACAATTTCATTAACAAAATTAGATACAGGAGGAAGCTGCCCTTTGGATCACGCTAGTGAAACCCCCTTGACTCCCACCATTTTAGTTGAATTAAGATCAAATTCATTTTGTACAAACGTATCCTAATTTGTCTAAAATCAAGATTAAAAATTCATTAGTAATATGTAATTCTATCACGTTAATTGACAGTGAAATCACTATATTTTGACAGGTTTGCTATAAACTTATTTTTGTCCGTTTAGTATGTAACTGTATGATGAACTGGATAATGACAATATAATAATAATAATAATAATAATAATATGCTATTATAGTTTCACAACTTTATTGATCAAGTCTCGCAACTTTTTTTAGACAAAATTACAAAAATGGTCCTTATGGTTCGCCAAAAGTCACAAAGTCAGTTCCTGTTAATTTTTTTTATGCAAATGGTCCTTCTGGTTTGCAAAACTTGCAAAGATGACCCTTTTTACTAACACCGTTAGTATTGAGCCGTTAGGGACTGAATCTGTTAGGACATTTTCGTCTTTTCAAGTATAAAGAGACTGAATTCGTGACATTTGATAAACCACAAGGACCATTTTCGAAGTTTGGTTGAAAAAGTGAAATAATTAGCTTAAAGAAGAAGGGGGCAAGGCTCCAACTCAGACCTCCCCTCCCCCCCCCCCCCCCCCCTCTTTATATCACAAGGGCCCTTACCAGTTGACCTAGAAGCTCATTTAGTTATATCTTTCGAAAACTATTTTATATAATAACGAAAACGTTAATACATAAATAATAAATAAATTACAAAAAACAATTTTTTTATATAATTTTTTTTTAAATAAAGCTAAATGTATTTTAGCTGTATTATAAAAAAAATAGTTTTTTACAAACAATTTGTATGTATTTTTATGTATTTATTTTACGTAAAATATATTATTTTATGTCTCTAAAAAATACTTTTTCGTATAAAAAATATGTTTTCGTAAAAAAAAAAAAACTTCTTGTCTTTGAAATAATAATAATTAGCACTACTCATGACATAAAAAATGTATAAATTATTTTGGGTCGCTAGTTCTAAAACCGTTTTTTCAGTTATATCCTCTAGATCTTCAGATGTAGTCTTTAAAAGAATAAGTTTTACCATTCAAAAAGGCTTAGCGGCGTAGCTTGTTGCCCGTTTGTCATCTCACTCATGGTACGATGACAATTAAAAATAAGAATAAAACCTTCAAATTCAAATAAAAAAAAGTTATATGTATTAAAAACAACATAACAACGATTTTGTTATGTATCTAAACAATTTATACGTTTTTTTTATGTCAATAGTAGTATTAATTATCATTATTTCAAAAAGATATATCATTATTTCTTTTCTTTCTTCATTTTATCAATACGATTTTGAACTTGCGATTAAGATGAAGTGCGTATTTTAAATAATATATATAACCGATTAAATTTTTTATGCTTTTTTAGATACATATAACTGAAAAACGGTTTTCAGAAAAATGATTGGACCAATTCGGTTATATATCTTATTTAAAATACGTATTTCATCTTAATCACAAGTTCTAAATCGTATTATTAAATGAAGATGAAAAAAAAATAATGATATATCTTTTTGAAATAACGATAATTAATACTACTCTTGACATAAAAAAAGCGTATAATTTTTTTAGATATATAACAAAATCGTTATTATGTTGTTTTTAATACATATAAGCGTAAAAAAATGTTTAAAAACTAGCGACCCAAAAAAATTTATACATTTTTTTGTGTCATGAGTAGTGTTAATTATTATTATTTCAAACACATGAAAAAATATATTTTACGAAAACATATTTTTTATACGAAAACGTACTTTTTAGCGACATAAAAAAAATATTTTACGTAAAATAAATACATAAAAATACATACAAATTGTTTGTAAAAAACTATTTTTTTTATAATATGGCTAAAATACATTTTGTTTTATTTAAAAAAATTTATATAAAAAAAATTGTTTTGTGTAATTTATTTATTATTTAGGTATTAACGTTTTCGTTATTATATAAAATATTTTTTGGAAAATATAACTAAACGAGCTTCCAGCTCAATTGGTAAGAGCCCTTGTGATATAAGGGGATGTGGTATCGAGTTCGAGTCTTGCCCCCTCCTTCTTTAACTAATTATTTCACTTTTTCAAATAAACTTCGAAAATTGTCTTTATGGTTTATCAAATGTCACGAATTTAGTCCCTTTATACTTGAAAAGACGAAAATGCCCTTACAAATTCAGTCCCTAACGGCTCAACACTAACGGTGTTAGTAAAAAGGGTCATCTTTGCAAGTTTGCAAACCAAAAGGACCATTTGCATCAAAAAAAATTAGCAGAGACTGATTTTGTAACTTTTGAAAAATCACAGGAACCATTTTTTAGAGAGAGAGAGAGAGAGAGAGAGAGAGAGATAACTAATTATTTCACTTTTTCAAATAAACTTCGAAAATGGTCTATATGGTTTATCAAATGTCACGAATTTAGTCCTTTTATACTTGAAAAGACAAAAATGCCCTTACAAATTCAGTCCCTAACGGCTCAACACTAACGGTGTTAGTAAAAAGGGTCATCTTTGCAAGTTTGCAAACCAAAAGGACCATTTGCATCAAAAAAAAATTAGCAGAGACTGATTTTGTAACTTTTGAAAAATCACAGGAACCATTTTTGAGAGAGAGAGAGAGAGAGAGAGAGAGAGAGATAACTAATTATTTCACTTTTTCAAATAAACTTCGAAAATGGTCTTTATGGTTTATCAAATGTCACGAATTTAGTCCCTTTATACTTGAAAAGACGAAAATGCCCTTACAAATTCAGTCCCTAACGGCTCAACACTAACGGTGTTAGTAAAAAGGGTCATCTTTGCAAGTTTGCAAACCAAAAGGATCATTTGCATCAAAAAAAATTAGCAGAGACTGATTTTGTAACTTTTGAAAAATCACAGGAACCATTTTTGAGAGAGAGAGAGAGAGAGAGAGAGAGAGAGAGAGAGAGAGAGAGAGAGAGAGAGAGAGAGAGAGAGAGAGAGAGAGAGCATGTGATTGCATTTTTTTTATCAAGTTGATCACCTCTTAAAAATATCATGTCCTTTATGTGGTAGTATAAAAATGATATGACCAATTTTAAAGATCGACATCATGGCATGACATCCTTCACTTTCTCGGCCTAAGTAATAGAATAGTTACACTTTGTTGTCTTATTCAAAATTATAAATTTATTTGCTATGTATTTTCATTACGATAAAAAATACAACAATTTCAGCTCTAAAATAATTCTTATATGAGTAAATTGATAACACAATAAAATAAAGTTGTATATTTTTTTATTTTAACATTTTTTATAAAGTTGACAAACATAATTAATGTATTTATTATTGATGTTAATCTTTGTTTAAAGAGCACGAATTATTTATTTGTTATTATTTATTATTTATAAGAACTCAATCAGTAGGTTTAATGACGGTGGCCGTCATAATTAATCACGGGACTAATCAGCCATCTAAAGCAACCGCGTCAAAATGAATTAAAAATAAAAACTAATTCAATTATATTTGTTGTAAAGCGTAAATCTTTATTAAATTATGTGAAAAGGGTATAAATTTTAGAAAATATAAACTATACCTCAAATACTTTTATTATTTTTTAAAATGTATGCTCTTTAATATATAGTTTTATTTTTTTTCAGAGCGACATTTTTGAAATAATAATTGAATTTAAATATGCACTAATTTGCCAATGTAAAATGAACCTTAAGATGTAAAGTAAAAGTACAAGTCATAAAATGATACTATAAATATAAGTTTTTATATTAAAATGCTCCTTGGATATTTGTATACACTTGCAAAATAATCTTGGACTTGGTTAGTGTCGGTTTTCTTGCCTTAATTGCAAATAATAATCATGAATAATTTTTTCGTTAAATAGATTAAAGTTTAATAACTTTTATCAAGATTTTCCTTTTTATATATATTAAATTATTTGAAAAAAAACTCATATTTATTTATTAAAAAATTCAAAATAAAGATATATCTACGTCCATTTCAGTAAAAAAATCATAGTTTTTTTAATTAAAAAACAAAATAATAATAATAATTTATATATATATATATATATATATATATATATATATATATATATATATATCTTTTTTCAAATTTTTTGTAATTCTTTTTAATAAATATCATAACTAGAGTCATAAATATATTATCTATATCTTATATAACTTAAGAAGACTTTGTTGATTTGTCGCAAGAAACACATTTCTAGGTCACATATTATTTCATTATTGAATTTTTAGGTCTTTGGTGTAAAATATTTACCATAAAAACACATCCAATACACAATATGTGGCCTAGCAAGACACTCTTACGACAAATCAGTAAAAGTCATATTAGTTATATTTAGCATGTAGTATTATAACTATTATAACTCTTATAATGTTCTTTTGCAACTATTTAACCATGTTGACATTTAAACAATATGTTGTAGAACAACTTGAACTTAATTTCGTCACTTAAAAAAAAACTCTTTACATTCCGTTTTTTACACCAAAGTCATTTTTTACATCCAACACCCGAAAATGCAACAATAAAGGTAGCATGCGGCCAAGAAATGTGCTTCATACGACAAATCAACAAACTCCTCATAAATTATATAGGATAACTACAGTCACAAAATCTTATAGGAACATGCTTCATACAACAAATCAAAAAAATCTTCTTAAACACACTCCATACGACAGTTTTATGGTAAACGTTTTATACCCTAGACTTAAAAAATTAATAATAAAGTAGCATTTGGGCTAAAAATGTGTTTCTTGTGACAAATCAATAATGTCATCTTAAGTTATATAGGATATAGATTATATCTTTATGATTGTAGTTAAGATATTTATTGAAAGGGATCATAGAAAAAATAAACCCCCCAAAAATGATATATAAATTATCATTATTGTGTTTTTTAATAAATAAATATTAGGTTTTTTAGTAAAAGGTATGTAGATAGTATCTTTGTTTTGCTTTTTTTTAATAAATAAATATGATTTTTCTTCAAATTAATTTAGTATATATAAAAAGGAAAATCTCCAAAAAAAGCCCTTAAATTTGAATCTTATTAATGAAAAAGTCATCCCTGATTGTTTATGTACAAATATGTAAAATCTTATTTTTCAACCATTTTTTTAATTTTTAAAAGATAATAATCTGACCAAAACATTCATTTAATTAAGAAAACCATTGTTTGATAATTAAAACCCAAATATCTAAAACTAGAATAAATAACAAGAACATGTGGAAGTCTAATCTCATAACGTCGATGTGTGTGTACAGTCAATCCATGTCATTCCCTTTGTCTAATGAAGTACCTGAAAAACATTTAATCCACAATTGTAAGCCAAAGCTTAATAAGTTCTCAATTATATCACATACACCATAGATTAACTATACATACTAGTAACAAGCTTGTTTGGCCACGGTGCCGCAACACATATCTCACCATCATCCCAATGCGCATGTTTGATGCACAGTGTCGCAACAACGGTATTGTCATCATCCAAACGAGCATTTTTAACGCACGATGTCACAACACATGTCTTGTTATCATCTCAACAAGTTTTTTAGGCTCTCGGTGCCGCAACATCGATTTTACCATCATCCCAACGAAGCATGTAAACATACAAGCAACGAAACAAGACCCTACTAGTATTGTTAAGCATATAATCATGTCCTAGACACTATCTTATAAGTAATATAATGAGAAAACTCAGCTAAACGAAAGGTTGAGGAATCACCACTACATATGCATACCCGTAGGAAATCAATCTCACGAACCTCCTAGATTGTCATTACGCATAACTTAGTGACCCAGACTAATAATGGGCCTATCCTATGTCCAAAACCCTAAATTTACGAAAGTTTAACCAAGAAGCAAACTGGTCAAAAATTCAACGGTCTCACTTAACGTGTGGCGTAGCTTCAACCTATGCGGGGAATAGTACTATAGGATAAAATAAAATGTGGGGACACCCACCATACGTGTAGCGTAGCTTCAACATACGCGTAGCATAGAGCAGCTAGATTCAAAACCTCAATAAGTTCTTAATCCATTATACCAATGGCTCAAACTTCCAATCTCAATCATTTAAGTGTCTTAATAGATATAGTTTCCAGCTTTATCCAGATCAATGGCTCAAAAAATCCCAATCTAAAATCCTAACTTAAAAGTGTCCCAAAATGGTTAAGATCTTGTGAATGGATCAAAGGGTATCCACTCACACATTCTTTTCTATTCTCAAATTACCAAAAAACAACTCAAATCCATTTTAAGGTTCTGGAGTTGCTCAAACTCTAAGAACATCAAGTATAAAGGACCAAAATTGACCAAAAACCCAACCAAAGTATAGAACTATGCATGGATTTGAATAAACATAAAACTTTATGACTTAGTCCAAAAGCATAATGAAATGTTGGATCTTTAATGAACCACACTTCTAAGCACCACCAAGATCTATCTTCTTCTTCAAGAACCATAAAAATAGGTTTTTAACAGTCAAAATTCAAGAAAATAAGAATAGGAGGCTAGGGTTTCGTTTTCAGAGGGTAAAGGTTGAGAATGGCACCAAAACCTAGGAGTTAACTTCTTTATATAGGGACTAAATCCAAAAATTAGGGTTTCATAAAAGTAGTGTCTACATATGGTGTACCTAACCCTACATACGGCTTAGCTTAACCTACAGGTCGTGTAGCTTAACCTGCACACGACATAAACCTAGAATTGAATCTCTACATTTACCACAATGGGGAAAGCGGGAAAAAGGTGTTACAATTCTTCCCCTTGAATATGATTTTGTCCTCAAAATTTTCTATTGTATACAACTCCAATTGCAACTTGCAGATTCCCTCAATAGGTTTTCCAAACCCACTCGCAATTTCGTCTATGTTGACATTACATTCCTTTACTCTAATTGCTTAGGTTGACAATCTGAAACAACTAAAGTCTTAGCATAGCAAGCATGATCCAAAACATAAGGAGAACTTCAAAAGACTAGGAATTCATCGGTTTGCACCCCTAATGCTATACTTAGAGACTAACAATCATCTTCCTCGCATAAATTCCAACTAGATTCTCTCGAAACAAAAATTTTTTGATTCACTGAATAGCAAGCACCATAGATAAATCCAACTACAACAATCTGGATGGAAACTGCATTCCAAAAATATGTCCAAAAGACTTCTGATATTCGATTTGAATTCCTAATAAGACAACACCTTCCCACAGAAAAAACATAGTACACCAACTAACAACTCACACCACTTGTAACGCCCCATTTCGAATTGTTTCCATTTTGGGGTGATGATCAAGGAGTGGGTATTATTTGAGTTAGAACCATCGAAGATTTAAGTTTGGGCTCATTTGGAGGTGGATGATGTAGTCGGAATGATCCAATTATTCGGTTTGTGTTTTGGAGCCTAAAGGTATTGGTAAAGGCATTGGTTTGGGCCATTTATGGATTTTGGATTTAAGTTCAGTTGGCTTTTAGTCTAAATAAAGTTGATAGATGCGTAGGGCTTCTCGTTAGATTTCTGTGGATATAAAAAACGTCAAAATCAGAGTTATAACGAAGAAGTTATGGCCATTTGAAGTTAGAAGGGTTTGGGCCAAACCGGGTACACGGGGCGTACGAGATATGTACGCATGGCTTACTTGGGTGCTATGGACGCGGATGCACATGGGAACGCCCTGCGTTCCTCCAAGGGAATGCGCTGCATTCGTCTGGGAAGACTAAACCCTAATTTTTGGGTCTTGGACCCTATTTAAACACCTTAACTCACCTCCAACCCTCATTTCCTTCAGCCTCCATCCTATCTAACCCTAAGAACGAAACCCTAAGCCTTTTTCATGCATTTTAAGCTTACCTTGAGCATTTTGGTGTTATTTGGGGTGATTTGAAGAAGAAGGTATCTAACTGCAAAGACTGTCTTTTGCTTATCGCTGCAGTCACAGCTCTCAAATACCATCTCTATCTCGGAGACCCAGTCCATAATCTCAACCGACTTCGGGCTTCCGGAAAGGCTTGGTGGCTTGTCACCCAAGAAGTTCTTATACATTTGTCCATCCTTGTCGTTTCCCCTCTCCGGGCCATTCCTTCATTCTCCTTGAGTCCCAACTTGACTTACAGGGCGGCTATAGTTCCCTTCCTCCGATTGCTCGTGAATTAGCTCAAGTTGCTCAATTTTCATGCAACATCCACCTCATTTCTTCCCTTTGTTCAGCTAACATATCCCGAATCATGGCTTGTACTCCAGCCATGGTGATTGGTTCAGGTGCAACTTCTACTACAATAGGTATTTGTTCAATCACTAGGGGTTGTTGATTCCTATTTCCATTTGCGTTCCCAACTCCACTTCGGGTTCTTGACGTTTTGATCTATACACCAATTTAGACGTTCGGTGTGTAATGACGAGAATTAAGATAGGAAAAAATTTTATTTACGATTGATGTGTAAATCTCCCTATTACTGCGAAAAGTTACATGCCAGTTCTAATAACGTAATTAAATGTTTAGAAGTCTGAACATGTAAAGTTTCTAAATCCGGTCGGCAACAGACCATAGATCTGATCATACATTTAGCATCATAAATCATTTAGCACATAAATGCATGTTAGGCATTTTCCCTAAATAAGCTAGTGCTTGTGTCTATTCAGGTGTATTACCTAAGACACACTCCTCACAATCATTTCTTACCATTCTAAGTTTAAGTCTAGAAATAAATTCATATTCCTAGTTCGCTTAAACTAATGCTCTGATACCAACTGTGACATCTGAATTTTCACGGCCAGAAAAGACCGATTTTGTTTATGCTTTATAAAAATCAGAGTACCTCTTTTTAATAAAAATGTGCAGAATTTGTTCCCAGTGAAACATGATAAATACGTTATCAGGGCATTTCCAAAGAAAAATATTTTTATTCATTTTAAAACATTTGGGATGTCATCGTGAATACAGAAAGATAAGCATAAACAGAACTTACATTCATTATCACTAGTGATTTATATCTCCTTAATCTCTCAGTGTAATGTGACTTCATATCAACACATGTGATATAAATAAACTGAGTGGGTCAGGTTGGGAAACCTAATGAGTACATAGGGTTTTCAACCCACAATAATATAATTATTATGTTTAATCATCAAATAGTTAACCCAATTACCCATCCCCATTATCTTCTTTATTCTTAAAGATATACCCTAAGAAGCAGTTATTTCTCATTCATTCATTCCTAAGGATTATCCTAAGGAATAGGTACGAAGTCCATCATTGTCAATGACACAACTGTCAAGCACAGCTGCTAGTTCTATCACTGTCTAACCTAAAAAGACTATTATACCCTTATTAATTTTTTTCTTAACTAATTTTATTATTTATGTTTTTCTTTTTTAATTTATTATTACAACTTTATGATTTATATATAAAATTACACACTTCCCATTTATCCCTTCTACTCTTTCACCCATACTACTTTCTTGTCGGAGTAAAATGACACCAAAGCAATATGCCATCGTGAGTAAACTACCACCATCTATGTTAATATCTCCTATACCACCAGAGCATAGAACCACCACATCTTTGACACCGAAAAATAAAAACCACATAGAATCCATTCAAACCAAATATCAAATCTAAAACTAAAACCGAAAATCAAATCCCAAACAAAAATCAAATCTAATAAACCAAAACTAGAATTAATTCATTCAAACTAGACAGTCAATCCAATCAACCCAAAAATCAGACTGGAATAAAAAACACACATTTGGTTATTTGTTGAAAAACCCAGGCAAAGAAATCTAGATTTGACAGTTTCATCACCGACGCCCAAGTAGTAGAGACAACTTCATTTTCGGTGAATAAAGATGTGTAGGTTAGGAAGGTGTAGGATGTCTATTCGGAATAGCAAAACCAAAATCCATGGTGTGGTTGCAATAACCTGGTACATAGGTTAAGTCAATGAAGATGCCTTAATCGTCGGTTAGGGTAAATGCGACAGTGTGTAGTTAGAGAAGGGAGAAGACATAAAGAGATTTGTCGAAGTCACCAACAATCGATAGAGATGACGATGATCTTGGAGAAACAAGAGGTTTCTCAAAGGAAAAAGCCTTAAATACCCATCATCATCATCTTCATATTAAAACCTAAGAACTCAGCTTCAGATTGAGCCAATGTATTTGGAGAAAAAAAAAGAGGATTTCTCAAAGGAAAAATCCCAATCTTAACATAAACTTCATTAGTGTTGGAATTCGTCATGAACTTAATGGTCGATGGTGCATAAAAATTAATGGTGGTGAATTATGCAAAAATCGAGTGGTGGTGGATAAGAGGTGTGGGTTGGCGACAACGACAGTCTGGTCACAGGGGTGGTGGCGATCTTGTTACAGAGGGTCGACGGTAATCGTCTGACAAAGGAGGTGGCGGCGGTCGTGCGACAAAGGAGGAGCTGACAATCTACTGGTAAAGTAGGGAGGCGACCTTAGTGTAGTGATTTAGGGTTTAATGTATTAAAGAAGATAGATATATGATATCTGATAGTTTAGGCCAGGTGGTGACGGATGGCGAGCCTTTTTTCTTTTTTCTTTTTTTTTTTAATTAAAAATTGATAAATAAATGAGAGAAAATTAAAAAAAATTAATTAATAAGGGCATAATAGTCTTTTTAGGTTAGACAGATACCAAACGCACAATAAAAAGAAACAGTAGGGACCTTCCGAGTTAAAAAAATAAGTTATAAACCAAATATACAAATTACTCTAAACCACGGGGACCATTCATGTAGTTTACTCTAAAATATAGTCCATACAAAGAACTAACTCCTAGAAAAAGAATCACCTTATTTATTTTGAATTGTATGAAAAACTATGGTTAAAATGGATTAAAAATCCTACACAACCTAAATTTGACCTAACAACCCTAATATTGTTTAGGGTTGTGTTAGTCAATCATTTATTAATCACTTAAACTCGTTCTTGAGCCTAAAATATAGTTAAGACAAAGAACTGAATGTTAAAAAAAAAATGAACTCATTCAAACCTTGTGTGGAAAAATTATGTGGGTGGGGTAGTGGCCCTACAAACTCCGACTCTAAACCCCAAAAAAAAAAAAAGAATCAAGGACCCAAAACCCAAAAAAACTGAAATATCTTACATGAGTATGCAATGGCATAGCCAAGATTTTGTTTTTGGGTATGCCAAATAATTTACAAAATATAAACAAGTAGCAAAATACTTCAAACGATAATAAAATGAAACAATGTATGCATTTTTAAAGTAAATTGTTCATTTTAGTTGCACATGACGCTCTCTTTCATCATTAAAATCATCTAAAATAGAGTCCAAACTAAAATTCTTAACAATATCTTTCTCTATGTAAAGAACTAGACTATCAGCAATAAAATCATCATCCATCTTGTTACGCAGTCTATTCTTTACAATTTTTATGGCGGAAAATGCACACTCAGTGGTCGCAGTAGACACCAGAAGGGTCAACACAAGCCGAATTAATCTGTCAACAAGACAGTAATGAATTGTTTTCCCTGTCTCTACCAAGCCTTGACATAATTCAACAATAGATGACAACTTTCCCAAAAATGGATGACAACTTCAAGATGGTAGAGGGTTATCATCTTCTGGAGGTGATTGGGGTTTCCCAACTAGTAATGATGATGATGATGTGTTTTTCTCTTCGCCTCTTGATAAAATATTACACGTGAAAAATGAATCCAATCTTTTTTGCTTTGTTCCCATTGATTAACGAAATTCACTAATCACAGAAAAATTCTATTACAAGCATAATCTTATATTTGTATACAAAGCAAACTTATATGTAATACAATAACACATAATACAATTATTCATATAACTATTTCATAGCAACAATTAACAATCCAATTTATAAAATACATACGAATATACGATAAAAAATGTAAAATCAATGCAAACCTCAATGTTAAATTGGTAAGAACTAAGTCAATTAAAAATTATGTACGATATAAATAAAACAAGTTGATTAATTAAGATAACAAAAAAAAAAAAAATACAAACCCGGTGACACCATGGAGAATTGAAGATTAAACTTTGAAGCGTTTTATTGCTATAAGAAATTGAAACGACGAACGATAATCTAATAGAGTTTTAAAAGTTTAATTAATTGAGATGCCGGCAAAAAGCGTTTCCCTAATGTTAAATGAATTTGCTGCTCAATGAAGAAAAAAAAAACTTTTGCAGACGGTGGGTGGGCCACTGTAGCCCAAAACTTTTATTCACTAAACAAAGTTTTATATATATATATATATATATATATATATATATATATATATATATATATATATATATATATATATATATATATATATATATATATATATATATTAGTTTATAACCCGTGATAACCACGGTTATAAAATTAATCAAACTTTCGTATTAAAAAATCAAAATTATTAATCAATTATTTTAAATAAATTATTACTTAAGAGATATTTTTTAGTTATATAAAATTATAATCGTTGATTTAAATAAATACGTGGAGTTATATCATTTTAAAATTTATATTAATTTTATTTTATTTTTTAATCTAATGTTATTAATTTAATATAATTAAATGGAGAAATTTTAAAATTTGAAATTTCAAATGAAGAATCAATTATTAATTTAGTAAAATTAGAATGGAAAATTTAAAATTTAAAATTTGAAATGAATAATTAATAGGTTGACAAATGGCATGATAAATGATATATAACATTAATGAGAGGATCTAATTGCATGACACTTGTCAATATGAGATTAAACCTATTATTTTATTAGAATACTAGTTTATAACCCGTGGGAACCACGTTTATAAAATTAATCAAATTTTTATAGTAAAAACTCAAAATTATTAATAAGTTATTTTAAATAAATTATTAATTTAAGTGATACTTTTATTAGTTATGTGAAATTATAATCATTGATTCAAATAAATATATATATAAAATTAATTTTTAATATATATTAGATATTTTTTATTTATGAATTAATGAAAACAATAATTTAAAATCTAAAATAGAATCACATTAATGAGGAGGTCTAATAAATTTAAAATGGAAAACTAATAGATTGACAAATGGCAACACATTAATTAAAATGTCTAATATGATGACACATGGCAAAAGAGCTACTCTTTTATTGGTATAAGGATTAATGAAAACAATAATTTAAAATTTAAAATTTAAAATAGAATCACATTAATGAGGAGGTCTAATAAATTTAAAATGGAAAACTAATAGATTGACAAGTAGCAACACATTAATTAAAATGTCTAATCACAACAAGAAATATAACTTTTAGGGGCGCCACCATTAGGGACGACAGGTACCTTTAGGGACGACATCCGACAATTCGCCTTTTTGTCGTCGCTAAAGGTCACCGTCGCCGCTAATAGTGTCGTCTCTAAAGGGTGGTACCAGCGATCCGTGTGAATGCCTCCGAATCAAGTTCTGGCCCTACGATTACATCTTGATCCGACGGATGGGGTTAACGAAAAAATTGGCGCGTGTTTTCCCTCCAACATGTCGCCGCTAATGGTTAATTCAGCGTCGCTAAAGGCGTCGCCCCTAAAGGGTGGCCTTTTTGTTCCCCTCCAGGTAGCAGATCGCAGACTAGGTATCACCTCCACTCCATTTCTCTCTCGTTCTTCCGGCGATTTCAATGTTTTTCCAGCGACTGGAGACTCGTTTTGCATCTTCCATCGACTATTAACCACCGGTGCACCCCACTTCTTCAACCGGAGTGATTTCCAGCTCCTCACCGGCGTACCTGCTCCACCAGCGACGTGCTCCACCGACGACATTCTGAGTTTCCGACGTATTTCTCCACCGACAAAGGTTTGTTTTCCTTTTTGATTTCCACCGTTTTTTGTTTTTGTTTCCATTTCTCTTTCTTTTTTTGCTAATTTTACTGCTTTTGGTGGTCTTAAGGAGATTTCCCCATTACAACCACCAATCACCGCCACTACTGCCTGTCTCCGGTAAATTCCCAACCTCCACTGCCACCGTCTCCACTATTTTTGGTTCTAGTTCTACAACCACAAACACAAGTGCATTAATATACTCTATTTATGTATGAATTTGATATATATATATATATATATATATATATATATATATATATATATATATATATATATATATATGTGTGTATTAATTTGATATATGTGTGTATATATGAATTCGATATATGAATTTGATACATATGTGCATGAATTTGATATAAGTGTGCATATATGTGTATTTGAAAATGTGTTTGATTATATGTTAATTTAGTATAATCAAAAGTTATATATCGTGAGTATGTGTATTTGGCTTTAAGAATGTGTTTGATTATGTGTTTTTATCTTTTGTTAATTTTATTAACTTCTATGATTTCATTAATAATATTACTCAATATTTGTAATGTAATTATTTGTATTATCTATAAATTATAATACAGTTTTTTATAATTGAATTTTTTTTTTCTACCTAGGTTTGTTAATTGTATATAACCTGTTATTTTGTAGGATAGTTATTTTGTTTTTTATGTTTTGGATTGTCAAATTAATCCAAATTTTATATATAGTAATTGCCGATTGTGATTTTTCATTTTGACTTTTAAGAATATTATATTTTGTCATCATTTTTTACATTGTTAACTATATTATGACATTTCTTAACTTATGATATGTTTTTGTCGACTTTTGACCTAAATATCTTGATAGTAATAATTTGTGTAAACATTGCATACCCTATATCTTTTTTCTAGATCCGTCACTGCACTTGTGTCATTTTTTTGGGTTGCATTGGTTCATCTCATGGCTGCCGTGATGGGCCATGGAGGTGATGGTGGTGACGAGCCATCACATCCGTTCGGTGGAGATTTTGGTGTTCACCAAATTGATGGTAATTAAAATTTATTCTAATTCATTGTATTTCATATTGTATATATATAAAAAAAAACTATATTTAAATTTATTAATATTTTTTTGCAGTTGTACCTCCCAGACGAAGAGGCATGGCAGTAAACAAGAAAATGCATCGGCTATATGAAGCAAACGACAGACAACCTCTAAAAATAATATTTGACAGAAATACTTTTGTGCCGATTGGGGATGTATATGAATGCTTCATTCGGGAGGTTGGAAGTTATATCTGGCGCGACATAGCTTTGGATAAGAACACCTGGAAAGAAGTTCCTGAAGCCGATCGAAATGGCATGTTTACATATCTTTCGGTAATTATTTATAAAGTTATATTTAACATGTTTAATTTTGATTTATTTTTAAATTCTATATTTTTTTGTAGACATATTTTGATTTTCAAGCCATTTCAAATGATCCCGATGCTAGAATTTTATGGGCATCACTGAACCATCGGATATGTCAGCGGTATAGAGGCCGCAAAAATATTGCAAAAAGTAAATTTATAGATATGCTAGAGGGTGCGGAGGCAGCAAGGGATCGACCCCCTGTGGGTATGGATTCAACGCGTTGGAGTGCTACTATTGATCACTTCTTAACTGATACACATTGTAAACGATCCAGTGTAAACAAAGAATGCCGAAAGAAACAAGTAGTTAAAAATCGTGGAGGGACATGCAGCTACGGTAGTGTTTCTTTTAAAAATGTAAGTTATATTAATGTTTATTTAGTTATAACATATTTTGTAATGTTTATTTTAGTATAACATATTATTTTAATGTTAAACAGAATTTGAATAAACTTGAAGTATTTCATCGTGCACATGTTAATAAACAAGGGGAATTCGTTGACCCATTAGTTGAAGAACAATATGTAAGTTATTATTATTTAAAAATGAAGTACAATATTGTTTTTTTTTTTTGTGTTTGTTTTGAAGTATATTGACAATCTTCGTGAAATGCAGAATGCTTTAGTTGCTGAGGTTGCTTTACAAACCCAACACATAGCCGACTTTGGTGGTGATCCGAACTCCATTGATTGGATAGCCTTATTTGAGAAGGTGTTAGGTGCTCGAAGGGGACATGTGAGAGGCATCGGGCCTAAGCCTTCCGTAGCGGGTACAAGTGCTCCCACCCAGTGGCAGTGACAGTCACAGTTACAAACACCATAACCAACACAGGTACTTATTAATTTGTTGTGAATTTTGTTGTTTGATAGTTTGGTAACTTGTTAGTTTGTTAGTTTGTTAAATTGTTATGAATTTGGTAGTTTGTTAAATTGTTAAGGACTTCATGTGTTTGTGACTTAATTGTTAAGTAATAATAATTTGTTCTTATACTATGATATATTTTAACTTATATTCTTACTTTGTAGGATGTGGATGTTAACGCTTTTCTCCAAAACCCGGTGTTTGTGACTGCACTTGGAGATATTATCCGCTCATTTAGCAAGCAAGTTGACAATGCGACCAACAACGACGAGGAAAACGATGATGGGGACAATGATTAATATATATTGTTTTATGATATGGATGATGTTATTATGGATTTAGATGATGTTAATGTTATATACTTTCTCTATGTTATTTGATGTTTTATGTAATGCAGATTTTTAAATTATAAGTTTTATAATTTTATAAATTCTGTATTTTTATAATATAAACTAATATAAAATATAAATTTTATCTAAAAAAACTAGCATTAGTGGCGACACCTTTATGGACGATCTTTAGCATTAGTGACGACACATCCCGCCGGAATATTTGGCCGGAATAATACTGGCCGGTTGCCGGAATATTATTAGAGACGCCACCTTTAGGGACGACAAATGGTATTAGCGATGACAGGTATTAGGGACGACGCCTTTAGGGACGACTTTTGAGTATTAGCTACGAGGTATTTGCGGCGACCCAATTGGGACGACATGTCGTCCCTAATACCTTTAGGGGCAACTTGCTTGACTATTTGCGACGCTTTTTGTCGTCCCTAAAGGTGTCATTTCTTGTTGTGAATATGATGACACATGGCAAAAGAGCTACTCTTTTATTAGTATATATATATATATATATATATATATATATATATATATATATATATATATATATATATATATATATATCCTCAAGTTATTAGGGTGGGTCATGGCCCACTCTTGTATTTAATTAGCTCCGCCACTGTGAGTATAAAAAATTGATAACCGTACCAATTTACATATCTGGTTCCTATACGGTTCGGATTTAGTTCAGTTTTATCGTTTAATTTGCTCATCGCTAGTTTAAGAGACAAAAAGAGAAGAAGAGGGTAAGATCCGAATGAATGACTTGATTCAGGAAGCAAACACATAAGAAATAGAGGAAATTAAGAGATGAGCAGGAGGCGGGAACGGCTCAAACACCATTCCATCTGTGCGGTGCCGAAGGAGGGAAGAGCCAATGACGGGAATTTTGGGAACCATACCGTCCACCCTAAAAATTCTCATTTATCTATAGATTTGGTGGTATTTATCATTTAAGGTGTAAGGGCAGGGCATTGAGAAAAAATTTAGCAAGTCTTCGTTGCAAATGAGAAAAGTACTAACTTAATACTTAATAGCATCCAAATTTTGAAATTTTCCGGTTGGATATGACGGTCATTCTGATAACTTTTAAAAAAGTATCAACTTAAAAGACTCAATAATGGTATTTTTTCTGAATATCCTTTCTAATATTATTTTAACAACCGTAATCAACTAATATTTTTTTAATCAATATGTCGTGTAACAATCAAAAGTGATATAAATTATAATCGTAGAACTTTTTAAATAAGCATCGTAGCCTACACAGGACATTTTTATATACGAGAAAATGTAGCTGTGTGTTTTTGTTGTATACATTTTTTTGTATACATTGTATCTATTTTCTCTTTGCTATGGTCAACCTAGAGTTAGAGGGTATTAAATAAAATAAATTGTTATTCTATTGCAATTTTTTAATACCTTATTCTTTAATCCAATGTATTTTTCTTCAACTAATGATTGATGAATTTTAATAGGTTAATGTAATATTTTGAATATCTAACAAAATGATAACTTCACTTGTAAATTAGGGGTCGTAATCAGATGTGTAATCAGGTTTTGACCACTTTTTAAGTCGAGTAAGTGATGGAGCTATATAGGACAGACAGTAACTTCCCAAAAGAAAATTGTTTTAATATAAAAATAAATTATTTGTAAGGCAATAAGTTATGGAATAGAGTAGATGATCAAGTTTTAAATTTTAGTCACCTTTATTAAGAAGAATGTGTTTCTACAAGTTCTTTATGATATAATTGATCGATTCAAGACATTACGACTAGACAGATTCAATTGTAATTTTTACTTAAATTAATTTTTTTATTTATAATTTTAAATATTAAAAACTTTTTGCGTTTACTATTTTGAATCATGACAATGTTTATACACGCGTATTAAATTTTCTAGCTCCGCCAGTGGTCCAGTAGACCATTCGAAAAGTAAAATTATATTGAAGATTCAAAATGTGAATTGAAATTTTCAACATTTATAAGTTAAATGAATCAACTCTTCTAATCTATTTATAATAAATATGTTGAATTGAATATCAACCCGATTTCAATCTATTTATTGAACATGTGGTGGTGACTTTGGAATTTTCAACCGTTACTTAAACATGTTGTGTCGGATTGAGATTTTCAACTTGATTAGTCAAACAGATTAACCCGAAAATAACCCAACGTAAACCGTTGCTATTTGTAAATTGCGGCCAAATTATGCAATTAGTATTCAGGTTAAATATATTAGTTTTTGGTTAAACCAAATAAGATATGGCAGGTTTGACCGTGTGGGTCTAGTATTTAACCAACTTTTGTGGGCCGAAACAAACCACATAAATTGTGTTTTATTTTTAGAATCTTAATATATATATATATATATATATATATATATATATATATATATATATATATATATATATATATATATATAGAGAGAGAGAGAGAGAGAGAGAGAGAGTCAGTTTCGTATATGGATCCATATCTATTGTGTGGATGTAGGGACCAATCAAATTTTAAGAAAAAAATTAAATTATTAATAAATAACGTAAGGGTATAATTGTAATCTTATTTATAATATATATGGTAAAAACACTAGATCAATTAATATCCCTTAAATTAAATATATCAGTTTTACTAGAGCCTCATCTCAATTTTAATAAATTTAAGTTTCCCAAATCGTACTCTCTATCCCCAAATTCTTTGAGTTTTGCTTCGCTGCCTTCCCTGTGCTCTATCGTCCTCCATCTTGCACGTTCGACTACTATATGGGAAGCAATTCCTAACATCAAACGCTCACTCATGCATGTCTCCTCCCGCCACTGTCGGCCGACGGCCTCCACCACGACACCGATAAACAAATTGACGACCGGTGGATTCCATCCCCCCTCACGAGAAGGAGAGGTAAAAGCAAAAAAAAAAAAATATTCTTAAGGAATTCTAGAAGGGCAGCCCTACATCACTCTTGTCTATTTCCTTTTATTAATTTGAAGATTATAACTTTTTTATTGGCTACTTATGGAATTTTAATTCTTGGGTCTTGACAATTGTTTACTGGATCATAACAGAATTGTATTATAATTGAGTGCTTTGGTGGTGGAATTTTCGATGGCGATGGCATATGGTACTCATGATATAGTTGGCTTCTTCTAGGGTTTATTACCACTTAACTCAGTTCAAAGATTCTACTATGCTTCATGTTTTTCTTGATTCCACCATCTCCTACAGATCTTATCTGATGAAAATATGTTATTTTCTTTCCCTTTTTTCTAGTTTAGTTAGTTAAGTTTCATTTACATATGTGTTCAGTAGATCTATGTGAGTCTATGAGGATTTGTTGTTAACGATTATTTTGAAGTTATTTCATATAGAAGCACACATAAATAAATTGTACTTGAAAGTTATCATAAAAAATACATCTTTTGAATTAAAAGCTTTTATTAAGCCATGAAAACACAATACATATCAGCAACGAGAAATATAGTACATATCAACAATTAAAAAACAACATTTTACATAAAATGTTCCTAGAATAGTACTGTATAAATAGAGGACCATTATTGTTTTCACTTGTTTTCGTCTTACATGTAGTCTCCTAAATTAGTAAAAAACAAAACTCATATAATTTTACATGTGTGTGTAGAATACTCATCAACCCATTCTGGTGGAATATTTAATTGAATCGGTTAGAAAAACATCATTTTGTTGACATATACATCATTCTGGTATAATGTACAACCATTCATTCTATTAGAATCTTATAGCAATACAATGTGGTTTGCATTCTATTTTAGAAGGCTGGGTTATGTTTTGTGAATTTGGTTTTAATTTGTGAATTTCGTTTTAAGGATTGTCATAACGTTTGGGTTGTAATTTGAAATGATGTTGATGTTCTTCATATTCATCTGAAGGTCTCATAAAACCAAGAATGATTAAAGAACCCGAGATTGATTCCTGAATACCAAATATTTCGACACTCAAGAAACCAAGAAAGATTCCACACATAGCAATATTTGAATACTCAAGACGTCAAGAACAAAGGCATTTTGTTGCTCTCAATGAACATGATAGATATGAAAAAGAAGATGATGTATTTGATGGGTTTTGGTCCTAAGAACATCCTATGTGCTCATACAAACCCTAATGCTTGGATCTAGGTTTCTCTATTGTAAATGCAAGTTATCCAAGACTATAAACCCTAATTCTAGCATCCAAGTAATCATATTAATCATAAGAATAGGTTTATAATGTTACCTTGATTGTTATGTAGTAATAACAATCCCAATTCCTCCTTGAATTGACTTTGGAAGGCTTAGAGTCACAAGTGTCACTCCTCTAATGGTTCACAAACACCATAAGCAAGAGGATGAAGAGGAGAGAGGATGGAGGCTGCCAAAACCGTGTGAAAACCCTAGCAAGAAGCTTTTCCACGTTTTTGGTCCTTAAGGGATCTATATATAATGAGGCAATTAGGGTTATCTAACATGGAAACCCTAATTTAGTTGCGTAAGCCCTAAGCAACCCATGGAGCCCTTTCTTAAAGCCTTTGGACGATTTCATATGGGTTTCCCCCATAGAATTCGTCCACCTTATAATAAAAGGAAATCCATGGCCCAAATTGCAATTATCTTATAATTACAATTCCAGCCCCTTAAGTTTAATTAATCTCTTTTAGTCACAAAACTAATTACCAATTAATTATTGACTAATATTAATTAAACAATATGATTTCTCCTTTAATATATTATTCCCATAATATATTAATAAATCATATTTAGTCCTTTCTCTCCATAAATCATCCTATCAAGTTGCTTTGGTGAAGGCAACCCAAAAGGACCATGCACCATCGGGTCAAGTACATACCAAAATAGTTATGGACTTAGACACTAATCCAATAGTCTCCCACTTGGATAAGTCTAATAACTATTATGCGTATGACTTCAGATCCTGATCTGCAATCGTAGCTTTCCAAAGCCGTTGTCAACTCTGATCCTATCAGATACGCGTGTCCTTAGATAAGGGATAATATATTCCTCCATTCTAGATATCATATGAGACATGATTTCTAATCATTCTCTTTGTACTATATCTCGATTCCGATTTATGACGACTGACTAATTGAACAAATCAAATTAGCCCTAGCCCAGCCGAGCATTTACGTTTGTCATCACTAAATCATCGAGGGGCCCAAAGATATCGCTTTTATCCTACTTTGGATAAAAGGAACGGATAAACTTTGATACAATGCTTGCTTGCACTCGCTCACCGAATCACACACAACAATATGTTTTATAACACCAAGTTACTAGTGCGTTTACATATTATCAATGTGTAACCGATTTGTAAGATACAACTCACACATCTCAGTTTCAAGAATATAAGATGTTATCGTCTCACCAATCACTCGTGATACAATTCATGGAGTGATCCAAGTGAGCGTGGGTTTAATCCAATGCTCAAATCACATTCATAAGCACTCATGAACGTTGCAGCAAACATTTGCTTATGTCTAATGCTCTTTAGACAATCCACACACCAATT
This sequence comes from Lactuca serriola, assembly GCF_051521515.1. Taxonomy (NCBI): domain Eukaryota; kingdom Viridiplantae; phylum Streptophyta; class Magnoliopsida; order Asterales; family Asteraceae; genus Lactuca; species Lactuca serriola. Next base: position 11,094,693 of record NC_136414.1, on the reverse strand, counting down.
CACGACAGTCTTCATTCATATCTACTTCCAACATATGAATGATTGTGGCCCGTTCGAATAATTCGATTATTCTTAATAAATTCAATTATTCTGGAAGTCAAAACATGCAAATGTGAAACACCAGAATAATACTAATCCCATATGGCCTCAACCCTTTGAGCATAAATAAAACACCTTTTATTTATCACCATATTGATTACTCATTATTTGTCGTTTCGGTTAATCAATTTCTTACTTGAATTACAACACTTGTCCCATGCTCCTAGCATGCACACAATGTTTACCTATGGTTCTTACTTTGTGAAATAGATCAAATTGAACACATTTCCAATCTTTCTCGTTTCACAACTCCAAATCCTTTTTCCATAAGTTAAAGAATATCACATTCTTGCTACTTATAGAATATGCCAGATTCTAACATTCTATGCAACTATCCTTTCGTAATGTCACTGCACCAAAGTCACACAGACTTTTGCCAATGATGTTACAAAGTCCTCTATCGGAGATTGTTACAAGACAATTCCTTAGATATGATGTCTCTCACTCAAAGTACATTCCTTTGAACATCCTTTTGCATAAAAGTTTCTAATCTTAGACATAGATTTTTCAATATTCAATTCCCAATATGGACACGCTTCCATATTTTCCATATGACAACTCATTCTTAATAGAATCTTATCTATTCATAATAATGTCGATATGGTCCATCCAATATGGAAATATTTCCATATTTTCCAGTACTATACTTCCAACTACTCACAAGCGACCAATCCTCGTCGAACTTTGGATTGTCCTTTGATAGTTGTTTAATTATTTTAGTCAAAACCAATTCTAGTCCCTTTTCCCTCTAAATGCGCTCGACATTTCGAAAATTTTAGAATGGTCAAACATTAAAGCACTTGCAATCGATCCTATACCCGAAGCGTATGGGACACGACGCATAATGTTTTATTTGCTATGTTCTCAAAATTCGAATTGTGAAGAGGAATGTCGTAATCATAATCGAAATTTTAAGAACACACTATGTACCTTTGACTAAATTTATTAACATTTCTCAACCTAATCCTTTAGATTTGAAATGAAGCATAATATTCTCTCCCTTAATTATAGCAAAACAACTTTACATCCCTTACGAATTTGAAAGATATAACTCTTGTTTTCTATAATTAATATTGCCAACTTGCAATACGTGCCTCAATAATCATACAATCATAACTTTTATGCTCCCACTATCATGATGATTATTATAAAAGATAACACTTATGCTCCCACTAGCTTCGACATGTATTCATAAACAGCTTAACTTTCAGAAGAACAATGCTTATTGAATTTCTTAAGTCCATGTTTCTAATATTTAATGCTTTGATAATCTTTTATCAAGGCTTCTTGAACTTATACACCTTTTTCTTAGATAGTTCATATGTGTGTGTAAACAATTGCCAAACCTCACAATTCAAATTATGGAAAGGGATACCGTAACCATAATCGAATTTGAGAATGCAATTTTACAATCACTATCTCTTAAAATCTCTCTTAGTGAAAGAATTTCCTCACAATCATTTTCATGAAGGAGGAAATCTTATGACACTTAGATTTAAACGGTGTATGTGTTCCTATCCATGTGAATTTGTTAAAACCAAAGTTTACGACAAATTCAAACTCATATGGACCGAACTTTCTTAATCTTAATTTCTTGCCTTATGGTAGCACAGTTGCCCACCATGTCTTCCAAGTAGTTAAGCAGCTCACCTTTTCTTATCAATGTACTTTACATTGATCAAGGTCCTTGCCTTTTATGCATTCAAATGAGAACTCATAGGACTCACATGCATAATTAACTCGATTGGATTAGCACAGAAACAAATTAATGTCAACACGATAGGTTGTAAACCTCAACTCGTGGGCTAGTGATGATCGATAAGGTTTATTTGATTTGTTCTTGAAACCTTTCAAGACCATTAAGACTCCCATTTACTCCTTGACATATAAGATTCTCTTGTCAAAACATTTCTTGACAAACAAATATTCAAGAGTTAGTGTAGCTTTTATCAAAACACTTCATAAATTGGTCCTAGTTGGTCTTTGTCTTATTCAAGACATCACAACTTTTCCACATTTGATAAATGTTACAAACCCTTTAATACTTTTCACTCAATGTCACAATCTTAACTTTAAGACTTGTTTTGGAACGAAGTATGATTGACTTATTGATTTAACCATTTCTTCAATCCTTGATTCCTCTTCTTAAACATACAATTATACTAAGACTCACTTAGAGGATCAATTGAGATATGGTTCTTAATCATTAAGACCTATCATAAAGCATAAAAGGTACTCTCCCTTCTTCTTAGAATGGAGAAACTTTTATCTTTCTGCCTACTTGATTCTTCTTATTCGTTCTGCTATTGATTTAAACTTTTTCAATCAATTCAGAATTACACTTAATCCTATACGTATAATCATATTTACTAAACCTTTAGTAAATCATGACAAATATCTTTGTTAGTCTTATGGTGGACTTGATCAACACGCAACTTTGTGTATTCGATCTCCAAGTCCTTCACTTGACACTTTGTCAATGAATTAGTCTAATTTCCAAATATGAAATTTCTCATTCATCGTGCAACCAAGTTGCATGATTCCAAGTTTCTGTCCAGTTGAAACTTGGGCGATGAGAAACTCTCCCTATTTGGTAAATTCTTGACTTTTCCATAAACACCATAAATAAGAATCATATCCATTTGCTAATAATAGAAACATTTTAACATCAATTTTTCATACACGCCGTTGTAAGGATAAATAAATAAAATTTAAAATCAAAATTTATTTTATTGCGGAAAAATTTGTCCTTACAATGCAATTCATTGAAAAACTATGCTAATACATCTTTCTTAGCAATCTAATTCTAACTCTAAGTAGTAGCTCAAGAATCTAATCTTCGAGAAATGCGATCGAAATCCATTCTTTCACGGTTAGATTTTGCTCACTTCTTCCCTTAAGCTTCCTTTCTTTTCTTCGATCCTACAAAACATCAATTGTAATCTTATCACATTATGTATTAAGAATCTAGAATAGAAGCTTAAAAGAGTTAGTCAATGGATTTTACCTAAAGCAAAGCCATACGTTTTGACTCTCCCATCTCTTAGATCTCTTAGGTAAATAGGGCAGCTTCGTCTCCAATGCCCTTTCTCTTGGCAATAAAAGAAAATTGACTCTTTTGGAACATGACATGGAACTACTTCAGACATTGCCTTTCTCTTGTGATCAAACTTTTTGATCACAGCATGTCTTTCGTTGCCATTGTCTATATCCATAGAGGTCTCGAAGGCAGATTCACCAATCAACTTTGTTTTTCTATTGCGCCAAATCATTACTGATTCAGCAACAATAAGCATATAGGTGAGATCTATAAGGGTCACGTCGTAGTTCATCATATAGTACTCTCTTACGAACTCACTATATGAGTTAGGAAGTGACTGAAGAACCCAATCAACAGCCATTTCCTCACAGACAACGGATCCCAACATTCTTAACCTATCAATGTGTGACTTCATCCCTAGGACGTGTGCACACACCGGCTTTCCTTCTTTATGTTCACTTGCCAAAAGGGCTTGAGTGATCTTGAACTTTTCAAGACTTTGAACTTTTGGGTTAGGGAGAATAATTGGAGGAGGAGGAGGAAGTGAAGCATGATCTCTTGTTCCTCGATCGAGTCGTGGAATATCATCTACATGTGGAATGCTTGTTCCACGGGATTTGGGAAAACCATAGTTGTCGAACTTTGACATCTACAATACGGGAGAAAATGAATTCAAGTTAGTTGATTGATTGATTCCTTAGCAAATCACCCAAATGAGATACTAAGGCTAGGACCCAACATAATATTCTACAACTCGGGAGAGGGATGCCGTAACCTAAATTGCAGAACATTTGAAGGTAAGTGAATGACGATTCACTAATTTCCACCATGAAAAACGAAAAAGAAATTTAAGTTTTAAATCTATGAAAATTCCTAGACCCTTTGAGATTCATTGAACTTTCAATGGCATGTTTAAATCTTGATATGTCCCTCTTGTTTGTGACTGGGATGCCGAGGATCACAAAGCGGGTGTGAATAATCATGCAAACTTACATGGTTCCCTCACATGTTACAATCACCTATTCGATGTGCCGGTAAACCACACACGCTCCACCGAACTATGACAAACATTGAGTCACCCTTTGCTACCTTTGCTTAGAACCATTTAGTGTGCCGGTTAACCACACACGCTCCACTAACGTCTTCGCAAGGGCACAAAGTGTAATTTCATGGAATTGCATCAATTCACTTTTGCCTAAGTAACTAAGATTGGGAATTTTATGAAAACATTTAGTTACTTTTATACTTCATTATACTTATAATGGAAGGTTTTGTCCCATCCTACCCGTTCGGCTAACGACCCTCCACTAGTCAAGAGTGCGGTGGGTAAGAGTGGATACCCATTCAATCGTCATTTTATAGGCAATTTCCTTAAACACCCCTTATAGACCAGCTTCGTGAATGAGGCCTACTAACGGTAAGACTGACTTTTACATATAATGTTAGAGTTTTAATGTTATATATAGTATAGGGTCTATTTTACACTTTTAAAATATTAGGTGGTCAAATTTAACAATTATACTTTTAATTCAATTAAATTGTAAACCTAAACTTTTATGGATTTATTAAATCTCTATTAATTATACACCTTAATTAATTAATAAAACCATAAGGGTGTGATTTGAACCTTTTCAAAACTATACTAGAGTTTTAGAATTTAACATTCCTAATTAAACTTTTAATCAACTTTTAAATTCCAAAACTTGAGGGCAAGTTTTGAAACATTTCAACACATTAGGGTTTAGAATTTAAATATACATCAAAATTAAACCATTTAATCAAAATTTGAATTCCAAAACTTGAGGGCAAGTTTTGAAACCTTTTTCAAAATATTAGGGTTTTAACTATTTAAATTTCAAAACAACAAAACTTTTTGGGTTCAAATTTAAACTATAAAACCTAAGGGGAAAATATGAAACTTTTCATAACAACAAGGATCAAATAACAAATAATCTAAAGTAACAATTAATCACATAATTATCCATATTTGATTTATTTAATGATTTCTTGTAAAACAATTTATCAATTTAGTCAAAATAATTAATCAATTATCACATAAGGAAACAATTATCTTATTAATTGATAAATATCTTCAATTAGATCAAAAATATAATCATATATATCAAAAATTCGGATTTATATTGATCTAATATGATAAGGTAACTATCCATAAGCAAAAACAGCAAGAAATCGCAAAATACCCTCCATCTGACGAGTTAACTCGTCGAGTCAGGCTTGGACTCGTCGAGTCTACATGGACTCGGCGAGTTCAGCCATGGACTCGGCGAGTCCAGCCTCTAGAAACCCAAAAAATGAATTTTCCAGTTATGCAATGCATCAATACAATTGAAACCAAGCTAGGCTCTGATACCACTGATGGGTTTTGGTCCTAAGAACATCCTATGTGCTCATACAAACCCTAATGCTTGGATCTAGGTTTCTCTATTGTACATGCAAGTTATCCAAGACTATAAAACCTAATTCTAGCATCCAAGTAATCATATTAATCATAAGAATAGGTTTATAATGTTACCTTGATTGTTATGTAGTAATAACAATCCTAATTCCTCCTTGAATTGACTTTGGAAGGCTTAGAGTCACAAGTGTCACTCCTCTAATGGTTCACAAACACCATAAGCAAGAGGATGAAGAGGAGAGAGGATGGAGGCTGCCAAAACCGTGTGAAAACCCTAGCAAGAAGCTTGTCCACGTTTTTGATCCTTAAGGGATCTATATATAGTGAGGCAATTAGGGTTATCTAACATGGAAACCCTAATTTAGTTGCTTAAGCCCTAAGCAACCCATGGAGCCCTTTCTTAAAGCCTTTGGACGATTTCATATGGGCTTCCCCCATAGAATTCGTCCACCTTATAATAAAAGGCAATCCATGGCCCAAATTGCAACTATCTTATAATTACAATTCCAGTCCCTTAAGTTTAATTAATCTCTTTTAGTCACAAAACTAATTACCAATTAATTATTGACTAATATTAATTAAACAATATGATTTCTCCTTTAATATATTATTCCCATAATATATTAATAAATCATATTTAGTCCTTTCTCTCCATAAATCATCCTATCAAGTTGCTTTGGTGAAGGCAACCCAAAAGGACCATGCACCATCGGGTCAAGTACATACCAAAATAGTTATGGACTTAGACACTAATCCAACAGTATTTTGTTAGTATTATTACCTACAACTTCATGAAAAATTCAGAGGAAGAAGCTTTATAATTCGATTTTATGGTTGACGTTCTCAAAGAACGGTTTTTTGTATCTTATTCTTCAAGAATACAAAATAAAAAAATTGTTATTGGGTTTTAGATTTTTCAGTTTTTTTATGTAGACTACTTCATAGAATGTAATTATCTAATATGTTGTTTTTTAAGAAATGTTTTTGTGTATTCCATTCTGCTAAGAATGGATATTTTATTTTTTATATTTTTTTTAAAAGTTGATTTCATATTTATAAGTATATTCTGTTAGAATGCACACCATATCTACATACATATTTTTTCAAAATTCCGAACTAGGAGAAATTATTCTCCAAAAACAAAAATTTTAAATTAAGAAAATCAAGCATCCTTAAAATCTGGAATTTTCCTTCTTTAAATCTTGCTAAATTGACTAAATTATCCTTTCAATGAAATTTGTGTTATTATATGATACGTGCTATTCCACTATAATAATATAGACCTTCAAATCATAGTCAATCTTCATTTTCATCAATTGGTTTAGAATTGTCCTTACGACCACACAATAGATAGCATCCATATTATAACCTAGCCCTATATATATATATATATATATATATATATATATATATATATATATATATATATATATATATATATATATATATATATAGACACACACACACACATACTAGATGTGTGCCCGCGCAAAACGACGACGATAAATAGTTCTTTTGGCGAATAATTTTTATGGGAAAATAATTATTAGATTTTATTATTAGTTATTATGTGATAAAAAATTACCACTTTTAAATAAAATATTTATGTTTATATCTTATGTTTATATTGTATGTTTATACTTTTGATGTAAATTAATTAATATTGATATTTAGTTTAACAAATATAAATTTATATATATATATATATATATATATATATATATATATATATATATATATATATATATATATATATGGTTAAGTTCAAATGAGAACACTATTTAATGTGAGAACGTGAGAATACTAATTTATTTTACTATTCTACTATGAATTTTGTATATACAACGATATGACATTATTCATCAACAAATATACGAACAATCACACATTAATATTCACATTAAAATTTTGTATGTACAGTTTTATGACATTATTCATCACCGAATATATGAGCAATCACATATTTAACATTCACATTAGAATTTACTAAACTACTATATATATATATATATATATATATATATATATATATATATATATATATATATATATATACATACAAGAATCTTTGTAATTTATACATCTTAAAATTCTAACATGACTAATATGTTTTATTATATAATATAAGATAGTATAAGATATATATATATATATATATATATATATATATATATATATATATATATATATTAAGCTTAAAGGTCTTAGGAATAATATATTTTCTATTATTCTAAATTTTGCCACAAAAGTTTCAATATTTTATTACTTTTGGTCCCTCCTCAACTTTTTCAAAGTTTTGCCACAAAAGTTTTAACATTTTGCCACTTTTGATCTCTTCTCAACTTTTTACCATATTAGTTTGTTGAATTAGCACTTTTCGTTTCACTACTTAGATATTTTCTATTGGTAGGCACAAAAGGTACTTCAAGAGTTTCCCACTTTTGGTCCCTTATATTTACCAAATGTGACACTCAAGTTTTTGTCACATTAGTTTGTGGATTGCTACTTTTGGTCCCTCCATCTTCAATATTTTACTATACAATCATATTTTTCTCAAATAACAACACGTATATTTAATTACTAATGATAGAAATAGATATCAAATAAAGTATTTGTAGCACTATGTAAGAACGTTGCTAATATAGGTAAAAATAAACTTTTTAAAGTATGATTCTCTAATTGTTAAAAAAAAAATAAAATACCGACCCAGGCATAGCCCAATTTTTTTTTTACTAGTTAATCTAAATGTATATAAAATATAACTTTTATTATCATAAATAAATGATGTTATTCGGATTTTAGGAGGCCCGGATTAAATCCCTCATACCATAATCGAATTTTTGACCTGAATAAGAATATGATTTTACATGATAATGAATACTCAAAATTAGAATAGATTAGAGATATGAATTATGTGATCCCTACTCCCTAGTGTTAACTCCAACAAGCCAATTTTGATTAAATCTTTTTATACATGTTAATAAACAAACGTCTTTGTTTTTAGACTACACCTATCTTATAAGGTCGAAAGACAATCTTTTCCCCGAAGGTAAAACTTATATATATATATATATATATATATATATATATATATATATATATATATATATATATTATTAAAAGAGAACCTTAAAATCTAAATTGAAGAAATAATGAGCCTTGATTTTTTTCACTCCTATTTCTACACCATTGGATCATTTTTGATGACATCATCGTCGAATATACAAGCGCCTCAAATTGAAACTTACCTCTTACATTTCATACCCAATTTCATTCCTCACTTTTCTTTGCACACAATCACCCATCGTCAAAGGCTCTCAAAGCATATCTCTTATGTCTCTCCTTTATCTCTTGAGTCTCTAACATCCGTTTGTTACCATCACTATGAGTATGTTGTCGATACAACCGACAAGAAGATAAGTGATCATCCTTTCTGATCTTTGTTTTTGGTTTTCGATCATAGATACACATCGTGGTTTTGAATTTTTTGGGTGTTTTTTTTGTTAGTTGGACATATGGCAAGAGCATATATCGACATCGCCATGGTCTTCTTAGTTTTCTAATTCAGGTACCTCCATCTCTTTTGTTCTAAACCTTAATCCATTCCTTCAGTCTATACAAAAAACATAACCCTATCGAATCAATCCTACGTGTTATCATCGAATCGATACCAGAAATCGGTACCTCCATCTCTTTTCTGTAAGGACATCTATGCTCTGTGAAACTGATTCTCATCCCCCTTTTGAATTCCCTAGATTCGGATGAAACTGTATTAAAGAGAGCAAAAATGAGCATCGTACCACAGGCGACAGTTGAGGTCATAGCACAGAGCATTGGCATAAATATTTTGTCTGCAGATGCTGCGTTAGCTCTTGCTCCTGATGTAGAATACCAAATGCATGAAATAGTGCAGTTAATTTTTGTTTATAAAAACTGTTCCTTTGACTCGCATAAGTCGAAAGGTTTGTGGTATTTTATCTTCTGAGGGCTTGAAATTGCGGATTGCCTCAGTAGGTTTCTTTGTATCTTAGGTATCTTCATTCAGCTCAGTCTATATGTAAAAGAGGAATACATAAACATAATTCATATAGATTCAATAAACCATAATAAAAGGAATTTCCCTATTACTAATACCATTGTATGAGCCATAACAGATCAAAGGGGTAGTTTTTTCATTTAACAATGCTATATCTGAAATCTATGGTCTGAAACAGAAAAAGAGGAGTATTTATGTTTGAAACTGAAAGAGAGATTAGCAAAGGTAAAAGCTTGTAATTCAACATCATTTTGTTGAAAGAAAAAAAAATCGTGAAGGTTTTTAGGATTATTTCTATTATGAGGGTATTTATGTTTTTGCGCAGACAAAAGAACTTTTAAAGATCTTTTTTTTTTGTTGTTGGGTGGCAGATTCATAGGAAAATATCTGTAGGTGAGCAGCTTAGTAGTCGAGATCAAAGAGCTTGGGAAAGACATAAAGGAAGACAATATTTCTCTTGCTGATCAAATTCGTGAAGTCAAGAACAAGAAAGTAGAGATGTTGATGCATCATGGACTATAGTACAAGTTTGAGATACGAAAGAATGCATAGAAATACTTTGTGCATTACCTTGTAAGTTTGATACAATCTTTTTAGATCAGCTTGTTTTCATATTACCACATTAAGTAATTAACTACTTTCTTTCTGTTTTCAGGGTTGGAATAAAAAGTAAGTAAGCTTTTCCTTTTCCTTTTCCATATCTATATTATATCTACTATGCATTTTATCTTAAATAGTGTGTATAAACTATAAAGTTTGTCTTTTTAACCTTCATAAAGCCCCAATATCTTGATTACAGTTGGGATGAATGGGTTGGAGTTGACAGATTAATGAAGTATACAGAAGAAACCATTTTAAAGCAACAAGCACTTGACAAAAAAACAAGGTGTTGACAAAAAATCAAAAGGAAGATCAACTCAAAGTAAACCCAAATATCAAATGGTAAGTAATTTGACTATTTTACCCCCTTCTTAACAATCTATTTCTATCTGCTATGAATAACAATGATTTTTTTTTGTGTTTTTTTGCATCTTTCAGATGTTAAGGTGGAAAAAGAAGATGTGAAGAGTAGTGGTATATTACTATATTACTATATTTATATTATTTCAACTCAAATAAATAATTTATTTTTACATATATTGAGAAGTTTTAACTATCTATTTCTGTGTTACGTACTCAGGGGCAAAAGGGAAAAAGAGAAAGAGTGATTTAAGTATAGAGGTATGTTTATGTTCAAATTCAAACATCTCATATTATATTATAAAAAATTTATTCCCAAAATAACCCTATGCTTATGGTGTTAGAAAGAGGATGCATCTGTTGAAAAGCCTATAAAGATTCAAATTCCATCAACTCTAAAAAAAACAACTCGTCGATGATTAGGAATTTGTTAATCATCAAGATAATGTATTAAACTATTAATTAGTATTATCAAATTCTTTTTTTTTTTTGCTTTTTACAAATTGTTGATTTTTTTTCAGCTTGTTAAACTCCCACGTTCTCCAAATGTTGATGACATTTTGGCAGCTTGTAGGAGGAGAGATTTATAAACAAGCTACCAACTTAATTTACTTTCAACCGGCCGATGTGCGATCGTAACATACACCAAGTGGCAAGTGCTATTGCCATTCCTCACCCTGATTAGCTGCTTTTTGAAACATTGAATCCACCATAAAGGAAGGTAGGGGGTGCCTACTGTAACAGCTCGGATTCCCAAGTATTAATTATTCTTATAATTTTGGTAATCTGTGGGGAGACTCGGTGAGTTGGAGCTCAAACTCGCCGAGTATGATCGCGGCTTGGGCACGGGTTCGCGTCTGGACTCGGCGAGTCCATGCTGTTTAATGAAACCCTAATTTCCAGGGTATGAGACCTATTTAAAGGGGCTTATGGCCGTCATTTGCGGCCACCAACCTCAGAGAGAACCCTAAAGAGTCTTTGAGCGTGTTGTGAGAGAGAAGAGGAAGATCCTTGACTATTTGTGGGTGTTTTTTCATATAGAAGAGGATCAAGGCAAGAGGAGACCAAAGAAGGTGCTAATCCAGTGATTCTTGAGCTCAGAGACTTCATTTGAGGTAACCATTCGTTCCTTTCTCAGTCCTTGGTGTAAATCTTAGAGTTAGGGTTTCTTTGTGGAATGATCCATGGAGTAATTGGCCTCTTCACGGGTTGGTGCTTTAGATCTGGACCCAAAGAGGTCCAGAGACCCTTTTCCCTCAAGCTTTATGAGTGTTAATGGAGGCCATGAGCTTAGAATAGAATTATAGAGACCATATCATCAAATAAGGCCTTTGAACCTTTGTATGAGCACCAAGTTAGTAACTTTACGTGATGTATGTGCTTGGAAGGACTGGATATATGAGTTATTGGAACGGATCTGACCTCAGGAGTGAGTTTGAGTTTATGCATGGCATAGACTCGCCGAGTCGGAAGAACAGACTCGGCGAGTAGCATGAAGATTGTCCTTAACCACTCAGCGAGTGGTCTTGCCTAGTTAAGGGGTTGACTCAGTGAGTCAGGGAGAGTCAGAGAGGGTTGACAGGTGGACTGAGTCAAGCTGGAACTCGCCGAGTTGTTCTTGAGACTCGGCGAGTTGAGTTGTGGTGGCCCCGCAACTCATGCCAGGTGGAACTCGTCGAGTTAGGAAAATACTCGATGTGTCGAGAGAGGATCCCAGGGAATCAGTGGATGCGTATAGACTCGTCGAGTCGCTATAGTGCACTCGCCGAGTCCGGTCAAAGTTGACCGTTGACCATTGACCAGTGTTGACTTAATAGGGGTAGTCAACCTTAGTTGTGAAAGTGTTAATTAGAGATGTATTGTGTTATAGGAGGATTATAGCTCGGGGGATCGAGCGCGAGTGATTTTCGGGATTTGCGAGTTATCGAGATACGCGAGGTGAGTCTTCTCACTATACTTTACCTTGAGTAGGTAATCAGAGTTATGTGACAGAGTATTTGTATGCTATATGTATGTTATGTGTTGTACTGCATTATTTATATGTGATTTATGTTGTGCATGTTTATAGAGTTGGAACCGGAAGGTTCACAGAGATTAGAACCAGAGGGTTCACAGAGTAGGGTCTACGGACCCACAGAGTTATAGCCTCGAGTGGCTAATATGTGTTATGTGTGGTATTTTGGGGAACTCACTAAGCTTCGTGCTTACAGTGTTGATGTTATTTGTTTCAGGTACTAGTGATGACCGTGGGAAGGCGCCCGGCTTGACCAGTACACACACACGGGATTTTTATGTTATCAGATCTTGGGATTTTTATGTAGCATGGATTGAGTTTCAAATATTAATGCTTTTATGAATGTTAAATGATTTGTGTTTTTATAAAATGCGAAAAATTGTTTCGAAATTTACGGTGTTACAAGTTGGTATCAGAGCCTTGGTTTGAGGGATTCGAGTAGACCTTCGGGCGTATTTGAACTCAAACTGAGGATTTGAGAAGTATTCTGAAAAAGAGTAAAATATTTTTGGAAAAACCCAGAGCAGAGTTGTGTGTACGATCAGTCCGCGCCCGAATGGTGATTTCCCAAAATACCCTCATGTTATGTGATATTGATATTAATATGATGTATTCTCATGCTAGAGTATGCTAGGTACTCCTATTAGGACTAGAGTGGCCTGATTTGTGATGCCTTAGCCTAGGGAGAGGTGAGCTGCTATGAGGTGCTTGAGAGTGAGTAGGTAGCAACGAGGGTCTTATGAGAGATCGGTTAGAGAGTGGATTATGCATGATAGAGTACTTGGAATTTGGGATCCGAAGAGGAGGACTTGGGGTGTATTCTGCTACGATGCGGACAGTAGTATTGGGCCCGTACTACTGAAAGCACCGGGGCGGTGTACAACCCAAGTAGGAATCTTTGGAATACCAAGGATCAAGGAGGAATGAGTTATCGAGTGTGAGTATGCTTGAATGGATTCGAATTTATCGTATGTTGTATTTCAGAGGTAGATCATGGTGAGGACACGTCTTATGCCTGAGAGCAGTGGGGCCAGTGATGAGGAGATCGCCGGATCATCCATGAGGAGGTGGTTGCGGCCATCAGGGCAAAGATACCAGAGATGTTCGGGTCTATTAAGACCACGTTGATTGAGACCTTCGACGAGCGTTATGCCGCTCTTTCTGAGGCTGTTGTTGCAGCGGCCACCGCAGCTATTGCTGCCGCGAGGCCACAGGGTGGTGATGTGTTGCTGTTCCGAGAGTTCAGCAACACAAAGCTGCCGAAGTTTGATGGGACCCAGGACCCGGTGGCGGCTATGAGATGGATTTCTGACATAGAGGGGTGTTTCTTCACTTGCTCATCTCCTGAGTATTTGAGAGTACGGTTCGCGCTGAACCAGCTTCGCTGGGGAGCGAAGCACTGGTGGAAGTTTGTGACGGCACACTTTACGCCTGCTGAGCTTGCGGCGGTGACCTGGGAGAGGTTCACTGCCATGTTCGGAGATGAGTACGTTCCCCAGGTGGAGAGGGAGCGTTTGGCCTAGGTGTGACATCCCCCTCTGGCACGTATCACAATATTGTCCGCTTTGGGCCACTCGGCACGAGGACTTCCCAGGGGGTCACCCATCCTGGTACTACTCCCGCCCGAGCACGCTTAACTGCAGAGTTCTTATGGGATCTGCTGCCCTCACGGCTTTAAAACGCGTTGTGATAGGGAAGGTATCCACACCCCTTATAAGTAATGCTTAGTTCTCCTTCCCAGCCGATGTGGGATCAGATCTAACCCACTTTCACCCCCCATTATAGGGTTCGACGTCCCCGTCGAACACATCGACCCGTGCCCTAGCTCTGATACCATTTGTGACATCCCCCTCTGGCACGTATCACAATATTGTCCGCTTTGGGCCACTCGGCACGAGGACTTCCTAGGGGGTCACCCATCCTGGTACTACTCCCGCCCGAGCACGCTTAACTGCAGAGTTCTTATGGGATCTGCTGCCCTCACGGCTTTAAAACGCGTTGTGATAGGGAAGGTATCCACACCCCTTATAAGTAATGCTTAGTTCTCCTTCCCAGTCGATGTGGGATCAGATCTAACCCACTTGGGGGGTGAAGGTGGGTTAGATCTGATCCGACATCGACTGGGAAGGAGAACTAAGCATTCCTTATAAGGGGTGTGGATACCTTCCCTATCACAACGCGTTTTAAAGCCGTGAGGGCAGCAGATCCCATAAGAACTCTGCAGTTAAGCGTGCTCGGGCGGGAGTAGTACCAGGATGGGTGACCCCCTGGGAAGTCCTCGTGCCGAGTGGCCCAAAGCGGACAATATTGTGATACGTGCCAGAGGGGGATGTTACAAATGGTATCAGAGCTAGGGCACGGGTCGATGTGTTCGACGGGGACGTTGAACCCTATAATGGGGGGTGAAAGTGGGTTAGATCTGATCCCACATCGGCTTGGAAGGAGAACGAAACATCTCCTTATAAGGGGTGTGGATACCTTCCTTGTAACAACGCGTTTTAAAGCCGTGAGGGCAGCAGATCCCATAAGAACTCTGCAGTTAAGCGTGCTCGGGCGGGAGTAGTACCAGGATGGGTGACCCCCTGGGAAGTCCTCGTGCCGAGTGGCTCAAAGCGGACAATATTGTGATACGTGCCAGAGGGGGATGTTACAAAAGGTGGGTTATATCTGATCCCACATCGACTGGGAAGGAGAACTAAGCATTCCTTATAAGGGGTGTGGATACCTTCCCTATCACAACGCGTTTTAAAGCCGTGAGGGCAGCAGATCCCATAAGAACTCTGCAGTTAAGCGTGCTCGGGCGGGAGTAGTACCAGGATGGGTGACCCCCTGGGAAGTCCTCGTGCCGAGTGGCCCAAAGCGGACAATATTGTGATACGTGCCAGAGGGGGATGTTACAAATGGTATCAGAGCTAGGGCACGGGTCGATGTGTTCGACGGGGATGTCGAACCCTATAATGGGGGGTGAAAGTGGGTTAGATCTGATCCCACATCGCTTGGAAGGAGAACGAAACATCTCCTTATAAGGGGTGTGGATACCTTCCTTGTCACAACGCGTTTTAAAGCCGTGAGGGCAGCAGATCCCATAAGAACTCTGCAGTTAAGCGTGCTCGGGCGGGAGTAGTACCCCCTGGGAAGTCCTCGTGCCGAGTGGCCCAAAGCGGACAATATTGTGATACGTGCCAGAGGGGGATGTTACAATAGCTGCCCTCACGGCTTTAAAACGCGTTGTGATAGGGAAGGTATCCACACCCCATATAAGGAATGCTTAGTTCTCCTACCCAGCCGATGTGGGATCAGATCTAACCCACTTTCACCCCCCATTATAGGGTTCGACGTCCCCGTCGAACACATCGACCCGTGCCCTAGCTCTGATACCATTTGTAACATCCCCCTCTGGCACGTATCACAATATTGTCCGCTTTGGGCCACTCGGCACGAGGACTTCCCAGGGGGTCACCCATCCTGGTACTACTCCCGCCCGAGCACGCTTAACTGCAGAGTTCTTATGGGATCTGCTGCCCTCACGGCTTTAAAACGCGTTGTGATAGGGAAGGTATCCACACCCCATATAAGGAATGCTTAGTTCTCCTACCCAGCCGATGTGGGATCAGATCTAACCCACTTTATGTAACGCCCGTAGATCAGGGCTAGTCAATTTAGAGACAATAAGAGTCAAAAATGACTTTTTGATAGAAGATTATTTAGGATGAATAATCCTAACTAATTTGTAGTATATGTTACAAGGTTTCCGTACATATAAAGAACGCCAAAATCCGAGTTATAACGAAGAAGTTATGACCTGTCGAAGTTTCGCGACAAAACCGGCACGACACAGCGCGACGTAAAAAGTGAATTTACGTTAGAGCGATATTTAGCCTTAGCAATCTAAACGAGAATCGAAGATCTCGTTGTTGGTATCGAAGCGATAAAAAGTTAGGCGAGAACGGACGTCAAACGAAGAAGTTATGAATTTATAACGAAGTTTTCTGTCGCGGCCTATTAAAAATAAATAATAAAAATAAAAGTCAAAATTAGCCGACGGAGTCTAAACGAAAGATGTAGAGCGTAGTCTCACCTTCGCGTGGATATAAAGAACGTCGAAAACGGAGTTCGTATGAAGAAGATATGAATTTCCGAAGTTTATTAATCAATTTGTATTTAAATTTAAAAGGAAATTCGGAAGCATTATCCGAAGGAGTCACCGGTCTGATCCGAGGTACGCGCCGCGTACTCGAGTACGCCCCGCGTACTCCGAAGTGTCGACATTCGCAGCAAGTGGCTTCGGATGACGCACGCAGTGACGTTTTTCGGACCAGTACGCCCCGCGTACTGGCGTACGCCCCGCGTACTCCGAGGCTCCAGCCTCCTATAAATAGGATGCGAGGGCAGCCGACCCAATTGCCAATTTCTTCTCTTCTCTCTCCCGTTTTGCATCGTTTTGCGTGCCAGAAATACCCCGACGCCCCGGTATTATTCTCTAGCCCCGAGGCAAGTCCCGAGATCCCGAAGATCCCGAGAAGTGCGGTTACCGAGCCGAAGCTCTGCCCGCGAGAAGTTCGATTTTTGTGGAGATCTTCCAGATCTGCGGTGGATTACTACTTCTGCAAGTCGTAGTGCTGTCCGATCATCTTCTGATCAAGTGAGTGTATACTACCTTTCATAAACACGATAATAATACAAGTATGGTTTGAGTGTATTAAGTATATTGTTGTTTATATGTGTGGGTGTGTAGTTGATTTCTTCTAACACATCAATATAAAGTATTTGTTATGAAATACGTGCTATGTGTTTATATGTTATTTGTCTATTTGAGATGGACATGGAAATTGGAGTTTTATACAGGTGTTAAATGATTTAAACTGTGTAAGTATTTATATCTACAAAATTGTTGGGTAGAACAAGGGTAGATGGGATAGTTGGTGACTATGGAGTTAGCGCCTACTGTTAGATAAACCTTGGTGACTATGGAGTTAGCGCCTGCCGTTAGATAAACCTTGGTGACTATGGAGTTAGCGCCTATTGTTAGATAAACCTTGGTGACTATGGAGTTAGCGCCTGCCGTTAGATAAACCTTGGTGACTATGGAGTTAGCGCCTATTATTAGATAAACCTTGGTGACTATGGAGTTAGCGCCTATTGTATAAACCTTGGCGACGATGTGACTTCGTGCCTATTTGATGAACCTTGGCGACTATGGAGTTAGCGCTTGTTAAGTAAACCTTGGCGACTATGGAGTTAGCGCTTGTTAAGTGAACCTTGGTGACTATGGAGTTAGCGCCGCTTGAGTAAACCCCGACGACTATGGAGTTAGCGTCTGATAACTATGGATTTAGTACTCGATAGATAAACTTTGGCAGCAATGGATTTCGTGCCGATTCCTTAGGAATAAGTGAATGAAGGATAGTTGGTTCTTAGGGTGAAACCTTAAGAAGATAATGGGGATGGGTATTTGGGTTGATTGTTTGATAATTGAATATAACAAATGTATTATTGTGGGTTGAAAACCCTATATGCTCACCAGGCTCCCAAGCCTGACCCACTCAGTTTTCTTTTCATTACAGGTAATGACACAAGAGTATAAGTCGGCGGACTTGACGAGAGATTTTGGATTATAGATCAGTAGTTGAATAACTATTGTAAGGTCTATTTTATGTTGTTTATGCTTTTGGTCTGTAACGAACATGACATCCCGAGGTTTTATTATTTAATAAAAATACATTCTTTTCGAGAAATGTTTTGATAAAATGGTTATCATATTTTATTTTGGGAACAAATTCCGTAACCGTTTTCTTTAAACGATCACTCTGATTTTGAAAACAAAGCATAAACAAATTGGTCTTTTATGGCCGTGAAATTGGGGATGTCACACTAGGAGTTTCTGATCCTCAAGCAGGGTACTGAGTTTGTTACGGTGATTACTAGGATGTTCCACGAGAGGGCGATGTTCTGCCCTGAGCACGTGTCCACTGAGTAGGCACGTATGAGCCGATATTTGAGTATCTTGAGGCGAGACATTCGGGAGTTCGTGGCGAACTCCTCATACCGGACATTTTCCGAGCTTCAGGCAAATGCCCGGAAGAGGGAGATTGAGCTAGAGACTCAGGCCAGGGAGGAGGCGGAGTCTTAAGGGAGGGATCGGCGACGGGCGCAGTCTCAGCCGGCAGCCAAGCGGGCCAATCCCGCTGATCCCAAATCAGGGAGCCAGAAGGGCCGCACTTGTGGGAAGTGCGGAAAGGTTCATGATGGAGTTTGTAGAGCGGGATCTTGCTACAAGTGTGGCAAGGAAGGGCATATGGCCAAGGTCTGCCCCAAGGGGTTTGCGGTGTGTTTGCACCGCAACCAGACCGAACACCGGAAGGCAGAGTGTCTGCAATTGCGAGGATCATCTTAGGGAGAACCTCAGGGATCTGCCCCTGCCGCCATCAGAGCTACCGAGAGTCGGCCAGTGAAGGCCGAGGTGCCGAGGGCACGAGGGAGAGCCTTTCAGTTGACCGCGGAGGAGGTTCGTGCAGCGCCCGATGTCATGGTCGGTATGTATTCTTTCGTGTATTTATTTTGATGTTGAGATATTATGCTTATATTATGTTATGCATAGGTATTTTCCTTGTGAATTCTGTACCTGCCTTGGTGTTATTTGACTCGGGTGCGAGTCGGTCTTTTGTATCTTTGGCTTTTAGTCAGCATATCAGTGTTAGTCGTGAGGCATTGAGTCGGCCTCTGAGAGTTTCCATAGCTGACGAGAGGGTGATATATGCCACGGAGGTTCTCCGGGGGTGCGTGTTCGAGATTTTCGATGTTGAGTTCCCGATTGATTTGGTTCCTATTGCGATGGGTGATGTCTGTGTCATTGTGGGCATGGACTGGTTGAGCAGATTCGGTGCGGTTATCGACTGCGAGCGACAGCTGGTGACCATACGAGACCCTAGTAGGGGAGTTCTTATGGTGTACAACGAGGGTACACGTTCTGGATCGACATTTTGTTCGGCCACTAGGGTGAGGCAGTGTCTGCAGCAGGGCTGTAAGATTTTTGTGGCGTATGTGATGGATACGCGGGTGGATTCCGAGAGACCGAGGTCAGTTGAGGGGGTTCCGATAGTGCGTGAGTTCCCGGATGTATTTCCAGAAGAGTTGTCGGGTGTGCCTCCCGTGAGGCAAGTGGAGTTTAGTATCGATTTGGTTTCGGGGGCTGCGCCTATCGCTAAGGTGCCTTATCGCCTTGCACCTCCAGAGATGCAAGAGTTATCCTCGCAGCTTCAGGAGCTGCTGGGGAAGGGGTTTATTCGACCGAGCAGCTCGCCGTGGGGAGCGCCTATCCTGTTTGTCAAGAAGAATGATGTTTCACACCGGATGTGCATTGATTACCCGTTTCCGAGGATCGACGATTTGTTCGATCAGTTACAGGGAGCATCTTGGTTCTCCAAGATCGATTTGAGGTCTGGATATCATCAGGTGAGGGTGTGAGATGAGGACGTCCAGAAGACAGCGTTATGGGCGCGTTATGGGCATTACGAGTTTGTGGTGATGCCTTTCGGGCTCACCAATGCCCCGGCAGTGTTCATGGATCTCATGAACCGAGTGTGCCGGCCGATGCTGGATCGGTTAGTGATTGTATTTATCGATGATATTTTGGTATATTCGAGATCTAGAGAGCAGCATGAGGAGCATTTGAGGGAGATCCTCGGAGTTCTGAGAGCGGAGAGGCTTTATGCCAAATTCTCCAAGTGTGATTTCTGGTTGCGAGAGGTCCAGTTCCTGGGTCATCTCGTTAACCAGAAAGGGATATTGGTCGACCCGGCCAAAGTTGAGGCGGTGATGAGTTGGGAGGTGCCGAGGTCACCCTCCGAGATCAGGAGTTTCCTAGGGTTGGCAGGTTATTATCGGAGATTTATCAAGGATTTCTCTAAAATCTCAGTGCCACTCACCAGGTTGACCCGGAAGGGTGTCGCTTTTTCATGGGGCCCCGAACAGCAGGCCTCCTTTGAGACGCTTTGCCAAAGGTTATGCGAAGCCCCAGTGTTAGCCCTCCCGGAGGGGATGGAGGACTTTGTGGTATACTGTGATGCATCGATCTTGGGGTTGGGAGCGGTGCTGATGCAGAGAGGGCATGTGATAGCATACGCATCGAGGCAACTGAAACCTCATGAGACGAGGTATCCCACCCATGACCTAGAGTTGGGGGCAGTGGTGTTCGCCCTCAAGATTTGGCGTCACTACCTGTATGGGGTTCGGTGTACGATATACACGGATCATAAGAGCCTGAAGTATTTGATGGATCAGCCCAACCTAAACATGCAGCAGAGGAGGTGGTTGGATGTGGTCAAGGATTATGATTGTGAGATTCTGTACCATCCGGGCAAGGCTAATGTGGTAGCCGACGCCCTGAGTCGCAGGGCGGAGAGCGCCCCATTGCGAGGTGTATGTTTGCGATTGATCTTGATGGCTCCGGTGTTGGACACCATTCGTGGAGCACAGGCTGAGGCCGTGAGATCGGAGAACCAAAAGAGAGAGCGAGTTGTTGGGTTGGTATCGGAGTTCGTTACCGATAGTCGGGGGCATATGACCTTTCAGGGGCGTATATGGGTACCGTATGTGGGAGGGGCGCGTACCATTTTGATGGAAGAGGCTCATCGGTCGAAATTTTCGATCCATCCTAGGGCCACTAAGATGTATTTGGACCTGAGGAGAGAGTATTGGTGGCCCTGTATGAAGAGGGATGTTGCGTGATTTGTTGAGAGATGCTTGACCTGCCGTAGGGTTAAGGCCGAGCACCAGAGACCGCATGGTAAGTTGCAGCCGTTGGAGGTTCCCGAATGGAAGTGGGAACAGATCACCATGGATTTTATCACCAAATTGCCAAGGACTGCCAGGGGAGTTGATGCAATTTGGGTGATTGTGGACAGGTTGATGAAGAGCGCTCACTTTCTTGCTATCAGCAAGAGTTCTTCAGCAGAGAAATTGGCAGAGGTGTATGTGAGGGAAGTGGTGTCACGGCATGGAGTGATGATCTCGATTGTTTCAGACCGTGATGTGCGTTTCACTTCCAGATTCTGGAAGAAATTTCACGAGGAGTTGGGTACTAGAATGCATTTTAGTACCGCATATCACCCCCGGACAGACGGACAGAGTGAGCGGACGATTTAGACGCTCGAGGACATGCTCCGGGCATGTGTGTTGGATTTCGGGGGAAGTTGGGATACGTACTTGCCCTTGGCAAAGTTTTCCTACAACAACAGCCATCATTCGAGCATTGGTATGCCGTTCTTTGAGCTGTTGTATGGGAGGAGGTGCCGGACCCCAATTTGCTGGGGAGAGGTCGGACAGCGTGTGATGGGCAGTATAGAGATCGTGCTTCAGACGACAGAGCAGATCCAGCAGGTCAGACAGAGGTTGTTGACCGCTCAGAGTCGTCAGAAGAGTTATGCAGACAGACGCCGGTCTGAGCTTGAGTTTCAGGTCAGCGACCTTGTGCTCCTGAAGGTCTCTCCTTAAAAAGGAGTGATTCGATTCAGGAAGAGGGGCAAGTTGGGGCCCCTGATATATTGGTCCATTCCGAGTGATCGCGAGGGTAGGCAGGGTAGCCTATCGTTTGGATTTGCCAGCAGAGTTGGGGCAGATTCACGACACTTTCCATGTGTCACAACTACAGAAGTGTATAGCCGATGAGTCGGCAGTGGTTCCAGTGGCGATCAGAGATCGAAAAATCAAGGTTCTGAGGAACAAGGAGGTACCCTTGGTTTTGGTTCAGTGGCAGCATCGGATGGGGTCCGAGATAACTTGGGAGCCGGAGCGTGAGATACGTGAGCAGCATCAGGAGTTATTTGCAGAGCAAGACTTCGAGGGCGAAGTCTAGTTCTAGTGGGGGAGAATTGTAACAGCTCGGATTCCCAGGTATCAATTATTCTTATAATTTTGGTAATCTGTGAGGAGACTCGGCGAGTTGGAGCTCAAACTCGCCGAGTATGATCGCGGCTTGGGCACGGGTTCGAGTCTGGACTCGGCGAGTCCACGCTGTTTAATGAAACCCTAATTTCCAGGGTATGAGACCTATTTAAAGGGGCTTATGGTCGTCATTTGCGGCCACCAACCCCAGAGAGAGCCCTAAAGAGTCTTTGAGTGTGTTGTGAGAGAGAAGAGGAAGATCCTTGACTATTTGTGGGTGTTTTTGCATATAGAAGAGGATCAAGGCAAGAGGAGACCAAAGAAGGTGCTAATCCAGTGATTCTTGAGCTCAGAGACTTCATTTGAGGTAACCATTCGTTCCTTTCTCAGTCCTTGGTGTAAATCTTAGAGTTAGGGTTTCTTTATGGAATGATCCATGGAGTAATTGGCCTCTTCACGGGTTGGTGCTTTAGATCTGGACCCAAAGAGGTCCAGAGACCCTTTTCCCTCAAGCTTTATGAGTGTTAATGGAGGCCATGAGCTTAGAATAACATTCTAGAGACCATATCATCAAATAAGGCCTTTGAACCTTTGCATGAGCACCAAGTTAGTAACTTTACGTGATGTATGTGCTTGGAAGGACTGGATCTATGAGTTATTGGAACGGATCTGACCTCAGGAGTGAGTTTGAGTTTATGCATGGCATAGACTCGCCGAGTCTGAAGAACAGACTCGGCGAGTAGCATGAAGATTGTCCTTAACCACTCAGCGAGTGGTCTTGCCGAGTTAAGGGGTTGACTCAGTGATTCAGGGAGAGTCAGAGAGGGTTGATAGGTGGACTGAGTCAAGCTGGAACTCGCCGAGTTGTTCTTGATACTCGGCGAGTTAAGTCGTGGTGGCCCCGCAACTCATGCCAGGTGGAACTCGTCGAGTTAGGAAAATACTCGACGTGTCGAGAGAGGGTCCCAGGGAATCAGTGGATGCGTATAGACTCGTCGAGTCGCTATAGTGCACTCGCCGAGTCTGGTCAAAGTTGACCGTTAACCATTGACCAGTGTTGACTTGATAGGGGTAGTCAACCTTAGTTGTGAAAGTGTTAATTAGGGATGTATTGTGTTATAGGAGGATTATAGCTCGGGGGATCGAGCGCGAGTGATTTCCGGGATTTACGAGTTATCGAGATACGCGAGGTGAGTCTTCTCACTATACTTTACCTTGAGTAGGTAATCAGAGTTATGTGACAGATTATTTGTATGCTATATGTATGTTATGTGTTGTACTGCATTATTTCTATGTGATTTATGTTGTGCATGTTTATAGAGTTGGAACCGGAAGGTTCACAGAGATTAGAACCAGAGGGTTCACAAAGTAGGGTCTACGGACCCACATAGTTATAGCCTCGAGTGGCTAATATGTGTTATGTGTGGTATTTTGGGGAACTCACTAAGCTTCGTGCTTCCAGTGTCGGTTTTATTTGTTTCAGGTACTAGTGATGACCGTGGGAAGGCGCCCGGCTTGATCAATACACACACACGGGATTTTTATGTAGCATGGATTGAGTTTCAAATATTAATGCTTTTATGAATGTTATATGATTTGTGTTTTTATAAAATGCGAAAAATTGTTTCGAAATTTACGGTGTTACAAGTTGGTATCAGAGCCTTGGTTTGAGGGATTCGAGTACACCTTCGGGCGTATTTGAACTCAAACTGAGGATTTGAGAAGTATTTTCAAAAAGAGTAAAATATTTTTGGAAAAACGCAGAGCAGAGTTGTGTGTACGATCAGTCCGCACCCGAACGGTGATTTCCCAAAATACCCTCATGTTATGTGATATTGATATTGATATGATGTATTCTCATGCTAGAGTAGGCTAGGTACTCCTATTAGGACTAGAGTGGCCTGATTTGTGATGCCTTAGCCTAGGGAGAGGTGAGCTGCTATGAGGTGCTTGAGAGTGAGTAGGTAGCAACGAGGGGCTTATGAGAGATCGATTAGAGAGTGGATTATGCATGATAGAGTAATTGGAATTTGGGATCCGAAGAGGAGGACTTGGGGTGTATTCTGCTACGATGCGGACAGTAGTATTGGGCCCGTACTACTGAAAGCACCGAGGCGGTGTACAACCCAAGTAGGAATCTTTGGAATTAGGTATGATTTTATCTATTTTTGTAATTATGTTTGACATGTTATACTGATCTTATTTTCTATAGCATACCATACATAACACATATTTTAAGTATGGAAATGATATTGATCTTATATATATATATATATATATATATATATATATATATATATATATGTATTACTTATCCTACAAAATTTTCGAATTTACAGTTTTTTATATGGTAATTAGTATCTGAAATTAGGTATGATTTTATCTATTTTTGTAATTATATTTGACATGTTATATTGATCTTATCTTCTATAGCATACCATACATAACACATATTTTAAGTATGGAATGATATCACATTCCAAAATCTTTATGTCATATTAGCATTAACCAAATTTATATTTCCCTATAAATATTATAGGGTCTACGATTTTTCATTTCAAATCAATTTTCTCTCTAACTAATTATCTCCTTTCATTGTAGATAATTGTATTGCATGACAACTAATAATGCGGATGAGGTTGTGTTTGATAAGGTTGCTGAGATCGGTGCATCTAAAGAGTCTTGGAACATACGTGTTAAAGTCGTCTTGCTTTGGAAGTAGGCCTATAGGAACAATCCTAAAATGGTCGGGAGCCTAGACATGATCTTAATTAACCAGTAGGTATTGTTTGATATTTTATCTTTAAATTTTATTTCCATTTTATTAAATTTTAATTAACAATATTATTTTTATGTATTTTTAATACTTTTTTTTTGTTTACACTTTTTTTAGTTTTCATTGTCACGTACAGGGTAATAGAATACAAGCAACAATAAAAAAAATCTTATTCTTGTATTTGAATCCCTATTCGATGAAGAAGTTGTCAGGGAGATCAGTAACTTTGCTATGAGTAGCAATGAAGGCGAATACATGCTTGTTCCTCATAAACATATAATCAATTTATGCAAAATCACAAAAGTCCGTGTATCCAATGGTTTTGTTGATACGGTAGATCCTTATCATTTTATCTCTTTCCCAGATTTGCTAGCCAGGAACTTTGACACTTGTGTTGCATTTGGTATGCTGTTATGTTATTAGTTGAACATATTTCTATACTTCAGTTTTTAATGTAATACACATTTGGATTATTATTACTAATTTATTACATTTGGTCACATAGATTTTCTTGGTGAAGTTGTGTCAATTGATCCCATGCGAGTCATTGTTGAGTATGGAAAAGAAAAAAGGTTAATGAATCTTGTTGCTCAGGATTTAAGGTACACATTCGTATTATTATTACACATTCCCAGTTTTATATTTATCTTTCATTAATAACCACCATACATTTTTAGTGGTACGAAAATTGCAGTCGCTTTGTGGGATAGTTTTGCACTGAAATTGAATACTTACATTTCACAACATCAAAATGAAATTGTTCCGGTTATCATCCTGCTACGTTTGGCTAAACTCAAATTTTGGGGTGGTAAGGATTTTTTTTCAACAAATTATCATTTCAACTTCAAAGTAATTACTGACAATATTATTTTACTTATTATTTCCAGGTCAGCCTCAAGTTGGTAATTGTTTGTTTGGGTCAAGATTGCATATAAAGGATGATATGCCTCACATTTTAGAGTTCAAATCAAAGTATGTTTTTCTAATAATTATGAATCCTATAATGTTTTATGTTTTTATATAATAACAACTGTAATCATTACCATAAATTAGTTATTTACCATACTTAGACATTTAGCTTACTAAATCATTACTTTTGTTTTTTAACCTCATTTTTTGTATATGTAGTCTTAATGCTTTGGATATGAATGTTGAGTCTTCTAGCCGTACATCGTAGCTCAACTCAGATACTGTTGTGGCTAATCCAGAGGATTACTACCTCCGTTTTCAAATAAAAAACATTGATGAGATTCCTGATTTTAACGAGGTTTAGTTAACATTTTTATATAAGAGTTTCCGCATTTTATTATTGTTTTGATTTTATATGTACAATTTATATGAAATAAGATTTTAATATGATTCCTTTCAAACAATGTATGAAACAGGAAGTTGGTTTAACCATCATCGCTACTATCATTGGTTTTGATATGGATGGAGGTTGGTATTCATTTTATTGCTATGATTGTTCTAAAAAAGTTACTAAAAATGATGATGATGTTGATGTTGGTCCTTTTCACTGTGATGGTTGTGGATTACTCTTGGATGTATATGGAAAGTAAGTAATTATTAGCTCTTTGACTATGCATGTACTTTACCTTTTTCATATATTTCATTGTCTATGTCAAACTAAATATAAGTATTATGTTATAACTTTTAGGATTAGGATAGTAGTTCATGTGCAAGATGAAAGTGAGTCTTCTTTGTTCATATTGTTTGAGCGTCATGTAAAAGATCTTATTCATCGTTGAAACCAATGGTTGATGGAAAAAATAGCTAAGGTTTGATAATATATCTCCATTATTTAAATAATTAACATATATGATTTTTCTTCTTTAACTTTTCAACTATTTCGTTGTAATGTAAATTAGGATCAAGGACGCCAACAGATACCTGATGAGTTCAAAATCCTTCTAAATAAGAAGTTTGTCTTCAAAGTTCAGATATCCATGTTCAATCTGTAGAACAACTATCGTGCTTACACTGTGCAGAAGTTGACTGATGATGAAAGGGTTCTTGCTGAGGTTTTTAAACGGTCACCAAATCATGAACACCACATTATAAATGATAATGGTACTCCTATTAACAAGCCAAATAAGGTAGGAAACTATCTCATATATATTTCCAAAGTCAAAACCTATGCCCTCTTTTCAATATAGTTTTCTTTCATTTTACACGAATTTGTGAAATATGTTATGTTTTTTTATATTTTACTCTGATCGGGTTTTTATTATTTTGTGTTTTCTACAGGAAAATACTAATTATGTGCACGATGACAATATTGATGTTGTTGACCTTGAAGCTTTAACACCATCATCCTATATGGGGAAGCGCCATATTCAGATTGATGCCAACACTGACTCTTTGGAGTGGTCTTCTTCAAAAACTGGTGTTGTTCCTTTTACCTTGAAGATCCCAAAGTTGGAAAAGTTGGACTAATATGAAGCCACCCAACAACATTTTACATTTCATCTTCAATATGTTTAGAGACATTTTCTTTTTAATATTTTGTGTGTCGCACTTTTAATTGTCTGCTTATGGATCTTTTGGTTGTTTGTAAAATTTTATTTGGTTGTTATTTGGTGTGAACACGATGATATTCGTGCTATTTATGACAATTTCAAGTTATTTAATTGTTTTCATTTAATGCATATTTTGTTTCTTTTTCTTTCGTTCATCATTTGATTATATAAATTTATTATATGTACCTTATTATTCTAAATGAAGCATAGCATATAAATTTATTATTATTATTATTATTATTCTATATATATATATATATATATATATATATATATATATATATATAATATACACACACAAAAAAATTAATACATTTTTTTTATATATGCTAATTCATCTATTTTTATTTGTCTAATTGGAATTTAAATTTTATTTGCATAAATATACATAGTTTGCATATGGTAATAGAAAAAAGTCATAGTATAAATATTCAAAATGTATTTTTCTATACTGTATTTATTCCTACCATAATTATATGCAGACTTTACTTTTTACCTAATTTAAACCCTTTTAATATTCAATTCCCTAATTTAAAGTGTTAGGAAATCATCAGTAGATATATAAGGAAAAAGAATCATTCTATTAATTTGATAATAAAGTCTCATAAATGTTTTAAAGAATATTTGATTTCTTTTATAAATGTTTCAAAAGATTACATTATATTATGTAAAAATATTATTCTATAAAATATTTAATGTTTAATTATTGATATCAAATTTTTATTTTTAATAAACCTGTGTAGTACACGGGTCTCACACCTAGTATATATATATATATATATATATATATATACACACACACACACACACACGAAAATTAACATTTTTATTATATATGTTATTTCATCTACTTTTATTTGGATAAATATAAATCGTTTGCATATGGTAACAAAATAAAATCATGGAATAAGTATTCAAAATCTATGTTTCTATATTGCATTTATTCCCTCCATAACTATATGTAGACTTTATTTTTTACCTAATTTAAACCCAACTAATATTCAATTCCTTTATTTAATTATAGACAAAATTTATTTTTTACCTAATTTAAACCCTTCAAATATCCAGTTCCCTTATTTAAAGTGTTAGAAATCATCAACATCACTATATATAGAGATATAACCAAGCACGTAAAACTTATCAAACATATTGAAATGAGTGACATTTCAAATGCTTCGAAAAAGAAAAAACCTACAAGGTCTGTTACTAATGTTTTACCCAACAACTCTTCCCCAACAACACCACTGTCTAACATCACAAATGGTAAGATTTATATTTAAGCATTATGGTTATATTTGAAGTGCTTAAATGTTTGTAATATTCAATTTGTATAACTCGTTTTTCTTTATATTTCATTTTGAGTTTTTAATATACATACTATTGTTCCTTAGTGAATGCATCCTCTTCATCCAGTGCTCTAAAAACACCATCACATTCAACATTACAAACAATATCCCAAAAAGGTACATTTTCTTATATATTATTGAAGTTCAGCGTCAAGATTTGTATTCCAAATTAAATGTCGAGCAAAAAAATGTTTATCACACCATTATGAATGCGGTTAACAACAAACAAGGTGGTGTCTTTTCCTTTTTGGTTACGGAGGACCGAAAAAACATGTGTTTGGAAGACCTTATCTGCTGCTATTAGATCCAAAGGTGAAATTGTTATCAACGTTGCTTCAATTAGAATTGCAACATTATTGCTCCCTGGTGGTAGGATAGCGTATTCAAGATTTATTATCCCGATTAACTTGACCGAGGATTCATTTTGTTCTATCGCGCCAAACAGTGATCTAGCTGCACTACTGAACAATGTGAGACTTATCATTTGGGATGAAGCTCCGATGATGCACCGTCATTGTTTTGAAGCATTTGATAGGACACTTAGAGACATTATCCATTCATCTGCCAGGAATAAAGCGTTTGGCGGCAAGACCATTGTATTTGGAGGTGACTTTAGACAAATTCTTTCAGTAATACAAAGAGGTAATCATTCGGATATTATGCAGGCATCATTGCATTCATCAAGATTATGGAGTGAATGTATAGTTTTACGTTTAACGGTAAACATGAGGCTTCAGGTTGGTTGTCCAACTAATGATTTGGATGAGACAAAAGCATTTACCGAATGGATTCTTAAAATTGGTGAAGGTAATATTGGTGGTCCTAATGATGGTGAAGCTGAAGTTGAATTTCCAAAAGATGTTATCATTCACTATACATGTGACCATATTCATTCAATTGTATCGACCATTTATCCGTCTTTTGAAAACCATCTCGATGATCCATCATATTTTCAAAATAAGGATATTTTGGTCCTTACAAATGAAGAAGTCGATGATATCAATGACTACATGTTAGGATTGATGAAAGACGAAGGGATAACTTATCTGAGTTCGGATTCTTTATGTGAGACAGAGTCATCAGATTCTTTTGAGGAGTCAGTTTACTCTTCAGATGTACTGAATGCTTTTAAGGCATTTGGAATTCCCAGCCATAAACTCACACTAAAAATAGGTGTTCCGTTCATGTTGCTTCGTAATATTGACCAAACCAAAGGTCTATGCAATGGTACTAGTCTATGCAATGGTACTAGGTTACAAATAGTTAGGCTTGGAAAACATGTCATTGAGGCACGCATTATAGCTAGTAGATTCTTCAATGAGACTACTTATATACCTCGCATGAAGTTAACTCCGTCGGATAACAGAATCTCCTTCTGTTTTCAGCGGAAACAATTTCCCGTAGCTGTTTGTTTTGATATGACCATTAACAAGAGTCAAGGGCAGTCATTATCAACTGTTAGTTTGTATTTACGTAGACTCATCTTCACTCATGGTCAGTTATATGTAGTTGTATCTCGCGTGACAAGTAAAAAAGGCTTGAAGGTACTCATATGTGATGAGGAAGGTTGTCCAACCAATAAAACAAAAAATGTTGTGTACAAAGAGGTCCTTCAACGATTATAGATAATCAAACATTTCTTTATATTTATTTAAACATTTCTATAGACATTTCTATGTTTTTATGCGTTCTCTCGCATAAAAATTATTAATTACAAATGTAAAAGTTTTACCAGTAAGTTTATAGTTTTGTTTTTAAATAAATATATACACCATAATTAATATCCAATTTACGTTTTGTAAGTAAGCATATTTGATAAAATCATAAAAATAATTTTCTTTGGAAATGAAAACTATGTTGGTTTTTTCAGTTAACAAAACTAACTACATTGTTATTTTATGTTAAAAATGATAATTTGGATGGTATAGTTTGGTTGTTTTTTCAAAATATAATGCCTTAATAAACTAATAAATAAATAAAATCTAAAACTATAGTGTTTTGATAGAAATAAATTGCAGATACTTCTATGCATACAACATTGGAAATCTGTAGACACTTTGCACACAACATTTGTGATAAGTCTACCATCATTATTTGTAATTAATATTTTTAATAATTTTCTATTTTTTATTTTCATTAAGGTAACATAACACCAACCATGAATAAAAACCAAATGTTTCAGAAATTATTCAAGAATTTCTAAAGAGATATTTTACAGAATGATCTAACTGAAATGAAATATTAATGAATACTTAAAGTAATAAACAAAATAAAATAACAAAAAAGTATAGTTTGGTTTGATTCGGTTTTGAATAAAATGAAAATCAAACCAAAACATTTTGGTTTCTCACTTTGGACAAACAACATCTGCTTTTTTTGTTATTTTTATAAATTTGTCCTTATGTAGTAAGATTTTTGTTTTATGTTTTTACGTTAAGATATTAAAAAATAAAACTCTTTAGAAATTTATGTGTTACAAACTATGAATATAAAAATGACTTTGATGACTTCCGTTTTACAAAATTAACTTTTCTTACAGGTGTGATAACTTAGTTTCTATTTATAACTTTTTTTAGAGTTAGCAATTATTTGAGATTTTTTGAAAAGAAGGAATACGTTTAAAGGGGCTAATGAAGGGCTTGAGGCGTAGAAGAAGTGTGAGCCTCAAGACTTGGTTAGCATTTATTATCTTGTACTACTTTGTTAGTCATTTTGCCCATAGGATAGAAGTGGTTTCTTCACTTACATAGAGTTGTAGAACCTTAGTATATAAATTACATTAAAAGAAATATGTCATTTATAGTATACATATTTTGTTGAACATATTAATTGAGTTGTATCCAGTAAGTGGTTAAGTTGATTGTCCTGCAATATCCAAAAGCCGACATCAGCCATCATAAAATGGTCATCACTCCAAAAATAACAGTAAGGAAATTGTAAATGTTTACCATAACTTGTAACAAAGAGACCTACCTAAAGCTTGCTATTGTGCCAAACAAATGCTTACCAACTTTCCATATCTAACCTTCTACTAAAAAAAATCAAAATTAATAAAAAAAATTAAAGGATGTCAATGTAAGTATGCTAACATAGAGAACATGTATGATTAAGGAGACATAAAAACACCTTATAAAGAAGAAAGAATCATAAATATGTAAGGAGTAAAATGCTTTAGAATTAGATTGGGCCGATATAGTCTTAAACCTATGACATAGAAAAAAAAATGGTAAAATGCAAGAAATAGATAATACATGAAAATCCAAACAAAACCAAACAGTAAAGCATAACACGTGAGGTTAAAATGCAAGAAATAGCAACATACTTGCATTTATTTGTTTGTTATGGCATTTTACTTCCATTTCCTGCTATTTAGGTATTGTACATTGAATTTTTTATCCAATTGAAACAAAGTCATAAAAATAAAAAGCTAATATGAGTGTTATAGTTGAACATATTTTTTGAAGTATAATGTTTAAATAGGAAAAGAAATGAAATTGTAGTGCTATATTGGTAAAATTTCCAAAGTACATGTCTTGTTCACAAAATTTGAAAGTTCAACGATGTAATAAATAAATGAGGTCACAACTATGTTGAATTTTAGCAAAATCATCTTTTAATATCATCATTAGTTGGCTTGCAGCCACATATATCAAGCAATTCAAATTGCTTATGTGAAACAGTTGATCCCTGAAACTACTGATGAATTGTGCATACACTACGTAGGTTTTTTCATCACTTTTAGAACCTCATTTAGCTTATTATGTTAAAATAGTGTCCTTTTGTGGATTCTTGATTCTGATTAATGGGTTGGCTTTGTGAAGGGCCAGAAATGAAAGTTTATCAACTTGCTGTATTTGGGGAATTGCATGCTTTACTTCGTGGAGTCCGGGTGCATATAGATTTTGTTCGACCTGCTATTCCACATGACAGATCAACATCACATGTACTAAAGGATGTTACGTAAAAATAAGTTGGCACCAATCTCAAAGCCAAATTTTATGTTCAGCAGTAATAAAAAAAATATTAAATTTTATATAATTAAATGTAAATAAGATCTTCCGAGCCAATCAATGAAAAATAATACTATGATATTGTAGACGGAAATCAACATACAAAGTTTCTAGATTGATTCCATTAAAAGAAGACAACATGGTTACTAATTTTTCTAGAAGAAGCAAACAATAAATAAATTATTTATATGTTTTAATTTTTTTATAACTGATCTCAAACATGCTTAAATCTCTCATAAACTTAAACTTCATTATTCAACGACGTAACAAGAAAAGAACAAAAAAAGAAAGCAAACAAGATTAATTTGATCAATCTAAATGTAAGCTTTCAATCCATGATCAAAAATACGAACAAAAGCCTCCATCTCAGTAGCAAACAAGATTACTTGTGCAATTATTTTAAATGATTGAGGATTAGAAGGGAATTTACGTCTTTTGCACCAACCATAGATTGATAGTGAGTCCAAGTCCTATCTTGTTTCACCTTAATGGGTAGAACATAAAGTTATACTTGTCGTCCCATTGACATCAATGTTTTTCTCATCTGTTCGACTATAGGGGTCTAATCATTAATGGATCCACTTCTTTATGGACAGGAATCCTTGATTCCTCTGGTAATTGCACTAAGCTTTATAATGTCAATTTGAGTTTCAATTCGTTATCAGATTCCATTCCTGTGTCTCTCACACAATCCAATTCCCTCATGTTTCTATCTCTCCAATTCAATAGAGATCATAACCAAGTATAAAAACCTACAGTAGAGAACTTTTCTCCTTAAATAAATGTCAAAATAGTGATCATAACCAAATATAAAAACCTACAAAATTAGAGAGGACTTCTTTTTTTATAAAAATTGCAGATAAATCGCACAGAAAACTATGAAAATCAGTTAAAAATATAACACGATTTTACCTTAAATAAATCTCACAATAGAGATGATAAGAAATTATAAAAGCCTACGAAATTAGGGACAAAAAATCATGATTTTGCTCTATTAGAACATACCTCACAAATCCCTCTTCGTTGTCATTCCCAAGTCTGCGATTTCACCATCTTCTTCGCCTGGCACATGTTGCTGACTCGCTAAGCCCCTGACTGAAATCTGTCTTAAAATCGGCTAAACTTCTTGTCCCTGTCTGTTGGCCTATGATCAAGCTCTGTTGGTAGACTCACACTCACTCATTGATCGAACCCGTTGCTGACCAACCGTTTATACTACTCTCCGAACCTCCGTCCTCCATTGCTGTCGTCGTTTTCGCCGATTGCATTGTTTTCTGTTATTCTCCACCTCTTCTTTTCTCTTCAAAATTAGATCTTCAAGATCAGGTACGAGTCCTCATTATTTTCTTTTGAAAACCCCGTCTTCACTTTATAGTTTGTATTATTGAATCAGTAGCTTGTAAGTTTTAAGTGATAAATAACAAAGATATGTGAAGGTTCATAAATTATCTAGGGCTAATAATGTATGCGTATGAAACACAAGTTATTTTCATTTTTAATTTTAATTCATTAATATGTATTAAATATAAAGGTTTATATATGTTGTTTGTTTTTAAATTTTAAATTGATTTGTTTACCTTGATTAACGAGTGAGTTTATGAAATAAATTTATATTTCATGTATAATGTTAAGTCTTTTTAATATATATATATATATATATATATATATATATATATATATATATATATATATATATATATATATGATATTTTTTAAATTATATATATACTTTTTTTATCTTCAAACAATCATAATTTTGTCCACAAACAGATAAATGGCTCAAACCACAATTGCTAATTGTAACAACCATTCGTCATTATCATCTACTCTGAAGATGAAGATATCTTTCATAATTTTGATTTCCATAGTATTGCAGATCTCCAACAAGTAATCAAGTTTATATACATCACTTTCATTTACAATATATAAATTATGTGAAATTTGTTTTGTATTATTTATATCTTAATCCTTGATTATTATTTCATACTAAAATTTAAACTTCTATTAACATTTTTTAGGAAAAAACTTTAATTGTTGTCGGTACGATTAAGCAAGTATGTGTTGAAGGGGAATGGTACTGTTTTACTTGTACTAGATGTCAACAGAAAGTCGTAAAAGAAATTTTAATCCATGATGATCAGTTTCAAGATAAAGAAGTTTTTTATTATAACACTTCAAGCTGCATGAACAAAGTCATTTATGTTGTTCCCAAGTTTTGAAACTTATTTTATAAATATTATTATATTGTTTTTTTAAATTATATAAATTTATATTACTAAACCTATTTACATCAATGCTTTCAGTTTGAAAACCACTATTATAGTTGAAGATATTACCGGTTCGGTGTCACTTACTTTATATGATTGTGACGCAAAGAAACTTATAAAAAAACGCACAAGAGTTGGTTCATCAATTTTATGAGGTTATACATATTAACTTCATTTAAATAAAAAAAATATTATTTTGTATATCTATTTTTATAAACGTTCTTTTTTTTAGGATGGTAATAATGAAATTTATCCATCTGCTCTGAATATACTATTGAAAAAAAAGATGACGTTCAAAATTCAAATTTCACATGACAATTTGAAGAACAAAACATAAGGTTATGTTATCTCAAGGATCACGTCTAACAATACAATCATTGATGAATTGAAAAAAATATTGAAAATGGATCTGGTAAATTCTTTACCGTCAACACTACAAAGAGTATACTTATTATCATTTCAATTTGTATATAATGAAAGATTAAATTTTAAGTTTTTTTTTAATATTATTATCTTATTATTTGTTTCATTTGCAGTTATTGTTATTGACTTCTGAACTAATTTTTGAAATTCTTTCACGAACATCATTACAAACATTTGCTACTATACGTTGTACAAATAAATATTATGGAAATCTAAATACAACAACCATGTTCTTCATAACTATAGCCGTAGAAATAATGTGGTTTGTGGAGTTATCGTTCAACAAATAAAAACACTGGGAAAATATAGAGCGTCAGTTTGTTCCGTCTAGGGCTGTTCACTATTTGGATAAAACCGAATTGTCCAATTGGACAATTTGGATTGGACTATTTAGTTCGGATATTCGGATTTTTGGATTGGATTTCACTAAAACCGAATTATTATTTTGGATTTTGGATTGGTTTTGGTTTAGGAAATAAGAACCGAATAGTCCAAAAAAACCGAATAATAGTTTATTATTTATTTATTTTTAATATATCTATAATTATTTATTAATTTTATAATTAATTTTTTTTCAAAAAAGTTCAAAAAGTTTCACATAGTAAACAATTTAATATGCATTTTCTCTCAAAAGTTTTTATATATATATTTAATACTATATTATAATATACCTTCTTACTAGTTGATTATAAATTTTAAATCACAACTAAATAATTTATTTTTACTTCTTCATTAAAAATAGGATAATATTATAATTATATGTTGTTTTAAATTGTTCCGACTTTTGAAAACCGAAGTACAAAAACCGATCCAACCCAATTGTAATTGGATTGGATCGGATCGGATTTGATCTAGTTTGGATAATTCGGATCCCTATTTTGAAAACCGAAATCAATTTGGATTTACTTAATTGGATCGGATCAAACCGATCCATCCAAACGAACACTGCTAGTTCCGTCTTCTGCTAGCAACAATGTTTACATTGATTGCCTACCACATACTTGTATGATTTTAGCATCATCCTTGTGCGGACTCCTTATTGCTGAATCCTATGATCCAAATGAATACATTTCAAAGCTTTTATTTGTTATCAAACCAACGACTATAGATGCCAAATGGATACCGTTTCCGAGCTCTGAATACACTGCAGTAAAGTTTGCTTTGGTAGTTATTAGTTCGAACCCGTTACATTTGAAGGTCATTTGATTGTCATACACAATGCCATCATAAGAGTTTATATGTAGTATATTTTATGTTATTAATTTACTTTATTATTTACTTATATGTTATTTTATTTGTAGTGATACGCTTAAGGAAAAAGTGGACTACGATTACTACAACATATAATTGTTTTCATCTACTACATGACAATGGAGGGGGTTTCAAAATATCTAGTTACCATCATTTGTTTTTTTGATGAGGCAGTTACAAGTCGCGGTGTCGTTTACTTCTTATTATCTAATGATATCATATTGCGATTTGATATTTATTCAGAAGAACATAAACTCATATATGCACCTTCTACTATTAATGACTTCCAACTGTATGCATCGAGACTGATCAAGTTTCACGAAAAATTAGGATATTTCCCTGTAAGTGGAGATCGTTTGTGGGCTATTTGGGTTTTCATTCACAATGGGTGGGTTAAAGTAGATGTTAGTACTTACAATGAAGGTGCACATGAATGATGGGTTATAGAAACAATACCCTATATTTCTTTAAAGGAAATACGATTGAGTATGTGGTTCCGACACATCCTTCTCAACTAGTTTTTTCAATTCGTTCTGATTTTGATACAGTGACTATGCCAAGTAGATATGAGTGATTATATATATTTTAATTTGCATTCGAACATAGTTGTTTTTTTTAATGAGCTATTTAAATATTTTATATTACTTTATGATTTATTAGTTTTTTTATTTATTCTTTTAATCATAAACTCATGTTTTATTTTTTATGTACAATACAAAATTATAATAATTCAGATAAAATTCAAGTATTTGGTCATTGTTATGTCTTCAAGCATATATTTCACACACAGAACATAAAACGAATAGTTTTAGATCTCTTCTAATACAATGTTGACTTACAACCGATTATGGACTAAATTGACAAAGTTTATTATTGTCAAGTTGTTTTAAGTTTAAATAACAAACTATGTTGACCAAACCTATTATTGTCAATTTGTTTTAAGTTTAAAAGTAATCTCCTTAATCTTTGCCTTATTATTTTATTTGCAGTAAATGTTTGATTCCAACCGATTTAACAAACATAGTGTTTGAATCGAAGATGTTGGAAGCAGCTAACATCAAAGATATGCCAAGATGAGTTTTTAACTTTCGTCTGCGATATTTTGTGGAAGTTTATTTGAACTCAAATGGGAAAATAATCTTTGTGTTGATTGATTATGGTAATGTACTTTTAATTGTTATGAGGTTAAAATAGCTATTGTAAATTTGTAATGTATGTTAATGAATTTAAAACAGCTAGGGTAATGTACTTTTAATTGTCATGGATGTAATATATGTTTATAATTCTATGTTTTTTTATGCGCTCTCCGCGTTTAACGCGGGTCATAATATATATATATATATATATATATATATATATATATATATATATATATATATATATATATAGGTTTAGGTTCTATGGAAAACAAAAAACCCTAAAAATAAAAAAAAATGAATGAAAAAAATACGTAGAGATCATAAATCTTTTTTTTTTGACTTTATATTCTTAAAAATCGCAACTTTTTATACAATTTCACTGAAACTTTTTTTGAAAA
Source organism: Lactuca serriola (assembly GCF_051521515.1). Lineage (NCBI taxonomy): Eukaryota > Viridiplantae > Streptophyta > Magnoliopsida > Asterales > Asteraceae > Lactuca > Lactuca serriola. The sequence continues at coordinate 11,056,117 of NC_136414.1, read as the reverse complement.
ATAAAACCAAAAAAATAATAAAAATAATAAAAATCGATTTTTTAATTTTTTTTCAGCAAATTTATAAAAAAAAACCTGCGATTTTTAAGAATATAAAGTCAAAAAAAAAAAAGATTTGTGATCGGTAAGTATTTTTTTTTATGCATTTTTATGATTTTAGGGTTTTTTTCTTGTTTTCCATATAACCCTTCACTATATATATATATATATATATATATATATATATATATATATATATATATATATATATATATATATATATATATATATATATATATATATATATATATATATATATATATATAAAAGACAAAACCGCCTTACTATTCAGATGTAGATTTAAGAAGTGATCGATCTATTCATATAAAATGTTTATATTCTTCGTAATAAGAACTTGATAAATAAAAACTTATAAACTTCGGTAGGCGTTGTTATTTCAAATATTGATTTGTAAAAAATATGCTTATATAATTTGACACCAAATATTAAAAAGATTTAGAATGAAAATTTAAAAAGGTTGTTTTAGTTTGATCCAAAAGACCCGAAGTAAAGCATTAGGCCCAAAGACCACATTAGACCCAATCACCCAATAATATGATTAATAATTTTTTTTTTATCAAATTGTGTTATATTTGCTTGTTTTTGTTTTTGTTTTTTTTTTTTTTTTTTTTTTTTTTTTTTTTTTTTTTTTTTTGGAGAAAATGAACTTCTATAATATCATCTTGGAAAGTAAGTGGAAAAAAATTGTTTAATAAATATGGTTATTTTTTAATATTATCTAGTTTTAACTTGAAAGGGAAAAATATGAAGTCTTGATCTAACTTGGTATGATTAGTGCAAGTTTGAAGTCCAACGTATTATTGAAACAGCGACTTGTTGAATACTGAGTGAAAGTTAGAGTATGGTGTTGTAATATACAAAAGATGGAGGTTGTTGGAGCAAATTGGTGAACTTGTTGGATTAATTTAATGAGTCTAATAATCATAGGGGTTATATTGTATTATTGAGAGCTCAAATTAATGCGAACTTCCATCGTCTTTTTCAACATTGATTAGATCAATTTTTGGAGTAACTCTCTCGCTTTCTTCATCGAGTCTTAAGGTTTTTTAGGGTTAGTTTTTTTTTAATAGTTCACTAACATTGATTTTGTGATATATTTCTTGTTTAATTTCTTCTTTAGAGTAGTTATATGAGTAAGATAAATTGTGTAGTGATTTGTGATTGGTAAGTTTGATGAAAACCATCCGGATCTTAATATCAATAAAAGAGATTGTTGATGTTGGAATTGTATGAGTTTTTCTACTTGGTATCAGAGTCATGGTTTCATACTGCTCTTAGATTGTGTCTTCTTCATTAGTTGGTTCTCTATCCCAAGAAACTTACTATGTTCATCATTTCAATCAACGACATAGGTTTGAACACATGTTTCTTTACATTTTCTCATGTTTGAAAACATTTGTTCGACGCTTTTTGGGTTCTAGAGCAAGAGTGTTCTTGAGTTTAAAACCATGTCTCATTATTATCTAGCAAATTAAGGTTTCTCGTTCTCATTCATAAAGGGAAGATTTAGCGTTTTCTTGTCTCGCCAAAATTACCAAATTGTAGTTAGATTGTTCTTTTTTGCGGTTCTGATTGTTTGATTATATGGTACATGGTGTTATTTTGTTATAATCTTGGTGCATAGTTGGTTAATAGTTTGTATTACTTTTGTTTTAAAAGTGAGTAATAATCTCTGGAACATGTGTAGTTATGGAACTAATTAGCAATCATCATGAATCCAATTTTGTCTATTCTTTTATTTTTGAGAAATTTGTTGGCAAATTCAATGGGTATATATTTGCTCTATCAACTAAGAGTAAAACCTTCACCGTTGTTCTAATTGCTCTCTTAGTGCATGTGGGCAATATAGATTGGGTGTAAGATGACTTGGTAAATCATTAATCTAATATTGGATTGTACATTTATGAATGATGTGGAATCCTAGAAGTAATCGGGCCCTATTTCGGTTAACAGTGTGGTAGCCGGCCTTGTGATTTATTTTTTTTAACTCTTACATTTTATATGACCAACGATTGTTTTTGAAAAAGTTTTTGGTTATACTTAAAGTCACTTTATAGTAAAAAAATGGGAATAATATAGAGATTCTAATGTTGAATTAGTTGTTTTATTTATTTATTTTGTTCAGGCTGTCAAGTTTTTTGTCATAAAAACATATAAAACTTGTAATATTTTGTATGCATGATCTGAATTTGAATTACATAATTGTCACAAATTGATTTGGTCGATCTAATGTCTTTCTTATGTTTCAAATTAATTTGGAATTTCAATGCTTACTTTTGTAAGAATTTTATTTGAAAATAACTACTAAGTTTACATCAAAATATTGTTCAAGCACAATATTGAGGTGGGATAATTAGGTTATGATTTCTGTTTTATACCTAAACTTTTCAATCTTTGTGCTTGAAAAAATGGTGGTATTATTTATTGTTTTTTAAAGTGAATTGTGAATTGCCTTATTGGTTATAAGATTGTTGTGTGTTGTGCTAATTAAAGCTTAATGTGAACATGTATTAGATTAACTTCTCTTATTTGTCTTTTATTAAGTGAAAATTAGTAGTGTGTCGGTATGTTCTCTCATTAACCTTTACTCACCTTGTAAAGAACAAAAAACAAGAATAACACAAGACTTGTATTGCATGAACTCATAATTGTATTGAAGAAACTAACTCAAAACTTCAACACTCAATTTTCTGAATACATGAGCCTGTCGGTTTTATACTGAACAAATCATAATTTTATTGAAGAAACTAACTCAAAACTTCAACACTCAATTGTCTGAATACATGAGCCTATTGGTTTTATACTAAAAAGACTCATTAGTATTAAACTAGGATTCATAATATAAAGACAACTATACTTTACAGACTTTCCTTATTAATCAAGGATCCTAGAACAACTTGGACACCACACCAAGTTACTTGGACACAACTTCAATCCATTGAATTATGTACCAGATCATGCCTTCTATCCACTTCTGATCTCAAACAATTCACAAACAATCACCCCCTGGATTTCTTAGTCGAGGGTAATTCTTTCTCTCTAAGTAAAGATCTTATTTCTGCTAACCTTATCCGTGCTAAGGCCTTCGTTATAGGATCTGCTCGTTGCTTGTCTCTGGAAACATGTTTGACTATCACTTGTTCGTTTTCAACACACTCTCGAATAAAATGGAATGGAGTGTGGATGTGTTTGTTTCTTCCATGAAAGACAAAGTTATTTAACAGAGCAATTGCTATTTTATTATCTATATGAATCAACACCTTGTATTTCTTCATTCATGTCAACTCATCCAATAACTCCCTTAACCAAACTGCATGACACGCAATTGCAATAGTTTCCATGAACTCAGCTTCATACGAGGATAATGCTACTGTATCTCGCTTTTGGGAGTACCAAGTGATAGGTAAGTCACCAAGGTATAAAACATGTCATGTTGTACTTTTGACATCATCAACATCAACATTATGACTAATATCACTGTAACCAAGAAAGCTCAAATCTTTACTTTGTTTGTATATTATCCCAAAGGATGTTGTCTCATGTAAATAATGAAAATTTTGCTTAATGGTGTGTGCGTCGGATTCCGTTGGACTTTGCATATAATGGCTAACTACTCCAACCGAATATGCTAAATTCGGATGTGTGTGCAAGAGATATCATAACCAGCCCACTAGTTTCCAGTAATGGGTAGCTTCAAATTCAGTTTCATCCTCAGCTTTAGACAGTTTTAGTCCCGACTCCATAGGACATTGAGTTGAATTACAGTCTTCCATGCATGATTCTTTTAGAATTTTCATGGCATAACTCTCTTGTTTTACCTTTACACAACCATTTTCTTGCAATAATTCAATACCCAAGTAGCAAGTTAGTTCACCAAGGTCTCATATTTCAATATGTAACGCCATTATTTTCTTGATTTGGTCTATAAATTCTAGACTCGATCCCGTTACAAACAAATCATCTACATAAATCGTAACGATAAAACATTCTCCATTTGCAACTATTCTATAGATTGCATTTTCTTGCAAGCACCGTCGAAAACCTGTATCTTTCAAAGTGTTATTATATTTCAAATTACATGCTCTTGGAGATTGTTGAAGACCATATAACGCTTTTGCCAACTTATAGACTTTTCTTTCTTCACCTTGCTTCACGAAACATTCTCGTTGGCTAAAGTACACTTCCTCCTTCAATTCACCATACAAGATTGTCGTTTTTACATCCAAGTGATGAATATTCCATCCATTTACGTCTGCAAGAGAAACCAACAGTCTTATTGTCTCGATATGAGCCACTGACACAAATACTTCATCAAAATCAATACTTTTCTCTTGTACATAACCTTTAGCAACTAGGCGTGCTTTTTAATTTATAACCGATCCATAAATATATTTTTTTTGTATAGCCATCTTAAACCGATATGTTTGACATCTTTAAGAGGGAGGATGAGTTTCCAAGTGTTGTTCTTCTCAATGGAGTCACTTTCGGCCTTTATAGCTTCGAACCAATTCTTGTCCACGTTAGCTTCATTAAAATTCTTTGGTTCCTCGTCGAATGTTAACATTAAATTATCTACATGTAACTCGTAATCATTCAATCTTATTGGTAACATAGTGGTTCAAGTGGAGTGACAAAGCGGAATATCACCTTGATCATCGTTGTGTTTAGATGGGTCGTTGTATAATGTATTGGATTTTCGCCTTGGATAAATTGGTCCTGAACAGTGGGTTGTTCAGCTTCAGTTATAGCTGGTCTTGGGCCACTAGCATTAAATTGGGTTGTTTCGAGTGTTCAAGTGTCACTCCACAAGACCATGAAAGTGCCATGTCCATTTCCAACTTGATTTTCAGGTACATTACTGATTGAGGTTAGTGCCCATAGCCATAACAAAGCCCGATATTATTAATATAAATAACAATGTCCTTTTGGGTTGTACGCAAGAACAAAAAGAAGCAAATCTATAAAGATATTTATTTGAGGGACTTGTTTTGTTAATTAATTAATAGTTTAATTAATCAATAGTAAATAAATGGTGTGTGGAATATTCCATAATGATTTGAATACCTTAGATAATTACAGTTATATTTTGTGTTTATCTGTAGTGTTTCAAATCACCTCCATATAAATAGAGGGCTCTAATTCCAGTTTTGACAAATGAGATTTACACCGCTAAGCTACAAAAGTTCGGAATACTCAAACCCAAAATAAATCCCGAATCGTCGTCTTCACGACATGACCATCTGATTGTCACGTCGTGACTGAAGAACAAAATCAAGTTTTCAATTCTATTTGAGCTCGAAGTTCAAGGATTGCTTGGATATAGTTCTTGTTTGCATCTTGGGTGCGATCACAGAAGAGGAACTCTCATTTGGGATCTCTAGTTCAATCCTTTGGCTCAAAAAAGAAAAAACCAACTAAGAAACCAAAGGTATGTTTTCTTTAGAGTTCTACTAAGTTACATAGACTAGAGAATTTAGATTCTTCAGATTTCGAGTTTAGATCAGAATTGTTAATCATTTCCGCTGCTTTATATTTGATCTAATGAGGCTCAAAACCCATAAGTAGTATCAGAGCCTTGTTCACTCAAGTATAGTGCACTTATACTTTGTCTTTTTTGAGTGTGTTAGGGTTTGTATGTGTAATGTTTCTGTTTTAAATTGTTTAAATGTCGAGAAATTTACCTTGATTGAAACTGAATTTGGTATTGCATTAAAACTCAACGTTTTAGTTGATCTGCCTCTTCACAACGACGTGGCTGGTCCTCCACTGTAACGCCTGTGTTTCCGGGCTTGCCATTTTTAGCAATGTAATAGTCTAGGTTAACCTTTGTAACCCATTTTGAAATAATAAGATTGTATTATTTGAGTATCACGTGTTTTGTGCTTAATTGCTTAATTATGTGGTTTGATTAATTAAGAATAAAAAATAAGCGTCAAAATTAAAGTGTAAAATAAACTTGATATCTTTGGATAATGTTGTAGTAGTTGAAACGAGGTTTCCGAATATATAAAGAACGCCCAAATCTGATTTCGTATAAGGAAGTTATGATTTATTGAAGTTTCGACTTAGCGGTGTGCAGCCCGAAATACTCGATTTGAGATCGAGCGGTTTTGAGCCGAAGCAATCTAAACGAGGATCGAAGGTCTCGTTGTTGGTATCGAAGCGATAAAATGTTAGGCGAGAACGGACGTCAAACGAAGAAGTTATGAATTTATAACGAAGTTTTTCTGTCGCGGCCTATTAAAAATAAATAATAAAAATAAAGTCAAAATTAGCCGACGGAGTCTAAACGAAAGTTGTAGAGCGTAGTCTCACCTTCGCGTGGATATAAAGAACATCGAAAACGGAGTTCGTATGAAGAAGATATGAATTTCCGAAGTTTATTAAATAATTTGTATTTAATTTTAATTGGAAAGTCCGACATTATCCGAAGGGGAGTCAGCAATCCGATCCGAAGTACGCCCCGCGTACACCGAAGATGTCGACACTCGCAGCAAGTGGCTTCAGATGACGAACGCAGTGACGAATTCGGACCAGTACGCCCCACGTACTCCGAGGCTCCAACCTCCTATAAATAGGATGTGAGGGCAGCCGGTTCTTTTGTTCATTTTCTCTCTTCTCTCTCCCGTTTTGCATCGTTTTGCGTGCCAGAAATACCCCGAAGCCCCGGTATTATTCTCGAGCCCCGAGGCAAGTCCCGAGATCCCGAAGATCCCGAGAAGTGCGGTTCCCGAGCCGAAGCTCTGCCCGCGAGAAGTTCGATTTTTGTGAAGATCTTCCAGATCTGCTGAGGATTACTACTTCTGCAAGTCGTAGTGCTGTCCGATCATCTTCTGATCAAGTGAGTGTATACTACCTTCCATAAACACGATAATAATACAAGTATGGTTTGAGTGTATTAAGTATATTGTTGTTTATATGTGTGAATGTGTATTCACTTTCTTCTATCTTATAAATCTGATTATTTCTCTATGAAATACGTGTTATGTGTGTGTGTGCCTCATTTGTTATGTGGAATATGTATTGATTAAAGCATGCTATACAGGTTTTTAAACTATGTATAAAAATGTATATTTTTATCTACTAATATGTTGGGTAGAACATGGGTAGATAATTGGTGTGTAATAAACAGATGAGAGGCCTCGTTGTTGTTTGATTTAGTCATCTAGCGGAGTTTAGATGACGACCACAGAGTTTTCTAGATAGTCTTGTGGAAACATTAGCAGGTTCGCCACCTGTAGGTGTTAATGAACTTGGGTGTTCATTCGTTGTACTCCATCCCCCTCATGGTTGCCTTATTTGACTTATATTGCTGAGGAACCCCCGAAGCATGTGTTGTCGCCCCGATGAAATATTCTTAGACTAGGTCCCTTATGTTAGTTGTTTTAGGGACATAAAGTGAGAATAACGGGAATGGGTAATTGGGTTATTGTTGGTTGGTGGAAATTAAATATGATTATTTATTGTGGGTTGAAAACCCTATATACTCACCAGGCTCCCAAGCCTGACCCACTCAGTTTTATTTGTATTACAGGAAGTGGCGCGAGGGCATAAGATGGATGAACCATCAAGTTGTTTTGTTTACAAGTCTGTATATGTATATATTTGTTGAATGACTTGTAATGTTATCGTTTATGCTTATTGGTCTGTATCGGAACATGACACCCCGAGTTTTGATTATATAATGAAAAATACATTTCTTTTATGAAATGCTTTGGTAAACATTGTTTTATCATGTTTTGTTTTTGGGAACGAATTCCGCAACTCTTTCAAATCAAAAAGATTTACTCTGAAATTATTTGAAAGCATAAATGAAAATCGGTCTTTTCTGGCCGAGATTTTGGGGATGTCTCATCCACCATGTCGTGGTATCTACCCAGATCGTGTACGATATGACTTCTTCGTCACGACATGATCATCTCATGTTCACGTCATGGCCTGCAACCAAGAACCTAAATAATAATTTATTTAAATTGTTTGTTTTCTGGGTGTCATGACGTGGCAGCTCTTTCCCCACATCGCGAAACCTTAAGTTCCAGATTTCTCTAAATTCGTTTTTATTTTCAGGTTGCTCAATTTTTCAATTTTAATCACATACAAACTAGCGCTTACACTAAAAGATAATTTTGCATTTGATTTAAATTGTAAGATTAATTAAAAGACAAAACATTAGAACCTTATAATTTAACTGTTGACTTTATGTCAAATGAATTAAAAAGACACATAAACCTTAGTTGTTATATATATATATATATATATATATATATATATATATATATATATATATATATTGTAAAATAGTATTTATATGTATGACACCAAAATAAACATTGCGTTCTCGCATGTTTCATCATAATGTGCATTGGTAGTCTTACCACGAATAGGCTCGTCCACTTTATTGCTATGAGGGAGGTTAAACTCGAAGCATGTTTCATCCTAATGTGCATTGTTTGGGGTCGTTTCAACAATTCAGACGTTAAAATCGAAGCAAACACATAAGCTTGGGGTGTGCCTTGGAGAATCTCATTGGTGGTTCTAATTCTGTTTCCACAATCCATCCCAGTTATATTAAGTTGTGTCATGTGTTTGATTTAGTGTGTTGATCAATAAGTAAAACTTATTTCGACATCTGGATCTACCCCTAAGTATAATTCATTATTTGTATTTTAATTCATAACATTTTAATGGAATATAGATAATCTAAATGTTACCAATGTTTGGATTTTTAACTATGGTTCCATGATTATATTTCATAGATATCTTAATATAAATTCAATAATTACTAGTGACATGAGCATTTGGAGGATTCTCATAGGGCATTTGGGTTCATTTTGAGCACTTAGAACTGAATGGAACACTTAGAGGTCAATGGAGCATGTGAAAAAGGAATGGATCATCTAGGAAGGGAATGATTCATGTGACAAAGAAACAAATCATGTGACAAAGGAAACAGATCGTGTGACAAAGGAACGAATCATATTAAAGAGTTTATGGAGCATATAGGAAAATAATGGAGCATCTTAGAGCATGGATGCCTCACCCATGATGAAAATGCACACTTTAGGTGCTGATAGGCCACTTAGAATGTTGGATGTACCATTTGGGAAAAGGATGGGCCACTTTTCATTCAAGGTGTGCCATCTAGAAAGAGGACGTGCTGTTGTGATGGAAGATGTGCCATCTTGAAGGAGGAAGTGTCATCTTGAAAGAGGATGTGCCATATTGAAGGTTGATGTGTCATCCTAGGAACAAGGTGCACCGCTCTAGTGTGTCATGGTGTACTCTGGAGTATTGATGTTCTGCAGATGTGTTGTTGAAGCATAGATGTGCTACTAAAGATTATGATGCAACACTAGGGCATCATGATGTGCCATTAGGTGGCTTGATGTGCCACACATGTTCTTGGTGTGCCTAATGTGTTCCTGGTCTGCCATAACATCCCTTGATGTTCAACTTATGCTAAGATGTACATTATGATGCTCAAGATTGACCAAGGATTCTCAAAAGTTGAAGATGCTCAAGGACATGCACAGGAGGTGCCACCAAGTGACAAGGTACCACTCCATGGAACCTGATGTGTCGTCATGTCACCTCGATGAACTGTCGTGCACTGGAGGTGCCACTAAGTGATAGGAGGTGATACTAACTGATAAAGGGTGCCACTCAATGAGACATGATGTGTCGGTGATGTATTAATGGTGCCTATGAAATGTCTCTCAAGGACGAATGTTCCAGAAGCGGATGCATGGCAGATTGTGATTGGTTAACACCTTTCATGGGCCTATGGATTAATAGGCTTGACTCATTAGGGTTTTAGGTTTAAACTCTATTCAATAAATATGGATGTCTGCTAGTAATTTGTGATGTGTCTTTTGTATCTTTAGTGATTGAGGAGAATCCATGTTGGATTGTATTTTTAACCTCTGTTTGAGAACTCATAATAGAGAATACTTCCCTCTTTCCCGTGGACGTAGCTCACCTTGACCGAACCACGTAACTACTGTGTCTTTGTGTGATTTTGGTTTCGTGTGTCATCTACATTACTTGATAACAAGGGTCATCAGATCTTGGAAAGTGGCATCAAATTTGTTCTGATTTTTTACTGGTTTCGTTTGGTTTCCCTAACAAGTGGTATTAGAGATGTTGTTGGTGTTTTGTTGATTGAAGATGGCATCTCACAAATTTAATTTGGAGAATTTCAATGGTTCGAATGATTTCACTTTGTGGAAGGTGAAGATGAAAGCTCTTCTATTTCAAAAAGTATGTGCAAGGGCACTAGAAGGATAAGTGAAATTGCCAAAAAAAACATGATGGCTGAAAGGAAGTCAGATATTTTGGCAAGAGCGAATAACACAATTCTATTGAGTTTAACAGATGAAGTAATGCGAGAGGTCATGGATCAAACCAATGCATTTGGGCTTTGGGAAAAATTATGTATCAAATACTAGAACAACTCGTTGAAGAACAAGCTATACCAAAACAGATTATAGATGCTTGCTTCAAAACGTTTGGTTGTGGCTCTGCCACCGCATCTTCTTCTGTTGATTAACTTTCTTTTCCAATACCCTAGCCCTGTTTATTAATAATATGATTTCTGTGTCGATTCTTGATGCTATAACAAGCCCTAAGATTATATTATTTTGATGTTCATAATATTAGAATTCATACCTTGATTTAGAATACCCATTTTAGTAAAAATATGGAAATGCCGACAACCTTACTAATAGAAAGGGTAAAAATGCGCTCAAGCAACCTATCAGGTTGACCCATAAGTACAGTAAGAAGGAATGGAACTGCTTGAGAGTCGTCTGAAGTTCACACTTGGGTAAAGACGACTTACTTTGGAAACAGAACACCTAGAATATGGGAGAAGTCATGTATGAAGTATGATCAATTTGGCTGAATTCGCGTAATCCCTCATCAATCGGATGCGATGAACTCAAGGATACCCGAACCAGATCTAGATCCTGAGCCTCCTGCTCCATGATGTGTCATCACCATTTTGAAATAAACCATATAATTGTCAGGATTATACATAATCATCGAAGGATATCACACTCTGCCACTCCTGGTTCCTCGCAGCTCTCCAAGAGTGACTACGGATCCTCTACTTTCAGTAGTATGGGCCTATACTACCTTCCACATATATCCATACTTTCCCCTTGGTTTGAATTGGGTCACCAAAGTTGCTCCCTATCCACACATACAACTCACAATCAGATCATTCATGTTACTAATCTCATCCTAGGCTTACCCTAGGGTAATATCCGACCCACTCTCTGCCATTAGCTGCGTAAGATGCCCCTGCTACCTCACCCTAACTAGCTCGCGAATACCATTACATATTACTGAGACTAGATAATTCTTCGAATGAGAGGTCTCTCCCTACAACAGTTGGACTCTAACAAGAGTTGCGCAATAAGGCTAAACATAACCTTCTGAAATTATTTAGTCATCGCAATATGTAACTTAGCGTATTCGGTTACTATTTAGTTAAAGATAACTAGAACTCTTAATAGCACAAAGCAAGCAACATTCGAGCATTGAGTAACCAAAACCAAGCATATCATATTCAGGCCATCATATCACTGACTAATCAGTACTAGCATGCAGTTCAAGAGACATATACAACAGGCATACAAGGCATCCTTCATTCCTTCCTAGATCCTTAGCCCTAATCTAACAAGAAATTCTAATACATATACAGTAGGCATACAATGCATCCTTCCTAGATCCTTAGCCCTAATCTAGCATGCAATTCTCAGAATCATAACATATATCATAACGAACATGTATGGTATCTTAGGGAAAACTTACTTGAGCCCGACCGTTTGCACGCATCACACTCCTTGTTCTTTATCTAAAACCCGTATTTTAAATTTTAGAAAAAATATTTTTCTTGTAAAAATCTCTCAAAACCTCGATTTGAGTCTGTACACCCCCGAAGGTGTGTCCGAATCCCTCAAACCAAGGCTCTGATACCAACTTGTTTTGGGTCAAAATATGGTTTATACTTTGCTTTTCTGGGCAATTATATTTTTCTGTAATATTTTTGGAGTTTACGGTCATGTTTACGGTTGAGTTTACGGCCGTAAACACCTTACGGCCGTAAACCCATTTACGGCCCATGTTATCCGGCCCATGTTCTCCAAGTATAAATATAGGTGTTAGGGTGAGGAGTAGAGATTGATGAACCCTAGAGATTGTACGGCCAAGAGAGAGAGGAAGAGAGAGCATATTGTGTGAATTGTGTGAGAGAATCTATTGTAAGGAATTTCATTCATATCATTAATACAATCAAGATTCTTAATATTCTTCTTCTCCTTCTCTTCTTACTATGATCTGACATCATCCTTTTGATTGGGATTCCGTACCATCAAACGGATCTGATTAATACACAGGCAAATTAGGGACTTACAATTGGTATCAGAGCCAAGTTGTATCAGTCAATTTTGTCAGATTTGGGGCATTATTTGATCTTATTTTTAAAATATTCTTGTGTTTTTTGATAGATCTCTGAAAAATAAGGGGGGTTTGTTCTTCGTGTTTTTCATAAAAAAGGTTTTTGATCGAGTTTTGGAGCAAAAAAGGGCAAAAATCATTGTTTTTGGTCGTAACCTGCGAGGGGGTGGCGGCCAGCAGCTAGGGTTTCCGAGGAGTTCACGGCCCGAGGTTTGCGGCTCGGAGTTTGCGGCCTCGGCTCAGCAGTTTGCGGCTCGGTCTCGCACGTTTCCGGCTTCTGAGTTATCGGCCTCGCACCTCGGCCTCGCAAGCACAGCCTCGCAAGAACCAGCCTCGCTTCGCACATATTAAAAAAAAATCAGAGCCGGATTTGGAGGTGTCGGGTTTCGAACCCGCAACCTCCTGCTCATCAATTCAGCGCCTTATCCACCTCAGCTACCTGATCACTTGTTACATTTCTTCGAAAATTAAACTATAACCCGTCTTTTTCGCAGCAAGTTTTCCTATTTTGACACTTTTAACCCAAAATTCAATTCCTTTTAAATTTTAAATTCATTTTTCATCCAAAATTTAAAAAAAATTATATAAACAAAAAATAATAATAATAATAATAATAATAATAATAATAATAATAATAATAAATAATTAAAAAAAATTATTTTTGACTTTTATTTTTTGACTTTTTATTTAAAATTTGACTTTGACTTCCAAGTTTGACCTTTGATTTTAAACTTTGACTTTTTCGTTTAACTTTTAAATTTTCAAATTTAGTTTTTCGGTTTGACTTTTGAGTTTAACTTTTTAAATTTGACTTTTAAGGTTGACTTTTGAGGTTTATAATCAAAGGGTTTGACTTTTAAGTTTAATTTTGGTTTCTAGTTGTGCTTTTTAATTAATTTTAAGGTCTACGAGGGAGTTGAAACATGAAAGAGAGTCGTCAGGATATGTTAAGACAAAATTTCAACATTTTCGATTATATCCTTGGAGAAACCCTTGAAACTCAGTTGCAGTGATTTACTACACTCACTACTGAGATGAATATAGCCGGGATGTTCTTGACTAAGTCCGAGATAAACAAAAAGCTGCTAAATCCACTTCCGAAATCGTGGGATATGAACGTGGCTAACATCAAGAAGACAAAAGATCTCAATCATCTTAGTCTTGCTGATGTAATTCAAGAACTCGATGCTTTAAAGTGTAGAAAAACAATGAGTTCTGAAAACATTCCGGTCACTAAAGTTACATGTACTCCAGTTTGTGAAACTACGATTAAATTTCTTCGGGAACAAATTGATTTATTAAAAAGAGAAATTGAGGACCTGAGATATGAAGGATATCAACTCAGGAAAGGACAGAAACCCCTGAAGGTTGACCTAGAAGCAAAAACCAAGGACTTTAGGAAGCTTCAGGAAGAGTATAGCAACAAGTGTGAAAATTATGACTATATTAAGAGACAACTTGCTGCTGTAACTGAAGAACTTGACACATTGAAAATTAAGTGGAAAAACAGACGTTAGTTTCAAAAATTATACTGTGTCAAGTCAGACAGTCGAGTCATTATTTGAAACCCAATTAAAGTTCAAACAAAACCAACAAAAGGGTTTAGGATACGATAATGTATCCTCCTTTCAATCATGCATATCAGTATCACCCGTTGACTAAATAGGAGATTGCCAACGAATCATTCATGGTTTATGGCAAACTAGCGGGATTTGTGTCAGGAGGAGTTATTAATGTTGAAAATACTAATGTTTCTACTTCATATGCAGGTAAAGTAGCAGAAGATGAGAATAATGAGAACACTACTGAACAAACCAACGACTCTTTGAACTCAGAATTTGTTGCTTCGAATTCTGTTACTCCTAACAAACCTGTTGTTGAGAAATACAAGCCTCCAATTCCAGCGCAACAGAGTGCCTGTTGCAATTGTGCATGTGGGAACAACAAGAGACAAGGCAAGGATACGCCACCAGGGGCAGGAAGAAACAACTTCACAGTGAAGAAAAAGATTTGCTTTCACTGTGGAACACCTGGACACATTTCCAGAAATTGTCCTAATCGTGCATATGTTCCCTACTGCGCACAAGGATGGCAGAACGCGCCAAGAGGGAGATTTTTCCAAAGAAACCCCTCAAGGTCACGTTCAGACTATGCCGAATGGAATGCCATGAAGGCCAAGAATCAATCTTCCAAGGCCAAGAATCAATCTTCCAAGGCCAAGAATCAAAATCCCAAGGCTAAGAAGGGAATGCCGACCAAGAAGTCCAATCCAAGAGATGCCCCAACAAAACCAAGACCGGCTAGGTCAAAGTCATCTCGGCAGTCGGCTTCAAGTTTCAAAGCAAGTGCCGAGGCACCCATCGGATCGAACAAGAAATGGGTTAAACCCGAATATAGATGGGTACCAAAGGTGAAAACTCCCAAATCTTCTAATGACTCTAATATTTCATCGTCTTCTGTTTGTGATAAACAAGATATGTCATGGGAGAGAGTACCCTGCAAGGATGAAAAAGGTCTACCCAGTTTTAAAATGGATTGGGTTCCAAATGCCAACTGATCCCGCTTTATGCTGGAGCAGCTATGGAGGCATATCATCAGACTTCGGTTTGTTGGTAGAGGCTGCTCTTGGCATATGATTGGGGACATCTCTCAACTGTACAACACTCAGAACACTATTTGAGAGTATGTGTCCTTTTGCGGGAAAGGAAGAAAGGAAGAGATCACAAACAGGGTTAGTGCTTAATGACATGAAGAATTTTTGGATGTGTTCTGAGATTACGCATATTGTTCTCAGACCTTCTGGATGCAAATTCAATCGGTGACTTACGGTTTGAGTTTTCTTCTCTATACTCTTGAGTTTTTCTTAAGCTGATTCATTTTAAAACTAATTTTTGTTTTAGGATAGTTTAAATTTGCACATTTACTTTCGGTTCTCTCCTATGCACAAATTTAGGGGGAGAAATAAAAACAAAACAAAAATTAGAAAATTTTAAAAAAATAAAAAATCCAAAAACATTAGAAAATCAAAAAATTAAAAAAAATCAGAAAATATTAGAAAATCAGAAAATAAAAAATATGGTGTTAATGGAATGTGCTTGCAGGAGATGTTTTGGGAAATGAAATTAGCAAGTGATAACGGGCAATCTGAATCGGCGTAACATACCTAAGTTGAATCGTCTACGCTCTATGCTCGATGCGCTGGTAGGCACGAAAGATTTTAAATGGACTTGACTAGGGAGAGTTGAACCTAATGAATTTAAGGACTTGACAAATTTTGACCTAGTTAGATCCATTTAACCTGATTTCACAACGTTCGGATAGGTTGAGCAGGGAGATATACATGAGAATCTACCGGTCACATTAAATAACCCGTATCTAGAACTGTGGATTCACTTTTCCTCGACGTGCGGATTCTGTCCTTAATTCCAGTTAGATGGGGCGACTGGTAAATTCCGATAAATTAGGTCTGTAGAATATCATTTTCTTTCTTTCCGTCTGTTAGTTATATGTTGTCTCCTTTGCGCGACTTCCAGTCCGACCTGGTACACAACATATGCAACTCTATTTCTTTGCATGTTATATATATGAAAATCCTCCTATCTGTTAGCCATATGCTGTCTCTTTTGCGTGACTTCTAATCCGACCTGGTACACAGCATATGCAACCTTCTACTTCTCAACCCCTCTGAAACAATAAGTAGTAGCAATCTGAATCTGTCCTCTCTCTGAATGGTTGTCTGCTCACCCAGTGTAAGGAGTATTCTGGAAGTTCATGATGGCTGGGGCATATCAGGAAGCGGGAAACACGTTCTAGTACACTTAAAATTGAACACATACAGATTGTCTGTAGATCTCGCTGCTCGATTTAGGTGGACCATAATATCCCTGGTTGTCGTCAGCTGAATGGTCCTTAAGATATAGTATCGAGGAACTTAGGATCAGATATAATATCTAGGAAATTAAGTTCACCTTGTCTTGTATCAAATAGTATGTCCTAAATAAGTCACAATTTTTCGTGTTTAAGTGGACAACAATACCGGCGATCGACCAGACAAACAAGTGGATAAAGGCTGTCTAAAAACTTTGATCCCAAATCACTCTTAAAGTTAGATATCATTTTTATTTTTGTTAAATTTGTCATAGTTTCTTCTAATTTAAATATTAGGGGAGAATTAAAAATTAAAAATAATGAAAATAAAAAATCAAAGAAAAATCAGAAAAATTAAAAATCCAAAAATAGTGTTATTTCTGTTTTATTTCTTGTTCAGAAAAATCAAAAAAATCCAAAAATATTTTTGTTTCTGTTTTAATTTGTGTGCTAAGTTTTCTTTTAGTTTTGTTTTGTCTTGAAAAGTGATTTTAGGTATAGATAAGACTCATGAAGTTTGTGTCGAAGATTTCTGAGCCAAGGTTTCGTCCTTGAGCATCGAAGAATTCGCATTCGAAGGAGCAAGAAATGAAGATTATTCTTTCAACATTCAATTTTTCAACCCCAGAAGCAAGGTGAAGCTGAAATTGAAGATTATGTGACGGATTGCATTAAAGCCTCCTCAATCAGTCTGCTGCTATCTTAAACTTGCTGAAGCGATCCATAAGATTATTTCTCTCTGAAGATTCTCAAGCTGAAAGCGCCATCTTTCAAGAATCAGTACAAGAAGCCTCCTCACCCAATGTGCGTTCAATGTCAAATTTTGAAGAAAACCCCAACTGCTCAAGATGAAGTTATTTATTGAAGATTCATCAAGTTCATCTTGAAGCTGTGAAGTCATCGAAGATTAAAGCTGAAGCCAAAGCTCCCATTGAAGATTAACAAGAAAAGCCAACTACTTTTTAGGGGGAGCTTGTTGGGTCAATTAAGAAAAGAAAGCTATAAACCAAGGGGGAGATTGTTGGGTCAAAATATGGTTTATACTTTGCTTTTCTGGGCAGTTGTATTTTTATGTAATATTTTTGGAGTTTACGGCCGTAAACACCTTACGGCCGTAAACCCATTTACGGCCCATGTTATCCGGCCCATGTTCTCCAAGTATAAATATAGGTGTTAGGGTGAGGAGTAGAGATTGATGAACCCTAGAGATTGTACGGCCAAGAGAGAGAGGAAGAGAGAACATATTGTGTGAGAGAATCTATTGTAAGGAATTTCATTCATATAATCAATACAATCAAGATTCTTAATATTCTTCTTCTCCTTCTCTTCTTATTGTGATATTGCATCATCCGTTTGATTGGGATTCCGCACCATCAAACGGATCTGATTAATACACAGACAAATTAGGGACTTACAACTTGTAACACCCTTAAAAATACAACCCGAAAATTTCATTTTTAAGTTGATCAATCATAAAAATAAACCATATTGTTTTTCCCAAAACCATGTAAACATAAAATAGTCTAGTTGTTCAATCCAAAAATACATATAAAATCATCATCAAGGTCATAATCCCAAAATCACTAATGTGGAAAAAGTCATGATGTGATGTGATGCGATCAAGCCGACCCTTTCCCCTTCGAGCTGGAAGTACCTGAAACCAAAACTGAAAACCGTTAGCATGAAGCTTAGTGAGTTTCCCCCACCATACCACATACAAATCATAAACATAATGCCAGATATGTCTGGGTGCCCGACCTACCCTGCTGAGCATACCCGGGTGCTCAACCTACCCATGTCAAACATAACGGGGTGTCCGGCCTACCCCTGCCCGGCATACCTGGGTGCCCGACCTACCCATCAGTTTTATTCTAACCGATTACAGGGTCAATTTCACCCCTACCACTACCACATAAATCATGTATATCACACATAAGCATCAAACAATACATACCACCTTAATAATTATCACAAATACAATTACTAAGTCATATCAATACTAGTGAGCCAACATTGGTGCCTTCGACCCATGGTTTCTACGAAGGGAGGCTCACTTCAATGTGTATGCCGAAATCGTACTCCCCGACTGGCTCGTAACTGCTCAACATAATAAATTCCCTAGTCAGTCATTAGGTCCAAATAGAACTCCCTTATGGCCCAAACTTCTAATTCATGTCCCAAGGCAAGGTTCCCTAATCCTTGGCATATATCATAGGTATACGCCCAAAAGCCTTACTCCACAGTGGGTTATGAGGCCCAACTATTTTTAGGCTGAACATCCTAAGGCCCAAATATCTATTTGACCACTCTGCATGCGTATGCGCGGGGTACCTGGCACGTACGCTGGTCTTGACCACTTTGGGGAGATTGAACCAGTACTCCCAGCGTACCAGGGGTACGCCCAACGTACTGCCTAGTTTCCTTAGAACTCCTTTTGTGACTTAATCCATCAAGTCCTAACGTCTAAAACATAGATCCAGGTCCTTTAAGACGTCCTAAACCATAAAGTTACAAACTTTATGTCTTTGCATGCATGGATGGGGGTTAAGACATGATTTAAGTCCTTAAACACACTTTATGACCATCTAACACTTGCATAGTTGAGGCTTAACCATCAAGGCCCGATTTTTATGACTCTAAATGCTTCCAAGAGCTCAAAAGGACATCTCTTATGGGTTGGAACTACCATAACACAAGAAATCTCAACTATGGATTCAAAATGTCACATAAAACACCCTAAAACTACAACTAAGCATGCAATGGTCAAGTTTGGAACTTGATACCTCAAATAAGTCAGAAAAGATGCCAAACGTCTAGATCTACAAGCTCTCTTCAAGTCCTTGCTCCTTCTTCAAACTCATTGCTCTTCAAAACCACCAAAACAACACCAAAATGCTCAAAGTAAGCTCAACTACATGTAATGGAGTTAGGATTCGAGTTGGGCGCTATGAGAACAAGGGAGGCTAAGACGATAAGGGTTTAGAGGGTTATAAGTTTTTTAAATATGGGGCAAACTCTAAAATTTAGGGTTTTCATCTGATCATCCTATGCCCAGCGTACGCATGGAGGCTCCCCGTTCCGCGCCTCATATATGTACGCCGTGCGTACACCCTGTACGCCCAGCGTACGCTCCGCCCCAAAATCCCAACATTTCATAATTATAAGTTGAATAAAAAGCAACATAATACCTGGCAAATCTCAGACGTTACAGTTTCCCATCAAGAAGAAATAACTTATTTATTGATACTTACAAATTAATAAGAAATAACGATTGAGTGACTAATTTTTATATTGAATAACTAATTGTTCTTACATTATAACTAATATATAATGGTCTAAATTTTTCCTGACATACATATGCAATACAAGTAATATTCACAATTGGAGGATTCATTTTTTAGACTAACATGTGAGGTACATGACCTATTTTTTTGCTTCTCTGTGGACATAAATGGAACATTTGATTGGCATACCATTTGATATTGCAGGTTTTAGGTGCAAAGTTTTTTCAAGAGTGGATCTAATATATTTTTTTGTGTATCCCATCTCTATTACATAAAGGTTCCATCAATCTTTATCCGTCAAAAAAGTATGTTTTTTGTTCTTTTTCTCCATTTTTTGCTTTCTACTTCTTGAAAAAAACAACCACTCACCATTAAAGTATGTATTAACTATCATCAATTGTCTTTTAAATATTATGCTTTTATTTCATATTATTTATGCGCTTCCAGCCCAAGGTCTCTTCAAAACAAGCTCCATGTTTTTACTTATCATTTTTTTTTGTTAATTTTTTCGTTTGTTGTGCAATTTCTATATTTGGTCTCTTCTATTTTTACCGATGATTAAAATTTCATGGTTACTAATCCTATCAAAATGTTTAAAGCTTGGTGATTGTTTAACTATTTTCAGGTTGGGATATGCATTTGTTAACTTTATTGTGGCTCATGTGTTAGTTAATATATCCTATCTTTCTCTTAATTATTTTATCCAATTTATAGGCTTATAATCTTATATACTACAAAAAATAAAAGAACTGCAAGAGCAATTGGATGTGCACATACTAATTGGATGTGCACATACTAAGGGAGGTATGAAGTTCACATTTCTCATAATTATTTTATGCAATTTCTTTGATGAATTGATTTAATCATTCATTGCTTTGAAATTCACATTTAATATGTGGAATTGAATAAAAAATGAAAAAAATATAAAAATGACAAGTGGAAAAAAAATAATTTTAAAATTATAAGAAAATGACATGTCAAATTTAATAAGAAGTTGACATTTTGCAAAATTATCTTTATTTATTAGGGTAGAAAATAAGGATCAAAGTTCCCAAAGTATAGAGACCAATTCTGCCAAAAAAAACAACATAAAGTCCAGAGACTAAAATAGACAAAAATTATGGAAGTTCACTATTCATAAGAAACAATTTCCATAATATATATATATATATATATATATATATATATATATATATATATATATATATATAACTAGTTGTGATTCCCGTGTATTACACAGGTTGATTAAAAAAGTTAAATATAAGATGTAGACATTAAGTATTTTCTAAAGTAAAATTTTGAAATAAATTTAAACTAAATGATGAATAAGTAAGTAATTCAATTTATACTAATAAAAAATTATTATCATGTTTTAAATAATCGTGTTGAATATGAAGGTGTAAAAATTAAGTAATTTTTAAAGTAAACTTTCAAAATAAATACAATAAATAGAATAAACCACAATGACCATTTACGTAATTTGTCTTAATTATTCTATAATAATAAAACTATTTAATATAAATTCACAAATGGAATTTATTAATATATTAATAGAAATAAGAATTCACAAATGGAAGGTTTAATATATACATTAATTGACATTAATTACTATAAGGTGACATTTAATATGTGGAATTGAATAAAAAATAAAAAAAATATAAAAATGACAAGTGGAAAAAAAATAATTTTAAAATTATAAGAAAATAACATGTGTCAAATTTAATAAGAAGTTGACATTTGTAGGGGTGTTCGTTTGGATGGATCGGTTTAATCCGATCTGATCAAGTGAATCCAAATTAATTTCGGTTTTCAAAACATAGATCCAAATAGTCCAAACTAAATTCAAATCCGATCCGATCCAACCAAATTATAATTCGGTTGGATCGGTTTTTTACAATTCGGTTTTCAAGAATTAAGACATTTCAACAAATATATAACTTTAGTATTAACTTACTTTATAATATAAACTAAAAAATATTGTTTAATTAGTTGTGAATTAAAACTTATAAATAACTATCAAGAAAAATATATTATAATTTACTACTTTATAGACAATTTTTTTTGATAAGAAATACATATTAAAGTATTATAATAGATGAAAAATTTTAATATACTAAAAGAATAATTTAGTAAATTTATAAATTATTAAAGATATATATTAAAAAGAACAAAATAATAAATTGCAATTCGGTTTTTTTGGACTATTCGGTTTTTATTTTATAAACCAAAACCAATCCAAAATCCAAAATAATAATTCGGTTTTGCTAAAAACCAATCCAAAAATCCGAATATCCGAACCAAATAGTCCGATCCAAATTATCCAATTGGACAGTTCGGTTTTATCCAAATAGTAAACAGTCCAAGACATTTGGCAAAATTATCTTTATTTATTAGGGTACATAAAATTAGGGTAGATAATAAGCATACGTATTTAATGAAATTATTAAATAGGAAAAAAAAACAATTAAGGGTATGTAAAGAGTTATTTTTAAGAACCCCTTTGAGGTTTTAATCCCTTGTGACCTTGTGTAGTTAATTGTTTGCCCTGGAATGTAAAACACTGGACCCTCACTTCTTCTCCCTCCCGCCCCTTTCTCCTCCATCTTCAATCTCCCGTCTGCCTCCCACCAATCTGCAACGCCGCAGCCTCCGCCTCCGCTAGCTTCTACAGGTAAGTTTTTTCTTTTCTTTTTCCTTTGAAAATTAAGTTCAAGAAGTTTTTTTTTGCCCTGAAAACGACTATCCGATACCCATATATTGTTATTTTTTTTCTTTTTCCTCTGAAAGTCGAGTTCAAGAAATTATAGTTGTTTTGCTCTTTTTTAACCTCTGCGTTTTTTAGTGTTGTCGTTTCTTGGGGTAAGCAGAACATAGCTTGAGATAATAGACAGGGTAACAGTGAAAAGCAATTAGGAAATGGGGATAATTAGCAAATGGACATTTTCAGAGTTCTAAATACAGTTTTATCATTAGAAGATCAGTATATTATAAACTTTTGTACAAAATTGCAAGTATTTTACTTTTTACATTCTAATTTTTTGCAAATTGGTCTCAGTATGTTATAGTTTTCAAAATACAATGTCTTAACAAGGAAAAGGTTGGAAGTACAATGTTGTAATTGAAAGAAATGATACAGAAGGGTAAAACGGTCATTTTTTATCATTCAACACAACAGTTCCAAGGTTCCAACCAAACAAAATGTTAAAAATTCAGATCCTGCCAAACAACCCCTTGATTATGAACAATTTAGTGATTAATTTTTTTTTTTAACTTTAGACATTATTTGATAACTAATCAAAATCTAAAATCTTTTTCCCTTTATTAATTTTAATTTCTTTGCTGTGTTGATTGCAGGTTGACATGGCAAATAGCAAGTATGAGTATGTAAAATCTTTTGAAATTGAAGATGAAGTGATGTATCCCAACTTAGTAGTAGTTCGAATTGATGGGTGCAATTTTGAAAGGTAAACTTACAACAATCCATAATTCTATATTTAATTAATCATCATCATCATCATCATCATCATCATCATAACCTTGTACTAAATTTGTCAGATTTTCTGAAATTAATGAGTTTGAAAAACCAAACGATGAAAAAGCTTTAAATTTGATGAACTCTTGTGCAACCTCAGTGCTTGAGAAGTATCCAGATATAATCTTGGCTTATGGTTTTAGTGATGAATACAGGTGAGAACTTTATTGATCAATAAATACATAAAGATTTTAAATTTTTTATATGAATCTTTAGTTATACTAGTTTTCTGATGTGAATTGCAGCTTCATTTTCAAGAAGGAAACCAAGTTTTACCAAAGGCGTGCTAGGTGATAATTTAAAATAATGATTATTAGTTTTCTTAATTTTTTAGATCATGATTTGCAAATTGCAATCTTATAAATAATGTATCATTGGGTTAACAGTGAAGTTGACACTGCAGCAAGATTCTTTCCCTCATTGTCTCATTCTTCACATCTTTATATGTGGAAAAATGGAGGGAATTCTTTCCTCAAAACAACATGAAATCTACTCCTTCATTCAAATCACGTGTCATATGCTGTCCATCAATGGAGGTTCTTCAAGCATATCTTGCATGGAGACAAAGAGAATGTGAGTAGATTACATATTGCGATTATTATAGGTAAAAGAATGTATATATTTTGCCAATATGCTATTAAATGGATTATATTTTATAAAAAATCAGGTTACATATTTCTATCATGTGTAAAGAAATGCAAGTATAATGTTGCTATTATGTTAATAGATGAAGGGTAATTTATACGTTACATGTTACATATTGTCATTATTAGTAAAAATAGCACCAAATAATTTTCTTGTATGATTTAAAAAAAAAACAATCTTTCTTGTATTTTTTTCTAGGTCATAGCAAAAACCAATACAACACTTGCCTTTGGATGTTGATTAAAAGTGGGAAATCAGAAAGAGAAGCACATGAAATCTTGAAGGTGTGTATGATTAATGATTCATTTAGTAATCTAGAAAATATGTTTCTATATCTTTCATGTCATTTTTTATATTCTAAATTGTTTATTATATTTATAGGGCACAAAAAAACAAGAAAAAAACGAGATCCTTTTCCAACAATTTGGTATCAACTACAAAAATCTTCCACAAATGTATCGACAGGGTTCTTGTGTTCTCAAGACAGAGGTTGGTTGTTATATCTCATAATTGTTATTTCCATTTATTATTATTTAGTTAATAGTTATTTCTTGATTTATTCACTTGAGTATTCATTCAATAAAGAACTAATCTTAATTATTTCTTGATTTAAGGTTGAGGAAACCTTAAAGATCCATGACAATGAACCCCCTGTAAAAAGATTGCAGAAGAAGGTCATAATCGTCCATTCAGAAAATATAGCTTCTAGAAGTTTCTGGAATGATTACTCCTGTCTTTGCAAAGATCTAAGTTGTTTTGAGCAAAATATGAATAATATCAAACAAGAGTACATGAAATTGTTTCAGTTTGAGAACAAGTTGCTCCCATTTACTTGGATTGTAATAAGAATAGATGGCTCTCATTTCCACAGGTAAATTAATAAAAAAAGAAAAATTAAAATTTTCTTTTTAATTTTCTATTTTGGTTTCTTATTATTATTTTTCAGTAGATTTTCTGAGGTTCATGGATTTGAGAAGCCTAATGATGAGCAAGCTTTGAAACTTATGAACTCATGTGCAGTTGCTGTTTTAGAGGAGTTTAAAGACATTGTTTTTGCATATGGAGTAAGTGATGAATACAGGTAAGTTTGTTAATTTGTTTTTAATTATTGATTATTGATCTTGTTATATTATTTTATTACAATTAACATATTTATTTTCAGCTTTATCTTAAAGAGAAATACTCAACTCTATCAAAGACGCCCGAGGTAAGTCCTACATTTTATAATTCTTTTTTTGTAATTACATCAATAAGGAAAAGAAAAATTGAAAAATACCGTTTTTGTCCTTGCAGTGAAATGGTGTCTGCAATTGTGTCATTATTTTCTTCAACATATGTGATGAAATGGAAAGAATATTTCCCTAAAAAAGAGTTGAAATATCCATCAAATTTTGATGGAAGAGCTGTTTGCTATCCATCATATGAAATTATTCGAGATTATCTTGCTTGGAGACAAGTTGACTGTGAGTAAATTTTTGTATATTTTTCTTCTTTTATATATAATTAACAAAAAGACAATACTACTATTTTACATTTGTGTGAGTTTTTATTTTTGTTTTAATTGTTGTAGGCCACATAAACAATCAGTACAATACTTGCTTTTGGATGCTTGTCAAATCTGGAAAAACCACAAAGGAAGCTCAAAGTCTCTTAAAGGTCACAACTTTTCTTATAATTGTCTCAAAAACACCAATTTACATACTTTATTACATCAAAAGGTAAACCAACTTTGAAAGTTTGTCACAAATTGCTCCCTGTTCCTTTTTTACAATTTTGACCCAAAATTTATATTTTGTTTCGAACTTGGTCCAAACTAGTTTTACAAATTTGCCCCAACTTTTATTACAATTTGACCCAATATTTATATATATATATTTTATTTATTTTTTGTTTTATAATTTTAAATGAGAATGTTTGTTGTACAGGGTACTCGAACACAAGAGAAGAATCAAATGCTCTTAAATCTATTCAAAATTGATTACAAGACATTACCCATCATATTTCGCAATGGCTCCTCTGTATTTTGGGACAAGGTCATCTCTCTCTCTCTCTCTCTCTCTCTCTCTCTCTCTTTTTACATTTCAAGTAATACATTTTGGTTTGATTTTGACTTTTAATTTGGTGATTGATTTTATACAGGAGATGATGTTGACAGATAATGGAGTGATTACAAAATCATACAAGAAAGTGGTAGTGGAACATCCAAATATAATTGAAGATTGCTTTTGGGAAACACACCCACTCATACTTGAAGAGATGTCCCCAAGATCATGAATCCTTTACCTACTATATAACATGTTAGCAAGTTGCATGTACTTATATAAGTCATATCGAAAAAAGTCTAGTCCAAAATAGCTCAAAACAGTACAAAATGACCCAAATAGTTTGTATCTTATGTTGGCGTATTATTATTTTTGATAGTAATTTAATGTTGTTATCAAACTTCATTTGAATGTGAAGAATTGACAAAGGTTTTAAGGAAATTTGTTTCTATTCAAGAGACTAAGCGCACAAGCTAGATAGTATAAATTTTGGTATTTAAGCATTGCAAAGACAAGAAAGTAATAATATAGGTGTCTTGGTGCCTTAGAAACTCAGGTGGTGTTTGGTGTTTGTTTTTGAAGTGGTAAAACGTCTTTAGTCTTTTTTCATGTCTGCATGTGGACCAAATGTATTTTTCCATGTCTTCGTTCAAAAAGTCTTTATACAAAATATTGTTTGTTTTTTACTGTGGTTTTTTTTGCAAATGACCCAATACATATCAAACCACACCCTCTTTCTTACCTCTCTATCATTATCATAAGAGACCAGGCAAACGAGAAATCTTAACAGATTTGATGAAAACCAAAAAAGACATAATTGCCCTTGTCCTATATTATCACTCAAACACTTCAAAAACCATTTTACAATCGCTTTATTTCTTCTATTAATTTCCTTATTCCAACACTTTGAAGTTAAGAGTTTGGTATGATGGCTTTTGGATTTGGTGCAGTAAAATATTTCAAGGGTATTTCAGTCTTTTTCGGAATTCTCTTAAGAATAAATCCTTTTTCTATGCTTACAATTGGAGATTGCAATGTTCATGGTATTCGTTGAGCAACTAGTCTTAAACAAAGCAAAACGAAATCAATTAGAGCCTAATCGATGTATTACAGGCATTATGTTATTGATTTACTTTAAAATAAACATGATAATTTGGTTTTTGATGATCTCAGTATGAACTTTATGGTGCCCTTTTATGGTTGAAGTATAACTTGTTTCACTTTGATTGTTTCAGGTACTTGTTCAAATAAGAGCAGGAAATAGGAAATTGACATCTTAAACAAAACAAAATCAAAGAGATAAATAGGAAGTTATTTGAGAAATCAACAACATTGAGGTTTTTAATTGAGAAAATGGTAGACGGGAACTCACGATTATCGGAGTTTAAACTAATTATACAGTTTGAGAGGGAGAGAAGAAGAGAGAAACGAGAGAGGAGAACGAAAAGAAACAGAACAGATCGTATCTGATCGGGCGGTGGCGGAGGTGACGACGACATGGAGCGATGGAGGCAGAGCAAGGACTGACGTTCGCCGGAAGGATGGTTGCGGTGGAGAGATCGCCATTGGGAGATGCAATCGCAAAAGGGAACGAGCGGATGGAGGTGATGAGAAGGTAGCTTAGAAATGTATTCTACAAGGAGAAGCGGTGTTTTGAGGTCTTTCCTGAAAAGAGATGAAAAAATATTTTTGAGTTATTTTGTCTTCCAGAAAACAAACAGTCTTTTGTCAAATGTCTACCCGCCCGTAGATATAAGCGCTCAAAAAGTCTTTTTGCCAAAAAAAAAACAAGCACTCAATGTCAATGACAACATAATAAAAGCTAGCAGATGTTGTGATATATATGATTTTGGGGTTCTATGTAGGGGAGTAGGTGAAGAACGTTATGTGTGTTTATGTACATGTCAAGTCAGAGGAGTCGGGAAAATAGAGTTTGAGGATCATCACTTGTACTTATGAGTATCCTAATGGTCCAACAAGTGGTCTCAACGGAAGATATTAATGTTCATATAAGAAGATAAATAAATGGTATGTGGGTATGTATGATGGTTTTGGTTTTCTTACTAGGGACGACGATGGACATTATGCTTGAGTATGCTATTTTGCACACGGTTGATGGTCTCAAACCCTTTCAAAAAGAAGAATGTACATTTGATTACCTTTCAAAGTGTAGCATTTCACCCAAGTTTGCTACCTCTTTGTGTGTAAATGAAGCATTAAGGCATTCATAGATTGCATAGTGACAGTGCTATTAGGAGAGGCATCTACATCACAAATCCAAATGTTTTTCTCGAACTTATGCTTAAGTATGAGTGTATGAACGAGAGCCAAACTAACTAAATCAATCATTTGTTTGGATAACTTAAGGGTGCTACGTATGAGGATTTTATAGATATGGTTGTATTAGAAGTGGATTTTGGATCCATTCATATGAGGAATGTTAATCACATGTGAAACAATATGGTCAAAATCACTAGGGAGGTGGCCAAAAAACACTTGAGATGTCGACCGGGAAGACCAATGAGCGTAAAGTGTCATGAAAGTGGAGAAAGGAGTTTCAAGCTAAGATCAAGATAAAACAAAATCAATTTAAGGTGTTTTTATTAATTGATGAGAACGGGGAAATAACCGATAAAGATATAATGATACCAAACGAGAGGCTAAGAATGTAATGGATAAAACAAGATCTACGACATATGAAGAGATTACTCAAAAGTAGAACAAATATGAACAATGAGTCGGTAAAATTGGAACATGTGTTTCCTACAGTCACGACTAGTGAGTCGGTAAAATTGGAACATATAAATACGTATTTGAAACATCTCTTGATGACTTATCAGATGAGAATGCACTCTGTGTGTCTACTATATCAGTTGGAGTTGGAGAGGGGGTTTAACAACCGTGCCTCATCAGCCTGTGAAGGAGATCCAACTTTGATGAATTCAATAGGTATCATGTGGTTAATTTTTAAATATCATTAGTAATCTCTTTACATAAGTAATTGTGTATTTTTGTTATTGTCGCATATATCTTTGGGGTATGATAATTTAGGACAACTGTACGGTCAGCTAGAGGAAGGCTGCAACTTCATCATTTCAAAAAGTAAAAAACTAAAACCTTAAAAGAGATTAACGTTTTATGTTTGCTAACATGATAAATGATTTTTGTTAGATATGGATTCTGGAGACTTGTCTAGTAAATATTTTCTAGGTGCTCGACAACCCAATATGATCAATCGAGCCATTGGATGATCTAAGCTTACTCGATGGTTACAGTAGACTTACTATGATGTGTTTGTTAATGTTCTTCGGGTATGATTATTTATATAAATTTTCCATTATCACCCCTATGTAAAATATTGGTAACCATTGAATAAAGTTAAATTAGGAGGATAATCAACCTATAATATAGACGTTACATCTATCACTTGATGAGAGTGGTGTTGTTTGGTGGTCTTATAGCTCCGCATGGATTGAACATGTTGCTTTACCTCGCATATACAATCCCATCCCCAGGGTATTGTCTCTCACATTATCACATGGGAGGTCACCTTTTTATGAGCTTCCATAAAAGCAAACATGGCGAGATGCTGATAAATGTTCATATCCATCAGACCCACGATCGCCACCAGAAACTGGAGTTACAACAAATAAGGATAAAAACATAATGGAGTTACAAAAGGAGCAACTGCTAGCAAATGATATACATATGTCTCATGTTGAGGTTGCGTTAATAATTAAGGGTACCAAACAAGATAATGGTACCTCACTAGGGTTGGAGGTACATTACTTAATGACTTTTGGTCACATGAGTTTGAGGTACATATCCTATACTAATAAAACAAAACAGTATCAAATTGCCACGTGACAATCTCTCAGCCTCCCCCAATCGATTTTTCCCGCTCAAATGTCTAAGTGAATTTCTGAGAATACCCTTCCACTTTAAACTCTCAATGCATGAAATCCAGTAATCGATCTTCGTCTCCCATAGAATCAACAATTAAATAGCAATAAATCAGGAAACAACATCATCTTCAAATTTGAATTGTTCTATGTAACTCAACATATCTTATATAGCCGCTTCCTCTTAGGTTCAATTTTTGTCTTCGAGTTAGGCTTTTCCAAAGATGAATTTGAACTGCTTTCAAAATCCTTATGTGCTTCTCATTTGTTTCTCTTGGTGATTTTTTACTTTTAGGTTTTTGGTTTCATGTTAGAGTTGGTATCTTGATTCCACTTCCATGTCCCTTTTTTTATCTCATTGAATTCAATATTCATTCAAGTTCCAAATAGGAATAAACCCAATTGGGAGGTTTTATTAGTTCAATTTTGGATGTTTTTTTGAAGTTTATGCAAAACCTGGAAAAGAAGAAGTTTATAAGGAAGATGGGACATATGAAATTTGAAGATGATTACTGATATTTGCCTTTTCGTCATATCTAGTTGCCCTAGTTCGCCTCTTTGGTCTTTCTCTTTTTGCCTCTTCCTGGTACTTTATTTATTTTCCTTTTTCTTTTCGTTTGTGTCAGCTTTTTTTTTTTTTTTTTTTTTAATTACGATTTAGCAAAATCGGACTCCTGATTTTCTCAGCGACTAACTCATATTTTTTCTGAAGATAACATCAAAGCTTTCAGTATTTTAGGTGAGAGAATCATCACGATAACTACTTGGTCATGGAAACCACGGTTTTAGCATTTACAACTATCAGATAGATTTTTCCTAAAAATGACAGGATTTTGAGAAACTTTCTAGGTTTGTTTGACATCTTGGTGAAGTTGATTTCATTTTGTTCATAATGATTTACGGGATCTTCAATAATTTTCAGGTTTTGAATCATGGCCTTTCGCCTTTGTTTTTGCCACTATTATTATTATTATTATTATTATTATTATTATCTCAGAAGACTGTGAACCCTCCTTTACAAATCGGATACCCTTGAGGTAAATTATATCAATAGCTTATTATCTCTAACCATTAAAAAATCATGCCAAGTAGGAAAACAGTTATAGATAATACTAAATTGACATCATATAAAAGATATGAAAAATCGTACATGTTTCCATTATTATTATTACAATGCATCACCTCAATATGTTGCATATTTAGTATCTTACAAACAGATTGTCTTGGAAGACACGTGGTAGCAGTTGGGTTTAAACCAACAAGCTAACAACGAACCATAATAAGTTCTGATTATCCGGTTGTCTATATATTGTACCAAACTTAAATTTGTGTGACTTTTTATTGATAGACAAAATAAATACTTATTGTATGTTTTCTACTCCTTAATCTACATCCTTTACTCCTATGACTTGATCATGTTTGCTGTCTTTTACGAAAAGAATGATTCTATTCTTGAAAATACAATTCTATAATAAGTTATTTTTTTTTTAAGAATATCAATTTCTTTACTTAATAAATAACAAATCCTTTCAGGTTGGTTACAAATTATGATGCACAAGAATGCATAAACTGATACCCTTGTGTACATGGAAATAAATTTTGATTTAATATGTTTCCATCTTCTTTGAAAAAGTACTAGCTCTATAAAACATATTAAATGGATGAAAAAATTCAGAAAATACATTATTTTTTGATACCTATTAACCCGAGTCATTAAGGATTCCTATATGTTGTTTTTGATATGCACTTAATTTGGAGAATTTTGTATTTCTTAAATTTATACTCATGCCATGTTATTTATTCATATATTGACCTTTTATCATGTTTGAATTCCTTCGTTAGGCACATGAACGACTTGCTTTTTATGGTTTAATGAACTTGAGGTAAATTATTTTATTTTATTCTTTTTTTATTTGCGGGTTGTATATGGGTTTGACTATGGACTATGGTTAATGGTCGTCCCTAATGCGGTTTAATGAAAAAATGTAAAAGATGGCACAAAAAAGGTTTGGCCAGGAGGATTTAGGTTCGCCAAACCATCAATATCATAAGTCGCAGTTGTAACAAGCACGAGAACCAATGGATTCCAAAAAAAAGTATATTGAATCCCTTGCTCAAATTTCCGTTAGCCCACTTCCACAACATATGATCATGGAAATTATAGACATTTGACAAAGTTGTAGTCTAAAACAAAACAAAATATTATCAGGGGTATTTTAGTAATTTATACAATGTTTCAATCTAAATTTCTAAAGTATGGTTAGGGGCATTTTAGTGAGTTAGCAAAGTTTGAATCTAAACTTACAAAGTATGAATAGTTTTGCAAGGTTTTAGTCAACTTATAAAAATATGATTCAGGGCATTTTAATTATTTGGTGACGTTTCAGTCTAAAAATAGAAAACATGATTAGAGGAATTTTAGTAATTTTTGCAAAGTTTCAATCTAATCTTACATGTGATGGTTTAAAAATTTCAGTATGAATAAGTTTTGGTTGACAAATTGTATTTGTATGAGTTGGTTGTTGATTCAAGCACAAAGGTAGCTCCTTGAACTGAAGCATTCCAGCCGGCTTTTCAAGTAATTCCTCACAATCCTATCATTCTATATCTTAATTATAGTGCAATTGTTTTTCCATCAATTGAGAACAATATGAAGAAAGATAAAAAAAAGGTTTCATTGTTATGTTTCTCTCAAAACTAAATAAACATTATATTATTATTTTTTTATTAAGTAGAGTTTTTAATCGCATCATGTCTTTTTGTCATCAAATTATATGTAATACAACATATTTACAGCGGGTGTACATTTAACTTAGCAACTAAGAGTTTATAGACAAATATATTGGTTACTTAAAGTAAAAGTTAAAATATGGGTTTCTATCTTTATTATTATGTTCTTGACTAATTCAAAGCTTACAGGCTCTGGAAATTGTTTTTTAGTTATGTGTCTATAATGTCTTCTCCTTATGTATGATGTCCCCAATTTATATACAAATGTTTATGTATTAAGGAGAACGGAATAATGCTTAATTGATTTAAAAAACTTAAAGGTCAGCTGTAAGATAGTAAAACATATTTTAGTTTACTTGTACTTTTAGTACAATATTGCATTATTATATTTTCTTTTGTTAAGATAATATATTTTGAAAAATCCATCTGATTATAACATCATATCTATCATTTTACTTGGATATTACATTTTACAACAAATATACCCGATCATAATAATGAAAATTGTTTTGAATTTGAATAAAATTATTATAATCATTTTGTATTTGAATAACATTATTATAAAGTAACATGTTTTGGAAAATCGTCCATCAAATTTTAATGTTTCATGGAACACCATCATGTTTTTCTCATCATTCATGTATTAAACAAAATTCATGTTTGAGATATTAATTATAGATAAGGATCATAGAGTTACCAACATAAATCCATTATTATTATTATTATTATTATTATTATTATTATATGTTTTTGTATGGAAGTATGATGTTATTTTTGATAACCCGGATTAGATTGAAAATGCATTATATTTTATGTCGTACATTTTGGAACCATTTATGATATTACTTATAGATAAGGACTATGTTCTATTCTAAATAATATGTCTCCTTTGTTTTTTAGGGAATTAAATAATAGTGCTCAAGACTTCTATCTTTGTAAATTATTAAATTTTTTTGGCAAATCTTTCATTAGTGATTATGATTTGAAATTATTAATAGTCTTTTTCGTTTTTTAACCGTGGTTTCCACGGGTTTAAATTTAGTTTCATTAGATATATGCAATTACCAGTTGTATTGTTGAATACTTAATTGTATGTAATATTATCTTTATGTGGGTTGCCACTGTTAATAACGTAAAACAACTTACCCTACGAGATGGGAGCCCTTTACAGGATGATGACCTGATCAGATGTCTGTCATACATATATATAGTGTACCTACGCTTTCATCTACAGAGCTACAAAAGATCATTGATGTTTCCATGTCAGATTACCAAACGTCACCGTTGACACTTAGGTGTACACAACGCTTGATGCATGTTTCAGTACGGTTGAAGTCTCTGTGGATATAGATGAAAATGAAAGACATTACACACTTACGCCCACCACCATTTGACGATTGTATAAATGATTACATTGATAGTCTATATCTGAACCAAGATTTTGCTAATTTTTGTTCATCCGTTTCACATGTATAACCCAATAATAGAGTTTTGGATGCGTATATATGAGGATTTTGACAACGCAACCTTGGACGTTCACTCTCACTATATACAAAAGTTACTGGTCTAACAAGTTTTTCAAAATTTGCATCTTGGTTTATAGTTATGCGAGCCTCTATCCACAAACTTATAGTGGCTATCAAGTATGAGGGTACCAAACCCACCGATGTAATCTCCCTCGATAGTTTCACACTTACTCATTATGAATGACACATATTGGAGCCAATTCATTTGTATGTTTTATTATTATTTGAACATATGTAAAATTTTGTAATTATTTGTTTTTTAGTAAATTTTAGGTTTCATTACATTCCATAAAACCATAATTAAACATATAAGCACATAAAATACATATATAAAAATGATCATAATACAAATGACCAACCATTAATTTAAATTAGTATAAAAACATAAACACACAAAAAAAAATGTAAAAACATAAAGAAACAACTATAAAACAAAAATAAACGATCATAAAATCATTAAATGGAAACTCCGGAACAACGTCCCGGAATGGTTATTACGAATTCAAGAGTCTACTTCAGAATAACATGTTCCGGACAAATTGATCTTTTACCAAAATTGTTATTTTTTGTCTAAAGGAACATTTGTATTGGTTAATTTATTCAATATCCCTTAGAATAAATGATAACAAATATTAGTATTATCGTACTCTCATCGATACATAATATCTTACTACCAAAATAATGACAAACCTAACCAATATTACTTTATCATCTAATAGCCAAATTTTTGCAATTAGTTAAAAAAAGTCATGGAAACCGTAAATAAAAAACACCTACCGTTTCATGGATGGGCTATGGTTTGGTGGTTACATGAAAAAAATCATTTTTATATATGACACCGTAGGTGAAAAAATCACCTATGGTATGCTCTCTATAATTCCGGTATCCCTAACCAAAATAAAAAAGAAAAACATATGCTTTAGAAGTCACTTACGGTGTACAAGCTTTTAATGCAAAATTTGTGCATTAACAACTTGTACACCGTAGGTGATTTACAAAACCTACGGATTCTGTTTTTTTTTGGCGTTTTTTTTTTTTAAAAGTTAATCACTGCTAATGGATTTCATACTATAAAAAAAAAAAACAGTAGAATACGAGAAAATACGTGATTGTTGTTTGGAGCTGCCATTGGGAAGGTTTCTCTAGTTCTAGAGAATGAAAAATGATCTAAAATGAAAATTTAAATTTTGCATATTTAGAGCTAATGAGCCGAGCGCTAAAACAGTAACCCAATGCCCCTAAACGGTAATGTACTTAAAGAAGGTTGTGACTAAACCATAATTTTCTCTGTGAAATAGTAGTTTTCGCTAATTATCTATGGTTTTATGGGTATTGCTAAGGGCTACTTTTTAGCTATTAAATGAAAAATAAAAAAAATTGATTAGATTTGTAATTATCTTTTTATCATTTTACGTGTGTTTATGGGTGATGAGTATTGAACCATCTCGTATGATGAAAATGACCATGCATAGGTAGGTATACGAGAGCGTGTGTATTGAAAACACAAAGAAACAT
Organism: Lactuca serriola; assembly: GCF_051521515.1. Classification (NCBI taxonomy): domain Eukaryota; kingdom Viridiplantae; phylum Streptophyta; class Magnoliopsida; order Asterales; family Asteraceae; genus Lactuca; species Lactuca serriola. The sequence continues at coordinate 11,020,552 of NC_136414.1, read as the reverse complement.
TCTCGCATTTCAAAGCTTTAAATTAAACCAGCTTTTTTATGCATTGTTATAGGAGTTGAAAAATGGCAGGCAATCTTGGGAACTTCAGTGGATGGTTTCCACTTTTATTAGTCAAAAACGTCAAAAATGGGGGTTGATCCAATGTTTTGGGAATTTTAATGAATGTTTAGCTGTAAATGTTGTACTTTTTTTCCATCAAACTAAACAAGGTTAAGTTGCAAGACTGCAAGTTGACTTTGATTTTGATGTCTGCTTATTTATTTTGTATATACATAATAAAATCAAAATCAGGTTTCAAATATAAGAGTAATAAATATTGATATAAAAGTTCTAAAATTTGTCAAAAAAAACACAGTTTCATCTTAAAATCATTATTAGATACATTAAAATTAGAAGTTTTTAGTTTTTTTCCCTATTATTATCGTTAGGGTTATTAACATAAAAGAACAATAAAGTTTTTCGTTTGGTTTTAAAAGGTCCTTAAAATAAATTTGGTATCTATGACCCCATTAAAATGGAAAATTACATGTTAAAAAAAGGAATTTGTCGAGTTATAACCGGTTACCAGGTCAGTCAACAAAAGTCGTTGCTGACGTGTTTGCTTGACTCCAACTGTGTGTCCTGTCATCTTAGTACATAAGCTTGCTAAAGGTTGAAGAGATCAACCCTCACAACTTTCTTTCCCTCTAACAAATGCTTCGAGAATGTCGTCTAACTCTTGTGAATCACATAACACCGTCACCATTTATCGTTTTGAAGAGAATCCTCCTTGCTTATCTCGCAATAAACTGGTATCGGAGCAAAGAGAAGCATGAAAGCCAAATAAACCAAATCGTCGATTCTACAATTGTGCAAAATCGATGGTAAGCTCCACTTTGTTTATAGTTGATTTGCGGAACCATTTTACTCGAAAGTTATGCTTTTTGTATACAAATTCCCCATTTAGATCGAGAATACCCTAATTTTTGAATAATAAACCCTTACTATGGGGTTGCTTGTTTATTTTGTTAAGGTTAACGAGGTTACGATGTTCACATTTGTGTTTATAAACTCATAAATCGATCGATCATTATGTAACATTCCAAAAATCATGACAAAATTTTCATTTTTTTAAAAACCATTCCAAAATCCTTAAATTACACAAATAACATAGTTTCCAAAAACAATAATCAAGAATCAGAGTATCCCAAATCACAAGTCAAATAAGAATCCAGGATAATGAGCACAATCACGCCTTTGCCTTGCTACTTTCCTCTGATGTACTTGAAACCATAAAATCAAACTGTAAGCTAAGGGTTAACGAGTTTCCCCGAAGTACCACACACAACAGAACATATACAAACATTGCATGTTAGGTCCATAACCTCCCGTATGGATTACCCCTGGGCCACAACCTCCCAACTGGATTGCCCCTGGCCCATATTTTCCCGACTAGATTGCCCCTGGCCCACAGTCTCCCGACAAGATTTCTTTGGGTTTGTTGGCTTATAGAACAAAACAATAATGCCTCAATCTATCCACACTATGTCGACATATGCAACAGATAAACACATAACCAACAAGTATATGTAATGGTACATATATACCAATCTAACATATAACTAGCACAATAACATCCTATATACCAGGATACATAACCTAGTGGGACGACTTTGGTGTTTTCAACCCACGAGTATAGTGAGGAAAGCTCATGTCATAATATGAATGATAGTTGAACTGATCACTACTCCAAACACTGGCTCTACGGTTCACCTGTACAATACACAAGGACCAAGCCTCAATCTACTAATAAAATAACCCCAATAAACCTACAATTAAACTTGGTCAAAGTCAACGGTTAATAGTAAAAAGTTAACCTCCAGCTGGTGGCCATGCTGTGGCAGCGAAACGACAAAACAGATGAGCTCTATCCCAGTCGGCATGTCGTAGCGACCAAAGGTCACACCATGGGAACTAGGTTCCTAACAACTTAATGGGTTAAGTCTCTTTCTTCGATTCTAAGAGCTCGAAAGCTCATATCTGGTCTGTTCTATGGTCTAAATGGATAAAGTTTCCAACTTTATCCCCTAAGACTCTCCAAGAGATAAATATCTCATCTCCTAGATCCCAAAAGGGAAAAAACACAACTTAGCTGAATCAATAAGCACTTAATCTTGAAGGCCTATTGTCTAATAGTTCCGGAAAGGTTTCTAGCACCATTACTAACATAAAAATCCATGCTTTTCAGATATGTATGTCTAATGCATGTATTGGATTCCTATTAAGTCAAAATGAGGGTTTATCGCTCAAAATCCATGCATGACACCAAAACTCATTTATAATTCAGATCCAAAGGACCAAATACTCCAAATGGCATGAAGATTCATAAAGTTGCAAACTTTATGAGATCTCACCACTCAAACACATCAAGACATGAAGAAAAGGGACAAAATCTAAAGATCTAGCAACTTAGCAAGGAAAAAAGTTAGGTCTTGGACACCCACCAAGGTCCAGAAGATGTGCTAGCTGATGTAGATGATGCTTGTAAGGTAAATACCACACCAAGGGCTTCCTTCTCCTTCAAAGATCGCTAAAAACACCAAGAATGTGTTCACAATTGCAATAAAGACTAAGGTTAGGGTTTCTGAGCGTGAGATGGTGATGGAGGATGAATAACCATGAAACCCTAGCCTTAATGTTCTTTAAATAAGGCCCAAAGCCCAAAGATTAGGGTTTCTCTGCCTAATCTGCTGAATAAGATCCATAGTCTGAAGGACCACCTTGGTCCTACCCAGGACCCTATGGCCTACCTCTCCCTAATATACTGGTGTTACAACTCTCCCCCACTTGAATCAGACTTCTTCCTCGAAGTCCTTAACTGCAAATAACTATGAGTAGTGCTCCTGTATCTCTGCCTCGGGTTCTCAAGTCCACTTGGAACCCTTCTGGTGCTGCCACTGGACCTTGAGTAAACATACCACCTTGTTGCACAAGGCTTTCATCTTCCTATCCAAAATAGTCACCCACCTCTCCACATAATTTAGGCGCTTATAGACCTGAATGGCGTCCATGGGAACCATCACGGAATCATCAACCACACATTTCCAAAGTTGAGACACATGAAAGGTGCTGTGAATCTAATTAATCTCATCAGACAGATCCAATCGATAGGATACTTTGCATACCCAGACCATTACTCGAAACGGTCAAATAAATAGGGACCCAAATTGCCCCTCATCCTGAAGCGTATAGCACCCTCCCATGGTGATACCTTCAGTATAACCATATCCCTGACCTAGAACTCTATCTCGGATCGTCGTCGGTTCGCATAACTTTTTTGTCGGCTCTAGGCTATCTGCAATCTCTACCTGATCTGCTGAATAAGATCCATAGTCTGCAAGACCACTTCGGTCTTACCCAGGACCATGTGGCCTACCTCTCCCCAATAAATTGGTGTATGATGCTTCCTTTCATGGAGAAGCTCGAAAGGTGCTGCACCAATACTAGAATGATAGTTGTCGTTGTAAAAAAACTCAACTAGGGGAAGGTAGGAGTCCCAACTCCCATCGAAATCGATGATGCAATCCCTCAACATATCCTTGAGCGTCTGGATGGTATGTTCACTTTGTTCTTCAGTCTGAGGGTGATATGCAGTGCTGAAAAGCAGTCTCGTAACCAACCCATCATGAAACTTCTGCCAAAACCGAGAAGTAAACCGCACATCGTGATCAGATACAATAGAGACTGGTACATCGTGGCGAGTGACGATCTTGTGCACATATACGTTTGACAACTTCTCGACCGAAGAACTCTCTCGAATGGCAAGAAAGTGGATATTCTTGGTTAATTGGTTAACGATAACCCAAATTGCATCAAAACCCTTGGCTGTCCTTGGCAACTTGGTGATGAAATCCATAGTGATTTGTTCATGTTTACACATAGGAATATTTAAGGGTTGCAACCTACCATTCGGTCTCTGATGCTCAGAATTTACCATCGGACAGGTCAAACATCTCTCCACGTACCATGCGATCTCTCGCTTCATGCATGGCCATCAGTAACTAAGCCTCAAGTCCCGATACATCTTTGTACTCCAGGGTAAATCGAGAACATGGAATTATAAGCCTCCTTCAATACTATTTGCCGAACTCCTCCAAAAAAGGGCACCCATACCCTACCGCACTGGGTCAAAAGTCTGCGACTACCGGTAGAAAATTTCAATCTCACCTCTGATCCTCTCATGCTTCCAATTCTACCTCTTGACCCCCCTAGGCCCGAGCCTCCCTGATCAGATCCAAAAGTAGAGATTCGATGGTCATCCTCAAATAGTTCTCTTAGACAAGAGTACTAGCTGCCTTGCAGATCAAAGCGTCGACGACCATATTAGCCTTCCCATGATGATATAGAATCTCACAATCATAATCCTTGACCACGTCAATCCATCTGTGTTGCCTCATGTTCAGATACGGATGATCCATAAGATATCTCAAAATTCTTGGATGTATAAGCAACGACTCTACCTCTCTGCATGAGAACCGCCCCCAAACCTGTGATCGACGAGTGACAAAATACCACAAAATCATCAACACACTCAGAAAGGGTCAATTCCATGGCCTCACATAACTTCCTCCATAGAGGATCAAACACACATGCTGCTTAGGCCCCTAACATAAATCCACACCCTTCTCTATCAGGTGGGTCAGAGGAACAACAGTCTTGGAGAAATCCTGAATGAATCTCTGATAATAACCAACTAACCCTAGTAAACTCCTATATGATATTGAGCATGCTCAAGTAACGTGACATCTGGACCTGCTTCGAAGTAGCATACTCGGGGCAGAAAAGGGCTCTCTATGTGAATGAACATCTTGGTGATCTCTGTCACCGATTTTTTTCGTTTGCTTCAACGATAAATACTCCTAAGCTAACCTTTGTCTCTCTCAACTAGGGGAACAGACTCAACGTGGAAACATATCAAGGAACCGCTCTCAAGTCACTGCAGCCTTCTCCGCAAGAATATAAGTAGTAGCCACCAACTACCACCAATCCTTCGCCCCCAACCAAATAAGGTTCAAGGAGAACTTGACCTTCTGGTCATTCGGGAATGAACATGTGAAGAAACAACTACAGTTATCCATCTCATGGCCACAGTTAGGTCCTTGACCTCATCAAACCCCGGGGGTTTCGTGTTGCTTAAGTCCTGATATTGAATCATCCCTCTCCCCTGGAGTCCTGTAGCAACAACTACAGTGGCTATGGTGGCAACAACGTCCATGATGGCAACATAATGCTTGTCAAACATCTCAATCATGGTGGTCTTGATAGACGCAAAAACTTCCGAGATCGCCTCCCTCATAACCATGGTCACATGGGTGGTGATTATCTCATGAATCTCATCATCTGTCAATCCTGGCCTCGTCAGACCACCAGCTCCTGATGCAGAACCTCTAGTGGTCGGCATACTAAAAATAATCTGGAAAAACATCAGAAATAGATTCATAATAAAATATACTATATTGAACTTGAAACTACTTAACCCTCAGGGTTTGTGACTTTCTTGATACACGTACGGGTCCTGTGCTTCCAGTAGTATGGCCCCATACTACCTTCCACACCTACCCGTATTTGTCTCAAGGGACAGTCATAGATCATTCAATCACAAAGCCCAAACTAGGATACATATGCATCCTATACTCATTCTCTCGAGAGCGGCTAATCATTCCTTATGTTGGCTTCCTACAAACCATATTCACTCATGAAACTTCCACTAACCCTGCAACTGCTTGTGTATGCTAATCATACATAACGTTGGACTCGATAGACAATTGAATACTTGATTCTACCCTAAGCCCGCAACTAGAGGAGGACCATGAAATAAAGCTAAATCAAACATTCTCAGGCTCTAGAAACTTATTTGTGTACAACTATGATGCATACACTAAGCAATCACAGTCATAATTTCAGTTCCATATAGCATAACAAGAAATTCTCCTAGGCTACCAGGCATCATAAATCAGACAGTCCTATCATGAAATTCCTAAAGATCTATAACCTACAAACTAGCATGAAATTCTATCATATCATCAATACACTAAACTAGTATGGGTATCTTGGGTAATCACTTTCCTCAGCTCCGACTGATTGTACACATCACATCCTTTCTGTCGATTATCTTATGGTTAAACCTTCCCCTTACCCATGTCCTTTGATATACCTGAAACCATAAAACAAACTATAAGCCAAAGCTTAGTGAGTTTCCCCGAAGTACTACACACAACAGAACATATACAAACATTGCATGTTGGGTCCACAACCTCTCGACTGGATTACCCTTGGCCCATAGTCTCCCGACTAGATTGCCTCTGGCCCACAATCTCCCAACTGGATTGCCACTGGTTTTTGGTCTACAAAACAAAGTAGTAATGCCTCAACCCACCTATACTTTGTCGCCATATGAAGCAGATAAACACATAACCAACAAGTATTGGTAATCATACATATATACCAATCTAACATATAACCAGCATAACAACATCCTATATACCATGATACATAAGCCAGTGGGCCGAATTTAGTGACATCGACCCATAAGTATAGGGAGGAAGGCTCACATCATAATCTGAATGATAGCCGAACTGATTGCTACTCCAAACACTGGCTCTACGGGTCACCAGTACAATACACATGGACCAACCCTCAATCGACTACTCAAAACACCCCCACTCGACCTAAAGTCAAACATGGTCAAAGTTAATAGTTAACGGTCAAAATTCAAAGGTCAACCTCCATCTGGTTGTGATGCCATGGTAGTGAAACGACAAAACCGACGAGCTCTAGCCTAGTCGCCACGACATGGTGACCTAAGGCCACACTGTGGGAACTAGGTTCCTAACAACTTAATGGGTTAATTCTTCTTCTTTGATTATAATGGCTCCAAAGCTCAGATCTAGTCCATTCTTTGGTCTAAATGGATAAAGTTTCCAACTTTATCCCTTAAGACTTTCCAAGAGATAAAGATCGCAACTCCTAGGTCCAAAAGGGAAAAAACACAACTTGGCTTAATCAATAAGCTCGTAATCTTTAAGACCTCTTGTCCAAAAATTCCATAAAGGTTTCTAGCAACATTACATAAAAATCCATGCTTTTCATACATGTATGTCTTGGACTCCTATTAGGTCAAAATAAGGGTTAATGGATAAACATCAATGCATGACACAAAAACTCATTTCAAATTCAGATCCAAAGCCCCAAATACTCCAAATGGTACAAAGATTCATAAAGTTGCAAACTTTATGAGATCTTACCACTCAAACTTATTAAGACATGAAGAAAAGGGACAAAATCTAAAGATCTAGCAACATAGCAAGGGAAAAGGTTGGGTCTTGGACACTCAACAAGGTCCAGAAGATGTGCCAGCTAATGTAGACGATGCTTGCAAGGTAACCACCACACAAAGGGATTCCTTCTCCTTCAAAGATCATTAAAAACACCAAGAATGAGTTTACAATTGCAATACAGGCTAGGGTTAGGGTTTCTGAGCTTGAGAGATCGATGGAGGTTGAATGACCACGAAACCCTAGCCTTAATGTTCTTCAAATAGGGCCCAACGCCCAAAGATTTGGGGCTCTCTCTAAAACCACCTGCCACGCCGTGGCGGGTCATTTAAACATGTGATCCAAAACAATACGGCCAAGCTGTGGTGAAGCTCCACCATGTCGTGGCCACCCCACAAATAAAAGTTAAATATTTAAAAATTGACTCATACATGGAACGGGTGTTACACATTACATTCAGTTTACAATCTCATTGAGCTAAAAAACCCTAATATATGTTAGTTTTGTAGGTATTAGATGACATCTTTGAATTCTTCGAGTGGATAGATCCACCTCTAGCAAAACATTATAAGGATACCATGTGGAATATGAAACTGAGAATTAATGACCTATTAACTAGGATTTTTCAAGTGACTATGCTGCATATGAAGTTGGAGAAGCACAAATATCTTAGAGAAGCTGAAAGGCAAGTGACTGATGCTTATATGCTGATTGAAGTTGAAACTGTGAAGAAAAAGGTGACAAAGTTTGTGATGATTTGTATGGTCTGTGTTTCGGTTGTGGTGTTGTATTCTAAGCTGTTTTAGGATGTCTATGAAGTAGGTGATAAAGGGTGTATAGGTTGTACGAAGGTTTTATGATGGTTTTTGTGTTGATGAACTTTTGGCAATGGACTTTTGGGTGATGTACTTTTAGGTAATGTACTTATAGGAATGTAAAGGTTGTAGGAAGCTTATGTATGTCCAGATGTAATTGGGCAATGTACTTTTGGGGAATTGTAAAACCTTTTGTATGGATTAATTCTATTATATAATGAATGGAATTCTATTTAAGATTCCACTACTTTATAAATTGTTTGTCTTTACATTGTCCATAATCTACATACTTTACTATTCCATTTACATTCAATTGTCTTTATAAAAGATGCATGCTTGTGACATGCTTTTAAGTAGTGTTGTCCACCAACCATTTCTAGTATGGAAAAACAACAAGGGAAAATGCAATCATACACAAGACAACTTTGGACTTTGTGTTAATTTACATGTAGAATTCAAGAATGTAACGCCTGTGTTTCCGGGCTTGCCATTTTTAGCAATGTAATGGTCTAGGTTAACCTTTGTAACCCATTTTGAAATATTAAGATTGTATTATTTGAGTATTGTGTGTTTTGTGCTTAATTGCTTAATTATGTGGTTTGATTAATTAAGAATAAAAATAAGCGTCAAAATTTAAGTGTAAAATAAACTTAATAACTTTGATTTATGTTGTAGTAGTTGAAACGAGGTTTCCGAATTTATATAGAACGCCCAAATCTGACTTCGTATGAGGAAGTTATGATTTATCGAAGTTCCGGCTTAGCGTTATGCAGCCTGTTTTACTCGATTTGAGATCGAGGGGTTTTTGCCGAAGCAATCTAAATGAGAATCGAAGATCTCATTGTTGGTATCGAAGCGATAAAAAGTTAGGCGAGAACGGACGTCAAACGAAGAAGTTATGAATTTATAACGAAGTTTGTCTGTCGCGGCCTATTAAAAATAAATAATAAAAATAAAGTCAAAATTAGCCGACGAAGTCTAAACGAAAGTCGTAGAGCGTGGTCTCACCTTTCCGTGGATATAAAGAACGTCGAAAACGGAGTTCGTATGAAGAAGTTATGAATTTACGAAGTTTATTAATCATTTTGTATTTAAATTTAAATCAAAATTCGGAAGCATTATCCGAAGCGAGTCATCGATCTGATCCGAGGTACGCGCTGCATACTCGAGTACGCCCCGCGTACTCCGAAGGTGTCGACATCGCAGCAAGTGGCTTCAGATGACGCATGCGCTTACGAACTTGGAGCAGTACGCCCTGCGTAATTGAGGCTTCCAGCCTCCTATAAATATGATGCGAGGGTTCCGGGTTCATTTGCTATTTTCCTCTCATTTTTGTGTCGAAGCTCTGTGCAAAAACCCCCGAAGCCATCCCGAAGCCCCGGTAATATTCCCGAGCCCCGAGGCAAGTCCCGAGATCCCGAAGATCCCGAGAAGTGCGGTTCCCGAGCCGAAGCTCTGCCCGCGAGAAGTTCGATTTTTGAAGAGATCTTCCAGATCTGCTGAGGATTACTAGTTCTGCAAGTCGTAGTGCTGTCCGATCATCTTCTGATCAAGTGAGTGTATACTAACTTTCATAAACACGATAATAATACAAGTTTGGTTCGTGTGTATTAAGAATATTGTTGTTTATAAGTGTGAGTGTGTAGTTACTTTCTTCTAACGCATAATTATGAAGTATTTTATACGGAATACGTATTATGTGTATAATTTTGTGGTTATGTGTGTGAATGTGTATTCACTTTCTTCTAACTCATAGATATGATTTATTCTCTATGAGATATGTGTTATGTGTGTGTGCCTCATTTGTTATGTGAAATATGTGTTGATTAAAGCATGCTATACAAGTTTTTAAACTATGTATACAAATTGTATAATTTTTATCTACTAATATGTTGGGTAGAACATGGGTAGATAGTTGGTGTGTAATAAACAGATGAGAGGCCTCGTTGTTGTTTGATTTAGTCATCTAGCGAAGTTTATGTCACACCCCAAAACCAAGAACGGCGGAAACGTTCTGGGGCGGAGGACGTCATGTAAAGTAATCACAACACAGTAAATGTAAATAAGCAAACAACATCATCCATTGCATTAAATATATAATTTTAATACAAGCGTGTTCTATACAGTTTTAGACACCAAAAATATAACGTAAATCAAAATAATAATGTGATGAGTCTTGAATGTGCTCCATCATCTCAAAAGTTGGCATCGGTACCTGTCTACTGATGACCTGAGAATACAAGTTATTTTGAAAGAGTTTATCAACATTAAGCTGGTGAGTTCATAAGTATTTTAATGTCGGCGTCTGTTATCAAAAACGTTTGAACCTGTCTTAAGAATAAGTTCGTGAAATGTATGTAAGTGTTTGTAAAAGTTTGAATCTCTCAGAAAAACCTATATTTTCTAACAAAGTAGCCTTCTACCAAGGCTTTAACTGTTTTGTATGCTCGTTTGTTGTAAAAGTGTGTGATTTCCCAAGTGCAACTATCTTTTAACAAAATGTAGTTTGTACATTAAAGTTCAAGTGAGGTTATCACTAAAATATGTAATGGGTAAATCTTTGTAGTACTGTAGTTTAGTTTTATAGTAACTACTGCTGTACTAACTACCTTAAACCGGATTTATATTAAGGTATAATGTGATAATTGCACCATACTATCGACTGATAACAACGACATAAAGAAAGGTCGTAATAACGGAATGACGTTTGGCACCCGCAGACCTGCAGGTCCGGCTGTAGCTAGCAGCAAGGTGTAGGATAGTCAATCCAGTATAGATCTATACGCAAACTCAACGGTCTCCCTCCAAGAGAATTCTGGCTGCAACTCGGGCCATGACATTTAAGGCATGCTCCAATACAGTGGATCACAATTGGCAACGTATTAATGTAAGGGTAATGTTTCTCGTTCTAGTATAGTTGTACATGTTCTCATAGTGTAGTAATGTATAGACTCATGAATGAACCGACTCATTGATCTAACAGTTGTAATAGTATGATCCTGTGTTACCCCGATGGTAACTCACTAATGATGTGTCTAGTACGTATGAATATGGAAGTACTTTTATGTCTATATATGTATATTTGATATTTAATTAATATTGAAACGACCTTCGGATGGTCACCCGAAATCCCACCAGACCACATCCAAATCGAGAAAAAGGAAATAGGGTGGATGACCTTCCTAAGCCCTTTAAACATTATTTATACATCTATACATATATGGGCATGCAATTTTTAATATAAAAGCATAAATAAGTCTTTATAAGACATTAGAAACATAAGTATTATTTTAAAGAAAGATCGACTTGATGTCGATCTGTAAAACAATTTGAAGGCATAGGTTTGATTAAAACAGTTTAAGTATAAGGAACATTTGTTTAACTCACAGTTGTAATATAAATTTGAAAAGTAAATGGGTTTGTAAAACATTTTGAAGTAAAACAGTTTGATATACAGTTTGAACAGTGATAAAATCACTGGTTTCCCTAGTTATTAATCACATGTGATTAATGCAATCACATGTGATTGAAGCAATAACTATAAGTATTTAACTTGTATCCCCCCATAAGTATTTAAAACATTTAAAATCATTTCAAAGGTTGATTAAAGGGGTAAGAATTCACTTGATTGATTGAAGAAAGCGAGATGGAAAACCGAGCAGAGTTTCGTCTCGGGAAATGGATTTTTCTCGGGATTCTCGGGAATCTCGGGAGTAAAATCGACCCTCGGGACTTGAGCAAAAAGACCAGAGCTTCGGGTTTGAACGGGCATGGAAATCGAGGCAAGATCGTGAGAGAAAAAGAGAGAATGAGCAAAATTTTCGGAAAGCCTCGCATCCCTTTTATAGGGGTGCTGAACCGCCTCGGTACGCTGGGCGTACGAGGGTACGCAGCGCGTACGAGACGTCATCGCTTACGCACTTCGGATGGGATGGTGGGTCGGACGGGCGGGTCGGAAGCTTCGCATAGGGCGACGTGGACGATTCGAGGCCCTTGATCTGAGTACGCGGGGCGTACGACGGTACGCATGGCGTACTCCGGTCCTATCCGATGACTCCCCCTTCGGATAATACCGGGAGTTTATAATTAAATTTATATTTATTTTAAATAAACTTCAAAAATTCATATCTCCTTCATACGAACTCCATTTTTGACGTTCTTTATATCCACGCGAAGGTGAGACCAAGATCTACAACTTTCGTTTAGACTCCGTTGGCAAATTCCGAAATTATTTTTATTATTTATTTATTAAAATGACGTGATTAAGGAATTTCTTCAAAAATTCATAACTTCCACATCCGAAGTCAGATTTGGACGTTCTTTTTATATACGCTCATAGTTTGAGGTTATCTATAACTTTCATTTAGATACTTAAGGCTAAAAACTATTGCATTGAAATTTCGCGTTTTTCGTTTAATCGCTGTTGCCGGTTTTGCCGAGAATCTTCGGTTGGTCATAACTTCTTCGTTATAACTCGGATTTTAGGGTTCTTTATATGTACGAAAACCTTGATACGATTCCTACTACTTTATTTAACCCAAATAAGATTTTAGGAAAGTTATATTTTGATCTAGATTTGATTGGTTTTACATTACATTGTCTCGAAATATCGGGTTGTCACAGTTTAGATGACGACCACATAGTTTTCTAGATAGTCTTGTGGAAACATTAGCAGGTTCGCCACCTGTAGGTGTTAATGAACTTGGGTGTTCATTCGCTGCACTCCATCCCCCTCATGGTTGCCTTATTTGACTTATATTGCTGAGGTACCCCCGAAGCATGTGTTGTCGCCCCGATGAAATATTCTTAGACTAGGTCCCTTATGATTAGTTGTATTAGGGACATTAAAGTGAGAATAACGGGAATGGGTAATTGGGTTATTGTTGGTTGGTGAAAATTAAATATGATATTTATTGTGGGTTGAAAACCCTATATGCTCACCAGGCTCCCAAGCCTGACCCACTCAGTTTTAAATTGTATTACAGGAAGTGGCGGAAGGGCATGAGATGGATGAACCATCAAGTTGTTTTGTTTACAAGTCTGCATATGTTTATATTTGTTATATGACTTGTAATGTATTCGTTTATGCTTATTGGTCTGTATCGGAACATGACACCCCGAGTTTTGATTATAATGAAAATGCAGTTCGTTTATGAAATGCTTCGGTAAACATTGTTTTATCATGTTTTGTTTTTGGGAACAAATTCCGCAACTCTTTCAAATCAAAAGGATTTACTCTGAAAATATTTAAAAGCATAAATGAAAATCGGTCTTTTCTGGCCGAGATTTTGGGGATGTCACAAAGAATAAAAAGGACAATACAATAATACACAAGTCACTGGAAAGCATTAAATATAAAAAGGAAATAAAATCTTTCAAAAGTTGACATCCCAAAATGTTTTTTAGTACAAAAAAATGTCATTTAAGACCTTAGTGCATTACTCCCCATGCACTCCCAATGCATAACCTAATTTAACGCAACATGTTTTTCTACAGTGTTCCCCACTCCATTCTTTCCTATAACTTGTTTTGTCAATTTTTTCTTGATGATCCTTTCACTTTTTCTCTCCGCTTAACCTGTGAAACTTATCCATTAACCCTATCCAATATGACTTGTGAAGACTCACTCTCAATTGTAACTTGTGTATCCTCACCATCCATTCTAGTGCCACTTCCACTTGCCATTCATGTGCCAATTCCACTTGCCACTTGTGAATTCCTATTCTCCATATTTCCACCATATCATATAAACATAATATATAGTTATTAAGTACATACTTATTAAGCGATACGAAGTTAAAGTGATAAATACCTTTGTTGTCTTAGTCCTCTTAACCTTTTTTGTTGGTAACTTTGCCAATCTTGGCCTATCAAGGGATGAGCATGTCTTCTTATTATGCCCTTCGCCATTGCACAAACTACATTATATTTTCTTACCCCTCTTTGACACTTTATGTTTACCCACTTTTCCAGTCACATCTCTTACTCCTTTTGTTTTGGGCCTTCCATGCATCTTTTTTTTTTTGGGGGGGGGGGGGGGGTGTAAATGTGGGATATAGCTACTTTCAGGTATATTTTTTTTCTTTCATTCATTAGAAATTTTTTGAACCGGTAGGTTTTCATATACATTTCTTTACTAAATATTGGATCCACAAATATCTCCACATCTCTATCAAGGTAGCTAATGGCAGCTACAAAATAAACACACCTATAACCATTAAGTTGCCATATCCTGCATGAACATGTTCTATTCTCTAGATCTACATGATATGCCTCATTTCTTCATCTAGTCTCAAACTGGTTGATTCTACTTGAAGATACCTCCCAAAACCTTTGATTAATCTTTAATTCATTTGACTTCAATCTTATTTCAGGTGCAACATCACTTGACTATCCATTTAGTTTTGATTTGAATGATTTGTTCATAATATACATTCTCAGTTCCTCAAGTAGTATGATGATTGATTTCTTTTTGGGTTCAATTATGACTACATTGAAACCTTCACATACTCCATTCTCCATATCGACGAAGGATTGGTGGAGGCTGGTTACTAGTTCATACTCCTTAGAGCAGCGGACTACAATATTATGGGAGCAATTCTATGAGATGTTCCATTCGAGATACGTCCCATTGGTGGAGTGGTAGTGACTGGCCCAGGAATATTTGGATCCGAGGCAAGGGAATGAGTCGGTGACGGAGATCACCAAGATGTTTTCAGAGAGAGCTACATTTTTCCCTGATTCTTCTGCTTTTGAGCAAGATCAGATGACTCGGTGTTTAGGCATGCTTGAGACGAATACTCGATAGTTCGTTTCCATCCAACACTACAACTTTCTCGCTGAGCTTTAGGATACCACAAAGGAGGCGAGAGATTGAGATAGAGACCCAGACAAGGGAACAACATCAGACCCTGGAACAGTCCCAACCTAAAGCGAAGCGGTTCAAGTCCGCTGATCAGAGTTCTGGATCATTTGGAGGGAGGCGTCGATCTTTTGTATGCCGCAGGTGTAGCGACAAGGGTCATTTTGGTAGAGAATTCAGGCGGAGTGCTCGAGTTTGTTTTCATTGCAGCCAGGAAGGCCATATCAGAGCTCGTTGTCATTTTCTTGTTTTCGGTGAGGTGCTGGACCCTACACCCTTAGCTTGGCAGTTGCCCAACGGTCGTCATGGGATGACCAAAGTCCCAGATACCGAGAGTTGAGCTGGCAGTTTTCTTGTTAGTAATTGTGGTAGTAGTGGTGGCTATCTATAATATTCTGTTGAGTTTCAAAGTTCAGCTGTAATTTAGATGATCAATTAAATGGAAGTAACCTAGTTGACCTTGTTTAATTTAATTTCTTGTATGAATGGATTAATTATCCTTGTCATTAGCTTGCATATGTATATTGGGATTTATGAATATTGTGTGGATTCAGCTTCTCTTGTGTAATTTGATATCAATGATTAGAATCAAGTAATGGGGTTCAAGATAGTTTGAGCATATAAGAATTTAAAGGTCATTAGACTCTAGTATATCTCAAGTGGGGGAGGGTGGTACCTCGTAGCACGAAAACCTTGTGCCAAGGTTCGGTTTTTAATTGAAATTCTCCAGGTTCAAGACTTCAGTGTAATTGCTGGATCCTTCGGTTTCACGTTAAAGCCATTTCCAGCTGTTGGACTTCTCGCCTAGTTGTATTAGTTTTAGTTGGGGCATATTAAGTAGGCTATTCTTATGCTTAAAACTCTAGGGTGTTAAGGACCCAGGTTGAGAGGTTTGATGAGGGTTTCCTTGCATGTTCTTGTTTGATTGGGGCTTGGAGGTATGAGTCATGACCCGAAGACCCAATAGGATCAGTTAATTTGGTAGGCCCGATTGTTGTTGTTGGTTAGTGGATCGGGGGTATGCCCAAGTGCTGTTTGTGGATACGAGATCGGGGGTTGGCCCTAGTGTCGTTGTTGGTTAGTGGATCAAGGTTTAAACCGAGTAGTGTCAGTAGATAGTTAAGCAGGGTTGTTGGAACCAAATAGGAGCGTGGCCTAGTTTGGTATATGACCAGTTGGTTCTTATCGCGATGGTGCACCTATGTGCGGGGTTGGCATGACGACGTTGACAGTACATCGAAAGGTATCTTAAGGATTAGTGATTAATTGATTGGTCATAGGGTCTTGGAAGGACCGAAGTAGTCCTTCTGACCAGGGAGCGTACTCAGCAGATCAGACAGGGACTACAAACCGCTCAAAGTCGGCAGAAGAGCTATGCCGACCGAAATCGATTAGAGTTGGAGTTTCAGGTCAGTGATATGGTATTACTGAAGGTCTTACCTTGGAAAGGTGTGACACGCTTTAGGAAGAAGGTGAAATTGGGCCCCCAAGTATATTAGACCTCTACGTGTGATTGCCAGGGTAGGCGGGGTGGCCTATCGGTGGGATTTGCTGAGTGAAATCAGTTAGATCCACAACACTTTCCATGTCTCTCAGTTGCAGAAGTGTATGTTGGACAATCAGATAGTGGTTCCTTTGGATGATATTTAGGTCGATAAGCAATTGAATTATATCCAGAGGTCGATAGTTACTTTGGAAAGAATGATGAAGGTACTGCACAAAAAGGAGATACCTTTGGTAAAGGTTTAGTGACAGCATCGGAGAGGCTCCGAGTGGACTGAGGAGCAAGAGGCTGAAGTGAGGGAGCATTACCCCAAGTTATTCACTGCAACAAACTTTGAGGATGAAGTCTAAGTTAAGTGGGGGAAAATTGTAATATTTCGGTAATGAGGTCCTTAGTCCAAACGCCAGACGTTTGGATGGGGACGCCCATCGTTCGGAGGCCAGGCGTTTGGCATAGAGCGCTAGGTATTCAAACTCTAGGAGTTCAATGATGGACGCCAAGTGTTTGCACGCAGAGACCAACCCCTAATTTTAGGGTTTGCACCCTATTTAAAAAACATTATGTCGTCAGAACCCTTCACCACTCCAGCCTCTAACCTCATTTCGAAAACCCTAAGTGTATATGAGAGTTGGAAGCCTTGTGCATCTTTTTGGAATTATTTAATTGTTCTTGATAGAGAAGGAAGATCATTGGAGTGTTGGTGTTCTCTCAAACTTGTGGATCTAGACTCTTAGCATCTTGGATCATCATTTTGTGGTATAAAGTTTTGAACTTGCACTACTAGAAAAACAGCCTTTTACGATGCTCATTGCGCGTCGTAAAAGGCTCAGATGACGCGCAAATGCGCGTCAAGGAAAGCCCTGTCATAAAGAGAGACGAAGCGCTTTTCCGCGTGGTCTATAGACGACGCACATTTACGACGCTCATTTACGATGCGTAATTACGACGTGCGTTTACGACACGCAATGCGTATCAAGGAAGGCCCTGTCATAAAGGAAGACGACGCGCATTCGCATGTCGTAACCTTACGACGTGCGTGTTAATGACACGCAATGCGTATCAAGAAAGCCCATGTCAAGAAAGGCCATGTCATAAATTAAGATGACACACATTTTTGCGTATCATAATTTTATATGTTTAAAAAAAAGTATTTATAGGTTATTCATTTTCAAATTAAATTTGTATTTAATGTCTCATAATAGAAAATAAGTATCATATACAAAAAATACAATCCATTGCATAAAATTTAATGTCATACAAATAAAATACAATAAATAAGAGGTTTTCCCTAACTATATAACCTAATGCTACAATGCTATAAAGGGGCACCTTGTTGTTTCAGTAACTCATCATTAAGCGATCTAAAGAAGCTCTGAAACCCTTAATGTATCCAACCAATCATCATGTGTGTTAGCTTCAATATCTATCCCAACTCTTGATCAAAAACAACACGAAAATCCTACACAATAAACATATATGTCAGTTGTACAATATCAATATCAACTAATTAATAATACACATGGTATGTATGAGAGTGGAATCAAAATGATCTACCAATAAGTCATGTTTCCATTAAAAGTATCTTTAGCAACTGCAAGTTTCTAGTGATAAAGAATATATAAAATGTCAAGGAAGTATGATTGATTGTAAGACAACTTTGCAGTAATTATATTTGTACTTGAACACCAAGCAAGGAAATGAGGAAAGAACATAGCTAAGAAGCTTTACCAGTTCAACTTGACTAGCGATGCGATTCTCAAACTCTTCCATGACCTTACTTAGCACAGATTCTACAAGCTGCATAAGCAGAATAGTATCATAGCAAACATGAGAAATCAGTTGTTGTGGTGACACAAACTTGCAAAACACCAAATTACACTAACCATGGGAACCTCATCAGGTTTCTTATCCAATAGAGCTGCATGGACAAGTATGTTTAATGAGAAAAACATTTTTGTGATGATTTTTCAACACATACATTTTTGTGATGATTTTGAACAAGATCCACATAACATTAAAATAACAAACTGACATACATACCCTTTGTTTATTTATTTTGTCTCCATTTATTTTCTAAACTTACTGATAAATGAGAAATAAAAAGAGACAAACCTTTGTTCATCTTCACCTTCAACTAAAACCATATACCCTAACCTAGTAATAAATGAGAAATAAAATGGATGAATATTGAAAATTGTTTGTTGGAATGTAAGGGTAATATGATCATTTAGTTTCATTTGGAAGGTTTATTCAGTCTAGGAAAAAAAAGACTTTATATATGCAACACTTTATCCAGATATGCAACATTAAGTCACTGTACACATATAAAACTTAATGGGGAAAAATGAAACAACCCTTAAGTGATTTTAATTTTTACCAGACGATATTCCATGTTAGCATGCTTGGTAATTGCTTCTAGAAGACTAGGAGATATTTCACTATGAACAAGTTGATAGGATGCCCGATCACACGTTGAAAAAAAAGGCTCACTTGAACATTTCTTGAACATCAGCTTCATGCAAAGTTCGTGAAAGCATACGTTGAAGATATCCAACTTCCTAAAAATCAATTACATATTTACCGATAAAGAAGTAACATCATTATAAAAAATGAAATTAAAAAAAATACATATATATTTATTACCTTGGTGAGTGATTTAGCAAATTGACTAGGTTGTACATCAGTTTCATCTGATCAATTCCATGTTTCAATGATTTGAGGTAATCCACGAAGATGAACTAACAGCCTTTCCCTCATTATTTGCACTGGTTTTGTATGTATCTCATCTCTATGCACTTTACAATCCTAAAAAATTATTATTTCACACTTTTTAATTTAATATTTATACTCTCAATAATACGCAAGAATGGGAGAAAATTTGTAAAACAGTTTATTTATTACCTGTGATACCCGTTCAATTTATGATAACAACATTACTTTTCATGTCTCAGGTACTTTCAGGAAAATAATCCTCCTAATTTCTTACATACATACATACACACATATGAACAAGTTATTATTATGTGGAATGTAAGGATAAAATGGTCGTTTAGTTTCATTCAGACGTTTTATTAAGTCTATAAATAAAAGCAAAAAGCACCTACCAGGGATAATAGCATGTACAAAACTGACAACCTGACTTGCCAATGCCAAATGTTTTGATGTAACTGACTTTAACCAGACACCTGGAAAATGCCAATTAAACAGGATTTAATATATTTTTTAACAAAAAAAAAGAAAAAAAAAGAGTTACCTGCATGGCACTAGCACCAAGAACAAGTTGACAAGCCCTTGTGTTGAAAAATTTCAACATTTCAAGAACAAAATTTGAGGTTCTAATCCGTATGCCAGATTCCAGTTCTTTCCAAAATATCCTGCAAACCAAACTCCTTAAGTTCATATTATGTTCTATCTTAAAAATTTTAAACTGAAGTAAAACAATTCAAGAACAAGTTAGTTTTTTTAGTCTCCTTTTCTAACGTATTAAAATATAACAAAAGTCAGTCATACATGGCATACACATTAATTAATATTCTTCATATGAGGAGTTGCTATTTTAGGAAAAATTGTTATGCCACCAGCTATACAAAAAAATTATACATATAATATATATATATATATATATATATATATATATATATATATATATATATATATGTAAGAGGAAAGTTCAACAAAGTGTCTTTTGTGTACTGAGTCACCCCTTTTACAATTTTAAACAAATACATGAAAAGCCAACACGCTTAATTTTAAACAAAATGTCTTTTGTGTACTGAGTCACCCCTGTTCTTCCATCCCATTCATCTCGAGTGTCATGAAACAGAGCCAGGGAATGGAATCGGTCACTAAATTGTAATTTAACTTAAATCATGATTCGTTAAAAATTTCATCATTAAAATTACAAAAATAAATTCTAATATAATTATATCATGAAATTTTTCATTGCATTGAGAAAAAAACACCCTATGGCAAACGAAAGCTAACAAAATGTAAGGAATCACGTTCCAATTCCATTCCATAGAACAAACAAGAATGTGTTTTTCATTCCAGTGGAAAAAACCATTCCTTTCTTGATTCCATCATACCTATGTAGCCTTTGGTTGAAACGACTATTTCTGATCCGTTGACTTGGCTTAGGAGAACTAGTGCCCATGGACAGCAGAGAGAAATCCCAATTTCCTGCACGCCAAGCAGCTTAAAACTACAAACAGAGAAAAAATCAAGCATATGAAGTTACAGTTATAAACACAGAGGTCACTTACAAGCAGGTAACAAGCAATGCATTAGAAAATGATGGTTATAGTGATCTATTGCGGCCGGTTTCAATCCCTGATGGGCTAGAACCATGGGAGGACAGGACTGACATTTGTAAATTGACCATATCAATATTACAAACTATGCCTGGCAAACTGGAAGAACTTATAGAGACAATTAACAAAGAAGACAACAATAAAATGTCATGTATTATTGCTGATGATTGCATGGGATGGGCCATAAAAGTCGCAAAGAAGATGGGAATTAGCAGAGCAGCCGTCTGGCCAGCCACAGTTACTACGCTAACTTCCATGTTGAGCTGTCAGAAATTGATTGATGGTGGAATCATTAACAACAATGGTGAAACATGCATGATTACACATTTTGTTTTATAAGAATTTAGCTAATTAAGAAGGTGATTTAACCTTTCTTAAAAAATATTCCATTTCATGCATACCTCTAATTCAGCATATGATTAAGCTATCAGAAACCATGCCACTTATAAAACCAACCAACCTCTGGTGGACGCGCTTTGAGGACTTTCCCACTTCAGAAGCTTTCTTTGAAGTTGTAAAAGAAGCAGCTGAAGCTTCCAGATTGACGGAATGGCATTTATGCAGATTAACTACTGAGCTGGAGCCTAGAGCGCTTTGCTAGCAAGCAACCGACGTGCTGACCAAGTAGGTCACTTCTGGCAACAAGACTCCACCTGTTTAGCGTGGCTCGACCACAACTCCTTTTAGTGGTGTTCCTTGGCTGTAGCTTTTCTTTGCGAATTTACCTTTGACTGAAAAATCATTTGCACAAAATATAGTTAATTTAAGATTTTTGGTTAATCGTTATACATACAAAGGGGTATTTTGGTCTTTTAAAGGATTGCAATGGAACTAAATTCCATCCATTGGTTAAACACAAACCAAATGTGCCCTAAATTTGACAAAATAAAAACATCTTTGGGCATCAACCATTAAATTAACATGAAAAAAATGTAGCAATGGATTAAAATTTCAAGAATATCTTACCATTGAGTGCAGCAACACCCGCAATTGAATGCATATAGTTAAATCACACATGTAGTCATATAGTGGCACAGAGCACAAATTATTAAAAACATAAAAATACATGTGAATATGATCAAATGAAGCATTTCTCACTTCATAAAACATATGTAAGCGGTGCTAAAGACTTAATGATATCTGGGGAATTTCGTCGAACACTTGGTGTTCGTCTAAACACCATGGAAAGACAAAGGTAAATTGCAGAAATCAAAAACATAAATCACAAAAATGGAGTATAGGAGTTGATAATTCATTGAAATATGAACAAAAACAGAAACAATAGAGATGCACAATGGATTAACATAATAAATCGAGAAGTAAAAAAAACAAAAGAACATAAGTCGATTTAGGGATGGAAGTTACCACTATGAAGGCCTGAACATATTTATTCCTCTCTCTCTCTCTCTCTCTCTCTCTTTCTCTCTCTCTCTCTCTCTCTCTCTCTCTCTCTCTTTTTCTCTCTCTCTCTCTCTCTCTCTCTCTCTCTCTCTTCTCGTTAAGCTGCTGGCAAGACTTGGTTGGCGACCCCTTTGGCAGAAGATAGCGGGCGGTGTTTAGCACCCTTAGCGACCCATGACAACCTTCCTAACGACGCCCACTCCTTTGAGCCTGATAATCATACTGAGAGTGCTAGATTCAGATTCGCTTTCTATTGAAATATTTTTTTTGCAGGATACGATCCAAATTTGTACATAGGAACCACCAAATCATTCAAAACTAGAAAAAGATATGTGAAGAAATGAAAAATAATTGATTACCTGGGTCTCTAACGCAGAAGTTTCAAAGGTGATGATGAGATGCAATCGGGAAGCTAATGGATCAAAGTTACGGTTCTTCGTCTGTGTGTTTTTCGATTTATTTGTGGGGAATCTGAAACAAACAAGAATCAAGATTCACATTCCTAATATTGAGACTTAAGAGTATAATTAGGGCCTTTTCTAACAATTTCAACATCGAGTGGGAGATAAGGTGGTTCTAGTGGGTAGAAGTAAGTGGGGGAAGAAGTAGGCGGCAGTAAGGAAGGAGCGTTCATAATTTGGGCAAGAGGGAAAGGAGAAAAAAAAGGAAGGCGGGTTTTTAATTTTTTCAGAATTTCATTTCCCCTTTCCCCCACTATTAAAGGATGGAACGCGCGTTCCATTAAAAAATATAAAGCGACAACCTTAGACGACGCACATTTTATTATAGGTGTCGTCCGTGTTTTTTTTAGACACTAATTTAAAGGCATGCAATAATGCGTGTCTTGTATCCTTAAATTTTTTTGAAGAGATGACATTTTTTTAATGTCACTCTCCTTTGCGTAACATAAATCAATGAGTGTCGTGGTTTGCGCGTCGTAAAAGGGTCTTTTTCTTGTAGTGTTGATCATCATATCTCTAGATCTTGCTTAAGTTAGAAGTTTATGCTTATTAGCCCCATTTTCTTGGTCTTTTTGGGTAGGAGCTACCTTAGACCAAAGGAGTTGTCCTTTTGGATGTTTTAAGGTAGATTAAGTGATAAAAGTGTGATCTTGGACCTTCCTTTCACCCCATGCAAGTTTTGAGGTGTCTTAATGGGTTAAGGAGTTGGAGTTTTAGCTTTTGGGCTCATTGTAACCATGCATGGCCATAAAGTTTGCAACTTTATGGCTTTATAAATTTCATTAGTATTGGATCTAAAGTTTGGATGTGAGATATTAAGTCATTAAGACATTAGTTAAGAAATTGGTAGACAGCGAGCAAACGCCAAGCGTTTGCCTGGGAACGCTGGGCGTTTAGATGCCAGGAGTGATAGACGGAATGCCAGGCGTTTACTCAGAAGCCCAATGGATCAATTTTTTGGGCCTTGGGCCATTAAGGGTTTTAGGTTTAGTTTAGTTGGGCTAGTATAGAAAGGGCAAAATGGTCTTTTCCTTTCCCTTATCATGACGAAGGGTGGACTGGACCATGGTTATGGGTTAAACCCTAGCTATTGATTGGGATTGTTTATGGATTTTGTTTAATGTGAAGAGCAGTGTAGCAGCGATCGTATCACGATGTTCTCAGGTTTCTTCATTTCAGGTGAGTTTCGCCTTATTGTACTGTGGGTCGAAGGCACCAATACCGACCCACTAGTTTTGGTTATTTGTCAGTAGAAGGATGCCTCAGGGACTGTATATAGTTATGTAGGATAGACTAAGGACTCTTGGTCTAGGATTTCTTACCAGTTCCTTGTTTGGTTGTGGTTCTAGAGTAGGACCACCTGTCCGGGTGGCTATCTCACCTTTGAATATATACGGTGATACATTCCTTGGATTGTTGATACTTAGGATGTTGCTATGCTATAGTGATCTGGTAGATCAGTATTCTGTTATATAGGATGTTGCTATGTTGTAGTGAACTGTTAGATTGGTATCCTAGTATGTAGGATGTTGCTATGCTCTAGTGATATGTTAGATCGATATCCTGGTATGTAGGATGTTGCTATGCTATAATGCACTGTTGGATCTGTATGTTATTTTTACTTTCTGGTTATCATCTAGTGGAGTGCCCTAGGGACTATAAGTAGTCATGTAGGATAGCCTGAGAACTCTTGATCTAGGCTTTCTTGCATGTTACTTGTTTTCTTATGGCTCTAGAGTAGGATCATCTGTTCGGGTGGCTATCTCACCTCTGGATACTTATGGTTACACATTTCATGGAGGTTAGTTGCTAGTGAGACTGCGTTCTGTGAGAGGAATAATAAGCGAGAGTGAGCTGTATGATTGTTGTTTGCATGTATTATGTGCCTGCTTGATACTTATTTGTTTATATATTGACATATGGTGATGGTGGGTTGAGGCGGCCCTGCTTTGTGCTGTAGGCCAAGATACCCGGTGTGGGCCGGCTATAAGCCGAAGGGACGGAGGTTCTGGTACAATGGTTGGGTTGAGGTGGTAGGCCAAAAAACCCTGGGTATTCCAGTCCGATGGCTGAGTGGACCCGATGCATGCTTGTATGTTTATCGTATGGGGTATTTTGGGGGAAACTTACTAAGATTTATGCTTACCAATTTGTTTATGGTTTCAGGTATTATCGGTGATTGCGGGAAGGAGAAGGCAGGACTGTACACACTCATCAACAATATTGAGGATTCCACGCTTTCTATTATACTCTGCTTTCTTTAATAAATGTAATTTGGATTAAACGGTTTTCTTAATAATGAATTTATAAATTGGGAAGTTTTTACCTTAATAAAAATGAAAAATTTTAGTTGTGAAAAACGGGACGTTACATATAGAAATACTAAAACAAATTAACAAACTCTGAACCTGGAAACCTTCTAGTAAAGTTGGACATAGTGAGCCTTGCACATTGCCTATTCTCAGCTTGGGGTAGCAATTCCTTGACAGCTTCCATAAGACCTATACCAACATTTAAACTAGTTAGATATAAATAGGGTAATATACTTTATGAAAGAGAACTCATCAAATATTGATGATCTTACCTTGTGTTGGTCTGACATAAGAGTGAAACCTTATCCCATACCAAGATTGAGATTGTTACTTAACAATGAAAGATACCATTTGTAGTTTTCCTTGTAGTTAACACACACTACTTCGCAGACAATTGGGTAGATTTGGTCCTTAACATCTTTCCCCACAACACATAGGAACTCACCAGAAATGTCACCTTTCAAGATGAAACCATCAATCCCAATCACCTTATTGCACCCTTTTAACCACCCCTTCTTTACACCATCAAAACAAATATAATACTTACTAAAGTGATTTTTAACATCTGGCATTATAAGTACATCCATGATGATTGTTGAACCATGATTTGATCTTCTAGTTTCCCCTCCATAAGACTATATCTTAGCATAAGGCTCAATAATGGTACCTTCAAAAATATTAAGAGTGTTAGTGTTTCATCATTTTATAAAAAACATGTATACATAGTTTTCCGTTTAATCCACAAAAGTAGGCAAAAAATATATATAAAGATTGTATTTAAAAAAATATATAAATACAATGTTTAATTTATTTTTAGTGTCCAAATTTTTAAAAGTACTTATTTATGCAATATATAAAATATGAAAAAAATAGTGCAAAAAACTAAAAACATAAAAGAATTTTAATCTTAAGAGTTTTTTTTTTTGGCAAACTTTTATTATTGATAACCTGACATGTCACAAGAGTAATACCGAAAAAAGTAGAAAACTTCCGGTTTTAAACCACCTAAAAGTGATTTTAGGTAGGATCGGTACTGAGGATTTAAATATCCTAAAATGTTTTGGACGAGCCAGAAAAATAGTCCTTATCACTATTATAAGTTTTTTATTTTTAAATAAATGTATACATATATAATATAATAAAAAAAATGATGACAAAAAAACTAGTCATGTACAACACACCTCCCTCCTAAGATTTTAGGATAAAACCCTGTCTGTTTTTTTTTTTTTTTTTTTTTTTTTTTTTTTTTTTTTTTTTTTTTTTTTTTTTGACAAACGACTTTTGTACGAATATAAACATCTATGAAATGAGATAACCGGGAAAGGCCGATAGGTAGTTATGGGTGGAAAAAAGAAAAATACCAAATGAGTCATATATGAAAGGGAAAAAGACTCTTTAGGGTAACTAACTATTGCGTTTGTTTTCATTTGTTCTTTTTTTTTTTGTACTCAATATACCATCGAACTTGTTGTTTGTGTTCAGCATAACCCTTTTGACCGGCTTTTGAATTGTGATAGCCGGTCACAAGGTTATAGTGAACACAAACAACAATTTCGATGATATATTGAGTACATAAAAAAGGAAAGGGACCAAATGAGAACAAATGCAATAGTTGGTTACCCTCTTGATTCATTTTCCCTTTACTCATTTACAGCAAATCTCACGTCATCTCATGCTGATATTAATGACTTTATGAGATTCATTTTTGCTTCTCTTCAAGACATAACCCACGAAATAACATTATTCATACATGTACAACTTTGTAATGCACTTGAATACTTATTAGAGGAATCTTGACTAAGCAGGTGCATTTAATGACTACATTCACTTTTCTAATCAAATGATTTATCGTATCATGGATTCTAGACAAGTCTACAAATTAGTGGAATCACATGTGCTGTGATTTTTTAGTTTACTTAGCTTTAAGATCGAATTCACGGGATAAGATACAACATCAATATGTATAATATCATGCAGCTTTTGCAGACACATCACCATAATATACCTTGTGGTAAATGTTTATGCTGGTAAATATACCTCTCATACGCAGTCATATCTTTTTGCAGAAAGGTGTTGACAGCTAACCACAGTAAGAATAGCATAGACCTTGTTTTAACGAAGTTACCCCTTCAAAACGCTTTTCATATACGTTATGGCCAAAGAAGGTTGCAGTCTTTGATAATTTTGCAACTTTAATTTCATTTAACCTTTCGGAGAAAATGACTCAAGGGGGTAACTAACTGTTGAGGTTGTTCACATTTGGTCCCTTTCCTTTTTTTGTACTAAATATATACTATCGAACTTGTTGTTTGTGTTCATCATAACCCTTTGACCGACTCTCACAGGTCAAAAGCCGGTCAAAAGGATTATGGTGAATACAAACAACAAGCTCGATGGTATATTGAGTACAAAAAAAAGAAAAGAGACCAAATGAAAACAAACGCAACAGTTAGTGATCCTAAAGAGTCATTTTCCCCATATGAAAAGCATTTTTTAGGGATGAATCTCTAGATGAGGCTATAAATATTAGCCGTTAATGCATGTCAATTTTCGGGCATTATGCTATCATAGATTGATGGACCATCGAAAACATTGTGATTGGGCTTTGATATACATTTGAAGCTTAATCAAATCAATATACCAAGTACCTAGTTGAAATAATATGTAGTGCATTTATATTCATTTTGTATTTACCGTGGATAGATGATCACGTGTAGTTCATTCATATTCATAAATGAATAGAAATTTTTGAAAAATTACAACGAAAATTATTTAATATTTATATGATAAAGAAATTGTTAATTATAGACCCATAGATTATATGATCTATACCTCCATGGGAGTGCTTTATTGTTTTTTTAAGATCGACCTTGGATTGTGTATGCATGGGATGCTGTGATCGATGCTTACATGCATAAATTATAACTTAAGACATTTAAAACGCTTAATGCTTTGCACATGTAATTGAATGTTTATTTTATGACTTTTAAAATGCTAAACGACTTGCATGTTGGATGTTTATTAGGGGTCGTTATAGCATATCTTGGCTTTTCTTCACCCTCAAGGTTGAAAAGTATGCGATTCGAATTTAAGTCGACTATAGTTGGACTATTTAAATGTCAAGCAATAATCACTAGACCACCTTAATGATGATTTATGGTGGTTACATGTTAAAATAAGTAATCTTGAGGGTAAACTAATTTTACCATCAAGACGATCCACGTCGGACCCGCTCTAAATCGCAAAACACTAATAATATTTGAAAATGCAAAGTTTGAACATTGATCATATTTTATAGAATTATGCACATCAAGGGGAAAGGGGTGGGTGCAACAATGAAAGTGGCTGAGAAGAGAGGTGGAGAATTGAAGGGCCGGTCAAGAGGAGGAAGATTAAGCGGTGAGTGAGGTATGGTGTAGGGTCTATTCCTAATCATTAAACAATATTCTATAATATATAAATATAAAATAAGATAAATATACTAAAATAAAATAGTTAAGGGCATTATAGTCTTTTTATATCTTACATGGACAAAGATCGCAATAAAATCATACTATAAGGATGCAATTATATTTATGATATGTTCTAACTTTCATACCTTATGTAATCACCTTTAACCTTTACAACAAGTATTTCCAAGTTCTTATAAGGTCTAAGTACAAAGAAACATCATCAAAAGGAACTCGTTACATATCTCAACCCAATTTAGGCAATATACTTTGGTTTCAAAGTCATTTCCATCAAGGCATAACCCATAAACACAAGTATTCAACTCTACCAACAAGTACATCTTATAAACCAATATTTCATAACACTTAATTATGGTATATAATAATGGAAATACACATTCATTATGGACATAATATGTAGAGACTCCATTCTTTCGATTTGAGCAGTGTACTTTCAATTATGACATGTATTCTAACACTGTAACACCTAGAATCAGAAAGGCCAAGAAAGGAAAGGAAAACCCTAAGTCAAAAGGGGGTCAACTCGTCGAGTCCAAGCAATGACTCGACGAGTTGAAGCGGACTCCGCGTCGAAGATTAAGTGACCGACTCGGCGAGTTGGCAAGTGGAACCGACGAGTCTAGTCTAGGTTGGGAAAACCCTAATTCCGGGACTTGGTACCCTATTTAAGCATCTTATTCTCTTCCCTAGGGTTCATTACAACCTCTCTCGTCCAGAAGCCTAAAACCCTAGCCACCCAACTTCATTTTGGAGCTTTTGGTGAAGATTGAGGTCCATTTGAGTGGATTTTGAAGGCTTGGAAGAAAGGACCGAGCAAGGAAGGAAGTGTAGATCCAGCCTTGATATCGTTTTGGCAACTGTTAGAAGGTAAAAAGTCTGGACCTTGAGCTTTCAATTGATAGATCCCCTTTCTAGTTTGCTTTTGGTCACATTTGGATCATTTCCAAGGTTAATCCGAGTATTAAACCCTTGAGGATGGATTTGGACTACAGATTTGGAAACTCTTGAGCTTTAGGAGCTCAGAGTTGTTGGCTTTATCCAGCTAAGATCCCATTTCATGACCTAGGTTTTCTTTGAAGCTTGGATTAAGTGTTTTAGCCCCATAACACATTTCATGCACGTAAAGTTAGCAACTTTACGTGCAATGCTAGCATAAGGAGTCTAGATCTATGAGTTGGAGGTGTTCGGATGGACTATAATCGACAAAATAGAGATGTCACATGATGGACTCGACGAGTCAGGCCGCAAACCCAAGCCTTTATGTTTATGAGTCGGATCAGTGAATGAGGTTAGAGAAGGGCTCATCCGGTCTGTGTCCATAATGGGCATGAAGATCATGGTACTCGACGAGTTCAAGGAGGAACTCGGCGAGTCCAAGGCAATCTCCTTAGCTTATGAAGATGGACTCGACGAGTTGTTCTACAACTCGGCGAGTCGGTTGAAGATGGTCCCGAATGTTAGTTGAAGGAGAACCTGTCGAGTTGTTGCTAGACTCGACGAGAAGAGTCGAGGTTGTTTTGGGATTTGAGGAGCATGGACTCGATGAGTTGGTAGAACAACTCGGCGAGTTGAGTCAACTGGAAGTTGACTCTGACAGTTGACTTTGACCTTGAGAAGGACCTTGACTAGAGTTGACTTAGTTGGCTTCTTGAGGATAGTTAGGTTAAGTGCTGTTATTAGAATTAGTAGCTCGGGGAGCTAGAGGAGCAACAATTCGGGGAGTTGTCGGATAGCATCCAGAGGGTTATCAGCAGAGTTCAACAATGCAGGTGAGTTTCCCTTTGTGTGAATGGGTCTACGGCCGCAATGCCGGCCCATTATGTTTATGTTCATGTTTATGCTTATGTATAGAAGGAAGACCCAGGGGTTAGCCCTAGGCACTTATTGATATATATTCCGGGTTACGACCCGATGCCGGTCGAGGCCCGATGAATGTTAGGATGCTAGAGGTCTTTGTGATTCTTGCATGTGTCGGTATGATAGGATCCAGACCGAGGGTCCGATGTCGGGGTAAGCCCGAAGTACGTTAGTTAATAGTATGCTTCTGGGCCGGGGGTCCGATGCCGGGGTGTTCCCGAGGAAGATTCTTATGTAGTGCGTTAGATTATACTTGTTGTCTTCATGATACTTGTATGTGCCTAGTAAGGAGGTGAGTGTGGGTGAGGTCCCGTATCTCATCACTAGCTGAGTATGGATGGGGTTCCATATCTCAATATTAGCAGAGCAGGGGCGAGGCCCGTGATAGGAAAGATTTGAGTGTGGGCGAGGGCATGTATCTCACTACTAGTAGGAGTGTGGACTGGGCTCCACTACTTTAGTAGCAGACCAGGGGAGGGGCCCAAGTTAGGCGAGGCCTTAGAGCAGGGGATGGTTAGGGAATGTTTATGTATGTTTCAGTATGCTATATAATCGTATGTATGGGTATGGCGGGCGAGGCCCAGATTCAGGCGGGGCCTAAGGGAAACATATCTGTATATCGGGCGAGGCTCGATGCCAGGTGGGGCCTGATGGAGGACGAGATCCGATGGCAAGTGAGGCCCAATGCAGTGGGCGAGAGCCCAATGTGTGGTTATGTGCTCAGAATTATGTATTGCTCAGTAGATATGTATGGTATGTGGTAGGTTGGGGAACTCACTAAGCTTTGTGCTTACGGTTTTCAGTTTTGGTTTCAGGTATTTCCGATAGCGGAATGAAGAGCTCGAGATGATCGCATGACACACACCAAGAAGTTTAGCCTGGGATGTTTACTCTGATAAAATGAATAAGTGTTTTGGAAAAGATACTATGATTTGCCATATAAGCCCTTTTTGTATGTTTGAATGACTTCATGCTATGGATTAGTAATGTTTTTAAAAGAAATTTTTGGTATGATTTTCGGGATGTTACAAACACATACATGACTCCAAGTTTACAAACTTGCGACATGTACAAGCCTGCCGTTAACATATTCCTACTTTTAACTGTGCATGATTAGCAATATAAGACCTTTTTGTTAGACAAAACCATGAAAATATGAAAGAATGAAGATATTGAGAATTCTTAATGTAGAAAAAATGTGAAGCCGTCAATTTATACTAACGATGCTTTCTTTTAGCGTTATCTAAAAGATAACCCAAATCATGTATATCATTTTAGTCTACTACTTATGTACCAACATGTACTATACTATCCAAGTATATATTTACTTCCTGAACCTTGTCCCTATCCCCTTTCATTCACTTTATTTGACATGGAAAACCAAAATCTCATTTCATGAGTTAACGCATTTCTTAGGCCTACAAGCCCAAAATACCACGACAAGAAGCTTCAAATCATATGGAGATGTTTCAAATCAACTTTCAAAATCTTGATGGGTTCGAATGATCTCGTCACTTGTAACATGTTTCTTTCCATCTATCTACCCCTTAAATTAAATGAAGGAATTTCTTTTAAGGTTAAATCACAATATGATCCTCATCATATAGCAAAATGTTTTTCTTATATCTTCCTGGAAACTCCTTGTCTCACATGTACTCCTTATGGACCTTGAATTCCACATTTGCCTTTCCTATTGATTGCATATAGCTTCCATCATAGTTTCATCATTCATGTCTCCCTAAACATTGTTTTTGAGTACTTGGCTCTTCCATTCAACACTTTATCAGTTTAATTTCTCATGCAACATACTTTATTACTTTCTATTTCTTGTTCATTCCTTACGTATACATAACCAACTTCTAGATCAACTGATTCATGTGTTCTTTAGTCACATTTGAGTGACCTATATTGCTATGAGTCAAAGTTATATTCCCTATATGAACTCATAACAAAACATCTTGTTATGATAAGTCTATCCTCTCTTTGTATGGTTTTCAAATCCGCATTAGAATCAATACTCAAACCTAGCACTCAATTGTACTTGAGTGTTCTTGATCAATATCATTAGGTTTCACAACTTGGAAGCTGTAAATCATATATCCTAAGTTTACTTGTAACGTCCTGAATTTCAAGAAAAAATTTCATTTTTATTTGTTCAAAGCATAAGTTATATTACATATTAATTATAAAAGAGAGTTTTAGTGAAGTATTAAAATATTTGATTAATTTATTTGATGCTAGTACAGTCATGCGTGAGCCTTTCCTCGTTCCGAAGAACAACCTGAAAAGCCGTTAATCAACAACTGTAAGCTGAGGCTTAATGAATTCCCCCAAGATACCATATACCATAATATATATATACAATGCATACACATAATTCCCTTCTGCATAAAGCCGGTTTTCCCCTTTTTGACTTCAACATAAATATGGTCTGCAGATTGGCCTTCAACATAATGTTGGTCCGCCTGAGTATATTGGCCTTCAACATAAATATGGTCCGCCCTCAACTCCCATATATATATATATATATATATATATATATATATATATATATATATATATATATATCAATACTCATCTAATAGGAAAATGGTTTAACATGATAGAGTACAAACTATGCTAGTCTAGTGGCTTGACTTCGTACTACTTGGTAAGTATATCCTAATATACAAAGGATATATACTAGAGTATACAATATAGTCTCTAACGAGGATTTACCTACAATACTAAAGTTTATTAGTCTCTATAAGAATCTTGTAATTAAAGGCCTGATCCTCCACTAATTTCAATGAATACTGAGAGTTCTATCAAATAAGGATCAATCATGCAGGCAGTTGAGAGGCATAACCATTTCAGTGTATAACCTTTCTGAAATCTAACAACTAAGGCAACATGATCATTCTAGTCACCTCTCCCATAAGTAGATCAATCAATATTATGTCTGGAATTACTGTTAAATCTTATTTGCATATTCATAAGAATGACTATAAATATAAATACAAGTTACACTTAAAGCATACTAAGTGTAGTCTGACTTACAGAGAGTTATTAGCAAAACCTGAGAATTATGGGGGTAGAAATCTGATATGAGAGCTTCTATTTGCCGGCTATTTGAGACCGCAAGGCCTCACTATAATATCTCAGAACTCGGGAGTAAAGGGAGTAAGAGCTATTAAAAGTTCTAGGGAGAATGTGTTTGAAGTGTGTGAGAAATAGACTGAAACTCACTAGTATTCATAGCAAAAAACTGAGGGTGTGCCATGCACCCTGTCTGGGCATGTTGCACACAGTATCTGAGAGGGTAATGTGGCCGTCCTGGATGGTGACACATGGTGAAATTCTAATGGAGTGTCAGGGCGTACCGCGCCTGCTGTCTGTGCGCGCAAACTATCATATTTTCTTCAAAAATTAAGATCTTCGTACGGCCTTCGTTTTCGATGCATTTTATATCCACATGTAGCTATTGACGAGATATACAACTTTTGTTTAGAATCCGTCATGTAGTTTTCAATTTATTTTTAAAGTTATATATTTACAAGCTTAGACTATTAAAGTCCGTGTAAAAATCATAAGTCTCTCATACGACATCTGTTCTTAACTGTCTCTTTATCGACGAATAGGTATGAACGAGATCTTCAACTCTCGTTTAGATTGTATTTCCTAAAAATTAACCTATCTTAATCTAAGTTTCTATGTCGCACACTGCGACGTTGAAACTTCTAAAAATCAAAACTTCCTCATGCGAAGTCACACACGTTCTTGGTTTTATGACTACTACGACTTGCATTTTGATTTCTTAGGCTAATAAGTAATATATTTCTATTTTGAATTTCTAATAATCTTTTTACATTACAATCTACGGTAATGGTAAAAATGGGGTGTTAACATCATTCATGTCACTTATAATTCCAAGCACCACGTGTTGATCTTACTCAAACTCTAGAGTGTTGTGAGTTCTTGTAACATCACATTGTCACACTTATGTATCATTCTTACTATCTACCCCTTAAAAGAAATGAAGGAATTTCGTTTAAGGTCAAAATCACCCTATGATTCTCACACTAAAGTAGTTCGTCTTTTTGACTCATCCATGAAAATTTCAAAAATTTCCTTTGATCACCATCGTCTTCTTGACAATCCTTTTTAACAAATTTCAGTGTTCATTCTTGTTCTCACCTTGTTAGTACTATAAGATCTTTGATATTCAATTTGCATTCTTCGATATTCCATCATGTGAAATTGTCTTCCTTATTTATTGACCATAGGAAATCTTCCAGACAAATTTCCTCCATTATCAAGTTATCACCTCTTGCAGTCTTAGTCCTCCTGATGCACTCATCATATTCTCCATGTAATCTTAACACTTTATCGCCAATCACAGAACATTTACGCAGTGCTTACAAAGTTCCTCCCATTAAACTATTCATTATGGTAGTCTAGTACCCTAGGGTAAGATACTCTCATGGACTTATCATTGTCACTTTTAGTTTCTATTATTTTCATGTAACAAGATGATATTCGTATCGGGTGTCTTACTTTTAGGCTGGAGAAATACCTTCAGGTATCTTTCAACATTCTTCTTTCCTTGTGACGACCTCAGTTTCCATTCTAGTACATTAGGTTAATGCACCATAACCCATCTTTACTAGGGTGCCACTATCATAATGACACCCTTGTTCCACAACTACCATCACACTTAAAACTTGATAATATTGTCATCTAGTTCCCAACTCCTTAGGATCCCAAAAGATCTAATTGATTCAACAATATCGTGTTCCTTCCTAAGTTGTCTCATTCACGCTTTCTTGTACTATCTTGCTTTCATCATCATATCTCTTGTAACGCCTGTGTTTCCGGGCTTGCCATATTTAGCAATATAATAGTCTAGGTTAACCTTTGTAACCCGTTTTGAAATAATAAGAATGTATTATTTGAGTATTATGTGTTTTGTGCTTAATTGCTTAATTATGTGGTCTGATTAATTAAGAATAAAAATAAGCGTCAAAATTTAAGTGTAAAATAAACTTAATATCTTTGGTTAATGTTGTAGTAGTCGAAACGAGGTTTCCGAATATATATAGAACGCCCAAATCTGACTTCGTATGAGGAAGTTATGATTTATCGAAGTTCCGGCTTAGCGGTATATAGCCTGTTATACTCGAATTGAGATCGAGCGGTTGTTAGACGAAGCAATATAAATGAGAATCGAAGATCTCATTGTTGGTATCGAAGCGATAAAAAGTTAGGCGAGAACGGACGTCAAACGAAGAAGTTATGAATTTATAACGAAAGTTTCTGTCGCGGCCTATTAAAAATAATTAATAAAAATAAAGTCAAAATTAGCTGACGGAGTCTAAACGAAAGTCGTAGAGCGTAGTCTCACCTTCGCGTGGATATAAAGAACGTCGAAAACGGAGTTCGTATGAAGAAGTTATGAATTTCCGAAGTTTATTAATCATTTTATATATTTTTTTTAATTCAAAATCGGAGGCATTATCCGAAGCCGTGTCACCGGTGTAATCTGGAGTACGCCCCGCGTACGAGGTTACGTTATCGCGTAACTCCGATAGTGTCGACACTTCGGATGACGCATGCAATGACGATTTCGGACGCGTACGCGCTGCGTACGCCTGTACGCCCCGCGTACTCCGAGGTTCAGCCTCTATATAAAGGATCCGAAGGCAGCCTCATTTCTTGTTCATTTTCTTCTCTTCTCTCTAGTCTTTTGCATCGTTTTTCGTGCCGAAACTACCCCGAAGTCCCGGTATCATACTCTAGCCCCGAGGCAAGTCCCGAGATCCCGAAGATCCCGAGAAGCGCGGTTCCCGAGTCGAAGCTCTGCCCGCGAGAAGTTCGATTTTCGAGGAGATCTTCCAGATCTGCTGTGGATTACTACTTCTATAAGCCGTAGTGCTGTCGGATCGTCTTCTGATCAAGTGAGTGTGTAGTTATTTCTTCTAATACAATAATACGAAGTATTTTATATAAAAATACGTGCTATGTGTATATATTTGGTTGTGTTATGTGTGAATGAGTATTCACACTCTTCTATCTTATAGATCTGCTTATTTCTTTATGAGATATGTGTTATGTGTGTGTGTGCCTCGTCTGTTATGTGATATATGTGTTGATTCAAGCATGCTATACAGGTTTTCTTTAAACTATGTATACAAATGTATATTTTTATCTACTAATATGTTGGGTAGAACATGGGTAGATAGTTGGTGTGTAATAAACAGATGAGAGGCCTCGATGTTGTTGTTGTTGTTGATCTAGTTATTCAGCGGAGTATGGATAACGACCACGGACTCTTTCTAGACAGTCCAGTGGAACGCTAGCAGGTTCATAACCTGTAGGTGTTGTGAACGATGTGTTCACCGGTGTACTCTATCCCCCTCATGGTTGCCTTTAGGATATCTATTGTTGAGGAAACCCTTCGCAGTGATGTCCGTCCCGATGAAAATCCTAGATTAGGTCCCTTGAGATAGTTGTTGTTTTAGGGACGTAAAGTGAGGATAACGGGAATGGGTAATCGGGATAGTGATTGGTTGGTGAAATTAAATATAACTTATTTATTGTGGGTTGAAAACCCTATATGCTCACCAGGCTCCCAAGCCTGACCCACTCAGTTTTATTTGTATTACAGGAAGTGGCACAAGGGCGTAAGATGGATGGATCATCTTGTTGTTTTGGTTACAAGTCTGTATATGTATATATTTGTTGAATGACTTGTAATGTTTATCGTTTATGCTTTATGGTTTGTATCGGAACATGACATCCCGAGTTTTGATTATATAATGAAATGCATCTCTTGATGAAATGCTTTGATAAATATTATTTTATCATGTTTTGTTTTTGGGAACAAATTCCGCAACTCTTTCAAATCAAAAGGATTTACTCTGAAAATATTTAAAAGCATAAATGAAAATCGGTCTTTTCTGGCCGAGATTTTGGGGATGTCACAGTTGGTATCAGAGCATTAGTTTAAGCGAACTAGGAATTTGTAGGATTTCTAGACTTAAACTTAGAATGCTAAATGGAATGTTGAGATGTGTGTCTGTTGGATTTTAGACACGAGCACTAGTTTATTTTAGGAAAGTTGCCTAAAATGCTTTATGTGCTAAATGTTATATGTTGCCATATATGATATTATTCGTTTGGATCTACGGTCTGTTGCCGACCGGATCTGGAAACCTTATGTGTGTAGGATTCTAAGCGTATGTATACGATTTTAGAACTAGCATGTAATCGTTTGGAGTAATAAGGTGAAATTATTCGGTGTGTAGATCAAAATGGTGAGAACAAGGAGTGGCGTTGGAAACGCGGATGAAGACAGGAATCAACCGCCAGTGATTGAGCAGATACCGGTTGTAGCAGCAGCACCAGAACCAATAACAATGGTTGCGGTGCAAGCCATGATTCGGGCTATGCTAGCCGAACAAAGGGAGGAGATGCGACAAATGTTGCATAATAATAGGGATGAACCTGTCATACCTATTGAGGAACCTGAATTGATTCCCGAGCAATCAGAGGAAGGGAACAATAGTCGCATGGTGAGTCAAGTTGGGACTCAAGAGGAATGAAGGAACAATCCAGAAAGGAGAAACAACAAGGATGGGCGTATGTACAAGAATTTCTTGGGCGCCAAACCGCCAAGTCTTTCTGGGAGCCCAAAGCCTGTTGAGATAATGGATTGGATCTCCGAAATGGAGATGGTATTTGAAAGTTGCGACTGTAGCAACAAACAGAAGACCGTATTTGCGGTTAGACAACTGAAGACTGGAGTCTTGAGTTGGTGGAAGTTGTTGGCAGATACTATGCCACGAGGAGAAGCCCTGAAAATGTCATGGGAGGAGTTCTTGGAACAGTTAAGGGTGCAGTATTGTTCGGAGATAGATTTGATTGATCTGAACAATGAGTTTCAAAACTTGAAGAAGGGAAAGATGAGCATAGATGACTATGCTACTGCATTTACTGAGAAGATGAAGTTGTTTCCGTACCTAGTGCCAACGGAACTCTCCAAGATTGAGAGGTTTGCTAACGGACTGCCTGCTGACTTTGGTCCGACAGTCAAAATGGCAACCACTCTGAAAACGGCTGTTCGTGCAGCTAAGAATGTGGAGGCCCAGCAGAAGGAAAAGGTTCTGGAAAGAATAGATGTTGGTGAGAAGAGGAAGTTCGATGGAACTTCAGGGTCCAACAAGAAAAACAAGTTCTCGAAGTCTGGTTCGAGGGGAGGTGGAGGTGAAGCGAAATGGTGCGACAAATGTAAGAAGAAGCATCATGGAAGATGTGAGGTGGCGAACACATGCTACAAGTGTGGAAAGCCAGGGCATTATGCCAATGAGTGTACCCTCACAAAGAAAGTTTGCTATGGTTGTGGTGAGGAGGGTCATATGTCGAGGGACTGCCCGAAGAAGAAGGAGGCAGCTAGACCCAACATTCCGCCAAAGCCAAAGGCGAGAGCATTCCAGATGACACTGGAAGCTGCTAAAGATGAAGCTGATGTCGCTTCAGGTACCTTTCTCGTTAACGAATTGCCTGCCCAAATTTTATTTGATTCTGGAGCCAGCTACTCCTTTATATCGCATGAATTTGGTAGAAAGCTAGCTTTGCCTGTTGTTAGACTAGATAATGCCTTATTAGTCGAAGTTGCTAGTGGCAAGTTTGTACCTGTTAGCTATCGCATGAAAAACATCTTAATTGATCTGAATGGGAATAAGTTCCACGAGGAATTATTGCCTATCGAACTTAATGGTTTCGACATCGTATTGGGAATGGATTGGCTTAGCGCCAACGACGCCGAAATTTTATGCAAGAAGAAAATAGTCAAAGTAAACCCGTCTGGGAAAGATTCGTTTATGGTGTATGGAGATAAACGCAGAGTGAATTCTGGAATCATTTCATTGATGAAAGCCAGAAAATGTTTGACCAAGGGGTGTACATCGTATTTAGCATTCGTGATTGATGCTAAGAAGGAAAAGAAGGTGATGCAGAATATTCCAGTTGTGTGTGATTATCCGGAAGTATTTCCCGAAGATCTTCCTGGATTACCGCCTGATCGACAAGTGGAATTCCGTATTGACTTGTTGCCAGGAACGACGCCAATTGCAAAAGCACCTTATCGATTAGCACCGACGGAGATGAAGGAGCTAATGATGCAACTTCAGGAGTTATTGGACAACGGTTTCATTAGACCTAGTTCATCACCCTGGGGAGCTCCGGTGTTATTTGTAAAGAAGAAAGATGGAAGTATGAGAATGTGCATTGATTACCGAGAGCTGAACAAGGCAACAATAAAGAATAGATATCCGTTGCCGAGGATTGATGACCTGTTCGATCAATTGCAAGGTTCGAGTTATTTCTCGAAGATCGATCTTAGGTCAGGATATCATCAGCTGAAAGTAAGAGAGCAAGATATTGAGAAGACTGCATTCAGAACAAGATATGGACACTACGAGTTTTTGGTTATGTCGTTTGGACTAACCAATGCTCCAGCAGCATTCATGGATTTAATGAATAGGGTTTGTAATCTTTTTCTTGATAAATCCGTGATAGTGTTCATAGATGACATTCTGATTTACTCGAAAAGCCAAGAGGAGCATGGCAGACACTTGCGAGAAGTGTTAGAAGTCTTGAAGAAGGAGAAGCTGTATGCAAAGTTCTCCAAATGTGATTTTTGGATTCGTGAAGTCCAATTCTTGGGTCACGTGGTCAACCAAGAAGGGATAATGGTTGATCCAGCAAAGATCGAAGCTGTGACGAAGTGGGAACAACCGAAAAGTCCCACGGAGATTCGAAGCTTTTTAGGATTAGCCGGATATTACCGAAGGTTTATCCAAGGCTTTTCTTCGATCGCTAGTCCATTGTCAGCTTTGACCCACAAAGGAGCTACTTATGCTTGGGGTGAGAAGCATAAGGAAGCATTTGAGAAGCTAAAGAAGAAGCTATGCGAGGCACCGATACTTTCTCTACCCGATGGAGTTGAAGACTTCGCTGTCTATAGCGATGCGTCTGGGGTTGGTTTGGGTTGTGTTTTGACCCAAAGAGAAAAGGTGATAGCATATGCGTCTCGACAGCTGAAAGAGCATGAAAAGAACTACCCGACTCATGATTTGGAGTTGGCAGCGGTAGTTTTCGCTCTGAAAATATGGAGGCATTACCTCTATGGCACGAAGTGCAAACTTTTCACTGATCATAAGAGTCTCCAATACCTCTTTAATCAGAAAGAATTGAATATGAGGCAACGACGCTGGCTAGAATTACTTAAAGACTACGACTGTGAGATACTTTACCACCCCGGTAAAGCTAATGTTGTTGCTGATGCTCTCAGCCGGAAAGTCAATCCTGAAAGGAAAAGGCCAAGAGCGTTGAGAATTGAAGTTGTCTCAACTATTTTGGAAAGTATAAAGAAAGCTTAGAGCGAAGCTTCTGAGAAAAATGACAGAAAGGAGGAACGTTTGGGCAAAACGTTGGTGTTCGGTGTAAACAGTCATGGACTGAAGGTGTTCCAAGATCGGATTTGGATACCTAAGACAGGAGGAGTCAGAGATCTTCTGATGGAAGAAGCTCACAAAACCATGTACTCGATTCATCCGGGTAGCACTAAAATGTATAGGGACCTGAAACCCTACTACTGGTGGCCGACGATGAAGCTTGATGTTGCAAAGTATGTGGCCGAGTGTGTGACTTGTGCGAGAGTCAAGACACAACATCAGAAACCGTACGGGAGTTTAGAACCTTTGTCTGTGCCTATGGGTAAGTGGGAAGACATTGCTATGGATTTTGTCACTAAACTGCCCAGAACAAAGAATGGTCACGACATGATTTGGGTGGTCGTTGATCGATTCACTAAGAGTGCGCATTTCATAGCGGCCAGGGAGAAATGGTCTATGGAGAAGCTTGCGAATTCTTACGTGAAGGAAATTGTGAGGCTTCACGGTGTTCCATTGACGATTGTGTCGGATCGTGATAGCCGTTTCACATCGAGGTTTTGGAAAAGTCTACAAGAGGAATTGGGTACCAAGTTGTGTTTAAGTACAGCTTACCATCCGCAGACTGATGGTCAGAGCGAACGAACGATACAAACACTTGAAGATATGCTGAGAGCATGTACCTTGGAATTCCTAGGTAATTGGGATGAACATTTACCGTTGGTAGAATTTTCCTATAATAATAGTTTCCACTCGAGCATTAAGATGGCACCTTACCAAGCTTTGTATGGACAAAAGTGTCGTACGCCGTCTTGTTGGCTTGAGGCTGGGGAAAAGCAGTTTATGGGACCGGAGTTGGTTCATCAAACTGCTGAAAAGTTGAAAATAATTAGGGAAAGAATGTTAGCGGCTCAGGATCGTCAAAAGAGCTATGCTGACAAGAAGCGGAGACCGATAACTTTTGAGGTTGGGGATTCGGTTTTGCTTAAAGTCTCGCCGTGGAAGGGACTTATAAGATTTGGTAAAAGGGGAAAGTTGAGTCCAAGGTTTATTGGACCGTTTAAAGTTCTTCAGAGGATTGGGAACCAAGCTTACAAGCTCGAATTACCCGAAGAACTGAATGGAATTCACAACACTTTTCATGTGTGTTATTTGAGGAAGTTCACGGGAGAAGTTCCCGACATAATTCCAATTTCTGAATTGAGAATTGATGAGAACAAAAGGTTGATTGAAGAACCAGAGGCAATTGTTGACTGAAAGACTAAGAAATTGCGACGCAAGATGGTTGGGTTAGTGCTTCTCCGATGGAAACACACGAATGGGCCGAATCTCACCTGGGAGACGGAGAGTGACATGATGGGTCGCTATCCGCATTTGTTTGTTGATATGTGATTCCGGGGACAGAATCATTCTAAGGTGGAGAGAATTGTAACGCCTGTGTTTCCGGGCTTGCCATATTTAGCAATATAATAGTCTAGGTTAACCTTTGTAACCCGTTTTGAAATAATAAGAATGTATTATTTGAGTATTATGTGTTTTGTGCTTAATTGCTTAATTATGTGGTCTGATTAATTAAGAATAAAAATAAGCGTCAAAATTTAAGTGTAAAATAAACTTAATATCTTTGGTTAATGTTGTAGTAGTCGAAACGAGGTTTCCGAATATATATAGAACGCCCAAATCTGACTTCGTATGAGGAAGTTATGATTTATCGAAGTTCCGGCTTAGCGGTATATAGCCTGTTATACTCGAATTGAGATCGAGCGGTTGTTAGCCGAAGCAATATAAATGAGAATCGAAGATCTCATTGTTGGTATCGAAGCGATAAAAAGTTAGGCGAGAACGGACGTCAAACGAAGAAGTTATGAATTTATAACGAAAGTTTCTGTCGCGGCCTATTAAAAATAATTAATAAAAATAAAGTCAAAATTAGCTGACGGAGTCTAAACGAAAGTCGTAGAGCGTAGTCTCACCTTCGCGTGGATATAAAGAACGTCGAAAACGGAGTTCGTATGAAGAAGTTATGAATTTCCGAAGTTTATTAATCATTTTATATATTTTTTTTAATTCAAAATCGGAGGCATTATCCGAAGCCGTGTCACCGGTGTAATCTGGAGTACGCCCCGCGTACGAGGTTACGTTATCGCGTAACTCCGATAGTGTCGACACTTCGGATGACGCATGCAATGACGATTTCGGACGCGTACGCGCTGCGTACGCCTGTACGCCCCGCGTACTCCGAGGTTCCAGCCTCTATATAAAGGATCCGAAGGCAGCCTCATTTCTTGTTCATTTTCTTCTCTTCTCTCTAGTCTTTTGCATCGTTTTTCGTGCCGAAGCTACCCCGAAGTCCCGGTATCATACTCTAGCCCCGAGGCAAGTCCCGAGATCCCGAAGATCCCGAGAAGCGCGGTTCCCGAGTCGAAGCTCTGCCCGCGAGAAGTTCGATTTTCGAGGAGATCTTCCAGATCTGCTGTGGATTACTACTTCTATAAGCCGTAGTGCTGTCGGATCGTCTTCTGATCAAGTGAGTGTGTAGTTATTTCTTCTAATACAATAATACGAAGTATTTTATATAAAAATACGTGCTATGTGTATATATTTGGTTGTGTTATGTGTGAATGAGTATTCACACTCTTCTATCTTATAGATCTGCTTATTTCTTTATGAGATATGTGTTATGTGTGTGTGTGCCTCGTCTGTTATGTGATATATGTGTTGATTCAAGCATGCTATACAGGTTTTCTTTAAACTATGTATACAAATGTATATTTTTATCTACTAATATGTTGGGTAGAACATGGGTAGATAGTTGGTGTGTAATAAACAGATGAGAGGCCTCGATGTTGTTGTTGTTGTTGATCTAGTTATTCAGCGGAGTATGGATAACGACCACGGACTCTTTCTAGACAGTCCAGTGGAACGCTAGCAGGTTCATAACCTGTAGGTGTTGTGAACGATGTGTTCACCGGTGTACTCTATCCCCCTCATGGTTGCCTTTAGGATATCTATTGTTGAGGAAACCCTTCGCAGTGATGTCCGTCCCGATGAAAATCCTAGATTAGGTCCCTTGAGATAGTTGTTGTTTTAGGGACGTAAAGTGAGGATAACGGGAATGGGTAATCGGGATAGTGATTGGTTGGTGAAATTAAATATAACTTATTTATTGTGGGTTGAAAACCCTATATGCTCACCAGGCTCCCAAGCCTGACCCACTCAGTTTTA
Source organism: Lactuca serriola (assembly GCF_051521515.1). Taxonomy (NCBI): domain Eukaryota; kingdom Viridiplantae; phylum Streptophyta; class Magnoliopsida; order Asterales; family Asteraceae; genus Lactuca; species Lactuca serriola. The sequence continues at coordinate 10,976,589 of NC_136414.1, read as the reverse complement.
TTTGTATTACAGGAAGTGGCACAAGGGCGTAAGATGGATGGATCATCTTGTTGTTTTGGTTACAAGTCTGTATATGTATATATTTGTTGAATGACTTGTAATGTTTATCGTTTATGCTTTATGGTCTGTATCGGAACATGACATCCCGAGTTTTGATTATATAATGAAATGCATCTCTTGATGAAATGCTTTGATAAATATTATTTTATCATGTTTTGTTTTTGGGAACAAATTCCGCAACTCTTTCAAATCAAAAGAATTTACTCTGAAAATATTTAAAAGCATAAATGAAAATCGGTCTTTTCTGGCCGAGATTTTGGGGATGTCACATCTCTATTTCTCCAATTAGGTCATTGGGTGACCTTCCAGTGTTGTCAATCATATCCTAATATTTCTTTCATCTAAGGATGAAATTCATGATTCCATTCCATTATTTCCTCAATCAACTTGCCTAACTTGAAGGTTCTATTGGTTGGTATTAGACTTTTATATTTATCTGTGAAAATGCATTTACAATATCCGTAAGTACAAGGTTTACCATCAACGTTTGTTTTATCAAAAGACATCCTTATGCAACACAGAGTGTAGACCCAATAAAATATACTCCCCTTACTGGGATACACATTTCTTTCAACCATAATATTCTTAATATAACCACACATGAAACCATTTTGATATCCTTTATAAAATCACAAACCAGGTTTGGTTTATTAAATCTTTTTATCACAAATTCCTTTTGCACCCTTTTATCGAAACCAACATTAAAGTAGTCGAGATGTAGCAATGACACCCCATAAAGAAAATAGACACTCACTTTTCCTCTTTCTTCAAGTCTTTAATGCTTTCTTCATTAATCCTTATCAGTCTTGAACCGGATGACCCTAATATCATTATGTTGAAGAAAACCATAAAAACACGAACGAATGAATGTAAGGAGAATTCTTTATGTAGAAAAAAAACATAGAGTCTTCTATTAATATTACTGCACACGTTTATAAACTAGATGATCATATATATTAATATTAAGAATATAATCGTCAAATAACATTTATGCCAGTTATATCCAACATCTTACCAACATAATGGTTCACATAATAAGTAATACTTAAGAGGTGTTTAGCTTATAATTCTAACACTTATCTATATTAATACCATATGTTTACGTCCCATTTATTCATTTATGCAGTGTAATTATTCCAAAGCAATATGTCCATTTTCCTAACAACCCTTCATTTATAAGAACACATTTGTCCATGACTTATTCATAGCATTCCCCTGCACCATGGGTGTTACACACTTGACAATCATCTAGTTGAATGGATAATTGCATTGGTAAACGACACTTCCAACATTATATATGCCTTCGGATCTTACCGTAATAAATAAGAATAATTTTGCTACATGTCATATTCTTCTTAATTTTGACACTTGTCATTTTCTAGATTTTTTTTGAATCTTCCTACCTAATAAAATAATAGTTTTATTCTCATTTTGACATGTGTCATCTTATTAGGCCTCTTAATTAATACATATTTTATTCTCCTTTTGCCATGTGTCACCATATTATATCTCCTAATTATTTCATGCCATTTGTAACCTATTGATTTTTCTTTTCAAATTTCACATTTTAAATTTCTCACTCTAATTACATTAAATTAATAACATTATAATAAATATTAAAATAAACTTAATACAATTTGTAAAGTGATATAATTTCACATATTTATTTAATAATTTTTAATTTTTATTTTAAAAGTTTAATTAATTGTATAACCGTGGTTCCCACGAGTTATAAACTAGTTATTTAATATCCACTTGTCATTTTTATAGTTTTTTTTCTTTTTTATTTAAATTATACCTATTAAATGTCACCTTATATTAATTAATTTTATTAATATATTAATTAATGTTCATAATAACTTTCTATTTATGAATTCATCTTTCTATTAATATATTAATTTATGTATGTTTATATTAATGTAGATAGTACATTCCATTTATAAATTCATATTAATTAGTTTTATTAGTATAGATTAATTAAGACTAAATTACATAAATGATCAATATGGTTTACCAAATATCTCAAACTCAATCATTACTTATTTTCTTTTGAACATGGTCCTTATGGTTATCAAAACTTACATGAATGGTCTTTTATTGCTCACGTCGTTAGTTTTGATCATTTTAATAAATTCGTGTAATACACTGATCTTACACCTAATGGTTTGATAAATATATGTCACTTAGTAATTAGAAGGCAAAGAAAACCCTAATTAACAAACTTCCAATATCTTTTAGAATTTGCTCGATCTAATTAAATAACAAGTAATTAAGTGTATGCAATAGAAATATAAATATATAACTAGGGTTGGCGTTGTCGTATCGATGAAATTACTTTTCATGTTTCTCTAATTGGTCAACTAAAACATTAAGGTGTTGTTTGTTTTGGAAGTGGTTAAATGTCTTTTGTCTTTTTTCAAGTTTGCGGAAGAAGACGTACACTTGCGAAACGTCTACCCGTCAGAAGGGAAAAATACTCAAAAAGTACTTTTGTAGAAAAACAAACAAGGCCTAAATGAATCAAGATATTACTCTTTTCATTCCATAAACACGATATCCTTTTTTATTCTCTAGTTACTTCAAGAAAGCTACATTACTATTAATGGTACATATAATATTCTTTGAAAATGACACAATAGAAATATTATTATAATATTAATTAAACTGGTGTTAATAGTAAAATACAAATACAACAAGTATTAATACAAACCAAAAAGTTTTTGATCGTATTTTTGAAGTGGTGTTTCTTTCGGTCAAAAGATGGTTTAAGAATTAAGTTATATCAAGATTAGATGTAATCATTGTATATATAACTGTTACTATTGAAAAAATGAATAATATATTAATTTGAAAGTATATGATAAAATAAAATATCTTGTTAATACGTGACAATTTCAGAAAGAAAGTTATTATAAACTTTAAGAGGACGATAATATTAATTTCCCAATTAATCCTCCCATTTGTTGTATGACTTTATTAATAAAAGATGCATTGATTTCTTGCCGTGCCAAAAAATGTAAAAGACGCATTGATTTTAATTTTAAACTGAAACGCAAAACAAATTAATAAAATACGAAGGATTCAAAGAGAGATGTAATCACAGCGTAGAACTTTTACGTCTGAAAACAACTTTGGCTTAACAAGAATATGGCTAGTCCTAAATGTGTGAATGTTCTAAATGTATGAATTGTCAATTAATCGATACTTGACTCAGCCATTGATCTATTGATTATGAGTTGAAACGTAAGGATCGAACGACAGAAAAATCTATAATTAAGTGATTATTAACCAGTGCGATGCAAATATTGCGCCTCCGAGATATAGTGCCCGATGACTTGAAAAAAAAATATAACGAAGGATGAACAAGATTCATATGATTAATAATATAATATGCTTCAAAATTTCTCCAAAACTCATATGCATGTTCAATGTACATTTAATTAAGAAAGGCCTATCCCTTACATAACATATATTGAACTTTTTTTTATTTTTCCTGTAAATATTTTTAGGTTGATTATACTTTCAAGGAAAGCTGGTATATATTGATCAAAAACTAAAACCCTAACTTAAACATGTTTTCAGATTGATAACTTTGCTACTAATATCATATATTTGTATCCTCTAAGATCTAAATAGAAGAAAACTCCTTTTTTCCCTTTGTAGTTCATAAGTAAGATAAGGAAAGTAACATGAAAGCATGCGAACCAATCTAAATTAGTTGTGACTAGGAGGGTGTGTCTTTGGTGGAGAATAATCAAGATTAAAACCAGGTTGCTGATGTATCCGCTTGTTTCTAGGAGGGATTCGAAAAATGGCAGTAGTATGTGATTTAGGATGATGTTGATGACGATGACGAACCTGTTCTTCTTGGACCTTCTTTAACATTTGGTCCTTGTTCACGACTTTCCTGTTCTGTGATTTGGAGTCTGTTTTCATGTGATGATCATTACCAACCTTACAGCTGTGATCCTTTCTCTTTTTCGTCATTTTGAGGTTCAAATGATCAGGAACTGTGAGTAGATCGTTCTCAAAACCCTAAAAGAGTTCAAAAATAAGGTCACAAAAAAGATCGATGTACAGTTAATTAACATGAGGACCAAAGAAGAAGAAAGAGTTGGTCATGGTAAGCTGACCTTGATGGTGGAATCGCTGAGAAGCTTTGCATTGTCATCCATGGCCAAACTATCACTACTAGGATGTCGACCAGTACATTCATGTGAAAGACACAGAAATAAAATAAGAATACATGATGATGATAGTAACATTCTTGGCATCCTCATTAAATGAGAGAAGATCATTAATATCATCAAGCCAACAAAATATTTGTGGTGTCCGAGGAAAATGAATTTGGCGATACTTGTATAAGATGGAAATCAAAGCATTAAATGCGATATGATATATCCATGGCAGGCATTTATTATTTATTCATCATGGAATGTAAACAAGAAATATTTGCTTTGAAGAACATGCAATGTATGAAGATGGAAATATAAAAGGAGTATGGTTAGCCTCCTTTTCTCCTTTTCGTGTGTGTCTCTCTCTCTCTCTCTCTCTCTCTCTCTCTCTCTCATATATTACACACACACACACACACATATATATATATATATATATATATATATATATATATATTATATAGGGTTAGGTTATTTTGTTTTCACTATGTATTGTATGCATGTATGACTGATTGTGGACCAATCATTTTAGTTATTTTAAAAAAATAATTAATGCATATTACATGTTGAAGATATAATAAGTATTAATTACATCTTCAACATTTAATAAGCATTAATTACTTTCTTAAAATAACTAAAATGATTGGTCCAGAATCAATCATACAGACACACAATAGATAGTGAAAACATTTGAACCTATATATATATATATATATATATATATATATATATATATATATATATATATATATATATAAGTTCAAGTAAAAACTCTAAATAAAATACGAATTTTGTATATGTGTAGTATTATAATAAATTCTCATATCCTACCCATTCTCACATCTACAAATTCGAACATCTCCCTACTTTCAGTTCACGAAAGGAAAAGCTTACTGGTGGGGGTGAACTACCTCGATTGGATGCATAACCTTAGGATAACCCTAAGGTACGATAATAGTGAGTATGTCCTCGATGATCGCCTCTATGTGCTCGGATCTCCAAAAGACTATCAAGAACACTTGGGCATATGAGATGAACTTGCAGTTGGCTGAAATGTTTCTACGAAGGGCAAGGCAAGAACGTTTTGAGGTAGTGAGATCCTTAACGTCATGTAATATTAAGGAAGGAGGTTCGGTATGTGCTCATGGTCAACAAATGAAGAGCTACATGAACTGAATTGAGAATCTTGATGTTGTCTTTGACAAGAACCTAGTTGTGGATCTTGTGCTTGGCTCTCTCCCTAGTTTATATGATAATTTCATAATGACTTATCATCTGAATAATATGGACAAAACATTATGAAACTCTACAACCTAGTCTAAACTGTAGAAGCTAGACTGAAGAAAGCTACAATCAACTCTCATGCCACATTACTTGCCATTCAGGATAGTGGTGGAAAGTAAAGAAAATGTTCCAATCCCAAATGGAAGGGTAAGGCTCCAGATGCACCTTATCATCAACACGACGGAGAGGGTGGGGGGGGGGGGGGGGTAGGAGGAAAAGGTGAATCCTTTGTTCCACCAGTCAATGTGTAACGACCTCAAAATTTCGACAAATTTAAACTTTTCAAAATGATCATTTTACTAATAAAATGTTTATGAAAATAGTGTTCTCAAAAATTATTTGAAAAACAGAGTTTCCCAAGATCCAATCTGTTGTAAAACCAAGGATGTGTACGGTCATGCATTCGCCTTGCCAAAATCATCTGAAACACCTGAAACAATAAACTAAAACCGTAAGTACAAAGCTTAGTGAGTTTCCCCCAAAATACCACCACACAAAACAAAACATAAACGCAAACACTCACGCCTGGCCCAATCAACCTCGAACTGCAATACCAGGCATGTCCAGATGGGCCTAATCATTCTCGGGTTGGAATACCCTCGTATCATAAGCATAATGGGCCAATCAGCCTCGGGCTGGAATACCAATATGTCAGGTCCAATCAACCATCAGGTTGGAATACCCAGGGTTTGCTGGCCTATCGCCTCAACCCTACCGCTCCTCCCAAGCATCCGTGCCTATGGCTTACAGCTGGTCTGCATCGGGTATCTGGGCCTACCGTAGAAAGCAGGACCATCTTAACCCAACCAAACACAATATGTCGACCTTTAAACAATCATGATCAAGTAGGCACATAATACAAGCAACAAAAATCATACAACTCACTACTACCTACTAATCTCTAACCATATACAGTCCCACTTCCAGCTAACCCCAGAGAATGCGTAACCATAAGTAGCCAGAGGTGAGACAGCTACCCGAACCGATAGTCCTACTCTAGAGCCACAACCAAACAAGGAACAGGCAAGAGAGCCTAGACCAAGAGTTCTCAGGCTATCCTACATAACCACCGAAAGTCCTTAAGGGCACTCCATAGATGATAACCAGCAAGCACAAATAATATACAGTTCTACAGGTTATTACCACAAAGCAACAAACTCCATACCAGGAGACAGATCTAACTGATCACTACAACATATCAGCATACTCAATACCAGAACATGAATCTAGCAGATCACTACAGCATAACAACATACTCAATACCAGAACACAGATCTAATAGATCACTACAACATAACAACATACGAAATATCAACAATCCAAGGAATGCATAACTATATATACTTAGAGGTGAGATAGTCACCCGGACAGGTGATCCTACTCTAAAACCACAACCAAACAAGGAACAGGTAAGAGAGCTTAGATCAAGAGTCCTTAGTCTATCCTACATGACTATATACAGTCGCTAAGGCATCCCTCTACTAGCAGATAACCAATAATAATGGGTCGACATTGGTGACTTCGACCCACGAGTATAGTGAGGCGAAACTCACCTCGATGTGTGTGCAAAAACCTCTGTAGCAATGAAGGACTCTACCAACTTCAACTCACTTCTAATCACCTACAAGAAGATACTTGAGTCAATACTCTATCATAGGTGATAGTTACATGCAACAATGACCACTTCACATGAAATGACGATTAGGGTTTCACATAAAATGACGATTATGGTTTCAAATGAAATGACGATTAGGGTTTCACATGAAATGACGATTAGGGTTTCACATGAAATGACGATTATGATTAAGTAATTAAACCATTAAGGACTTAATCACTTAAGGGTATGATTGATGAAGGTTTGACTTAGTCGTTTTTTGTTGAAATAATAATCCAGTCAATAGCCCAAATACGCGCCATATTATTGCTCTAATCCCGCCCAAAAAGGCATCACCATAATAAAACTAACTGATCCCATGTTGAACTGAACCACACTCTTACTCTGCTTCAACAGTCCAGCTGAGCTACACACTATCAACATTGGGGCTTACCTCCGATTAGACGATAAAAGACAAAGAAACCCTCAACCTGAGCTCCTAACACCCTAGGGTATAAGCACAAGAACGCCCTACATATGCCATCACCACCAAGACTAATATGAATCGAATGGGATGTCCAACAGCTGACGATGATCTTGTTGTGAAACCGACCTAGCAGAAGTCTGAAACTTGGAGAAATCTTGTTGAAACCGAATTAGTTTGTAAAAAGGTTGGGTCCCTCCGTATGTGCATTGGTTATGGATAGATGTACAAAGTCACCATCAAGAAAAAATATCCTCTACGAAGAATAGATGACTTATTTGATCATTTTGTTGGAGCATCTTTTTTTCCAAGATCGATCTACGCTCTAGGTATCACTTGATACGTGTTAGAGAAGAGGATGTACCTAAGACTAAATTTCACACTTGTTATGGGCATTATGAGTTTGCAGTAATGTCCTTTGGCATGAAGAATGCTCCCTCAACCTCTATGGATTTGATGAAAAGATTATACATGCCCATGGTAGATAAATCAGTGAAAATGTTCATAGCCAATATTCTGGTGTATTTGAAGACCTATGAGGAACACGAGGAACCTTTGAGGGAATTACTGGAGACCCTAAGGCATAAAAAGTTTTATGGAAAGTTCAAGAAGTGTGATTTGTGGTTATGGGATGTTTAGTTCCTTTTTCATCTTATCAACCAATAAGGGATTTTTGTTGATCTAGCCAAAGTGGAGGCCGTTTTGAATTGGAGGTTGCAAAAACTCCCATCGAGATCATGAGTTTTCTTAGTTTAGCTGGCATTACCACTGGTTCATTCAGGATTTCTCAAAAATAATAGTTCCTTTGACAAAGTTGACAAAGAAGGTGTAACTACCCAATTTTCAAGTCCAAAAATTTCGTTTTAAAACATTACTTTAGAAAACATTAATAATTAAAAACATTGTTTGATCAACCATAACACAACGTAAACCATGTCTAAAAGCCAAGTCATACAACCAATTAAAATCATAGTATAAATCCCAGAGAATCTCGTAAATGCGGAAACCAGAGAGTGTGTGTGTGACATGCTGCTACCGCGCCGACTCCTTTCCCCTAGCTGAGGAGGTACCTGATACCAACACTGAAAACCATAAGCACGAAGCTTAGTGAGTTCCCCCACTGTACCACATACCATATAATCACATAACATACACATATTGTCAGGCATATCTGGGTGCCCAACCTACCCCTTCGGCCCTCTCGACCGGACATTGCCTAGCATATCTGGGTGCTGGCCTCCCCTTCGGTCCTCTCGACCGGATACTGCCTAGCATATCTGGGTGCTGGCCTCCCCTTCGGTCCTCTCGACCGGATACTGGGGAACTATTTCTCCCCTCTACTACTACTACATAACATGTATCGCAATATCAGTGTCTATCTAACATGGCTGGGTATGACTATCCCTTCGGCCCTACCGACCGGATATCTCGGGGACTATCTCCCCTTGCTGTTAATAGCACATAGCATCATATCATACTAGCACATAAACGCAACACAGGTAGTATTAATCCCTAGATGAATATCACAGAGACAATCATCTACATACAACTCCTATTGGTGGGCCGGCATTGTGGCCGTAGACCCACTGCTACTGGAAGGTAACTCACCTTGAAGTAGCTGCTGATCTGATCGGGAACTGACTGCCTACTGCTGCTGCTGCTGCTCCGGAAATCCTCCGGCTGCAATTCCCACAACATACTCAATCAAACACTGCTAACTGTCCTTTGGGTAAAATGACCATTTTACCCCTGATCATGACCTAAGTCAAAGTCAGAGTCAACTTTTAGTTTACCCGACTCGCCGAGTTGGCTTTCCAACTCGTCGAGTCCCTACCCAAACGATTGTCCTGAATCCCGTTTCTACTCGTCGAGTTGGGCGACGACTCGACGAGTTCTCCTTCTAAGCTGATATTCAAGTCCTTCTTCAACTACTCGTCGAGTTATATGAACAACTCGTCGAGTTCATCTTCATCCGATGAACACTTATGCTAAGACTCACCGAGTTGTATGAACAACTCGCCGAGTTTGTTCTTGATCTAAGGAGATTGCCTTGAACTCGCTGAGTCAGGGCATTGACTCGCCGAGTTCCTCCATAGATGAGTTCAGCTTCTGACCTACTAAGTCACACCCCGTGACTCACTGCTCACTCGACACTGCGAAACGGGGACAAACTCGGAGACTCGCGAACAGACTCGCCGAGTCACATGAACGACTCGCCGAGTCGTTGTCATGCACTCACTAAATACACAGATCTGCTCGATTCCAGTCCATGCCATCCACAGATCTGGACTCCTAGAATACGAATCACACGTAAAGTTTCCAACTTTATGTGTAGATATTCACCAATATGGATTTTAGGGTTCAATATGTACCCAAAAGGGTAGATCTAGGGTCTTCATGCAATAAGGGTCTATAAAGGCAACAGATCTGAGCTCCTGGAGCTCAACCATGTCTAGATCTAAGGGCCAATCAACTTATTACGGAATAATTTGCACATACAAACTTGGGGAATGGATCAAGAATGACTTAAATGAAGTAATGAGCATAGAAACAGGGGGAAAACGGATTATACCTCAAAGGAACTGCTGAAGGAGAACAAAGATGCCTGGATTCCTTCCCTTCCTATTGATCTACTTCCCCTTTTGCCTCAAAACCTTCAAGAACACACAACAATGGCTTCAAACTCTCAATGAACAAGCTTAGAACGAGGGTTGGGAGCTTTGGGAGGTGAATGGGGGCTGGCTTGGGGCAGATATGTTGCTTAAATAGGGTGCAAACCCCTGACACTTAGGGTTTCATCCAACAGCTGTGACTCGCCGAGTCCAGGATATGGAATCGCCGAGTCGCCAACTTAAACGTGTCCTGGGTCCCGCATCTACTCGGCGAGTAGGACCTATGACTCGCCGAGTCCAAGGCTAAAAAGAAGAGAAATACTCAAATAAGATTTACGTACCAGGAACCAGGTGCTACAAATCTCCCCCACTTATTTTAGACTTCGTCCTCGAAGTCTGCTGCTCGATCCTGAAACAGCTCGGGGTAATGCTCCATCATCTCGTCCACCGGCTCCCAAGTCCATTCCGAACCCTTGCGGTGCTGCCATTGCACCTTCACTAGCTCCACCCTCTTGTTCCTCAAATCCTTCGACTTCCCGTCAAGGATTGCGACTGGGCGCTCAATGTAATTCAGACTGTCATCAACCTGAATATCCTCCAAAGTTACAACTGCTGAATCGTCCACTAGGCACTTCCGCAGCTGGGAAACATGGAAAGTGCTGTGGATCTGGCTGAGCTTGGCTGGCAGATCCAGCCTATACGCCACCTTGCCCACCCGGGCTACGACCCTGAACGGTCCGATGAATCTTAGGCCCAACTTGCCCCGCTTCCTGAATCGAATGACGCCTTTCCAAGGCGACACCTTCAGGAGAACCATATTCCCGACTTGGAACTCCAAGTCGGATCGACGCTTGTCGGCGTAACTCTTCTGCCGACTCTGAGCAGTCTGAAGCCTGCTCCAGACCTGCTGGATCCTCTTGGTCGTCTTGAGCACCACTTCGGTGCTCCCCATGACTTTCTGACCAACTTCACCCCAGCATATCGGGGTCCTGTACCTTCGTCCGTACAACATCTCAAATGGGGGACGGTCGATACTCGCGTGATAGCTATTGTTGTAGGAGAACTCAGCCAGAGGAAGATAGGTATCCCAGCTACCACTGAAGTCTAGCACGCACGCCCGCAACATATCCTCCAAAGTCTGGATGGTCCGCTCGCTCTGACCATCCGTCTGCGGGTGAAAGGCGGTGCTAAAATGCAAATGAGTGCCCAACTCGTCATGAAATCTCTTCCAAAATCTGGAAGTAAAACGCACATCCCTGTCCGAGATCACCGATACCGGCACCCCGTGCCGCGCCACGATCTCCCTGATATAGATGTCGGCCAATTTCTCGGCCAATATGCTCTCCTGAACCGGAATAAAATGAGCACTCTTGGTCAATCTATCCACGATGACCCAAATCGAGTCCACTCCATGCGCGGTCCTGGGAAGCTTCGTGATAAAATCCATCGTGATATCTTCCCATTTCCACAGTGGAATATCCAACGGCTGCATCTTGCCATGTGGTCTCTGATGTTCGGCCTTGAGCTTCCTGCAAGTCAAACACCGCTCCACGTACCATGCCACATCCCGCTTCATGCAGGGCCACCAATAATCTAGACGAAGATCCCTATACATCTTCGTCGCCCCGGGATGAATAGAGAATCGGGACTTGTGCGCCTCTTCCATCAAAATCTGGCTCACACCTCCGTGATACGGCACCCACACCCTACGGTGTAATGTCAATAGTCCTCGGCTATCATAATCAAAGGAGGAAACCTGACCCACCATACGCTCGCTCTTCTGATGTTCCTCCTTGATAGCCTCCTGTTGGGCCTCCCGAATCTGCTCCAACAAGGGAGTCACTACGGTCATCCTCATGCACAAATCCCTGATCGGCGCCGCCTTGCGGCTAAGCGCATCGACCACCACGTTGGCCTTCCCCGGATGATAAAGGATTTCACAATCATAATCCTTTACCACGTCCAAACACCGACGCTGCCTCATGTTCAGATTTGGCTGATCCATGAGGTACCTCAAACTCTTGTGGTCCGTGTAGATGGTACATCGAACCCCGTAGAGGTAATGCCGCCAAATCTTGAGGGCAAAGACCACCGCCCCCAACTCCAAATCATGCGTCGGGTAGTTCGCCTCGTGAGGCTTGAGCTGCCTCGAAGCGTAGGCAATGACATGCCCCCTCTGCATCAGTACCGCGCCCAACCCTGAAATGGACGCGTCGCAGTATACCACAAAATCCTCTACGCCCTCTGGCAGGGCTAAGATTGGCACCTCGCATAGTCTCTGCCTCAGCGTCTCAAATGCAGCCTGCTGCTCGGGTCCTCACCGAAAGACCACGGCTTTCTTCGTCAGCCGCGTCAGGGGTACAACTATCTTGGAGAAATCCTGAATAAATCTCCGATAGTAACCTGCTAATCCCAGGAAACTCCGAATCTCAGATGGAGACTTCGGAACCTCCCATCTCATCACAGCCTCGACCTTGGCCGGATCGACCAGAATCCCGTTCTAGTTGACGAGGTGTCCAAGAAATTGCACCTCGTGCAACCAGAACTCACACTTGGAGAACTTGGCATACAAGCTCTCCCTCCTCAGGGTCTCCAACACCTCCCTCAGATGTTCCTCATGCTCCTCCTGAGTCTTGGAATAAATCAAGATATCATCGATAAAGACTATCACAGACCGATCCAGTATCAGTCTGCATACGCGGTTCATGAGGTCCATGAACGCGGCAGGAGCATTGGTGAGCCCAAACGGCATCACCACAAACTCATAGTGGCCATAGCGTGTCCGAAACGCGGTCTTCTGCGTATCCTCCTCCCTGACTCTCATCTGATGATAACCCGAATGCAAATCAATCTTGGAGAACCAAGATGCTCCCTGAAGCTAATCAAAGAGGTCATCAATCCTCGGAAGCGGGTAACGGTTCTTCACCGTTACCTTATTCAGCTCCCGGTAATCTATACACATCCGATGCGACCCATCCTTCTTTTTCACAAATAGGATCGGGGCTCCCCAAGGCGAACTACTCGGACGAATAAATCCCTTGTCTAACAGCTCCAGCAGCTGCGTAGACAACTCCTGCATCTCGGGAGGAGCCAACCGATATGGGTCTTTGGCTATCGGAGCCGCACCAGGAACAAGGTCAATCCTGAACTCCACCTGTCGTTCCGGAGGTATCCCAGGTAGCTCCTCCGGGAAAACATCTGCAAAATCTCGAACCACCGGAACGTCGCTCACTATCGCCTTACCCGCCTCCCGGGTATCCATCACATACGCGACATATCATGCGCATCCCTGCTGAAGATAGCGCCTATCCCTCGCTGCTGAACACACAGTGGGTCCACCCTGCGGCCTCTCGCCATGAATCACTAACTCCCCCCCGCTTGGGGTCCTGACCCGCACTAACCGCTGCACGCAATCTATCACCGCCCCATTAGGGATCAACCAATCCATGCCAATAATCACCTTGTTCCCGCGCAACGGAATGGGAACCAAGTCTACCAAGTAACGCTCCTCAAACAAACGCAGAACGCAGTCTCGAAATACCATCGATGCTCGCACCGATTGATCATCATCAATCTCCACATCCAAAGGGCAGTCTAACTCGCCCGATGACTCATGAAACTTCTTGCTAAGCGCAAGAGAAACAAATGATCGGGATGCACCCGAGTCGAACAACACCTGAACTGGAAGGCCGTTCACATGGAACGATCCTAATGCATACATATACATACAGAGCACATATCAATAACATAACATCATAAGAATAAGATAGAGGGAAAGAATCATACCCGTCACCACATCAGGCGCGGCGTGTGCCTCCTCGGTAGTCAGCTGAAATGCTCGGCTCCTCACCATTGGAGCCTCTGCCTTGCCCTGCCGGCCATCCGTGATCCGCAGGGTTGCTGGAGCTGGCGCCTTCACCGGCGCTGAAAGTGTCAACTCGGGGCAATTGGCCTTCTTGTGGCCCCTCTGGTTGCAGTGGAAACACAGCAACTCTGATGTCTGAATAACTGCTGCCGGAGCAGTGCAATCCCTGCTAAAGTGCCCAGGCTTGCCGCACTTGTAACAGCCTGATGATCCCAACCGGCACGCTTCCTCATGTGTCTTGTCGCATTTCCTGCAGCGTCCCCGTCCCTGTTGGCCTTTCGACTCCGCATCTGATCCCTTGGGCTTCTTCCCCGAAGCCCCTCCTGTCTGACCCTCCTCTGATTTTCGTTTCCGGATGTGCTCCAAATCTATCTCCCTCTCCCTCGCCCTGGAAATCATGGAGTCTAGGGTGGGGCAAGCTAAAAAGCTAACATGCTCCCGGATGTCAGATCGTAGCATATCATGATAACTGGTCCTCCTCATATCCTCATCTCCTGCGTACTGGGGCACCAGCAATGCCCTCTCCCGGAACTTGGCGGTAATCTCCGCCACAGTCTCTGTCGTCTGTCTCATGTCTAGAAACTCCCTGGCCAGCTGTTGAAGCTCGATAGCCGGCGCAAACTCTGCTCTGAACCTTGTCACAAAGTCCGACCAAGTCATAGCCTCGATAGCTGAAGCTCCCAACGAGTCACCCACTGACTCCCACCAATCCTGGGCTCGGTCCCGTAAACACCCTGCTGCATACCTCACCTTCGACCCCTCGGGGCAGAAGCTAGTCAACTGTGCAGACTCGATGTCTGCAATCCATCACCTGGCAGCAATGGGGTCTTTCACCCCATGGAAATCCGGCACACCACTGCCCCTGAAGTCCTTGAAGGACAGTGTGCGAGATCCCAACTGGCTAGATGCCATATCACTCCTGAATGCCCGAAGGCGATCCTCCATCAACTCCATGATCCCTTCCTTGATCGACCCAAAGAGGATGGGGGTCGACTCAAGGATGCCTCTGGTAATCTCTGACGCGATGAAATCGCGTAGTCCCTCATCTACCGGCTCGAAACCTGATCCCGAACCTGACCCCTCTCCTGAACCGCCATCTACCGGCCTCGATCGAAGTACCACCATTCTGCAATACATCACAATAAGCATTAGAGATACTGATACTTCCTGAGGGATCACAACTACTTACAAGTTCCCTGGTCTTGTCTTGGTCTTCCTTGGTTCGGGTATGAATCCTCTGCTTTCAGTAGTACGGGCCCATACTACCTACCACATCTATCCGTACCTTCTTCAAGGACTGCCTCGACTCCACCAGATCCCTTTCACTATTGCTGTTCACTACTATACTCATCCTAGGCTCGCCCTAGGGAAATCTCCGACTCTACTCGATCCAGTCATCAGCTGCTGTAGACCTCCTTGTAATGCCAATTAGCCATTACCCGAATACCATCACACATGACGAGGCTCAGATAATCCTTCGAGTACCCGACTCATCCCTACAACGGTTGGACTCAAACAAGAGCTGTGCAGTAGGATCAAATCCGGTACTCTAAGATTATCCAACCCTGATCACATGTGACGTGACGTATTCGCCTAGTGGCTAATTCCCATTATTCAGAGTCCCACATAGCACGAAGCAAGCAGCATTCAGACATGAGAAACAACCTCAAGCAACTCCGCTCTCATAGAGAGAAACTGAACTAGCACACAACGCTAAACTCGCACTATCAGGCATAACCTAAATAGGCTACCCTACCGTTGTCTACTTGATACTAGCATGCAATTCTCATACAACTGAACACATAAAGCAGGCACATAAGGCATCACTCCTAGATCCTTAGTCCTATTCTAGCATTCTGTTCTACAAAAGCTGATAAACATAACATAAACTTGTATGGGTACTTTGGGGAATACTTACTTGAGCTCGGTCGGTCGCGCACATCACACACTTCGTTCTTTCTTAAACTCTTTTCTCAATTTTAAGAAAACATTTTCTTTTAGAAATCTTTTAATCCGTCGATTTGAGTTCAGACACCCCCGAAGGTGAGTCCGAATCCCTTAAACCAGGGCTCTGATACCAACTTGTAACGACCCAATTTTCAAGTCCAAAAATTTCGTTTTAAAACATTACTTTAGAAAACATTAATAATTAAAAACATTGTTTGATCAACCATAACACTGTTGGAATAGTGTCTAAGGCTGCAACTATATTAGGCAAGTATTTGATCCGGTTGTGCATGGTCCTTTTGGGTTGCCTTCACCATAGCAACTTGATAGGATGATTTATTAAGAGAGAGTAAATATTATTAATATATTATGTGAATAATATAATGAATAATATATTTGATTAATATAAGTCATAGAATTAATTAGAATTAATTTGGTGACTTAAAAAGATTAATTAAATAAAGGGGTATAAACTGTCAATTGTTTGATAGTTAAACTTTGGACTGTAAATCCATTTGGATATGGTATGGATGAATTCTAAGAGGTTTAGGATAGCTAAAATCGTCCATATGATTATCTTAGGAATGGATTTGGGTAGCCTTAAGAGAAGATTATCCAATTAGGGTTTAGGTTGTAACCCTTAAGGAGTCTACAAGTATAAATAGACCCCATGACATAGGGAATTTGACACTTCTGAAAAAAGTAAGAGAACCCTGGTCAAAATTCCTCCCTCTCCTCTCTCCTAAATCATTCTTCTTGCTATTGGTGTTTGTAAGCCATTAGAGGAGTGACATTTGTGACTCTAGAAGCTCCAAGACCTCAAGATCAACAAGGAACTCAAAGGTATGATTCTAGATCTGTTTCAATGTTGTAATTTAACCTAATTAGTAATTAGAAGTCTTGGATTCAAAGCATGGTTATTAGAAAGCCTAGATCCAAGCATTAGGGTTTCGCATGCGCACATAGGAAAGTTCTTATGGCTAAAACCCATCAGTGGTATCAGAGACTGGTTTGGTTTTTCTTTAAATTGTTGCTTGATTAACTGAAACAAACCTGCAAAATTCGATTTTTTGGTTTCTGAGTCACTGACTCGGCAAGTCCCAAGGTGGACTCGGCGAGTCCCCTTGTGCACTCGGCGAGTCCAGGCGTCAGGAATGACCAGATTCGGGATTTCTTTGTGTTTATCTTATGGAAACTTACCTTAATCATAATAGATCAACCTAAATCCGATTTTATGATATATATGACTATTATCTTGATCTAGAAAAAGATATTTATCAACTAATTAAATATTTAATTTCCTTATATGATAATTAATTAATTATTTAACTATTTTGGTAATTATCTTTCAAAGAAATCTTGAATAAATCAAATATAGATAATTAGGATATTAATTGGAATTATTTGTTATTTGATCCTCCATGTTTTAAATGTTTAAAACCTACCCTCATGTTTGAAATTTACTATTGTGATTAAAAGTTATAATTTAGACAACTTAAAATTCAAACCCTAGATTTTAAAAGGTTTTAAAATACAACCCTATACTAATATGATATTACTAGAATAATATATATATATATATATATATATATATATATATATATATATATATATATATATATAACTAAATGCTAGTCTTACCGCTAGTAGGCCTCATTCACGAAGCCGATCTATAAGGTGGGTATAAGGTTGCGGCCTATAAAATGGCGCTTAATGGGTGTACACTCACACCTACCGCTTGCTTGATTGGTGGAGGGTCGTTAGCCGAACGGGTAGGATAGGGCAACCTCATCCTCTCATTAAAAGTATAATAAGAAATACAAAGTAACTACACATATTTTTTAAAATTTCCCAATCCTAGTTACTTTAGGAAAAGTGAATTGATGCAATCCCATGAAATTACACTTTGCACCTTGCTAAGATGTTAGTGGAGCGTGTGTGGTTTACCGGCACACTAATTGGTTCTAAGCGAAGGTGGCAAAGGGTGATTCATTGTTTATCATAGTTCGATGGAGCGTGTGTGGTTTACCGGCACGTCGAATAGGTGATCGTTACAATGAAGGCACCATGTGAATTTGCATGGTAATTCACACCCGCTTTGTGATCCTCGGCATCCCAGTCACAAACAAGAGGAGCATATCGAGATTTAAACATGCCATTGAATAGTTTCAATGAATCTCATCCGAACCTAGGAATTCTCAAAAACACTTAGGACTAATAGTTTAAGTTTTGTGATGGAGAATTAGTGAATCGTCATTCACTTACCTTCAATTTATTTGCATGTTAGATTACGGCATCCCTTTTCTAGTATGTAAATGTTATTGTTGGATCCTAGCCCTAATTTTCTTATTGGGTGATAATTAGGGATTCTTATTCTAATCTATCTTTGTCCTTTTCTAATTATAGATGTCGAACGCAAACAACGCTGCTGCTAGTTCTTTCACGTTGATGAGCCTTTGCCAAAAGGTCACCTTCGATGGAACGAACTTTAGCGAATGGATAAGATACATTCGCACCATTGCTCGCTATGAGGATAAAGAGTATGTCCTTGATGAGAAGCTCGAGAAAATCAACACCGAAATCGCTACTCCAGCCGAAATCACCGCCTTTGAAACTCATGAGCGAGATGCAACGAAGGTACATTGCATCATGATCGCCACCATGAACTCCGAATTCCAAAAGTCCTACGAGGACATGTACCCGTACGAGATGCACCAAGACTTATTGGAGAGGTACCACCAAAACGCGAGACAAGAGAGGTATGAGATTTTCACTAACATGATTTCCGCGAAGATGGGTCATGGAGAATCTCTTACCGTGCACTTGCAAAAGATGCAAAGGTATGTCGACCGCCTTCGCAAGTTAAATGTTGACTTCGGTGAGGACTTGGCAATCAACATGGTGCTTCACTCTTTGCCTCCGATGTACAATCAATTTAGGATGACCTACCACATGAACAAAGAAGAGGTCACCCTAAGCAAGCTCCAAGGTCTCTTGAGGGTTGCTGAGAGCAACTTCAAAGACAAGTCTGTTGCACCTACTCGCAATCCGCCCGCTGCTCCTGTCTTGGCTATTGGACAAGGGAAGGGAAAGAAGAGGAAAGCTTCATCGAAGAACTATCGCAAGGTGAAAGCTCGAGATGGTGCCTCTTCTAGTGGGACCAAAGTTGATCCCACCAAGCCCTGCTCTAACCCGAAGGAGGCAGAGTGCCACCACTGCCACAAGATAGGACATTGGAAGAGAAGCTGCCCGGATTACCTGCAAGCTATCAAAGAAGGATAGATCAAGCCATCTTTCGCAGGTATATATACAATCAAATCTAACGATTCTAATCATGCTATTTCTTGGGTTCTTGATACCGGTTGTGGTTATCACATTTGTTCTAATGTGCAGGGACTAAGAAGAAGTAGGGATGTGGAGCAAGGAAGGATCAATCTAATCATGGGGAACAGAAGATCGTCGCCTGTGACCAAGATTGGAGTGTATTCCTTAGTGCTTAGAAATAGTTTAGTTTTAGATTTGAACAATTGTTGCTATTCGCCAGAAATGGCAAGAAACATCATTTCATTTCATGGTTTATATAGACAAGGATTTAGATTTTCTTTTAATAATGAGAATGGTTCTATTTTGACTTATCTAAATGGTGTCTTTTACTTTGAAGCTATACCATGTAATGGAATATATGAAACCGTTATGATTGTTGATAACTTAGGAAATGATGTTTTGAATATTGATTCTTCCACTAGTATGGATAAAGCATCCTTGTGGCATTGTCGTCTTGGACATGTCAACAAGAAACGCATAGCCCAACTCCAAAAGGATGGAGTGTTGGAGTCATTCGACCTTAGGGAAGATGACACATGCGAGTCTTGTTTGCTTGGAAAGATGACTAAGTCGCCCTTCACGAGTACATGTGAAAGGGGGAGGGTCTATTGGACCTAATACATACCGATGTATGTGGACCGTTTAGATCAACCACGAAGGATGGGAACCGCTTCTATGTGACTTTTACCGATGACTATAGTAGATATGGGTATATCTACTTAATAAAGCAAAAGTCAGACACCTTTGAAAAGTTCAAAGAGTTCAAGAATGAAGTGGAGAATCAATTGGGCAGGAAAATCAAGATACTTCGATCCGATCGAGGAGGAGAGTACCTAAGTCTTGAATTCCACGATTATCTCAAAGAGTGTGGAATAGTTTCACAATTGACGCCTCCTAGGACACCGCAATTGAATGGTGTGGCAGAAAGGCGTAATCGAACCTTATTAGATATGGTTCGCTCTATGATGAGTCGTGCTTCGCTACCAATCTCTTTTTGGGGGTATGCCTTAGAGACTGCCGTCCATATCCTTAACCGAGTCCCTACTAAAAAGGTTGCCAAAACACCTCACGAGATGTGGACAGGGAAAGCTCCCTCGTTGGCACATATCAAGGTTTGGGGTTGCGAGGCTTTCGTAAGACGAGATACTCACGACAAGCTTGAACCTCGAAGTGAGTGATGTATTTTCATCGGCTATCCGCAGACATCCTTTGGATATCTCTTCTATAGACCGAAGGACAATTTTGTCTTCGTTGCGAGGAGAGGAGTTTTCCGAGAGCGAGAACTCATAAGCCAAGGAGACAGTGGGAGGCAAATCGAACTTGAAGAGATTCAAGAGTCGATAGATGAAGGAACCTTTACCGCTGGCACTCAACCCGAGGAGGAAACTCCGGTTGAACCGATTGACGAATCCTTACCTCTTAGACGTTCCGATAGAGTTAGAGTTCATCCCCAGTTTTATGGCTTTCATATTACTACCGAAGGGGACACGTATATTAGTGATGGTACACTAGTAAATCTTGATGAACCTAATAGCTATAAGGAAGCCATGGCAGGCTCGGAGTCTGTAAAGTGGAAAGAGGCAATGGATAGCGAGATCCAATCCATGTATGATAACCAAGTTTGGAATTTGGTTGATTACGTGCCCGGACGTAAGACCGTTGGGTGCAAATGGATCTTCAAGAAGAAGACCGACGTGGATGGGAACGTACACACATATAAAGCGCGATTGGTTGCGAAGGGCTTTACTCAAACTCCCGGAGTTGACTATGATGAGACCTTCTCACCAGTTGCGAAGATTAAATATATTAGAGTGATGCTAGCAATTGCCGCATTTCATGATTATGAGATTTGGCAAATGGATGTCAAGACCGCTTTCCTTAACGGAAAGTTGGCTGAGGATGTTTACATGCCTCAGCCAGAGGGGTTTGTGGATCCGAAGCATCCAGATAGAGTGTGTAAGCTTGAGAAGTCCATTTATGGACTTAAACAAGCGTCTCGCGGATGGAATCTTTGCTTCGATGAGAAAGTCAAAGAGTTTGGATTTGTACGAAGCGAAGACGAATCTTGTGTATATGTCAAAGCTAGTGGGAGTATAGTAAGCTTCCTCGTTCTATATGTCGATGACATATTACTCATAGGAAATGACATCCCGACTCTGCAGGAAGTTAAGTCCTGGCTCGGGAAGTGCTTCGCTATGAAGGACCTCGGAGAGGCTTCTTACATTTTGGGAATAAGGATAGTAAGAGAAAGAAGTAAGAGACTAATTGGACTTAGTCAGAATACTTACTTAGAGAAAGTACTAAAACGTTTTAGTATGGAAAACTCAAAGAAGGGAGAACTACCAATACAAAGTAATGCCAAATTGAGTAAGACTCAAAGTCCGAGTACCGAAGCTGAGATAGCAAAAATGAGCCGAGTACCATACGCTTCCGCAGTTGGCTCAATCATGTACGCTATGACTTGTACTCGCCCTGATGTAGCCTTTGCTTTGAGCATGGTTAGCAGATATCAAGGGAATCCTGGCAAAGCACATTGGATTGCAGTGAAAAACATCCTTAAGTACCTTCGGAGGACGAAGGAATGGTTCTTAGTCCTCGGAGGGAGTGATAACTTGAAGGTGCGAGGGTATAGTGATGCCAGCTTTCAGACCGACAGGGACAACTACCGTTCACAGTCGGGGTGGGTCTTTACCCTAAATGGAGGAGCAGTGACATGGAAGAGTTCCAAGCAAGAAACCGTAGCTGATTCAACGTGCGAATCAGAGTACATTGCAGCGAGCGAAGCGTCGAAGGAGGCAATATGGCTAAAGAACTTCATCGGTGATCTTGGAGTCGTACCTGCCATAAAGGAGCCCATGGAGATTTTCTGTGATAACGAAGGAGCGGTTGCCTTGACCAAAGAACCGAGGGATCATGGTAGATCAAGACATATCGACAGAAAATATCACTTCACCAGACATCGTGTAGAAGAAGGACAACTCGTAGTGAAGAGGATATCATCAGAAGATAACCCAGCAGATCCGCTTACGAAGGGACTGAGTAAGGTTAAGCACTTGCAGCGTGCTTGGAGTATTGGGCTAAAGGATGATATTAGCATAGATTAGATAGTATTAGAAACGTGTAATAGATAAATGTAATTGACATTTGATGATTAAATAAAGGAGTTTTATTTATGAGTAATGTTACTATCTTATGTTAATTGTTTAGCTATTGTTTCACTTTGCATGTTTTGACTTCTAGAATAATTGAGGTTATTAGGAATAATCGAATTATTCAAATGGTCCACAATCGTTCATATGTTGGAAGTAGATATGAAAGAAGATTGTCATGAATTGGTGTGTAGAATGTCTAAATGGTGTTAGACATAGCAAAGGATTGCTGCAACGTTCATGAGTGCTTATGAACTAGTTTTGAGCATTGGAATAAACCCGCGCTTGCTGGAATCACCTTATGGAATACGATATAAAAGGTGATCGCAAGACGATAATATCATACAGTCTTAAAACCTAGATATATGGTTTGTTATTTGTTAATTGGTTGTACATTGATAATGCGAAAACGCATCAGTAACTCCGTGTTATAAAACGCATTGTTGTGTATAGTTGGTTAATGAATAAGTAAATGCATATAAGTCGAAGTTTATCTGTAACTTTTATCTAAGAAGGTAAAAGCGATATCTCGGCCGCTCGATGATTTGATTTGACTTATGTGCTGGGCCCGGTCAGAACTGAATTGATGTGTTCGATTAAGTTCTATGTCAAATAAATTAGAGATCGAGAAACCTAAATGCGTGACTAACCATTCCATAGGATTGTCAGCATGATATCCAACAGAGGACTGTACGTTCCCTTATCTAAAGGACAAGATTGATTAGATCAGAGTTGACAGCGTCTTTGAGAGCTATGATTGCAAACCGAATTGTAATTATGAATATAGTTACTAGACTTATCCAAGTGGGAGACTGTTGGAATAGTGTCTAAGGCTGCAACTATATTAGGCAAGTATTTGATCCGGTTGTGCATGGTCCTTTTGGGTTGCCTTCACCATAGCAACTTGATAGGATGATTTATTAAGAGAGAGTAAATATTATTAATATATTATGTGAATAATATAATGAATAATATATTTGATTAATATAAGTCATAGAATTAATTAGAATTAATTTGGTGACTTAAAGAGATTAATTAAATAAAGGGGTATAAACTGTCAATTGTTTGATAGTTAAACTTTGGACTGTAAATCCATTTGGATATGGTATGGACGAATTCTAAGAGGTTTAGGATAGCTAAAATTGTCCATATGATTATCTTAGGAATGGATTTGGATAGCCTTAAGAGAAGATTATCCAATTAGGGTTTAGGTTGTAACCCTTAAGGAGTCTACAAGTATAAATAGACCCCATGACATAGGGAATTTGACACTTCTGAAAAAGTAAGAGAACCCTGGTCGAAATTCCTCCCTCTCCTCTCTCCTAAATCATTCTTCTTGCTATTGGTGTTTGTAAGCCATTAGAGGAGTGACATTTGTGACTCTAGAAGCTCCAAGACCTCAAGATCAACAGGGAACTCAAAGGTATGATTCTAGATCTGTTTCAATGTTGTAATTTAACCTAATTAGTAATTAGAAGTCTTGGATTCAAAGCATGGTTATTAGAAAGCCTAGATCCAAGCATTAGGGTTTCGCATGCGCACATAGGAAAGTTCTTATGGCTAAAACCCATCAAACACAACGTAAACCATGTCTAAAAGCCAAGTCATACAACCAATCAAAATCAGAGTATAAATCCCAGAGAATCTCGTAAATACGGAAACCAGAGTGTGTGTGTGTGTGACATGCTGCTACCGCGCCGACTCCTTTCCCTTAGCTGAGGAGGTACTTGAAACCAACACTGAAAACCGTAAGCACGAAGCTTAGTGAGTTCCCCCACTGTACCACATACCATATAATCACATAACATACACATATTGTCAGGCATATCTGGGTGCCCAACCTACCCCTTCGGCCCTCTCGACCGGACATTGCCTAGCATATCTGGGTGCTGGCCTCCCCTTCGGTCCTCTCGACCGGATACTGCCTAGCATATCTGGGTGCTGGCCTCCCCTTCGGTCCTCTCGACCGGATACTGGGGAACTATTTCTCCCCTCTACTACTACTACATAACATGTATCGCAATATCAGTGTCTATCTAACATGGCTGGGTATGACTATCCCTTCGGCCCTACCGACCGGATATCTCGGGGACTATCTCCCCTTGCTGTTAATAGCACATAGCATCATATCATACTAGCACATAAACGCAACACAGGTAGTATTAATCCCTAGATGAATATCACAGAGACAATCATCTACATACAACTCCTATTGGTGGGCCGGCATTGTAGCCGTAGACCCACTGCTACTGGAAGGTAACTCACCTCGAAGTAGCTGCTGATCTGATCGGGAACTGACTGCCTACTGCTGCTATTGCTGCTCCGGAAATCCTCCGGCTGCAATTCCCACAACATACTCAATCAAACACTGCTAACTGTCCTTTGGATAAAATGACCATTTTACCCCTGATCATGACCTAAGTCAAAGTCAGAGTCAACTTTCAGTTTACCCGACTCGCCGAGTTGGCTTTCCAACTCGTCGAGTCCCTACCTAAACGATTGTCCTGAATCCCGTTTCTACTCGTCGAGTTGGGCGACGACTCAACGAGTTCTCCTTCTAAGCTGAAATTCAAGTCCTTCAACCTACTCGCCGATTTGTATGAACAACTCGTCGAGTTCATCTTCATCTGATGAACACTTATGCTAAGACTCGCCGAGTTGTATGAACAACTCGCCGAGTCTGTTCTTGATCTAAGGAGATTGCCTTGAACTCGCCGAGTCAGGGCATTGACTCGCCGAGTTCCTCCATAGATGAGTTCAGCTTCTGACCTATTGAGTCACACCCCGTGACTCACTGCTCACTTGACACTGCGAAATGGGGACAAACTCAGAGACTCGCCGAGTCACATGAACGACTCGACGAGTCGTTGCTATGCACTCACTAAATACACAGATCTGCTCGATTCCAGTCCATGCCATCCATAGATCTGGACTCCTAGAACACGAATCACACGTAAAGTTTCCAACTTTACATGTAGATATTCACCAATATGGATTTTAGGGTTCAATATGTACCCAAAAGGGTAGATCTAGGGTCTTCATGCAATAAGGGTCCATAAAGGCAACAGATCTGAGCTCCTGGAGCTCAACCATGTCTAGATCTAAGGGCCAATCAACTTATTACGAAATAATTTGCACATACAAACGTGGGGAATGGCTCAAGAATGACTTAAATGAAGTAATGAGCATAGAAACAGGAGGAAAACGGATTATACCTCAAAGGAACTGCTGAAGGAGAACAAAGATGCCTGGATTCCTTCCCTTCCTCTTGATCTACTTCCCCTTTTGCCTCAAAACCTTCAAGAACACACAACAATGGCTTCAAACTCTCAATGAACAAGCTTAGAACGAGGGTTGGGAGCTGTGACATCCCCAAAATCACGGCCAGAAAAGACCGGTTTGTTTATGCTTTATAAAAATCAGAGTACTTCATTTTATAAAAATGTTGCGGAATTTGTTCCCAGAAAGACATGGTAAATACGTTATTACAACATTTTCGAAGAAACGTATTTATTTCATTTTAAAACGTTTGGGATGTCATCGTTAATACAGAAACATAAGCATAAACAGAACTTACAATTATTTACACTAGTGATCTACATCTCTTTAAATCTCTCTGTGTAATGTGACTTCATATCAACACCTGTGATATAAATAAACTGAGTGGGTCAGGTTGGGAAACCTGGTGAGTACATAGGGTTTTCAACCCACAATAATATAAATATTATTTTTAAACATCAAACAATCAACCCAATTACCCATTCCCGTTATCCTCACATTACGTCCCTAAAACATCTAACACAAGGGACCTAGTCAAAGGACTATCATTGGGATGGAGTATACCTGGTGAGCACACAGTTCACACAGCTCGAATAAACACACAGTTCGAATAAACACACAGTTTGGTTAAACACACAGTTCGAATAAACACCTACAAGTTGCGAGCCTGCTAGTGTTCCACTGGACTGTCTAGAATAGTCCGTGGTCGTCATCTATACTCCGCTAGATGACTAGATCATCAAGAACAGCTATAACGAGGCCTCTCATTATTTTATTTTGTCACACAGCAACTATTATATCTACCCGTGTTTTACCCCGCACATTATGTAGATATAAAATACATATACAGTTTGGATCACTGAAAACATGTATAAAACGTTTTTCCAATATAGATAGCAAGTATACAGATAATATACACACACAGCACGTAAAATACTTCATATCTATGTGTAAGCTGAAAGTAACTATGCACTCACCTGAGTAGGTGGTGACTCAGCACTCGGACAGCGCTTCGATACTCTCAAAACGATATTCCTTCGATAAAACCTAGTACCGATACCACTAGGGTTTAGTTTAACGATAACCGCGACAATTTAATTAGTCTGACTATTATTAAGCGTTAATAACGCTCAATATAACTCATAATAATAGCCCAAATAATTATTTTAAGGACCTAATAACATTCCTATAATTATTTGAAAGCTATATAAAAAATTGCGTAAGCGTAGCACACTTACAGCGAATTTTATCGAAAACCGGGACTTAATTGGAGCAGTGTTTCGAAACCGAAAAACTCCTTTTTCTCGGGACTCCGGGAGCCTCGGGGCTTCCCTAGGGTGCTAGGGGTTTAACTAGGGCTTAGGGGAGGTTTGGAACTCTAGAGAGAGAAAGAAACTAGAGAGAGAAGTGGAAATTGTGTGAAAAATGTGAAGGCCCTCGCCCCTTTTTATACCCTGCGAGGCCTCGGACTATGCTGGGCGTAATCCTTGGCTACGCGGGGCGTAACTTCGGATGGGGCTGCCACATTGAATCTAGCTGTCTCGCACTCGGAAGGGATAAGACCGAAGGGTACGCTGGGCGTACCGAACTCGGACGCGGGGCGTAAGGCGAGGCTTCGTGGCATGATCCGAAGCGAGATCTGAGACTTCATCGGACGGCCCACAACGCGCCACGTCACCAGTCTCGCATCAGATTTCACAAATTGCATGCTCATCTTTAAAAATTCATAACTTTCGCGTACGACCTCCGTTTTCGACGTTCTTTATATCCACGCGAAGGTGGGAACGTACTCTACAACTTTCGTTTAGACTTTGTTGGCTAATTTTGGATCGATTTTAATTTTTATATTATCAACGGGCCGGGACACGATTGGTCCGTTAAATCCTCATAACTTCTTCATCCGACATCTGTTTTCACCCATATTTTTCTCGTTACGCTACTCTCAACGAGACCTTTGATTCTCGTTTAGGTCGTGTCAGCTAAAAACCGCTCGATCAAATATTCGAATTTCGGGTTGTACACTGCTAGTCCGAAACTTCGAAAAATCATAACTTCTTCATACGAAGTCAGATTTGGGCGTTCTTTTTATCGATGTTCTTAGTTTAACATATTCTACGACTTTCGTTTAGATCGCTAAGGCTAAATCTCGCTCTATCGTAAATTCACTATTTAGGCTTCCCGGTGTCGTGCCGGTTTTGCCGTAAAACTTCGACGGGCCATAACTTCTTCGTTATAACTCGGATTTTGGCGTTCCTTATATGTACGGAAACCTTGTGAAATACTCTACAACTTGGTTAAGATTATTTATTCTAAATAATCTTTTGTCGAAAAGTCGTTTTCGACCCCTATTGCCTCTAAATTGACTAGCCCGGATTTGCGGGCGTTACAGGAGCTCTGGGAGGTGAATGGGGGCTGGCTTGGGGCAGATATGTTGCTTAAATAGGGTGCAAACCCCTGAAACTTAGGGTTTCATCCAATAGCTGTGACTCGCCGAGTCGCCAACTTAAACGTGTCCCGGGTCCCACATCTACTCAGCGAGTCGGACCTATGACTCGCCGAGTCCAAGGCTAAAAAGAAGAGAAATACTCAAATAAGATTTACGTACCAGGAACCAGGTGCTATAGAAGGGTGTCATTTTCAAGTGGGGAGATGATCACTAGCGGGTTTTTGAGACCTTGATATAGTTCTTATGGGAAGCACCGATGATGAATTTATTAAAAAGGGTGTATGATATGCCAGTTTATTGTGATGCTTCATTGCTTGGTTTGGGGTAGTACTTATGAACAAGGGAATGGTTATTGCGTATGCATAATGATAGTTGAAGCCACATTATTCTGGATACCTGACCCATGATTTAGAGCTTGTGGGTGTTGTGTTCGCGCTAAAGATTTAGATGCACTACATATTTAGAGTTAAGTGCATGTTATATACTAATCATAGGAGCATGAATTATCTTATAGATTAGCAAGATTTAAATATGAGACAACATCGGTGGCTCATTATGCTAAAGGATTATGAACCAGAGATACTCAACCATCTTGGTAAATTGAGTGTTATTGGAGATGTGTTGAGTCGCAAGAAGCATGGTACACTCCTGCATGTTACTTGTCTGAGGGTGACACTTGGTACCTGTCTTATTGATATGCTTAAATAAGCTTGGGATGAGGTACTTGCGATGGAAAATTTGGTTCGGGAAAAGATTAGGGGGCTGACACACAATTTGGTTAGGGATAGTCAAGGATTGCTCACTCATTATGGTCGTATATGAGTATCGTTTGTAGGGAATACAAGGTAGATGTTTTTGGATAAGGCTCATAAGCTAAATTTCTCCATACATCCAAGTTCTAGCAAAATGTATATGGATTTGAGATCGGATTATTGGTGGTTGACAACAAAGATGGACATTGCCAAATATATGGAGAAGTATTTGACCTGCCTAAAGATCAAGGAAGAACATCAGTTGTCTCATGGCAAATTACAGCCTCTTAAGATTATTGTTTGGAAATGGGAGCACATCATAAGGGATAGCATTATGAAGCTACCCAAGACCCCAAGGGATTTTAATACTATTTGGGTGATAGTCGATTATATAACGAAGAGTTTTCACTTCATCACTATTAGGGAGAGTTCATTTGCAAAGCAAGTTATATATATATCTACATGAAGGAAGTTGTGTCTTGGCATGGTGTGTCGATATTAGTAGTGTCTGACATGGATACCAGATTCGCGTCTTATTTTGGAAGCGATTTCATGAGGATCTTGGTACATAGTTGAGGTTTAGCACAATGTACGACCCCCATACAGACAGCTAGAGTAAGAGAACAATATAGTCTTTAGAGAACATGTTGTGAGATTGTGTGATAGATTTTGGAGGTAGTTGTGATACCTTTTTGCCACTAGCCGAGTTCTCCTACAATAATAGTTACCATGCCAGTATTGGAGTACCGCCTTACGAGACGTTATGTAGGAGGCGATGCCAAAGCCTAGTTTGTTGTGGGGGGGGGGGGGAGGGTTAGGATAGCGTGAGATCGGGAATATTAAGGTCACTCAGAGGACCACTAAGTACATTTATCATATTAGAGAGTGCCTCAAAACAACTTAAAGACAAAAAAAAAAAGTTATGCCGACATGAGGAGAAAAAACTTGGAGTTCCAAGTAGGGGATTATGTGTTTTTGAAGGTATCCCCATGGAAAGGAATCATTCGCTTCAACAAGTGGGGGAAGTTAGGACCCTGATACATCATACCTTTCAGATTTTTAACCTGTGTTAGGAAGGTCTCTTACCATTTGTGTAACATCCGGTTTCCACGTATAAGGCTTATGCTTTGCAACATTGTGGTTTTGGGATTTTCACGACAATTCACAGTTACAAATTAGAAAATTACATAATGATTCAAGAAATTAGCAAAAACATAAAGCAATTTAATTTTAACATAAGAAAGTCAAAATGACATCAGAGAAAGATTGTGGAGAAACTCATAATTTATAAGTCGTGTTCTTCCCAAAGATTTGTCTTAGAAATAAACATCCATCACAAAGATTTGCCTATTGAGGGACAAGTACAAAGTTATATATAGAGGTGATATCAATTTCGATTTAAATTGGGAAAAACACAATAATGTAAATTAGGAAAAACATAGTAATGGAGGCAAGGTACCGACTTACCCTTGCGTAGATAGGCATTGTAATTCAGTTGAGATCTTTGGTCGATAAGACAAACCAATAGGTCACGATTCTTAAATTGATTATTGAGGCAACAGATATCTCGACTCCTCACTATATGCACTTACATCCGACCTATTTTTTTGTTTACCACCATTTGCATCTCTAATTCTCTTCTACGCTCTAATAATCCTACCTATTGAGGTATTGTATCCTTCATGATTCTATATGTATTTATAATTGGGGGTACAGTATTTATGCTAAATAGTGGCTTTAGACACGAATATGAAAATAAGTCGGTTCATATCAAGTGTCTTTCCTCTTGCCCTCTTTGTTTGTGTTTATGTTATTAATCTGTTTCTTGCAATTTCTTACATGTCTTTCCACATATTATTGCTTTAACGATAAACACCCTTGAAATTAATCCAAGCACAGAATGTAGAGTACCATTATCAATTTCTATTTACAATGTTTTGTGTGTGTGTGTATATATATATATATATATATATATATATATATATATATATATATATATGTCATAGAAAGAAAAGTGGTTGAATATTTCATCTAAAACACCATTTTGTTACATTAATTCAAAAACAGTTCAAACATTATTACATCAATTTTCTTTGTGGTATGTACTATTTTGTACTTCTTAAAAGGTTCCTATCAATATGATTCTGGCTCATTTGATGGGCAAGGTTTGGACGAACGTTTCAGAAAGACATCATCAAGTTTGCATAATTAATCCATCGATATACAAAGTGTGAAATTGAGAACGAAGTTAAATGGAGCACAAACAAGGATGGATGGAATGATGGTTAGGTGTAAGGAAGAAAATGTTGTCATTAAAGAAGTTGTAAGAACGAAGATCAAGGTGAGCTCTTTATAATCCACTAGAATGGAAATCCCATCTCATTCGATCCATTTCTAGGGTGTTTTATGTTTTAGAAGTTATGAGGGAGTGAGGATCCTTCGTGGCCCAAACGAATCAAGTGTTTCATTTTTAATAAGAAATTTTTGGTAGAAGAACGAAAACGCTAGGAAGAGAGACAAATCAAAACATACCATAAGCAGAGCTAAGGTTTATAAAATTGAGCAGTCGTCTCAGTCTCTGGCAAGGTGAGGTGAGTTGAGGTTGCTGATCGTTGTAGAGAGCACTCATATATTTTGAATGGTTCTTGAAAAAATCCCTAGAATGGTCCTGGAATTTTGTGATAAAGATAATGGTCGACGCATGTTAATTTGAAGAATTATAAAACAACATGCTTACACGACACATGTTTTATGATAAGCACCCTCTGTATATTTTTTTGTGACACTAATTTTAGGACACACAAAAAATGCATGTCCTAAATTCTTTAAATTTTCGTAGAACTGATATTAAATTCTATAAATTTTCGTAGAGCTGATATTATTTTAGGACACGCACTTTTCCGTAAAACCAGTGCGTGTCATGGTTCATGTGTCATTAAAAGGCTTTCTTCTAGTAGGACACACACTTTTCCGTAAAACCAATGCATGTCATGGTTCATGTGTCATTAAAAGGCTTTCTTCTAGTAGTGTCCTAAATATTGTTTAATTGTGAAACTATTTATACTGTTGTAATCATCATAAATCACCGAGTTCAATGATAAAGGTTTGTAATTCATCCCGAAAATCTAACCAAAATATAAAGTTTGACAAATTTCTTATTTATTTATATAAAATAATATATATTCTTCATATAAGCTAATAAAAGAATATTAGGCATAATTCTGTTTACAGTCAATACCATAATGAAATTGCTTTGTTTTTTTTTTTGTCTGACAAATCTCTTCCTCAACTACTTCTAAATTCATCTATGTCTTAGACATGATTTGAACCTCAACCTTAAGGAGGAGGGCAACATCTAATTTCGCTAGGCTAGAAGCTCCATTGGTGTCAAATCGCATAACAAAAATAAAAAAAATTAAGTTGCTATTTTTTTTCAATTAATCATTTTCAGAAATTCCTTTATATTTATTATTCCTAGTTTGTTATTATAAAGTCAAAACGTTTCCATTATTGAAGGTTAAAGTTTATTGCCACCATTAAAAAGATAATATATGTTTCAGTTTTACATAATTTGTCATACAACAATATAATACATATAACAAAAATTGACTTCTGCTATTGGTATTCATTGCTGGCCAAATTAATAAATGTAGAGACAACAGAACATGAACAACCTTCTGTGTTCCTCTTGGAAACAACATTTTCACGAGACAAAAGAATTGCCTAACCTTATTGTCGTTTCTGGTCTGATACATGGAGCTCAATGAATTAACTTTATGTTAAAAACATAAACTCGTGCTTATGTTGCATTGTGCATACTGTTAGAGTGTGTTCCCAGACATTGTTGGATAGTTTTCGGTGATGCTTTTACAAAAGTAGTGCAAAAATGGCAAGGAAAATGTAACATATGTTTTGTTTCTATCGCTACATCCCCAAAGCCATAGTTTATAGTTGATTAGAGGATGAGCTACTTAAATAAATCAGAAGGAACTGATTTAAATCCCATCATCGTTTGATAAACTATATTCAAACGCTTCACGGAAGCCTTCATGATCGTCATGAGAACGTTCTATGAAGTGTGCATAAAAGTCCTTCAGCTTTTGTGGAGGCCGTGTTGTTCCTAATTGATCTGATAACCAATCCATGTAATCCATCTATATATTAAACAACAATTAAGATAAAGGGGTCAACATTACCAATAATAAGAATAAAAGTATAAAACTATAACATCTTAAATGAATTAATGAAATGGGAAAACTTACTTGATGATTAAGTGAATGAGTGTAGCTCTTAGGGATTCCCCTCTCTTCCATTTGTATGTAAACTTGTTCTATATCATGCAACATTTCTTTTTCGGATGGCAATAAAACCTTCCCGGATAATGCTTGAGCTATCCACTTTGATTGCAGTTCTGCTGGAAGAAATGTCATACCCTGAGTGAAATTTACAGTTATAGCTAGTCTAATGTTAATTTGGTTGTCCATAATCAAAATAGATGGTATTGTATTAAAAATGAGTATTAGTATACAATGAACTCACCTTGTTAAATAGTCCCACGAATGATAGTTTGGGAGCAAGTTGTGGAGGGAAAACATGTCCATAAGTAGGTGCAACACGATTTTCTTCAACGCTTATAATGCCCTTCATTTCAAGAAAGGGAATATGATATTTGTACCTATTAAAAACCAATTAGATCATTGAAATGGATATAAAAGGATGGAAATTCTTGTTGTTCTTACCCTGTACAATGTATAATTGTATCTGCTTTAATGGATACTTCATCTTGAAACGTAACTATACCATCTTGG
This sequence comes from Lactuca serriola, assembly GCF_051521515.1. Lineage (NCBI taxonomy): Eukaryota > Viridiplantae > Streptophyta > Magnoliopsida > Asterales > Asteraceae > Lactuca > Lactuca serriola. Next base: position 10,942,810 of record NC_136414.1, on the reverse strand, counting down.
AAAACATGATCTATCTAGTTAAATTATAGAAATACATATAGAGTTTCAGTGTTCTTTGCTACCTCCAAAATAAAGAATTAATAACCTTTCTTAACAGAAGGATCCATGAAGGAAAGGACCATATCATGTGCAATAAATTCATAGTGAAAAAATAAATGTATGATAAAAGGAAATGTTAAATGTTACCCTCGAATGCTGCCATATATTATGGAATTTATCCATTTTTGAGACCTTAGCATCTGGTGATCTTGACGACAAGTGAACTTCTTTGGCAACGGTTGCTATTTCTCTTGATATGTCATATGCACTTGACCCACTACCAATAATAACCACAACCTGTAAAGTCAAGTATATTAGTCAAACATCTATAATTGCACTAAGAATAAGCATACTTTTGATAAAAATAGATGATCTTATATAATTAGTTTTTAAATATTTGTTACATTATATACCTGATCTCGATAAGGTTCAGGAACTCGATAATTATGAGCATGCAGTTGCTTCTTAGTCCATTCATGCATTCCTGTATGTGTTAATAGATATTATTTAGAAACTTTAGCAAAACCAAGTCTTTAAGAACTGAGTATATGCATTAGTCGTGTACAGACCAATTTTGTTTAGTTCAAGCTGCATTTTCGCATTAGCACTTCATTAAATGGGGTACTTAACATTATATCCCTTGTTCTTTTAAATGTAGTAACATGTTCTTTGTAACACTTGTTTTCCTGATTCGACCGATTAAAGATTTGAGGCTTTCAAAGATAACGCATTGCGAAAAAACCTTATGCCACTGCGTGGATGGTGGCTGACCACAGCGTGACCATATCAATTAAATGAGGTTGAGCCTGATTGGGCACAAAGGCGTGGTGAGCACTGCAGATGAAGCCCATGAAGATTAGTGTTTTGTCCATATTTAAAGGAATAAACTTAAGAGTTAGGTCATTATCTTCTACCTCCATAATCCTTATTTTAAACTCTAGCCCCTCTAATCTTTTCATTTTGGTAGTTTGATCAAGGAGTTGTGGTGTAAGCAAGCTAGATCTAGTGATTGTGCAACTTTCTCTCTGGTCATGGACCTTTTTAAGTATTAAAGACACTAACTTTACGTGTCCTCTCTTTGGATCTAGAAAATGAACAAGTTTTCTAAGGTTATGTAATTTTTGAAAGGTTGGAAGTGATAAAGTTTGCAACTGTATCACTCTTTGATGTCCCTAGTACATCACATGTTTTAGGTCTAAAGTGGTTCACTTGGTTGATGCCATGCATGGAGTTTTGAATCCATTTTCACCATTTTGACCTAAGTTTGGAGGAGGACATGCATTGAACATGCACACCCATAAATTAATGATTATTATGGATCAATAGGATGTCATTAAGCCTTCTAGAAAGTATTTGCAGTTGTCTTAATGGATTAAGCTCTTAACAAAGAAAAGATAGTTATGGTAGAAACCACAATGTGACCAAGGAAGACCTATGACGTGGTGGTGCACTGCAACTTGATTGTTTTGTTGGGACACGGCCAAGGTGTGGTCAAGGACTCACCATGGTATGGTGGCTGTTGAGCTGGTTGGCCATTGACCGTTGATGTTTTTGATCAGTTTGACCTTTGGTCAAACTTGAAGGGTTTGGATTGTTGATTGAGATTTGATCTGTGTTTGGTGATAGTTAGTTCCTGGGTTTAATCAGTACAATGAGTTGAGAGTGTAGTTGCGATTCTTTTGTTCTACGATTCATGTGAGTCTTCTCACTATACCACGTGTGACATTGTATATCCTTTGTATGGATGCTAGTTGGCCAGGATAACTCCTTGCTATGTATTTAAAGTATTGGACACTTGGTGTCATGGTATGCTAGACTGATAGTGTCTTGCATGTTGTTTGTATGATATTTTTAGGTGTCATGGTTGGTTATGGTAATGATAATATTGGTTGATCGTTGAGTAGATACCCTAGGCGTTGTGTGTATTTTAATGTAGATAGCCTAAGAACTCTAAGTATAGACTTTCTTTTTTGTTCCTTGTTTGGTTGTGGCTTTAGAGAATGATCATTTGTTTGACTATCTATCCAACTCAAGACTGCATATAACTACATGCGCATGAGGCCGTTGTCAATATTAGCATCATCCCCAATATGGATATAGTTTCGGTGAAAGGCGGATGCCTTTGCGGAGGCTGAGAGTCGGTAGTATTTAACGACTGAGAGTAGTAGTAGTGGTGACTATGAGCCAGAGGCAGAGTGCCATTAGATGATATGCATGATCTTTATGTACGATATATGCTTGTGGATAGGAGAGTTAGATCTTTCATTAATCCCAATGAATACCGAGAGTTCTATCTAATAACTATCAGCCAGGACGGAAAGTTGGGAGACATGACCATTTCGGCATATAGCCTTTCTGAAATCCAACAACCAAGTCAATGTGACTGTTTTACACACATCTCCAGTAAGTTGATCAATCAATATTATAACTAGAATTACTGATAAATCTTATTTATACATTCATAACAACGACTAATAATATAAATATAGGTTACACTTAAATCATAGTAAGTGTAGACTAACTTACTAATATATTCTAGCAAAAACCAGGATTCGCCCTGAAGCTCCTTTTTGTCGGGCGCCTAGATACTCTAGAGCCTTGCTAATGTATTATAAAACTCAGAAATATCATACTCGAGTTGGGAGGGGCCTCCAGAGAGTTTTTGGATTGAATAAGGGGTGAGGAACAATGACAAATGAAACACTTTTATTTATAACAGAAGGGTGCCCCGTGCCTACCTACCAGACACGCCACACCCTGTGGTAGGTAGGTTGGAAGGAGATGGGTAAGCCACATGTCAGCTCCTAGGCGATCGATGCCGGGAAAAAGCGCAGATCTTTAAAAAATTATATCTCTCTCATACCTTCTTTGTTTTTGACGTTCTTTGTATCCACACATAGCAATTAATGATTACTACAAATTTCATTTAGACTCCGTCGGAAAATTCTCAACCCAACTTAAATTTAACACTCTACAAAGATTATAGTGCTAACTACTATGTAAAATTCATAACTCTTTCATATGGACTCCACTTCCGACTGTCTTTATATTGATGGGATCATATCAATGAGATCTTCAATTCTCATTTAGATTGTTTTTTCTAACAATACACTGATCTTAATTTTGGTTTCTGTCTCACACACTGCTACACTGAAACTTAGAAAAATCATAACTTCCTCATACGGAATCAGATTTAGGCATTTTTATATGCACGCTCTCGGTTTTACGATCACTACAGATTTCATTTGGATTACTTAGGCCAATAAGTAATCGATCTTTGATATTTATTTTACGACGCACATCACCTGTTAGGTCAAAATATGGTTTATACTTTGCTTTTTTGGGCAATTATATTTTTGTGTAATATTTTATGAATTTATGGTCTAGTTTACGGCCTATGTGTTTCCGGCCCATGTTCCCCTAGTATAAATATAGGTATTAGGGTGTGAGGAAGGGATTGATGAACTAGAGAATTTACGGCCAGAGAGAAGAGAGAAACGTGTGTGTGAATCGTTTGTATCTGGAGCTTTAATTCATATCATTAATACAATCGAGATTCATCTTATTCCTCTTCTTCTTCTCTTCTATTTTATTTGAAATAATCCGTTTGATTGAGATTCCGCACCATCAAACGGATCTGACTGATACACGGGCAGATTAGGGACTTACAATTGGTATCAGAGCCAAGTTGTATCAGTCAATTTTGAAATATTTTTGCGTTTTTTGATAGATCTCGCAAAAATAAGGGGGGTTTGTTTTTCGTGTTTTTCATAAACAAGGGTTTTTGATTGAATTTTTGAGCTTCAAAGTCGAAAAATCAGTGTTTTTGGTCGAAGTTTGCGGCCAGCGGCTAGGGTTTCGGAGGTTCACGGCCAGGAGTTTACGTCCCGAAGTTCGCGGCCCGAGGTTCACGGTCCGAGCTTGCGGCGTCGGCTTGCGGTCCTCGGTGGTTTACGGCTCGCACTTGTTCAGACCTCCTCCTCGCAGCACAACAGCTCGCCTCGCCTTCGCATATAAAAAGTCAGGAAACAGAAGCGCGGATGCCAGGGTTCGAACTCAGAACCTCGGGTTCATTAGCTCAGCGCTCTAACCATCTCGTCTAGCAGCACTTTTGTTCCTTCCTTCGCAAATATAATTCAAAACCACTCCCTGTCGCATCCACTTTCGAAATTTTGTCACTTTTTACCCAAAAATTCAATTTCATTTATTTTTAAATTCCTTTTTCATCCAAAATAAAAACTAAAATAAAATAATAAATAAATAAATAAATAATAATAATAATAATAAAATATTTAAAAAAAATTATTTTTGTTTTTTTATTTATAATTTTGATTTTGACTTTTAAAATTTGATCTTTGACTTTTTCGTTTAATTTTTAAAATTTTCAAATTTAACTTTTCGGTTTGACTTTCAAGTTTGACTTTTTCATGGTTGACTTTTTCATGTTTGACTTTTTCGTTTGATTTTTTTTTTTATACTTTTTTTTTGACTTTTAAGTTTTATTTTAGCTTCTAGTTGTGTTTTTTTTAATTGATTTTAAGGTCTACGAGGGACTTGAAAACATGAAAGAGAGTCGTCAGGATATGTTAAGACAAAATTTCAACATTTTCGATTATATCCCTGGAGAAACCCTCGAAACTCAGTTGCAGCGATTTACTACACTCACTACTGAGATGAATATAGCTGGGATCTTCTTGTCTAAATCTGAGATAAACAAAAAGCTATTGAATTCACTTCCAAAATCGTGGGATATAGATGTGGCTGACATCAAGAAGAAAAAAGATCTCAATCGTCTTAGTCAGGCTGATATAATTGAAGAACTTAACGCTTTGAATTGTCGAAAAACAATGAATTCAGCAAACCTTCCGGTCAATGAAGTGTCGTGTTCTCATTCATGTGAAGTTTCATGTTCTCAATCATGTGAAGATACGATTAAATTTCTTCGGGAAAAAAATGATTTTTTAAAAGGGGAAGTTGAGGACCTGAGATATAAAGGATATCAACTCAGGAAAGGACAGAAACCCCTGAAGGTTGAGTTAGAAGCAAAAACCAAGGACTTTAGGAAACTTCGGGAAGAGTATAGCAACAAGTGTGAAAATTATGATTATGTTAAGAGACAACTTGTTGCTGTAACTGAAGAACTTGACGCTTTAAAAATCAAGTGTGGAAGAACTGATGTCAGTTTCAAAAATTATACTGCGTCAAGTCAGACAGTCGAGTCCTTATATGAAACCCAGTTAAGATTCAAAGAAAATCAAAACAAGGGTCTAGGGTATGATAGTGTACCTCCTCCTTATAATCATAACTACACATCCATCCCTATAACACAAGACGAAACTGACAGGGAGCCACATCTTCGATATGGCAAACGAGCTGGATTTATGTCAGGATGAGTTAGTAATGTTGAAAATACTGATGCTTCTGTTACATGTGCAGGTAATGTAGCAGAGGATTAGAACAAGGAGAGTTCTTCTTAACAAACAAACGACCCCTTGAACTCTAAATCTATTGCTTCTAATCAACCTGCCGTTGGTAAATACAGGCCACCAATTCCAACGCAACAGAGTTCTTGTGGCAAGTGTGCATGTGGGAACAACAAGAGACAAGACAAGGATATGCCACCAGGGGCAGGAAGAAACAACTTCACAGTGAAGAAAAAGATATGTTTTCACTGTGGAACACCTGGTCACATTGCCCGAAATTGTCCAAATCGCGCATACGTTCCTTACGATGTGCAAGGCTGGCAGAACGCGCCAAGAGGGAGATACTCCAAAAGAAACCCCTCAAGGTCACGTTCAGACATTGACGACTGGAATGCCAAGAAGGCCAAGAATGTAACTCCCGAGGCCAAGAATCAAACTCCAAAGGACAAGCATCCGAATCCCAAGGGCAAGAAGGAAATGTCAGCCAACAAGCCCAGTTCAAGAGATGGTCCTATGAAGCCAAGACACGTTAGGTCAAAGTCATCTCGGCAGTCGGCTTCAAGTTCCAAATCAAGTACTGAGCCACCCATAGGATCGAAAAAGAAATGGGTTAAACCCAACTACAAATGGGTTCCAAAGGCTTACTCTCCCAAATCTCCTAATGCTTCTAACATTTCTACATCTTCTGTTTGTGATAAGCAGGATATGTCAAGGGAAAGGGTATCGTGCGTTGATGACAAAAGTCGACCCAGTTTCAAAATGGATTGGGTTCCAAAGACCAACTGATCCCGCTCTGTGTCGGAGCAGCTATGGAGGCATATCATCATACTTCGGTTTGTTGGTAGTGGTTGTTCCAAGCACATGATAGGAGGCATCTCTCAACTATACAACACTCAGAATTTCATTTGAGAGTATGCGTCCTTTTGCGGGAAAGGAAGAAAGGAAGAGATCACAAATAGGGTTAGTGCTTAATGACATGAAGAATTTTCGGATCTGTTCTGAGATTATGCGTGCTGTTCTCAGACCTTCTGAATGCAGATTCAATCGGTGAATTACGGTTTGCGTTTTCTTCTCTATACTCCTGTGTGTTTCTTAAGCTGATTCACTTTAAAGACTGCTTTTTGTTTTAGGATAGTTTAAATTTGCGCATTTATTTTTGCTTCTCTCCTATGCACAGATTTAGGGGGAGAAATAAAAACAAAACAAAAATTAGAAAACTTAAAAAAAATTCATCAAAAAAAAATGTTGGTTATGAAGTGTGCTTGAGGGAGATGTTTTCGGAAGTGATATTATCAAGTGATAACAGGCAACCTGCGTCTGCGTAACGTACCTGAAGTTGAAGGGTCTATGCTCTGATTTGATGCGTCGGTAGGCACGAAAACTTTTAAATGGACTTGACTTGGGAGAGTTGAACTTAGGAAATTTATAGACTTGAGAAATCTTGACCTAGTTAGATACGTTCAGCCTGACAATACGACGCTCGGATAGGTTGAGCAGGGAGATATATATGGGAATCTAGTCATCACATTAAATGAACCCGTACTTGGAACTGTGGTTTAACTTTTCCTCGATGTGCGGATTCTGTCCTTAATTCCGGTTGGATGGGGCGACTGGTAAATTCCGATAAATTAGGTCTGTAGAATATCATTTTCTTTCTTTCCGTCTGTTAGCCATATGTTGTCTCCTTTGTGTGACTTCCAATCCGACCTGGTACACAACATATGCAACTCTATTTCTCTGCAGGTTATATATGTGAAATACTTCTTATCTGTTAGCCATATGTTGTCTCCTTTGTGCGACTTCTAATCCGACCTGGTACACAGCATATGCAACCTTCTTCTCAACCCCTCTAAAGTAGTTAGCAATATAATTTTGAATCTCTTCTCTCTCTCTGAATGGTTGTCTGCTCACCCGGTGTAAGGAGTACTCTGGAAGTTCTTGATGGCTGGGGCATATCAGGAAGCGAGAAACACGTTCCAGTACACTTAAAAATTGAACACATACAGATTGTCTATAGATCTCGCTGCTCAATTTAGGTGGACAACAATATCCCTGGTCGTCGTCAGATGAATGGTCCTTAAGATATAGTATCTAAGGAATTAGGATCAGATATAAATTTTAGGTTTTTAAGTTCACCTTGTCTTGTATCAAATAGTATGTCCTAAATCAGTCACAATTTTTCGTGTTTAAGTGGACCACAATATCGACGATCGACCAGACAAAGATGTGAATATGGAAGGTACCGACAAGTGGCTAAAGGCTGTCTAAAAACTTTGATCCCAAATCTCTCTTAAAGTTAGATATCATTTTATTTTTGTTAAATTTGTCATAGTTTCTTCTAATTTAAATATTAGAGGAGAATTAAAATTTAAAAAAAAAATCAAAAATTAAAAATCCAAAAATAGTGTTATTTCTGTTTTATTTCATGTTCAGAAAAATAAAAAATCCAAAAAATATTTTTGTTTCTGTTTTAATTTGTGTGCTAAGTTTTCTTTTAGTTTTGTTTTTGTCTTGAAAAGTGATTTCAGGTATAGATAAGACTCATGGAGTTTGTGTTGAAGATTTCTGAGCCAAAGCCTCGTCCGTGAGCATCGAAGAATTCGCATTCGAAGGAGCAAGAAATGAAGATTATTCTTTCAACATTCAATCCTTCAACCCTAGAAGCAAGGTGAAGCTGCAATTGAAGATTATGTGACGGATTGCATTGAAGCCTTCTCAATCAGTCTGCTGCTATCTTTGTACCTGCTAAAGTGATCTAGAAGATTTGTTCTCTCTAATGTTCTCTCTGAAGATTCTCAAGCCGAAGCGCTATCTTTCAAGAATCAGTACATCAAGCCTCCTAACCCAACGTGCGTTCAATGCCAAATTCTGAAGAAAATCCCAACTGCTCAAGATGAAGTCATTCATTGAAGATTCATCAAGTTTATCTTGAAGTCATGAAGAATTTGAAGATTAATGCTGAAGCCAAGTTCCCAATGAAGATTATCAAGAAAGCCAGCTACTTTTTAGGGGGAGCTTGTTGGGTCAATTAAGAAAAGAAAGCTATAAACCAAGGGGGAGATTGTTAGGTCAAAATATGGTTTATACTTTGCTTTTTTGGGCAATTATATTTTTGTGTAATATTTTATGAATTTATGGTCTAGTTTACGGCCCATGTGTTTCCGGACCATGTTCTCCTAGTATAAATATAGGTATTAGGGTGTGAGGAAGGGATTGATGAACTAGAGAGCTTACGGCCAGAGAGAAGAGAGAAACGTGTGTGTGAATCGTTTGTATCTGGAGCTTTAATTCATATCATTAATACAATCGAGATTCATCTTATTCCTCTTCTTCTTCTCTTCTATTTTATCTGAAATAATCCGTTTGACTGGGATTCCGCACCATCAAACGGATCTGACTGATACACGGGCAGATTATGGACTTACATCACCTTATTGGTTTAATTGCAAAACTTCGAAAAAGCATAACTTCTTCATACGAAGTCGGATTTGGGCGTTCTATATATCTACATAAATTATATTGATGTTCCCTACATTTTATGTCAATTAAATTGGATACAAGTAATATATATCTACTTCAAAATTTATAAACAACGGTTTATATTTAATTCTATTGGAATGTGAAAATGGGGTGTTACAACTCTCCCCCACTTATAAAGATTTCGTCCCCGAAATCCTACTCCTAGCACACCTAGATGTCACCTTATTTGAGTTATCGAGATTAAATTTTTGATCTAGCAAATGTTCCTACATCAACATTTCTTGTAGAACTTCAATTTCTACCTTAGACTTACTCCAAAACTCCTTGTGAAGTCTTCCAAAACTAAGAACTAGTCGGTCTGGACTTTTCAGAATCTACGTGCTACGTTTGACAATTGCCTTCAGACGTAAAATGTCGACACCATTGATTGGTTATGAGGTGATTAACTAGGAATTTTATCTACGATATTCTAATGGAATCCATTTTCAGGAACATGCCTTGAAAGGCTTCTGTTATATCGTTAGAACACACACCAGCCTAGATTGTAAGTGGTTTCTACTACTTAAAATATCGACACTATAATTAATCCGAGGTCCTTAATCTACATGGTACAGATGCTAAAGTCTAATTTTTGTCTTATGCTAACCTATGAACGTTGGAATTCAATCCTCTTTTTATATTAATTCTTACACTTATCGACTTAAAGAATAACTACCCTAAACGCGCAGTTTTACTCTTAAAACCTATGATGACAATTTAACATATTATTACTTGGTAGCATGGATTCTAGTGGCTAACTTGTCGCTCTACTTGAGGGTTATGGTTTGACTACAGTCTTTTATCAACTTCCACTTAGGTTCAACCCATCATCTGTTGCAGCTTGTAACTAGCCGAAGTCTAAGTTGGCCCTGCCTATGTGATTTTATGGATCCTTTTTACTTTGAAGAAACTCATGTTTGTCATATCCATTAACATTCGATATTCTTATCGCAGTAATACTGATTGTGCGTACTACAAGTGATCTTCTTACATAGCATGGCCAAAACAGGATAATGTCATGACAAGCACATTGTTGTCTAAAACATACTAACGTACAGACATTACAAAGAGGATTTTATTTCGTAATAAAAAATTACAAGCAATAATGATGATTATTGGGTTACGTACTAATACATAGAGACATAACAACATACTATCAAACATTCTATCAGTGTCCCTCATTGGTTGTGGGTTCCTTTTTCATTAGGCATCCATTAGACAATTGAGGACTTTTAGGTGTTGGAACTTAGATTGTTCCTTTGGCTTTCTGCAAAACTACAAGTGTTGAGGTCTGAATCATTCCTATTGCTAATTTCGTGCAATCGACCTTAATGTGGCCGACGACATAATTCCTCCTCCAGAGTGCATTTTTATGCTTATGCCCAGCACCTTCCACACTTAATCCGAGGACGTGCCAATTTTCAGATGATTCTATAGCTTGACGTAGTACCATCAAGCTTTTTGGCTATTATGGGCAATGTTGGATCTTGCTCATGCTCTCTCTTTCCCAATTTTGCTCCTAAACGAAGCTCTCCGTCTTGAGTGGTTCCAATAATTTCCTTAATAGTTCAAATGGCCGTGATCTGTTCCTTGAACTTGATGATCATCATGTCCACGATTCATCCAACGATGTCGGATAATTCTTCTAGTATGGTCTGTGATACTTCAACAACAATCCAATCGTGTAATGATGCGTTATCTGACCTAATCTTAGTGTTCTCTGCTTCGTGGTGCGTAATCGACATTATGTTAATATAAACAGAACTTGTCACCATATCTATGCTATCAATAGCGTGCTATAGCGGTGCTATAGCGACGCTATAGCGTTTTGCGGTGTTACTGAACCGCTATTTTGAAATAGCGTTTACAAATAGCGGTGACGCTATTAGCGGCACTATTGACCGTTATTTACGATGAAACTCATCAGCGCTATAGCGACGCTACACCCGCTTTTACAATTTCGTACATGTTGGGCTACTTTGACAAAGAAAAAAAATGATTGTGTGTTATTTCAATATTAAATCTTTATTTTTTTAACTAGTTCACTACACTTTTTGTCTTAATAAGTCCAAATAATAAATATAATTAATTACAAACTATAAATCAACAAATGATAACTTCCCTTTCTCGTCTGTTTCAGTACTTAGAAACCACGAATGACTTAAGATGTAATGACATTTTGACACTTTTTAGTTTCCATATAACTATATTAGAATATTATATATAGATTATGTTATGTTTTTATATGATTTTTTTATGATATTAATTCCATATAGTATTAATAATCCAATATATAAATTTTGTTTAAATATATAATATAAATTATACATAATATTAAAAAACCACTATACCACTGCTATACCACCGCGATTTCAAATAGCGGCATGTGATCGCTATTGAAATTTGGACCGCGATAACCGCTTAGCACCATATATTATGATGACCTTTTGCTACAAAAGGTTCTTAAAGAGCTAAACTTTTGTTTCCATGAAACTAACACCTAAGACATTTTCCTAACTTTTATGCGTACAATTATTCATACCCACTAAAATTATAACAAATCACAATTCAATTTAATTGTATTTGATATATTCCTAATATAGCCTTAATGAGTTAGTTAAAAAAATATGGAATGATAACACTTGTCATAATTTTATTTGGTAGGAACATTTGTAGTCATAAAAAATAGTCATAAAAAACATTTGTAGGAACATATATATATATATATATATATATATATATATATATATATATATATATATATATATATATATATATATATATATATATCAACTTGCATTGGGTGGAAATTACAATTGAAAATGTAATAAGAAAATTATTGATGATCTATATTCTATAATATAATTAAATATTAGTTAAACTACCACTAATTTGTTATTTACTTCATACCTTGAATGTCGAGAGCCACCCTTGGTTGACTGTTGTGACCATTACAAACAACCACAGCATCAAACACCTCAGTCGAGTTTGAACTCGAAGCCGAACTCACCGGAATGCTCTTCCATTCCACTTGAAACTCATATCTTGAACAAATGAAATCAACTCGGGTCACCTCCGAATTGAATCTAATGAGTTTCTTCACTGCAAATTTCTCAGCAAAATCTTCCAAATACCTTAAAAACTCTTCATGCCCAGGAAACATCCGTGGGTCGCCGTATTCTTTCCCTTGAAACGGATAATCTGAAAATCCCATTATTTGACGTGGACTATTTGTACGTAACGATTTGTATATTGTTGCATGAATGATTTCTCTCTGTGGATCGACTCCGAGTAAATCCGATTCTGTTCTTGGATCATAGACCCAAACTCCACCCAATCTGTGGGCTTTTTCAAATACCACGACTTCATGGGATTCTCTTTCAAGCTCCCGAGCCGCGATTAGCCCGCAGAGTCCAGCTCCGATGACCGCCACCTTCAATGGAGTTTGCATAGCTTTTAACTTTTTCGTCTGTTTATCAAGACGATCCAACCGGTGATTCCTTCTATTTTCATAGGAAAAAAAAAGCATCTTCCAAGTTGCAATTCGGACAAATAGCTAAATAAAATATTGTTCATTTATTGTTATTATTATTTTCTAAGTCTATTGTTTTAATATTTTTTCTTAAATAACTCTTCCATATTTCTCACGTTCACGTTAATAGATCTAAAATTCAATTAGTGGCCCTAAAACCAGCTGTCTGGTTCTGGACGCACATCAATTGTAAATTCAAGATCGTGTATCATCTTTTTTTATTTTGTAGACATATTAATTTGCCTTCTGTTTGATTTTGGGACCGGCCGATATGGTTGCAGGAAAGTGACCCATGTACATTCATTTTTTACAAGCAATCTGGATGTTAAATTTACAATATAATAATCTTATCTTTATCTATATGTTAAGAATAATAATAAAATTAATAATGTATATATATTATTAGGTTAAAACTAAAGAACCAATATTGATTTCTGATTTGATCAATAAAAACGGTAAAAATAAATTGTTTTTTTTTTCAAAACATTGAATTTGAATAGTTTAAACTAAATTTATTCCGACCTAAACTACAATTAAGTTGTATCAGTTTTTTACCATTCGGTTTTCATTAGGAATTTAAAATATGTATAACTTGTATACTAACAAACTTGAGTAGTCAAATCTAAATCCACAAATTTTCTTTGAGTTTTTGACTAAACACTACTAGAAACAGAGTTATTAGCGACAGACAATTCCGTCGCTAAAGGCTTTCAGCAACGTTTAGCGATGTAGATGTCAGTTGAAAAAACCATTGTCGATAACTGTCACCGAGTGATTCAACATTTAATTAGCAAGGACACAAATTACTCGGGGTACTTCTACATTCTGTCGCTGATGTTCGTCGCTATTTTATCGTTGATTATTAGTAAATGAACTGTTTTCCGATGTTAACGACGGTCTAGTAGGTGTTTAATCTGTCATTATTCCTTAAAAAGAGTTCACAAATGTGATTCAGAACTTATACCCCAAATTCAAAACATTAAAATCCAACTACCAAAATTAATATAAATATTTAATTAGCAAAATATAAGTTCATGTTCGATTTCAAAGTACCGAAACCTAATCACAAAAATCAGAAGTGTCAAAGTATAGTTAGGCGGGTACTCTTGGCTATTTCTTATTTATTGTCTCAAATTCTTCATGATTCTCCTTAAGCTATTTATTCATTTCTCATCTCGATTACGATCAACAATAACATACAAAGCAACAATAGTTTACAACTTTTTAACATCAAACCATATCATTCAGTTAATAGCAACATAACTTCAGCTTGAAAATAAAACTATATAAAATGAATAATAGCAAAAATTAATAGCAACATACTTTCAACTTCAATAAAAATAGCAAAATTTAAAAGCAAAGTACTTTCTACTTGAAAAAAAACTATAAATAATTAATAGCAATGTACTTTTCTAACTTGAAAATAATTTGATCCTATAATGATGTAAAATATTCCCTCCAAAAGACTATAAAAAACTAATACTAAAAGCCAAGTAAACCAAGATAAATTAAATGAGGATAACCATCCATATACCATGATTGATAGTTTGAAGCACATAAATCCTAGAGCTGTGAAGCCTGAAAAAGATGAAGAAGAAAATAAGAAAATTTTTAAATACTGAAAATGAAAAGAAATACATAATTTGTGTAAATAAGTAGTTTTCCTGTCAAATACTAAAAATGAAAAGTTATAATTTGTGTATGTGGGTAGGTTAATTCCTTGGGTGAGCATTAAGATTAAGTCCTATATCTTGGCGATTTCACTTCTAGAAACCAGGACCTCACATTCTTCAAACAATTTCTCAAACATGCTTGATATTACCTGCAAATATGAAATACATAAATGGAAGCATAATCTATAATGTTTACGGTTATATATATATATATATATATATATATATATATATATATATATATATATATATATACACACACACACACACGATATTAACGAAATTTATTTCCACTAAAAAGGAATTAAAATGCATACGAGCATGATGAACAATGTCAATTAATGGGAATGAAATTATGACATGTCAACTACCTACCTGCATTGCATGACTCCACATTAACTTCATATACAGTTTTTTTTTTGTTGTTTCATTGATTCCAAAGAACGTAGCTCCAAATGGAATTGGAATGGATTATACATTATGCTTACAAACACGAAATAGAAGTCACATATTATAAACATGCAACAAGTAATACAAGCGTGTTATAAATTTGTTATAGCTAAACTCAAGGAAAATAGATTAAGATCATAATCAAAACTGAATCATAATCAAAGTTGTGATTTGTAGAAAGCGTGTTATAAATTTGTTATAGCTAACTCAAGGACAGTAAATTAAGATCATAATCAAAAGTGAATCTTAATTGTTGAGCTGTAAATTAGAAACCTGCAATTAATTTTGAAGCTTTGATGTTGAACAAAATATTTACCGGGTCAATGGATTCTGACTTTATATGTTGTCATCTACCTACAACATTTTCCTAAAAAGCATCAAGTAGTTGTGAACATGAATTGAATTGCCTAATATGAAGACTTCATCTCTCATTCACTAGTAGAGAGATAAGCAACAATGAAGTTAATTTGTACACACACACATATACGTACTTGCATCAGAGTATACACACATAACAATATAGAAATAATCTGATTTAGTTAAAACATTCCTCGCCCATCCTTGAACCTTCTTGAGAAATATCAACCAAAATAGGCTTCAATTAAAACAACCAAAAAAATGACAAAATCATCTTCTTAAAAAAGAATTATAAATATTTATTTTGCTAAATCAGACCATTTTGGATACAAAAAATATATATATAACAAATAAGCTTTATTTTCTATGATATAAAAACACAAACCTTGGCGATGAAGAATTAGGATTTTGGTGAGAGGCTCGACGGTGATGCAGTGGCGGGAAGGAATCCAAGGTGGTGGCGTCATCTCTCTTTTACTCTCATCTTCATGTTTCTCTATCTTTCCTTTGCTCTTTCTCACATCTGACAGAAACAAAGAAAAGAAGCCACATATTAACCGAGGAGTAGAAGCCAATTAATCAACAACACATTAACTACAGAAAAGAAGCCAAAGACTTAGAAACTTACTAGGGTGAATCATCATCAGAGGGAAGGGTTGTTGTAACTGATGGGTTTTAGCCATAAGAACTTTCCTATGTGCGCATGCAAAACCCTAATGCTTGGATCTAGGCTTTCTAATTAAACATGCTTTGAATCCAAGACTTCTAATGACCAATTAGGTTAAATAACAACATTGAAACAGATCTAGAATCATACCTTTGAGTTCCTTGTTGATCTTGAGGTCTTTGAGCTTCTAGAGTCACAAATGTCACTCCTCTAATGGCTTACAAACACCAATAGCAAGGAAGATGATTTAGGAGAGAGGAGAGGGGAGGAAATCGGCCAGGATTCTCTTACTTTAGGAGAGGTGTCGATTTCCTTATGCCATGGGGTCTATTTATACTTGTAGACTCCTTAAGGGTTACAACCTAAACCCTAATTGGATAATCTTCTCTTAAGGCTATCCAAATCCTTTCCATAGATAAGCCTTGGACGAATTAGCTATCCTTTTAGCTTCTAGAATTCGTTCCTAGCATATCCATAAGGATTTACAGTCTAAAGCTTAACTATCAAACAATTGACAGTTTATACCCCTTTATTTAATTAATCTCTTTAAGTCACCAAATTAATTCTAATTAATTCTATGACTTATATTAATCAAATAACAAATATATTATTCATTATATTATTCTCATAATATATTAATAATATTTACTCTCTCGTAATAAACCATCCTATCAAGTTGCTATGGCGAAGGCAACCCAAAAGGACCATGCACAACCGGGTCAAATACTTGCCTAATATAGTTGCAGCCTTAGACACTATTCCAACAGTCTCCCACTTGGATAAGTCTAGTAACTATATTCACAAGTACAATTCGGTTTGCAATCATAGCTCTCAAAGACGCCGTCAACTCTGATCTAATCAATCTTGTCCTTTAGATAAGGGATCGTACAGTCCTCTGTTAGATATCATGCTGACAATCCTATGGAATGGTTAGTCAAGCATTTAGGTTTCTCGATCTCTGATTTATTCGACATAGAACTTAATCAAACACATCAATTCAGTTCTGACCGGGCCCGGCACATAAGTCAAATCAAATCATCGAGCGGCCGAGATATCGCTTTTACCTTCTTAGATAAAAGTTACAGATAAACTTCGACTTATATGCATTTACTTATTCATTAACCAACTATACACAACAATACGTTTTATAACACCGAGTTACTGATGCATTTTCGTATTATCAATGTACAATCAAATAACAAATAATAAACCATATATCTAGGTTTTAAGACCATATGATATTATCGTCTTGCGATCACCTTTTATATCGTATTCCATAAGGTGATTCCAACAAGCGCGGGTTTATTCCAATGCTCAAAACTAGTTCATAAGCACTCATGAACGTTGCAGCAATCCTTTGCTATGTCTAACACCATTTAGACATTCTACACACCAATTCATGACAATCTTCATTCATATCTACTCCCAACATATGAACGATTGTGGACCATTTGAACAATTTCTACTATTCTTAATAATCTTAATTATTCTGGAAGTCAAAACATGCAAAAATGAAACAATAGCTAAACAATTAACATAAGATAGTAACGTTACTCATAAATAAAACTCCTTTATTTAATCATCAAATGTCAATAACACTTATCTATTACACGTTTCTAATACTATCTAATCTATGCTATTATCATCCTTCAGCCCAATACTCCTAGCATGCTGCAAGTGCTTAACCCTACTCAGTCCCTTCGTAAGTGGATCTGCTGGGTTATCTTCTGATGATATCCTCTTCACTACGAGTTGTCCTTCTTCTACACGATGTCTAATGAAGTGATACTTTCTGTCGATATGTCTTGATCTACCATGATCCCTCGGTTCCTTGGTCAAGGCAACCGCGCCTTCGTTATCACAGAAAATCTCCATTGGCTCCTTTATGGCAGGTACAACTCCAAGATCACCGATGAAGTTCTTTAGCCATATTGCCTCCTTCGACGCTTCGCTCGCTGCAATGTACTCTGATTCGCACGTTGAATCAGCTACGGTTTCCTGCTTGGAACTCTTCCATGTCACTGCTCCTCCATTTAGGGTAAAGACCCAGCCCGACTGCGAACGGTAGTTGTCCCTGTCGGTCTGAAAACTGGCGTTACTATACCCTCGCACCTTCAAGTCATCACTCCCTCCGAGGACTAAGAACCATTCCTTCGTCCTCCGAAGGTACTTAAGGATGTTTTTCACCGCAATCCAATGTGCTTTGCCAGGATTCCCTTGATATCTGCTAACCATGCTCAAAGCGAAGGCTACATCAGGGCGAGTACAAGTCATGCGTACATGATTGAGCCAACTGCGGAAGCGTATGGTACTCGGCTCATTTCTGCTATCTCAGCTTCGGTACTCGGACTTTGAGTCTTACTCAATTTGGCATTACTTTGTATTGGTAGTTCTCCCTTCTTTGAGTTTTCCATACTAAAACGTTTTAGTACCTTCTCTAAGTAAGTATTCTGACTAAGTCCAATTAGTCTCTTACTTCTTTCTCTTACTATCCTTATTCCCAAAATGTAAGAAGCCTCTCCGAGGTCCTTCATAGCAAAGCACTTCCCGAGCCAGGACTTAACCTCCTGCAGGGTCGGGATGTCGTTTCCTATGAGTAATATGTCATCGACATATAGAACGAGGAAGCTTACTATACTCCCACTGGCTTTGACATATACACAAGATTCGTCTTTGCTTCGTACAAAACCAAACTCTTTGACTTTCTCATCGAAGCAAAGATTCCATCTGCGAGACGCTTGCTTAAGTCCATAAATAGACTTCTCAAGCTTACACACTCTATTCGGATGCTTCGGATCCACAAACCCCTCTGGCTGAGCCATGTAAACATCCTCAGCTAACTTTCCGTTAAGGAAGGCGGTCTTGACATCCATTTGCCAAATCTCATAATCATGAAATGCGGCAATTGCTAGCATCACTCTAATAGATTTAATCTTCGCAACTGGTGAGAAGGTCTCATCATAGTCAACTCCGGGAGTTTGAGTAAAGCCCTTCGCAACCAATCGCGCTTTATATGTGTGTACATTCCCATCCACGTCGGTCTTCTTCTTGAAGATCCATTTGCACCCAACGGTCTTACGTCCGGGCACGTAATCAACCAAATTCCAAACTCGGTTATCATACATGGATTGGATCTCGCTATCCATTGCCTCTTTCCACTTTGCAGACTCCGGGCCTGCCATGGCTTCCTTATAGCTATTAGGTTCATCAAGGTTTACTAGTGTACCATCACTAATATACGTGTCCCCTACGGTAGTAATATGAAAGCCATAAAACTGGGGATGGACTCTAACTCTATCGGAACGTCTAAGAGGTAAGGATTCGTCAATCGGTTCAACCGGAGTTTCCTCCTCGGGTTGAATGCCAGTGGTAGAGGTTCCTTCATCTATCGACTCTTGAATCTCTTCAAGTTCGATTTGCCTCCCACTGTCTCCTTGGCTCAAGAGTTCTCGCTCTCGGAAAACTCCTCTCCTCGCAACGAAGACAACATTGTCCTTCGGTCTATAGAAGAGATATCCAAAGGATGTATGCGGGTAGCCGATGAAAATACATCGCTCACTTCGAGGTTCAAGCTTGTCGTGAGTATCTCGTCTTACGAAAGCCTCGCAACCCCAAACCTTGATATGTGCCAGCGAGGGAGCTTTCCCTGTCCACATCTTGTGAGGTGTTTTGGCAACCTTCTTAGTAGAGACTCGGTTAAGGATATGGGCGGCAGTCTCTAAGGCATACCCCCAAAAAGAGATAGGTAGTGAAGCACGACTCATCATAGAGCGAACCATATCCAATAAGGTTCGATTACGCCTTTCTGCCACACCATTTAACTGTGGTGTCCTAGGAGGCGTCAATTGTGAAACTATTCCACACTCCTTGAGATAATCGTGGAATTCAAGACTTAGGTACTCTCCTCCTCGATCGGATCGAAGCATCTTGATTTTCCTGCCCAATTGATTCTCCACTTCATTCTTGAACTCTTTGAACTTTTCAAAGGTGTCTGACTTTTGCTTGATTAAGTAGATATACCCATATCTACTATAGTCATCGGTAAAAGTCACATAGAAGCGGTTTCCATCCTTCGTGGTTGATCTAAACGGTCCACATACATCGGTATGTATTAGGTCCAATAGACCCTCGCCCCTTTCACATGTACTCGTGAAGGGTGATTTAGTCATCTTTCCAAGTAAACAAGACTCGCATGTGTCATCTTCCCTAAGGTCGAATGACTCCAACACTCCATCCTTTTGGAGTTGGGCTATGTGTTTCTTGTTGACATGTCCAAGACGACAATGCCACAAGGATGCTTTATCCATACTAGTGGAAGAATCGATATTTAAAACATCATTTCATAAGTTATCAACAATCATAACGGTTTCATATATTCCATTACATGGTATAGCTTCAAAGTAAAAGACACCATTTAGATAAGCCAAAATAGAACCATTCTCATTATTAAAAGAAAATCTAAAACCTTGTCTATATAAACCATGAAATGAAATGATGTTTCTAGCCATTTCTGGCGAATAACAACAATTGTTCAAATCTAAACATAAATTATTCCTAAGCACTAAAGAATACACTCCAATCTTGGTCACAGGCGACGATCTTCTGTTCCCCATGATTAGATTGATCCTTCCTTGCTCCACATCCCTACTTCTTCTTAGTCCCTGCACATTAGAACAAATGTGATAACCACAACCGGTATCAAGAACCCAAGAAATAGCATGATTAGAATCGTTAGATTTGATTGTGTATATACCTGCGAAAGATGGCTTGATCTTTCCCTCTTTGATTGCTTGCAGGTAATCCGGGCAGCTTCTCTTCCAATGTCCTATCTTGTGGCAGTGGTGGCACTCTGCCTCCTTTGGGTTAGAGCAGGGCTTAGCGGGATCAACTTTGGTCCCACTAGAAGAGGCACCATCTCGGGCTTTCACCTTACGATAGTTCTTCGATGAAGCTTTCCTCTTCTTTCCCTTTCCCTGACCCATAGCCAAGACAGGAGCAGCAGGCGGATTGGGAGTAGGTGCAACAGACTTGTCCTTGAAGTTGCTCTCAGCGACCCTCAAGAGACCTTGGAGTTTGCTTAGGGTGACCTCTTCTTTGTTCATGTGGTAGGTCATCCTAAATTGGTTGTACATCGGAGGCAAAGAGTGAAGCACCATATCGATCGCCAAGTCTTCACCGAAGTCAACATTTAACTTGCGAAGGCGGTCGACACACCTTTGCATCTTTTGCAGGTGCACGGTAAGAGATTCTCCATGACCCATATTAGCGGAAATCATGCTGGTGAAAATCTCATAATGCTCTTGTCTCGCGTTTTGGTGGCATCTCTCCAATAAGTCTTGGTGCATCTCGTACGGGTACATGTCCTCATAGGACTTTTGGAATTCGGAGTTCATGGTAGCGATCATGATGCAATGTACCTTCGTTGCATCTCGCTCATGAGTCTCAAAAGCGGTGATTTCGGCGGGAGTAGCAACTTCGGGGTTGATTTTCTCGAGCTTCTCATCGAGGACATACTCCTTATCCTCATAGCGAGCAATGGTGCGAATGTATCTTATCCATTCGCTAAAGTTCGTTCCATCGAAGGTGACCTTTTGGCAAAGGCTCATCAACGTGAAAGAACTAGCAGCAGCGTTGTTTGCGTTTGAAATCTATAATTAGAAAGGACAAAGATAGATTAGAATAAGAATCCCTAATTATCACCCAATAAGAAAATTAGGGCTAGGATCCAACAATAACATTTACATACTAGAAAAGGGATGCCGTAATCTAACATGCAAATAAATTGAAGGTAAGTGAATGACGATTCACTAATTCTCCATCACAAAACTTAAACTATTAGTCCTAAGTGTTTTTGAGAATTCCTAGGTTCGGATGAGATTCATTGAAACTATTCAATGACATGTTTAAATCTCGATATGCCCCTCTTGTTTGTGACTGGGATACCGAGGATCACAAAGCGGGTGTGAATTACCATGCAAATTCACATGGTGCCTTCATTGTAACGATCACCTATTCGATGTGCCGGTAAACCACACACGCTCCATTGAACTATGATAAACAATGAATCACCCTTTGCCACCTTCGCTTAGAACTAATTAGTGTGCCGGTAAACCACACACGCTCCACTAACTTCTTAGCAAGGTGCAAAGTGTAATTTCATGGGATTGCATCAATTCACTTTTCCTAAAGTAACTAAGATTGGGAAAATTTTAAAATATGTGTAGTTACTTTATATTTCTTATTATACTTTTAATGAGAGGATGAGGTTGCCCTATCCTACCCGTTCGGCTAACGACCCTCCACCAATCAAGCAAGCGGTGGGTGTGAGTGTACACCCATTAAGCGCCATTTTATAGGCCACAACCTTATACCCACCTTATAGATTGGCTTCGTGAATGAGGCCTACTAACGGTAAGACTAGCATTTAGTTATACATATATATATTATTCTAGTAATATCATATTAGTATAGGGTTGTATTTTAAAACTTTTAAAATCCAGGGTTTGAAATTTAAGTTGTCTAAATTAAACTTTTAATCACAAATATAAATTTCAAAACTTGAGGGCAAGTTTTAAACATTTAAAACATGGAGGATCAAATAACAAATAATTCCAATTAACAATTAATATCCTAATTATCTATATTTGATTTTATTCAAGATAATTACCAAAATAATTAAAATAATTAATTAATTATCATATAAGGAAATTAAATATTTTATTAGTTGATAAATACCTTTAACTAGATCAAGATAATAGTCATATATATCAAAAAATCGGATTTAGATTGATCTATTATGATTAAGGTAAGTTTCCATAAGATAATTATGAAAAAATCCCGAATCTGGCCATTCCTGACGCCTGGACTCACCGAGTGCACAAGGGGACTCGCCGAGTCAGGCCTACTCGCCGAGTCCACCTTGGAACTCGCCGAGTCCATGACTCAGAAACCTAAAAATCGAATTTTGCAGGTTTGTTTCAGTTAATCAAGCAACAATTTAAAGAAAACCAAGCTAGGCTCTGATACCACTGATGGGTTTTAGCCATAAGAACTTTCCTATGTGCGCATGCAAAACCCTAATGCTTGGATCTAGGCTTTCTAATTAAACATGCTTTGAATCCAAGACTTCTAATGACCAATTAGGTTAAATAACAACATTGAAACAGATCTAGAATCATACCTTTGAGTTCCTTGTTGATCTTGAGGTCTTTGAGCTTCTAGAGTCACAAATGTCACTCCTCTAATGGCTTACAAACACCAATAGCAAGGAAGATGATTTAGGAGAGAGGAGAGGGGAGGAAATTGGCCAGGGTTCTCTTACTTTAGGAGAGGTGCCGATTTCCTTATGCCATGGGGTCTATTTATACTTGTAGACTCCTTAAGGGTTACAACCTAAACCCTAATTGGATAATCTTCTCTTAAGGCTATCCAAATCCTTTCCATAGATAAGCCTTGGACGAATTAGCTATCCTTTTAGCTTCTAGAATTCGTTCCTAGCATATCCATAAGGATTTACAGTCTAAAGCTTAACTATCAAACAATTGACAGTTTATACCCCTTTATTTAATTAATCTCTTTAAGTCACCAAATTAATTCAAATTAATTCTATGACTTATATTAATCAAATAACAAATATATTATTCCTTATATTATTCTCATAATATATTAATAATATTTACTCTCTCGTAATAAACCATCCTATCAAGTTGCTATGGCGAAGGCAACCCAAAAGGACCATGCACAACCGGGTCAAATACTTGCCTAATATAGTTGCAGCCTTAGACACTATTCCAACAGTAACGTCACAGGGTTTTAACTAGGGGTTCCTTCTATTGGAATCAAATTTCAAGAACGACAAGAAGACAAATATTGGTAGTCGATTTGGGAGGTGAGTGAGGTTTTGGAATTTGGATTTTAGAAACAAGTATGAGGCCAGAAGGTATGGAAAGGTAAAGGGGTGAAAGATGTTTTGCCTCCAAATACCCTCCGACCGCATGCAAGATGCTCTCCTTCATATTGATACACCATACCACAACTATAGTTTAGAGGGTGCAGGAAAAAGGTAAGGGGAGCCTATCCCTTACTCTCTCTCTCTCCTTGTGTGATTGGTTAGCCTTGTTTCCTCAGTATTTTAATATTTATTGAATTATATATCTACTAAAAAATTATAAGAAATATATCAAAATTCATGGTTTTTAATTCCCTATAAAATGAGTATAATATTTATATGAAATATATTTTTTTTTAAAAATAAAAAAAAATAAAAGGTAGTGAAAGATAATGAAAGGTGGCAATTTTCTGTGTTTTGGTGAGTGAAAGGAAAGTGAGGGAAAAGTTGACATGACACTCAAAAAGTGAAAGATCTTCCCAAAAGTGGCTAAGTCTCCAAAGATATCGAGGGGCCTAAGATATCAATTCAGTCCTGACCGGGCCCGACACATAAGTCAACACAAAATCATCGAGGGGCCCAAGATATCGCTTTTACCCTCTTAGGATGAAAGGAACAGATGAACTTTAACTTATATGCTTGTACTATTTACTCATCAAATCATACACAACAACACGTTTTATAACACCAAGTTATTGATGCGTTTACGCATTATCAATGCACAACCAACTCGTAAACAACAACTCATATATCTCGAGCTAAAGATTATACGATATTATCGTCTCACAATAAATTGTGATAAATTCCATGAAGTGATTCATATGAGCGTGAGTTTAATCCAATACTCAAATCTTATTTCAAGAGCACTCATGAACGTTGCATAAAACTTTTGTTATGTCTAAACACTTAGACAATCTACAAACTAATTCATGATAGTCCAACCTCATAACTTACTCCCAAAGTATGATCGACTATGGATAATTTGAATAATCTAATTATTCTGGAAGTAAAACTTGCAAAAGTGAATCAATAGTAAACAATTGACACAAGATAGTAAGCTTTAGTCATAAATAAATCTTCATTACTTAATCATCAAATTCAATTACATTTATCTATTACATGTTTCTAAACAACTATCTAATCACTAAAATTAATATCGTCCTTTAAACCAATTCTCCACACATGTTGTAAGTGCTTAACCCTACTCAGACCCTTTATGAGGGGATATGTTGGGTTCTCCTCTGACGATACCCTCTTAACTACCAGGAGTCCCTCTTCTACCCGATATCTGATGAAGTAGTATTTTTTGTCGATATGCCTGGATCTACCTTGATCCCTTGGTTTCTAGGTTAAGGCAACTGCTCCTTCGTTATCATAGAAAATCTCCATAGGCTCCTTTATGGCTAGTACAACTCCAAGGTCTTCAATGAAGTTCTTTAACCATATTGCCTCCTTCGACGCTTCGCTCGCTGCTATGTACTCTGATTCTCACGTTAAATCAGCCACGATCTCCTGCTTGGAAATTTTCCAGGTAATTGCCCCTCCATTTAGGGTAAATACATATCCCGACTGAGAGCGGAAGTTATCTCTGTCGGTCTGAAAGCTGGCATCACAGTACCCTGTCACTCTCAAGTCATCACTCCCACCAAGTGTAAGGATCCAGTCCCTAGTCCTTCGCAGGTACTTAAGAATGTTTTTTACTGCAGTCCAATGAGCGTTACCCGAGTTCCCTTGATATCAGCTAACCATGCTCAACGCAAAAGTCACATCAGGGTGAGTACATGTCATAGCGTACATGATAGAGCCAACGACGGAAGCATATGATACTCGACTCATTTCCGCTATCTCGGCATCTGTACTCGGACTCCGAGTCTTACTCAACTTGGTATTACTTTTGATTGGCAGTTCCTCTTTCTTGGAATTCTCCATGCTAAAACGTTTCAACACCTTATCCAAGTAGGTACTTTGACTAAGTCCTATTAGTCTCCTACTTCTGTTTCTCAATATCCTTATCCCCAAAACATAAGCAGCTTCCCCCATATCATTCATAGCGAAACACTTCCTAAGCCAGGACTTCTCCTCCTGCAAGGTCGGGATGTTGTTTCCTATGAGCAATATGTCATCCACATACAAAACTAGAAAGCTAACTATACTCCCACTAGCCTTGACATACACACATGACTCATATCCGCTTCTCGAAAATCCAAATTCTTTGACTTTCTTGTCGAAACAAAGATTCCATTTGCGAGACGCTTGTTTTAATCCATAAATAGATTTCTCAAGCTTGCACACTCTATTGGGGTATTTAGCATCTACAAAAACTTTTGGCTGACATATGTAAACATCTTCAGCCAACTTCCCATTAAGAAAAACAGTTTTGACATCCATCTGCCAAACTTCATAATCATGAAATGTAACGATAGCCAACATAACCCTGATAGACTTGATCTTGGCTACTGGTGAGAAGGTCTCATCATATTCAACCCTCGGGGTTTGAGTAAAGCCCTTCACAACCAATCGTTCCTTGAACGTATGCACTTTCCCATCCATGTCAGTCTTCTTCTTGAAGATCCACTTGTACCCGACTGTCTTACGACCCGACACATTGTCAACCAAGTTCCAAACATGATTGTCATACATGGATTGAATCTCGCTGTCTATTGCTACTTTCCATTTTGCAGACTCCAGCTCTGCCATGGCTTCCTTATAGTTGTTAGGTTCATCCAAATTTATCAGTGTACTATCACTGATAAATGTATCACATTCGACAATTATATGGAAACCATACAACACAGGTGGAACACTAACTCTACCGGAACGTCTTAGAAGTAAGGACTCATCAACTGGTTCAACAGGAATCTCTTCCTCAAGTTGAGCGCTAGTGTTAGAGGTTCCTTCGTCACTTGACTCTTGAAGCTCTTCAAGATCAATTTTCCTCCCACTGTTCTCTTGGCATATGAGTTCTCTCTCTCTCTCTCTCTCTCTCTCTCTCTCTCTCCCTCTCTCGGAAAACCCTTCTCCTTGCTACGAAGACCACGTTGTCACTCGGTCTGTAGAAAAGATATCCAATAGATTTATGTGGGTAGCTGATGAAAATACACTGCTCACTATGAGGTTCAAACTTATCGTGAGTCTCTCGTCTTACGAAAGCCTCACAACCCCAAACCTTGATATGTGCCAACAAGGGAACATTCTCTGTCCACATCTCGTGAGGTGTTTTGGCAACCTTCTTAGTTAGGACCATATTAAGGATATGAGTGGCAGTCTCTAAGGCATACCCCAAGAATGAGATAGGTAACGAAGCTCGAATCATCATGGAACGAACCATGTCTAACAAGGTTCGATTGCGCTTCTCAGCCACACCATTGAGCTGCGGTGTCCTAGGCGGCTAGGCGGCGTCAATTGTGAAACAATTCCACATTCCTTAAGATAGTCATGGAACTCGATAGTAAAATACTCACAACCCCTATCGGATCTGAGCATCTTTATCTTCATGCCCAATTGATTCTCCTCTTCTTGTTTAAACTCTTTGACTTTTCAAAGGTTTCTGACTTGTGTTTGATTAAGTAGATATACCCATATCTGCTATAATCGTCGATGAACGTAACATAGAAGCGGTTAGCATCCCTTGTCATGGATCTGAAGGGCCCACACACATCTGTGTGTATGAGATCCAACAACCCCTCACCTCTTTCATAAGTACCAGTGAAAGATGATTTAGTCATCTTTCCAAGTAAACAAGATTCGCACGTGTCATCCGACTTTAGGGTAAACTACATTTGGTTTTCCCTTGTTTAGTGTTAGGGATAAAGAGCATTAAAAAATCTGTGAAACTTTTATTTTGCTTTGTATCGATTCAAAAATAAAAAAGATAAATATAATAATAAATAAAGTAAGCATGGAGACCAAGAACGTAGTGTACTCTTCGATTAATTATGTTTCCTAAGATTTTTGATATTATCCTACTAATTAATTAATGACAATTTTTTATTGATCCGTAATTATAATAGTCGAATACAATTCGTCCAAAACAATAGTAAAAGGGTTAATATGAGTGCTTCTTTAGTTGATTTGTTTTTTTTTAAATTGTACTCGATAGATCATTATTTTTTGGTATTCATTACATCTTAAAGTGAATTTAATCTGATAAAGTGATATTGGATCTTAGGTGTTTACCGTTGTGGCATTAATTAACTCAATATATACGATAGAATTTGTTCATTGATGTCCACATGAATTGCGTTTATTGTGATTAATAGCCAATTGTGATAGGGAGTTGATCCGTACACAACAATTTTCTCCATACACCACAATTGATGCTTTAAAATGTTGTATTGTACAACTATATAATGATGAATTGTTGTGTATGACAAAAAACTGTTGTGTACGAATCACTTCCCATTGTAATGTCCTCTAATTTATTAGGTGTTATTAGTATATTTGATACAATTAATAGATAAGTTATCTAAAAATCAGATTGTGGAATATTAGTTGTCATTTTATGACATTAACCCTAAAGTGTGATTGAATTCAACCGCATAATAAATGTTACTAGCCTATTTGACCTTATACCCTCTACGCAGATCAAACATGGGAGATTTTTTGTCAACTTATATACTAGTATAAATAAAACCCTTGAATTCGTATAACCTAGTACATTTAGCTATTGGAAGTTTCAATAATACTAGTAATTATTTGTGGTATTTGCCTATGGATATAGCCGATCACCGTGATCATGCATGTAAATCATTTAAATATTTTGTTCTTCTTTTCATTTGCATTATTACTCCGTACGTGTATGGAATCGTTTTGTCAATTATTTTAAGTGCTTAAACCCTAACAGCAATATATTTTGGTTTCCATTATTTTTGGAATCGAATCATTGTCTACTTATATATCAGTATACCTTCAAAGAAATATTATGATAGGTTAACACTTTTTTTTTTTTTTAATTTTATGTTTAAATGGAGCGTATCAAAGTAACACTGAATTTTGTAACACTAGACCAGGTATTGAGACATGGCCTAAAAAGCAAATGCATAGGCACAACTATCGAGTTCCGGAACCATTTCTAGATCAGGTTAGTGAGAAAAATCCCAATCAAATATCAAGAAGCTCATAATGGTGTCAATTAGTCATTGTGTATTTGGCATGCATTGCATTAAACATTTAATACTTTACGTTTACCAAGTTATAGTAATTAACTAACTAGACTCCTGTATTTAGGTTATTTATTTATTTATTTTTATTTTTAATTTCATATATACATGGCATATCATCATGTTCGAGTGACGGATATGATCATATGCATATTTGCATCAACCATTGTTTTGTTAACTACTTACAAGTCATATTTTTTTTCCTTAAATGTTATAATTGAATATCTGGTTTGGAAATATAAAAAGATTGTAGTTATAGTTGGGAGTGGACCAAGTGCAACCGACTTGTCAAGAGAAATCGCGACAATTGAGAAAGTACACATGTCATCAATATCGCCGAGGGGCGGTCCAAGCTAGATGTCCGGTGTGGCACTGACAACACCTAGCTTCCGTGCACGTAGTAGATTTTTTTTTTTTTTTTAATTTTTTTTTTAATTTTTACCTATTGTGCCACTATGTAAAAAAATCATGCAACTATTAAAAAAATTGTACAACTACATAAAAAAAATATTGTCACTCTATCGAGAATTACCAAACGAAAAAAATAATAACGAGCCCAATGTTTTAATCAATTATTGTCTAATAGTCCAATTGTCTAAAGCCCAAAATAAAACTTAATTGGATAAATTAGCAATTGGGCTAATTGCTTGTAAAAAAGATAGCTCAATCCTAATTAATTGAGTGTGTAATTGTTGATCGGTACAAGGACAAAAAAAAACTCGATTACACAGATATGGACTAGACGACTCACGACTACTCGACTTCCTGGCTCCTGCGTCCAAAATTCATTCGATGGGCGATGGCTACTGTCGACATTCATTGACTCGTGACCTCACAATCCTTGGACCTTGATCGATTTCATTGTTGGATCGATCACAATCCTTGATCGATTTCAACAATAGTCAATCACTCAATCTCTTGAAGCAAGTATCGATCAACTTCTCTCTTCTTTCAATTTCTACTATTTTGGTTAACAATTAACAAAATCCACTTCAAAGCCCTACACTACAATGAAGCAAGTAAGTTTTACCAATTCATTTAGATATTTGAAATTGATATGTTTTTTTGAAGTTATTGATTGACTTGGGTGAAATTGATTTGTTTTGTTGAAGTTATATTGTTTGCTTAGGTTATATTGCTATGTTTTTTTTATTAAATTGATTGTTTGATTAGGTGAAATTGATATGTTTTATTGTATTTATTGTTTGATTAGGTGAAAGCAACTTGTTTTTATTGAATTCATTGTTTGATTAGGTGTAATTGTTATGTTTTTATTTAATTTATTGTTTGATTAAGTGAAAACAACTTGTTTTATTGAAGTTATTGTTTGATTAGGTGTAATTGTTATGTTTTTATAGGTTAAACTAAGTGGTTTTTTTTACCAAAAGACAAAGACTTAATCCTAATGAAAGTGGTGAAAAATGTTCACAAGTACCAATCACCAATCAATCAACCCCTTCCGTTTCTAATCCTAATGCAAATCCACAAACACCAATCACCAATCAATTAATCCCTTCGGTTTCTAATGCAACTCCACAAACACCATGCTCTAACCAACCTAATGGTAATGTTGACTTGAAAGATCTTCCAAAGAACCCGGCGGATAGGCCATTGATTACAAGTTACAAATCAAATATAAGAGATGATGTAAGAAGAGCATATTTGCTTCAAGGACCGTGTCAAGTAAGGGCACATAAGTTTCCTAAAAAAAATAGGTGATAGATTTAGAAGATTCGTTCCTGCATGGTTTGATAACTTTGATTGGTTTGAATATAGTGTGAAAAAGAATAGTGCATATTGTTTATATTGTTATTTGTGTGGGGACCTCATGGGACAAAAAGGAGGGAGAGATGCATTTGTATCCCAAGGTTTTGATACTTGGAATAAAAAATATGCATTTTGGACTCATGTGGGTGGTGTTGATAGTTTTCACAACAAAGCAAGGGAAAAGTGTGAGTTTTTTATGTACATTGCTTTGCACACCAACTTCAATTAGTAGTTGTGGCTGTAGCAAAGAAGCATGATGGTGTTACTGATTTTTTTGAGCAAATTTCGTTAGTGGTTAATATTGTTTGTGCCTCGTGTAAAAGAATAGACTTACTACGAGAGCAAGCAAGAGAAAGGATGCAAAAAGGCTTGTGTAGTAGTAAACTTGAAACCGAAAGAGGGTTAAATCAAGAGACTACACTTGTTCGAGCGGGAGAAACAAGATGGGGTTCACATTTCAACACACTCACAAGTTTGATGAAGTTGTTTGTCGATGTTCTTGTAGTTTTAGATTTTGTGAAAGAGGAGGGAGAGTCATTAGCAAACCGTCAACAAGCATCTGGAATCTTAGCATATTTTAAATCATATGAGTTTGTGTTTTACTTACATATGATGTATGACATTTTACACCTTACGGGTACATTGTCAAAGCAACTTCAAAGAAAAGTTCTAGACATTTTGGAAGCGGCTTCGATGGTTAGAGGAACAATGGAGGCATTGCAATCTTTTAGAAACATAGGGTTTGCTAGCATTTTGCCAAAAGTATCCTCTTTTTGTCAAACACACGAAATTGATACTTTAGATATGGAAGAGTTGTATATTGGTGCGAGAAACCGTAGGACTACAAAGACTAATAGGTTTCATTTTGAGGTAGAAATCTTCAACACGGTGGTAGATATGCAACTTACAGAATATCGGGATCAATTTAGTGAAACAAACACCCAAATCACTAGAATACATGGGTGCTTTGAGCCCTTGTGATTCATTTGCATAATTTGACAAATCAATGTTATTGAAGTTGGGTAAGTTATACAAATATGACTTTGATGATTCAGATATAATAGACCTCGAAGGATAACTTGAGATATTTTATCACTCTTACATCAAAGATGAGCGCTTCACTAGTTTGAAAGGAATTTCCGACCTTTATCATTTGATGGTTAGTACGGGGAAATATCGGTCTTATCATTTGGTTTATAAGCTTTTAAAGTTGGATTTGATATTACTTGTAGCGACCGCAAGTGTAGAAAGATGTTTTTCAAAGGTGAAGCTCTTGAAGACCAACTTGCGTAACAAAATTGGCGATGAATTTTTGAACGACGCATTGCTTTGTATTGTCGAGACGGAAGCACTTGTGAAAGTTGAGAATGAAAAAGTAATGGATCGGTTTCAAAAGATGTCTGCACGAAGAGGGCAAATTTAAATTATAATAGATCTATGTTATATTATGTTTAACCACAAAAAAATTTGTATCAGATGTTTTATATTATGTTTGACTGGATTTTTTTTAATGTTCTATATTATGTTTGACCGATTTTTTTTTTTTTTTTAGCAACCCCTAATACTAATTCCTATGTCCGCTCCTGAGATCGCCACTTGTTAACAACAGACCAAAATTGGTGAAATCGGACAATCTATGGCAGCACTCCACGGTAATATATGTATATAATTCATTTAGTTTAGAGGTTATAGATTTTCTCGATGCAGCAGTTTCATGATTCCTTTGAGTTCATCGATGAAGAAATCAAGTTCACCTAGCTATTAATTTATTGTCACCAAACGTCCCAAATAATTTATAAATTGCAAGGAGATGCAGTAGTTCTTGTATGCTTAAAAAACATGAGCAACGAGCATTACACTAGTTGGCAACAATTTCAAACATCAATTTCTATTTTTATTTGGGTCAACACGCCACCCCTCTACCACCTCAGCAACCGTCTTCTCATCCCACCTTCAAGATGCGGTGATCACCATAGGAAGAGAGAAGAAGATCGACTTCATCTCATCATCACACCTGAGGCATATATATATATATATATATATATAGAGAGAGAGAGAGAGAGAGAGAGAGAGAGTATACCGTTTTGCCGTTTTGCCTTATATTTCTTAAATATGTTTAAAAAAATCATTTTAAACAATTGAAAATAACAATTATGTTCACAATATAGCCTCGTTAGTATATTTGGGTCGTAGGTGACACATATGACCATTTTTGGCAATATGATCATTGTGAATGGAAAATGATGCATTTTTTTTTAATGACGATGCAAAAGTTATATAAAAAAGAGCATTATTTTTAAAGACTTTTTGAATACTTAATAGATAAACTATATAAGCACAGACGGTACAATAATATTTCAAGACGGAGTCTATGTTGAAGCTCATGTTATACTTCATTGCACCAGGTATGTACAAGATAATATTCTTTCCAAAATTTGAAAAACATATATAGCATACTTCCCAATGGTCAATTGCAGGATACGGTTTTCATGGAGCAACCTCCTGGTTTTTCTGATGTTCGTTTTCCCAATTATGTATGTCGTCTCAAGAAAGCGTTGTATGGGTTAAAGCAAGCTCCCAGGGCATGGTTTCAAAGATTAAGTTCTTTTCTCATTGGATTGGGTTTTATTTGCAGTCGTGCTGATCCATCTCTATTTGTTTTTAAAAAGCAAACATAGGTGCTTTACTTACTTGTCTACGTTGATGACATTATTTTGACCGGAAATGACATCTCCCTAATTTGTAAGTTTACCTCAAAACTTGATGTTGAGTTTGCTATCAAGGATCTTGGTCTTCTAAACTATTTCCTAGGACTTGAAGTCTCTTACATGTCTGATGGCTCTGGTTTATTTCTCACCCAAGCTAAGGATGCACATGACATTCTTCAGCGTGCTGGTCTACTTGACTCCAAGGCTGCCCCTACACCTCTTGCTACTTCTGATTATCTAGTTTCTCAAGGCACTTCTTTTAGTGATCCCACCTATTATCGTTCATTGGTAGGTGCTTTACAATACTTGACTATTACACGTCCGGATATTTCTTATGCTGTTAATCAGGTGAGTCAATTTCTTCATGCACCTACATTGGATCATTTTCAAGCAGTCAAACGAATACTTCGTTATGTTAAAGGCACTATTTCATTTGGTCTTCATTTTACGCAACCACGGTCTCCTTCTTTTCTTAGGTATTCTGATGCCGATTGGGCGCGATGTATTGAGACACGTCGCTCCACGTATGGTTATTCTATTTTCTTAGGTGGAAATCTAGTCTCTTGGAGTGCTAAGAAACAACCTACTGTTTCTCGATCAAGCTGTGAATCTGAATACAGGGCTATGGCAAATACTACTGCGGAAATCATTTGGATTACTCATTTGCTTCGTGAGCTTCATGCACTTCCATCGGATCGTCCAACTCTTTTATGTGACAACAAACGTGCACTTTTCTTAAGTCAAAATCCTATCTCTCACAAAAGAGCTAAGCATATAGATATTGACTACCACTTCATTCGAGAATTAGTCACTTCTGGGCAGCTATATACGCGTTTTGTTCCAACTGCATTACAGCTTGCGGATATTTTCACCAAAAGTTTGCCTCATCCTCTATTTGAAAGTTTTCGTGCCAAGCTACGTGTTGCTCCACCACCACTAAGCTTGAGGGGGGTATTAGAAATAAGAGTACATAATATTGTATAGTTTTATAAGATTGTGTCAATCGTGTATTTTAATACCTTATTGTATTTTATGTAATATATATACCTAATGAATAATACAATATCATTAAGGTGAATTAATTGTAATCCTTACAGAAACTTAATTAATAGAAACCAATAAAAAAAAATCACATGACATCTTCGAAAAACATTGTCACAAAGGTCTAATCACTTCTACAAAATTGGGCTGTTTTCGTTGTGCAATAGGCGACGAATATTCATCAATAAAAATTATGTTAATCGAAATGTATAAGTAATTTTTCCTGACAGTTTCTGACAAAATGTATGATACATATCGACTGATAATTCTTTCATTATCGATAGATATTTTTTGTGACAGATTTTCGATGAAATTTTTATTTATAAATTAGATTTCCGATAGAATATTATAGTCATAGATTTCCGACATACTTTTGGGGATAATTTTCGACAATTCATTTTTGTTAAAGATACCGATTTTGTGGCAATTTTAGTGGTAGAATTATATAACTATTCGTTGGAAAATTAGTAGTTAAAAATACATTAAAACTGATGTTGACTAGGATTACTAGTATACATATTCAATCTCCCCGCAACATAAGCAATATCAAACCTAATTATTGTCATGACGTACATCGAACAATGAATAGCCTTAGAGTATTCTAATTGTGATATATGATAGCCCATATGACACGTTAATTAAGTTCATACTTGACTTATTGAGAATTTTCCTGGTGTAATGTTGATTGTGTTATAACATTCTCTTTGTCAACCCATCTAATCATAATTCCCAGAACTACATTAACCTCTACGTGTCCTTAAACAAAATGTAGATTACAATAAATTCTAAGTTTCATCCACATATTTTGTTGGTCAATGCAAAAAATAAACATGTTGTCAAATACATGCAAATGCTCACACATGCATTAGTAGCATCCAATCTACTATAAACACATTTTTCACATTGGTTTAAAGAAAACTCACGTCACAAAATAAATAAATAAATCAAACTTTTGATGTCAATGTCTAGGAGCTTATTTTAGCCAATACAAAGATTTCACAAGTTTACACATCTTATGCTCAATACTAGACATAACAATCGTTTCTGATTCTTTCATGTAAAATTTATCTTCAAGATCATCATTCAAAAATGTTGTTTTAAAATCGATGTGATGAATAATAAGATTGTGTATACCCATTAAGGTGCCTTGGCTATTGGAGCCGCTACTTGTACCAAATCAATCTGAAACTCGACTTGTCTCACCGGAGGCAATCGAGACAGATCCTCAGGAAATACATCGAGGTATTCCAGGAAAACTGGCACATCATCAACCATCTTCTTTCCCTCCTCCCTAGAATCCAACACATAGGCCACAAAGCCAGAACAACCCTGATAAAGGTACATCCTAGCTCTCACAAATGAACAAAGAGCTGGTCCACGGTGAGCACCCTCTCCATGAACAATTAGTGCTCCCCCACTTGGGGTTCAAACCCACACTAACTGGTTCTCACATTCAATCATCGCCCCATTAGGACTCAACCAATCCATCCAGACGATGACTTTGCTCTCACGCAAAGGAATATGAACCAAATCGACCGGATACCTCTCGTGAACAATCTCAAGAGTACAACCCTAATAAACTCTTGTTACTCTCACTAGATGATCGTCGGTGATCTCTACCTCTAACGAATACTCAAGATCCCTAGGAGCATCGCCAAACCTCTTGCTGAGAGCAAGAGATACAGATAATTAGGTGGTGTTGGAATAAAAAAGAACCATGACCGGAACACCGTTCACCAAGAACGTCCATAAACAATCATATACACATTAAGCATAAAAATAAAATAATAAATAAGGTAGGGAGAAGATATATACTAGTAACCATGTTTGGTGTTGCACAAGCCTCCTTGGTTGTTAGTTGGAAAGCCCGACTCCTCACAACTGGCATATCTACCTAGCTGATAGTTTATTTTATTTCCTTTTTTATTAGTTTATTTTAGATTTTTAGGTATTTTTATTAGTATTGCATTGTATTTTATTTATTTTCTTTATCATGGATCATATCGGGTACTTTCTATTTTGCATTAGATATTTTGCAGGGTTTTGGAGCTTGTTGCGGTTGCGATTTGACTACAGTTGGGCTTGGTGGGGCTTTTGATGCATTATTGGGCTTTACAGATTCATCAAAGGAAATTTGGGCTTAAAAAGTTGCAGACTTGGATGAATTGGGCTTGTGAAGATGGGTCATGGATTCTTATTTTGGGCTTAGACTATCCATATTTAAAGCTTGAAGATGATTGGTCAAATTTGAATCATGTGAGGCATGGAGGGGACCAAGGGAATCTTGGGTAGTGGAGTGATGTAGTGGAGAAAAATGGACCAATAGCATTACAGTAACACTTGCGAGGGTGGAGTCTCAGTCGCACAACACTGGCACGGGTACCCGCGCAACTGCCCACTTTTGGGAATTTTGGTCATTTTGTTCACCATTTACCTTGGGGGTTG
The DNA here is from genome assembly GCF_051521515.1 of Lactuca serriola. Taxonomy (NCBI): domain Eukaryota; kingdom Viridiplantae; phylum Streptophyta; class Magnoliopsida; order Asterales; family Asteraceae; genus Lactuca; species Lactuca serriola. Next base: position 10,906,142 of record NC_136414.1, on the reverse strand, counting down.
GATCTTTCAGCAAATACTTCGATTTTCCACCATTGGAGACCATTGGAGGCAATTTTTGGACCTTGATACCTAATTTTCTCATCTTTCTAAGTAATTGGTAGATTCTTGATGCAAAAACATTTTTGTGATTGTTATTTTGTTGCCATGAGTGGCTAGTTTCTCTATTTTGGTTATGTTTGGCTTAAAACCTTGAATATTTGTGGGTTTTTGAAGGATTCATGGTTAATTATCATTTATCTTATGTTTATGATTCTAGTTCATATTTCTTATGCTTATTTAATACTTTAATCATGAGCTTGGTACTTAAATGAGCAACTGTTGGTTTGTTTCTTTGGATTAGCATTGAATCATTGAATTTACTTAGAACAAGAGCTTTATGATGCTAGAAATAATCTCTAGCTTATGAATCATGACTCCTTTATGGATGTGTAAGCATTGGCATCCTCTATGAATTGGGGATTCCTTCATTTTTAATCCTAATCAACTTCTTGGGTTCAATCGCTTTAATTGAATCCTTGATTTTGATTAAGAAGGTGTGTTGTGGGCTTCCCCAACCTCCATACTACCTATGAGGAATCTTGGCATATAATGCTTCATGATTGCTATAACCAATTTGGGATGAATGATAAGCTTCATATTGAATTTTAATGATAAACACACAAATGTTCATTGTGTTGAATTGCCTTGGTTAACCAATTCTCCCCAATATTTGAGAATCTCACCATCTTGTTTAATTGCAAGCTTTTTAGTTATTTAAGTCTTTTAGTTTTCAAACAATCACAACACCCCCATTTTAGTTTAACTGTATTTAGTTCGTTTATTTATACTAGTTATATTGGATTGCATCGGTGACTGAATACAACCATTTCCCCGAGGATCGATACCCCTTTTTACTATTATATTACGTTTTATTTGCAAACAAAGGGTGTGATTTGCATGGTGGACTGGACATTCCATCAAGTTTTGGTGTCGTTGCTGGGGAAATTGGTTATTGTTATTTGATTGTTTATGCCTAGGTCTATAAGAACCGGTGAACTACTCTACAATCTAGAGATTTAAAAAGAAGAAAAAAGGTTGAAAAAGTTAGCTAAACAAGCAAAGCAACAATAACTCGTTCAAGCTTCTTCCTCTTCTCCACTAATCAACATAGATGATCAAGTTCATACTTCAAGTGATACTGACACCGAACTGAGTTCTCCAATTGTTGGTCATTCTTTTGAAGACATTCCGTTTGAAAACTACATAGCCATGAATCACACTCCACATCATAATCCCAACCCAAATCCAAAGAATCAAGATGCCAATGCCCCACCCCAACAACCAAGACAACAACAAAACCAAGAACCTCTTATAGATATGCCACCTTGGAATCAACCACCTCCTCACCCGAATCAACCCAATTATCAACAACCACAATCACAAAACCAAAACTTTCATCAAAACATCCAACCTCAAAATAATGCTTTTCAAGTTCAACAACAAAAAGCACATCAACCAAATCAACCTAATTACCCACAACCTCTAATGTACCAACACCCAATGTACCCACAACAACAACCCCCTACAACCAATATCCTAACTACCAACCTTATCCACCACAAATGTACAATCACCAACAATACCCATATCTACCTTACCAACAACCTCCCACTTACATGCAACAATTTCCTAATAACCCCAATCCACCCAATCCCACTCAAGAGTTGACTCTTCAACAAATGATGGAGACGGATGTTACTCACACACCTCTTGGTATTGTTTATCCTGTAAACCGTTGAGGGATTGAATTGAAGTCATGTTTTATACATTAACTCACCGGGTTCCAAGATTTGGATAGAGAAGATCCTCAAAGGCATTTGAATTCCTTTCATATGATATGTGTTAGCATGTTCGCGAACATGTGACATTGGATGATTTCAAGTTAACCGTCTTCCCTTTCACCTTGGAAGATAAAGCTAGAGAGTGGTTATTCAACTTACCATCAGGATCTATTCACACATGGGAAGAGTTACTCAAAGCCTTCAACAAAAAGTTCTATCCTACCTCCCGGATATCAAGTCAAAGAAGTGACATTTTGCGGATTCGTCAAGGGGAGAATGAGACTTTTCATGATTTTTGGGAGCGATTCAGCAACTTGTGGACAATTTGTCCTCAACACAACATACCCGCACAACTACTTCTTCAACAATTTTATAGGGAGTGAATGAAAAAGATCGAAGGATGATTGATGCTTCAAGTGGTGGTGACATATTCAACAAGACACCTCAAGAGATAAGATTACTTTTTGGTACCATTTCTCAAAATAAAAGAAACTTCGGAACCCAAAATGAAATGAAGAGAAATTCTCCACAAGTGGTTGGTGAAGTTAGCAACACTTAATACTTGGAATCAAAGCTCTTGGATTTGACTAATGTATTAAGTCAAACAGTAGTGGGAAGTGGTCAACATTGATGGTATGTGGAATTTGTGCAATGACGGGACATTATACGGATAAGTGTCCCACTATTGGAAGTGAACCGGAGGATGTTAATGCCACGGGAGGATATCAAGGTCAACTAAGACCCATGGGGTTTCAAAAAATTTACAATCCAAATTGGAGGAATAACATAAACAACCCTTACCCACCAAAGAAAAACCCACAACGTGTTATAACGAGAACCCAATTTTCCCAATACCCGTCACAAAAACCTCCATATCCACAAACATCTCATCCCACTCCAAATTACCAACAACCTCCACAACAAGTCCAATCAAGTGGTAACCATCAAATGAGCATTCTAGAACTTGTCACTTCTCTTGCTCAAAGCCAAACCCAATTTCAACAAGAGACCAACAAGACATTCTCAAACATCCAAGCACAAATTGGAGACTTGGCCACCACTCTCAACAAGATAGAAAAAAGGGGTAAACTTCCATCTCAAACCAAGAAGAATCCCAATGTGAAAAGTGGGAAAACACTTGGAGAAAACAACCCTAAAAGAGTTTCAAGAGAAGAAGAAGATGAAGTTATTATTGTTGAACCTACAAAGGTTGTAGTTCGTCCAAAGGAACCGGTTGTGCCAAACAATGATAAACCCGAATCTTCCAATAAGATGATCAAAACAATTGGTCATACCACCACCTTTTCCCTCCCGGTTGGCTCCCTCAAAGAAAAAGGAGGAAGAGAAGGAGTTTCTTGAGACCTTCCGCAAGGTCCAAATCAACATTCCACTATTAAATGCTATTAAGCAAATTCCAATTTATGCAAAATTCCTTAAGGATTTGTGCACAAATAAGAGGAAATTTAAGGCAAATGAGAATATTCAAGTCGATGCAAATGTGTCCGCGGTTATCCAAAAGAACTTACCACCCAAATGCAAGGACCCAGGAGTGCTTGCTATCCGTTGCACTATTGGTGATTTGCATGTTGAAAGTGCCATGCTATATCTTGGAGCCTCAATCAATTTCATGCCATACTCGATTTTTCAATCTCTCAATGTTGGACCTTTGGAAGAAGCATGAGTAATCATTCAATTAGCAGACAAGTCAAGTGTATCTCCAAGAGGAGTGTTAGAGGATGTACTAGTACAAGTTAATCAACTACTATTTCCCATGGATTTTTATGTCATTGACCTTGAAGAGAAGACTTATTCCAAGTCATCTATGATCCTTCTTGGAAGACCCTTCATGAATATCGTTCACATGATAATTGATTTCCATAATGGGAAGATCACCATGGATTTTTATGGAGAGACCATTCACTTCAACATGTTTGAAGCAATGAGGTACCCTAGCAACATTTCTCCATTGTATCGGGTTGACGTGATTGAGCCAATTACCCAAGAACTATTTGAGTTATCACATGGAGATATTTTGAAGATGGTACTCAACATAAGTCTTGATTGTGAAAGTTTGAAGAAAACGTTGGATATGTATACATTAGACTCCGAAGTTGAAGAGATTGTGAAGTCTTTAGAAGTTAGCAATTCAACAAAGAAGGATGTCTCTCAAGTTGCCCTATCTCATTCTCCAAACAAGATGCCCCCTTCCATAATCCATCCACCCATACTTTAATTAAAAGTCTTACCTAGCCACTTTAAGTGTGCTTATCTAGGTAAAATTGAAACTCTTCTGGTGATCATCTCCTCTCAAGCGAAAGACTTTGAAGAAGACTAATTGGTTGAAGTTTTGAAATATCATAAAGAGGCCATGGGGTGGACAGTAGTGGATATGAAGGGGATTAGTCCTAATGTATGCACTCACAAGATCCTTATGGAAGATGATTGTAAGCCTAGGAGGGAAGCTCAAAGAAGACTAAATCCTCCAATGATTGAAGTTGTCAAGAAAGAGATAATCAAGCTCCTTGATGTGGACATAATTTACCCCATTTCCGAATCGAAATGGGTTAGTCCGGCTCAAGTGGTTCCCAAGAAAACGGGAATCACGGTTATTGAGAATAACAAAGGAGTCATGGTACCCACTCGAGTTCAAAATGGATGGAGGGTGTGCATTGATTATCGAAAGTTGAATTCAAGCACCTGAAAAGATCATTTTCCTCTTCTTTTCATTGACCACATGCTCGAAAGATTGGTGGGCAAATTGCATTATTGTTGCCTTGATGGATACTTGGGTTTTCATCAAATACACATTGCCCCAAAGATCAAGACAATACGACTTTTACATGCCCTTTTGACATGTTTTCTTACAAACGGATGCCATTTGGATTATACAATGCCCCCACCACATTCCAAAAATGCATGGTGAGCATCTTCTCCGAGAATGTCGAGAATATAATTGAAGAGCTCATGGATGACTTCACTGTATATGGCAATGCATTTGATGAATACTTAGATAACCTTAAGAAGATTTTGAAAAGGTGCATTAAGAAGAAGTTGGTGTTAAACTTTGAGAAGTGCCACTTCATGGTCAATCAAGGCATGATCTTGGGACACATCGTCTCCAAGAAGGGAATTGAAGTTGATAAAGCCAAAATTAATGTCTGTCACACCCCTAAACCGAGATGGCAGAAACATTCGGGGGTGGAGGACGTCATGTACAATATCATAAAAATGCACAATAGTAAAACAAGCAACAACGTCCATTAAATTAATAATATATTTTATACATGAGTGTTCTTTGTATAGTTGTATGACACCAAAAATATATATAACAAAATAAAAAACGAGTCTGAACATGCTCTATATTCCCCAAAACCTATGCCAGTGTACCTGTCTACTAGTTCCCTAAAAATATAAGTAGAGAGTATCAACATTTAAGTTGGTGAGTTCATAAGTATTTTAGTGTTAAATGTTTGTATTTGTTTCATGAAAATGTTAGTATACTTCCCAGAAAATCCTATATTTTCTACTTCAAATGAAAAGTAGTCTTTTACCCAAGACCCATCTGTTTGTGTGTTTTGTTCTCTTGTAATAGTGTAAAATGTATGTTTGTACTTGAAAATAGTATAAAATGTATGTTTTCCATATTTGTAACTATCTTTAATAAAAAAATAGCATGCAATGCTCAAGTGATATTATCAATGTATGTAAATAATGGAAAATGAAGATTTAAGTAGTGTTGTTATAAAATAACACTACTGAATAATATATGCCTTGTAACTGATTTGGTTAGTTAAGGTTTTAATGTGATTAGGTTATAACCATGCTTGACTGACTAGTATAAAACACGACGTTCTTCAGGCGTCAAAAATGATATGACATTTGTCACCCGTAGACCTGCAGGTCCCACTGTAGCTAGCAACAAGGCGTGGGATGGTCAGTCCCGTATAGATCTATACACAAACTCACGCTCTCCCTCCAAGAGACTCTGGTTACAAAACATGACTTAGCAAGAATATTTTTAAGCCATGAAATAGTATTTCACATTCTAGTTAACCTGTTTACGTATAGTATGTAAGTTCCTTCTTGTTCTTGTAAATGAATAATGTACTTGATATGAAAGTAGTTTGTAATTATGTATTGATTCATGTAATGTATTTTGAATTAGTAGTAGTATGAATAGATCTCAAAACTATACCTATTATAGTTTCCTAATGTTATGGTTGTACCGAACTGGTTGACAATGATATTGAAATAAGTTTGCTACTCATATATATATATATATATATATATATATATATATATATATATATATATATATTTAACATGAATAATTAAAGTTTAAGTGACAGTCTGACAGGTGATCCTACTCTAAGCCCACAACCAAACAAGGAACATGAGTCAAGTCAAGAGAGCTAGTCCTAAGTCTGCTTAATCTTAATTATATATAAGGATATATATGAATATGATTTGATAAAAAGGACAATTTAAGAGTTTGAAAAAAGTTTAAAAATAGTTTCATAAGTTTATTAAAGCATTAGAATCTGAAGAATGGTTTGTAATCGCATGTGAGTGATAACATAATTATGTTGTGTTCTACTTGTATTCTCCCCTTGAAAACATTTAAAAATGGTAAAACATAGGGGTATGAACTCACCTTATGTGAGTGATTGAGTGAAGATGCAGTGTAGCACTACTGATCCTCGAGTTTAGAAACCTGTGCGAGAAGTCGTATTCTAATAATAATTATGCACGATATCAAAGCTAAATTAATAAATATATTAATTTAAAGTGTTAGACAACACTAAAATAACTAAGAAATACTTACAATAAGTTCTTAGAATATTTAAAGGTGTTCTTGGCGTTCTTGGGGTGTTCTTGGCGTGTTCTTGGTGTTTATGTGAATCTTCAAAGGGGTTCTTGGTAAAGTATATGAAGATATGAAGAACTTGGATGATACTTGAGAGAAAATGAAAGGAATTTGGTTGATACTTGAGAGAAAATGAAAGAGTGTTCGGTGATAAATGTGAGAAGTGATTTGCGAATTCGGTTATACCAATATATGTAAGAGTGTGTTCAGCCTTAATGGGCCTCCAAATGAAGTGAATTTGGTCACATAAGGTGGAAAACATGAGGATTTCGGTTTCTAGTCAAAGAAGGAAGAGAATCCGGCCAATCTGAAAGCTTTATGGGGTAAATTCGGTTTCTAGTCAAACCAATGATGGTAATTCGGTCATGCATCATCCAAGGTGGTGATTTCAGTTTCAAATCAACAAAGTGAAGAGGAATTCGGTCTTGATTAAGGGATTTGATTTCCTTGACCGAATTTACATTAATCCTATGTATTTTTGTGATTTATGTTAAGTATTAGGCTAGCATATGTTCATATTCACAAGGCATTACATAAATACACATACACTAGTTAAATAAGCATGTACACTAGGCATTCAAACTTCTTATTACAATAATTTATGTTGTAAGTTTACTTGTTCTTGATTGTAATTTAGACTTTATTCTAATTATTTTGACTTACATTGACTCGAATTAACAGGTTGTCACATCATCCCCCCATTAAAGGGAATTTCGTCTCGAAATTTAAGACTATAGAGATGCAATAAGACTAGGGAAAGAGATGCGGGTATTTTTGTTTCAACTAATCTTCCCACTCCCAAGTGAAATTAGGTCCCCGCTTGGCATTCCAGCGAACCTTCACTATAGATATACGGCTTTGTGTGGTTTGCTTGACTTCCCTATCCATGATTTCCACTGGTTCTTACACGAAGTTGAGGCTCTCATTGATATCGATTTCTTCGAGTGGGATAACAAGAGTCTCATCAGATAGACACTTCTTTAGGTTGGATACATGGAAGGTAGGGTGTACGTTGCTAAGTTCTTGAGGTAGTCGGATTTTGTCAGCTACAGGTCTAATTCTAGCGAGAATCTCAAAAGGCCCAATGTACCTTGGATTTAGTTTGCCATGCTTTCCAAAGCGTATCATGCCATTCCAGGGTGAGACCTTCAATATAACGAGGTCACCAACCTGAAATTCCAAGGGTTTTCGTCTTTTGTCAGCGTAGCTTTTCTGTTTGTCCCTTGAGGCTTTCAATAGTTCACGAATCTAAACGATCTTTTCAGTCGTCTCTCTGATGATTTCTGGACCGGTGAGATTTCTGTCAGGAACTTGTCCTTTAGTTAGTTGCATGTCACCCACCTCAGCCCAACATAGAGGGGATCTGCACTTCCGGCCATAGAGGGCTTCGAATGAAGCAAATTTGACACTAGGATGGTAGTTGTTGTTGTATGAAAACCCGACCAATGGTAAATGGATATCCCATTCTTTACTAAAGTCGATTATACAAGCTTTCAGCATGTCTTCCAACGTTTTTATCGTCCTCTCACTTTGTCCATCCGTTTGTGGGTGGTAGGTTGTACTCATGTCCATCCTAGTTCCCAGGTATTTTTGTAGCGACTGTTAGAATCTTGAGGTGAATCTACTGTCTCTATCGGAGATAATAGATATGCGAACACCATGCAATCGTACAATTTCTCTAATGTATGTTCTGGTCAGTATCTCCATCTTGTCGATTTCTTTGATTGATAGGAAGTACGTGGACTTAGTTAACCTCTCAACGATCACCCAAATGGTATCAAGACCACCCATTGTCTTGGGCAAGTTGGTTATGAAATCCATTGTAATCTGCTCCCACTTCCACTTAGGTATCTCCGATTGTTTTAGTAAACCTGAAGGCTTTTGGTTTTCTACCTTAACCTTGGCGCAAGTAAGACACTTGCCCACGAAGGTAGCAATCTCTGCTTTCATGTTGGGCCACCAATATAACTTCTTGAGATCCAGATACATCTTATCTGAACCTGGATGAATAAAGTATCGAGTATTGCATGCTTCGTTCATGACCACGTCTCTGAAACCATCGAGTTTCAGTATCCAGATCCGATCCATGAGGTATAAGAGTCCATCGCCCTTGACTTCTAAGTTCTTTTCCATACCTCTTAGGGTTTCACCTGCCACATTTTTAGGTTTCAAGGCTTCCTGTTGAGCCTCCTTAATTTGTGTAGACAGATGTGAATGGATAGTCATAGTCAATGCCTTGACTCTACGACCTGAGTACTCCTTCCGACTTAGGGCGTCAGCTACTACATTGACTTTACCGGGATGATAATGAATTTCGCATTCGTAATCATTTAGTATCTCGACCCACCGTCATTGTCTCATGTTGAGCTCCTTTTGATCGAATATATATTGGAGACTTTTGTGGTCTGTAAAGATAGTGCTTTTCGTACCATACAGGTAGTGTCTCCAGATTTTCATAGAAAATACTACTGCTCCTAATTCCAGATCATGATTAGTGTAGTTGACTCCGTGTGTCTTAAGGCATAGGCGATGACCTTTCCCCATTGCATAAGAGCACAGTCAAGCCCTTGGTTGGATGCATCGCTGTACACCACGAAATCTTTTATCCCCTTGGGAAGGGAAAGTATCGGTGCGCTACATAGAGCTTGCTTTAGCGTTTGGAACGCCTTTTCTTGTTTCTCTTCCCAGTCAATGGTCACACCTTTCTGGGTCAATGTGGTAAGTGGTTTTGCGATCTTTGAGAAGTTCTAAATGGACCTGCGATAATAGCCAGCAAGGCCCAAGAATTGACGGATTTTCTTAGGCGTCCTTGGTGCTTACCAGTTCTCGATGGCATTGATTTTTGAAGGGTCCACGTGAATTCCCTCTTCGCTAACAATGTGAGCCAGGAATTCGACTCTTCGAATCCAAAATTCGCACTTAGAGAACTTCGCATAAAGCTTCTCTACTCGTAGTGTTTCCAAGATCTGTTGTAAGTGTTGACTATGTTCCTCCTTACTGCGTGAGTAGATAAATATGTCATCGATGAATACTATCATCAACTTATCTAAGTAAGGAGGGCATACCCGATTCATTAAGTCCATGAATATCGCGGGTGTAACGCCTTTTGATCCGAGTTAGTCAATTTAGAGATAATAGGGGTCAAAAACGACTTTTCGACAAAAGATTATTTAGAATAAATAATCTTAACCATGTTGTAGAATATGTCTCAAGGATTTTGTACATATAAAGAACGCCGAATCCGAGTTATAACAAAGAAGTTATGGTCCGTCGAAGTTTTTCGGCAAAATTAGCATGACATCGGGAGACATAAATAGTGAATTTACGATAGAAGACTTTTAAGCCTTAGTGATCTAAACAAAAGTTGTAGTATACGTTAAACCGAGAACATAAAAAAAAGAACGCCCAAATCTGACATAGCAGTGCACGACCCGAAACTCGAATTTTAGTTCGAGCGGTTTTTCGCCTACGCGAACTAAATGAGAGTTGAATATCTCATTAATAGGAACTCAACAATAAAAAGACAGATGAAAACGGAGTCTGTATGTAGAAGTTATGAATTTTACGCGGACATTTAACAATATAATCTCCTCCTACTGTTAAATTTAAAATCGATCGTGGATTAGCCGGCGGAGTCTAAACGAAAGTTGTGGATCTTGTTTTTACCTATGCGTAGATATAAAAAACGTCGAAAATGGAGCTCGTATGCCAAACTTACGGGGTTTAGAAGTCGGAAGGATGTTGTACGAAATCGGGTGACGTGGCTGAATATGGGCCAAGGCTTTCTCTTCAAGGCAAGCCACCAAATAGTGACACCTGGCCATGGACTCAATGAGTAGGACCTCCTACTCTATGACTAGAGCAGGATTCCAGCCTATAAATAAAGGTGTCGGATTCCCTCATTCTTCACACCTTCCTAACTTCACTTTCTCTCTCTAATTTCTCTCTCTAAGCCCCCAAAACCCCCCAAGCGTAGGTAAACCCCCTAGCACCCGAAGGAAGCCCCGAGAAAAGAGCCTTTCGGCTCGGGAACGCTGCTCCAGCGAAGCCCGATTTTGTGAAAAACCCATTGTAAGTAAGTTACGCCTACCCTATCATTAGTATATCTTATGTTTTAATATAGTAATGTTATTAGGACTTTATAATAAGTATTTGGGATATTATTATGAGTTATATAAGTGTCGTTATAATATCTTTTAACCACTCTCTATATGGGAAATCTGGTTTAAAGGGCCGCATAGGGTTGTTGGATTTCAGAAGTGATACATGCTAAAATGGTCCTGCCCTCCGATGTTTTATGTCTGACCCCTGTCTGTATATAGTGGTTGAGAAATATTGTTTCATGATTATATAATAGTAATAATAGCAAGACTATTAATTAGTCTTGGTGAATATTAGACTAAACTCTAGTGGTAATGATACTAGTTTTTGTCAAAGGAAAATTGTGTTAAGAGTAACGAAGTACTGTCCGAGTACCGAGTCACCACATTTTCAAGTGAGTGCATGGTCCATTTCATCTTACACATAGATATGAAGTATTTTATATAAACTACGTGCTATGTGTGCATATTATCTGTATAATTGCTATCTATGCTGGATGAATGATTTTATACAAGTTTTATATGATTTAAACTGTATATGTATTTATATCTGCATAATATGTTGGGTAAAACATGGGTAGATGAAATATGAGTTGGATGATGAGTTGAGAGGTGATATAGACCATGAGGTAAGGTTGAGAGGTAGATGATGTGAGAAACCTTGTTCCCAAATGTTGGCCCCGTCATCTAGCAGAGTATGGATGACAACCACAGACTATTCTAGACAGTCCAGTGGAACAATAGCAGGCTCACAACATGTAGGTGTTGTGAATGATGTGTTCACTGGTGTACTCTAAAAACCTATTGACATGTATTGCGAGTGGACTCTTGAAAACAATAATGTCAATAAACGAGATAACCCTAGCAGCTGTGCCCGAAGGACAATACTGGCAGCTACGCCTCGTAAAGAATGTCACAATTCTGGCAGTTGCACCTAAGTGATAGAACTAGCAGCTGTGCTTGACAGCTGTGTCATTGACAACGTTGGACTTTGTACCTATTCCTTAGGATAATCCTTAGGAATGAATGAATGAGAAATAGCTGATACTTAGGTTAGATCCTTAAGAGTAAAGAAGATAACAGGGATGGGTAATTGGGTTAACTGTTTGATGATTAAACATAATAATTATATTATTTTGGGTTGAAAACCCTATGTACTCACCAGGTTTCCCAACCTGGCCCACTCAATCTTATTTGAATCACAGGTGTCGATACGAAGTTACATTACACTGAGAGATTAAAGAGGTGTAGATCACTAGTGTAAATGCATGTAAGTTCTGTTTATGCTTATGTTTATGTATTGACAATGACATCTCAAATGTTTTAAAATGAATAAAAATGCATTTCTTCGGAAATGATTTGATAATGCATTTATCATGTTTTACTGGGAACAAATTTTGCATCATTTTTATTAAAAGAAGTACTATGATTTTTGTAAAGCATAAACAAAATCGGTCTTTTTTGGCCGTGAAAATGGGGATGTCACAGCGGGTGCATTAGTTAATCCGAAAGGCATCACTACGAAATCGTAGTGACCATAACGAGTTCGGAAGGCTGTTTTGGGAACAACCTCCTTTAAAACTCGTAACTGGTGATACCCGGATCTTAAGTCAATATTTGAAAGATAGCTTGCTCCTTAAAGTTGGTCGAACAATTCGTGTCTATCCGTGGTAGAGGGTATCGGTTCTTAACGGTAAGTTTGTTTAGCTCGCGATAGTCGATGCACATACGAAACGATCCATCTTTCTTCTTCATGAACAAGACTGATGCTCCCCAATGTGAGAAGCTTGGTCTAATAAATCCTTTGCTTAGAAGTTCGTTTAGTTGACTAGATAGTTCCTGCATCTCAGCCGGTGCTAGTCGGTAAGGCGATTTGGCTACAAGGGTAGCTCCAGGAATTAAGTCGATTCTAAACTCGACTTGACGTTCTTGTGGCAATCCTGGAAGATCTTCGGGAAAGATGTCGGGAAAGTAGCAGACTTCTGGGATGCTCTTTATGTCTTTCGCCTCTTGGCTCACATCAACCACATGAGCAAGGAACGCATGATATTCCTTTCGTAACTACTTCTGGGCTTGAATACTCGAGATGATTTGAAGGTTTGTTCCTGGTTTGTCGCCATAGATAACTAGGGTTTTGCTATTCGGTAAATTAAGACAAACGGCTGTCTCAAAGCACAGGATGTCAGCACGATGAAGACTCAACCAATTTATGCTGATAATGACGTCGAAACTTTTAATTTAGACAGACATGAGGTCGATTTGAAATGAATAACTATCTAGAGTGAGGGTGCATCCTATGTCTATATTGTTAGTGTTCTCAATCCTCCCATTAGCGATTTGTATGGTGAACATTTCTTTTAGTGCTTGTGGTTGTTGTTTAAGTAAGTGTGCAAATTTTTGATTCACGAAACTCCTCTTTGTTCCATTATCAAGTAGTATGCATGCATATGAGTTATTGAGGAGAAACGTACCCATGACCACCATAGGGTCTTCCATGACTTCTTCATGGACAATCGCCAAAACTCTCCCTACTCCACCAATATTCCCCGCCTTTGGACAGTTCCGTTTGTAATGTCTAACTTCACCGCACCCGTAGCAGGCCTGGCCTACTCCAACACCAGGGACCTGGGTGGTTGGTCTTGTCGGTGCCTTATAGAAACGGGCAGTGTGCCCCTTCCTATTGTACTTAGCATAATGCATCTCTCGGCAAGGTCCATTGTGATGGAAGTTGCACTTGCTGCATTTTGGCATACTTCCACCGTACAGCTTTACTGGTGCAGGGACAACAGGGGTTGTTGCGGCATGAACAACCATAATCTGTTGTTTCCTGGCGGGGTTATGTGTCGATTGGTTCTTCTTTTTGTCCCAAAACTCTCTCTTGCTGTCAGTCGCTTTGGCTGGTTCTGGGATAGGGGTTGTTGCTTGAGGACGAACTCTGTGGTCTATGAGTCTCTATGACAAGCGTTTGGCACTGTCGAATGTAGAGGGGTTCAAAGACAATATGTTCCCCTGAAATGGACGTACCAGCCCCCAGATGTACCTCTCGATCTTCCTGATCTCTGTGAGGACCATCCCTGGACATAGAGCCACTAGATCACTGAACCTAGTCGTGTAGGCTGCTATGTCGGAGCCTTTCATAGTAAGGCTCCAAAGTTCTTGTTCGAGCTTCTGAACTTCGCCCCTCGGGCAGTATTCCCCTATCATAAGATCCTTCAGTGTCTCACAGCCCATCGTGTTAGCCACTATAAGTGTAAGTGACTTGACATGGCCATTCCACCATGTGAAGGCTCTGTCGGAGAAGGTGCAGACATCAAATTTTACTATGCTTCCTTCAGGGCAGGAGAAGATCTCAAAGATAGACTCCATTTTCTCAAACCATTACGATAGAGCAATGATTCCACCGCTCCTATTAAAAGTCCTGCGTTTGTAGTTGGTGAAGTCCTTGTATGAAAACTCCCTAAGGTGTCCATGACAATCACCTTAGGTATAGTTAATACCCGTTCCGTCCCCACTAGTACCACTAGTGTTGATCTAAGTTAAGGCTGATGTCACAGCCACAGTCACTGCAGCTTGAAAAACTACAGGATCGAATTGAGGCGGAGGTGGCAGTGGTTGAGTTGGAGTTATTGGCGGATTGCGCCTGTTTGATTTGCAAGGAGGCATATTTTACTATAAGTTTAAGAAAATGAAGATAATGGTAAGATGCCAATAGTGATTATGATGTGAGTGTTCCTTGAACTAGTTTACGCTAGTTCAACATGTAATTGTTTATGTGTTTGCAATAGAGGTCTACCACTAGAAAGATGAAAGAATTTGGATAGATATTTTCCAAGAGAATTAGATGCATGTCAATTTCATTGGTATTATAGATGTATAGAGTTCAGGAAAATTTTACCTTGTAATAGGTCTACAACCTACCAATATAGAGAAAACATTGACATCACAAAGACCTAATGAAACTAAAAGTCCAAGGTCTAAACATAAACAAGAAAATAACACTAGAGTCTAAAAGCAGACTTAATCTATATCAAAAGAGTGAGAAGAGTATGCTTTACTCGCGAGAAGTGTTGTCCTGATTAGTACTAGATTTTGCCCTGGATTCAGCCAACAGATGTTCTGTTTCCCAAACACGCCTTTCCAATGCAACTTGACCTTGTCGAAGTTCTCCAACTTCAGATATGCTAGCATTCAGTTCCTTCTGTAGTGCGTCAGTGTGAGTCCTTGTTAATTTCTGGTCATCGGTCAAATGCCAGAGGCGAACTGTGTTGACTCCTGAGTTAGCCCTAATTTCCATGACTTGGTCGATGGTTTCCCTTCCTTGTTCAGCATTGCGAGCAACACTATGAACCAAAATAGGGAGGACTCAGTCAGCTGAGCCTCCCTCACCCAGATTGTAGAAGCTTCGGTCCCCATTATAAGGAGGTTGTTATCCTTATTCGTGACTCCACCTTCCTAAGTTTACTACCCATAGAGGCGTCGGGCCTTGAAAATGATGTCGAGGGTTAGGATTTTGGGCAGCCTGAGGTGAATTATAGACCTCTGGTTTTGAGTCAAGGTCTTATTGTACTTCATCTTCGTTCTCTTCCTCAGAACTCTCCTCGGGGTATTCTTCTACTGGGACTGCCCGATTATCTTCTTCTGGATCAGCTTCAAGCCATCCACCGTTCCCTTGATCGAGAAAGTACGGGTCTCCTGGCAGATGAAAACCAGCCATGTAATCTAAGCAGGAATAGGGGTGTAAGAGACATATATTAGATGTATTACTAAAGATAATTATAGGATGATCCTTACAAGTTACTTCAATACTTACGTAGTGCATGCTAGCTATATATAACCAAGATAGAATAGACCTTCGAATAGGTGATCCAACTCTAAGACCACAACCAAACAAGGAACATGAAGTAAAGCGAATATCACAGATTCTAAGTCTATAGCATCATTGTCACATATAACCTTAGCGCATCCACTCAGCAACTATTGACCTACTAGTAAGGGTCTTTTTAGTTTTCACATAAGTAATTTATAGTACCAGAAAATACTCATATAGTATTTTTAAGTTTATGTTAAGTTCTAGTGTTTCTTTGTAGTAGGGTTGGTAAGTTTTTAGACTTGTTGCAACACCACAACAATTCCTAGGCATATGCTAATCACTTCTTGGATAGATATAGTTGATCAGGCTATATCAATCCCATACCTGATTATATATCCCCAAGCCTACTCATGTTGTTCAACAATCACAATACTTTTATTCGGTTCTAGTGTGACATTGTTCTGGTATGTATGCATGTATGTATACTTTAGTAAAATATTTGATATACTTAAAAATTATAACTCTTGGTCAGAGTGTTTTAATCCCATTAGAAGATAATGAAACCGAGATGGCTTGAAGCTGAGGACGTCATGTACAACATCATAACAATGCACAATAGTAAAACAAGCAACATCCATTGCATTAATAGTATAGTTTACACATGAGTGTTCTTTGTATAGTTGTATGACACCAAAAATATATATAGCAAAATAAAAGACGAGTATGAACATGCTCCGTCTTCCCCAAAACATGTGCTAGTGTACCTGTCTACTAGTTCCCTTAGAATACAAGTTATTTTGAAAGAGAGTATCAACATTTATGTTGGTGAGTTCATAAGTATTTAGTGTCAAATGTTTGTATTTGTTTTATGAAAATGTTAGTATACTTCCCAGAAAATCCTATATTTTCTACTTAAAATGAAAAGTAGCCTTTTACCCAAGACCCATCTGTTTGTGTGTTTTGTTCTCTTGTAATAATGTAAAATGTATGTTTGTACTTGAAAATAGTATAAAATGTATGTTTTCCATATTTGTGACTATCTTTATTAAAAAAAATAGTATGCAATGCTCAAGTGAGATTATCACTGTACGTAAATAATGGAAAATGAAGATTTAAGTAGTGTTGTTATAAAATAGCACTACTGAATAATATTTTCCTTGTAACTGATTTGGTTAGTTAAGGTTTTAATTTGATTAGGTTATAACCATGCTTGATTGACTAGTATAAAACACGATGTTCTTCAGGAGTCAAAAATGATATGAAATTTGTCACCCATAGACCTGCAGGTCCCATTGTAGCTAGCAGCAAGGTGTGGGATGGTCAGTCCCGTATAGATCTATACACAAACTCACGCTCTCCCTCCAGGAGACTCTAGTTACAAAACATGACTTAGCAAGAATATTGCTAAGACATGAAGGAGTATTTCACATTCTAGTTAACATGTTTACGTATAGTATGTATGTTCCTTCTTGTTCTTGTAAATGAATAATGTACTTGATATGAAAGTTTTTTTGTAATTATGTATTGATTCATGTAATGTATTTTGAACTAGTAGTAGTGTGAATAGATCTCAAAACTATACCAATTATAGTTTCCTAATGTTATGGTTGTACTGAACTGGTTGGCAATGATATTGAAATAAGTTTACTACTCATATAAATATTTAACATGTATAATAAAAGTTTAACTGACAGTCGGACATGTGATCCTATGCTAAGTCCACAACCAAACAAGGAACCTGAGTCAAGGTAAGAGCACTAGTCCTAATTGTTATAACACATTTATGTTGTGTTCTACTTGTATTCTCCCCCTAAAAACAATTAAAAATGGTAAAACATAGGGGTATGAACTCACCTTATGTGAGTGATCGAGTGAAGATCCAGTGTAGCAGTACTGATCCTCTAGTTTAGAAACCCACGCGAGAAGTCATATTCTCATTATAATTATGCATGATATCGAAGCTAAATTAATAAATATATTAATTTAAAGTGTTAGACAACACTAAAATAATTAAGAAATACATACAATAAGTTCTTAGAATATTCCAAGGGTGTTCTTGGTGTTCTTGGAGTTCTTGGGGTGTTCTTGGTGTTCTTGGCGTGTTCTTGGTGTGTTCTTGGTGTTTATGTGAATCTTCAAAGGGGTTATTGGTAAAGGATATTAAGATATGATGGACTTGGATGATACTTGAGAGAAAATGAAAGGAATTTGGTTGATACTTGAGAGAAAATGAAAGAGTGTTCGGTGAGAAATGTGAGAAGTGATTTGTGAATTCGGTTATACCAATATATGTAAGTGTGTGTTCGGCTTTAATGGGCCTCCAAATGAAGTGAATTCGGCCACATAAGGTTGAAACATTAGGATTTTGGTTTCTAGTCAAAGAAAGAACAAAATTCGGCCAATCTTAAAGCTTTTTGGGGTAAATTCGGCTTCTAGTCAAACCAAGGAAGGGAATTTGGTCATGCATCATCCAAGGTGGTGATTTCGGTTTCAAGTTAACAAAGTGAAGAGGAATTCGGTCTTGATTAAGGGATTTGATTCCCTTGACCGAATTTACATTAAGCCTATGTATTTTTGTGATTTATGTTAAGTATTAGGCTAGCATATGTTCATATTCACAAGGCATTACATAAATACACATACACTAGTTAAACAAGCATGTACACTAGGCATTCAATCTTCTTATTGCAACAATTTATGTTGTAATTTTACTTGGTCATGATTGTAATTTAGACTTTATTCTAATTAGATTGACTTACATTGACTTGAAATAACAGGTTGTCACAATGTCATACAAACCATTCCTTATCGAACATGTGTTAGAGAAGTGAGATCTTTCTTGGGCCAGGTAGGATTCTATAGGAGATTTATCAATGATTTCTCGAAGATCACGAGACCGATGTGCCTCCTTCTCCAAAAAGATGTTGATTTTGACTTTAATGTAGCCTGTCAAGAAGCCTTTGACAAACTTAAAGACTTGCTTACATCCACTACCATTATCCAACCTCCAAATTGGGAGCTTCCTTTTGAAATCATGTGCGATGCCAACAATTTTGCCGTTGGAGCAGTTTTAGGTCAAAAGGAAGGCAAAGCATCACATGTTATCTACTATGACTCTAAAACCTTGGATAATTCTCAAGCCAATTATTCTACCACTAAGAAGGAACTTCTAGCCATTGTCTTCGCGTTTGAGAAATTTTGGCAATACCTTCTCGGGACAAAAGTGATTGTATACCCCGACCATGCGACCTTGTAGTATGTAATGACCAAGAAAGATGCCGAGCCATGGTTGATTTGGCTGATTCTTCTTTTACAGGAGTTCGATCTTGAGATAAAGGACAAAAGTGGTGCCGAAAACCTAGTTGCGGATCACTTAAGTCAGTTGAATATTTTTGGCTCTTCTTCTTCCATTCTTGATGAATTTCCGGATAAACACCTCTTCTACATTTCAAACACTATTCCATGGTATGAGGCTATTGTCAATTACTTGGTTGCTAAAGAAATTCCAAACACATTTACCAAGTACCAAAAAGCCAAATTGAAGAGTGATTCCAAATACTACCTTTGGGACGACCCTTATCTTTGGAAACATTGTCCAGATCAACTAATACGGCGGTGTGTTCATCAAAATGAGGTCGAATCAATCTTGAAGTTTTGCCATGAGTATGCATGCAGAGGCTATTTCGATCAAAACAAAACCATGCAGAAGGTGCTAGAATGTGGACTCTATTGGCCAACAATGTCAAGAGATACCTATCTATTTTGTAAGATTTGTGATAGATGTCAAACAATGGGAACTGTATCCATGAAGCACGAAATGATTCAAAGCCCTATCCTCATTTGTGAGATCTTTGGTGTATGGGGGAATTGATTTTATGGGCCCATTCCCTGTCTCGTTCGCTTATACTTATATACTCTTGGAGGTTGACTACATCTCAAAGTGAGAGGAAGCAAAGGCTACAAGGCATGATGATTCTAAAACTGTAATTGACTTCTTGAAGTCAAACATTTTTGCAAGATATGGTGTACTGAGAGCCTTGGTGAGTGATAGGGGCACTCATTTTTGCAACAAAATGGTGGAAGCCATGATGAATAGATATGGTGTCACACACCAGTTATCAACTGCCTACCATCCACAACAAATGGCCAAGCCGAAGTGTCAAATAGAGAATTCAAGCAAATTCTTGAAAATACGGTCAACACCACATGAAAAGATTGGAGCTTGAAGTTTGAAGATGCATTATGGGCGTATCGGACCGCCTACAAAACTCCAATTGGCATGTCTCCATTCTGATTCGTCTATGGAAAGTCTTGTCATTTACCGGTGGAATTGGAACACAAGGCATAATGGGCGGTTAAAAAGTGTAATTTCAATATTGAAGCAACCGGGAGGCACCGAAAGATGCAACTTCAAGAAATCGAAGAGTTGAGAAACGTGTCTTATGAAAACGCAAGGATCTACAAAAACAAGACAAAAGCGATTCATGATAAGTACATCACTCGAAATCATTTTATTCCGAGCCAAAAAGTTCTTCTTTATCATTCGTGGTTAAAGCTATTCCCGGGAAAATTACGATCTCGATGGCACGGACCTTTTAATGTTATAAAAGTGTTAGATAACGGTGCGGTTAAAATTAAGAGTTTGGAAATATATCTAATATTAAAAGTGATTGGGCAACGTTTGAAACCATTTAATGAAGGCTTTGACACGGGAGAATTGGACAACGTAACATTGGAAACTCCGATTTACGAAGGTTGACGGAAGCGGGGCTATGTCTTGGCAAAGATGTTAAATAAATGCATTGTACATAAATAATCTCCGCTTGAAGTTTTGATGTTTCTAGGCTTGAAGTTGGTCAAAAAAAACAACTTGAGGTTTAACAATGATCTTGGTAAAGTTTGCAAAAAGTTTCAAAAATCTGCAATTTGCCCGGGTGTCGGCGCAAACGTTGCGCGACCCAGTCCCATTCGTGTAAATCCAAGCTCCAAAATTCCTCTAACATGAGTTGTAAACTGATGTTCGCATGCGGTTGCTCCCCCACCCACGCAGGTTTTGCGCGACCTACCTTCCACCGTCGCAACCACTTGCGAGACTGGAGTTCTACCCTTGTAGACGCTTGCGCGACCAACAACCAAATTCCATCCCCATTGCATGACCAACACATCATCCATAAGCCGGCCCATATTCGAACCATGCCCCACCCAATAACCCGACCCATACCTGATCCTACCTAAAAACCCACTCGTACCGACCCACAACCGACCCACCCTTATAACTCCATACCCGTCGACTTCACCCACCCTTCCTCCTTGTGACTCCCATCCACATCGCCCACAGCGACCGCAACTCCCGTTGCCACCGCCGACTTCCATCCAACGCCTCTAGTCATCACCACCTGCTGACCTCGTCGTACTACACCGGTCTCCAACGTCTACCGTCACTTTACCTACCTCCCTTCTTCTCCATCCAGCCATGCTTCTTTCCCTTACCACATCGTTGCCGGAAAGTCGTCAACCACTCCACCAGCCGTCCTCATTGTTGCTACCACCAGCGCCTCCCACCCACCCTATCCCCCAACCAATTCCGACCACCCCACATCCTTTCTCCACCGGTAAACTGCAAGTCTGCCACCACATCTCCAACTCGCTGAAAAATTGAAAAATGCCTCATTCTGCCACCACCTTCCATCAAAATTAAAAATTTCTTAAGGAATTCTTCACCAAATACTCCCAGGCACGCTGATCTACAGTCCATTTGGCCAAATTCGCTCGCCAGAAAACCTAGCACCGCCAACCGGCCACCGTCTGTCGCCGCCGCCAGCGGCCGCCACTCATTTTGACAAAAAATTTCAAATTTTGTGTTTCTCACAGGAGATTCAAAACACTCAATCTTACGGGTCTAATTAAAGCTTGGGGGTGCAGTTTTAGCGATTTTCTTTTTGGGTTTCCACACTTGAATTTGGTACATTCCTTTTGATTTTATTGCTTTCAATTTCTAATTTTGATAGACTTATGTTATGCATTAGGTTGATTAGAATTGAATTGCTTGGATTACCTTGCCTTGAATCGTGTCAAATTGCAAGTTTTGAGTATTTGCCTGGATTATATTTATAATTTTAATTTGAATTGATTGGATTTATGTGAGGTGAGTGTAAGGGATAATTTGGGTCAAGTTTTGTTTTTGCTAGGTTCTATTAACAGGTACAATGGGAAAGAACAAAACCATTCACACATCTCATGGTTCTTCCCATGAAGCTCAATCATCGCGATCATCCAAAAAATTGTCAACCGAGCATGTCGGTCGTGATGGTAACAGTGTCCTCACTAATGCACAAATAAGGCAAATTCAAATCCAACCTCCAAAAACATTCAATCCGAGGCACCAAATTTTACCACCGGGAATCCATGATCAACCTTAACCTTGACGATTTCTTGCAACAAATGTTCCTCAACATAGCTTGGCATGATTACTTAGCTCTTTCCGCACACACATACAAGCAGCCCACACTTGAGTTCCTTTCCACTTATGCACCGGATGACACAGCGGGGGTACTCATATTTAGACTCAAGGGTCGGCAGCACCGACTTACACACGACACCCTTAACACTATCATGGGCACATACGATAGCCACAACACCGAAATATATAGTTATCAATGGACTCAATTAAAGAGCTTGCCCAAAGTAGAGTTTTGGGATCAGATCACCAGTCTTACAAACTTCAATCCAAGTCGACAAAAAGATCCTTACATCATCCATCCTTGTTGGAGAATCACCCACCAGATTCTTTCAACTTCCATCTTTGGTCATCACGAGCCAGGACAAATAAACACAGTCAAGTTTTATTTCCTCTATTGCATGTCCCAAAGTAGTTGGTCTTGCCCCGATTTCACCATCTTTTTCTTGGATAAATGTGACAACATATGCATGAAGTCCACCGAAGACATTTTCATCGGAGGTCTCATTACCCTAATTGGTTTAGGTGTGGACCTTCAATTTCCCAAGTTTGTGTATGTGCCAGTAGATGACCCACCTATTGTTGGATTAGTGTCTAAGTCCATAACTATTTTTACTTGACCCGATGGTGCATGGTCCTTTTGGGTTGCCTTCACCAAAGCAACTTGATTGGAGAAATAAATAGAGAGAGAGGTTATTATGATTTATTAATATGTTATAAGAATAATATATTAAAGGAGAAATCATATTTGTTTAATTAGTATTGGTCAATAATTAATTAAGAATTAATTTTGTGATCAAGTGTAATTAATTAAACTAGAGGGGCTGAATTGTAATTATGTGATAGTTACAAAATAAGGTAAGGATTATCTTAAATATAGGGTGAACGAATTTAAGGTGATAATGCCTTAGAATTCGACTAGGATAAGGGTTTCTAAGACTTATCTTATGGTTGCTTGGTGGGCAAGCAACTAGATAAGGATAAGGACTAAAACCCTAATCTTTACACCATATAAACCCCCTAAGGCTCATGAATTCGTCTAAGCCTTCCCAAGAAGTCCTAAGGACAAATTCCTACCTCTCTCCTCTCTCTTTATACCTTCTCCATTTGCTCTTGGTGTTTGTAAGCCATTAGAGGAGTGACACTTGTGACTCTTAGCCTTCCAAAGTCAATTCAAGGAGGAATTCTGATTGTTATTGCTACATAACAATCAAGGTAACATTATAAACCTATTCTAATATCTAATATGATTACTTGTATGCTAGAATTAGGGTTTATAGTCTTGGATTCAAAGCATGTACAATAGAGAAACCTAGATCCAAGCATTAGGGTTTGTATGAGCACATAGGATGTCTTATGACCAAAACCCATCAGTGGTATCAGAGACTAGACTGGTTTCAATTGTATTGATGCATTACATGTTCAAAAAATTCTATTTTTGATGTTCTGGAGGCTGGACTCGCCGAGTCCATAGCTGAACTCGCCGATTCCATGCAGACTCGACGAGTCCAAGCTTGACTCGACGAGTCAACTCGTCAGATGGGGATATCTTCGCGATTTCTTGCTGTTTATGCTTATGGGTAGTTACCTTATCATATTAGATCAATATAAATCCGATTTTATGATATATTTGACTATATTCTTGATCTAATTGAAGATATTTATCAATTAATAAGATAATTGTTTCCTTATGTGATAATTGATTAATTATTTTGACTAAATTGATAAATTGTTTTGCAAGAAATCATTAAATAAATCAAATATGAATAATTATGTGATTAATTGTTAATTTAGATTATTTGTTATTTGATCCTTATGTTATGAAATGTTTCATATTTTCCCCTTAGGTTTTATAGTTTAAATTTGAACCCAAAAGCTTTGTTGTTTTGAAATTTAAATAGTTAAAACCATAATGTTTTGATAAAGGTTTCAAAAACTTGCCCTCAAGTTTTGGAATTTAAATTTTGATTAATTGTTTAATTTTGATGTATATTTAAAACCCTAATGTTTGAAATGTTTCAAAACTTGCCCTCAAGTTTTGGAATTTAAAAGTTTAATTAGGAATGTTAAATTCTAAAACTCTAGTATTGTTTTGAAAAAGTTCAAATCACACCCTTATGGTTTTATTAATTAATTAAGGTGTATAATTAAAAGAGGTTTAATAAATCCATAAAAGTTTAGGTTTACAATTTAATTGAATTAAAAGTATAATTGTTAAATCAAACCACCTAATATTTTAAAAGTGTAAAATATACCCTATATTATATATATATAACATTAAAAGTCTAACATTATATATATGTATGAGTAAAAGTCAGTCTTACAGTTAGTAGGCCTCATTCACGAAGCTGGTCTTTAAGGGGTGTTTAAGGAAATTGCCTACAAAATGGCGATTGAATGGGTATCCACTCTTACCCACCGCACTCTTGACTAGTGGAGGGTCGTTAGCCGAACGGGTAGGAGAGGACAAAACCTTCCTTTATAAGTATAATGAAGTATAAAAGTAACTAAATGTTTTAAAAATTCCAATCTTAGTTACTTAGGCAAAAGTGAATTGATGCAATTCCATGAAATTACACTTTGTGCCCTTGCGAAGACATTAGTGGAGCGTGTGTGGTTTACCGGCACACTAAATGGTTCTAAGCAAAGGTAGCAAAGGGTGACTCAATGTTTTTCATAGTTCGGTGGAGCGTGTGTGGTTTACCGGCACATCGAATAGGTGACTGTAACATGTGAGGGAACCATGTAAGTTTGCATGGTTATTCACACCCGCTTTGTGATCCTCGGCATCCCAGTCACAAACTAGAGGGGCATATCGAGATTTAAACATGTCATTGAAATTTCAATGAATCTCAAAGGATCTAGGAGTTTTCATAGATTTAAAACTTAAATTTATTTTTCGTTTTTCATGGTGGAAATTAGTGAATCGTCATTCACTTACCTTCAAATATTCTGCAATTAGGGTTACAGCATCCCTCTCCCGAGTTGTAGAATATTGTGTTGGGTCCTAGCCTTAGTATTTCATTTGGGTGATTTACTAAGGACTCAATCTATCAACTAACTTGAATTCGTTTTTCTCCCGTTTTGTAGATGTCAAAGTTCGACAACTATGGTCTTCTCAAATCCCGTGGAACAAGCATTCCACATGAAGATGATATTCCACGATTCGATCGAGGAACAAGAAATCATGCTTCACTTCCTCTACCTCCTCCAATTATTCTCCCTAACCCACAAGTTCAAAGGCTTGAAAAGTTCAAGATCACTCAAGCCCTTTTGGCAAGTAAACATAAAGAAGGAAAGTCCATGTGTGCACACGTCCTAGGGATGAAGTCACACATTGATAAGTTAAGAATGTTGGGATCCGTTGTCTGTGAGGAAATGGCTGTTGATTGGGTTCTTCAGTCACTTCCTAACTTATATAGTGAGTTCGTAAGAGAGTACTATATGATGAACTACGACGTGACCCTTATAGATCTCACCTATATGCTTATTGTTGCTGAATCAACAATGATTTGGCGCAATAGAAAAAGCAAAGTTGATTGGTGAATCTGCCTTCAAGACCTCTATGGATATAGACAATGGCAATGAAAGACATGCAATGATCGAAAAGTTTGATCATAAGAGAAAGGCGATGTCTGAAGTAGTTCCATGTGTTGTTCCAAAAGAGTCAATTTGCTTTTATTGCCAAGAGAAGGGGCATTGGAGACGAAGTTGCCCTATTTACCTAAGAGATCTAGGAGATGGGAGAGTCAATCCGTATGGCTTTGCTTTAGGTAAAATCCATTGACTAACTCTTTTAAGATTCTATTCTAGATTCTTAATACATAATGTGATAAGATTACATTTGATGTTTTGTAGGATCGAAGAAAAGAAAGGAAGCTTAAGGGAAGAAGTAAGCAGAATCTAACCGTGAAGGAATGGATTTCGATCGCGTTTCTCGAAGATTAGATTCTTGAGCTACTACTTAGAGTTAGAATTAGATTGCTAAGAAAGATGTATTAGCATAAGTTTTTCAATGAGTTGCATTGTAAGGACAAATTTTTCCGCAATAAAATAAATTTTGGTTTTAAATTTTATTTATTTATCCTTACAATGGCGTGTATGAAAAATTGATGTTAAAATGGTTCTATTATTAGCAATAATGGATTTGGTTCTTATTATGAAAAGTCGAGAATTTACCAAATAGGGAGAGTTTCTCATCGCCCAAGTTTCAATTGGACAGAAACTTGGAATCATGCAACTTGATTGCACGATGAATGAGAAATTTTGTATTTGGAAATTAGACTAATTCGTTGACAAAGAGTCAAGTGAAGGACTTGGAGATCGAATACACAAAGTTGCGTGTTGATCAAGTCCACCATAAGAGTAACAAAGATATTCGTCATGATTTGCTAAAGGTTTAGTAAATATGATTATACTTATAAGATTAAGTGTAATTCTGAATTGATTGAAAAAGTTTAAATCAATAGCAGAACGAATAAGAAGAATCAAGTAGACAGAAAGATAAAAGTTTCTCCATTCTAAGAAGAAGGGAGAGTACCTTTTATGCTTTATGATAGGTCTTAATGATTAAGAACCATATCTCAATTGATCCTCTAAGTGAGTCTTAGTACAATTGTATGTCTAAGAAGAGGAATCAAGAATTGAAGAAATGGTTAAATCAAGAAGTCAATCATACTTCGTTCCAAAACAAGTCTTAAAGTTAAGATTGTCATATTGAGTGAAAAGTATTAAGAAGGTTTATAACATTCATCAAATGTGGAAAGTTGTGTTGTCTTGGATAAGACAAAGACCAACTATGACCAATTTATGAAGTGTTTTGATAAAAGCTACACTAACTCTTGAATATTTGTTTATCAAGAAATGGTTATTGACAAGAGAATCTTATATGTCAAGGAGTCAGTGGGAGTCTAATGGTCTTGAAAGGTTTTAAGAACAAATCAAAATAGACCTTATCGATCATCACTAGCACACGAGTTGAGGTTTACAACCTATCGTGTTGACATTATTTTGTTTCTGTGCCAATCCAATCAAGTTAATTATGCATGTGAGTTCTATGAGTTCTCATTTTGAACGCATAAAAGGCAAGGCACCTTTATCAATGAAAGGTACATTGATAGGAAAGGGTGAGCTGCTTAACTACTTGGAAGACATGGTGGGAAGTTGTGCTACCATAAGGCAAGAAATCGAGATTAAGAAAGTTCGATCCATATGAGTTTGAATTTGTCGTAAACTTTGGTTTTGACAAATTTACATGGATAGGAACAAATACACCGTTTAAATCTAAGTGTCATAAGATTTCCTCCTTCATGAAAAATGATTGTGAGGAAATGCTTTCACTAAGAAAGATTTTAAGAAGATAGTGATTGTAAAATTGCATTCTCGAATTCGATTATGGTTACGGTATCCCTTTCCATAATTTGAATTGTGAGGTTTGGAAATTAGTCTTAATTGTTTAGACACACATATGAACTATCTAAGGCAAAGGTGTATAAGTTCAAGAAGCCTTGATAAAAGATTATCAAAGCACTAAGTATTAAAAACATGAACTTAAGAAATTCAATAAGGATTGTTTTTCTGAAAGTTAAGATGTTTATGAATACATGTCGAAGCTAGTGGGAGCATAAGTGTTATGTTTTATAATAATCATCACATATTGCAAGTTGGCAATATTAATTATAGAAAACAAGAGTTATACCTTGCAAAGTAGTAAGGGTTATAAAGTTGTTTTGCTATAATTAAGGGAGAGAATATTATGCTTCATTTCAAATCTAAAGGCTTAGGTTGAGAAATGTTAATAAATTTAGTCAAAGCTACATAGTGTGTTCTTAAAATTTCGATTATGATTACGGCATCCTCTTCACAATTCGAATTTTGAGAACATAGCAAATAAAACATTATGCGTCGTGTCCCATACGCTTCGGGTATAGGATCGATTGCAAATGCTTTAATGTTTGACCATTCTAAAATTTTCCAAATGTCTAGCGCATTTAGAGGGAAAAAGGACAAGAATTGGTTTTGACTAAAATAATTAAACAACTATCAAAGGACAATCCAAAGTTCGACGAGGATTGGTTGCTTGTGAGTAGTTGGAAGCATGGTATTGGATGGACAATATCGACATTATTATGATTAGAAAAGATTCTATTAAGAATGAGTTGTCATATGGAAAATATGGAAACGTGTCCGTATGGGGAATTGAATATTGAAAATCTATGCCTAGATTAGAAACTTTTATGCAAAAGGATGTTCAAAGGAATGTACTTTGAGTGACAGACATCATATCTAATGAATTGTCTTGTAACAATCTCCGATAGAGGACTTTGTAATATCATTGGAAATAGTCTTTGTGACTTTGGTGTAGTGAAATTACGAAAGGATCATTGTATAAAATGTTAGAATCTAGCATATTCTATAAGTAGCAATAATTTGATATTCTTTCACTTATGGAAAAAGGATTTGGAGTTGTGAAATGAGAATGATTGGAAATGTGTTCAATGTGATCTATTTCACAAAGTAAGAACCATAGGTAAACATTGTGTGCATGCTAGGAGCATGGGACAAGTGTTCTAATTCAAGTAAGAAGTTGATTAACCGAAACGAAAAATAATGAGTAATCGATATGGTGATAAATAAAAGGTGTTTTATTTATACTCAAAGGGTTGAGGCCATATGGGATTAGTATTATTCTTGTGTTTCATTTTGCATGTTTTGACTTCCAGAATAATTGAGTTTATTAAGAATAATCGAATTATTCGAACGGGCCACAGTCGTTCATATGTTGGAAGTAGGTATGAATAAAGACTGTCGTGAATTGGTGTGTGGAATGTCTAGAAAAGTATTAGACATAAGCAAATGTTTGCTGCAACGTTCATGAGTACTTACGAATATGATTTGAGCATTGGATTAAACCCACGCTCACTTGGATCACTCCATGGATTGTGTCACGAGTGATTGGTGAGACGATAACATCTTATATTCTTGAAACCGAGATGTATGAGTTGTATCTTGCGAATCGGTTGCACATTGATAATATGTAAACGCACTAGTAACTTGGTGTTATAAAACATATTGTTGTGTGTGATTTGGTTAGTGAGTGCAAGCAAGCATTGTATCAAAGTTTATATGTTCCTTTTATCCAAGGTAGGATAAAAACGATATCTTTTGGGCCCCTCGATGATTTAGTGATGACAAACGTAAATGCTCGGCTGGGCTAGGGCTAATTTGATTTGTTCAATTAGTCAGTCGTCATAAATCGGAATCGAGATATAGTACAAAGAGAATGATTTGAAATCGTATCTCATATGATATCTAGAATGGAGGAATATATGATCCCTTATCTAAGGACACGCGTATCTGATAGGATCAGAGTTGACAGCGGCTTTGGAAAGCTACGATTGCAGATCAGGATCTGAAGTCATACGCAGAATAGTTGTTAGACTTATCCAAGTGGGAGACTGTTGGATTAGTGTCTAAGTCCATAACTATTTTGGTATGTACTTGACCCGATGGTGCATGGTCCTTTTGGGTTGCCTTCACCAAAGCAACTTGATTGGAGAAATAAATAGAGAGAGAGGTTATTATGATTTATTAATATGTTATAAGAATAATATATTAAAGGAGAAATCATATTTGTTTAATTAGTATTGGTCAATAATTAATTAAGAATTAATTTTGTGATCAAGTGTAATTAATTAAACTAGAGGGGTTGAATTGTAATTATGTGATAGTTACAAAATAAGGTAAGGATTATCTTAAATATAGGGTGAACGAATTTAAGGTGATAATGCCTTAGAATTCGACTAGGATAAGGGTTTCTAAGACTTATCTTATGGTTGCTTGGTGGGCAAGCAACTAGATAAGGATAAGGACTAAAACCCTAATCTTTACACCTATATAAACCCCCTAAGGCTCATGAATTCGTCTAAGCCTTCCCAAGAAGTCCTAAGGACGAATTCCTACCTCTCTCCTCTCTCTTTATACCTTCTCCATTTGCTCTTGGTGTTTGTAAGCCATTAGAGGAGTGACACTTGTGACTCTAAGCCTTCCAAAGTCAATTCAAGGAGGAATTGGGATTGTTATTGCTACATAACAATCAAGGTAACATTATAAACCTATTCTAATATCTAATATGATTACTTGTATGCTAGAATTAGGGTTTATAGTCTTAGATTCAAAGCATGTACAATAGAGAAACCTAGATCCAAGCATTAGGGTTTGTATGAGCACATAGGATGTCTTATGACCAAAACCCATCACCTATCTACCTCCTTGACTGCATAGCTCTCACTCAGATGGAATTATTGCTACCTACCAACAGCAATAGCCATTACTTTTGGTTCAATCATGCCAAGGAGTCCATCTACATCTTACCTCATCTCAGCATATTAGCCGTTACCACTAGGTTTGCCTGGAGAGTTACGTGATGATGATGATGCTGGTAATGATGATGACATTCAGGTAGACAATGCCAATGTGGATAGTCCATTTGAGGCCAAAGACCATTATGATCTCCCAATCCAACAACTACCACCACCCTTTGATGATCAGCCTTCGGGAGCACACATAGAGCCACAACATGACTACCAAACTTATCAACAACACAACGAGTCAGGACCCAAGTTTCCTCTTGATATATATAGTCAGCTTGTTGCCTTGCATTGTCAGGGAAACCAGAATGAAGCAGCCATTCGGCGCATCGAGGAGCAACAAGCTCATGCCAACTGCTACATGGAGGATCTTTGACATCATTTTCAGCCCAAGGGTGGTTACCATCCTCCAGGGCCTCCTCCACCTTGATCCTGGTATGATCCTTGCTTACTCTCATCCTAAGCATTAAGGACAACGTTTAATTTTAAGCTTGGGGTGAGGTGTTCTTATCTTTTATTTTTTATTGCATTTAGGTTGTATATAGTTACATTTAGAGTAAGTCATTTAGGTCATTCATAACAAATTGCATAAAAAATTCAAAAATATTGCATATTTTGTTTCTTTCTTTTCTAATTTTCATACTTTTTAGATGCATTCTAGTTTAAGTTCATGCATTTTATTCTCTCTTGTCTTTTCATCCCTACAGGTACCATAGTATCGAGTCATAAGTAATGAATCATAGATTGGTCTTGGGTCTTTTTATGGAATTCTTTGTATTGGATAAATGGGACACGCTTTGAGCCTCACACACCACTTTAAGACCACTTATGTGGGGGTCAGATGCAGGTAGCTTGATTGGGTCTAGGTGCAGAGGGATGTGGTTGGTCAAACCGATGTGTGCGAGCAAAGATTAGCCCGGTAAGGTATTTTGAAGACATTGAAGACTCACATCGTGGTTTTGGGTGGAATACTCCTTAGTACTCCCAAGTCTCGTCTGAGCCTTAGTTAGATTCAAACCACCTTTTTAAGATAGGTCATCATTTTTCTAGGCGTCTAGAGTAGATAGTTAGATAGATTTTGTTTATCACACCATGCATTGAGGTTTTCGATGAACTTTGAAGTGGGTTCCCCAATTCACATCTTTTAGGACAAAGTTTTTTCGGTAACACCCATTTTTGAGTCATTCCCTACCCTTTTTAGTAGATCTTAACACATTTTCAATGATCATTAGGTGTTCATGCTAGCCTCCATCTATTACTCCATTTTCACAAATAGAGTCCTACATTATATGGTGAAATTCGTTAAGCCTTCCAAGAAGAAGGACAAGAAGAAAACATAAAAAATGAAGAAATCTGAAAAGCAAAGACAAAAAGAAACAATGAAGAAGATTAAAGAAAAGCAACAAAAAGAAAGAAGAAAAATAAAGAAAAAGAGCAACACAATAAGAAGAACAAGAATCTAAGTTCAAGACTTCTCTTAAAAAAAGGAAAAAAAAAAGAAAAAAAAAGAGAGATAAATAAGAAGACAGAAGATCGAGCAGCAAGGAGACTGAAGACCAAATAACAAAAGTTCAATATTGAAGATTTAAGTTGTTAGGTTTAGATTTTGGTTAAGTATAATTTTTATTATTTTATTTTATTTTTGATTTTGGTGAGAAAAGTCTATGACGATGAGACGGTAGACTGTAAAGGATAGTATAATGGAGAAGCCCCTGAAGTCGGATATTTGCCAGGGGCCGAGCTGCAAAACCCTATTTCATTATTATACACTATAGCCTGACAAATGTAGGAATCATCGTGTGTGAATAGGCGCATTTCCTTCATGCATTATGTCTTGCAATGGTGATTTAAAGTGCCCCCACTAGGCGCATTTTATGTTTCCTTTGTCTTGCACACCGCGACTGCATCCAACCGTGATCTATTCGCCCGTCAAGTGGTTTGAGAATGTGGTTTACGGCTCTTAATCGAGGAACATTTTGAAGATGAGTATGGTCCATGAAGGACTGATTCTAACCATGTTGATTGAAGTTGACCAAGTTCTATGGTATCTTTCTTTTTCCCTTTTAGTTTAGCTCATCCCGAGCTCATTTTAGTCTTGTTCTAACTTGAGGACAAGTAAAGTTTAAGTTTGCGTTGATTTGATAGTGCATTTTATTTCCTTCTTTTTACTAGTTTATTTTAGATTTTTTAGGCCTTTTTATTAGCATTGCATTGTATTTTATTTATTTTCTTTATCATGGATCGTATGGGGTACTTTCTATTTTGCATGAGATATTTTGCAGGGTTTTAGAGCTTGTTGCGGTTGTAGTTTGACTGTAGTTGGGCTTGGTGGGATTTTCGATGCATTATTGGGCTTTAAGGATCCATCAAAGGAAATTTGGGCTTAAAGAGTTGAAGACTTGGATGAAGTGGGCTTGTGAAGATGGGTCATGGATTCTTATTTTGGTCTTGGAATATCCATATTTAAAGCTTGAAGATGATTGGCCAAATTTGAATCATGTGAGGCATGGAGGGGACCAAGGGAATCTTGGGTAGTGGAGTGGTGTAGTGGAGAAAAATGGAGCAATAACATTCCAACAACACATGCGAGGGTGGAGTCTCAGTCGAGCAACACTTGTGCGGGTACCCGAGCAACTACACACTTTTTGGCATTTTGGTCATTTTGTTCACCATTTACCTTGGGGGTTGGATCATTCAACAAATACTTCGATTTTCCACCATTAGAGACCATTGGAGGCAATTTTTGGAGCTTAATACTCATTCTTATCATCTTTCTAAGTAATCGGTAGATTCTTGATGCAAAAACACTTTTGTGATTGTTTTTTTTTTCCATGAGTGGCTAGTTTCTCTATTTTGGTTAACTTTGGCTAAAACCCTTGGATATTTGTGTCTTTTTTGAAGGATTCATACTTAATTATTAGTTATCTTAGGTTTATGATTCTAGTTCATATTTCTTATGCTTGTTTAATACTTTGATCATGAGCTTGGTACTTGAATGAGCAACTGTTGGTTTATTTCTTTGGTTTAGCATTGAATCATTGATTTTACTTAGAACAAGGGATTTATGACGGTAGAAATCATCTCTGGCTTATGAATCATGACTCCTTTATGGATGTGTAAGCATTGACATCCTCTAGGAATTGGGGATTTCTTCATTTTTAAGGCTAATCAACTTCTTGGGTTCAATTGCTCCAACTGAATCCTTGATTTTGATTAAGAAGGTATGTTGTGGGGTTCCCCAACCTCTATACTACCTATGAGGAATCTTGGCATATAATGCTTCATGATTGTTGTAACTAATTTGGGATGAATGATAAGCTTCATATTGAATTTTAATGATAAACACACAAATGTTCATTGTATTGAATTGCCTTGGTTAACCAATTCTCCCCAATATTTGAGCATCTCACCATCTTGTTTAATTGCAAGCTTTTTAGTTATTCAAGTCTTTTAGTTTTCAAGCAATCACAACACCCCCATTTTAGTCTAATTGTAGTTAGTTAGTTTATTTACACTAGTTATATTGGATTGCATTGGTGATTGAATAGAACCATTTCCCCAATGATTGATACTCCGTTTTACCACTATATTACGTTTTATTTGCAAACAAAGGGTGTAATTTGCTTGGTGGACTTGACATCCCACCACTATCCCTGGAGACCGTCGGTGATCCTCAATGTCGTCGGAGTGGGTGCTGCAACTTCTACTGCTGCTAAACTCAGATAGTTGGCTTTCTTATGGCCTTTTTGATTACAATGGATGCAAACCAAACTCGAAACCTGGGTGGTGTCAGTACAGTCCCTGCAGTAGTGACCAGTCTTGTCGTACTTATAGCAGCTCAAATCACCTACCCTACAAACCCTATCATGTATATTGTCACACTTGTCGTAGCGGCCTCGGCCTTGCTAGCCCCTCAATCAATGCTTAGAATTATTAGGTCTCTTTACACGACCCCCAGCTGGTTGCATCTACTCTGTCTTCCACTTCCCAAGGTGCTCCAAGTCAATCTCCCATTCTTGGGCTCTATTTATCATATCCTCTAATGTGTGACAAGCTGGAAAGCTAACAAACTCCCTGATATCCACTCTCAGCATGTCGTGGTACCGCTTCTTCTTCATCTCCTCGTCTGCGACATACTATATAATCAACTAGGCTCTTTCTCCGAAACTTGGTGATGATCTCCGCCACAGTCTTAGTCGTCGGGCACATGTCCTGGAAATCCCTCTCCACATGTTTCACCTCGACAGTCGATGTAAACTCCGCCCGAAATCGCGGTCACAAAGCCAGGCGAGGTCATGGACTCAATAGCTAGTGCTCCCATAGCATATACAATCTCATCCTACCAATCTCAGGCTCGCTCCCTCAAACAGCCCACAACAAACCCTACCTTTGACCCATCAGGGCAGAAGCTCGTCATCTAGGTACACTCTATGTCTATTATCCAACTCCTGGCGGGAATGGTGTCCTCTACCCCGAAGAACTATGGTACACTACATCCCCGAAAATCCTTAAACGTAAGGGTACATTCTCTGTACTACCCGACCAACATCTCGACCCAAAAGACCTGAAAGTGCTCCTCCATCATATCATATATCCCTTTATTGATCATCCCAAACATCACCAGGTCGGACCAAGGATACCTCGCATAATCTATGATGCGATGAACTCATGTAATCCCTCGTCAATTGGTTTGGTACCCATGTCCGAACAAGAACTAGATCTTAAACCTCCTGCTCCACCACATGTCATCACCATACTGAAACACAATATGTAAACAATCAGTTTACACACGAAGAGGTTCACACTCCTGAAATTCCTTAGAATCGTCATGACTCTCCTTGATTTGGTACATATCATATGCTTTCACTAGTACATGCCGAATACTACCTTCCACACCTATCTATACCTTCCTCAAGGATCACCTCAAATCCTCTAAGTCACTTCCCTACTATCAAGATACTTTACTTGCACTATAGAGCATCCTATATGCTAAAACATCTCCTAGGGTTTCCTTCCCACCACTCTCCACCATCAGCTGCAAATGAGACTCCTTCCAATAACTTCTAACTACGTCACAAATACAATTAAATGTCGCCGACACTAGAAAATTCTTCGACTGCTAGGTCCCACCCTGCAACGGTTGGAATCAAACATGAGTTGTGAAATAGGGTTAAATGTAACCTTCTAAAATTGTCTAGTCCTCACAACATATAACTTAACGTATTCATTTAATAGTTAGCTAACATCATTGTGGGTCTCTAAAAGCACATAGAAAACAACATTCGAACATCGAGTCGTCGAAATCAGTGCATCACCTAATTAGGCCATCCCATCCAACATTCGAAACTCATACTAGCATGCAGTTCTAAAAGCTCAATCCACATGCATCTAAAGGCATCTCTCCTAGCATTCTATCATGCAATCCTAAGTAGGTCCTTAGCCCTAATCTAGCATGTAATTCTCATATACTCATATCACAACAATAACATAACACGTGTATGGGTATTTCGATACACATAACTCATATTCCGAAATCCAATGATTTGCATTGGCATTATATGTAAAATCTTCTTATCCCACGACGACCTTCCATTAAACTGTGATATAAAAATCCCAATCCAAAGCTGAGACTGACAATCTCACACCTAGTCCAACCACCAGGTGCCCATTGAGCGTCTAACTGATAAAGGCTATGCTAGCCTATACATCACAAGAATACCAATCACTGATCATAGAGTTGTCCCACTCTAAACAAAATCCAAAACCTCGCGCTAACCAATCTCCACCGGGTCTCACCCATACTATCATAACCATACGGGCCTCGCCAATGGGTCTCACCCAGTTGAGTGTTGTATAGGTGTAACCTCACCTCGGTTCCAATGATCCTCATACCAACTAAGGGTAATATTCCGATAATACAGTCCGCCTCGAATCTGGCATGCACTAAGCATTCCTCAGTCCCACGACCACTCCCACAATAGCCTACCTCATTCTGATGGACGCTACAATCCCATCACAGACTTACAACACTTCCTTGACAGCCTATCAACCTTATGTATGCTATGGCTACCCCATATTCTTACATCATTCCCACATCAGCCTACCACCTTGTGAATGTTATGGCTGCACCATAGTCTTATAACACTTCCATACTATCATGGACCCAACCCATGGTTTACATTCCATCTACCATACCAACCATAATCATTATGATTTGAACCCGCTTCCGACTATACCTAATCAAATTTTCGGGTTATGCTTCGAACCCCTAAGCGTTCATCAGACAAGAACAGACAGAGAGGCTCTAGCATAATTCTCAACTTGGATCCATCCACATACCCACCTCGCATCACTAATGATGTGTAATGAAGCCTAAATATCCACTCTTGTGCAAGCTTTAAACCAAACGATTCTCCCCCACTTGGATTCGACTCCTTTCTTCCAATCCACCACAAACTAATGGATTCCCAATCCATTTCTCAACCTTACAATTCAACTTGTTAACAACCTGAGCTTGCAAGAACTAGTATTCCATCACTAGCCAACCTTAGCGATCACACACATCCTCAAAACTAGATAAATACTTCCTGAAATCTCAATGATCTCAGTAATCCCAAGTATTTCCAATGATACAACCTAAAACCCGTAAACCACCTCGGCTTGCGGCATAGAACTATAACCCTTAACCGGAACGAACGGATCAGCAATTCAACAACTCACCTGCCGAAAGATTGATGTATTCTAAGTTCACCAAAAGATACCATTTGATTTCTGTTGACAATCCCAATGACTAAAATAACCCATGCGAACAACACTTTCCCATTACTTAAGAGTAATACGCTACCATTGCTCAATCCATACTGATGGTAGCAGTTGGCAACCTGAGCTTTACAACATCTAGCTTTCCGTGACCATTTAAACCTAGCGCTTATACATTCTAAGACCAAATGATCATTCCCAATACCTCAACAAATTTCAAGATCCTAAGGCACTTCTCGCTGAATCCACTACATGTCCTTGGAGACTGATCAGTTGACGAGGAACAATATCTCAATATCGAACAAGTACCCAATCCGCTCAACCATTTACCTGCACTTAGAGAAATCCCCATGCAACCTGCAACTGACCTCTCTTCGAAGGTGTGAACTTGAAAACTACCGATCCTACACCCATAACCAAACCAATTTCTAACTACCTCGAGGCCATGAACATTCCTACACATACTGCATTCAACCCGACATGCCCACCTTGCGGATTCCTTGAATTCTCGTTGATACCTACCAAAGATCAGACTGAATGTTGGTCTCCTAAGTGGGATACTAAATCCTATTCTAAACACAACCCATGGCATGAAAAATGGCATATGACAACCTTTCAGATAAAATAACTATATTACTGATACATGCGCTTCTTTTCTTAGATAATCAGGGCATAACATTTCACACACATCAACATAGAATTATTAACATATTGATTAAAGCGTGAAAGAGAAGAATACGATACATACCTGTAGTGTCTCAAGGTCCTGCTCCCCCTTCCTGTAGAAGCACTGGCAATGGAACCTGAGCCGCCCCAACCATTAAACATGGGCAATTTTCCCTGATATGACCAGAAAGATGACAACGATGACACAATTATACTTTCATGGTGCATTCTTGGCAAATGGGCCCTTAAATCCATACCCGCCGCATTTAGACTTTTCGCACACACACTCATGGGTTCCTCCACCCTTAGCACAAATGTCGCGGCCCCTCAGATCTGACGGGTTTTGAGCACTATAACATCCCTAAGGTGCACATACAACCCTAATGCTTTAGATCTAAGTTTTCTCAAATTATACATGCAATTTCATTTTTCCAAAGCATGAAGCGTAACTAGCATTCAACTTAGATAATTGAAACATAAAATCTAGTTAGATGATTACCTCTTTGTTGTAGCTTGTAGAACTTGGCCTTACAAGAGCTTAGCACCTCAAGTGTGATGCCTCAAATGTGTCACAAACACAAAGAGCAATGGAGGACAATGAGAGAGAGCTTGTAGGCACCAAAAATCGGCAAGCTTCTTCTTAGAATGCACATGTGTCTATTTTAGGGCTTAGGGGGTTACATATATAATGTAGAACTCGAAGGGTCATTTGTAAACCCTAATCCATTCACTTAGGCTTTTGATCCAATAATTCATTTGGACTAACACTTCATGAACTTTCACATAAGCTTAGCCTATCACTAATCAATCATGGATCATTAGCTCAAACTATAGGTATCACTGATTTACATAATCAGTCCACGTTAATTCAATTAGTCTCTTTTCATCACTAAATTAATTTCAAATTAATTCTTGATCAATACCAATTAAAAAATATGATTTCTCAATTAATATATTATACTTATAATATATTAGTAAATCACAAATAATCTCTTTCTCAAATATCCATCCTATCAAATTGTTTTGGTGAAGGCAACCCAAATGGACCATGCTACTATCGGGTCAAGTACATACCAACTATAGTTATGGGCTTTGACACATAATCTAACAGTCTCCCACTTAGATAAGTCTAATAACTATAACTGCCAATGCAACTTCAAAATCTAATTAGAAGTCGTAGCTCTCAAAAGCCGTTGTCGAATTCTGACACATCCTCTAGATATGCAATCATATAATCCTCTGTTCTTCAAGATATCGTGTGGACAAATACATGGAACATAGTCATGCTTATTGTCCGGCAGTTTGTTTCCTGATTTCTGATTTTTTTTGACATAGAACTTAATTGAACACATCAATTTAGTCCTGACCGGGCATGACACATAAGTCAAAACAAAATCATCGAGGGGCCCAAGTTATCGCTTTTAATCCTCTTAGGATAAAAGGAATAGATAAACTTCAACTTATATGCTTGTACTAATTACTTGTTAAATTATACACAACATTATATGTTATAACATCAAGCTACTAATGCATTTTCGTACTATCAATGCACAACCAACTCGTAATCAACAACTCATATATCTTGGTTTGAAGACTATATGATATTATCGTCTCACAATCAATCGTGATAAATTCCATGAAGTGATTCATGTGAGCGTGGGTTTAATCCAATACTCAAATCTTATTTCAGGAGCACTCATGAACTTTGTAGCAAACTTTTTCTATGTAGAAATGCTTTGGACAATCTACAAGTCAATTCATGACAGTCTTGCCTCAGTACCTACTTCCAAAGTATGATCAACTGTGGAAAATTGGAATAATGTTATTATTCTGGAAGTCAATACATGCAAGATGAAACAATAGTAAACGACTGATACAAGATAGTAACTTTACACATAAATAAAACTCCTTTTATTTAATCATCAAATGTCAATTACATTTTAGCTATTACAAGTTTCTAGATAGTTATCTAATCACTAAAAATAATATCGTCCTTCGGCCTAATACTCCTAGCATACTGCAAGTGCTTAACCCTATCCAATCCCTTTGTAAGGGGATCTGCTAGGTTCTCCTCTAACGATACCCTCTTTACTACAAGGAGTCCTTCTTCTACTCGAAGTCTTATGAAGTGATATTTTATGCTGATGTGTCTGGATCTGCCATGATCCCTCGGATCCTAGGTTAAGGCAACCACACCCTTGTTGTCACAAAAAATCTCCATGGGCTCCTTTACAGCTGGTACTAATCCAAGGTCTCTGTTGAAGTTCTTTATCCATATCACCTCCTTTGATGCTTCACTTGCTGCTATGTACTCTAATTCGCATGTTGAATCAGCTACAGTATCCTATTTGTAACTTTTCCATGTTACTGCTCCTCCATTTAGGGTAAATACCCAGCCTAACTGAGAACGGAAATTATCTCTGTTGGTCTGAAAACTGGTATCACAATACCCTGTCGCTCTCAAGTCATCACTCCCACCGAGGGTAAGGACCCAATCCTTTGTCCTTCGGAGGTACTTGAGAATGTTCTTTACCGCAGTCTAGTGAGCTCTACCAGGATTCCCTTGATATCTGTTGACCATGCTCAAAGCAAAGTCCACATCAGGGAGAGTACATGGCATAACATACATGATCCAGCCAACTACAGAAGCATATGGTACTCGGCTCATATCTGTTATCTTGGCATCGATACTCGGGCTTTGAGTCTTACTCAACTTGGTATTGCTCTGGATAGGCAATTCTCCTTTCTTGGAATTCTCCATGTTGAAATGTTTCAACACCTTGTCCAAGTAGGTACTTTGACTAAGTCCTATTAGCCTTATACTCCTATTTCTCAATATCCTTATCCTTAGAATATAAGTAGTTTCCCCGAGGTCCTTCATAGCGAAACACTTTCCGAAATAGGACATAACCTCCTACAGGATTAGAATGTCGTTTCCTATGAGAAGTATGTCATCCACATACAATACTAGAAAGCTAACTATACTCCCACTAGCCTTGACATACACACAGGACTCATCCTCACTTCTCGAAATCCAAAATCTTTGACTTTCTCATCGAAACAAAGATTCCATCTGCAAGATGCTTGTTTCAATCCATAAATGGATTTCTCAAGCTTACACAATCTATTAGGGTACTCTGCATCAACAAAACCCTGTTGCTGACTCATGTAAACATCTTCAGCCAACTTTCCATTAAGGAAATCGGTTTTGACATCCATCTGCCGTATTTCATAATCTTGAAACGCAGCTATGGCTAGCATAACCCTTATAGATTTGATATTCGGTACTGGTGAGAAGGCCTCGTCATAGTCAACTCCAGGAGTTTGAGTAATGCCCCTCGCAACCAATCGTGCATTATATGTTTTTACTTTCCCATCCATGTCGGTCTTCTTCTTGAAGATCCACTTGCACCCGAATGTCTTGCGACCCGGTACATTGTCAACCAAGTTCCAAACTTGATTATCATACATGGACTCAATCTCGCTGTCCATAGCATCCTTTCATTTTACGGACTCGGGACCCACCATGGCTTCCCTGTAGTTGTTAGGTACATCCAAATTCATCAATGTACTATCACTGATAAATGTATAACCTTCAGGTATTATATGAAAACCATATAACACAGGTGGAACACTAACTCTAGTGGAACGTCTCAGAGGTACGGACTCATCAACTGGTTCAATAGGAGTTTCCTCCTCGGGTTGAGCGCTAGTGTTTGAGGTTCCTTCATCACTTAAATCTTGAAGCTCTTCAAGACAATTTTCCTCCCACTGTCCTCTTGGCGTATGAGTTCCCTTCTGCGGAAAACCCCTCATCTTGCAACGAAGATAACATTGTCACTCGGTCTATATAAGAGATATCCAAAGGATTTTTGTGGGTAGTCGATGAAAATACACTGCTCACTACGGGCTTCGAGCTTGTTGTATGTCTCCCGTCTTACGAAAGCCTTACAACCCCAAACCCTTATATGTGCCAACGAGGGAACCTTCCCTACCACATTTCGTGATGTGTTTTGGCAACCTTCTTAGTTAGGACTAGATTAAGGATATAGGCGGTAGTCATTAAGGCATACCCTCATAATGAGATAGGTAATAAAGTTCGACTCATCATGGAACGAACCATGTCCAGCAAAATTCGATTGTGCCTCTCAGCCACACCATTAAGCTGTAGTGTCCTAGGTGGCGTCAATTGTGAAACAACTGCACATTCCTTTAGATAGTCGTGGACCTCAATACTAAGATACTCACCACCTCGATCGGATCGAAGCATCTTTATTTTCCTGCCCAATCGATTCTCCACTTCTTGCTTGAACTCTTTGAACTTTTCAAAGGTTTCTGACTTATGTTTGATTAAGTAGATATACCCATATCTGCTATAAGCATCGGTCAAAGTCACATAGAAGCGGTTGGCATCCCTTGCCGTGGATCTGAAGGGTCCACACACATCGGTGTGTATGAGATCCAATAAACCCTCACCTCTTTCACAAGTACCAGTGAAAAGTGATTTGGTCATCTTTCCAAGCAAACAAGATTCGTATGTGTCATCCGACTTTAAGTCAAATGACTCCAACACTCTATCCTTTTGGAGTTGCGCTATGCGCTTCTTGTTAACATGTCCAAGACGACAATGCCATAAACATTCTTTGTCTAAACCATTGGACGAGTCAATATGCAATACATTATTCCCTAAGTTGCCTACAACCATCACAGTTTCATATATACCATTACAAGGCAATGCTTAAAAATAAAAGATATCATTATAAAAATCATTTATAGAACCAATTTCATTATTAAATGAAAATCTAAAACCTTGTTTACATAAACCAAGAAAAGAAATAATGTTTCTCGCCATATCTGACGAGTAGCAACAATTATTCAAATCTAATTCTAACCCACTACTAAGAAATAAAGAATAAACTCCAATCTTGGTGACAGGCGATGCTTTCCTATTCCCCATGATCACGTTCATCTTCTCGAGCTCCACATACCTACT
Organism: Lactuca serriola; assembly: GCF_051521515.1. Classification (NCBI taxonomy): domain Eukaryota; kingdom Viridiplantae; phylum Streptophyta; class Magnoliopsida; order Asterales; family Asteraceae; genus Lactuca; species Lactuca serriola. The sequence continues at coordinate 10,863,301 of NC_136414.1, read as the reverse complement.
TCTTTTTAGACTCTGCAAATCAGAACAAATGTGAAAACCACATCTATATCCAGGACCCAAGAATTAGCATGTGATGAGTTAGTAGATAGAATAGTGTAAATACATGTGAAGTTGGGCTTTATCTTCCTGTCCTTAATGTCCTGCAAGTATTTGGGGCAGCTTCGTTTCCAGTGCCCTTTGTCATGATGGTAGAAGCACTCTGCTTCTTTTGGATTGGAAAAGGGAGCAGCAAATACACCTTTGGACCCACTAGAAGAGGATCCATCACGAGACATTCCCTTGTGATTATGTAAAGGAGATTTCCTTTTCTTCCCTTTACCATGTCCAATTGCCAGAACAAGGGGCAGTAGTAGTAGGAGTAGTTACAACATATTTTCCTTTCAAACTACTTTCAGCAGTTCTGAGAAGGTCTTGAAGCTTGCTAAGAGTGACTTCCTCCTTGTTCATATAATAAGTCATTCTAAACTTATCATAACAAGAAGGCAAAGAGTGTAGGATAATGTCGATAGCCAACTCTTCATCAAAATTGACATTCAACTTCAGCAAGCGGTCCACATATCTCTACATCATCTGCAAGTGGGCCGTGATGGACTCTCCATCCTTCATTTTTGTAGTTATCAGGGAGGAAATGATCTCATACCTTTCTTGTCGAGCACTTTGATGGTAACTTTCCATCAAGTCTTGGTGCATCTCGAAATTCCAGAAGTCCTCATAAGACTTATGAAGCTCAGGAGTCATAGTGGCTATCATGATGCACAACACCTTTGTCGCGTCCTTCTCATGATCCCTGTACTCAACTATTTGTTAAGGTGTGGAAGTAGATTCATCAATCTCCTTAAGCTCTTTGTCGAGGACATACTCTTTTTCCTCGTATCGAATGGCCATTCAGATGTTTCGAATCCAATCATTGAAATTCGATCCATCAAAAATTACCCCCCCCCCCCACACACACACACATAAGTTTATGAGGGAGAAAGAGCCAGAATGGTTTGAGCCAGAAGCAGTGTTGGAAGACATCTGAAAAGAAAGAAAAGGTTTACATTAGATAAAAATCCTTAACATAACACCCAAATGAAATATTAATGCTAGCATCCAACACAATATTTCACAATTCGGAAGACTGATACCGTAATCCAATTACAAAATATTTGAAGGTAGGTAAATGACGATTTACCAATTTCCATCATGAAAAATGAAAAGGAGTATTAAGTTTTAAATGAATTGAAATTCCTAGATTCTTTTGATATTCATTGAACTTTTCAATAGCATGTTTAAATGTCGATTATTCCCTTCAAGTTTGTGACTGGGATACCGAGGATCACAAACAAGGTGTGAATAACCATGCAAATGTGTTTGGTACTCTTGAAGTCATTTATCACCTAATCAATGTGTCCGTTAATCACACATGCTCCATTGATCTATGACAAACATCAAGCTACCCATTGTCACCCTTGCTAGTCCCAAATTAATGTGCCGATTAACCACACATGCTCCACTAACGACTTGGAAGGGTGCAAAGTGATATTTCATGGAATAGCACCATTTTCACATTTTCCTAAAGTAACTAAGATTGGGAATTTATAAAAGTTTAGTTACTTTATAATATCATTATACTTATTAATTAGAATTAATGTCTTATCCTACCCGTTCGGCTAACAACCCTCCACCAATCAAGGAAGCAGTGGGCGAGAGTGGACACCCATTCAACCACCATTTTATAGGTAGTTTCCTTATGCCCCCCTATAGATCGGCTTCGTAAATGAGGCCTACTAATGGTAATACTGACTTGTCTTATATATATATATATATATATATATATATATATATATATATATATATATATATATATATATATATATATATATATATATATATATATAAGTATTAAACTTGTAATATTATAAAGCATAAGGGTTGAATTTTAAACTTTTAAAATTCTAGGGTTTTGAATTTTAATGTTTCATAAATGAGACTTTTCAAATTCTAAAACTTGAGGGCAAGTTTTGAAACTCTTCAAAACTTCTTGAATTCCATAACTTAAGGAGTTAATGTTTCATGAATGAGACTTCTCATATTCCATAACTTGAGGACAGATTATGAAATTCTTCAAGAAACATTTAGATCAAATTTAACTAATAAAATTTTCATATAATTTATTATTTACCAAATTGACCTAATTTAACTCACTAGCAAGGCAATTCAAATCAAATAATACAAATAATCAACTTATTATCTTAAATTTTGATAATTGTCTTTTAATTGGATGAGGATAATCATCACCATATCATAAAAAAATGAATTTTATGATACAAAACAGTTTGTGGTAATGATACTAATCCAATTCTGGCAAAAAAAACTCAAAAAATTGCAAGCATGGGATCCTACTCATCGATTTCATGGCATGGACTCGACGATTTCATCTCATATGATCCAACTCGTCAAGTTCCCTTATGGGACTCGACAATTCCAGCAGTCAGTGGCCATAAATGACATTTTTTCAGCTTTGAAAATCAAACAATTGCATCAATATAATAGAAAACACCCTAGGCTCTGATACCACTGATGGATTTTGAGCACTATAACATCCCTATGGTGCACATACAACCCTAATGCTTTGGATCTAAGTTTGCTCTAATTATACATGCAATTTCATTTTTCCAAAGCATGAAGCCTGACTAGCATACAACTTAGATAACTGAAACATAAAAACTAGTTAGATGATTACCTCTTTGTTGTAGCTTGTAGAACTTGGCCTTACAAGAGCTTAGCACCTCAAGTGTGATGCGTCAAATGTGTCACAAACACCAAGAGCAATGGACGAAAATGAGAGAGAGCTTGGAAGAACCAAAAATCGGCTAGCTTCTTCTTAGAATGCACATGTGTCGATTTTAGGGCTTATGGTTTACATATATAGTGTAGAATTCCAAAGGTCTTTTTAAACCCTAATCCATTCACTTAGGCTTTTGATCCAATAATTCATTTGGACTAACACTTCATGAACTTTCACATAAGCTTAGCCCATCACTAATCAATCATGGATCATTAGCCCAAACAATGTGTATCACTTATTTAGATAATCAGTCCCCGTTAATTTAATTAGTCTCTTTTGATCACTAAATTAATTCTTGATCCATACCAATTAAATTTATCAATTAATATATTATATTTATAATATATTAATAAATCACAAATAACCTCTTTCGCAAATATCCATCCTATCAAATTGCTTTGGTGAAGGCAACCCAAATGGTACAATCGGGTCAAGTACACACCAATTATAGTTATGGGCTTAGACACCAAATCTAACAAGATCTGTATCACCAGGGATGGCAAAATCAAACTGCTCAGTTAATGCTAGCAAAGTCGGATCATGAGTCCGCTTCCTATTTCCTAGTCGCCTCTCCAAACTAAGATCTTGCTCCTAAGTCACCTCGACCATCCCATCAACTGCCTGAACGACCGAGATCCGATTCTCGAACCTAGCGACCAGTCTATCAGTGACACAACCAATAATGTCAGGTAACTCCTCACATAAGGCTCACGAAACCTCAGTGGCAATCCAATCATGGAATCGATCCCTCGGAAGGCATGATGCATAATCCACCTTCGATCCCTCATGACAAGAGCTAGCAATTGGATCCTCCTCCCTAAAAGATTCTAGGGCTCCACAAGCCTTGAGCTCCAAATGGGTCCCCAATTGTCTTGCTGCAATCTCATCCCTAAAAGCCCCGAAACAATCATCCAATAGTTCCATGATCATTTCCTTGATGGTACCAAACATCATAGGAGTCTGCTCTATAATTCCGCAGGTGATCTTTGACGAGAAGAACTCCCGTATCGACTCATTCATTAGCTCAGCGCCAGCTCCGGAGTCTGAATCAGATCCTCCTCCACAAGTGCTCATCACCATACTGAAATGAAACTATACACATTATCAAAACATGCCCAAAGAAGCCCCATCCATAGGCTTCCTACACTATACATGACTCTCCTCGATTCGGGTATGGATCCTGTGCTTTCAATAGTACGAGCCCAATACTACCTTCCATACATATCCACACTTTCCTCAAGAATTGTCCTAAATCCTCCAAGTCACCTTCTCAAAAAGATACTCTAAATATCTGCTAAATAGCATAGCCAACTCGCTACAACACATCCTAGGCTCTTCTAGGTTCCCGATCTCACCCTGCTATCAGCTACTAAAGAACTCCCAATAATGTCAGTTAACTACTTCATGAATACTGAATACAGTGACATGCAACAAAGCTTAGATAATCCTTCGAGTAAAAGACTCATCCCTACAATGGTTAGACTTAAATGAGAGTTGTGTTTTAGGGTCAAATCCGTCACTCAGAGATTATTTAACCTATGCAACATGTGACTTACATATTCACTTAATAGTTAACTCACATCATCAAGAGTTCCACGAAGCACAAAGCAAGCAACATTCATGCAGTCACACTCCAATCCATAGAAAAAACAAAGAACCTCCAAGGCTCACTTACAACAACCCATGCTAGGAACTTCCACTCTCATCACCAGTTGCCTTATGCATGTGAATTATACATAATACATGATCAAATACACTGTCAAATAAAAGAATCTACCCTAGGACCACAACCAAATCAAGAACAAGAAATAAGGCCAAATAAATCATTTTCGGGCTATATGATCCTAACCATATAAAATTTTTAAAGCATACACTCAATTACTTCTACCAATACATATTTCCAAATCTAGCATAACATCTGATCCTCCTAGGCTATGAGGCTTCACATATCAGGCTAATCCATCCAACCACCTGAAAATCCATTCTATAATGCAATTCTATAAGGTCAAACAATCTGGCATATATCCTAGCATGAAATCCTAAGCAAATCCTTAGCCATAATCTACCATGCAATTCTCATAGCATAAAATCATAGCAAACATGTATGGGTATTCTGGGAATTACTTACTTGAGCTCGGTTGTATACATGCACCACACCCCTTTTCGTTATTAGAAAATCCTTAAATACAACTTTTATTTTATTAAAAATCTAACAAACCCTTAGTTTGAGTTCAGACACACCCAACAGTATGCATGAATCCCTCAAACCAAGGCTTTGATACGAACTTGTAACATCCCAAAATTAGAAGGTAAAAATTTCATTTCTAGTTTAACAAAAACACCAATTATCTTTTTCCGAACATTCAAAAGTATATCATAATAAACATTTATCATAGTATAATCCCAAAATCGTAAAGTTCCAGAAACATGGGTGGATGTGTTGCGATCAAGTCGGGCCCTTCCCTTTCTAACTGGAAGTACCTGAAACCATAACCATAAAACCATAAGCACAAAGGTTAGTGAGTTCCTCAAAATACCACACACCAAAAATGAAAGTGTCATGGGCTACACCCATGGTCTTTCCTTACAATGCCGAGGACCAACTCCCGGTCTTACATACAAGTGCTAGGGGTCAGATCCGGGTCTTTCATATGATTGCCAGAGGCCAGATCCTGGTCTTTCATACAATTTCTAGAGGCCAGATCCTGGTCTTTCATTCAATTGCTAGGGGCCAGATCCTGGTCTTTCATGCAAGAATTACAGAGACAACTAGCATTCCATATAACAAGTAATGGGTCAACATTGGTGCATTCGACCCATGGATATAGTGAGAGAACTCAACTTAAAACGTTGAAAATCAGATAAACGCTCGGACTGTTGATTCGGATAATACTCATGCTAATAAATCAAATAAAACCCCAATTAATAATCAGGCCATAAATGTTAACTAGGAATCTAATTCACTTTGTCCAACACCCAGGGTGAAAGACCATTTTACCCTTTCCTTACTTGGCCCAAAACCAAGGCCCAACCTAATGGCTCTAAAAGACCAATATGGCCTAAACTCCTAAATGAGGCCTCAAACCCATTATTGCCCCAAATCCAAGAAAGCCTAAAGCCTAATAATGACCCAAAGTCAGAAAGACCATTGGCCTAACAAGGCCTAAAAACCTAATAGTCCAAATATGGCCCAAATCGCAAAAGGTGACAAAAGTCAAGGCTGCTAAGTACGCCCGACGTACTCAAACTTACGCCCAACATATTCCCTCCGAGGCCAGTATGCGCAACGTACGAGCTGGGCACTCCCCGCATACTCCACAGTCAACTGAACTCTATATTAAGTGCTTAATCGGCTAAGCCACTAAGCCAAATTCTCATATTTGATCCTAAATGATGTCTTAACACGTAAAGTTGGCAACTTTACACCCTTGCATGACTTAATGGGACCCAATACTCAAAAGAACCATAATATTAACCCTAAATCATGCATGGTCCAAGATAACTCATCAAGAGTGCATTTTTATGAACAAAGGACCTCAAAAATGCCAAGATCGACCATCCCTAGCTCTTGGAGTAGGTTATACTCTCAAGCATGGATTAAAGGACCATAAAAAGCATAAAAACAAGCCCTAATTGAATCTAACCAAATGATCCATCAAGTTAAGAGCTTTATACCTCAAATAGCTTGCAAAGTTGATGTAGATTTTGGATCTTTAAGCTTCAAGTGCTCCAAAGCTTCACCTCCTTCAAAGGATCCAAAAACACCACAAGATCGCAACAATGGCTCACAGACACTCAAATAAAAAGCTAGGGTTTTGTTCTTAGGGTTTGGAGATGTGGATGCTAGTCACAAGAAACTCCTCAAGCAACTTAAGGTGTTTAAATAAGGCACAAACCCTAACACTTAGTGTTTCTCCCAGTTGAGTGTACGCCCCACGTACTCCCACATACTCCCCGTGTACGTGGGCACCTCCGCGACCAAACCATCGATCAAGTACGCCCAGCGTACTCGGCTAGGAACCAAAACCACCAATCTTCCGAAGGCCATAACTTCTTCGCTCTAAGTATGATTTCGACGTTCTTTATATTCATAGAAAGGTAATGAGAAGCTCTACAATTTCATCCACACTCATTTTCCTTAAAACTTCCTGAGCTTAAATCCAAATTTCATAAAAGTCCCGAACTATCACTTTACGGTTATACTCTTGGGCTCCAAAACACAAACCGAACTCTTGGATCACCTAATCTATGTTATCCACATCTAAGGGATCTAAATCTCTCCTTCCACAAGGCCGATAGCCTTATAATAACCGATCTTCAGTTCACGGCCCCAAATTAGGAAACAATTCGAAATAGGGTGTTACGTGACAATCATTTTGGTGCAATATAATCCTCAAATTTACAGATTCACAGGGGGGGGAGTGCTTAGACCCTACTTAGTTGACAGACAATGGCAAATAATTGATTGATAAATGCGATAAGGAAATGGAGATTCCAGAAAAGTCTACGAATAAATAAGCTAATGTTTGGCTTACATGCCCAACTTGAGTGAAAGGAAGTTAAAAGTCAAGCCTATTGAATGGTGGCAGTGGAGTAGAGGTCTAAAAGTCAAAAGACAACATTATGCAAAGAGTACGCCACCAGTAGACATTGTTGTCCTTTTTTCAGTCTAGGGGTAGTTGTAACTTCACAATTTGATTGTACTTGGCTTATGGAAATCGTTCATTAGAATTATATGCATAATTTGTTTCATTTAATGGGTTATATGCTAAGTAATCTCGTAGATGTCATTTAACATGCAAACTAAGCATTAAATATGTCAACTAAGCAACCAATTACCATAAGGGGTTATTTAAACACTATGAATGCCTTACTTCACTGGTATTTTTGTATGGTCAAACTTGAATGATGTTTTTTGAATAAATTTGAAACTTAGTTATCCTCATAAAACATTTCCCCAATCGGATAATATTAATCCAATTAGGTGGTTACATAAGGTGCAATTTGAACAAAACGTATACTTAATTTGTACTTAATTTATAGAAGTCTTAGATCACTTATGTTTTCGGTAAATTGAGTAATCTAACCCCTTTTTAATGAATATTTGAAAAAAATAACCAAAATATATTGTTATTATTATTATTTTTTTTGCAAAATGACCACTTTGTCCGAAATGGGACATTCTAGACCAAGAAAAAACATTTTTTTTACTAACTCTGGAATGACATTCCGGATTCCAGACCAACATTGCGGATTCCAGACTAAAATTTTGGATTTCAGAAAAAAAAAAAAAAAAAAAAGAACTCGAAAATTTCAAAAACAGGTCCGATAAATTTCAAGAACAGGTCCGAAATCCAAAGAACAATTCTGAAAATTTGAAAAAAAAATTGTTTTTAGTTCTTGTTTACAAAAAGCAGTGTTGTAAAAATCCTGATTAGGTCCTGATTAATCTCCGATTAATCCCTAGGCGCTACTCGACCAATTAGAGAGTGCCTAACGATTAATCCATGCATACAAAATGCTTGAAACAATAGAACCCAATGAAATTTTAACACTTTGAAGAAGTTATATCTCAATAGAAACTATTTAAGGTATGATCAGTGTTGTATTTATCATATTAACCTATTTTGTTATGATATTAATGGTATTTATAAACTTTTATATGATATTAGTCATATTTAATTTTTTAAAATCTAGCAAATTAGCAAATAATGGTCCCCGATTAATCCTCCGATTAATCTCTGCGTAGCCGATTAATCCTTTGACCTTAGTCCACCGACTAGCTAACGTCGAACGATTTTTATAACCTTGACAAAAAGTAAAACAAATATGTTAAAAGTAAAATATATATATATATATATATATATATATATATATATATATATATATATATATATATATATATATATATATATATATATTAGTACATAAAATAAAATATTTTATTGAAAAACGGCGATATTAATATTTAGAAATGAACATTTTGGACATAAATGAAAATATTTTTTCAAAAAAAAATTGGTAAAAAGCCAAAAAAAAAAAATTGGAATTTAAAAATCAAACCCGAAATGGAATGTAACATCTTTGAAAAAACAATTGAAAAGTGGTCCGGAATAAGATGTTTAGGAGAAAGTAGTTAGTTTTCAAAACTTGAAAAAATAATGATTATTTATTAAAAAAAAAAAAAAAAGAGTCGGCTTATAAAGGTTAGTTTACTCAATTTCTGTATATTTTGTCTAAGATAGGATGCAGTTGCCTCGGCAACACCTTCGGCGACCTTGGCAAATACCGGGCCGACACCTTGGCATAACGAGCTCAGTTGGATCGGCAACTCGTTGGAGTTCTGCCAAGTCTCTTTCTTCTTCTCCCTACCTCGGCAAAAATCACCCCATTTTGCTAATGTGGACTTCGGCGGTCTCGACAATGCTCCGAGAGGCCTAATGGCTAAACTTGAATATTATTCTTTGGCAATTTAAAACCTTAATTAACTCCTCTCATAACTTGAAATGACTTGCAATAACTATTTTTCTAATTAAAGGTTTTAATGGTGCCAAAAGTGCTTTTGTGTCAACACGTGCTTGGAGAACTGAATAATTCACATGCATTAATTTATTTGAACTTGTTTCCTTAGGAATAATAAAATCGGCAGTTAATAGTTGACCAAAAAAGCTTTACATACTACACCTACCTACCTGGGCGCTCTTAGATGCAAAGAAGAAGGAGATCCATCTGCCATGGCAACTTCCTTAAAGGTCGCCGTTGTTGGTGCCGGTGTTGCCGGATTAATCGCCGCCCGTGAGCTTCAAAGAGAGTCCCACCAAGTTGTGGTGTTTGAAAAGTCACATCGACTCGGCGGAACATGGGCCTATGATCCACGAGTTGAATCTGATCTCTTAGGACTAGACCAAAACAGAGAGATCATTCATGGATCCCTTTACAAATCCTTGCGAACGAATCTTCCTCGTCAGCTCATGAGCTTCACTGATTTCAAATTCAGCGACAAAACATATGGCGACGAGAGGTTGTTTCCTGGGCACGAAGAAGTTCTAAAGTTCTTGGAAGATTTTGCAGGTTCTTTTGAAGTCACTGAGTTGATTCGTTTCAATACTGCGGTGACCCGAGTGGAATTGGTTGACTCGGATATCATCGAGTTTGAAGTGGAGTCGAAGACAAATGGGGTGAATGCAGTGGAGGTGTTTGACGCGGTGGTCGTCTGTAACGGTCACAATAGTGAACCTCGGCCTGCATTCGATATTCCAGGTACATCTTATGTGAAATGTATTTTTTATTAATATTTTTCTCTTTTGAAAAATTTCATATGATAAAACCTAAATGTTTTTAAAAGACGATCACAATTAAAATTTCATATATATATATATATATATATATATATATATATATATATATATATATATATATATATATATATATATATATATATATAAGCATCAGAGTCGGACATTAATAAATGTATATATGAAGAAAAATCTTGCTTATCCAAAATTTAATTCGATTGTAGTAATCAGATATCCATGAATGTTATAATTACTTTTCATCAAATTGAACTTGATACCCCACTTGCTTACATAGTTGGCACCGTCCTTATATCAGATTGTTGCGATTTTCATTGAGCCCCACTGCTATATAGTAGTATCTTTTTTTCCCATTCACTCCTTATACTAATCATATTTAAAAATCAAACCCCAAAACCACTATCTATAATTCTATATAACGGATCCCGATTGATGTTCGGTTTGGATCCACCACTGACTGAAACCCAACCCAAAGTTTTTCCAAAAATCCCTACCCTAATCCTAACCATCAAAACTAATAAGAAAAGCCAAGAAAATGAGGCATGACGAATACAGTTTAACGACCAACTGAACATGAAAGTTCAAGATATAAATAAAATAGTCATGAAATTCAATGAAATGTATATGAACTTATACAATCAACGTTGAAGCGGTCAAAGCGACGGAAACATTTTTATTTTGGTGCTCATCATGCACCAAGTGCAAAATAATACGAAGGGGTTAAATTTATAAAGTTTTGGGAGTATCCAAAGTGGCAATGTGCCACTGATGAATCGTCCAAATAGCGCTTCGGAATGTTCAAAAACATCTAGATTGAACGACTACACAACTTCTTTGGATACTCTTTTAGATTTGACCTCAACGACAATGATGACGTGCTTGAGCCTGAAAAATCTACCCGCCAGAGCGGACGCAGAAATACATAGTAGGTGTTGTCGAGGTTGAAATATGTGTAGCCGATGTAGAAAAATAGGCAAAAAAAATCAAAAAATTGCAAAATTTTCCATTGCAAACAGAAAAAATAGATGTTGTCGATGCCACACCAGGACACCTACTAGGTCCGCCGCTGATGTCCGTCCAATAAGTATTGATTGTGGATATACAAAGACAACAAAAAAGCTTCATTGTCTATTTTCGTATATTTTATCGGAATCCAATACTGGTGAAGCGTTAAAAATATAAAAAATAATTTGGACTAATTTTAAAACGAGTTTTAACAACTATTTGGAGTTCAAAAAAGAAAAATCATGTAATAAAGAAAACCATGCAAAGAAATTAGAAAATAAAGGAAATAAGAGTTGACATGACATTGAGACGAGCTAAAAGAAATTAGAGAAAATGAAAATCAAGACATCATAGCATAATAAAATTCATTTTGCTTTTTTTTTTTTTTTTTTTTTTGCAAACAAGTCCAATAACTTATGGTCAAATAAACATTTCTTTTCCCCCTCTCACGGTCTATCCAACTACCTCTAAAACTCTTGATTTATGACATTATATATGTATGTATATGTTTAAGCTTTGATTTGCGAGTACATAGGGTAGGAGGCTCACCTTTGGGGAAATGATAAGATATTGAAGTGTGATATAAACCCTTCTCCTTGGCAGCCCTGATTGAAATTCTCATGATTAGAACTTGGGTCTCAATGGTAAGGAGTTTACCATGTCTTACCATGGTAAGGAGTTTACCATGTTTTACCAAGTGATGTTGGGGTTGAAACACACTTTTATTCAGAACTAGAACAAAAAGATGAGCTTACTAGCTCAATATTACAAGAAAAGAAAACAACCCTCTTACTCACTCTAAGTATTACTCTCACACTCTCTGTTTTGTAGTGCTCTACAACTGAAGTTAGAGCTCTTATTTATAGTTAAGCTAGTCTGCCGTAACTATTATTACCATTTAATGTGTTCATCATGTGAAATGAAGAAGCTGTCATTTGAGTTCTTATTGTCAACATAGATGGAGGTGCAACTACTGATGTCAAGTTTACACTTACACTCTCCCCCTTAAACCGAACTTGGCTCGTGATTCGTCATGCGTGATCATGTTTCGGATTTCACTATGTTTCACGTATGCTAAAGCCTTTGTAAAGATGTCTGCCCGTTGATCCTTCGAGTTGACATATTCCACTATAATTTGCCCATGTTCAACACATTCTCGTATGAAGTGATAACGAATGTCAATGTGTTTGCTTCGACCATGAAACACAGGATTTTTCATCAATGTGATTGTTGACTTATTGACATATAAGGTGATAGGCATGATATGATGTCCTGTGAGCTCCTTCACGAGATTAGCAAGCCAAATGGCTTGACATGTTGTTATTATAGCTGCCATGAACTCGGCTTCACATGTGGGCAAAGCAACAGTCTTTTTGCTTTTGGGATTGCCAAGTTATCACATTCCTTCCTAGATAGAAAATCATTCCACTTGTGCTTTTTCTATCAACAGGGTCACCTCCAAGATCACTATCGGTAAAATCAATCAAATCTTCAATTTCACGACCTCTTCCATTGTTGAGTCCATAATCAACGGTTCCTTTCACATATCGTAAAATGTGTTTCACAACTTGAAAATGCAAAGTGGTCGGTTCTTCCATGAAACGACTTGCAATTCCAACCGATAATGATAAGTCCGGTCGAGTGCGAGTCAAGTACCTTAAACAACCTACCACTCGCCTATATTCGGTTGGGTCAACTTTTTCACCATCTTCATCCTTCTTAACCTTCAACTTAGGTTCCATTAGTGAGGTTGTCGGATTGCAATCTAGCAACCCAAATTGCTCTAAAATCTTCTTTGGATAAGCAGTTTGTCGCAAAGATATTCCACACTTCTTTTATGAAACTTTGATTCCAAGGTAGTAATAAAGTAATCCCAAATAACTCATTTCAAATTCTTTCTTCATTTGTTCTTTGAATTCGACAACATCATTAGATCATTAGTGTTCGACCCAGTAATGATCAAGTCATCAACATAGACACCAACAATAAGAATTTTGTCTTTTGAGTTCCTTTTGTAAATAGCTGGATCTTGTGAACTATTTGTAAAAGAAAGACTTTTTTAGCTTTTATCCAAACGAATATTCCAAGCTCGAAGAGCTTGTCATAGACCATAAAGAGTTTTATGAAGTTTGAACACCTTGTGACTGTTTGCTTTATCAACATATCCTTCTGGTTGGGTGACATAAACCTCCTCATTGAGATCACCATTGAGAAAAGCTGACTTGACATGAAGATGGTGGACAACCCACCCATGTTGAGCTGCTAAGGCAAGAATAAGCCTTACGGTGTCAAGTCGTGCTACCGGTGCAAAAACTTCATCAAAGTCGACTCCTTCCTTTTGTACAAATCCTTTTGCTACAAAACAAGATTTTATGCTTCACCACTTTTCCCAAGTTGTCTTTCTTCACTTTAAACACCCATTTCAAACTGATTGCTTTGTGTCCGGGTGGCAAATCGGTAAGTTGTTATGTCTTGTTTTTCTCGATTGCATCCAACTTTGTTTATATAGCCTTCTGCCATGCTTTAGAGGTTACCGCCTCTTTAAAATTAAAGGGTTAATCCACTGCAATCATCAACAATTCTCCGGGTTCAAAGAACATATTTTCGGCTTCGGAATAAATATCGGTTAACGGACGTAATACCCTTGGCCGAATCTCACTAGAAGGGATTTCCATATAGGGCGAGGTTGAAGAAAATAGGGCTGAGACAGGAGTATGTGGGGCTTATTCAGGCTCGTCAAATTCAACATATGGTTATCCAACTTGGATAACATCGATTTTAGGACTGTCTGGTTATTCCGGGTTGATTTTGGGGACATTTTGAGGTGTTTTGAGGTGTATTTAGGGTTGTGGTTCAATTATGGTAAAGGTCTTAAGAGTCGCCATCTCTTCTTCTTTGTTTTTGTACTAATTCCATTCTTCTTTTTCGTCAAAAACAGCATCGCGACTAACTCGCAACTTTCGATCTTGCGGATCAAACAAACGGTTGCCTTTAGTTCCATCTTCCATACCTAAATACACCATCTTCTTACTTCGATCATCAAGCTTCTTCAAGTGACCACCTACAAGTTTAGCAAAAGCAACACAACCAAAAACTTTTAGATGTTCAAAGTTGGGCTTTTTGCCAAACCATGCTTCATAAGGCGTCATGTCAGGAAGTGCTTTTTTGGCAGGCGGTTGACAAGATAAACTGCATGTCTAACTGCTTCTCCCCAAAACTCTCTTGGGACATTTCTTCCTTTGAGCAGACTTCTTGCCATGTCCATAATGGCATGGTTTCTCCTTTCTACAACTCCGTTCTGTTTAAGTGAATATGGCGTTGTAAGATGCCTTTGAATACCATCTTCTTCACAAAATACTGAGAATTCTTTTAAAGTAAACTCTCCCCCTCGATCCGTTCGAAATGTCTTCATTTGATAACTCTAATTCTTTTCAACCATCAACTTGAACCGTTTGAAAGCGCTAAAGGCTTGTGACTTCTCCGATAGCATGTAAACCCACATCCACCGACTAAAATTGTTTACTAAAAGGAGAAAATATTTACTCCCTCCAACAGACATAGGTGTGATCGGACCACATAAGTCCGCATGAACAAGTTGTAGAGGTTTTAGAGCCCGAAAAACTATGATCCAGGAAAGGAATTCAGGTTTGTTTGGAAAGAACGCACCCTTCACATACTTGGTTTGGGTTCTCAATCTTTGGGACTCCGATTGCCATATTATTTTCGGACAACTTCTTTAAGGCGAGAAAGTTAACATGACCAAGTCTAGAATGCCATATCTAAGTTGGTTTATCTTTTGTTGCTAAAAGACAAGTCGGTCTACCGGTCCTTAAAAGAGTTTTATATAACCGCTTTGGGGATCGTTTAACTCTCAAAAGTAGAGTTTTGTTTTTGTCAAACCATGTGAGATCCGACCCATCCATTATGACCCGACTCTCTTCCTTCGTCATTTGTCCAAGACTAATAATATTGTTTTTTAGACTTGGAATGAAATATACCTCATTAAGGAGTCTTTGGTCGCCATTTTTGCTATCGAATAAAATCGACCCTTTCCCTAAAATAGCGATGGTCGAACCATCCCCAAATTTCACATGACTTATAACGTGCTCATTTAGTTCGCGAAACTTTAAGCGGAATCTGGTCATATGATTGCTAGCATCGTTGTCGAGATACCATACCTCAGACTCGACTCGACTTTCTCCCGATACAAGAAGATTAACACAAATCTTCTCTCTTAGAGACACCTTTTTGTGTGCATATTCTTATCAGGCTGCCATCAAAAAAATAGGCTCTTCTTCGTTGGCTTGAGTGAGGTTCGCCTCCTCACCTTGATTCTTGTTTGGACACTCTGAAGCATAATGACCAAATTGTTCACAAGTAAAACATTTGATTTTACTTTTATCCTTTCAAGAAGGATTATGGTCATTTTGATTTGTATTGCACTCATGACCATCTCCTTGGCCACGTCTACGACCTCGGCCTCGTCCCCGGCCTCGGTTACCATGTCCTCCTCGTCCTCTTGAATTGTTTGACGAGTTTCTCTTGCTAGTTTGCTTTGAACGAGATGCCCACTCAGCATGTGTAAGCAATAGAGAAGGTCCTCCTTCTTTTTCTCCATAGCTTCAAAGTCTCTCTTCATGTGTCTTAAGACGACCCACAACTTCTTCCACCGTCATATTCTTCAAATCTTCGAATTGGTCGATAGATGTTACGATTTGTATAAACCGTATCGGTACGGCTCACAGAAACTTCTTCACAACCGTAATTTCTTCAATCTTTTCACCTAGATATCAAATACCGTTACAATAGTATTCAATCTCATGGAAAAATCATCTACCAATTCACTATCCTTCATCTGGATCACCTCAAAGTCACTTCTCAAGGTTCGAGATTTAGCCTCCTTGACCCGATCGGCTCCCATGTGTATCATCTTAA
The DNA here is from genome assembly GCF_051521515.1 of Lactuca serriola. Taxonomy (NCBI): domain Eukaryota; kingdom Viridiplantae; phylum Streptophyta; class Magnoliopsida; order Asterales; family Asteraceae; genus Lactuca; species Lactuca serriola. The sequence goes on along the minus strand of NC_136414.1, from coordinate 10,847,218 downwards.
GCGTTTCCCATGCTTCTTTAGATGTGTCCTTCTTAGCTAACATCAGAAGTACGTCCTCTAGAATTGCTTGATAAATAGCCGCAAGAGCCATCCGATCTTTACGTTCGTCCGTTTCTGCATTTTTAATTACATCCCACACTCCTTGTGCTTGTAAATTCACTCGCATTTTTATGGCCCACACCGCGTAGTTCATCTTCGTGAGCATAGGATAGTGTAACGTATCACTACCATCTTTTTCCGGTCATTTGAATACTTTCAACTTCAGGTTGAGAAGATGACGAGGTTGGTGTAGTCATTCTTGGCATATACTTTGGCATACACGACCTTGAAACTTTTTTTTAAGTATGGGGACCAATATGAACTTTTCAGAAGTTCAGGGGCAAACAGAACTTTTACGGAAGTAAAAAGGGGCTAAACTGAAATTTTTCTGAAAAACGGGACCAAAATTGCAATTCTTCTGAAAAATAGGGGCTAAATTGCACTTTCTGGAAGAACAGGGGCTAAACTGCAAATTTTCAGAACTTTAGTCAGCTGCTGACATCACAACTACAGTGTTGCTACAGTACTGATGACGTCACCCTTCTTCTCCGGCAGACCATCGATGAACTGGTTTTTCCGGCGAGTTTTCCGACAATTTTGACCAACTTTGACTGGTGATTTGGAGGCCTTCCAGCGGTCGAAAAATCCATATAAAATATATTTTCGGAATCCTCGAAACGAGACCTGTCCAACGGTGTACTCGAAAATTGGTTTTGAGAAATAAAAGTTCGACCAAAAAACAAAGAATGCTTCCTTCGGAGCTTAACCAAGCTGTGATACCACTTGTTGGGGTTGAAACACTTTTATTCAGAACTTGAACAAAAGGTGGAGCTTACTAGCTTAATATTACAAGAAAAGAAAACAACCTTTTCACTCACTCTATATATTACTCTCACACTCTATGTGGTGCTGTACAACTGAAGTTAGAGCTCTTATTTATAGTTAAGCTAGTCTACCGTAACTACTATTACCATTTAATGTGTTCATCATGTGAAATGAAGAAGATGTCATTTGAGTTCTTATTATCAACATAGATTGAGGTGTAGCTACTGATGTCAGGTTCACACCCAAGTCAGGTTTACACTCACATGTCAAATTAAAAGACATAACGTAAGAAGTAACACCGACATGATGATCGTAGATTCATGACTGATAAATATATAGAAGAACTTTTTTAACGTTTTTAACACACTTAGTGACAGAAAGCTTTAGCATAAAACACCTAGGATTTAATGCATATATCGTCAATTCCCATAGTTATGGAAAATTGATAAACACAAAGAGAATACCTAGAAATACATAAGAACTAAGAATCGTGAATCACATCCTTGTTGAATTTGTGGAGAGAGAAGAGATGAGATGGGATCTCAAAATTTGGTGTGAAATAAATGGCACGTTGAATCCTATTTATACCCATGGGAAACCCTGGGAGACCTTAAAAAGTAGGTTTGTATGGAGACTAAGCAAAAGCTTTAGTTTTGACCCAATTCAACCTAATTTAATTTGTAAAAACATGAAGATATCAGTTCAATGGTATCTTATGAATTTATAGCAACATGAAAGAATCGTGTGACATCTCCGACTTACCCTAACATATCATCTACCATCTTTCTCTATCATGAAGTGTGAATATGGCCATACATTATAATCCCTTTTCATGACACTCTAGAATGTAAACCATTAATCTTCATTTAAGGTGGAACCACGTCTAAATCATATAGGAAAATATTTACAGCACCTTCACTGCTAAGGTGTCTCCAAAAGGTCGTTAAGAGTCTTGACTCAACCTAATTTTCACTAATTACTTACTATCTTACCTTGCATAGATCTATCATTATTGATAGTACATTCTATCAACTAAGTTATTTTATATTTAACCTTTAAACTAAAGAATTATGAGCAATAATTGCAAGTTGATTTTCCATCATTAAACGATTCTATTGTGGTTTTAGACCCATGTTTGTTGTAGTAATTCCAATAAAATCTCTAGTGGGAGGTTTCCTAAGTGGAATTGTCAAGTTCCTACTTAACTTGAGAAAGAAAACTTTGATAGTACCAACTTTAATTAGTTATCTCATTCTCGAATGCTAATGTGTCTCCACTTCCTATTATACATAACATTGTATACATTAGACAATGTGGCCGCATGGTCACAATATATGTGAATAGTTGACAATGGAATATCCCAAAAACAACTTTAAGCTTCACACTTTAATCAAAATGAGTGTTGAATTCCTGAATGTTCAGAGGCTAAAACGTCTTTTGAAATTCTCTTTGTAATGGGATTACTTAGGGAAGTTTGATTATGTATCCTTTTACTATTCTTTGGTAATTAAATTACAAACTACTATATTTCTGTAAATATTTTCTTAAAACACCACCATTTGGTAAAAAAAATCTAGATATAAGCAAATGTCAATAGTTGCTTCCCTAAATTATAACACAATCTTCTACAATACATGATACAGGCATCGAGACATGGTCTAAGAAGCAAATGCATAGTCACAACTATCGTGTTCCTGAACCATTTCGAGATCAGGTTGCTAATAAGAAAATAATCATTTCATTTTTATATTTAGGAGCGTCCTCAAATGATAGAAAATGAAAATTGTTAGCAATTAAATAAACTTGTCTTGTTAGGTTCAAAAGATAATTTAATATGTCTGCATTTTTTTATTTCTAATAATCAAATAGAAAAATTAAATTGTGTCATACTTTTTATGTTTATAAATATTCATATCCAATAAAATTATGACAAGTGTCGTCATTCCATATTTTTTTTAACCAATTCATTAAGGTTATATTAGGAATATATCAATTAAAATTAAATTGAATGGTGAAATGATGCCACTTGTCATAATTTTACTGGGTAGAAATAATTATATACATAAAAGGTAGAAGATATTTTATTTCTCAAAAAATATGTAATTTAAAACATAAAAAGATTGTAGTTTTAATTGGGAATGGGCCAACTGCATTGGACTTGTCAAGAGAAATAGCAACGGTTGCCAAAGAAGTTCACATGTCATCAAGATCTCCGGCTCCGTATGCTAAAGTTTCGAAATCACAGAAGTTCAGCAATATATGGCAGCATGCAAAGGTAATTTAAAGTATATGATTACTCTTTATTATAGTTACTAAAAGTGCAATTTAAAGTCTCTTACATCTTTCGTCTACTTGAAATCAAATTGGGGGATTTTAGTAAATGTCTTAACCCCAAATAGAAAACTACAAATTTGGTTCATGCAGAATTCATATATATATATATATATATATATATATATATATATATATATATATATATATATATATATATATATATATATATATATATATATATATATATATATATATATATGGTGATTGGTGTAACCAATATCATTTAAGTATAATGGGATAAACTTGTTGACAAATGTGATCTTAATAAATATTAAACAAGTAAGGGCGGCACGGTGTACACAATTGTTTGAGTTTCTCTTGATTTAAACTACAATATTACTTTTAGGGCAAAGTCCCTGAACCACGGGGGTCTGTGGGCAACGCCCCTGTTGGCGGGGTCCAAGGAGTGGCAATTGGGGGTGGGGCCGAGCTAGTTTTTTTATTCAATTTGAGGTTTTAGACTCGGTTTTTTACCCTTATTTTGAACCCAAGTTGGTGGCAGTTTTATAATAGTTTTGTGATTGTTATGAATCTGTTTTGAGACAGTTTTCAGACAATGCGTTATATTCCCGTTTTTGGTTATTTTTAAATTTTGTACAAAAATTATAAGTCATCATTCTCTGTTCTAGAAAAACATTGAGTTTTATCTAATTGAGATTTCGAGTATATCATCGAAATTCTTCAATTTGAAAGTGTATTAAGACTCTTAGTGGAACCAAGCAATTGAAACCCCGTTTCTAATATATGTATAATATTCTAACATTATGGGCGTGTTTGGCACGAAGCTTTTGGAAGCGTTTGTGAGCTTCTAGCTTTTAGCTTTTGATAAAACACTCTAGTTTAAACAAAAAGCTCCGTTTGGCAGTACGAGCGTTTAACTTTTAGTTTTAACAAAAACGCTTTGATTCTAAAAGCTACTTCATGTAGCGTTTAACAAAACGCTCCTGAGCTTTTGAAATCAATTTCCATAATTACCCTTAAAAATATATTTATATATTTATTTATTTTTAATAAATTGTCCTCTTATGTAATTTTATATATTTCAAAAGCTTCCAGCTACTTTTGTCAAACATTTATATAACAAATAAAAGCTACAGCTTCCCACTACCCGCTTCCAGCTAACAACTACTTTTGCTAAACACGCCCTATATGTTTTTAGAATGTTTATTGTAAAATGTGTTAAAAATATTGTATTAGAATATTTTACTAGAAAAAAATGGTCTCACAAAACTAGGAACATCTCATATGAACCTAACTATATATATATATATATATATATATATATATATATATATATATATATATATATATATATATATATATATAGAGAGAGAGAGAGAGAGAGAGAGGGGTAAGTTGAATTGAGAAAATAAAAAAGATTGAGAATGGGGAAATCATTCTCAACAAATCATTTATTTTTTCCATAAAACCCTTCATAATACCAGCAGAAAAGAGAAAGGAATACACATGTATTTTAAAAGAAAACATATTCCCTACAACTCCTCATAATAGAATGGACTGGTAGAAAGAAGGAATCACATGTTGTTTATGTGTTGAACTGGGTAACTACAAAATCCCTTGACAACTCGTGTCCATATGAGATGTGGACAAGAAGAAAACCCAAAATTGAGCATTTGAGGGTATTTGGGTGTGTCGCTCACTTGAGATCAACAGAAAGCCATCTCACAAAACTAGAAGATGTACAATTCGAGGAAGCTAAAGCATGGGATTGGACAAAAACATCCAAGACTCAAACCAATCCAAGTGTGACCTTCACTATGGAAGGTTACACAATGCAAAAAGACCAAGTTGATGCAGACATGCAAGTTGACACACCTGAAACAAACACAACCAACCCCGAATCAGAACATAGTTTTCATGGATCCACACAATCTACCCCATCAAGCTCAAAAAATACACATACATCTGATTCAACAAGTTTTACCTCAATAGAATTAGATGAGTTCTTGAAGTATTGCTCTTTGGTTGATATATATGATGAAGCTGAAGAATTATTACTCTTGCATGATAGTGAAGAACCAAGTACTTACTATGTAGCAAGTATGAGTCGCGAGTGGGTTAATGCCATGAAAAGTGAATTAAAATCAATTAGAAAAAAAAAACTGGAGTGTGGTTAAGCTACCATCAGGAAGGAAACCTATTGGGTTAAAAATAGGTATTCAAATTAAAAAGGGATCCAACTGGAAAAGTATTAAATCATAAAGCAAGATTGGTAGCAAAGGGGTATGTGCAAAAGCAAAGGATTGACTTTGACGAAGTCTTCACACCAGTTGCAAGAATGGAAACAATTTGGGTACTACTTACACTTTCAGCTAAGAATTGGTGGTTGGTACATCACCTTGATGTAAAGTCGGCATTCCTATATGGAGACTTAGAAGAAATCTATGTTACACAATCAGAAGGGTTCAATAATAGTGACCAACCAAATAAGGTGTACAAGCTCTATAAGGCATTCTATGCACTACGTCAAGAACCTAGAGCATGGAACTCAAGATTGGATAAGTATTTAAAAGGCCTTTGTTTTAAACGATGTCCATAAGAATATGAAGTATACACGAGAAACAAGAATAAGAAAATACTTATAATGGGAATATCTATAGATGATCTTATCATCATAAGCAGTTGCAAGATTGAAATAAAACACTTCAAAGAACAGATGAATTAGGAATTTGGAAAGATCTTGGCTCATTATCATACTACTTGGGAATTGAAATGCTTCAAGAAAAAGGAGGGATTTCCTTAAAACAATCCAGGTATATGAAAGTTATTCTTGAAAAAGCAAGAATGTTGGATTATAACTTGTGTAAGTATCCAGTGGAGCTTAAGTTGGAATTATTCAAAGATGAAAATGGTGACCAATTTACCCCACTTAATATAGAAGCATAATTAGAGGTTTGAGGTCTTTGACAAACACCAACCATATATCTCATATGTCGTAGGGATGATAAGTCAATATATGGAGCATCCTACTATCAAACATATGCAAGTGGTAAAGCATATACTGAGTTATAGTAAAAGTACAATGGATTATGGGTTAGTTTATGTCAAAGGGTGTGAAGAAGACATCATAATTAGGTATACAGATAGTGATCTTGCAAGAGACATAACTGATATAAGATTTAAAACTGGAGTTACATTCTACCTGAATGAAAACTTGGTTACTTGAGCTTCACGGAAACAAAAAAGTGTAACTCTTTCTACATGTGAAGCAGAATTCATGGCTGCAACAAACGCAACGTGTCAAGGTATCACGATACGAAGACTGTTGAATGAATTAACAGGTAAGAAGATAAGCCCTACTACTCTACATGAAGAAAATAATTCAATGGTAGATCTAATGAAAAACCTTGTATTCCATGGAAGAAGTAAGCATATTGATACAAAGTATCACTTCATACGTGAATGTATTGAAAAGGAGAAGTTTTGGTTAAGCATTTGAGAACCAATGAGCAACACGCTGATATTCTGAAAAAGTCGATGGGTAGAATCAAGTTTGAAGAAATGAGAAAGATGTTAGGAGTGAAGATAGTGCTAGATTCTTGATTAGGGTGGAATATGTTTGACTAATCCAGAAAACTGGGACATTTATGTTCCAGGGATATTTTGGGAAACTTGACATTTAAATAAGTTTTTTGTGTTAGATAAAGAGACTAATCTGATTTGTATATATAGGATAGATGTTTTATGCTTTGAGTTAATTTTTTTAGCCTTGAATAAAGCCGTAACTTGCAGCAAAAGTAAATTTCCCATAATTCTTTTTCTTCTCCCCTGTTACACATCCCTTGTTCTATTTTTTTCCCGCATAGGTGTTCCTTTCCAATTCTACAAAAATTCAGTGAATTGATTCTTGCAATCATCTGATTCTATTAGAATAAACAAAGGTTTATTCTTACATCTAGTTCGTTTAATTGATCGTGTATATTCATTTTCCTTGATTAATATTATTTCCCTATATTGCATGGGATAGATGCAATTTTGATCTTAGTATAATCAATCGAGATTCATTTTTGGTATAGAAAAAGTACAAATATTGTGAGTATGAGAATTGATTAAATTAATGTGAGACCAAAAAACTAAAGTATGGCTTTAATTTGTACCCAAAATATAGATACGATTGAAAAAATTAATTTTTGGGAAGTTACAAACATCTATATAGAAGTAGTAACTGATTTCTTGAATTTTTAGAAGTTAGCAGCAATCAACAACATTTACTCTAATAAATGAAGGTTTTTTTTGCCACATGTCATACTCTCATTCAATTTGCCAAATGTCATTTTGTGGTTATTTTGAATTAACTTTTTTCACATGTCATTTTATAGGTTTTCTTATTTTATTAAATTTCACATAATATTTTAATGTAATAATTACAATAAATGTAGCAATAAATGACTATCAATTTCATTAATGGATTTACCTTCTCATTTCAAAATATTCAAATTAAAGCTCATTAGTTTCTTTTGTTTCTTTATTTAAATTATTTGTTTAAATTTAAAAGATAAAAGAACATTTTAATTTTAATAATTCAATATTTTTCTTATTTTCTTATAAATTCAAAGTTCTCAACCTTTATATTTAACTTTTTTTTAAATGAACCCATGTAATACATGGGTCTCACAACTTGTAAGTTACTGAAGCAATCCTAGAAACAACATAAGTTGTTGAAGCAATTTTGGACCTAGCATCGCAACAGCTTTGGCAACAGTCTCTTTGTAGTAGCCAACTTGCTTGCAGAAGTAGTAGAAAAAGTAGCATCTCATGTGACTACCAAAGCAGCCTTGGCAAACAAGGTTGCAGAACTGGCATATTTTGACTTAGTAAATTTTCCATCTTTTTGGAACATGAATTGTTATTTTTCCACTACATTCCAACTCTGAAATTTCATATACCTTTTGGGGAGCTTCCCCTTAACATTGCCTTTTTCGTGTTTAGGATAAAACTCTTTTTATATATAAATATGCACTCGACACCTCCTAATTTGTTATTGGATCATATTATTAATAAATATTGGCACTCATGTTTATACAAGTTATACCAAATGAATGGTGCCACTAAAATGAAGTTGTGTGATGGGGTTGCTGTAACAATAGTAGTTGTAGCATAAATAACTTTATATATTAAAAAAAACAAGAAAAAAAAGTTAAGGCTTCTTTATCCTCATTCTATGACTTCAATATGCTTCACTTTTAGCCTTCTTTAATATAGTCTACCTTTTGGGAAACTAGGAATAAAACATTGTCTAATTAGAACTATCTTATAAGTAAATTTCTTAAAATTATCAAGTGTATTCAATTTTGTACTACAAGTTTTGTCTTTCATTTGTTTTTGTGAAGATTGGAGATATTATTCTTTGCTCAATGTGAATATATTGATGAATTTTATCTAAGCTTAGATAAAGCTAATAATTGAATTTATTACTATCCAATTCCAATATGTCATGGTTGTCTGTAGATCTATCTACATATGGATATAATTAATGATCCACTCTTAGATAAAGATCATATTTGACTTGATTACTACATCTAAGCTTGGATATAGTGATCAACCATTTAATCCAACATGTATTTGAAACAATAACATGTCATGTTTTGTGTCTTATCCAACTCGTTTAAAGTTTTTTTAGAGTTAAGGTCATGATATGGAGTTTTGTGTCAAACACTAGTTGGATCTTTAAAGGTTGCCAAGAGACAATTACAATCTATTAGTGCCTACGGTCTCTATCTATCTATCTATCTATCTTTATTTCTCTCTCTCTCTCTCTCTCTCTCTCTCTCTCTCTATATATATATATATATATATATATATATATATATATATATCAAAAGTTTTGTAGACATACATGGAAGAAAAAGGCTAAAAGCCAATTAAGGATCATATGATCATAAGCTTTACATTATCGGGATGGCCAACTTTCAACATAATCTACCTTTGGAGACCTCCATCCTAAATTATTACAGGCAACATACATTATGCATCTTATTAGTCACTAGCACTTAACCACCATTATCTTATAGAACGATTAAATTGAAATTCAAAATACGTTTATATCAGTTAACTTTTGGATTTGAAATATTTATATCATATTAGGATTTAGACTTTTTATAGAATAACATCTACTTCTAAAATAAATATATGTCTCATGCAATACTTGAACTATGAACATTTTAGTTAACAGGAATCTTTCCAATTCTGGATATCCCTATACTAAATGCCCTTTATATATATATATATATATATATATATATATATATATATATATATATATATATATATAAGGAATTTGCATATAAGTACATATTTGATTAGAATACCAAAGTCTAGTAATCGGAATAACTTATCTTTTGCATAAATCTTCACACACACACACACACACATATATATATATATATATATATATATATATATATATAGAGAGAGAGAGAGAGAGAGACAGAGACAGAGATGCATAAAATTGATAAATAAGCTTCTTTATTTTCATGACAGATAGATTGTATCAATAAGGATGGTACAATTACATTTGAAGATGGAATATCTATTGATGCACATATCATATTCCATTGCACCGGGTAAGACTCTCTCTCTCTCTCTCTGTCTCTCTTTGCATATATATATATATATATATATATATATATATAGTTTGTGAAAAATATAGGAACAATTATAGGACATTGATTTCAAAATATCTTGTGATTATGGCCACATTATTTAGACTATGTGTAGGTATGGCTAGCTACTTTCTACTTTATGTTTTCAACCTTCACAAATTAACTAACCATGATATAAATAATGTGATCACAAACCATAAGATTTATAAATGTTATAATACCAATGACCTATAATTGTTCTTACATTCTCATAGAAATTGTTTTTCTCATTTTGTTATATATATATATATATATATATATATATATATATATATATATATATATATATATATCTACTAGATGTGTGCATGCGTAAAGCGGCATCGATAAATAACTCTTTTGGCGAATAATTTTTTTCGGAGAAATAATTATTAGATATTAATCATATTATTATTAGTTATTATGTATAAAAAATTGACACTTTTAAATAAAATAGTTGTGTTTGGAACTTATATTTATATTGTCTATTTATACATTTGATATAAAATAATTAACATCGATGTCTAATTTAAGAAATATACATTAATTTATATACATGAATTTAATATTTTAAAATTGTTATTTTGCTCTAAATTATATTTCTTAATAAGCCATCTTAATTCAATGCTTCAAAATTCTTGCACGTATTAATGATGTTTTTATGTATAATTGATTTATACAAAAAGTTTTGTAACTTATACCTCTTAAAATGCAAGTTATTATTAATATGTTTTATAATAAAGTTTATATATATATATATATATATATATATATATATATATATATATCCTTTCTAAATTTCTAATTGAATAAAAAATATAACTAAATAATGTATTAATTTTGTATCATAATAAATAATGCATAATAAATTTCCATAAGATAATGGTAAATTAAGAATATAAATACCAATAAACTAACATAAATAAATAAATAAAAGTTTCTTACATGCAAGAAGTTATTCATTAAGTATATTATATTTTTTCAAATTTCCATAAACATTTTAACTAACTCCAACTCAAAAGACTTAAGTTAAAAAGAATTGAAATTTTAACTATCTCCAACTCAAAATACATAACTACATCAATAATAAAGTTGGCTAAGTGTATTGGACCATTTATTAAATTTTAAATCCCCATGTAAAAGTTATTTAACCATTACAATAAATAAACAAATAAATAAACTTTGATGGCGTAGGGTACACCATTAATACTTATGATGCTTATTATCCATACTCTTTAGCAATATTTAGTAATGGAAAAAAATAAGGGAGTTGATCCGTAGACAACAATTTTTCTCCATACATAACAATTTGTGCTTTAAAATGTTGTATTCTACAACTATATAATGCATGAATTATTGTGTATGACTTTAAAACAATTTATTTAATGGCCTAAAAACTGCTTAAATCTCTCGGAAGATTCAAACATCAATATCTATTTATCTTCGTGCTGCTACATGTGATACAAAGAAACATAGTGGTTCAGGTTTTGGTGAGCACATATACTTTCAACCCACAATAATATAATTGTAATCTTTTAAATATATATTTCGCACCATAAAAATAACCCGATTACTCATTCCCGTTGTTCTCACTCTCTGATCCTAAAATGATGATCTCAAGGGATCTACCCTAAAGGATCACTATAAGTAATGAGTATAGAATAATGCTTTGGGGATTCCGTAAGGAATATATGTCAATGAGGATGGAGTACATGTATGAACATTCTTTCCTTTTCCCTGAAAAACATCATCATTAACACCTAAAGGTGGCGAGTCTTCTAGTGTTCCACAAGACTGTGTAGAATAGTCAGTGGTCAACATCTATACTCTCATACATGAATGGTCCTTGTAGTACAATAGTACAATTCAAGGCTTCTTACCATTATTTTATTATCTCACAACCCTTAAATACCCAATACAATTTAAATATGATAAAATAAATATACAATTAAAATCATATCATATTATTGCATCTAGCACAGATATCAAGAACACATATTATATGCATATATAGCATTTAATTATCTAAATACTATGTATCTTTGCATAAGATGAAAGTAACTATGCACACACTTGTTAAAAGTTGATGACTTGTGATTAGGGCAGCGTTTCGCCTAACACCTTAGATTTTCCTTTTAAAATACCTAGATATGAATATCATTAAGTCTTAGTCCTATATCTACTGATTACAATAACGACGGTCTAGATTCCTTAATAATCTCAATGTCTACATCAAGATCTATCAAATAAGGAATAACCAAGTAAGATCATATCGGAAGTAAATTCCATTAGGTATACAGAGTACACTTTTTGGAAATCCCACTTTAAACACCTCACTAGATGTAACCTAGTCATCACTCCTGTAAGTAGATCCATTAGTATTATGACTTAGAATCACTAATAAATCTTATTTATAAATTCATAATAATGGATTATGAATATAAATATAAGTTACACTTAAAATGTAATAAGCGCCTTAACTTACAGAGTTTCTAGCGAAAAGTCGGAAAGTTACGGGCAGAATCCCGACCCAAAAGCTTTTATTTTTCAAGCTCTCTGATGCTTCAGAGTCTTGCTAAAATACCCTAATAACTAGAAAAACTCGAGCTTAAGATCTCAGGAGAATGTAAAGTGAATTTTGATTTGTTGTGAGGAAATGAAATGCTAGAGCTGCTATTTATAGGCAATTTTTAGGAAAAGCGTGTCGTGCCCAGACCAGAGGCATGCCGCATACTGGCTTGGTCGGCAAGGTTATTCTCAAGAGACGTGGCACGTGGCGCACATGTAATGGAGCCACGTCGCCATGTAGGTCAAAATTTCTCAATTAATAAAATCATATATCTCTCATACGAGCTCTCTTTTCAACGTTCTTTATATCCACACGTAGGTAATTTTGAGTAGTACAACCTTCATTTAGATTTTGTTGGCTAATTCCCACTCGATTTAAATTAAACAGTCTATGAAGATTACACTACAAAAATCTGTGCAAAATTCATTACCTCTTCATACATACTCCGTTCTTGACTATCTTTATACTGACGCATTCCTAATGACAAGATCTTCAACTCTTGTTTACATTTTTTTGGCTGACGATCGTTTAATTTTTATTTAGAATTATGTGTCCACACTGTTGCGCCAAAACTTTGAAAAAACCATAACTTCCTCATACGAAGTCAAATTTAAGCGTTCTCTATGTGCACACATTCACTTTTATGATGTTATAACTTTCATTTAGATTACTTAGGCTAATAATCAATCTATCTCTGATTCACTTTTAACAACACCCTTTGTTGTATAAAGATGAACATGAAACTTCTAAGAATTATAACATCTTCATACGAAGTCATATTTAGGTGTTCATTATATCCTCAAGATCTTCATCACGACTACTACAATGTTCATGAAGACTATTTATCCTAAACAACATTTTATTTTTAATGTTTATATTAGCCCTATTTATTAACTTTTAAAATAAGTTTTTATAAAAATATTATATACACATAATATTTATCAAATTTCCACGTACATAATATATAAATACATATATTCAAACAATTCTCTATCATTTATTCATAAAATATTGTAAATGTAAACCAACGTAAGTATATTTTTTATGCTTAACCCTAGCGAAAACGATGGCGTTACAATATATATATATATATATATATATATATATATATATATATATATATATATAAAGGAAAGTATGGTATTACAAGTTCAATAGTGGAGTTTTGAGATTGTTCCATCGATGCTCTTGGTAAATAGGAAGAATGGTTAAAGAATTATTACTATGAGAGATGTTATTATGGTTAAAACCAGTTTCACCAATCTCTATTCATTGTGATATGTTACCTTGAATAAGGCATATAGGCCAGTATATAATGGAAAGTGTAGTCATTTGGGTGTTAGACATGGTATACGGGAAGGAGTCAATCATGATTTTCTCTATTTTCGAACGAGATTTTGACAATAAAATAAAATTTAGAAAACTATTTGACTAACTTTTTGACCAATACCTAAGTAAACTAGTATGGTGTAGGGATGATATCATTTTTCATTCCAATGATGTGGAGCTCTTACTTGTATAATGCTATTTTGGTTTCGAACATGAAGAATATCGAGGTTAGGGACCATTCCCTAATCCCTAATGCGCTCAAGGAATAAAGCCCCTACCGGTGGTGAATTAGAATAAGGGGATGAATTTTACAAAAGGAAAATACGTCTAACCAATACCTATAGCCATCTTAAGAGCCTTGCAACATTCACTAAGTCTAACTTCGAAGACATTTGGATTTCCAAAAACTTTCATAATTGCCAAATGGTATCTTCTAAAAGGTGAGTTTAAAATATCTCTAAAATGTAGTTCCTTAGGTAGCATTTGGTAGTGGGACCGGATGAGACATAACTAGATTGGACTGAACCGAATAAAACTATATTGGACTTGTTAGATAGTGTTTGGAAATAATAGAACTAGACCGAACACAATAATAAAATTACCAAATTATCCTTGAAATTATTTTTAATATTCTTTTACCGTATAATGCTTATAAGTAAGACGTCATATATAATAATTAATATATTATTTGTTTGTGACTTATATAATTTTTTCTAAAACATCCCTTTATATTTATTATCTTTCTACAAATTTATCTTGCATCGTATTTGTTACAATAACTTTATAAATCATATTATCACATAAGTATAACCAAATAATTTATCGTGTATAATTAATTTGAAGTAATTTATCATATAACATATAAATATAATAAAAAGTTGTTACATTTAAACTATAACTATACAACTGAATAAGCAAGAAACATACAAACCTAAAATTTGAAGGCCCAAAATTTACACATTAAATCGTCTATTATTTTAGTGTAACCACACAATATAATGCCAAATTTTGTTTTATATTATTTTTATATAAAACTTTATAAAAATGGTACAAAAATGGAATTAGTGTTAGGTTGGATATGTTCTGAACATATAGACTTCGCATTTTAGGTACAAAAGTCATGTTCCATTTCTCAAGACTAATGGCATTGTGAGTGTACAAGAGAAACGCATTGGACCTCTCTACAAACTTGTTTTCCCCCCACAACTAGCTCCAAGACTATCCTTTGTTGGACTACCCGAAAAGGTAAGAATATAGTTATTATTTTCCATTTGATCATTTAAAACATACATAGCTAACATGGTTTCCTAATATTAATTAGAGTCTTACATTTCTTATAATCGAGTGTCAATCAAAATGGATAGCAAAGACTTTATCAACGAAGATATCATTGCCATCAAAGGATCAAATGTTGAGAGACATCAAAGAACATCATGGAGATATAGAAGATGATGGATTTCCTAAAGCTTACACTCATTTTCTTGAAATTGAGGTCTTTCTAAAGCTATTATTGTTTATATACTTCTTTAACATCAATGCTTATATTATGTATATAACATGTTGACTCCTAATGACAGAATGATTACATAGATTGGATGTCTACTCAATTGGAAATGAACGTGGACAAGAAATTTACAGACATGTTCAAATACCTCATCCACTGTTTTAGATCTGGGAATTTTGATAATTTTATGAATTTATTCGAATTAAAATATGGTGTATGATTATTTAATTTCCAATAATAAATCTTCATTTATGTTTATCAAACAAATGTCTAGAAAAGATATGTAATAAAAATGGTTAGCTCAATTGACTTGACAAATATTTCTTTGTATACTATGTTGTGAAATTTATTGGTGATGTTAAAAAATAATACCAATTATAACAATATCCTACAAATAGATATTATGAGAAAGTATTTTGATGACTAAATCATTATTTTATCCATAGATTTCAAAAAACAAATCTCACAATATTCATCGATTTAAGGTGCAAGAAGATTGGAAAGCAAAAAGGTTAAGTGTCTTAACCATTACACCAAATTTTCGACTTAACCCATCAAGTCATTTTGTTAGGATTAAGTAAATATGAAACAACCATATATAGATATCCAAATTAAGTATTTAACGGGATAAAAGAACCATACTCACGTTCATAAAATTAGTTGCAGCTGCAACAAATCATGGTCTTAAATTTAAACACAATGTATTCAAACCGGGTTTAAACTAATACAACATGACTAAATAAACAAGGGATTAGTTGTCTTTGTAGAAAAATCATGAGAATTTGCATATAAAATAAATAAAAACAAATCCATAATTTTCCCATTGCTTCTATGTCTACTTGAGAAAGTAGCAAACCACAAAACTTATTATAATTTATATCCACCACCACTAGACATAATATCGAATAATCGACTGATCCAATTTTCTCAGCTTCTTTTCTCATAAACTCCTACTTTTAGTTGGAAAGAATATAACAAAATCCATAAGTGTATTATATTGATATAAGGCTATATTCTTACTATAATATGTAGCTAGTGAACTCAAAGATATATATATATATATATATATATATATATATATATATATATATATATAGAGAGAGAGAGAGAGAGAGAGAGAGAGTTAGGTTCACATATAACCATTAGTTATTGTGTGAATGTAAGACCAATTATGGTCCAATCACCATCTAAGGCTAAATTAGGAACATTGTATAATTTTAATTTAATAACCTAAATTGAATTCCTATATTTCTGGTAACTGAATTTTTTATTTAAACTAATAATTATCACATACAATCAAACACCAAATGAACCCTACACGATTGAAGAATTCCCCTAAAGGATCGATGCTCTATCTTTCTCATGCTCTTCTGAATTTTCTGAGAAATCAATTGGATTGGATGTGTATCGCCCTTGACTATTGATGTAGCCATACTCTAACCGTCGTTGCGCAAACCAAATCTCGCATAGATCGCCTTATTTTATTCATCAGCACTACCACAATTGAAGGAGTCACCTCCTCTAGCACTAGTAATCATCATTCCTTTTATCAATTTACTTTTTAGTGTATAATTTTTTGTAATATATGCAAAATGATAACTTCTCGTTCATTTATTAACTTCTGAATTAACTAGGGTGAAAATTTGTTTTCATTCGTATGATATTCCAATTTAAATTGGACAATCTTACTTCAATTCTATACTATTCATGCATTTAAAATTAGAATTAAATGTTAATTTTGAAAAACTTTTTCAGAATGCGACCATTTGGGGAAGCCCCTTTACCCAAGGATGCTCATGCAGTTTTTGCTGTTGGTACCGTGGTTGTATTGAGGTGATTAATAGGACATTTACTAACCCAAAAAAGTATGAGAACGAATGGTTGTAATACATGAAATGTATCCAACACCCATTTTATTTTGAAGTTGTGGTTCTAATTTATGATAAATTTGATGTTTCATTAATATGGGCATAGGTCTTTTTAGGCATTCAACTGATGATATGTATGTACTCCACTTAACCAATGAAAAATATAAATGGCACATGCAAGCTTCTTTTATACTGTTTTGGACTTATAATCTTCACATCTAATGTATTATTTACCTTAGATTTTGATTTGGTTTCTTGCTTTTAAATAGGTAGTTGTTGCTCAAGTTCAGGGACTAAGCCCATGTTATGGACCTGGTTGCCCAACCATACCTTCTTACTGTTAGCCGAAAGTTGGAAATGATGGTAAGTAAAATAATCAATTCACATTTGTAGCAAGTAATAAAAATAGCATATCAATTTTAAATGTTATTATGTGTTACCAAGGAAAGAAAGTACTTTCATAAACATATAATATCATATGCTTTCTGAGGAAGGAAAGGGGGTGCCAATTTCTTTACTCAGATCCCACTTGAATAAATCTTTCACCATTTTTTTTGTCTTATTATATTTCTACCAGGTAGATTGACTATGGTCTTCCATTATTTTTGTTAATGTTGCTTGTCTTCCTTTGGCAACATTTTCAAGGTATTACAATCTCTTTTTTGTTTTGCACATTGGTTGTTGAGGTAATTTTAGTATTGTATTTTTCAATTTGTGTGATTTTTTATGGTACTGATCTAATTATAGTATGCATTGGATAATTTTAATTGATATATGATGTTCTTCCTCGAGAGTATGTGGTTCATGTCCCTTCATGGTTTGGTTGTTTGCTTGGTAGCATGGTTAGTTAGCATGTTGGTTTGCTATGGTCTAGAACATACAAAAGAAGCTTTGGCCTATCAAATTTCCTATTGCTTTTGGTGCAAGCTAATGAATGTTTCTTGATATATTTTGCATCATATGATATCTCATGTCTTTTTGTGTGTTTTATTTGAATGATTTATATGTGTAGGTTCAAACATGAAGAGGTAAAAATAGAGGCAGGGGCAAAACATCAAAAAACAAAGACGGATTCTTCAAGAATGATGACATATTCATAAATAATATAGTATATATCATAATTTTTTGTATATATTCTTTAAGAATTATGATTGATTCTTAAAGAATTTAGTATAGAAGGTTGTATATATTCTTCAAAATGGTTTATATATTTTTACTTTATGTTATAAAAATGGTTCTATTTTTATAGTATATATTCTTGATTATATTGCAATACATTGTTCTTAAAGAATGATATGTTCTTATTTAACTTTTGAGTGTATTCTTTAAGAATGTTACTTGTAAAAAAACGTATTCTTTAGGAATTAAAGAATAAAAATGTCTTTTTTTTCAAAATACACATTCTTCCTGGATAAGCCTTGGTTAGTATTAGTCAAGGAAAGTTTATGAATGCATTCTTAAGTGATGTAAACATCTCATTCTAAAAAACTAGAAAATGATAACCCTTACCCATTACTAAATTGTTATTGTCCAATTCTTGAAGAATGTAGTAAATAACGAACCTGGTTGTGGGCTACGAAATTGTCGTCTTCTTCCAAACTTACTGGTGCATAGATGTATTTGTGAAATTCGTTTTAAAATTATCCCTCATTCTTGATTCTCATCAAAGTTCTTCTCGATTTTTAAGGAAATCGTTGTCATTTGATTTGGGTTAATAAGAATGTAGTGGAGGATAATTTTGTTAGTACTGGTTTCATGATTCTTTGATTACTAATCGTAACTTCATATTATTAGATGATCACCACTCTTTCTAAATAAATGGAATGAGAAAAAGGAAGTATACCCAGATTAGTCGGCACTTCCTAATTTAAATTCAGGCAGAATGTCACTATTGCCCTTATGGACGTTTTTATTAGTAAATTTTGTAAAGAATTTTTTACAAATTAATTAATTTCATATCCATTCTTAGCCATTAGATTTTTTAATCCAACAACCCATATTAAGTCCTACATTCACACTATATTTAGGGTTCACATTTAATCCTAACCTTTTATATATATATATATATATATATATATATATATATATATATATATATATATATATATATATATATATATATATATTCTTTCCCACTAAAAGTAGGAGTTTATGAGAAAAGAAGCCGAGAAAAATGGATCAGTCGGTTATTCAATATTATTTCTGGTGGTGGTGGGTATAAATTATAATAAGTTTTGTGGTTTGCTACTTTATCAAGTAGACATAGAAGCAATGTGAAAATTGTGGATTTATTTTTATTTATTTTATATGCAAATTCTCATGATTTTTCCACAAAGACTATTAATCCCTTGTTTATTTAGGCGTGTTGTAAAGTGTAAACCCGGTTTGAATACATTGTTTTTAAATTTAAGACCATGATTAGTTGCAGCTACAACTATTTTTATGAACATGAGTAGTGTTCTTTTATCCCGTTAAATACTTAATTTGGATATTTATATATGGTTGTTTCATATTTACTTAATCCTGACAAAATGACTTGATGGGTTAAGTCCAAAATTTTGGCGTAATGGTTAAGACACTTAACCTTTTTTTGCTTTCTAATCTTCTTGCACTTTAAAATCGATGAATATTGTGAGATTTGTTTTTTGATGAATATTGTGAGATTTTTTTTTTGAAATCTATGGGTAAAATGATCATTTAGTCATGGAAATACTTTCTTAGAATATCTATTTGTAGGATATTGTTATACTTGGTATTCTTTTTTAACATCACCAATAAATTTCACAACATAGTATACAAAGAAATATTTGTAAAGTCAACGGAGCTAACATTTTTATTACATCTCTTATCTAGACATTTGTTTGATAAGCATAAATTAAGATTCATTATTGGAAATTAAATAAACATATACCATATTTTAACTCGAATAAATTCATAAAATTATCAAGATTCCCAGATCTAAAACAGTGGATGAGGTATTTGAACATCTTTGTAAATTTCTTGTCCATGTTCATTTCCAACTGAGTAAACATCCAATCTATGTAATCATTCTGTTATATACATAATATAAGCATTGATGTTAAAGAAGTATATAAAAAAAATAATATCAATAGAAAGACCTCAATTTCAAAAAGATAAGTGTAAGCTTTAGGAAATCCATCATCTTCTATATCTCCAGGATGTTCTTTGATGTCTCTCAACATTTGATCCTTTGATGGAAATGATGTCTTCGTTGATAAAGTCTTTGCTATCCATGCTAATTGACTAAATTTGTAAATTGTTTATAAAGTATGTTAAAGGATGCAAAAATACATACTAGTTCCTGTTGGAGCTTCTGACTTTGTTTAAGAACAATTTCTTTCTCAGTGGTCAACCTTGATACCATAGAAACCGACTTCAACATATATTAAAATAATATCCATGTTACATGAACAATAAAGAAATTTCATGGAACTAAAGCAAAGTCCATAGTGTCTATAATGCCCTACAGATGCTTTCATCGTAATCATGCTTGTTAAGGTCCATAATATTGCTTTGTTTGTTGAAGTTCATTTTAGGGATTTGACAGAAGCTCGTGATATATAACAACAAAACAAGAAAATAAAGAACTTGTCACGATTCATGCAGATAGTATCTATCTATCTATGTATATCATATCATACATACTTATAAAGCTAGCATTTTTTTCTTGAATCTCATGCATTTGAAACCCCCATAAAAATTTTCCAATACCTCATGCATTTGAAATCCCCACACTCTTTCACATTCAAAGTAATTAATCACACATAATCTCATTCCAAGAAAATCACACACTCTATAAGTTCAACACATCATGCATTTGAAACCCCCACACCCTTTCACCTTCATTATATATGTAGTTATATTAGTACATTTTTCTTACAAAAAGTCGTCATTTGGTTGAAGATATTATGATTCAAAAGTTTTCATATAGTTGAAGCATTCACGATCCAAATATGATGATTTGAAGAATTGGGTTATGTCACATCAATGGTAATTGTAATATGATTTTTTCTTTCAACCAAAACAAATGAAGCTTTTCTATTCTTTCTTTATATTCAATTTCTTATTTGATCTTTATATGTGATTTGTATGTATTACTCAATCTTGAATGTAATGTTTTGCTTGGAATATCTCTCATTCTTCTTTTTCAAGAAAAATATTTTGATTGCAGGTTAGTGAAGAATTGTCATCAACTTTCTATGGTTGAATGGTATTAAATAAACAAAGAAGATTCAGAAAACGGATATAGGTTTTTTTTGTTTGAGCAAAGTAGACAAATGTTAGTTTTTCCTTTTGATTTAAACGTATATTGTAACGCCTAGGTTTCAGGGCTAAGCATATTTGTCAATGTAATAGTCTAGGTCAACTCTTTTAACTCTTTTTGAAGTAATAAAGATGAAATATTTGAGTATTATGTGAATTATGTGTGTTTATGTGTTTATTATTTAATTATAAATGTATAATTAACAAAGAATAAAAATAAGCGTCAAAATTAAAGTGTGAGATAAGCCCGATATCTCTATATAAAGTTGTAGAATATGTCTCAAGGTTTCTGTACATATAAGGAACGCCGAAATCCGAGTTATAACAAAGAAGTTATGACCCGTCGAAGTTTCCCGACAAAACCGGCACAATACCGGGAAGCGTAAATAGTGAATTTACGATAGAGCGAGATTTAGCCTTAGCGATCTAAACGAAAGCGGTAGAATATGTTAAACTAAGAACATCGATAAAAAGAACGCCCAAATCTGACTTCGTATGAAGAAGTTATGATTTTTCGAAGTTTTGGATTAGCAGTGTACAGCCCGAAATTCGTATATTAGATCGAGTGATTTTTAGCCGACACGACCTAAACGAGAATCGAAGATCTCGTTAAAATTAGCGTAACGAGAAAAAGATGGGCGAAAACGGATGTCGGATGAAGAAGTTATGAGGATTTAACGGACCAATCCTGTCCCGGCCCGTTAATAATATAAAATTTAAAATCGATTCAAAATTAGCCAACGGAGTCTAAACGAAAGTTGTAGAGTACGTTCCCACCTTCGCGTGGATATAAAGAACGTCAAAAACGGAGGTCGTACGCGAAAGTTACGAATTTTTGAAGTTGTAACTCGAAATTGCGAAGTCTGTTGCAAATCCGATGAGGTTGCGCAATCTGGACCCTCCATTGCTGACTCAGTACCTGCCTCGGATAAGTGACGCATCGCCCCTCGCTACGCCCAGCTTCCGAGCTCAGAACGCGCCGCGTACGAAGGGTCTTCATGTGGTCCGAGAATAGGCCACGTTGCACCATGCGAAGCTTGCCACCTGGAGGTCTGATCCGAAGCTACATCCCGCGTAGCTGCTGAACGCCCAGCGTACCACCGAGGCTTCGCGCCTATAAAAGGGGTCCAAAGGCAGCCTTCATTTTCACACCAAAACTCACTCTCTCTCTAAAAAATTTCTCTCTCTAAGTGCTCTAAACACCCCTAAGCCCTAGATAAATCCCCTAACACCCTAGGGAAGCCCCGAGGCTCCCGGAGTCCCGAGAAAAAGGAGTCTTTCGGTTTCGAAACGCTGCTCCAATTAAGTTCCGGTTTTCGATAAAATCCGCTGTAAGTGTGCTACGCTTACGCAATTTTTAATATAGCTTTCAAATAATTATAAGAATGTTATTAGGTCCTTAAAATAATTATTTGGGCTATTATTATGAGTTATATTGAGTGTTATTAACGCTTATGTAATAATAAAAATAGTCAGACAATTAATTTGTCGCGGTTATCGTTAGACTAAACCCTAGTGGTATCGATACTAGGTTTTATCGAAGGAAAATCGTTTTGAGAGTATCGAAGCACTGTCCGAGTGCTGAGTCACCACCTTTCAAGTGAGTGCATAGTTACTTTCAGCTTACACATAGATATGAAGTATTTTATATAAATTACATGCTATGTGTGCATATTATCTGAATACTTGCTATCTATGCTGGATGAACATGATGGGTTTTAGCCATAAGAACTTTCCGATGTGCGCATGCAAAACCCTAATGCTTGGATCTAGGCTTTCTAATTAAACATGCTTGGAATCCAAGACTTCTAATGACTATTTAGGTGTAATAACAATATTGAAACAGATCTAGAATCATACCTTTGAATTCCTTGTTGATCTTGTTGTCTTGGAGCTTCTAGAGTCACAATTGTCACTCCTCTAATGGCTTACAAACACCAAATAGCAAGGAGGATGATTTGGGAGAGAGAAGAGGGGAGGAATTCGGCCAGGGCTTCTCTACTTTAGGTGAAGTACCTATTTCCTTATGCCATAGGGTCTATTTATACTTGTAGACTCCTTAAGGGTTACAACCTAAACCCTAATTGGATAATCTTCTCTTAAAGCTATCCAAATCCATTCCTTAGATAACCCCTTGGACGATTTGAAGCAATCCTTAACTTCTAGAATCCGTCCAATGCATATCAATATGGATTTACAGTCTAAAGTTTAAGTATCAAACAATTGACAGTTTATACCCTTTTATTTAATTAATCTCTTTAAGTCACCAAATTAATTCCAATAAATTCAATGACTAATATTAATCAAATAACAATATATTATTCTTTATATTATTTTCATAATATATTAATAATATTTACTCTCTCTTAATAAATCATCCTATCAAGTTGCTATGGTGAAGGCAACCCAAAAGGACCATGCACAACCGGGTCAAATACTTGCCTAATATAGTTGTAGCCTTAGACACTATTCTAACAGTCTCCCACTTGGATAAGTCTAGTAACTATATGCACAAGTATAATTCGGTTTGCAATCATAGCTCTCAAAGACGCTGTCAAACTCTGATCTAATCAATCTTGTCCTTTAGATAAGGGATCGTACAGTCCTCTGTTAGATATCATGCTGACAATCCTATGGAATGGTTAGTCAAGCATTTAGGTTTCTCGATCTCTGATTTATTTGACATAGAACTTAATCGAACACATCAATTCAGTTCTGACCAGGCCCGGCACATAAGTCAAATCAAATCATCAAGCGGCCGAGATATCGCTTTCACCTTCTTAGATAAAAGTTACAGATAAACTTCGACTTATATGCATTTACTTATTCATTAACCAACTATACATAACAATGCGTTTTATAACACCGAGTTAATGATGCGTTTTCGCATTATCAATGTACAATCAATTAACAAATAACAAACCATATATCTAGGTTTTAAGACTATATGATATTATCGTCTTGCGATCACCCTTTTATATCATATTCCATAAGGTGATTCCAGCAAGCGCGGGTTTGTTCCAATGCTCAAAACTAGTTCATAAGCACTCATGAACGTTGCAGCAACCCTTTGCTATGTCTAACACCATTTAGACAATCTACACACCAATTCATGACAATCTTCATTCATATCTACTTCCAACATATGAACGATTGTGGACAATTTTGAACAATTCGATTATTCCTAATAAACTCAATTATTCTGAAAGTCAAAACATGCAAAGTGAAACAATAGTTAAATAATTAACATAAGATAGTAACATTACTCATAAATAAAAATCCTTTATTTAATCATCAAATGTTAATTACATTTATCTATTACACGTTTCTAATACTATCTAATCTATGCTAATATCATCCTTCAGCCCAATACTCCTAGCATGCTGCAAGTGCTTAACCCTACCCAGTCCCTTCGTAAGCGGATCTGCTAGGTTATCTTTTGATGATATCCTCTTCACTACGAGTTGTCCTTCTTCTACACGATGTCTAATGAAGTGATATTTTCTGTCGATATGTCTTGATCTACCATGATCCCTCGGTTCCTTAGTCAAGGCAACCGCTCCTTCGTTATCACAGAAAATCTCCATGGGCTCCTTTATGGCAGGTACAACTCCAAGATCACCGATGAAGTTCTTTAGCCATATTGCCCCCTTCGATGCTTTGCTCGCTGCAATGTACTCTGATTCGCACGTTGAATCAGCTACGGTTCCTGCTTGGAACTCTTCCATGTCACTGCTCCTCCATTTAGGGTAAAGACCTAGCCCGACTGCGAACGGTAGTTGTCCCTGTCGGTCTGAAAACTGGCGTCACTATACCCTCGCACCTTCAAGTCATCACTCCCTTCGAGGACTAAGAACCATTCCTTCGTCCTCTGAAGGTACTTAAGGATATTCTTCACCGCAATCCAATGTGCTCTGCCAGGATTCCCTTGATATCTGCTAACCATGCTCAAAGCAAAGGCTACATCAGGGCGAGTACAAGTCATAGCGTACATGATTGAGCCAACTGCGGAAGCGTATGGTACTCGACTCATTTCTGCTATCTCAGCTTCGGTACTCGGACTTTGAGTCTTACTCAACTTGACATTACTTTGTATCGGTAATTCTCCCTTCTTCGAGTTCTCCATACTAAAACATTTTAGTAGCTTCTATAAGTAAGTATTCTAACTAAGTCCAATTAGTCTCTTACTTCTTTCTCTTACTATCCTTATTCCCAAAATGTAAGAAGCCTCTCCGAGGTCCTTCATAGCGAAGCACTTCCCGAGCCAGGACTTAACCTCCTGCAGAGTCGGGATGTCGTTTCCTATGAGTAATATGTCATCGACATATAGAACGAGGAAGCTTACTATACTCCCACTGGCTTTGACATATACACATGATTCGTCTTCGCTTCGTACAAATCCAAACTCTTTGACTTTCTCATCGAAGCAAAGATTCCATCTGCGAGATGCTTGCTTAAGTCCATAAATGGACGTCTCAAGCTTACACACTCTATTCGGATGCTTCGGATCCACAAACCCCTCTGGTTCAGCCATGTAAACATCCTCAGCCAACTTTCCGTTAAGGAAAGCGGTCTTGACATCCATTTGCCAAATCTCATAATCATGAAATGCGGCAATAGCTAGCATCACTCTAATAGATTTTATCTTCGCAACTGGTGAGAAGGTCTCATCATAGTCAACTCCGGGAGTTTGAGTAAAGCCCTTCGCAACCAATCGCGCTTTATATGTGTGTATGTTTCCATCCACGTCGGTCTTCTTCTTGAAGATCCATTTGCACCCAACGGTCTTACGTCCGGGCACATAATCAACCAAATTCCAAACTTGGTTATCATACATGGATTGGATCTCGCTATCCATTGACTCTTTCCATTTTGCAGACTCCGGGCCT
The DNA here is from genome assembly GCF_051521515.1 of Lactuca serriola. NCBI lineage: Eukaryota > Viridiplantae > Streptophyta > Magnoliopsida > Asterales > Asteraceae > Lactuca > Lactuca serriola. The sequence continues at coordinate 10,820,936 of NC_136414.1, read as the reverse complement.
GCCATGGCTTCCTTATAGCTATTAGGTTCATCGAGATTTATTAGTGTACCATCACTAATATGCGTGTCCCCTTCGGTAGTAATATGAAAACCATAAAACTGGGGATGAACTCTAACTCTATCGGAACGTCTAAGAGGTAAGGACTCGTCAATCGGTTCAACCGGAGTTTCCTCCTCGGATTGAGTGCCAACGGTAGAGGTTCCTTCATCTATCGACTCTTGGATCTCTTCAAGCTCGATTTGCCTCCCACTGTCTCCTTGGCCTATGAGTTCTCGCTCTCGGAAAACTCCTCTCCTCGCAACAAAGACAACATTGTCCTTCAGTCTATAGAAGAGATATCCAAAGGATGTCTGCGGGTAGCCGATGAAAATACATCGCTCACTTCGAGGTTCGAGCTTGTCGTGAGTATCTCGTCTTACGAAAGCCTCGCAACCCCAAACCTTGATATGTGCCAACGAGGGAGCTTTCCCTGTCTACATCTCGTGAGGTGTTTTGGCAACCTTCTTAGTAGGGACTCGGTTAAGGATTTGGGCGGCAGTCTCTAAGGCATACCCCCCCAAAAAGAGATAGGTAGTGAAGCACGACTCATCATAGAGCGAACCATATCCAATAAGGTTCGATTACGCCTTTCTGCCACACCATTCAACTGTGGTGTCCTAGGAGGCATCAATTGCGAAACTATTCCACACTCCTTGAGATAATCGTGGAATTCAAGACTTAGGTACTCTCCTCCTCGATTGGATCGAAGCATCTTGATTTTCCTGCCCAATTGATTCCCCACTTCATTCTTGAACTCTTTGAACTTTTCAAAGGTTTCTGACTTTTGCTTGATTAAATAGATATACCCATATCTACTATAATCATCGGTAAAAGTCACGTAGAAGCGGTTCCCATCCTTCGTGGTTGATCTAAACGGTCCACATACATCGGTATGTATTAAGTCCAATAGACCCTCACCCCTTTCACACGTACTTGTGAAGGGTGACTTAGTCATCTTTCCAAGTAAACAAGACTCGCATGTGTCATCTTCCCTAAGGTCGAATGACTCCAACACTCCATCCTTTTGGAGTTGGGCTATGCATTTCTTGTTGACATGTCCAAGACGACAATGCCAAAAGGATGCTTTATCCATACTAGTGGAAGAATCTATGTTCAAAAAGTCATTTCCTAAGTTATCAACAATCATGACAGCTTCATAAATTCCATTACATGGTATAGCTTCAAAGTAAAAGACACCATTTAGATAAGCCAAAATAGAACCATTCTCATTATTAAAAGAAAATCTAAAACCTTGTCTATATAAACCATGAAATGAAATGATGTTTCTAGCCATTTCTGGCGAATAACAACAATTGTTCAAATCTAAACATAAATTATTCCTAAGCACTAAAGAATACACTCCAATCTTGGTCACAGGCGACGATCTTCTGTTCCCCATGATTAGATTGATCCTTCCTTGCTCCACATCCCTACTTCTTCTTAGTCCCTGCACATTAGAACAAATGTGATAACCACAACCGGTATCAAGAACCCAAGAAATAGCATGATTAGAATCGTCAGATTTAATTGTGTATATACCTGCGAAAGATGGCTTGATCTTTCCTTCCTTGATGGCTTGCAGGTACTCTGGGCAGCTTCTCTTCCAATGTCCTATCTTGTGGCAGTGGTGGCACTCTGCCTCCTTCGGGTTAGGGCAGGGCTTAGCGGGATCAGCTTTGGTCCCACTAGAAGAGGCACCATCTCGGGCTTTAACCTTGTGATAGTTCTTATACGAAGCCTTCCTCTTCTTTCCCTTTCCTTGACCAATAGCCAAGACAGGAGCAGCGGGTGGATTGGGAATTGGTGCAACAGACTTGTCTTTGAAGTTGCTCTCAGCGACCCTCAAGAGACCTTGGAGTTTGCTTAGGGTGACCTCCTATTTGTTCATGTGGTAGGTCATCCTAAATTGATTGTACATCGGAGGCAAAGAATGAAGCACCATGTCGATAGCCAAGTCTTCCCCAAAATCAATATTTAACTTGCGAAGGCGGTTGACATACCTTTGCATCTTTTGCAGGTGCACGGTAAGAGATTCTCTATGACCCATCTTAGCGGAAATCATGTTAGTGAAAATCTCATAACGCTCTTGTCTCGCGTTCTGGTGGTATCTCTCCAATAAGTCTTGATGCATCTTGTACGGGTACATGTCCTCGTAGGACTTTTGGAATTCGGAGTTCATGGTCGCTATCATGATGCAATGTACCTTCGTTGCATCTCGCTCATGAGTTTCAAAAGCGGTAATTTCAGCCGGAGTAGCGATTTCAGGGTTGATCTTCTCGAGCTTCTCATCGAGGACATACTCCTTATCCTCATAGCGAGAAATGGTGCGAATGTATCTTATCCATTCGCTAAAGTTCGTTCCATCGAAGGTGACCTTTTGGCAAAGGCTCATCAACGTGTAAGAACTAGCAGCAGCGTTGTTTGCGTTCGACATCTACAAAAGGAAAAAGGACAACGATAGATTAGAATAAGAATCCCTAATTATCACCCAATAAGAAAAATTAGGGCTAGGATCCAACAACAACATTTACATATTAGAAAAGGGATGCCGTAATCTAACATGCAAATAAATTGAAGGTAAGTGAATGACGATTCACTAATGCTCCACCATAAAAAACTAACTATAAGTCCTAAATGTATTGAGAATTCCTAGGTTCGGATGAGATTCATTGAAACTATTCAATGGCATGTTTAAATCTCGATATGCCCCTCTTGTTTGTGACTGGGATACCGAGGATCACAAAGTGGGTGTGAATTACCATGCAAATTTACATGGTGCCTTCATTGTAACGATCACATATTCGATGTGCCGGTTAACCACACACGCTCCATCGAACTATGATAAACAATGAATCACCCTTTGCCACCTTTGCTTAGAACCAATTAGTGTGCCGGTAAACCACACACGCTCCACTAACTTCTTAGCAAGGGTGCAAAGTGTAATTTCATGGGATTGCATCAATTCACATTTCCTAAAGTAACTAAGATTGGGAAATTTTAAAAAAAAATGTGTAGTTACTTTGTATTGCTTATTATACTTTTAATGAGAGGATGAGGTTGCCCTATCCTACCCGTTTGGCTAACGACTCTCCACCGATCAAGCAAGCGGTGGGTGTGAGTGTACACCCATTAAGCGCCATTTTATAGGCCGCAACCTTATACCCACCTTATAGATCGGCTTCGTGAATGAGGCCTACTAACAGTAAGACTAGAATTTTAGTTATACATACATATATATATATATATATATATATATATATATATATATTATTTTTGTAATATTATATTAGTATAGGGTTGTATTTTAAACCTTTTAAAATCTAGGGTTTGAACTTTAAGTTGTCTAAATTAAAACTTTTAATCACAAAATATAAATTTCAAAACTTGAGGACAAGTTTTAAACATTTAAAACATGGAGGATCAAATAACAAATAATTTCAATTAACAATTAATTTCCTAATTATCTATATTTGATTTATTCAAGATTTCTTTTAAGATAATTACCAAAATAATCAAAATAATTGATTAATTATCATATAAGGAAATTAAATATTTTATTAGTTGATAAATATCTTTAATTAGATCAAGATTATAGTCATATATATCAAAACATCAGATTAGGGTTGATCTAATATGATTAAGGTAAGTTTACATAAGATAATCATGACGAAATCCCGAATCTGGCCATTCCTGACGCTTGGACTCGCCGAGTGCACAAAGGGACTCGCCGAGTCAGGCCAACTCGTCGAGTCCACTTCGGAACTCACCGAGTCCATGACTCAGAAACACAAAAATCGAATTTTGTAGTTTAGTTTCAGACAATTAAGCAACAATTTAATGAAAACCAAACCAGTCTCTGATACCACTGATGGGTTTTAGCCATAAGAACTTTCCTATATGCGCATGCAAAACCCTAATGCTTGGATCTAGGCTTTCTAATTAAACATGCTTGGAATCCAAGACTTCTAATGACTATTTAGGTTTAATAACAATATTGAAACAGATCTAGAATCATACCTTTGAATTCCTTGTTGATCTTGTTGTCTTGGAGCTTCTAGAGTCACAATTGTCACTCCTCTAATGGCTTACAAACACCAAATAGCAAGGAGGATGATTTGGGAGAGAGAAGAGGGGAGGAATTCGGCCAGGGCTTCTCTACTTTAGGTGAAGTACCGATTTCCTTATGCCATAGGGTCTATTTATACTTGTAGACTCCTTAAGGGTTACAACCTAAACCATAATTGGATAATCTTCTCTTAAAGCTATCCAAATCCATTCCTTAGATAACCCCTTGGACGATTTGAAGCAATCCTTAACTTCTAGAATCCGTCCAATGCATATCAATATGGATTTACAGTCTAAAGTTTAACTATCAAACAATTGACAGTTTATACCCTTTTATTTAATTAATCTCTTTAAGTCACCAAATTAATTCCAATAAATTCTATGACTTATATTAATCAAATAACAATATATTATTCTTTATATTATTCTCATAATATATTAATAATATCTACTCTCTCTTAATAAATCATCCTATCAAGTTGCTATGGTGAAGGCAACCCAAAAGGACCATGCACAACCGGGTCAAATACTTGCCTAATATAGTTGTAGCCTTAGACAGTATTCCAACAGAACATTGTTATACATGTTTTCAATGATTTAAACTGTATATGTATTTTATATCTACGAAAATGTTGGGGTAAAACATGGGTAGATATAATAGGTGATGTGTGATAAAATGATGAGAGGCCTCGATGTTGATGTTGTTGATTCTATCATCTAGCGGAATATGGATGACGACCACGGACTATTCTAGACAGTCCAGTGGAACACTAGCAGGCTTGCAACCTGTAGGTGTTTGTGAACGATGTGTTCACCGGTGTACTCCATCCCCCACATGGTTGCCTTTAGGACATTTATTGCTGAGGAATCCCCTTAGCAGTAGTGTCCGTCCCGATGATAATCCTTAGGCTAGGTCCCTTATGATAGGTGTTTAGGGACGTAAAGTGAGGATAACGTGAACGGGTAATCGGGTTATTGTTGATTGATGAAATTAATAAACTTATTTATTGTGGGTTGAAAACCCTATGTGCTCACCAGGCTCCCCAGCCTGACCCACTCAGTTTTATGTATTACAGGTAGTGGCGCTTGAGCATAGATATGATGTTTGGACGAGGGATTACGGATATAGGCCTGTAGATATGAAATAATGTAGTAAAGCTTATATTGTACTGTTTATGCTTTTGATCTGTACGAACATGACATCCCAAGTCTTTTAATGAAATACATTTCTATGGAAATGCTTTTGATAAATCTTTATCATATTTTGTTTTGGGACAAATTCCGCAACACTTTTATTTAAAATGTTACTCTGATTTTTAAACAAAGCATAAACAACCCGGTCTTTTCTGGCCGTGATTTTGGGGATCTCACAGTTGGTATCAGAGCATTAGTTTAAGCGAACTAGGAATTTGTAGGATTTCTAGACTTAAACTTAGAATGCTAAGCGATGATTGTGGGGTGTGAGCAATAGCTTATTTTAGGAATTATGCCTAAAATGCTTTCATGTGCTAAATGTTTTGTGCCTGACATGCTGTTATTTGTTCAGATCTATGGTCTGTTGCCGACCGGATCTGGAAACCTTATGTGTTTAGGATTCTAAACGTACGACTACGATATTAGAACTAGCATGTAAACGTTTCGGAGTGATAAGGACGATTTAAACGTCTATCCTAAATAAAGATCTAAATTCACCTTATTCGGTGTATAGATCAAGATGGCAAGGACCCGTAGCGGAAACATAAACGTAAATGGAGATAGGAACCAACCCCCAGTGGTTTAACAAATACCTGTTGTAGAAGAAGTTGCACCTGAACCAATCAAGATGGCCGGAGTGCAAGCGATGATGCAGGCTATGTTGGATCGTCAAATGGAGGAAACCAGACGTTTGCTCCAGCAAAATCGAGAGGAAGAGAGAAGAGACTATTCAAATTGAACAGCTTGAGTTGAACGAAGGGCAGACTGAGGAGGGAAACTACAGTGGGACTGTTGGTCAAGCCAACCCACCGATAGTTAGGCGAAACTACCAGGAAGGAGGAAATGACGGGCATGGATGAAAATACAAGGATTTCATGGCATCCAAGCCACCGAGTCTATCTGGAAGCCCGACGCCGGTGGAAGTCATGAACTGGATCTCTGAGATGGAGACGATGTTTGAGAGTTATGAGTGTAGCAATAGGCAAAAGACCACTCTCGCGGTTCCTCTATTGAAATCTGGAGTACTAAGCTGGTGGAAGCTACTAGCTAACTCAATGCCCAAAGGTGAAGCAAGCAAGATGTCGTGGGAGGATTTCCTGGTACAGTTGAAGATGCAATAGTGCTCTGAGCAGGATCTTCTGGAAATCAACAACGAATTCCAGAATCTGAAGAAGGGAAGAATGAGCGTTACTGAATATGTTGCAAGCTTTACTGAGAAAATGAAGCTTGTTCCTCACCTCGTCCCAACTGAACTCTCCAAGGTTAACAAATTTGCCCTCGGATTACCAGCGGACTTCAGTCCAATGGTCAAGCAAACTACCACTCTGAAAGCTGCCATCTGGGCTGCTAAGAATGTGGAGACCCAGATACGAGAGAAGGTTCTGTTGAGAGCGGAAGTGGGAGAGACAAGGAAATTTGACGGATCCTCGAGGTTCAGTAAGAAGGGTAGATTCTCGAAGTCTGGTTCGAGAGGAGGAGGATCAGAAGCGAAGTGGTGTGACAAGTGCAAGAAGAAGCACTCTGGGAAGTGTGACGGAGGGGTCACTTGTTTCAAGTGTGGAAAGCCTGGGCACTACGCCAACGAATGCACATTCACTAAGAAGGTTTGTTATGAGTGCAACGAGGAGGGGCACATTTCAAAGGATTGCCCGAAGAAGAAGGAGGCAGGAAGACCCAACATACCACCGAAGCCGAAGGCAAGAGCCTTCCAGATGACGCTCGAGGCTGCGAAGGAGGCAGCAGACGTCGCTTCAGGTACCTTTCTTGTAAATGGTTTGCCTGCAAATATACTATTTGATTCCGGAGCCAACTACTCCTTTGTGTCGCATAAATTTGGTGGGAAATTAGCATTGCTTGTAGAAAAAAGTAGATAATGCCCTGATTGTAGAAGTTGCCAGTGGCAAATTCGTACCTGTTAGTAATCGTATTAGGAACATCATCATTGACGTAAACGAAAACGAATTCCACGAAGAGCTATTACCCATAGAGTTAAACGGTTTCGACATCGTTTTGGGTATGGATTGGCTTAGCGCCAATGTTGAGATTCAATGCCGAAAGAAAATAGTAAGGGTAAATCCACCTGGAAAGGAATCATTTATGGTGTACGGGGACAAATGCAGAGTGAATTCTGGAATCATCTCCCTGATGAAAGCCAGGAAATGTTTGTCCAAAGGATGTGCATCGTACTTGGCATTCGTAATCGATGCTAAGAAGGAGAAGAAAGAGGTGCAGAATATATTGGTTGTGTGTGATTATCCGGAAGTCTTTCCCAAAGATCTTTCCGGATTACCACCTGATAGGCAAGTGGAATTTCGTATAGACTTGTTACCAGGAACAACACCGATAGCGAAAGCACCATACCGATTAGCACCGACGGAGATGAAGGAGCTCATGACGCAACTTCAGGAGCTGTTGGACAACAGTTTCATTCGACCTAGTTCATCACCCTGGGGAGCTTCGGTGTTATTCGTGAAGAAGAAGGACGGAAGTATGATAATGTGTATAGACTACCGAGAGCTGAATAAGGCAACAGTGAAGAACAAGTATCCATTGCCGAGGATTGATGTCCTATGCGATCAACTGCAAGGTTCGAGCTACTTCTCAAAGATCGATCTTAGGTCAGGATATCATCAGCTGAAGGTGAGAGAGCAGGATATTGAGAAGACTGCATTCAGAACAAGATATGGACACTACGAGTTCTTGGTTATGTCGTTCGTACTAACCAATGCTCCAGCAGCATTCATGGATTTGATGAATAGGGTTTGTAAGTCATTCCTCGATAAATCCGTGATAGTGTTCATCGACGACATTCTCATCTGCTCGAAAAGCCAATAGGAGCATGGCAAGCATCTACGGGAAGTATTAAAAGTGTTGAAGAAGGAGAAGCTTTTTGCAAAGTTCTCCAAATGTGACTTTTGGATACGGGAAGTCCAATTCTTGGGTCATGTTGTTAACCAGGAGGGAATAATGGTTGACCCCGCGAAGATCGAGGCTGTGATGAAGTGGGAACGTCCAAAGAGTCCCACGGAGATTCGAAGCTTTCTAAGATTAGCCGGATATTATCGACGATTTATCCAAGGCTTTTCTTCGATAGTTGCTCCACTAACAGCTTTGACTCATAAATGAGCTACATATACGTGGAGGGAAAAACACAATGAGGCATTCGAGAAGCTAAAGAAGAAGTTATGTGAAGCACCGATACTTTCTCTACCCGATGGAGTTGAAGACTTTGCGGTTTATAGTGATGCATCTGGAGTCGGGTTGGGTTGTGTTCTGACCCAAAGAGAAAAGGTGATAGCATACGCATCTCGACAATTGAAAGAGCATGAAAAGAACTACCCCACTCACGATCTGGAGTTGGCAGCGGTAGTATTTGCCTTAAAGATATGGAGGCATTACCTCTATGGCACGAAGTGCAAGCTCTTCACTGATCATAAGAGTCTCCAGTATCTCTTTAATCAGAAGGAGTTGAACATGAGGCAACGACGCTGGCTAGAACTACTCAAGGACTACGACTGTGAGATACTTTACCACCCAGGTAAAGCAAATATTGTTGCTGATGCTCTCAGTCGGAAAGTCAATCTTGAAAGGAAAAGACCAAGAACGTTAAGAATTGAAGTCGTCTCGACGATTGTGGAAAGTATCAGGAAAGAAAAAACAACATTTTGACCGGTTTGGTTACTATTAACCAAGAATAGTTTCAGTCATATTTTGTCAATTTTTGTTATTTTGCACAAATAAATAAAAAAAAAATCTTATGGTCATTCCAACCGGTGAAAAAAACTTTTTGATCATTTCAGTCAATCTTAACGGTTTTAGTAAAAATTTAATTTTGATGAAAATTACACTTTGCTAATTTAATAATATTTTTTAATTAAATTAAACAAATTTTTGTTGGTTCCGGTAAAAGAAAATAAAACTACATTGTTGTTTTTTTTTAAAAATAATGTTACTGTTTTGAATTCAAAATAAAATTATATTGATGTTTTACATTTAATATGTTCTATATTTGATATTTGATGTTGAATTTGAAAAAAGTTGGTCAGTTGGTGGTGAAGATTGTTTGACAAGATTTATCAAAACGACTATTAAATAAAAGATTGTTTCACAATATTTATCAAAACGACTATTAAATAAAATAATTGAGTAGGATCGATCAAGCCAAAAACATATAATGTTCCAGAGAACACAAAATTTATCCGGCAACAAATATTTAATTTTTTATAAATAGTTTCTTTTTACCAATTACCTATATGATGGGTGGTAAATGATAAGCTCCGAGGCTCCACCTGCAATTTCAATGGTTATATGAGTCAATTATTTTAACTATTTCTTTTGAAAAAGTTTAGACTAATTTGTCTTTTCTATGTTTTTTTATTATATATCTAATTGTTTTTATTTTATTATTGAAAATTAAAATTAGGACATGTTGCTTTCTTATTTTCTTTATTTTAGATTGTTTTTATTTTTTTTTTCAAACATCTTTTTTACGTGTTTTGGCAAAAAAATTGAAATCAAGACATGTTACATTCCATTTTAAGCTTTTCAATAGTCGGTTTGACAGAGCACATTATATTAACCTGGTTCAAAATCATGAGGCACCCAAAATACAAAAGTCCATAATTATCACACATTACATCATAATACAACACTTTCAAAATTACAAAAATACCCCCACTCTAAACAACTCAAACACAATAACCAAAAGAAAACCCTTGAACAATTTTACACATTAGTAAAGTACCTCAAATACCTCAAAGCAAAAGTAGTCTCAATCAATCCTACCAGCAACTTGTGATGATGGCAAATGAGAAATAACTAATACTATTAACATGAGATTTTGTAAAATAATCTCCTTGTCCATGACTTTTAAGGCACTAAAAGAGACATCTCTCCAAATCTAGTAATCTTTAGACTCATTCTCATTATCTTTACTGTTCTCCCCTTTGCTATGCTGGAATTCCTTTCTTTAATGATCAATGATAGCAACTTATTTCTAACAAATTTACTCGCTATGTGACCGTTCTTTCCATGGCCATCAAACACCCCACCAAATGCTCCATCTTCCATTCCATAGTCCTTCATCAAGAATCATATCATCATTAAAAATAAAAAATGGATATATATATATATATATATATATATATATATATATATATATATATATATATATATATATATATACCCACTGAGATTTGGCACATACGATCTAAAGAAGGAAAATGGTGAATTTAAGCAATGAATCACAAGGAGTGAGATAGGAAACATGCTAAAGAATGGCAACATCGTGGTTGAATCCTTTGGATCCTTGATGTGTATGGATGGAGCCAATTCTTTTATCGGAAGCGGTATGTTGGTAATATATGATGTTGTCATGGCCATAGTAAATCTCATGAATTTTTGCGGATACCCGGGATATGTAGATACCCATAACAGATGTTAATAATCAAAGGCTTCTCAAAATGACCTCTTTATATAAATTTAATTACACAATTATGTTTTAGTAATTATGGGTGGAGGAGTCCCAAACGATGTACTATTCCTTAAGATGCACATCATGAATGAGAATACAAAAATGTTGAGAGGGTAGTACGTGAGACTTACCGGGAGGAGTTGCTTGGCTAATAGAAGTAGTGCGTGAGAAATTACCATGACCCTTGACTGTATTACAATTTGAGCACAGTTATTGATGGATTAGTGTCTAAATCCATAATTATTTTGGTATGTACTTGACCCAATGGTGCATGGTCCTTTTGGGTTGCCTTCACCATGAGCAACTTGATAGGATGAATTATGAAGAGAAATGATTAAATATGATTTATTAATATATTATGGGAATAATATATTAAAGGAGAAATCATATTGTTTAATTAATATTAGTCAAGAATTAATAAGAATTAAGTTTGTGACTAAAAGAGATTAATTAAACTTAAGGGACTGGAATTATAATTATAAGATAATTGCAATTGGGCTATGGATTGTCTTATATTATAAGGTTGGACGAATTCTATGGGGAAACCCATTGGAAATCATCCAAGGCCTTTAAGGAAAGGAGTCCATGGGTTGCTTAGGGCTTAAGCATCCAAATTAGGGTTTCCTTGTTAGATAACCCTAATAGTCTCACTATATATAGAACCCTTATGCTCCAAAAACGTGGTGAACTAACTGTCTAGGGTTTCCACACGTTTTTGAGAGCCTCCTTCTCTTCTCTTCTTCATCCTCTTGCTCTTGGTGTTAGTGAACCATTAGAGGAGTGACATTTGTGACTCTAAGCTTTCTAAAGTCATTACAAGGAGGATTTGAGATTGTTATTGCTACATAACAATCAAGGTATGATCTAAACCCTAATTATATGTTATATTGATTATCATATGCTAGATCTAGGGTTTATAGTCTTGGATAAATTGCATGTATAATAGAGAAACCTAGATCCAAGTATTAGGGTTTGTATGAGCACATAGGATGTTCTTATGTTCAAAACCCATCAGTGGTATCAGAGCCTAGATTGGTTTCTATTGTATTGATGCATTATGTAGCTGAAAATCGAAATCTGGCTTACTGTTCAACCTGACTCGGCGAGTCACTACTTGGACTCGGCGAGTCAGCCCTACTCTGCGAGTTCCAGAGTGTGACTCGGCGAGTCGGAGCGTCAGACAGAGGAAATTTCGGATTTTGTTGCTGTTTTGCTTAAGGATAATTACCATATTCGTTTTAAACCTATAAAATACGAATTTTATTGTTTCTTAAAGAATATCCTTGCCAAAACACAAGATAATTACCAATTGATTATATAATAACTTCCTTATATGATAAAGATTTGATTATTTGTATTAATTGGGTAACTTATTTAGCAAGAAATTGAAATTAGGTCAAATATAGATAATGATGAAATTAATTGTTTAATTTATATTATTTGTTATTTGATCCTTGTGTTATGAAAAGTTTCAATTTTTCCCCTTTAGGTTTTATAGTTTAAATTTAAACTCAAAAGTTTAGTTTTGAAATTTAAATAGTTGAAACCCTTATGTTTTGAAATGTTTCAAAAACTTGCCCTCAAGTTTTGGAATTTAAATTTTGATTAAAAGTTTAATTTTGATGTATATTTAAATTCTAAACCCTAAGTTTTTGAAATGTTTCAAAACTTGTCCTCAAGTTTTGGAATTTAAATTTTGATTAAAAGTTTAATCTAGGAATGTTAAATTCTAAAACCCTAGTAGTATTTTGAAAAGTTCATATCACACCCTTATGGTTTTATTAATTAATTAAGGTGTATAATTAAAAGGGGTTTAATAAATCCATAAAAGTTTTGGTTTACAATTTAATTGAATTAAAAGTATAATTGTTAAATTTGACCACCTAGTATTTTAAAAGTGTAAAATACACCCTATACTATATATAACATTAAAAGTCTAACACTATATATATATATATATATATATATATATATATATATATATATATATATATATATATATATATGAGTAAAAGTCAGTCTTACCGTTAGTAGGCCTCATTCACGCAGCTGGTCTGTAAGGGGTGTTTAAGGAAATTGCCTATAAAATGGCAATTGAATGGGTATCCACTCTTACCCACCGCACTCTTGACTAGTGGAGGGTCGTTAGCCGAAGGCGTAGGATAGGACAAAACCTTCCATTATAAGTATAATGAAGTACAAAAGTAACTAAATGTTTTACAAATTCCCAATCTTAGTTACTTAGGCAAAAGTGAATTGATGTAATTCCATGAAATTACACTTTGTGCCCTTGCGAAGATGTTAGTGGAGCGTGTGTGGTTTACCGGCACACTAAATGGTTCTAAGAAAAGGTAGCAAAGGGTGACTCAATGTTTGTCATAGTTCGGTGGAGCGTGTGTGGTTTACCGGCACATCGAATAGGTGACTGTAACATGTGAGGGCACCATGTAAGTTTGCATGGTTATTCACACCCGCTTTGTGATCCTCGGCATCCCAGTCACAAACTAGAGGGGCATATTGAGATTTAAACATGCCATTGAAATGTTCAGTGAATCTCAAAGGATCTAGGAGTTTTCATAAATTTAAAACTTAAATTTCTTTTTCGTTTTTCATGGTGGAAATTAGTGAATCGTCATTCACTTACCTTCAAATATTCTGCAACTAGATTACGGCATCCCTTTTCTAGGTTGTATCGTATTGTGTTGGGTCCTAGCCTTAGTATCTCATTTGGGTGATTTACTAAGGACTCAATCAATCAACTAACTTGAATTTGTTTTCTCTCGTTTTGTAGATGTCAAAGTACGACAACTATGGTCTTCCCAAATCCCGTGGAACAAGCTTTCCACATGAAGATGATATTCCACAATTCGATCGAGGAAAAAGAAATCATGCTTCACTTCCTCCACCTCCTCCAATTATTCTCCCTAACCCACAAGTTCGAAGGCTTGAAAAGTTCAAGCTCACTCAAGCCCTTTTGGCAAGTAAACATGAAGAGGGAAAGTCGGTGTGTGCACACGTCCTAGGGATGAAGTCACACATTGATAGGTTAAGAATGTTGGGATCCATTGTCTGTGAGGAGATGGCTGTTGATTGGGTTTTTCAGTCACTTCCTAACTCATATAGTGAGTTCGTAAGAGAGTACTATATGATGAACTGCGACGTGACCCTTACAGATCTCACCTATATGCTTATTGCTGCTGAATCAGCAATGGTTTGGCGCAATAGAAAAGCAAAGTTGATTGGTGAATCTGCCTTCAAGACTTCTATGGATATAGACAATGGCAACGAAAGACATGCTATGATCGAAAAGTTTGATCATAAGAGAATGGCAATGTCTGAAGTAGTTCCATGTCCTGTTCCAAAAGAGTCAATTTGCTTTTATTGCCAAGAGAATGGGCATTGGAGACGAAGCTGCCCTATTTACCTAAGAGATCTAAGAGATGGGAGAGTCAAAACGTATGGCTCTGCTTTAGGTAAAATCCATTGACTAACTCTTTTAAGCTCCTATTCTAGATTCTTAATACATAATGTGATAAGATTACAATTGATGTTTTGTAGGATCGAAGAAAGGAGAGGAAGCTTAAGGGAAGAAGTGAGCAGAATCTAACCGTGAAGAAATGGATTTCGATCGCATTACTTGAAGATTAGATTCTTGAGCTACTACTTAGAATTAGAATTAGATTGCTAAGAAATATGTATTAGCATAGTTTTTCAATGAATTGCATTGTAAGGACAAAATTTTTCCGCAATAAAATAAATTTTGATTTTATATTATTTATTTATCCTTGCAATGGCATGCATGAAAAATTGATGTTTGAAGGTTTCTAATATTAGCAATAATGGATTTGATTGTTAGTTATGTTGTCTGTGGAAATGTCGAGAATTTACCAAATAGGGAGAGTTTCTCATCGCCCAAGTTTCAATTGGACAGAAACTTGGAATCATGCAACTTGGTTGCACGATGAATGAGAAATTTCATATTTGGAAATTAGACTAATTCATTGACAAAGTGTCAAGTGAAGGACTAGGAGATCGAGCACACAAAGTTGCGTGTTGATCAAGTCCGCCATAAGAGTAACAAAGATATTCGTCATGATTTACTAAAGGTTTAGTAAATATGATTATACTTACAAGATTAAGTTTAATTCTGAATTGATTGAAAAGGTTTAAATCAATAGCAGAACGAATAAGAAGAATAAAGTAGGCAGAAAGATAAAAGTTTCTCCATTCTAAGAAGAAGAGAGAGTACCTTTTAAGCTTTATGATAAGTCTTAATGATTAAGAACTATATCTCAATTAATCCTCTAAGTGAGTCTTAGTACAATTGTATGTCTAAGAAGAGGAATCAAGAATTAAAGAAATGGTTAAATCAAGAAGTCAATCATACTTCGTTCCAAAACAAGTCTTAGAGTTAAGATTGTGACATTGAGTGATAAGTATTAAGAAGGTTTATAACATTCATCAAATGAGGAAAGTTGTGATGTCTTGGATAAGACAAAGACCAAGTAGGACCTATTTATGAAGTGTTTTGATAAAAACTGCACTAACTCTTGAATATTTGTTTGTCAAGAAATGTTTATTGACAAGAGAATCTTATATGTCGAGGAGTCAGTGGAAGTCTTAATGGTCTTGAAAAGTTTCAAGAACAAATCAAAATAGACCTTATTGATCATCACTAGCACACGAGTTGAGGTTTACAACCTATCGTGTTGACACTATATTGTTTCTGTGCCGTTCCAGTTGAGTTAATTATGCATGTGAGCCCTATGAGTTCTCATTTGAACGCATAAAAGGCAGGCACCTTGATCAATGGAAAGTACATTGATAGGAAAGGGTGAGCTGCTCAACTACTTGGAAGACATGGTGGGCAGCTGTGTTACCATAAGGCAAGAAGTAAAGATTAAGAAAGTTCAGCTCATATGAGTTTGAATTTGTCGTAAACTTTGGTTTTGACAAATTCACATGGATAGGAACACATACACCATTAAAATCTAAGTTTCATAAGATTCCCTCCTTCATAAAAGTGACTGTGAGGAAATGCTTTCACTAAGAAAGATTTTAAGAAGATAGTGATTGTGAAATTGAATTCTCGAATTCGATTATGGTTACGGTATCCCTTTCCATGATTCGAATTGTGAGATTTGGCAATTAGTCTGAATTGTTTAGACACACATATGAGCTATCTAAAGAAAAGGTGTATAAGCTTAGATAAAGGATTATCAAAGCATTAGGTATTAGAAACATGAACTTAAGGAATTCAACAAGTATTGTTTTTCTGGAAGTTAAGCTGGTTTCTGAATACATGTCAAAGCTAGTGGGAGCATAAGTGTTATGTTTATAATAATTATCATGATAGTGGGAGCATAAATGTTACGATTGCATGATCATTATGGAAAGTATTGCAAGTTAGCAATATTAATTATAGAAAACAAGAGTTATACTTTGCAAAGGCGCAATAGTTGAAAAGTTGTTTTGCTCTAATTAAGGGAGAGAATATTATGCTTCATTTTAAATTTAAAGGTTTAGGTTGTGGAATGTTAATAAATTTGGTCAAAGGTACATAGTGTGCTCTCAAATTTTGATTATGATTACGACATTCCTCTTCATAGTTCGAATTTTGAGAACATAGCACATAAAATATTATGGTAGAAGATTGATAAAGTATCAAATCTTTATGTAAGAAATTATGCATCATGTCCCATACGCTTCGGGTATAGGATCAATTGCAAATGCTATAATATTTGACCATTCTAAAATTTTCCAAATTTCTAGCGCATTTAGAGGGAAAAAGGACAAGAATCGGTTTTGACTAAGATAATTAAAAACTATCAAAGGACAATCCAAAGTTCGTCGAGGATTGGTCGCTTGTGGGTAGTTGGAAGTATAGTATTGGATGGACCATATCGACATTATTATGAATAGATAATATTCTATTGAGAATGAGTTGTCATATGGCGAATATGGAAAGGTTTCCATATTGGGAGTTAGATATTAAGAGTCTATGTCTAGATTAGAAATTTTATGCAAAAGGATGTTCAAAGGAATGTACTTTGAGTGAGAGACATCACATCTAAAGAATTGTCTTGTAACAATCTCCGATAAAGGACTTTGTAATATCATTGGCAATAGTCATTGTGACTTTTGTGCTATGACATTAAAAAAGGATCATTGCATAAAATGTTAGAATCTAGCATATTCCATAAGTGACAAGAATTTGATATTCTTTCACTTGTGAAAAGGATTGGGATTTGTGAAATGAGTATGATTGGAAATGTGTTCATTTGATCTATTTCACAAAGTAAGAACCATAGGTAAACATTGTGTGCATGCTAAGAGCATGGGACAAGTGTAATAATTCAAGTAAAAAGTTGATTACTCAAAACAACAAATAATGAGTAATCGATATGGTGATAAATAAAAGGTGTTTTATTTATGCTCAAAGGTTTGAGGCCATATGGGATTAATATTATTCTTGTGTTTCACTTTGCATGTTTTGACTTCCTGAATAATTTAATTGGTTTAGAACAGTCAAATTATTCGAACGGGCCACAGTCGTTCATATGTTGGAAGTAGGTATGAATAAAGACTGTCATGAATTGGTGTGTGGATTGTCTTAAGAGTATTAGACATAAGCAAATGTTTGCTGCAATGTTCATGAATGCTTATGAATATGATTTGAGCATTGGATTAAACCCACGCTCACTTGGATCACTCCATGAATTGTATCACAAGTGATTAGTGAGACGATAATATCTTATATTCTTGAAACCGAGATGTGTGAGTTGTATCTTGCAAATCGGTTGCACATTGATAATATGTAAACGCACCAGTAACTTGGTGTCATAAAACATATTGTTGTGTGTGATTCGGTGAGTGAGTGAAAGCGAGCATTGAATCAAACTTTATCCGTTCCTTTTATCCAAAGAAGGATAAAAACGATATCTTTGGGCCCCTCAATGATTTAGTGATGACAAACGTAAATGCTCGGCCGGGCTAGGGATAATTTGATTTGTTCAATTAGTCAGTCGTCATAAATTGGAAGTCGAGAAATGGTACAGAAAGAATGATTAGAAATCATGTCTTATACGATATCTAGAATGGAGGAATATATGATCCCTTATCTAAAGGACACGCGTATCTGATAGGATCAGAGTTGACAGCGGCTTTGGAAAGCTACGATTGCAGATCAGGATCTGAAGTCATACGCAAAATAGTTATTAGACTTATCCAAGTGGGAGACTGTTGGATTAGTGTCTAAGTCCATAACTATTTTGGTATGTACTTGACCCGATGGTGCATGGTCCTTTTGGGTTGCCTTTACCATGAGCAACTTGATAGGATGAATTATGGAGAGAAAGGATTAAATATGATTTATTAATATATTATGGGAATAATATATTAAAGGAGAAATCATATTGTTTAATTAAGATTAGTCAAGAATTAATAAGAATTAAGTTTGTGACTAAAAGAGATTAATTAAACTTAAGGGACTAGAATTGTAATTATAAGATAATTGCAATTGGGCTATGGATTGCCTTATATTATAAGGTTGGACAAATTCTATGGGGAAACCTATTGGAAATCGTCCAAGGCCTTTAAGGAAAGGAGTCCATGGGTTGCTTAGGGATTAAGCATCCAAATTAGGGTTTCCTTGTTAGATAACCCTAATAGCCTCACTATATATAGAACCCTTATGCTCCAAAAACGTGGTGAACTAATTGTCTAGGGTTTCCACACGTTTTTGAGAGCCTCCTTCTCTTCTCTTCTTCATCCTCTTGCTCTTGGTGTTTGTGAACCATTAGAGGAGTGACATTTGTGACTCTAAGCTTTCTGAAGTCATTACAATGAGGATTTGAGATTGTTATTGCTACATAACAATCAAGGTATGATCTAAACCCTAATTATATGTTATGTTGATTATCATATGCTAGATCTAGGGTTTATAGTCTTGGATAAATTGCATGTATAATAGAGAAACCTAGATCCAAGCATTAGGGTTTGTATGAGCACATAGGATGTTCTTATGTTCAAAACCCATCAGTTATCACCATCTCAACCCATATATGCCACCAAAGCTCTGTATTGACTTTTAACCATATATTGGCACCTTATAAAAACTAAAATAACTCTTCAAGCTTTAGGTAAAAGGATGAAAATAGAACAAAAGAAAAACAAAAAGAAATCACACTTAAGAATAATGTAAATTAAAGAAGCACCTGAGAGAGATAAAGAGAGGCAACGATCTTCTGTTCCCCATGATCAAGTTTATCTTCCCATGCTCCACATCCCTATTTTTTCTTAGTCCCCTGTAAATCAGAACAAATGTGAAAACCACATCCTGTATCAAGTATCCAAGAAATAGCATGCGATGAGTTGTTAGATTGAATAGTGTAAATACCTGCGAAGGACGGCTTGATCTTCCCATCCTTGATATCTTGTAGATACTTCGGGCAACTTCGTTTCCAATGCCCTTTTCTCATGGCAGTAGTAGCACTCTGCATCCTTTGGGTTAAAAGTGGGTGCAGTAGGACCAACCTTGGTTCCACTAGAAGAGGTGCCATCATGGGACTTTCCCTTATGGTGGCTCTTTGAAGGAGCCTTCCTCTTCTTACCCTTCCCCTGCCCAATAACCAAGACGGGGGCAGCTGTAGCAGGAGTTGATGCAACATATTTATCCTTGAGGTTGCTCTCAGCAGTCCTCAACAAGCCTTGAAGTTTGCTCAAGCTGACCTCTTCTTTGTTCATGTGGTAGGTCATGCGAAACTGGTTGAAGTAGGGTGGTAGCGAATGAAGAATGATATCAATCGCCAACTCTTCATCGAAGTTAACATTTAACTTCAGCAGGCGTTCGACATACCTCTGCATTTTTTTGCAGATGAGCAGTGACAGACTCTCCGTCCCTCATCTTGGTTGTGATCATCAAAGTGATGATCTCGTACCTCTCCTGCCTGGCACTTTGGTGGTACCAGTCCAGCAAATTCTGGTGTATCTCATATGGATAGTAGTCCTCGTAGGACTTCTGGATTCCTACAGTCATTGTCGCGAGCATGATGTAAAGAACTTTCATAGCATCTCGCTCGTGGGCCTCGAAGGCAGCAATCTCTTCAGAAGTAGGAGTGTTTACGTTCACCTCCTTCAGCTCCTTGTCGAGGACATACTCCTTGTCCTCGTAGCGGGTAACCATTCTGATGTTGCAGATCCAATCATTAAAATTGGTCCCATCGAAGATCACCCTCCCACACAAGTTCATGAGTGAGAATGAGTCGGATGAGGTTAAGCCTGAAGCGTTGTTGTTGTTCGAGTTCGACATCTGAAAAAGAAAAGAGACAAAGTTTGATTAAATAATAATCCCTAATTAAACACCCAAATGAGAAATTAGGGCTAGGATCCAACAACATTATTTAAAACATAAAAGAGCGATGCCGTAATTTAAATTGCAAATAATTTGAAGGTAGGTGAATGACGATTCACTAATTTCCACCATGAAAAAACAAAACGACTAAGTTTTAAATGTATTGAAATTCCTAGATCTTTTGAGATTTATTGAAATTTTCAATGACATGTTTAAATCTCGATATGCCCTTCAAGTTTGTGACTGGGATACCGAGGATCACAAACAACGTGTGAATAACCATGCGAATGTACTTGGTGCCCTCGATGTTACAGCCACCTAATCAATGTTTCGGTTAGCCACACACGCTCCATTGATCTATGACAAACAACAAATCACCATTTTCCACCTTTTCTTAGAGTCAAATTAGTGTGTCGGTTAACCACATATGCTCCACTAACGTATTAGCAAGGGTACAAAGTGTAATTCCATGGAATAGCATCAAATTCACATTTTTCCTAAAGTAACTAAGATTGAGAATTTTATAAAAAAACATTCAGTTACTTTATTATTCATTATACTTTTAATGAGGAATTGGTTGCCCTATCCTACCCGTTCGACTAACAACCCTCCACCAATCAAGGAAGCGGTGGGTGAGAGTGGACTAGAGGTGGCAATCGTGTTGTGTCGGGTCGGGTTCGTGTCATGTCGAAACACTAAATGGGTTGAAAGTGCATGACCCTAACCCGACCCATTTAATTAACGTGTCGTGTCGTGTCAACCCGTTTATTTTTGTGCCGAGTTCGTGTCAGGTTTCGGGTTAGGCTATACCTTTAAATATGTTGTGTCATGTGAGGTTAAAAGAAATAGCATGTTGAAAGAGTAGGAGTTGGGTAGGCGAAAAGGAAAAACTAATAGTTTGGAGGTAGAATAGATGAAGTCATAGCAAGTTCAGATGACAAAACTGAAAGAGTGGGAGTTGGGTGACAAGGTCATGTGGATGTGAGAGTGGTGAAAGAGACTGGGTAGTTTGGGAGAGAATGGAAAAACTGAAATGAAGTCTTGATCTAGACAACTAAGTCATTTCAACATTACAAAACAATTCAATTCAAAGGTTTTCTTTTGCTTATGGTTTTGTTATTGTATCTTTCTAGATTATTTAAATAATTCAAAAAACGTGCATATAAATAAACGGGTCATTTTCGAGTCATATTCGAGTTGAAATTCTCAACACTAACCTTACCCATTTAATTTTCGTGTCGTGTCGTGTCAACCCGTTTATTTAAACGGGTTGAAATATCTTACCCAAACCTGTTTATTTCATGTCGGGTTTCGTGTCGTGTCAATTTTTGCCACCTCTAGAGTGGACACTCATTAAATGGCCATTTTATAGGCCATAACCTTATACCCCCTTTATAGACCGGCTTCGTGAATGAGGCCTACTAACGGTAAGACTAACGTTTATCTTATAGATATATAATAATTATTCTTATAATATTATGATAGTATAGGGTGAATTTTAAACTTGCAAAATTCTAGGGATTGGAATTTAATTATTTCAAAATTAAACTTTTAATCAAAAAATTTTAATTCCAAAACTTGAGGGCGAGTTTTGAAACATTTCAAAACTATCTAGATCAAAATTCAAATAAATAATTAAACAATTAATTTTTGGTGATTATCTAATTTTGACCTAATCCGATTTCATGCAAGATAATTGATCAAAAAATTCAAATAATTAACATTTATCAATAAAGTAATAATTATCTAATTAGATGACAAAATGTTTTATTTTGACAAAGATAATCATAAGGAATCAATAAAATTCATGTTTTATTAATTGGAAACAATTATGGTAATTATCCTAAGCCAAAATAAGCAAAAAAATCCCGAAAATCCATCTGTCTGACAGCCTGACTCGCCGAGCCCCATACAGGACTCACCGAGTTCATCCTCCTCGTCGAGTACCTCTTTGGGCTCGACGAGTCTATCAGGCAGATAGCCAAAAATTTGATTTTAAGCAATGAATAAAGACATTATGCATCAAATACAATAGAAACCAAGCAAGGCTCTGATACCACTGATGGGTTTTGAGCAAAAGAACATCAAATGTGTACATGCAAAACCCTAAAGCTTTGGATCTAGGTTTCTCTATTGTACATGCAAATTTATCCAAAGCTTGTAAACCCAAATCTAGCATACAAAAAAACTAACTGAATATCAAATAAACAAGTAAGATGAATACCTTGATTGTTGATTGTAGATCTTGAAGCTTTGAGAACCTTAGCACCCCAAATGTTGCGCCTCTAATGAATCACAAACACCAAAATCAATTGGATGAAGCAAGAGAGAGAGAGAGAGGGAGAGAGGAGAGAGGGAAAAGATGGCTCCAAGGCTTCTAGGGTTTTAGTGTAGCTGAAATCTCATGCCTAGGGGTCTTTATATAGGTGTGGGAATTTGGGTTTCAGTGATTATCCTTATCTAGTTACTTAGCCACCAAGCAGCCCAAAGGATAATTCTAGAACCCCCTTAGACGAATTCCTAAGGCCTTATCCTTAGAATTCGTCCACCCTATGCTCTAGGGTTTCCTTACCCAACTTTGCAACTATCACATAATTACAAGTTCAGTCCCCTTAATTCAATTAACCTTTTTGGACCATAAAATTAATTCTTAATTAATTCTTGACCAATGTTAATTAAATAAATATGATTTCTGTTTTAATATATTATTCTTATAATACATTAATAAACCATAATAACCTCTTTCTCTATTATTCATCCAGTTAAGGTGCTTTGGTGAATGCAACCCAAAAGGACCATGCACAATCGGGTCAAGTACATACTAAATATAGTTATGGACTTAGACACTAATCCAACAATCATAACATAACATGTATGGGTATCTTGGGGAAAACTTACTTAAGCTCGGTAGATTATCGCATCACACACCTTGATTTTTTTAAAGTTTTTTTCTCTTTGCAAATTCTTTTTATAAAATGATTTTTTTTTCTTTTGAAAAATTTTCATACCAAGTCCTTAGTTTGAGTCCAGACACACCCGAGTGTGTGTCTGAATCCCTCAAACCAAGGCTATGATACCAACTTGTAAATCCCAAAATTCAAGACCAAAAATTTCATTTTAATTAAGTTATTATAAAGCAAAAGTACAAGAAAACATCCATAATAACGTTCCATGTCAAAACCAAAGTGTCAATAATCAAAACATGTTATCATAAAATAATATCATAGTGTACTCCCAAAGATCTCATGTGCGGAAAACATAATGTGATGTGTTGCGATCGAGCCGACTCCATTCCTTCGAAAACGAAGTACCTGAAACCAAAACTAAAAACCATAAGCACGAAGCTTAGTGAGTTCCCCCATCATACCACATACCATACAAATCACATACTACCAGGCATATCTGGGTGCTCGGCTTACCCTGTCAGGCATATCTGGGTGCCCGACCTACCTTGTCAAGCATATCTGGGTGCTCGACCTACCCTGCTGAGCATACTGGGGTGCTCAACCTACCCCACTGTCAGGCATACCGGGGTGCCCGACCTACCCCATTTCAGGCATATTTGGATGCCCAACCTACCCTCTGGTGTATCTCAACCGGTTACAGGGACTGTTTCACCCCTACCACTACTACATAATAACATAACATAACATAAACATACTGTCAAGCATACCGGGGAGCCCGAACCACCCCTTTGGTCCTTTCGACCTGATACAAGGACTATTCCCCATACTACAGCTATCACACAACATCATACCATACTAGCACATAAAACATAACAAGTAGTGGCATACAAGACAATTATCACAAAGAAAATCATCTAACAAACAACTCCTACTAGTGGGGTCGGCATTGTGGCCTTAGACCCACTTCTACTGGATAGTAACTCACCTCGCACTGTTGAAGTCCCACAGACAAAACCCTAGTTGTTGGATGACAAATTCCCAAACTGTCAATATCAAAATAACACCCGATTAAGAATTGGGTTCCAACACATAACCATAAGTCCATGCTTGGGTAAAAGGCTACGTTACCCCCATCTTAGCTTGATTCAAGCCCACGGCCCAATCTAAAGGCCCAAAAGTCAACTATGAGTCAAAGCCTAACATCTGACCCAATTTTCCAAATGCGGCCCAAACCTCTACATGGTCTTCCCCTAAGGCCCAACCATCTAGTCCAGTCCAAACATTTGGCATTCCAATGGTCCAACATCTCATAATCATCAAGGCCTAAATTATGGCCCATCTACGGCCCAATTTTCCAAATTTGGCCCAACCCCTCATATGGCCCTTACCCTCAAGCCCATCTAAATATTCTAGTCCATATGATTACTCTTGGATGGCCCATCAATAGCCTAATCATCAAAGCCCAATAGAAAGGTCCAACTCAAGGCCCAATTTAAAATTAGGGTTTCTTACATGAAATGATGATTAGGGTTAAGTGTCCCTACTTAACCCATTAAGGATTTAATTCATTAAGTCCATCACTCTACTAGGTAAATCATATGGTGTGGTAGGGCTTAATACATAATCCCAATCTGGTTGTCCAAAATGCGGGTCCCGACAATCCAAAGCCCATATATCCAAAATTAGGGTTTTCTAAACCCTAATTAGGGTTTCCAACCCAATCACATCCCAATAGGCCCAAAAACTAAGTCTTTAGATCAATTAGGGTTTTATTAGGCCCATTAGAGTTTCATTAGGCCCACTAGTGTTTCACAAGTTAGGCACCACCCACTACCACCTCGGGTAGTGGTGGTCAATGACGGCTCGCGGCGGCGGTGGCCACCTCACGGTGGTGGTTATGGTTCTAGTCCCATTATGTCCAAGCAAGCTAAACACAATCAAAAGCACACCACCACCCAACACAGTGGCTGGTGGCGGTAGAAAGGCGACAGCCACCACCTTACGGTGGTGGTTATGGGTTTTCTTGATTATACTAGTCACTAATTACAATTTATAATGCCAAAATCCCAAATAAGACGCACACACACACAACCACCCTTGTGGTGGCCGATGGTGGTACATGGTGGCAGCCACCATGGCTGGCGGCCATGGTGGGTATCTGTTCCGTTTTTCGGCCATCAAACACCACCTTCAACACACACGCGATTCTGATTTATACAAAGAACCCAGACACCCACCTGGTGGCTCACGGCGGCTGCAACGACTGTTTTGCGATGGCAGTCACCACCTCACGATGGTGGCGGTGGTTTCTCTCTAGTTCCCGGTAAAGCAGCCACACCAACAGAGGAATGACTACACAACCCACATCTTCATGCCCTAGCTCGGAGATCTGGACGCAACCACCACTTGGTGGTGCATGATGACGACAGCAGCAACCCTAGCGGCCACAACGGTGGCTAACGGCGACGGCTAATGGGAGGAGTGAAGCACTACAAGAAAATTTCAATTTAGCTACGAAAAAATTTCATAGCAAAAATCTAAAATTCCGTAGCTAAAGCTGAATAACTACGGAATTTTGTAAGCAATTTATCAATTAGACTCCGTAGCTATAATTCTTGTAGCAAAATGTTTAGCTACAGAATTATAATTCAGTAACAATTTTGTTATGACAGTTTCTACGACATCTATTTCGTTGCAATTTGAGTTCCATAGCAAATTTTGTAGCCATCTGTTCTGTAGTGAATTCCGTAGCCGTCTATTCCGTAACAAATTCCGTTGTCGTCTGTTTTGTAGCGAATTCCGTAGCCGTCTGTTCCGTAGCGAACTCCGTAGCCGTCTGTTCCGTAGCGAACTCCGTAGCCATCTGTTCCATAGCGAATTCCATAGTCATCTGTTCCGTAGCGAATTCCATAGTTGTTTGTTCAGCAACAATTTCGTAGTATTTTATCTTGTAGCAATAGGTCCCAAAGCAAATTCAGTATGATAAATTTTTCAACAAAATTCAATTTTCCAATTATAATATTCATAAAAACATATAAAAATATAGTAAATATAAATTTAATAGTTACATCAATTTTATAGATATATGATATTATCGAAAATTCTTCTACAAGGTTTTCTAATCATTAAAACTGAATATTAATCACAAATACAGTCATACAGTTTAGATTTGAATCGCCACATACACACAATAGACGCTTTCTCCGATGGCATCTCGTCATACAAAAGTCCAGCAGAGAAGAATCTTTACTGTAGCCAGCTTCCTGCATGACTTTGATTAAAACTTCCTGAAAAATTAAGATGAAATTATAAAAACTTGTTGGAGGTGGAGAATATTTTTTATAAAAACAATCGAATGGAATATGAAGCATGCCTCTCTTTGTTTATCTGACATAAATGAGCCACTCAAATCCCACAACACCTTCATTATATCATTGAAAGTTACCTTGCCATTATAATCTGATTCGTATACTTCGAAGATACTGTAAGATTATGTATTTACAAGTGTTACATCATATCAAAAGATTTCACTAAAACTTCAAGGAAGGGAAAATTATAAAACTTTTAAAGTTTCTTTGACTATTGAAAAGATGATACTACATATATAAATCTTTAGATCAGATGGAAATTAAGTCTAAAAACAAAGAACTTAGGGTGCGTTTAGTTGCGGAAAAATGAGTCGTTTTCCGGAAAAAATTTCCAAGAAAAATGAGAATTTTGAAAACGCGTTTAGTTCGTCTATTTTTCTAAATTTTTCATGGAAAATGAAAATTTTTCGTTTTCTAAAATTACAAAGAAGTTGTAAATTTTTGGAACACTGATAATCATTATTTTCCACATTTTTCAAATTCCAAAATTTTTCTAAAATATAAACACACACCCACTCCCACCCCATCCACCTCTACCTACCCCCACCTGAACACCCCCCACCTACACACACACACATACATACCCACCCCCCCCCCCACACACACACACACCCGCACACACACACACACACCAACCCACAAACACACACACACACACATATACCCACCCACACACACACACCAACCCACAAACATACACACATACATACATACCCACCCCCCCCCCCCCCCACACACACACACATATATACCCACCCACACACATACCCACCCCTCCCCCCCTCACACACACACACATACATACCCACCCACACACACATACATACATACCCACCAACGCACCCACACACACACACACAAACACACTCACACACATACCCACCCACACCCCCACAAACACACACCCACACATACACAAAACAACACCTACCCCCACCCCCACCCTCATAGACACACACCCACACACACACACAAACCCATACCTACCCCCACCCTCACCCTCACAGACATACACCCACACACACACACAAACCCACACCTACCCCCACAAACACACACATACACACACTCGCACCCCCACATACCCAACACCACCCCCATAATCACCGACTTACCATCACCATCACCACCACCACCACCACTGCCGCCGCCACCACCACCACCGCTGCCGCCGCCGCCACCACCATTGACACAATTGACGTCGCCACCACCATCGCCTGTTATCACCACCACCGTCGCCGACCCGCTACTGTCACCGCCCCCACCCACACCCTACCACCGCTACCGTTTTCTAAAAATGAAAACCGATAGAAAAATACACATCTAAACATGTTTTCTAATTTTCTAAAACTGAAAATGAAAAATGAATAAGTTTAACTAAACGCTTTTTCTAAATTTTTCAATGAAAAATGAAAACGGAAAACGAAGATCGAAAAGGGAAAACAAAAAACGGAAAATAAAAATTATTTTTCCGTAACTAAACGCAACCTTAGCCATATTGTTTCTTAGTTTCAATCAATGTAAGAATTACAAGATTATCACAAAGTCCTTAAAGTTCAAACCATCCACCATCTTAAGCAATCTCTGTAAAGAACCATAAAGCAAAAGGAAGGCAAATCGTCAAACACCTTTTAGGCATCCCAATATATCATAAAATTGAAACCGAGTTCTAAACCCTAAGAATTTCCGGTAAAACAAATCATCATGAAAACTTTATAAGCATGTCAAAGTAAAGACACTGATTGAAGATTTGACTTATACTAGGAGAGAACAATTTTGACCATATTTGTCTAGTCAAAATCCACAATTTGCATCAAATGCAATCAAATTAACCAATAAAAACTTGAATCTAGCTGCATGTTTGGATTGGTAGAGTTAACAAGATCCTTCAGGTCATTGGATAATAGAAAGAGAAAATGGAGGAAACAGAACAGAGAAGAATGTTACATGGTAGGGACGAAGACGATTGAGAAGAATCTACAGATTGAAGGAGCAAGCGGCGAACGATAGAGCAAACAAGAGTGAGAGGAGCTCACTATAGAGCGAATTCCGATCGATAAAGGCAAAAATGGAGACCGGGGGGAAACCGCAGAATGACGAATAAGGAATTAGATTACAATAATGAGCAACAGTCCTGCCTAAAAAATAATTCATTGGTTAACTAGTCAAAATTTAACACGAATATCTATTTTTTAATCCATTTGGTGATTTCATTATACACGTTAGATGATAATTAAAGATTTTTTTTTTCATTTTATGTTTCAACACATATTTTCTTACATAACCTACAAGTCCTTCATTTATAGAACGAGTAGATAAAAAATATGTATATATTCCAAAAATCTATTTTATTCAAATTTAAAATTTATTAGAATTTATTTTAACAGTAGATTTTTTTTTTTTTTTTGATAAATATATCAAAGTAGCACCAAACAAAATATGCTTATTTTTGAACGAGGTCATGTGAATTCACAGTAAATCCTTACTTACATCTCTTGGAATTCCATTCGGTTAACACAACACGTAATGGAATTCAAGATTCCAATTCTTAGTTATCTCCCAAGATGTTCGATTCCGATATTCAGTAATCAATCATCAAATATTACATAGAGTGAATTCCATTTTTAGCCCCTAACTATATCCTGTTTTTGCAATTTTGGTCGTGTTCTAATGTTCTGTAACCTTCTTGGTCCTTGTTACAAGTAGAATAACTATATCTTCTCAAAAATATATATTTTTGTTAATCTTATATATATATATATATATATATATATATATATATATATATATATATATATATATATATATATATATATATATATATATATATATATATATATCATGTGCTAATACTAATTGTGGAGGGTTGGAAAAGATGACATTTATTGAGGTAATTGTAGTAACATTTTTATGTAAATATTGTAATAAATTTGTTCCACAAGATCATTTATTAAAATTAAAAATATTAAGTAAAACATTAAGGGTAAAATAGCTATGAAGTTTTATCCCGTAGCAAAGTAGTTAGATAACTTAGTTCCGTGGAAAATTTTGTAATACAAGAGCTATGAATTTTTCCACCGTAGCAAAATAGCTATGTAAATCAGTTCTGTAGCAAAATTTCATAGCATAATAGCTATGGAATTTCATTTCATAGCAAAATAACTACGAAAATCATTTTCTTAACTAAATTTCGTAGCAAAAAAACTATGGAATATTATTATGTAGCAAAATAGCTACATAATTTAGATTCGTAGTAATTTACGTAGCAAAATTGTTACATATTTTAATTTCGTAGCAAATTCGGTAACAAACTAAGTACAGATTACGATTCTGTAACAAATTTCCGTAATTAGTTATAAGTTTGCTACGGAATTTTATTTCATAGAAAATTTTGTAACAAAAAATCTACAGAAAGCCATTCCGTAGCATACTCCGTAGCAAAATGGCTATGGAATTTGATTCCGTAACATTTTTCCGTAGCTATTCATGATTTTTCTTGTAGTGAAGAAGGATGGTGGCAGTTAGCCGTCATCGGAAATAGCAGCTTAAAGTGTTAATTGTGAATCTCTTAATCGCAGTTTTTATCTAATAAAATGTAGTTTCATAGTGTTTAATACCTAATCTTAGGTGGAGTTATATCACGACAAACATATTTTTGCATTTGCAAAAATTGTGATTATTTGGGTTTTTTTTTACAGACTATTTAATGGTAAAAAATAAAAATCGTTAATATGGTAATTTTCTTAAAATAAAATTTGATTTTCCATAATTTGTTTATTAAAAAAAGACAAAATTGCAAAAATGGTCCCTGTGTTATGCATTTTTTTGGGGTTTTAGTCCAAATCTCGACCTTTTTGGATTGGTGGTCCTTTTGGGTTGGTTTACATGCAATTTTGGTCCCTGTTCAAATTAAAAAGACTATTATACCCTTAATGAATTTAGTTTTCATTTTTCTTTCTCTTTTTAAAATTATTATTATTATTATTATTAAATATAAAAATGGGTCTCTCTCTCTCTCGTTCTTGGATACCACCAGCAAGGGAAGAGGAACTGGTGGTTGCCCTCACCTCTGCAACTCCTTTCCTCCTTCATTTTCTTTCCCGTCGATCAAATAGCCCAAACACCCTGCATTCACTTCGTGTGCTACCCATCTCCACAGCCGACAACAAAAGGGGAAAGCAGCCGAGAGGAGCAACGGAGCAACCATATTGCCATCACCTTTGATGCTTCAACCATCTTGTCACCGCCTTCAGCTCCTGCGCTTCTTCTGTCTCAGAAGGAAGGTGCGAATTGCATTTAGGGTGAGGATATCGTTCTCCAAGCTAATTGTTCCGTAATCTGTTCATGAAATTAGTAATCTTTCTAAACAGCATCGCACACATTTGCTTCGAATTTCAGTCAAAATTCATCTTATAGAAGCAAGATAAACACGAAAAAATGGTTCCAGAACAACAATGGGAGTAGCAATTACAGCTTTTTGGAATTAACATTGAAATTAAAGGAGTGAAAACAACTAGGGTTTATTACTCTGTTTCTGTGCTTTTCTTCTACTTCTTCTTTCTCTTGAGCTCAAAGACGTTTTAAATCCTCCGTTTTCAGATCCATCGTCATCCCAATCTCTGTTCAATGATTTCTGAAATTCAAGATTGCGAAAATGAACTGATCTGGATTTTGTAAATGGAGAGAGAGAGAGAGAGAGAGAGATGTGGCCCCCAAATTAGGTAATTATTTTATTTTTCATTTAAATTAAATAGAAAAAACATAAAAAATATATCAGAAGGGCATAATAGTCTTTTCAGTTTACTGAGGGACTAAAAACGCAAAGAAACCAGCCCAAAAGGACCACCAATCCAAAAAAATCGAGGTTTAGACTAAAACCCCAAAAAAATGCATACCACAGGACCATTTTTGCAATTTTGTCTTAAAAAAAATAGAAAAGGTTATTGATTGTTGACCATGAAAACTTCACATAAACCACCCACCTGCTCCATCATATATGTTTCTACCAGAAAAGCGAGGAAAGCTATCAGCCATGGCAACTTCTTTAAAGGTGGCCGTCATTGGTGCTGGTGTTTCCGGACTAATAGCCGCCCGTGAGCTTCAAAGAGAGTCCCACCAAGTTGTGGTGTTTGAAAAGTCACACCGACTTGGAGGAACTTGGGTCTACGATCCACGATTCGAGTCAGATCTCTTAGGACTTGACCCAAACAGAGAGATCATTCATGGATCTCTTTACAAATCACTGCGGACGAATCTTCCACGTCAGCTCATGAGCTTCATTGATTTCAAACTCAACGATAAAACATATGGCGATGAGAGGTTGTTTCCTGGACACGAAGAAGTTCTAAAGTTCTTGGAAGATTTTGCTGGTTACTTTGAACTCACTGAGTTGATTCGTTTCAATACTGTGGTGACCCGAGTGGAATTGGTTGACTCGGAGATCATCGAGTTTGAGGTGGAGTCAAAGACAAATGGGGTGAATACAGTGGAGGTGTTTGATGCGGTAGTTACCTGTAACGGTCACAATAGTGAACCTCGGCCTGCATTTTAGGGATGAAAGTGGGTCCAAACCCGGACCCGATGGACCCGGACCCGGAAAACCCAGAACCGGTTAACAAGATTTTATAGAACCGGAAACCGGACCGGTATATAGGAACCGGCTCCGGTTCGGTTCCGGGTAAAGTGGGTCTAG
The DNA here is from genome assembly GCF_051521515.1 of Lactuca serriola. Lineage (NCBI taxonomy): Eukaryota > Viridiplantae > Streptophyta > Magnoliopsida > Asterales > Asteraceae > Lactuca > Lactuca serriola. The sequence goes on along the minus strand of NC_136414.1, from coordinate 10,788,847 downwards.
AACCGAAAAACCCGGAAACATCAAAGTGGGTAGGTTGGAACCGGATAAAGTGGGTTTAGACCCGGAAAACCCGAAAAAACCGGAATTTTTTGGTAATTACTTACAACTTAGTGGGTTGAACTTTGAAAATTTTCATATTGATATCCCCACTTTGGGGGGCTGTAACTTATTGAATACGAAACCACAATTAACAAAATTAGAGTCTAAAATCATGTACAAACTCTAAAATACACTCTGGAAAAACCCGCATGTCAATCCGAATTTAAAAGAATGAGATATACTTGTGTTAATATTTTCACATAATACAAAGTACAAAAACAAATAGCTGAAAAGTTGAAAATTTTCAGTTTTGATATCCCGACTTCGGAGGACTGTAAATCATTGAATGTTAAACCAAAAATGACAAAATTATAGTCTAAACTCATGTACAAACTGTAAACTAGAAGTTGAAAAAAACCACATGTCAATCCGACTTCAAACGAATTAGATATGCATGCTTTAAAACTTTCACCGAATACAAAAAAACTAAAAAACTAAAAACTTTCAGCTTTGGTATCTCAACTTTTGAGGACTGTAAGTCAATGAATATAAAACTAAAAATGAAAATTTTATAGTCTAGAATCACGTACAAACTCTAAACTACATGTTGGAAAAAACCGTATGTCAATTGGAGTTGAAACGAATAAGATATGCATCTTGTAAACGTTTCACAAAAAGTGGTTCCGGCCCTAAAAGTGGTTCCGGTTCCAAAAACCGGTTCCGGATTTTAGACCCGGTTTACCCGGACCTAATGGACCCAAACCCGGATTACCCGGAACCCGGATAAAGCCAATTTTTAAACCCGGAACCGGACCCGGTTCTATATATTCCGGTTCTAACGGGTCCGGTTCCGGTTCCGGTCCGGTTTTCCGGTTCTAAATCTCATCCCTACTGCATTTGATATTCCAGGTCTATCTTATCTAAAATGTATTTTTTATTATAATATATTTCTATTTTGGAAATTTTCATACAATAAAATCTATATGTTTTTAAAAGACAAATCGCAATTAAAACTAAAAGGGACTATAAATACCAATGTTTAAAAGCCAGTTTTTTAGTTGAATCGGTCTGATGATGACCGGTTCAACCGATTGTCACTTTACATTTGATAGTGGTATACGTCGGTTTTCGAGTTGTGTCACTCCAGATAACTTAATCGATCGAGCTATTCAATTTTCTAGGGAAATTGATTGTTTTTTTTTAATAGACAGAGTGAAATCCAATTATCTAAGTCCAGTAAACCGGTTCACATGATTTTTTTTTACCAATTTTATTACACCGATTCAACCCGGTTTTTGAAAAAACCGTCCAATTCAATCCAGTCTAAAACTTAACATAAAACCAATCGTTGTTGAAACGCACTTGTCCTCAGCTCCGGTCCGGCCAATTCGAACATAATTTTAAAACACTGATAAATACATGATTTGCAAATGTTATCTCATGAAGTCATGAGACACAATTTAATATGTTTTACATGTAACAACCAATATATCAATTCTTTTTGAAATATTAAAATTTAACTAAGGTAAATATATACTCATCTTCTTGGATACAATGACAAGTGCTAACTTCATGCTAAGGCTGGTCGGAATACCTTAAGAGCACACCACGGTGGGATGAGATGTCACCGTGGTGGTGTTGTGAACACCATACCGCCTGATGTATGGTGGTTTTGTGAATAGAAACGTATGATGAAGTTACACGACATTTTATTCTTTTTCTTTCCAATAGCTATTTTTCATTTTTTTTTTAAATTGACCACTATAAATACAATATTATCAAATATTTTATTTCACAAAATGCTCATTTCACACACAACACTATATTTTCTACTACTAAAATGAATCCAAACAACTCTCCCATCAAAATCACTCCAAGACAAGTCACACGCAAGTGCTTCAACAAATCTGATTCAAAATATTGTCATTTTTAACTATTTAATGGTTTTAATAAACTTAATGAAATCTTCCTCTTTTATTATTTTAAATATTTATATAATTATTAAATTACATTTTAATATAATTAAAAATAATAAAAAGATATAATCATTTTCTATCGGTAAAGGAAGGTGGGGGAAAATGAGGTTGCCATCTTATAGCAAAAAATAATAAAAAGAATCCATCCACCACGTAAGGTGTAGCACAATTGAGTTCAGGCAGTAACTTTACATACAAATATTTGAATCTCGGCAGCCTTTAGTTGATTCCTTTAGAAAAGAAGCTTCCATTATATATTATTAAATCCATTAAAGTTTTTATATATTTTTCAAAAATGATACAGGAATCGAAAAATGGTCTAAGAAGCAAATGCATAGTCACAACTATCGTGTTCCCGAGCCATTTCGAGATCAGGTTAGTAATAAGAAAATACTACGAAATACAAACATGTTATTATTAAACATTTCATCTATGTATTTAAGAGTGTCTTCAAATTATATAATTTAAAAAGATTTAGCAGCTTATATCAACTAAATAAACTGGTTTTTTAGGTTCAAAAGAGAATATTTAACTTAACAAACATGTAATTTAAAAACATGAAAAGATTGTAGTTGTAATTGGGAATGGGCCAAGTGCATTGGACTTATCAAGAGAAATAGCAACGGTTGCCAAAGAAGTTCACATGTCATCAAGATCTCCTCATGTTAAAGTCTCGAAATCGGAGAAGTTCAGCAATATCTGGCAGCATGCTAAGGTAAATTAAAGTATATGATTACTCTTTATTAGAATGACTAAATGCGCAATTTAAAGTCTATTATGTCTTTTGTCTACTTAAAATCAAAATGGGTGATTTTAGTAGAGGTCTTGAACCAAATATATTTGAGAAAACTGAAATTTTTAGTAGAAGCAGCAGCATCGATTGAGGCTTCGGAAGCAGCCTTTTTGGTTGGTGAAGCAACTTGAGTGAGGAAGCAAACTTGGCTTCAAAAAGGGGGCAAATAAGGTTGCGGAAGTGGCGTGTTTTGCATTGCTCTTGTATATATACATTTAAATGAATTTTCATATTAGTAGATATGTAATTTATAATGATTCTAAACTTTGTCTCTTATATCATATAAAGATATACAAACATGACAAATACAATTGTTTTTTTATTTGACAGATAGATTGTATCAACGATGATGGTACAATTACATTTGAAGATGGATTATCAATTGATGCACATATCATATTCCATTGCACTGGGTATGACTCTCTCTCTCTCTCTCTTATATATATATATATATATATATATATATATATATATATATATATATATATATATATATATATATATATATGATAGAAAAAGTCGAGATCTCTTGAATTAATCACTTCACACTGGAGTTTATCCCGGTTCAAAACTCACAAACTTCAACTTAGGATGACATGTCCTTAACAAAGTTTAGAAAATATTATTAGCAGTTAAAGATAAGGTCGTCTCCACCTCCAAATTTGTAAAAATATTGTTTCATCACTCTCGCCTCGATTGATGAAAAAGAAATAGACCCGAAAAGATCCAAAGAAGACTTTCACTCAGCAGAAGATCTTCTGACTTTATATTAGTGTCCTCCCTTTGAATCTTCGGTACGGGCCTTTAGTCTTTTTATTAGAAATTTAGAATAGGGGTCACGTTGGTTTTATTAATTCACCAAGTACTTTAGTTGCTAGGCAATATGTAGTTCCTAATTATCCGGTGTCTCTAGGAAGCTGACATTTTTGCTCCAAGATTATGCAAATATTGTTTCATCTTGCATATCATTTTTATACAAAAAGTATACTCTTAATATATTATTTGTTTGAGACTTATATATTTTTTTCTAAAACATCCTTTATGTTTATCATCTTTCTACACATTTATCTTGCATCTTTTTTTGTCGCAATGACTTTATAAATCATATTATCATATAATTATAACCAAATAAATTATTAGTTTGAATTAATTTAACATATACCCTATATATTATAAGAAGTAGTTGTTACCTTTAAACTATAACTATACAACTGAATAAGCTAGAAATGTAGAAACCTAAAATTTGAAGGATCAAAATTGACATATTAAATTTTCTACCATATTGGTGTCAAAAGACAATTCAATGCCAAATTAGGTTTTATATTATTCCTTTACACCAAAATGCTATAAAAATAGTACAAAAATGAAATTGGGTGTTAGGTTGGGTATGTTCTAAACATATAGACTTCACATTTTAGGTACAAATGCCATGTTCCATTTCTTAAGACTAATGGCATTGTGAGTGTACAAGACAAACGCATTGGACCTCTCTACAAACATGTTTTCCCCCCACAACTAGCTCCAAGACTATCTTTTGTTGGACTACCTGAAAGAGTAAGTATATTGTTACTATTTTCCTTTTATTTTACATCATTGATCATGTAAAACACATATAACTAACATGGTTTCCTAATATTAACTAGAGTCTTACATTTCTAATAGTCGAGTGTCAATCAAAATGGATAGCAAAGACGTTGTCAATGAAGATATCATTGCCATCAAAAGATCAAATGTTGAGAGACATCAAAGAACATCATGGAGATATAGAAGATGATGGATTTCCTAAAGCTTACACACATTTTTTTGAAATTGAGGTCTTTCTAAAGCTATTATTTTTATATACTTCCTTGACTTAAATGCTAATAGTATGTACATAACATCTTGACACCTAAATCCTAATGACAGAATGATTACATAGATTGGGTTTCTGCTCAGTTGGGAATGAACGTGGAAAAGAAATTTGCAGAGATGTTCAAATACATCATCTATTGTGCCATATCTGGGAATTACGATGATATTATGAATTTATTCAAGGTGAAATTTGGTATATAATTACGGGCTTTCAGACAATGATTTATCTTTATGTATGCTTATCAAACAAATGTCTAGAAAGATGTAATAAAAATGAGTAGCTCGATTGACAAAAAAAAATATTTATGTGTACTATCCTTACTCATGTGCTAAGAAATTTATCGTAATGGTAAAAAATAATACCAAGTTTAACAATATTTTACAAATTTAGGCAGTGTTTTTTTTTACTTAACCCAATAAGTCGCTTTGTCCTGATCAAGAAACAAATCTCATAATATTCATAAAATTAGTTGTAGCTTCAACTGATCATGGTCTTAAATTAAAAAATAAAATGTACTCAAACCAGTTTTACACTTACAACACGACTAAAAATAAACAAGGGTTTGATAATCTTTGCAGAAAAACCACGAGAATTTGCATCTAAAATAAATAAAAACAAATCCACAATTTTCCCATTGCTTCTTCTTCTATGTCTGCTTGATAAGGTACCCAACCACAAAACTTATTATACCCACCACCACCAGAAATAATATCGAATATCCGCCTGATTGATTTTTCACAGTTTGTTTTCTCATCAGCTCCTATTTTTAATTCAAAACGACATAACAAAATTCATATATCTGTTATTTTAGAATAATATAAATAAGAGTAAATTACAAATTCAGTCCCTTCACTTTACTCAAAACCACAAGTTTGGTCTAATTTCTGGGAACTAAATCCGGAACTAGATGAAGCCTTTGGAAGATTTCAAAGAATGGACTAAACTTACAAATCGTAGTAAAGTACAGGGACCAATTTTGTAAATTGTCTATAAAGTAGGTCATCAGATGCAAAAAGACATACCAGTTCCTGTTGGAGCTTCTGACTTTGTTTAAGAGCAGCTGTTTTTTCATCAGTCAACCTTGATACCATAGAAACCGACTGCAGCATATATTACAATAATACCCTCGTTACATTAATCATAAAGAAATTCTTTGTTAAGGGTCGTTTTAGGGATTTGACGAAAACTCATAATATTCAACACTGAATCAAGAAAATAAAGAAATTGTTTCATGAGTCATGCAGATAGAATGTAGTATAACTGTATGAATGAATACCAATATTTAAGTCTTTAATTTCCATACTACAAGAGAAAAGAACTTCTGTTATCATCTCATTTTTTCTCTTTTGTAGTCATAAAAATACAAGCTTGTATTGATTTTTAGTCTTCGTTTCCAATTTTGCATATTAGGAATTTTCTTTTTCTTACTAAGCATTTTATAGAATACAAAAATAAAAATAGACTTCTGAGAAGAAATATACAATCACCTCTGCAGAGAGCTTCTCCTTGGGATCCACGGATCTTGTTGTCTACATTCATACAATCAAATTAAGCTTTTGGAAATGATTGAATGAAAAGTTATATTAGCAAAAACAAAAATTGCTTACAACATCAGGCCATGAAGAATTTTGACTTCCATCTTCGCCCCTCGGGGAGGAACCTTCTTCAGATTCCTCTGGGACAGGTGATGGAGGATTAGCAGGAATGTATACAACCCTCAATTTAAACTCCTCAACAACCTTGTTCTCCTCTTTATTGAACTACAAAAAAAACACAGATAGTTTTAGTTTCTGGATTGATAATCAGATAATCTACCACATAATTTTGCACTAAAAACTAAAGTTCATGAAAAGATGAGTCACCATGTTGGCAGTTATGTCCTTATTAGTTGCCCCAATAGGTGCAATAACAGCTTGCAAGAGAAACTTGTCTTTGCACTGCATGTCAGAAGGTGTCTCTTTCTGTGCTTGCATTGTAACTACAAAAAGTCAAAGAAATTTGTAAGTAGTCATAATCCACATTAATTGTCCCACATAGGTAGAGAACGAGATTCAATGTTAGCAGGATTATATGGTAAGATTTGTTACCTGTGACATTACAAACTGATCTTGGTAATACAATTCCAGTGTTTGGACGAACACAATATTTTTTGGGGTTTGTTGTTTTAACCTTCAACCACATGATAAAATTACAGAAGCTTGTCAAACTTTATGGAAGAGCAATAAGTTACAAGTCACTGAAAAAAATGAAGTACCAATCAGATACCTTGAAGGCAATATATTGATCAGTCTTGTTGGTCAACTGTAAGGAACATGAGCTCTGCTTCTTCAACTCAACTACACAAATAAAAATGAATCCCATTTTGTTTTTTTTTTTTGTTTTCACATAGAAGGGCATAGGAACATAGCAAAGAACAGAGATAAAAGTATGTGCAATAGAAGAATGCAAGCAATCTAAAATTTACGTTAGTGAGTTGATCTACAAGTCACCAAAAAAATCTGCAGAATTGAGCAGAATTCACAAGAAAACCGATGATTTGATTGTAGACTTGTTCATGGAAGAAAGCTATTATTTTTATCGGTCTTCCTATCTACTCTTGTTCATGGATTCAACTGCTCGATTATGAAGTCTTTTAGACTTGTAGTTGACTTGTGATTCAACACTTATTCTTTGATAACAACTAAAAAAACGCTAACAGACGCTAAGCCAAAAACCCTAAAATGAATCAATAAACAAATCTTAAATCACACTTCTATTCAGTTAGCAAGAAAACACGAGTAACCTGATCGAACTAAAACGCGTAGTACACTCCACGAAAGAACTCAATAGTACATCAAACAAATCGCAAGTACAAAATCTAAAATTACAGAAAAAGAACATTAATAACAGCAAGATCAAAACTAACAACTTACATGGAAATTTGAGTTCTGAAGGGTGAAGATTGAGAAAATCCCCGGTGCTCATGACTGTAAATGCAACAAATTCCGATCCGGGAACCCCTAATTTGATGAATTTTGTGTCGAGGAATGGCAAGAATGGGTGAGGAGTTCGGTTAGGGTTCTTAATTTTAACGTATTAATTTAAAGAAGCGATAGACTGGTCCAGTTGATTGACGAAACTAACCCTGATGGTGGTGGGCTTTTTAAAAGAAGGTGGCGAGTAGCTTTGAGTGTGATTAAGGGTAAATATGGAAAAAACATCTCTGGTTATTATCGCCAATACCCTGGTCAAGGGTGGATGGCTCTTTTAGGAGAAAAAAAAAAAGAAAAAAAAAATGTTTGGTGGTATGAATTATGGACCCCGTACAACGTGGCATGGTGTCAAACGAGTCAGTCAATTTCGTTTTTGACATCTTATCGACGTGTTGGATATCTTAAAAACGATAATTTTTGTAGTTTAGATTATAGAAAAACATAATTTTTTTCATTTACATTTTTATAAACTCCAAAATATAATATATATATATATATATATATATATATATATATATATATATATATATATATATATCATCGTAAATCTATAAAATCCACATTTATATACAATCTCATATTTTAATTAGAATTAAACTAACTTAATATTAAAAAAAAAAAAAAGAGAGAGAATTCAAAATTCTATTTGGTGTTACTAAAATACCTTGCCTAAATTAAAGATTATAATTAAACCATTTTAATTTGGATAAATCCAATTAAATCAGGCCATGATATGCATCTTTTTTACCTAATTGAAAAATCATTTTCTAAAAGTTGAATAACCATGTTCATCACACGGTTATTCATCTTTTAGGAATAACGACAAACTATTTTGAACTTCATCACACGGTTCTTCAACATTCATGTATAACAATAAGCTATTTTGAACATAGTCAAATAAAATACCAAACTATTGTAAACAAAATGTTGGGGGCAAGAAAGTTATGATTTATCGAATAAACTATGTTTAGTTATAAATCATAATCTTTTTATTAAATGATCAAAGATACTATCGATCGATTTCAAGTCGTCAAGTGGATATATTATATAGCATTTAATGCTTTTAAATTAAAAGGTGAACTGAAAGCCTGTTCATTTTTATGTGCTTCTACTTACAAAATTTGTGGTATGAAAACTTGGAATGAATCTTCTCTCAGAATGTGCATATATGCAACATAAGATTAGACCACAATACCTTTGTAAAGAAATATACCCTTGACTTCTAGACCAGATGCCATCACTTTCAAATCTCAAATTTATACTTGCTTACATATATTCAACAAAAATAATCTTCATAAACTTCGAAACTTTATCACTTCTAGCGTCCAAAATTGATTTACATTTAATTTGAAACCAAACACAACCATTCAACCAATTATTTGTTCATGTTATTATTTGCTTGTAATATCATGGTGTTTTATTTGACCATTGATCAAAATAACTTGTTGTTATTCCTAAAAGACAAAGAATTGTGCAATGAAGAAGATGACCCTGATTAAGCGACTTTTAGAAACTGATTTTTCGATTAGGAAAAAAAAAGATGCATATCACGACCTCATTTAATTGGATTTATCCAAATTAAAATGGTTTAATTTTAACCTTTAATTTAGAAAATGTGTTTTAGTAACATCATATTGAATTTGAATTCTAGATAATTTTTTAATATTAAATTAGTTTAATTCTAATATATATATATATATATATATATATATATATATATATATATATATATATATATAGGGTTAGGTTCATTTGAGACCACTTATATTTTGTGAGACCGTGAGACGCATTTGTTTATTTTTTTTTATTTTTTTTTATTTTTTTTAGTTAATTCATGTTCCGAAAATAATATTTAAAAAAAGAATTTTTTGATTTTTCCATTTATTTTGCATTTTAAAATTATTTTTAGAATATGTACAGTGTAATATTCTATTTAGAATATTTCACGTATTTTTCAAAAAAAATAGATTTTTTTTTAATTTTTTTTAATTTTTTTTTATTTTTTTAGTTAATTCAAGTTCCGAAAATAATATTTAAAAAAAGAATTTTTAGATTTTTCCATTTATTTCGCATTTTAAAATTATTTTTTAGAATATGTCAGTGAAATATTCTATTTAGAATATTTCACGTATTTTTCAAAAAAAAAAGCGGATTTTTTTTTATTTTTTTTTATTTTTTTTATATTTTTTTAATATTTTTTTTAGTTAATTCAAGTTCCGAAAATAACATTTAAAAAAAGAATTCTTGGATTTTTCCATTTATTTTGCATTTTAAAATTATTTTTAGATTTGGTCTCACGGTCTCACAAAATTAGAATGGTCTCAAATGAACCTGAACCTATATATATATATATATATATATATATATATATATATATATATATATATAATTCTAAAATTTGTAAGGATATAGAAGTAATATTTTAAGGTTATAAGAATATTAAGGAAATTTTCTTTTGGTTAAATTTAAAAAAAAAAAAAATAATAAGATATTTATCTCAATAACCAAAAAAAATAAGTAAAAGTAGGGTGGGTTAGTTGCACGATCGCACGAACCGTCAATCATAATAGGCTTCTAATCAAAAAATGTCCTTTATATTTATATTATTAAAAGATTAAAAATACATTAATTAAAATATAGCTGCATGCTACTAATCCCATTATGTTATTTATGTCAATTAGAATTTACATATACCAATATAAAGACAAATTGCAAAAAATATTAAAAATAGGTTATAACTATTTACATATACTAATATAAAGACAAATTGCAAAAAATATTAAAAATAAGTTATAAATGGCAATGAACTACCATTGTTGCACAAAAAATGCACCAACTAAGATAATATAACCAACCCAATAATATTTATTTTTTTAAAAAATGAAAAAGTTCTTTGTATACAAATTAAGTTTTCAAAACTAAAATTTTTATAAAAATATTTGCAATCTACTATATATTTCAAGAGAAATTAATGTTTTGACTTTGATTTCAATTAGGAAAGGGTTTCTTTAAAATATTGATCATAATAGATGAAATTGTTACTAAAGTACTAATAGAACCATTATAAAATATAAATCTATTGGTTGTTAATTTCTTTTGATATAGATGATATCGTTTGTTTTTATTTATTTATTAATCGTTATTTTTTTATTTCTTATTAACAAGTTCACTCATAACATATTTAAAAATATGTGGTTTTAATGATATAAAATATAGTCTGTAATTTAATTGAATCTTGTTAATGGATATTTTTGTGACCTATATTTATTATAAAGGGAAAATGACATATATGCCCTATAAACTTTTTAGGGTTAACTTTTTTAGTCAGTTAACTTTTTAAGTGACTTTATGAGGGAACAAACTTGTGGGCTACCTGTCTTTTTAGTTCTCTTGACTTGCTATAGCCGGTTTGAGTGCCACATACCCAAAACTTGGCCCTTTCCTTCTTCCTCCTGTTGAGCAACACCACCACAAACACCCGTGTGTGAGTTGCTTCTACCCTTAAACACCATATCAGCCATGACGATGGCCTAATCGAAGTTGAAGGCCACCGGAAATTGACCTCCCCACCTCCAGACAGTTGAAGCCTCACGAGGCTAAATATCCGACGCACGATTTGGAATTGGGGGAAGTGGTGTTCGCCCTCAAGATTTGGAGACACTACATCTATGGGGTCCGTTGTACCATCTACACGGACCAATCAAATCTTAACATGAGGCAGCGTCGGTGGTTAGATGTGGTGAAAGATTACGATTGTGAGATCCTTTATCACCCGGGGAAGGCCAACGTAGTGGCCGATGCCCTAAGTCGCAAGGCGACAGCGGCCCCGATCAGGGATATACGCCTGAGGATGACATTGATTACTACATTGTTGGAGCAGATTAAGGAGGCATAGGTTGAGTGGCTTCCTTTGATTATGACAGTCGGGGATTGTTGACCCTTCATGGGAGGGTTTGGGTACCGTACTGGGGCGAAGTACAGCAGGTGTTGATGGACGAGGCCCATAAGTCTCGATTTTCCAATCACCTAGGGGCGACGAAGATGTACAGAGATCTTCGACCAGACTATTGGTGGCCCTGCATGAAGCGGGATGTCGCCTGGTATGTGGAGAGATGTCTGACCTGTAGGAAGGTCAAGGCAGAGCACCAGAGACCCCATGGCAAGATGCAGCTGTTAGACATTCCCATATGGAAATGAGAGGACATTACCATGGATTTTATCACTAAGCTTCCCAGGACCACACGGGGAGTGGATTCGGTTTGGGTCATAGTGGATCAGCTGACCAAGAGCGCGCATTTTATACCGATCCAGGAGAACATATCGCCCGAGAAGCTAGCCGACATCTATGTGCGCGAGGTAGTATCATGGCATGGAGTGCCTGTTTCGGTAGTGTCAGACCGGGACGTCCGTTTTACTTCCAGATTTTGGAAGCGGTTTCATGACGAGATGGGGACTCGTCTTCATTTTAGCACCGCTTTCCACCCTTAGACGGACGGGCAGAGTGAGAGGACGATTCAGACTCTCGAGTACATGCTCCGGGCATGTGTTCTAGACTTCGGTGGTAGTTGGGATATGTATCTTCCACTAGCGGAATTTTTGTATAACAACAGTTACCACTCTAGCATTGACCGTCCTCCTTTCGAGATGTTCTACGGAAGGAAGTGCAGGACCCCAATTTGTTGGGGCGAGGTCGGCCAACGAGTCATCGGGAGCACCGAGGTGGTGCTCAAGACCACAGAGTTGATCCAACATTTCCGTAGCAGACTACAGACTGCGCAGAGTAGGCAGAAGAGTTACGCCGACAGGAGGCGTTCATACTTGGAGTTTCAGGTGGGCGATATGGTCCTCCTGAAGGTATCACCCTGGAAGGGTGTTATCAGGTTTCGGAAGAGGGGCAAGCTGGGCCCCAGGTTCATTGGTCCTTTTAGGGTTTTGGCCCGGTTGGGTCGAGTTGCTTATCGGTTGGATCTTCCGGCAGAGCTTAGCCAGATCCACAACACTTTCCATGTTTCTCAGTTGAGAAAGTGTTTGGTGGACAAGTCAACAGTTGTACCCTTGGAGGATATTCAGGTTGATAGCAGCCTGAATTATATCGAGAGACAAGTTGCGATCTTAGATAGAAAGACGAAGACCTTAAGGAACAAGGTGGTTCAGTTAGTAAAGGTGCAGTGGCAGCACCGAAAGGGTTCAGAGTGGACGTGGGAGTCCGAGGGGGAAATGAGGGAGCATTATCCAGAGTTATTTTCAAATACAACAACAACAGCAGACTTCGAGGATGAAGTCTAAGATAAGTGGGGGAGAGTTGTAACGCCTCATTTATGGTCTATGATTTAAATAAAGTAATTTTCATTTCTTAAGGGGTACTCGACGAGTCTGTAGCCCGACTCGTCGAGTAGAGACGGGATGATCAAGCAAATTTAGTTGGCTACTCGACGAGTCCATACGTTGGGACTCGGCGAGTCCGCTTGTCTGGATGAAGCCCTAATTTTAAGGGTTTGCACCCTATTTAAACGCATTAATGCGCCCCAACCTCGCCCCCATCACCCTCAGAGCATTTCTTACCAAACCCTAGCCCCCTTAAAGAGTGTGTAAGTGGTTGTTACCTTGTGAAGGAACTTTTAGAGCAAGTAGAAGAAGGAGAAGGTTGAAGAGTTCAAGGAAGAGGAAGTAGATCTAGAACACACTAATTTGTGGTCATCTTTTCTGGTAATAAAGTCTCCACCTTGCTTATTGATCTAGTAGATCTTGTTTGTCCCCAAATTGTTGCTTCTAAGCCCAAAAACGCGAAACCCTTGGTGATAAAGCCTTATGACCGGGTTATACTTCAGATCTGGACCCTCATTGCATTCTAGAAGTGTAAAGTTTCAGTTGTAGTCATGATTGAGGTCCTTCTTGAGCTTGGAACCCCATTAAGAGCTTAGATTTGGCATTTGAAGCCTTTAAAGCCATGCATGCACGTAAAGTTTGTAACTTTATGTGATAAGCATGCTCTAGAAGCTTGGATCTGTGATTTGGAGCCGCTGCATGGCTCAAATCAAGTATGTATGGGAAAAGGACTGAATGGACTCGGTGAGTCGCAAGGTTGACTCGGCGAGTCATATGAAGATAGGCGTGGACTCGACGAGTTGGATGAGCAACTCGACGAGTCCGATGAAGATTGCCTTAGACTCGACGAGTTGTTCATACAACTCGGCGAGTCAGATGAGTTTTCCCGATTAAAGTATAGTTTGAGTGAAATAGCTTCATTCTTTCTTAGTTACACGTAAAGTTAGCAACTTTATGTGTTCAGATGGTCCTAGGAGCTTAGATCTACGAGTTAGATGCTCTGGAATGGATTAGAATCGATTGTATGGAATTTGCACGCTAGGACTCGCAGAGTTGTTCTTCGGACTCGACGAGTCGAGTCGCGAGTCCCCCGTCTTTCTTCGATTTGCGAGTTCAGGGTGAATCAGTGAGTGGGAAAGGGACTCGGTGAGTTAAAGTCAGAGTTAGTAATGGAGGGACTCAGCGAGTCTGCGCCCTGACTCGGCGAGTCCGGTCAACTGGAAGTTGACTTTGACTAGGTAGTTGAATTTGACCGGGGGTAGAATAGTCATTTTACCCTGAGGGCATTTATAAGTACCTGATCTAGTGTTTTTGGGATTTGCAGCCGGACAGTTCCGGAGCAGCAGTCAGCCACTTTTAGAGTTAGCATCTCAACAGCCAACATTACGAGGTGAGTTTCCTTCCAGTAGGAACAGGTCTACGGCCATAATGTCGACCCGTTTAGTTAGCAGTGGCTCCGGACCCAAGTCTGATGCATTAGTTAGAGCGCTTGATGTCTCTGTGATTCAAGCATGTTTTATGTTATGTGTTCCGGACTCCGGTCTGATGCAGCATGCAATATATGTGTTTATGCTAGTTGATATGTTTATGTTTATGTTATGTTCAGTTAGTTCCGGACTTCGGTCCGATGCAGGGGACAAGGTCCCAGTCAATTCCAGACTTCGGTCCTATGCAGTTAGTTCCGGACTTCGGTCGGATGAAGAGGGCAAGGCCATGGTTAGTTTCCGGACTTCGGTTCAATGCAGTTTCCGGACTTCGGTCCGATGCAGTGGGCAAGGCCCAATATGTGCTCTATATGTTATTGTATGGTATGTGGTAGTTTGGGGGGGGGGGGGGGGAGCTTACTAAGCTTCGTGGTTACAGTTTTCAGTCTTAAATAGTCCCTTTATTTAAAATAAGTAATAAAGGCGGTGTCTTTTCATAATATTTTCGTGGCTTCGAAATTTTATTTTAATAGTCGTAATACAATGTATCTTTGAAAATCTTTGAAAAAATTATTTTTTCTCAAAGTCGTTTTGTATAAATAGAAGTATGTTATTATTTGTTCTTGTACTAAAAATCTAGTTGATATGTTTATGTTATGTTATGTTCAGTTAGTTCCGGACTTCGGTCCGATGCAGGGGACAAGGTCCCAGTCAATTCCAGACTTCGGTCCTATGCAGTTAGTTCCGGACTTCGGTCGGATGAAGAGGGCAAGGCCATGGTTAGTTTCCGGACTTCGGTTCGATGCAGTGGGCAAGGCCCAATATGTGCTCTATATGTTATTGTATGGTATGTGGTAGTTTGGGGGGGGGGGGGGGGGAGCTTACTAAGCTTCGTGGTTACAATTTTCAGTTTTGGTTTCAAGTACTTCCGCTAGCAAAGGGAAGAGCTCGGGATGATGGCATAGCACACACCACAACTTCAACTTTTTATCCTGGGAGTTTATTTCAGATACTATGATATGTTGATACAGTTCTTTGTCATGACACATCTATTATAACTTTTTGAGATTTGTGACATACGGTTTCATTATATATTATGGATGATGGTTAGCTTTTAGTACTATTTAAACAAAAAATTTGGGTCGTTACAGCTAACTCCGTCACTTAATTTATCAGATGCTGAGCTGTTTTTTGAAGTTCCTTGACCCGATAAACTCTTTTCTGGATCGAATGTATCTTCAGTGTCTATTTTATCACCTAACGATTTTTGGGTTGACTTTTTAGACTCTATTTCCATCTTTTTTGTTGATTTTTGTTGGATTTGCAGGCTCTAAGTTACTACTCCCACTTGGGATTGCCCTACGACTATTGCTATCGTTTTCAGTCTCTACAACGTCGATTTAAAAGCTTGATCTCCGGAAATCGGTTTCTGTCCCACCCTCCACCTTACCGGTCGACTTCAAAGACAAGCACCCCCTGAAGTCGTTGATCCGCCTTGACCCTTTTCCTTACACATTTTCTGCTAGACAAATGAGAGCATGGTCTAATTTCCTTGAGATTTGATTTTGTGATTAATAGGGTTTGATGGAGTGAGGGCTAATCAAAAGTATCGCCATCAAAGAAGCCTCCTTGAACTCTCCAAATTAAAGAACTCAAACAGAGCATAGTTGGTGATGTGACAAGTTTGGTCAACAAATTGAAAAAATTCAAAGTCAATTTAGGGGAATTGGTCAACAAATGCCAATGTGGCAAAGGGGCAACCGGGTGACCTCTTTCACTTTGACCAAAAGGACTTAATCGACCCGACAAAAAGGACTTGGTTCCCTCATAAAGTCATCAAAATAGTTTAGGGACTAAAAGGGTAAACCCTAAAAACTTGATAGTAAGTATATGTCATTTTCCCCTTATTATAAACTTTAATTTTGAATTTAGCCGTAATAAATTACATCATAACATTTTACCAGAAATGTTTTTATTGAGCTGCAATTTGATTTTCGTATAAGGCCTCTAAAGTATAATGGTCGGGACTCCGATCTCATAACCATTTTATTGAAACTATTATAATATGTTTATATGACTATGATCTTCCAAAATTTGGATTTCTGAAAATGTACTATTATTTTAGAAAGTATAAAAACCATAATATTTTTGAAAATCATTTTCTTAAATAGTCCCTTTATTTAAAATAAGTAATAAAGGCGGTGTCTTTTCATAATATTTTCGTGGCTTCGAAATTTTATTTTAATAGTCGTAATACAATGTATCTTTGAAAATCTTTGAAAAAATTATTTTTTCTCAAAGTCGTTTTGTATAAATAGAAGTATGTTATTATTTGTTCTTGTACTAAAAATCTTGTAAACTGTATCTTCAAAAATATTAACATGCTTTGAAAATCATGAACATCTTCGAAAATATTATGCTCGAAAATATTGATATTATTCAAAAATCATGATCCTTTAAAGTAATCTTAGGTTCTTTTGTGATCGAGAGGTATCAAAAAAAGATAAATGAAGGTACTAAATGAGCTATAGCTTTCTGAATTTAGGAGGAAGAGTCTCTAAGGTTTGGTCTTTTGACGGAATCTACCCTCGTTCCTTGAAAAAAAAAAATAGATTTACAAAAATAACACAATAACCCATTTGCATCTATAAAATGCCTTTTATTTATTTCATTCATTTGTCAAGCCTTAAAAAATTAGTTTTTGATTATATAACTATCGTATTATTATTTTAACCCTATCTTGAAATAATAAAGCAAAAACGGAGTGTTACAAAAACACTTCTAGAAAAAATGAGTCCCCATTAAAATCAAATTTTTTTTTTGGCTGGAGAACAATTCTTAATTGTTTACTTTCTAAGGTGTAGCTTGAAAAAAGAGGAGTGAGGCTATCTTCTCCTAGAAGTGAGGCTTCACGTTTGGTAGATGAGTCTTCAAGACTCTTTACACCTTCTTTACACCTTTGATGTAATATACCTAGGTGATAGAGGTTTGGGTTCTTTTCTAATCCTAGTGTGATATGGACTTAACAAAGGTTACCAATCTGGAGCAGCTTATTTCCATGTCTCATGATTATTGTCCAATTCTAATTGAGAGGAAATTAGTTCATGTTGTGTTTTTGTCTTCTCTTTAGTTCATTAGGCTAGAAATGATATGATCTTCAGCAAGGTTTCTTCCTCTCCTTCTCGGGTGACTGAAGACATTAAGACGATTTATTTTTAATTAATTAAAAATAAAAGAAAATGGTTTTATTTGAATCGGTGAACTTGGTGTATTTTTATATTTGTTGTTGTTTAAACTTTTGTATGATTTCCTTTCCTTCTACTCTCCAACTGCTTGCTAGGGGATCTAATAAAATTTCGCCCTTCAAGAAAAAAAAAAAAAAAACTAATAAAATATCGCCGTTCAAAAAAAAAATACAGTCATGCTAAATCTTTCAATTCTAATTATAAAAATCAATTTGCAAAGACTAAGTTCTAGATGCTTCTTGAAAAACATAAATGTTGACTTTGGTAGTTAAATAAAAATTATTAATAATCAAATTCGTAATGTTTAAACGGCTTTACATTTTCCCTAATAAAGAATTTAATAAAAAGTTTAATGAAAAGAATACTCTGTCTATCTCTCTCTATACTCATACCTTCCTTCTAAGACATCCAAGGCACCACTGTTAACCCTCTCTCTCTCTCTCTCTCTCTCTCTCTCTCTCTCTCTACCACACCACCACCTCAAAGTTAAAAGATTCATACATACACACCTCTAGATCATTCACATGAGTTTTATAGAAATCATGATATGATTATGTGAAGAAGAACAAAGATCGAAATGGAATTGGGAGCGGCAGCTACTTCAAAACCCCCTCAAATCTCAGAAATGTTTCAAAAGTTTGCAATTGCATTCAAAGCGAAAACCTTCGAATTCTTCACCGAAGAAGAAGAATCCGCCGCCAACTCCGCCGCTGTATCAGCTGCCGTCTCCGATACTGAAGATGGGTTCACTCTTCTTGACTCCACCGAAGACTTCATCACCGATCAGAAAGTCATCATCATCAAACCTGATTTGAATTTGAAAAGTCAAAATCAAAGTGTTTCTGGTTCTATCATACAACCCTTCAATACCCACTTTGGTAACTATCTAATTTCATCTGTTTTCGCTGTGATTTCATCTTTCGAAGCTTCGTATCTTCAATTACAAACAGCCCATGTGCCGTTTGATGAAGAAGGGATTATGATTAATGATAAAGCTTTAGTGAATCAACTTCAGAAATTATACGATTTGAGGGGATTGTATATAGATTCTCGAAAGAATCCGGATTTTAATCTTGATTTCACAACTGGGTCTTGTTTGGAAGCTCAGGTTAATGAGAATCAGAACAAATTAAGAGCTTTAGAAACCATGTTTAATAGATTGCAGTCAGATATCGACGGGAAAGGCGACAAGGTTTCGATGTTAAAGAAGCAATTGGCGGACATCGAGGAGTGTAATTCCAAACTATCAATCAAATTGTCGAAAAACTTAAAACCCCCAAATGGGTTTTTGCCAACAATTAGGGTTTTCGATTCAATGTTACGTGACGCCTGTCGATCTTCACATCAGTTCACAAAACTTTTGATCCAGTTGATGAAAAAAGCAGGGTGGGATTTAGATTTAGCAGCTAATTACGTTCATCCTGACGTTACGTACGCAAGAAAGGGGCATAACCGTTACGCCTTTCTATCATATGTCTCTTTGGGTATGTTTCAAGGTTTTGATTCCGAAAATTTTGGTGTGATCGGAAGTGAATCTTCTGATAACTCAATGGAACTATTTGATCACGTATCAGTTAACCCATTAGAGACATTAAACAAGAACCCTAGTTTCCCTTTCTCAAAATACTGTGAAAGAAAGTACGAAGAACTTGTGCATCCAACAATGGAGTCTTCAATATTCAAGAATTTTGACATAAAGAAGGAGGTTTTGGATTCATGGAAGTCTTTAAGCGTATTCTATGAAGCATTTGTTAATATGTCTAGCTCAATGTGGTTACTTCATAAACTGGCACGATCATTTACTCCACCTGTTGAGATCTTTCAAGTGGAAAAAGGGGTTGACTTTTCAATGGTTTACATGGAAGATGTAACAAAAAAAGATAAATATCATCATGACAAGGGTTTATCAAAGGTGGGGTTTACAGTTGTACCTGGATTCAAAATTGGAAGAACAGTTGTTCAATCTCAAGTTTATTTAAGTGGATCAAAGCATACAAAATAACAACTTTTGTGAATCTTGTTGGATGTTAGAGTTTTGATCTTGCGGTTTACAAGAGGAGTTTCCTGGTAATGTATTTAAGTTTACATTTTATTGTTACTTTTTAGGTTTGTTTTTTGAGTGCTTAGTTTCGTGTAGAGATTTCTGTACAGAAGTTCTTTGCTCGTTGTGATACTAAAGAAGATAACAAATTGTATGTTACTCCAAAGTTGTGAAAATATCATAGCAGTTTTTTAAATCATCTAATTCAAATTCTATCAAAACGTGTCTTTTGCAATGATGATCTAAGTATCTAATGGAAAAAAAGCAAGACATAGCTATTGTACCTTTTTTTTTAAAAAACCATAGCATCTTACTTTCGTTTAGTTTCAGTTATAGCATCGTTATTCTGACTTTTTTCTAATTAAGACATTGTACTTTGTAAAATCTATCTGATTATAGCATTGTACTTTCAAAATTTGTTATTATCAGGGTATTGTGCTTTTAAAAATCTACTTAATTGTATCAGTGACACTTGCTTTGTATTTGGATGATATTGCTATAACAAACAAATAAATGGAAGCATGTTTCTATTTTTTGCAATTAACCCAAAAAATATTGTCAAAATGTGAATCTATCTTCATTTTGTTTTATCTTGAAGGGAAGAATATGCTTGAATGATGCAACCTCATATCCATGCTCGAGTTATTATATATGAATTCTTTAAGTAATCAATGAGTAAACTATTTTTTTTTTTAACCATTTGATTGCTGTGAGGCTGCATAGATAGAGAATCTGTTGAGAAAACAAGAACAGTCAATTCGGTTTATGTTTCAGGATTCTATTCTATGTTGAAGTGAAGAAGTTGTGTCAATGATGCTGTCTCATAGCAGTTTATGTTTCTGGAATCTGTTCTATAATGACAAAATGGTCATTTTACATTGGGTTAAATCCGATTTCTAAACGCCATGTGAGTCAGGGAAGAAAAGGGCTAAGAAACAATGAAATGCGGATCAAAAAAGCAAAAATAAAAATAAAAAGGTAAAGTTTTGTACAATGTCCAAAAAGAAGTGATATAACACAGGGACTAAGATTGTAATTTACTCTTGTATAGTTGTATATATATTATGATTGTTCTGATGTTGTACATCATGTCAATGACAACTAGTTTTTAGCTTTTCTTTATGATGATTCCTCCTTCCTATTGTCGGAAAAAAGCTTTTAAGTTCAATTACTTGCTCATAATCATCATTACAAAGAAATATTCGACAAATAGTCAAAGAGTTGGTCAAACCATTTTCAGTAGTCCTGTTTGTGGATATTATCATTGGTTTTAGGTCTATGAAGGCTTATTTATATTGGAGTTATGTGTTATTCTAGTCAGAAGGTTGTTAAAGTTGTTAGTGCATTGGGCCCTAGTGTTTGTTGGCATTAAACTATATAGTGTACAACATGCATCTCTTTCACAATAAATAGTGCTTATGGATGATGACTACACCACATGGTATTTTCACTCGAATAAATTTAACGTTATTTATGCAACTTGTCTATTTTATGTGGTATAGACAAATTTTGTTCATTTTGAATGTGGCTTCTAAGTCACATCAGAACACTAATCACATTCTCCATGCATTTAACTATATTTGGAATAAAGTTAAATAAATAGATGGCTATATTTATTAATAGAAGTGATATAGAGTTCATACAAATTAAAATTAAGTTGGACCTATTCACAAAGTCTTTTCATAAGCTAAGATGTTTGGGCTCTAAGACTTAGTTATTCTAGTAATAAGATTTGATTTGAATCTAATATTTGAATATTGGAACATTGTAACAATAATTATTATATTGTTTTGATATATTGGGATATTATCTTTTTAGTAATACTTGTTGTAATGTGTTTTAATATTTTTAATCTATAAATAATGTAGTTATTCTAAAAGTCCATAGTTGGTCAGAATTATGAGAACAACTATTAAGTAAGACTAATATGAATCGTATTGGTTGATTTTCATAAGATAAAAGTAGGTAAAACGTTGTAACCAAGTTCGTAGGTACTTGCCAGAGATAAATATAATATCTTGTATCCTTAAACCTGAGACACATATTTGGAACTTGACTGTAGGAATATATACTTTGATATAGTAAAATGTTATTCTTTGACCACACAGTTATAAAGACCATTATAAGGCATAATATGAACTATACAAGAGGCGTATCTAGTCAAGATAGAATTTGTTCGTCTTATATGGTGAGAGCTACATATCTAAGGTGTCTTACTAAAAGTTGAATACCAAATGAGATTAATTGTGATCCATATCTCATGTTCAACATGATATCTGCAACGAAGAGATAACTAATAACTTACCTTATACATCAATTGAAGCTTTGAATTTTTGGGGAATTGGATGTTGTTGGTTGATACTTCATCCTGTGTTGTTAGGGGCAGTTAAATGTTACTAGACGTTCACCATCGCATATTTCAATCTACAATGAAACTTGTGGTGGTGGAAGATTTTTTTGATCTATATGCTTAAGAATCATCTTAGAATGATATTTGCTAATAACATATGATCTTAAAATGTCACACAAACAACAAGTTGATATAAATATATTATTTATAAGAATTTGATTCTTGATAAATAATTATAATTCTTGCAATTAATTGGAAATTATTTATTTTGAGAAAAAAATATTATTCCAATATAAGTATCATGGTTTATATCATAATGTATGATATCTAAAGTCATGTACATCGATTTGGACTTAAATACTTTTGTGTTTTAACTAAAAGTTCATGGCTTTATAAGTATAAAAGAATGTGAATTTTTTTATAAACATCTCTTCCCTTTTATACATAAATGTTAGGGAAAACAGGCGATACTTGTCAAAACTTAGAACAAATCTGATGTCACTTGCCAAATTCTGATGACCATTGTTAGGAAGTAATGCGGATAATAAGCAAAACTATAAGCATACGAAGACACAATATTTACATGGTTAAGTCAAGGTGACCTACGTCCACGGGCATGAGGGGAGTATTTTTCATTTCATAGTTCTCAAAAAGAGGTTACAAGTACAATTCACCAAAGATTCGTCCTACCTACTAAGGATACAAGATACAAGACACAAGACACTTCAAATGACTCTGTATGCATCCCTATTTATACTTGAAGGATCAGACCTAAAACCCTAATGGCCAAGCCTATTGGCCCATAGGCCTATTAATAGTGACAACCAATCACAATCCGCCATACAACATCTTTTGGAACATTCATCCATTTCATACAACCCATGAACATCAGTAACACACATGATGGAACACCATGTGCCATAATGGAGCATCATGATATACAAGTGGCACATCATGAACACTAATGGCCCAACATCCATCATGGTGACACAACATGGTGTAATCCTTGAGAAATACCAACTTCTGAGCAGCCTTGAACGATCTTAAGCATCATAGAGGACTTCATAGCATACTTGGCTCATCAAGTACCAAGATGGTCCAACTTGTACCATGATGGCGCGACAAGTGTATGGATGGCGTAACAGGATTCAAATGTGGCACAAGAACATCAAGATTGGAGAAACAACACCATCTTGGTGCAACAGGAACATACATGTCACAACAAGGTCATGAATGACGCAATAGCATACTCCATGGCTCAACAGGAGTACCCCATGGCGCAAGAAGGATCCTCATGGCGCAAGAGGAACCCCTCATGGAGCAAGATGGAGCATAATGGCGCAAGAAGGAATGCCCTTGGCGCAACAACATCCTTTTTGGTACATCCCTTCAACATATGACACAACAAAGTTCCCTTGTTGCTCCATATCACTCCCACGTGATCCAAACCTCTTCCAAGTTTCTAAAACCCCTTCTATACGATTCGTTCCTTTGGCACTTGATTTGTTCCTTTTTCAGACGATCCATTCCTTTCTTAGATGATCCATTCCTTAGTTACATGCTCCATGAACCCCAAGTGCTCCATTGAGTTCCAAGTGCTCTAAATGCTCCATGAACATGATCCAGATGCTCCATGAACATGATCCACATGCTCCATTAACATGATCCATGTAACGACCCAATTTTCACGACCAAAAGTTTTGTTTTAAAAACATTACCTTAGCAAATATTAATAACTAAACACATCGTCTGATCAAATCATAACACAAAGTGAACCATGTCTAAAGCCAATTCATACATTCAATCAAAATATCAGAGTACAAATCCCAGTGAAGCTCGTAAATGCGGAAACCGGAGAGTGTGTGTGTGACATGCTGCTACCGCGCCGGCTCCTTTCCCCTAGCTGAGGAGGTACCTGAAACCAAAACTGAAAACTGTAAGCACAAAGCTTAGCGAGTTCCCCCATCGTACCACATACCATACAAACACGTAACATACATACTGCCAGGCTATTATGGGGTGCCTGACTACCCGGTACGGCCGTTCTGGGGTGCCGTCCTACCCGTGTCAAGCCATTCTGGGGTGCTGACTACCCATGTCAAGCCATTCTGGGGTGCTGACTACCCATGTCAAGCCATTCTGGGGTGCTGACTACCCATCGGTCCTAACAACCGACCACAGGGATTGGTCCCCTCGTACTACCTCTATCGCATATAACATAACAAGCCAGCATGCAAACATATCATCATATTCTGTCAGACGTATCTGGGGTGTCTGACTACCCTTCGGTCCTAGCGACCGAACTCGACTACTATCACATACAACATATCACGCTAGCATATAACATATCAGGTAGTAGCTATCCTAGATGATATCACAAAGACAATCATCTATCATACGTCTCCTACTGGTGGGTCGGCGTTGTGGCCTTAGGCCCACCGCTACTGGAAGGTAACTCACCTCGAAGTAGCTGCCGATCTGATCGGGAACTGACTGCCTACTGCTGCTGCTGCTGCTGCTGCTGCTCCGGAAATCCTCCGGCTGCAATTCCCACAATATACCCAATCAAACACTGCGCACTGACCTTTGGGTAAAAAGACCATTTTACCCCTGACCATGCCCTAAGTCAAAGTCAGAGTCAACTTTCAGTTGACCCGACTCGCTGAGTTGGCTTTCCAACTCGCCGAGTCCCTATCCAAACGACTGCCCTGAATCCCGATCCTACCCGTCGAGTTAGGCGACGACTCGACGGGTTTACCTTCTTAACCAATATTCAAGTCCTTCATCCTACTCGCCGAGTTTTATGAACAACTCGTCGAGTTCATCTTCATCCGATGAACACTGATGCTAAGACTCGCCGAGTTGTATGAACAACTCGTCGAGTCCATCTTCATCCGAAGAACACTTATGCTGAGACTCGCCGAGTTATATGAACAACTCGCCGAGTCTGTTCTTGATCTAAGGAGATTGCCTTGAACTCGCCGAGTCAGGGCATTGACTCGCCGAGTACCTCCATAGATGAGTTTAGCTTCCGACTCACTGAGCCACACCCCGTAACTCACTGCTCACTCGACCCTACGAAAAGGGGACAAACTCGGAGACTCGCGAACAGACTCGCCGAGTCACATGAACGACTCGCCGAGTCGTTGCCATGCACCCACTAAATACATAGATTTGCTCGATTCCAGTCCATGCCATTCACAGATCTGGACTTCTAGGACACGAATCACACGTAAAGTTTCCAACTTTACGTGTGGATATTCACCAATATGGATTTTAGGGCTCAAAATGCCTCAAAAGGGTAGATCTAGGGTGAACAAGCAACATGGGGCCATAAAGCTAATAGATCTGAGCTCCTGGAGCTCAATCTTGCCTAGATCTAAGGGCTGATCAGCCTATTACGAAGTAATTTGCACATACAAACTTGGGGTTTGGCTCAAGAATGACTTACATGAAGTTATAAGCATAGAAACAGGGGAAAAACGGGTTATATCTCAAAGGAACTGCTGAAAGAGTGCAAAGATGCCTGGATTCCTTTCCTTCCTCTTGATCTACTTCCCTTCTTCCTCAAAACCTTCAAGAACACACACAATAGCCTCAAACTCTCAAGGAACAAGCTTAGAACGAGGGTTTGGAGCTTCTGGGGAGAGAATGGGGGCTGGGCTGGGCGGATAAGTCCTTTAAATAGGGTGCAAACCCCTGAAACTTAGGGTTTCATCCAACAGTTGTGACTCGCCGAGTCCAGGATATGGACTCGCCGAGTCGCCAACTTAAACGTGTCCCGGGTCCCGCATCCACTCGGCGAGTCGGACCTATGACTCGCCGAGTCCAAGGCTAAAAGAAAGGAAATACTCAAATAACATTTACGTACCAGGAACCGGGTGCTACAAATCTCCCCCACTTATTTTAGACTTCGTCCTCGAAGTCTGCTGCTCGATCCTGAAACAGCTCGGGATAATGCTCCATCATCTTGTCCACCGGCTCCCAAGTCCATTCCGAACCCTTGCGGTGCTGCCACTGCACCTTCACTAGCTCCACCTTCTTGTTCCTCAAATCATTCGACTTCCTGTCGAGGATTGCGACTGGGCGCTTAATGTAATTCAGACTGTCATCCACCTGAATATCCTCCAAAGGTACTACTGCAGAATCGTCCACTAGGCACTTTCGCAACTGAGAAACATGGAAAGTGCTGTGGATCTGGCTGAGCTCGGCTGGCAGATCCAACCTATACGCTACCTTGCCCACCCGGGCTACGACCTTGAACGGTCCGATGAATCGCGGGCCCAACTTGCCCCGCTTCCTGAATCGAATGACGCCTTTCCAGGGCGACACCTTCAGGAGAACCATATCCCCGACTTGGAACTCCAAATCGGATCGACGCTTGTTGGCATAACTTTTCTGCCAACTCTGAGCAGTCTGAAGCCTGCTCCGGACCTGCTGGATCCTCTCGGTCGTCTTGAGCACCACTTCGGTGCTCCCCATGACCCTCTGGCCAACTTCCCCCCAACATATCGGGGTCCTACACCTCCGTCCGTACAACATCTCGAAGGGAGGGGGGTCGATACTCGCGTGATAGCTGTTGTTGTAGGAGAACTCGGCCAGGGGAAGATAGGTATCCTAGCTACCACCGAAGTCTAGCACGCACGCCCGCAGCATATCCTCCAGAGTCTGGATGGTCCGCTCGCTCTGCCCATCCGTCTGCGGGTGAAAGGCAGTAAAACGCACATCCTTGTCCGAGATCACCGATACTGGCACCCCATGCCATGCCACAATCTCCCTGATATAGATGTCGGCCAATTTCTCGGCCGATATGCTCTCCTGAATCGGAATAAAGTGAGCACTCTTGGTCAATCTATCCACGATGACCCAAATCGAATCCACTCCACATGCGGTCCTGGGAAGCTTCGTGATAAAATCCATCGTAATATCTTCCCATTTCCACAGTGGAATATCCAACGGCTGCATCTTGCCATGCGGTCTCTGATGTTCGGCCTTGACCTTCCTGCAGGTCAAACATCGCTCGACATACCATGCCACATCCCGCTTCATGCAGGGCCACCAATAGTCTAGACGAAGATCCCTATACATCTTCGTCGCCCCGGGATGAATAGAGAATCGGGACTTGTGCGCCTCCTCCATCAAAATCTGGCGCACGCCTCCGTGATACGGCACCCACACCCTACGGTGTAGTGTCAAAAGTCCTCGGCTATCATAATCAAAGGAGGAAACCTGACCCACCACATGCTCGCTCTTCCGATGCTCCTCCTTGATAGCCTCCTGTTGAGTCTCCCGAATCTGCTCCAACAGGGGAGTCACCACGGTCATCCTCATGCAAACGTCCTTGATCGGCGCCGCCTTGCGGCTAAGCGCATCGGCCACCACATTGGCCTTCCCCGGGTGGTAAAGGATCTCACAGTCATAATCCTTCACCACGTCCAACCATCGACGCTGCCTCATGTTCAGATTCGGCTGATCCATGAGGTACCTCAAACTCTTGTGGTCCGTGTAGATGGTACATCGAACCCCGTAGAGGTAATGCCGCTAAATATTGAGGGCAAAGACCACCACCCCCAACTCCAAATCGTGCGTCGGGTAGTTCGCCTCGTGAGGCGTGAGCTGCCTCGAAGCGTAGGCAATGACATGCCCCCTCTGCATCAGTACCGCGCCCAACCCAGAAATGGACGCATCACAATAAACCACAAAATCCTCTACGCCCTCTGGCAGGGCTAAGATCGGCGCCTCACACAATCTTTGTCTCAGCGTCTCAAATGCAGCCTGCTGCTCGGGTCCCCACCGAAAGACCACGACTTTCTTCGTCAGCCGCGTCAGGGGTACGGCTATCTTGGAGAAATCCTGGATAAATCTCCGATAGTAGCCTGCCAATCCCAGGAAACTCCGAATCTCAGATGGAGACTTCGGAACCTCCCATCTCATCACGGCCTCGAGCTTGGCCGGATCGACCAGAATCCCGTTCTGATTGACTAGGTGTCCAAGAAATTGCACCTCGCGCAACCAAAACTCACACTTGGAGAACTTGGCATACAAGCTCTCCCTCCTCAGGGTCTCTAACACCTCTCTCAGATGCTCCTCATGTTCCTCCCGAGTCTTGGAATAAACCAAGACATCATCGATAAAGACTATCACAGACCGGTCCATCATCGGTCTGCATACGCGGTTCATGAGGTCCATGAACGCGACAGGAGCATTGGTGAGCCCAAACGGCATCACCACAAACTCATAATGGCCATAGCGCGTCCGAAACGCGGTCTTCTGCATATCCTCCTCCCTGACCCTCATCTGATGATAACCCGAACGCAAATCAATCTTGGAGAACCAAGATGCTCCCTGAAGCTGGTCAAAGAGGTCATCAATCCTCGGAAGCGGGTAACGGTTCTTCACCGTTACCTTGCTCAGCTCCCGATAATCTATACACATCCGATGCGACCCGTCCTTCTTCTTCACAAACAGAATCGGGGCTCCCCAGGGCGAACTGCTCGGACGAATAAATCCCTTGTCTAGCAGCTCCTGCAGCTGCGTAGACAACTCCTGCATCTCGGGAGGAGGCAACCGATACGGTGCCTTGGCTATCGGAGCCGCACCAGGAACAAGGTCAATCCTGAACTCCACCTGTGGCTCCGGAGGTATCCCAGGAAGCTCCTCTGGGAAAACATCTGCAAAGTCCCGGACCACCGGAACCTCGCTCACTGTCGCCTTACCCGCCTCCCGGGTATCCATCACATACGCGACATATCCTGCGCATCCCTGCTGAAAGTAGCGCCTAGCCCTCGCTGCTGAACATACAGCGGGTCCATACTGGGGCCTCTCACCATGAATCACTAACTCCCCCCCCCCCCCCCCCCCCCGCTTGGGGTCCTGACCCGCACTAGCTGCTGCGCACAATCTATCACAGCCCCATTAGGGCTCAGCCAATCCATGCCTATAATCACCTTGTTCCCACGCAACGGTATGGGAACCAAATCTACCAAGTAGCGCTCCTCAAACAAACGCAACACGCAATCTCGAAATACCATCGATGCTCGCACCGATCGATCATCAACAATCTCCACCTCCAAAGGGCAATCTAACTCGCCTGATGGCTCATGAAACTTCTTGCTAAGCGCAAGGGAAACGAATGATCGGGACGCACCCGAATCAAATAACACCTGAACTGGGAGGCCGTTCACATGGAATGATCCTAATGCATACATATACATACAGAGCACATATCAACAACATAACATTATAAAAATAAGATAGAGGGAAAGAATCATACCCGTCACCACATCGGGTGCGGCGCGTGCCTCCTCGGTAGTCAGCTGAAATGCTCGGCTCCTCACCACTGGAGCCTCTGACTTGCCCTGCCGGCCATCCGTGATCCGCAGGGTCGCTGGAGTTGGCGCCTTCACTGGCGCTGAAACTGTCAACTGGGGGCAATTGGCCTTCTTGTGGCCCCTCTAGTTGCAGTGAAAACACAGCAACTCTGATGTCTGAATAACTGCTGCCGGAGCAGTGCAATCCCTGCTGATGTGCCCGGACTTGCCGCACTTGTAGCAGCCTGATGATCCCATCCTGCACGCCCCCTCGTGCGGCCTGCCGCATTTCCTGCAGCGGCTCAGTCCTGACTGGCCTTTCGGCCTACCATCTGATCCCTTGGGCTTCTTCCCCGAAGCCCCTCCTGCCTGTCCCTCCTCCAATTTCCGTTTCCGGATGTGCTCCAAATCTATCTCCCTCTCCCTGGCAATCATAGAGTCCAAGGTAGGGCAAGCTGAAAAACTAACATGCTCCCGGATGTCAGCTCGTAGCATATCATGGTAACGAGTCCTCCTCATGTCCTCGTCACCGGCATACTGGGGCACCAACAAAGCCCTCTCCCGGAACTTGGCGGTGATCTCCGCCACAGTCTCCGTCGTCTATCTCATGTCAAGAAACTCCCTGGCCAGCTGCTGAAGATCGACTGCCGGCGTAAACTCTGCCCTGAACCTGGTCACAAAGTTCGACCAGGTCATAGCCTTGATAGCTGAGGCTCCCAACGAGTCACCCACTGACTCCCACCAATCCCGGGCTCGGTCCCGTAAACATCCTGCTGCATACCTCACCTTCGACCCCTTGGGGCAGAAGCTAGTCAACTGGGCAGACTCGATGTCTGCAATCCATCGCCTGGCAGCAATGGGGTATTTCACCCCATGGAAATCCGACGCACCACTACCCCTGAAGTCCTTAAAGGACAGTGTGCGAGATCCCGACTGGCCAGATGCCATGTCGCTCCTGAACGCCCTGAGGCGATCCTCCATCAACTCGATGATCCC
Source organism: Lactuca serriola (assembly GCF_051521515.1). Taxonomy (NCBI): domain Eukaryota; kingdom Viridiplantae; phylum Streptophyta; class Magnoliopsida; order Asterales; family Asteraceae; genus Lactuca; species Lactuca serriola. The sequence goes on along the minus strand of NC_136414.1, from coordinate 10,758,524 downwards.
TTCCTTGATCGACCCAAAGATAATGGGAGTCAACTCAAGGATACCCCTGGTGATCTCTGACGTGATGAACTCGCGTAGTCCCTCATCCACCGGCTCGGATCCTGATTCCGAACCTGACCCCTCTCCTGAACCGCCATCTACCGGCCTCGATCGAAGTACCACCATTCTGCAATACATCACAACAATCATTAGTGATACTGATACTCCCTGAGGGATCACATCTACTTACCAGTTCCCAGGTCTTATCTTGGCCATCCTTGGTTCGGGTACGGATCCTCTGCTTTCAGTAGTACGGATCCATACTACCTTCCACATCTATCCGTACCTTCTTCAAGGAATGCCTCGACTCCACCAGATCCCTTTCACTACTGCTGATTACTGCTATACTCATCCTAGGCTTGCCCTAGGGAAATCTCTAGTTCCACTCTAACCAGTCCTCAGCTGCTGCATGCCTCCTTGTAATGCCAATTAGCCATTACCCGAATACCATCACATGTGACGAGGCTCAGATAATCCTTCGAGTACCCGACTCGTCCCTACAACGGTTGGACTCAAACAAGAGCTGCGCAGTAGGATCAAATCCGGCACTCTAAGATTATTCAACCGTGATCACATGTGACGTGACGCATTCGCCTAATGGCTAACTCCCATTATTCAGAGTCCCACGTAGCACGAAGCAAGCAGCATTCAGATAAGGGTAACAATCTCAATTAACTCTATCTACTCTCAGGAATTGAGCTAGCATAAAGTGCTAAGCTCATACTACCAGGCATAACCTAAGCAGGCTATCCTACTTATTGTTTACTCAACTACTAGCATGCAAGTTCCCATACAACTGGAACACATAAAGCAGGCACATAAGGCATCACTCCTAGATCCTTAGTCCTATTCTAGCATGCTGTTCTACAAAAGCTGATAAACATAACATAAACTTGTATGGGTACTTTGGGGATACTTACTTGAGCTCGGCCGGTCGCGCACATCACACACTTCGTTCTTTCTCAAAACTCTTTTCTTAATTTTAGAAAACATTTTCTTTTAGAAAATCTTTTAATCCCTCGATTTGAGTTCAGACACTCCTGAAGGTGCGTCCGAATCCCTCAAACCAGGGCTCTGATACCAACTTGTAACGACCCAATTTTCACGACCAAAAGTTTTGTTTTAAAAACATTACCTTAGCAAATATTAATAACTAAACACATCGTCTGATCAAATCATAACACAAAGTGAACCATGTCTAAAGCCAATTCATACATTCAATCAAAATATCAGAGTACAAATCCCAGTGAAGCTCGTAAATGGGAAACCGGAGAGTGTGTGTGTGACATGCTGCTACCGCGCCGGCTCCTTTCCCCTAGCTGAGGAGGTACCTGAAACCAAAACTGAAAACTGTAAGCACAAAGCTTAGCGAGTTCCCCCATCGTACCACATACCATACAAACACGTAACATACATACTGCCAGGCTATTATGGGGTGCCTGACTACCCGGTACGGCCGTTCTGGGGTGCCGTCCTACCCGTGTCAAGCCATTCTGGGGTGCTGACTACCCATGTCAAGCCATTCTGGGGTGCTGACTACCCATGTCAAGCCATTCTGGGGTGCTGACTACCCATCGGTCCTAACAACCGACCATAGGGACTGGTCCCCTCGTACTACCTCTATCGCATATAACATAACAAGCCAGCATGCAAACATATCATCATATTCTGTCAGACGTATCTGGGGTGTCTGACTACCCTTCGGTCCTAGCGACCGAACTCGACTACTATCACATACAACATATCACGCTAGCATATAACATATCAGGTAGTAGCTATCCTAGATGATATCACAAAGACAATCATCTATCATACGTCTCCTACTGGTGGGTCGGCGTTGTGGCCTTAGGCCCACCGCTACTGGAAGGTAACTCACCTCGAAGTAGCTGCCGATCTGATCGGGAACTGACTGCCTACTGCTGCTGCTGCTGCTGCTGCTGCTCCGGAAATCCTCCGGCTGCAATTCCCACAATATACCCAATCAAACACTGCGCACTGACCTTTGGGTAAAAAGACCATTTTACCCCTGACCATGCCCTAAGTCAAAGTCAGAGTCAACTTTCAGTTGACCTGACTCGCTGAGTTGGCTTTCCAACTCGCCGAGTCCCTATCCAAACGACTGCCCTGAATCCCGATCCTACCCGTCGAGTTAGGCGACGACTCGACGGGTTTACCTTCTTAACCAATATTCAAGTCCTTCATCCTACTCGCCGAGTTTTATGAACAACTCGTCGAGTTCATCTTCATCCGATGAACACTGATGCTAAGACTCGCCGAGTTGTATGAACAACTCGTCGAGTCCATCTTCATCCGAAGAACACTTATGCTAAGACTCGCCGAGTTGTATGAACAACTCGCCGAGTCTGTTCTTGATCTAAGGAGATTGCCTTGAACTCGCCGAGTCAGGGCATTGACTCGCCGAGTACCTCCATAGATGAGTTTAGCTTCCGACTCACTGAGTCACACCCCGTGACTCACTGCTCACTCGACCCTACGAAAAGGGGACAAACTCGGAGACTCGCGAACAGACTCGCCGAGTCACATGAACGACTCGCCGAGTCATTGCCATGCACCCACTAAATACACAGATTTGCTCGATTCCAGTCCATGCCATTCACAGATCTGGACTTCTAGGACACGAATCACACATAAAGTTTCCAACTTTACGTGTGGATATTCACCAATATGGATTTTAGGGCTCAAAATGCCTCAAAAGGGTAGATCTAGGGTGAACAAGCAACATGGGGCCATAAAGCTAACAGATCTGAGCTCCTGGAGCTCAATCTTGCCTAGATCTAAGGGCCGATCAGCCTATTACGAAGTAATTTGCACATACAAACTTGGGGTTTGGCTCAAGAATGACTTACATGAAGTTATAAGCATAGAAACAAGGGAAAAACAGGTTATACCTCAAAGGAACTGCTGAAAGAGTGCAAAGATGCCTGGATTCCTTTCCTTCCTCTTGATCTACTTCCCTTCTTCCTCAAAACCTTCAAGAACACACACAATAGCCTCAAACTCTCAAGGAACAAGCTTAGAACGAGGGTTTGGAGCTTTTGGGGAGAGAATGGGGGCTGGGCTGGGCGGATAAGTCCTTTAAATAGGGTGCAAACCCCTGAAACTTAGGGTTTCATCCAACAGCTGTGACTCGCCGAGTCGCCAACTTAAACGTGTCTCGGGTCCCGCATCCACTCGGCGAGTCGGACCTATGACTCGCCGAGTCCAAGGCTAAAAGAAAGGAAATACTCAAATAACATTTACGTACCAGGAACCGGGTGCTACAATCCAAATGCTCGAGTCACATTTAACAATCTCCACCTTGACTTGAGAATCCTATGAACTCCACCTAAAACAATAACTTCCTCTCACATCCTGTCATCAAGCGCCAAAAGGGCTTACCTTCTGCAAACATCAACCAAGTCTAAGCAAAGCTTGAACCTCTCTCTGGGCAACGACCTTGTCACCATGTCCTCCGGATTCACCTTAGTACTAGACTTTTAAATACATAACCTCTCTTAGAGCGTGATAGGTTTCTCTACCTCCATAAGAAGATTGTGAACGAGACCATCTGCCAATGATCTTCTAATCTCCAGATCACTTTCATGGTCCAAGTCTATCAATCCAACCAAGTCCATATGTGGTGCATTTGCACCATACATTAGAAAAACATCAAGTGTTATCTTCAAGTGTCGCAAGATCCACTTGACCACTTCCCAATGAGCTTTTCCCCGATTGCCTCGAACCACCAAAGAAGAACTAACGAGTTTGGAATGATCACAATAGAATGGCCACAAGACTTTATCAAAGTAATGAAAAATGTATAACCATCCTTCTCTTTTATAACTCCGTATCTCCAATCTTGTTATCTTCTTTTCAGCTCCTAAATCATTTATAACAAACTCATTCTCCAGAAGCTTCTTCAAGTTGTCTTTCCCAGCATCAACATCACCAGAAACTTCTTCCCTAGGTTGAACAAGGGATTCCTCATGTCTATGATTTTCCATGCCACTCTGTTGTTCCATATTTATCATAAAACTGTGTGGGGTTTCTATTTCGAACTCCACCTTCTGGATAGCATCCTGATCGTTCCCTGCAATACTTTACTACCTCCACTCTGGTTACACATAGCAAATATAAAGGTCACATGTCTGATAAAAATGAATTTTGGAGTTTGATCTTCTGTATACCACATACGACGACCTATCCCTCTAGATGCATATCCTAGAAATATGCACTTAATTTCCCTGTGCTCCAATTTACCATCATTCACACGAGCATAAGTAGAGAATCCAAACATTCGTAAACCAGTGTTCTCAGAGGGTTTCCCAAACCACACCTCTGGAGGAGTCTTACAATCAATTGCAGTTGATGGATATCTATTCGCCAGACAGCAAGCAGTATTAACTGCTTCCGCCTAGAATTGCTCCGATAAATCAGCAGATAATCGCATGCACTGAGCATGCTCCACCAGTGTTTAGTTCATTTGTTATTCCACTCTGCTTTGCTATGGTGTTAACCGTACAATGTGATGCCTCACTGTACCTTCTGTTTTGTTGAAGTTGTCAAACAAAGCGTTGCATAAATTCAACCCATTTTCTATTCAGAGTCACCTGACATGGTTCCCGATCTGTTTCTCAACCATCATCTTCCACTCCTTTAACCATCCAAACACTTCATCTTCATCCCTTGTCTTTAGAAAATATACCCAGGTCTTCCTTGTGTAATCGTCGATAAAAGTCACAAAGTATTGACATCCACCATGAGACTTCACATGAAAAGGACCCCATAGATCTGAGTGAACACACTCGAGAATCTCCTTTCTTGAGTGTTGAACCAAACTGAACTTGACCCTGATTTTTATCTCTTGAACACAAGCTTCACCAGGTTCAGCTTTTCCAGTTGCATCTCCACTAAACAACCCTTTCTTGCTCACCTGTTCCAACTTATGGTGCCACAACTTTCTTTCATCATCATATTGATCCAAGGATGGGGTTACAGTCACCGTTCCCCAAATTGTACAACCCATCCAGAATATAAATCCCATAAGTATTCATCCTTCCCTTCATAACTACAAGAGCACCCTTGGAGACTCTTAACCAATCACCCTCTCCAGAATACTTCAATCCATCCTTCGCCAAAGTGCCAAGAGAAATCAAATTCTTCTAAAGCTCTGGGACGAACCAACAATCTAGTTTTTTGACCATACAATTATGCATCTTGATATGCACCATGCCGCTGCCTTTGATATTGCTCACCCAGTCATCACCCATCTTGATTGTGCCATTCCACTCTTTGAAGGAGTTGAACTAGTCACGATTGCATGTCTTATGATAGGATGCTCCAGAGTCCAATACCCAAGCATCAATAGAATTAGATGTACAAATTGTCCAAATTTCACCATCGTCCCCTTCATCAGAATTTCCTTGGACCACATTAGCATTGTTGTTGCTTGGTCCAACATCATTGTTCCCTTTCTTTAACAATGGACAATCTCTTTTGAAGTGTCCCTTTTCCTTGCAGTTATAACATTTGATGTTAGCTTTAGATTTGGAACTTGACATCCCTTTGTTACCTCCACATCTATCCGATGTTCCTCCTCTGCCTGCGAACAAACTGGAACTGGAAACTTCTTCTTCAACTAAAACTTTTCTTTTTAGTTCCTTGGACATTAAAGAATCTTTCACATCAATCACAACGATCGTTGTCCTACCATATAACTGTTGGATAAGGCGTCTAAGTCAATAACTATATTTGAGATGTACTCGACCCGACCCGGCATGGTCCATTTGGGTTGCACTATTTCTGTTCCATTATTATGATAAATGTAATGTTGGGTTTCGATAAGTGGATGTTCAAAGGGGACTTTACAGAGAAATAACTACTAATTAGAATTTTGCTTCAAACACCTCCACATTCTATGTTGAAGTGAATAAGAAGCAAATGATACAAATACCCAAGTAATAATACTCCGTTCTATTCAAAATTACTGTCAAAGCTAGAAGAGAATAAGAAGAAAATTAGAAGAATTTTCAAACCTCAATGCCCTGGCGATGAATCGGAAGTAATCTTCGAATTAGAAGCTGGGATGAGGCGTCCAACAGTTGGAGCTCTAGCATCGATGCTCCGACGATGAATCACATGCGAGAGGAGAATACATTATGCTTGAATTGCACGATGGAGATATCGATTCAAGTTATTTATTTGCTGAGTGTGTCTAGGCCCAACCTTACAAAGAATAATGTTTGAATGAAGTTGATGGACCCGATTTTCTAAAGACGTCATGAAATTTTTTTAGAAAATGAAAACCTTGGAAAAGTGATAAAACTCATTTTCTAATTTAAATACAATTTAGAAAACTGGAAAATTTCATTTTCCTGGAAATTTTGTGAAAATTCAACAAACCAAACACGTTTTTAAAATTTTCATTTTCTATGAAAATTTTCTTGGAAAATTAGAGAATTTTCTACAACCAACACACTCTAATTATTTGACGTTTTCATAAACTATCCATGATAAGCTAGATAACTAATCACTAAAAAACGTAAGCTAAGTTCTATTTAGCTAGAACATGAAATGTATTAAACAAATAAAATTTATTTCCTTAACTATTTTTTCGTAAAACTATTAGATTTTACAAAAGCAAATACCTTTGATTTACTTTGTTTTTCATGGTAATACATTTTACAAAATGTTCCGGGTAATGTAAATTTAATAAAATAATCAAAACTTAATTATTCCCAAACAACTATAAATTAAATCTATCAAGACAAAACTAATAAACAAGCATTTGGGCTACCAGAATTAGGCATTGGCCTGGCAAGGCAATAAGTCCGACCAAACTGTTGTAGCCTACCGGCTAGTGAGTGGCTAGTGGCTAGTTCGTTGCTACTGCCGTGGCCAGTGGTCTAGCTCATAAGTCAAATTCCAGACTATGCAACATTTAGACAATTTTCAGGCTGCAACCAAGTCTATACGGGTAGCATGCACTAGTCGCATAACCTGAGAACCAAGTTGCGTATGGTGGATTACCGCAAAAGATTGGGTATGCTACATTTGTAAGTTGCATAAGCATTAGATGATTTCATAGTTCATACGTTGGATAAAACCCCACATGAAGTAGTGAATAACTACAAGCTCTACAAATAAGTTGAATTCAAACGGTAAAAAAAGTAATCCGTTTTGCTAAAAGAAATAAATAAAGACAAAGGCTTTTTCTATACTTGTATGAAAACATTTTGTGCTTTTCTGTAATAGTGATAGGTAAATCGGCTAATGCAACATATTTAAATGGTAAACGGACAAATATTTACTTTTTTTTACTATAAAAATTAAGATAAGCGTTTTTTTTTTTTTTTTTTTTTATATTACTATCTAAACAAGTTGGTCTTTCTATATTTTGCCTTATGATGATTTATGAAATGACGTGTAGCATCAATTAGATCTTTGGGATGTAAGATAGAGTTGGTAGATATGCACTTGTTTTTTTTTTTTTTTGAACATCCAGATGATTTAATTAGAAACTAGGTTAGCGAGATGTTACAATTACAATAAGTTCAAACATTCTGTAGGGAGACAATTGTATCAAGTCTACAGGGGCGGAGCTTCGACAATTGATTTGGAGGCCGGAAATATAACATGTATAAAAATCGATGAGCAGGAAGGGCCACAACCAAAATTTTATATTTTTGGGTCAAATATGTATAAAATTAAAATATAGAGGTTAATTGTAACAAAAAATTCAAGGGGGCCACAGCCCCTTGGCCCTAATAAAGATCCACCTTTGCAAGTCTACCAATTCAACAATTTTCTTTTTTACATCTAATTTTGATCCAACCGAAAACAAAAAGTTTCATTTCACTCGCAAGATCTTGATTGTTGCTCGCGACATTGTTGAATGTGTGCTCATTTATGTATTTCCAAATAACCCACGTCGTGGCCATGAGCATGACAAAATTTGTGATTTTATTTTATTTTTTGAGGGATTGTATTGTTGTTGTCCATTTGAGATATGTTTCTACAGAAATGAAAGCACTTGTGGAGTCATATAATATCGGATCTTTGTGAACTCTAAGTCATATTCAAATAATTGGTTCTTTATCTAAACGACTTAACAGCTATTTGCGGAAACATATTCAGTCACTATAGTAGCTATAAAAAAATGAGTTATGTTAGAACATAAAATAGACCGTATATATAGACTTGATAATGTCAAAGTCGACGCTATTATCTAATTAATATGTAGAAATCATGTGCATGTTTTCTTTCTATTTTTATTTGGAGGTGGGATGAGCTAGGGTGGCTATGCCAGGGAAACAATAATGGAAAATTAATCGAAAACAAAGAGGCAAAGTTTGAAGTGAATCGATGGTGCTTGCATTACGTTTTGTTATTGCAACTTGCTATATTAAAAATAATGAAATTTATAAATTACTTACTAGTATTATGACTTCTTTTTACACTACTTTAGACATGGTAACATTAGGAGTGTCTTCTTAGATCCAACATTATTTTCCATAGAAATTACTTGCAAAATGTAAGGACAAGTGGAAAAATTCTGTATGTAATAATTTCATTTTGCTGAAACAAGGACAATTTTAAAATTGTACCACATAGGGACACTTTCTATAAGCATATTATTACACAAGTACCATATATTTAATTCTCCAAAATATATAAAAAAACAATATGACCTTAGGAATAATAGGTAACATTTTCTAAATATTAATGGATTAATTTGTCAATAGAATAATTCACTTACCTATGTTGGTGATATTTTATTTGTATAAGATGGACACTTTTGTAACGCCCTTCCTTGTGAAGCAAGATGAGCTAATACTTTATTTAGTGTGTTATTTGTTTTTGTCATCTATGTGGATAGGTCTTTAAGTTCTTTTTTTTTCTCATGCTCACGTCACTCATTCTGCAGTTGAAGCTCAAGTTCTATAATTCGGTCTTTCGATGATTTTTAGTTCGAGAAACATGCCAATATCTGCTGGAAGTCATTCCAATGCCACACATTTTAAAAGCCCACATTTTCCTTTTTAAACACAAGTGTAAGGGCATCTACGTCCAGATCAAGCTTTAAGGCTCCATTATTGACATGCGTTTCATGGTCGATTCACATAAAAGATTTCAAATGAAAGCATAATTGTTTTTGTAACAAATTAAACATTTAATATAGTAAATAAACAAAAAACAAAAAAGTTTGAAGTTAAACTTATTAATTTATCTTCCACGTCTTTAACATTAGCATTAAACCATTATAACCTATAACCCATAACCATGCACTAAGACACACATTCCGTAACAACCCTCGCATGAAAAGATACATCTAAAACTAGTTTAGTTCTAAAATAAAAATTTCAGAGATTAAAAGTTTTGCAGATAACAAACGATCCCAAAAAGTATTTCAAAAATTAAGTTAATCTAAATGCAAGGTGTCAATTATGGGTATCATAACAAGGTTCAAGTACCTCACAAGTCGAAGCCTTCTAAACGTCCTTGTTGAATCCTAGCCTCATAGTCTTCGATCTGAAAACACATCAAAATAAGTTAGGCAATGGATTTTCCTAGTGAGATGACGGATGTCGACTTATTAGAGTAGGAAGATGGAAATCAACTTACTCAAGCCACACCTAACAAAATTTAAAACATTTTTAATAAAGTAGGATATAATTCTCACAGTTTCCAAAAACAATTCAAGCTAAGCATTAGGTTAGAAAAACTCAACATTTCATCTCAAAACACAAAAAGAGTAAATGAGGAATTACACCACAACATAGCATGAATTTGCAACTATTTCCACCCTTGTCCATATCATAAACTCAACTCACAAAAAAGTTTGATGGCTACACTATGACTCATGGTTGGTTCCATAAAGGAAACTGCCACCCCTATTGTCCAATACATAAAACACTAGACATCATGGAACCATCCACCTTAAGCCACACAAGGGGTATTGATCCCACATGTGCAATCATGAAGGTTATTTAGAAATCTACCTACTCATTGACTACACGTCCCCTAGTTTGTTAAATCCGCCATGGATATAATGTGGGACGCTCACAGACTCATATCCTAGATGTACATGTTGGGTTTTCTATGAATCTCTACACTAGTTATGACAACGAAAGCATTTAATAATAAAGCTAAGTCTACATGCACCCTAGGATTCTAAGTTTTACTATTATAGCAACATACTTTCAAACCTAGCAAATCAACCTATAAGAGAGGGATTCAAATACGTATCTTTAGAAAAATCAATTTGTCTACTTGATTCTTTAATCTCTTGTTGCTTGTTGGAAGACTAGTACCCAAAGGAGAGTAACTCTAATGTTTCACACCCAAAAGCCAAAAACCCTAAAACTAAAAAGAAAGGCGAGAGAGAGAGAGAGAGAAAGAGAAAGAGAGAGAAAGAACAATTTCTTTAGCCTTCCAGAAGGAGTAGGTTGGACGAAAATTCAAACTACCTTAGGCCCATTTATATAGTTGAGTTGGTGATAGGGTAACCCTGATTTGAATAAATTATTATTAGATTTAATCATGATTCAAATCACCACCTTATCTGATGAATGAAACAAGTCTAGAACCTTCCAAGGAGGCTCCCAAAACCGTCCATTCTAAGGGGGTTCTAAAATGTCCTCTTTATTCAACTATTGAACAATTAACGTTTAGTCCGTGTACCTCAAATTAATCCACAATTAATTCTAATTAATTTCAACTAGTTTATATACTATCCCATTTTAACAAACAAATCTTTCCTTTTAAATTAAGGTAAAACACCATTTTCATAAAAACCCAAGTTAATATATCTTATTTATTTCAAAACACAATTGTTTGAAAATCAGAGTAATATAATAAATACAAAATCTCCAATGTTGCTGATGAGTGTGTACAATCACGCTTTCGCCTTCCCACGATAACTAAAGGTACCTGAAAAACATTTAATGTATAACTGTAAGCCAAAGCTTAGTGAGTTCCCCCAAAATACCACACCCCACAATACACATATAGTGCAGATACACACACACATACGAGCCTTTAGTTTGACTGGACCTCCTTGCGAGGCCCACATTACACCTAGACTTCTCACCTGGGCCTCTAGTCCATGACTACAACATACAGTTGGTCCACACCTTCCCTACAACACACCACTGGCCTGTTTGGGTAGCTTGGTCTACCATACAAAGTATGACCGCCTCAACCCACCACTCGATATGTCGACATATAAATCAAAAAGGCAATCTGACATGAACATAAACACATACGACTATCTACACTGGTCTACCTGTCTAACAGCTCACTATCGTATATCGAGTCTCATATAATACTCTACATCACTACTGTATATCACTAATGAATGCATACCTATATGTAACCGGATGTGAGATAGACTGTCGAACAAATGATCCCACTCTAGAGCCACAACAAAAATAAAGAACATGCAAGAAATCCTAAATTAAGAGTTCTTAGGCTATCATACAAGACTGCATACAATCCTTAGAGCACTCAACTAGACAATCACTCACCCCTGGTACTATAACCCGTGACACTAATCCTATATCCTAACATGTAAGGATATATATTGTAAGATATAGTATAATGAGGAAACTCACTTGAATCAAAGACTCAAGGAAAAACAACAACACCCTCAATTCCTAATCTGATCACTCCCGTGAACTGACTGGCACAAAATACAAATAAATTCTTAATCAATATTCCAAGTCCTTCAAGTTTGACCCAAAGTCAAACGCATCAAAATTCAACGGTCAACAAATGTCAATGGTCAACCAAGCAACACTCACTACGACATGTAGAAACACTCACCACGTCATGTAGGAATACTCACCACGTCGTGGAGGAACACTCATCATGATATGGAAACCACTTAGGCATGCCATGGGTATGTCAGGACAAAACAATCGACATGCAGGAATCTTCCACGACGTGGCAATCCCTTGGCCACATCATGGTTCTTGGAAGAAAGCGATATTCTTCATTATGAGCTTAATCCTTACAGATCTAAACCCATAACTTCATATCTACTCCTTTGCAATGACTTAATGGATAAAGTTTCCAATTTTATCCATTATGACTCCTCCACAAGGCAAGATGTAACAACCCAAAATTCAAGTAAAAATTTTCATTTAATAATTAAAAATTCCCATTTAATATTTATAGATTCTAATCACATTTGTTTCCACGATTCCAATACATAATCATATAATTCAGAAAAATCAGAGTGTTCATAATAACTTGTGGGGAAAAATATTAGAGAATGCATGCTGCACCATCATGTCGGACCCTTGCCCTTAGATCCCGAAGTACCTGAAACATCCAACAAACTGTAAGCACACGCTTAGTGAGTTTCCCAAAAGCACATAAACACACAACCATATATTTCCATGCACACCTAAACATAAGTTTTCCATGGACTCCTTCCATGGTCTTCATTTGAAATGTCGTGGGCTACCCCCATGGTCTTGTATCCCAGTGTCATGGGCTCCCCTTAAGGTCTTTCCAAGTGTCATGGGCTTCCCCCATGGTCTTCACATAAGTCAATGCAAATCATAACATAATCAATTACTATAATCATATAAAAAATAATGTGTCGGCCTTGGTGCCTTCGACCCATGGGTGTAATGAGAAGACTCATGTAACATACCGACTCTTAGGTATAATTAATATTTATATGTTTATTTTGGGATTGAGTGAAACCCATAAAAATTATAATCAAAGGAACTACCTGAACCAGTGTATTAAACGCAACCTGAAAATGTCGATGGATGTCTTGAGGCGTACAGAAGAAGATGAATGTTGACGAAAATGGGGTGATGAACTTTGGTATTTCGGAAGCGTCGATCTCCTTAGGGTAAGGATATTTGGGGCAGTACACTCAATCTAGGTTATGCAAAAGGGGTTTAATTTTGAAGGGCAATTTGGTAAATTCATTTTTTTTTTAAATTAAAAGGATTATATGATAAAAAATTTGATTAAAAGATTATAAAAAATAGTTAAACAAATAATTTGGGTAAATATGATATTTTAAAAGTTAAGAATGATAAATACAATATTTAAATTTTAGACCGGACAAATACGATATTTTAAAGCTTAAGAAGGGTATATACGAAATTCTTACATTATAAAATTGCACTTCACTTAACCTTGTTGTTGTTGAAGATACCATTATTCCTATAGCACCAAATGACCCAAATGAGAGCAAAAACAACAACAAACTTCACACTCCCTATCATATTTCTAAGAATTTGTTAACGAATCACCATATTTGATTATGCAACCAATAATTTGTGTTTGGATAAATTAGTGCATTCATAGTTGTTTGATGCAACTAATAATTTGATTATGCTTAGCACCTTCTCTTTCTTGAATTCTCTCTAAAATGGCCACCAGAACACTCCTTAAGCTCAAGAATCACACTCTCATGAAAATATGGGTTTAAGAGACGAAATGAGGTTGTGGAGGCTGATTAGGGTTTGGTCCAAATGGTGAAAGGTTGCTTAAATAGGTCACAAGTCCGCGAATTAGGGTTTTGGTCATCTGCCATGTACTCCCTGCATACCTACCTGTACGTGGTTCTCCTCTACGATCATTCCTCCTCAGTACACTAAGCGTACTCATAATTACGCCCAATGTATGAAAGGGACCAATTATGCAATGAAATTGCATTTAAAGGGAAAGAGGTAAATATCTGAATTGAAGTGTTACAACTCTCCCCCACTTGAAGTAGACTTCGTCCTTGAAGTCCGAAGTCGCAAATAGTTCCGGGTAATGCTCTCGCATCTCGTCCTCCGGCTCCCACGTCCATTCGGAGCCCTTCCGGTGTTGCCATTTCACCTTAACCAGCTCCACCACTTTGTTCCGAAGGGTTTTAGTTTTTCTATCCAATACTGCAATGGGCTTCTCAACGTAGTTCAGGCTCCCATCTACCTGAATATCATCCAAAGCAATGAGTGCAGCCTCATCAACAACACACTTCCGAAGCTGAGACACGTGGAAGGTGTTATGGATCTGACTGAGCTCGTCTGGAAGATCCAGCCGATAAGCAACCCTGCCAACTTGGGCAGAAATCCAGAAAGGACCAATGAATTGGGGCCCTATCTTGCCCCTCTTCAAAAACCGAATGACACCCTTCCAAGGTGACACCTTTAGCAACACAAAATCATCCACTTGGAACTCGAGATCTGATCGACGCTAGTCTGCATTACTCTTCTGACGAAGCTGCACAACACTCAGTCTATCACGCACTTGCTGAATCAACTCAGTAGTCTTAAGCACCACTTTCGGTGCTTCCCATGACTCTATGCCCCACCTCACCCTGACAAACTGGAGTCCTACACCTCCGACCATACTTCATCTTAAATGGGGGTCAGTAAATACTAGCATGATAACTTTTGTTGTATAAGAATTCTACTAGTGGAAGGTAAGTATCCCAACTCCCTCCGAAGTCCAATACACATGCCCGAAGCATATGCTTGAGCGTCTGAATCGTCCGCTCACTCTAACCATCGGTCTGGGGTGGTAAGCAGTTCTGAAATGCAATTGAGTACCCAACTCCTCATTAAACTTCCTCCAGAACCTAGATGTGAAACAAACATCACGGCCCGAGACCACAGATACCGGCACCCCATGCTTGACCACCACCTCCGTCATATAAATATCTGCTAATTTATCGCAGGAGATACTCTCGGAAATCAGAATAAAATGTGTACTCTTAGTCAACCTGTCAACAATAACCCAAATGGAATCCACATACCGCGTCGTCCTAGGTAACTTCTTGATAAAATCCATGGCGATCTCTTCCTATTTCCACATGGGAATGGGTAGCGGATGAACCTTGCCGCGAGGCCTCTGATGTTCGGCTTTGACCTTCCTGGAAGTCAAACATCACTCAACAAACCACACAACCTCCCGCTTCATGCAGGGCCACCAATAACTAAATCTCAGGTCTCAGTACATCTTTGTGTCCCCCAGATTAATAGAAAACTTGGACTTGTGCACCTCCTCTAAGATCCTTTGCATCACTCCCCTAAATGTCGGAACCCAAACTCTGCCATGCTAAGTTAATAACCCTTGACTATCTCGAACAAACAATGGAATCTGCCCCTAAATCCGCTCAATCTTCCAATTCTCCTTTTTCAAACCCTCCACCCGTGCCTCCTTGATCATATCCAATAAAGGTGAAATCACTCTCATCCTCAAGCAGACATCTCGAATTGGATCACTTGCTGTCTTACGGCTTAAAGCATCGGCCATCACATTGGCCTTCCCGGGATGGTTCAAAATCTTGCAGTCATAATCTTTTACCATATCTAACCATCTCCTCTGTCTCATATTCAAATTCTGCTGATCCATCAAATATTTCAAACTCTTGTGATCGGTGAAAATGGTGCATCGGACCCCATATAAATAATGCCTTCAAATCTTGAAGGCAAATACCACTGCCCCCAATTCCAAATCATGAGTGGGGTAATTTGCCTCGTGAGGCTTCAGTTTCCTCGAGGCATAAGCAATCACATGCCCCTAATGCATCAGAACAACTCCTAAACCTGAAATAGAAGCATCACAATACACCACAAAATCATCCAATCCCTCCGGTAGTGCTAGAATTAGGGCCTCACATAATTTCTGCCTCAAGGTCTCGAAAGCCGATTGCTGATCTGGACCCCACTGAAAGGTCACACTCTTCTTGCTCAAACGAGTCAAAGGTACGGAAATTTTGGAGAAATCCTGGATGAACCTCCGATAGTACCCTGCTAGTCCCTAGAAACTTAGGATCTCGGATGCGTTCTTCAGAACCTCCCAACGCATTACCGCCTCAATCTTGGCCAGATATACCAAAATACCCTCTTGGTTGATGATGTGCCCCAGAAACTGCACCTCACGCAATCAAAACTCATATTTGGAGAATTTGGCGTAAAGCCTCTCCCTCCTCAAGGTCTCCATCACCTCCCTCAAATGCTGCTTGTGCTGCTCTTTGGTCTTAGAATAGACCAAAATATCATCAATGAAAACGATCACAGACCGATCCAACATCGGTCTGCAAACCCGATTCATGAGATCCATGAATGCTGCTCGAGCATTGGTAAGCCCAAATGGCATCACCACAAACTCGTAATAAACATAACGAGTTCAGCTCCCAATAACCAATACACATCATGTGTGACCCATCCTTCTTTTTCATGAACATGATCGGTGCTCCCCACGGGGAACTGCTCAGACGAATGAATCCCTGGTCTAGTAGCTCTTGAATCTGCGTAGACAACTCCTACATCTCAGGAGGAGTTGGACGATACAGTGCCTTGGTTACCGGAGTCGCATCAGACACCAAATCAATATGAAACTCCACTTGTCTTTCGAGAGGCACCCTAGGAAAATACTCTGGAAATACATCCAGAAAATGCCGCACAATAGGTACACTGCTCATCTCTGACATGACCTTGACCCTCGTATCTGAGACATAAGCCAAGAACCCAAAATAACCCAGCTGAAGAAATCTCTTAGCCCTCGCAGCTGAATAGAGAGTTGGCCTACGCAAGGCTCTCTCTCTCCCCATGGATAACCAGTTCTCTCCCACTTGGGGTTCGAACCCTTAGTAGCTAACGCTCACAATCTATAATGGACCCATTGATCCCCAACCAATCCATCACGATGATCACCTTCAATCCTATCAAGGAATCAGAACCAGATCAATAATAAACCTCTCCCCGAACATATTCAGGACACTCCTCCGAAATACCCTCGCAACGCTCACGGTACAATCATCCGTAATTTCCACCTCAAGTAGGGAATCCAAAGTCCCTGGAGCATCTCGAAACTTCTTGCTGAGCGCAAGAGATACAAATGATCGGGTAGCCCCCGAATCAAAAAGAATATGAGCCGAAAAACCATTGACCAAAAAGGTCCCTATAAAAGATCATAACATATAAGTATAAACAATAAAATAAATAAAACATAAATAGATTACATACCGGTCACGACGTCTAGCGCTGCTCGGGCTTCCTCTCTTATCAATTGAAATGCACTACTCTTCACCGCAGGAGCTTGTGCCTTGATCGGGCGGCCATCAATAATCAAGCCCTCCTCCTCCTCTAACCAACCTCGAACAATCGGCCTTTTTATGACCGGTCTGGTTGCAATGGAAACAAATCAAGCCCTTCTTGGGGCAATCCCGGCTCATGTGGCCCAGTTGGCCACGTGCATAACATGTCAAGCCTGCCGCTCAACAGGCTCCACTATGTGGCTTACCGCACTTGGCACATTGACTGTAACACCCGTTTATTTATTAGTTAAATAAATAAATTAGTGAACGAATGGTAGCCTAAAATAAATAAATAAATGTATAGAAGCCCTAAAATCAAGAATAAATGAGCAAGGCGTTAGTTCGAGGAGTTAAAAGTTATAATTATAGAAGTTGAAGGATGAATTGTAATTCACGGGTTAGTTTGTAAAGAATGTTGGAAGTTGAGAGTGATTTGGTAATTCTGGGTTTAATTTGAAATAAAATCATGAAGGAAGGGGTTAAAGTGTAAGTATCGGATTCAATTTAAGAATAAATTATGGAGGAGGGGCTGTTTAGTAATTTTGGGGTTTATTATGAAAGGAATTCTAGAAGTCGGGGTCTAAAGGGTAATTATTGGATTAGACTTGAAAGATTCCAAGGGGAGGGACCAGAATTGTAAGTATGGGAAAGATGTATATGGATCGGGTATATAACTCCTTTAGTCGTCAACCCTAACCTTAATATGAGAGGCAACCGTCACCCACCCTTATGCCTCCCTCCAGCCGCCGTTCACTTCCTTCTTCATCTCCGACCCAAAGCTGCCATCTCCCCTCCGCTGTCAACGATCAGTGTACCGGCGAAGAGAAGATCAATGCATCAACGTCGTGTTAATCAGGAGGAGCGGGAGAGTGTGGATCGTGGAGGCCATGACTGTTTCCGATGTCGCGTCAGTCGGTGATGGAGGAGCAGTTCATCTCCGTCGCACCTACTTCACTCCACTCTTTCTTCTCCCCCAGTTCGTTGAGATTCCATAGTCCCTCCATGCCTCCTTCTTCTTACTCTGCCGGCTGTCGCTGCTTTATCTCTTCACCACCAGCCGCCATGGGTGGTGGCTGCGAGTTTGGGTGGATGTGTGATGTTGCTTTGATATTCGTGTGACTATTGGCTTGCTGTCACTGGGAGCGAGCTCCTGAAGACCACCCTTCATGTGTGCTGCTGCCTAATGCCGTCAAGACCACCGCTGCCACCTTTCTATGGTGTTGCCGTCGCCAATCGCCACCAGGAGGGTGGCTGGACCTGTTTGCAAGAAAGAAAAGAGTGTGGGTGTTTGTTCTTTCTATAGCATGTGTTGTGTGTAGCTTGTTGGCCGGAAAAGCCGTTGCCACCATAAACCGCCATGGATGCGTGTTGATGTAGTTAGTGTGTGTGTTTATTCTTGGTTAGGGCATTGTAAACTATAATTAGCTAAAGTATAATGAAAGAAATTGAAAACCACCACCTTAGGGTGGTGGCTGCCGTCACCGGCCACTGTGTCGGGTGGCGGCGTGCTTTGCCTCGTGGTGTTGATTCGTTTGGGGTGCTTGAAACCCTAATGGGCCCAAAGAAGCTCAAATGGGCCCAATGAAGCTTAATGGACTCTAATGGACCCAATAAAACCTTAATGGGCTTAATAATATTTTAGTGGCTTAATAGGCCCAATAAAGCCCTGATTGATCTAAAAGCCCAACAAATTAATAAATGGGCTAGTATTTGGGTTGAAAACCCTAATGCCATCAAAACCCTAATTTTGGGGAATTAATCGAGACACACGAGAATTATTTAATAACTTGGAATATTAAATAATAATCATTGGCGGAAATTAATCTAAGCGATATTGGACTTAATGGATTAAGTCCTTAATGGGTTAAGTAGGAAACTTAACCCTAATCATCATTTTATGTGAAACCCTAATTTCATTTGGGTTTATTTTTGGGCCTTGATGACTAGGTTATTAAATGGGCTATCCAAGATCAAGCAAATGGTCTAGAGTAATTTAATGGGCCTAGGGTAAGGCCCATGTAAGGGGATTGGGCCTAATTTGGAAAATTGGGCCATAGATGGGCCATAGTTTGGGCCTTAATGATTATATGATGTTGGGCCTTAGAATGACACCATGTATAGGCCTAGGCCCAATTTGGAAAATTGGGCCATGTGTTGGGCTTTGATTCCTAATTGACTTTGGGCCTATGGTTTGGGACTTGGGCTTGAATAAGCCAAGCTAGGGGTAATGTAGTAATTACCCAAAGAATGTACTTATGGTTATGTATTGGGACCCAATTATTAATTGGGTGTTATTTTGGTGTTGACAGGTCGGGAATCTGTCAGCCAGCAGCTGGGGTTGAGTCTGCGGGACTTCAACAATGTGGGATTGTGTCTACGGGACTTCAGCAGTGTGAGGTAAGTTTCCTTCCAGTAGGAACGGGTCTAAGGCACCAAGGTTGGCCCGTATAGATGATACGTTAGTATTGGAGTGTGGGCAGAGCATGTATCTCATAGTTGAGTTTGATTATGATATATGATTGTATGATAGAATTGTTTATACTCGTTGTCTGTGTGATACTTGTATGTTATGGTTTAGTAGCGGAGTGTGGGTGAGGCCCGTATCTCCATGAGTGTGGGCGAGGCCCGTATCTCCTAGCTGTTCATTATATGATTGTATATACTTGTATGTTATGGTTTAGTAGCCGAGTGTGGGCGAGGCCCGTATCTCAGAGATAGTGGAGTGTGGGCGAGGCCTGTATCTCCCAGCTAGCGGAGTGTGGGCGAGGCCTGTATCTCCACGAGTGTGGGCGAGGCCCGTATCTTCTAGCTGTTCATTATATGATTGTATGGTATGTGGTATGATGGGGGAACTCACTAAGCTTCGTGCTTACGGTTTACAGTTTTGGTTTCAGGTACTCGTTTTCAAAGGAAAGGAGTCGGCTGGATCGCAGCGCATCACACTATGTTTTCCGCACGTGAGATCTTTGGGATTACACTCTGATATGGTTTTATGATAAAATGCTTTGATTATTGACACTTTGGTTTTGACATGATATATGAATATGTATGTTTTATTACTGATGGTTTTATATTATAACTTAATCAAAACGAAATTTTTGGCCTTGAATTTTGGGATGTTACATCGGCCACAACCCTGCTGGGAGGATCGGAGGTCTCAGGCCTGTTGGCCTAAACCACTGCTGCCTAAATCTGCTCCAACTCCCGCTTTGTCCAGAGCTCCAACTCAATTTCCCGTCCCCGGGCCTTCTCCACCATATCATTAAGGGTTTTGCACCCCGAAAAGCTTACAAACTCCCGGATATCATCCCTCAGCATGGAATGATACCTCGTCTTCTTCATCCCCTCATCCACAATGTATTGCGGAACCAAAAGTGCTCTCTCCCAAAACTTGGCAGTGATCTCCGCCATAGTCTTTATAGTCTGTTGTAGATCCTGAAACTCTCTCACAAACCACTACACCTCGATGGACGGTGCAAAATCGTTATCAAACCTCCTCAAAAACTCCTCCCAATTCATCTCAGCCACACCCGCTGATCCCACCTCGCGGGTAACCTCCTCCCACCAGTCTCGTGCTCGATCCCTTAACATACAAGATGCGAACCCCACCTTTGCCGCCTCGGGGCAAAAGCTCGTGCGCTGGGCATTCTCCATGTTTGCCACCCAACGTCAAATAGTGATGGGATACCTGACCCCAAAGAACTCAAGCCCACCACACGCCTTAAACTCCCTGAACAAGGGAGCTCAGGACCTAATCTGGCCTGCAACAATCTCGACTCGGAAAGACCTGAGCCGCTCCTCCATGATCTACATGATGTACTCCTTGACGGTACCAAATATCATCGGCGTAGCGTCATGGATGCCACGAGTAACCTCGACCGCGATAAGATCGTGCAACCTTTCATCAATGGGCTTTGCACCAGAGCCTGAACTTGATCATGATCCTGAACCTGAACCCGAGTCTCGCATGATCATCACCATCCTCAACTTCAAAATACCACATGATAAAAAATAAGGAATTCAAAAGGGATTCGTCCTCACTGGACTCCTTAGAGCTTCCAGGTCTGACATTGTTTTGGGTACAGGTCCTATGCTTTCAGTAGTACGGGGTCAATACTACTTTCCACAGCTACGTGTACCTTCCCCAAGGCCATACCTGATACCCCTAATTCACCCGACCACACATCATGACCCACAAAGCACAACACCAACTCATATCCTAGACTATTCTAGGATTTCCTAATCCCTACTGAACCAGAAACTCAAACCAATCATAACAGGTTGCCCTATGCATGCAAGTTATACATTAGATAAAATCACATAGAGTGTCAAATAAGCTTCTACCCTAAGCCACAACCAAACAAGGAATATGAAAAAGTTAGAATTCATCATTCTATGGCTATACAATCCTAAACATATACAACTTGGAAGACATGCATATAGAAAATAATCAATTCAACATCAATTTCCAAATATAACTATAGCATGGCTATTACATTGGAAACACTTACTTGAGCTCGGCCGATTACGCACATTGTACTCTCCCTTTTTACTTATAAAACCATTTTCAAGAAAATTTATAACTGTTGGTTTCTTTTTGAAAAAGGGTTTACCATTTCCTTAGTTTGAGTTTTGACACACCCAAGAGTGTGCCCGGATCTCTCCAACCAAGGCTCTGATACCAACTTGTAACAGCCCAAAATTAATGTAAAAATTTTCATTTAATAATTAAAAATTCCCATTTAATATTTAGAAATTCCAATCACATTTGTTATCAGGATTCCAATACATAATCATATTATTCAAAAAGATCAGAGTGCCCATAACAACTAGTGGGGAAAAAATACTGGAGAGTGCATGCTGCGCCATCATGATAGGGCCCTTACCCTTAGATCCCGAAGTACTTGAAACATCCAACAAACTGTAAGCACACGCTTAGTGAGTTTCCCAAAAACACATAAACACATAACCATATATTGTCATGCACACCTAAACATAAGTTTGCCATGGACTCCCTCTATGGTCTTCATTTGGAATGTCGTGGGCTACCCCCATGGTCTTGTATCCCAGTGCCATGGGCTCCCCCTAAGGTCTTGCCAAGTGCCATGGGCTTCACATAAGTCAACACATAAGTCAATGCAAATCATAGCATAATCAATTACTATAATATTATAACAAATAATGGGTAGCCTTAGTGCCTTCGACCCACAGGTGTAATGAAAAGACTCACCTCAATCTGCTGAACACAATAGTTGATCACTTAATAGTCTGAATCTCACACAGAATAATAATACAAATAACCCTAAACTAAGATTATAATTTAACCTAGACAAAAAGTCCAAACACTTAAGCCTAAGCCCTTCCATGATGACCCAAAAGTCTTCTCTTTACTAATGGGCCTAGGATACAAGATAAAAGCTGTTAATGGGCCACATGGCCCAACAAGCCTAACCAGTACAAATATGGCCTGGAACATAATAACAGTCCACTACCCTAAATGAGACCAGGCCCAATAAGCTCATAAGCCCACACGAAGCCCAAACCCTTATGAGGTGCGTACGCCCAACGTACCACTCCAATACGCTTCGCGTACTGAGCCCTTTGGCTGTACGCGCAATGTACATACTATTACGCCTAACATACAAGCTGATCATGCACCAATGACCATTAAGTGCTTAATACTTGGGATTTCAATGTTAAACTTCAGATCTGAGTCCATTAAGATCTCCTAGGGAATAAAGTTGGCAACTTTATGCCCTTGCATGCCATAAGGGTCCCTAAAACTCTATTATTCCCATTAAGACTTCAATCTCATGCATGGAATCAAAACAATCTGCAAAATGGCACCTTTATGCATCTATCATGCTCAAAGAGCTTAGATCTAACCATTCTAGCCTCTTGAGTTGCTCAACTCACAAGAGAGGGTCCAAGAACCAAAAAGGGACTGCATAACAAAACCCTAGCTCAAACTAACAAAATTGATAACAAGTTTAAGACTTTATACCTCCAGAAGTTCCTCAAGATAAACTAGATGTAGGATCTAGAAGCTTAATGACACCCAAGACTTGCTCACCACCTTCTCCTTCTTGAATGCTCTCTAAAATGGCCACCAAAAACAATCCTTAAGCTCAAGAATCACACTCTCATGAAAATTTGGGGTTAAGAGACGAAATGAGGCTATGGACGCTGATTAAGGTTTGGTCCAAATAGTGAAAAGTTGCTTAAATAGGTCACAAGTCCGAAAATTAGGGTTTTGGCCACCTGCCACGTACGCCCTGCGTATGTCGTTCTCCTCCGTGATCATTCCTCCTCAGTACGCTAAGCGTACTTATAAGTACGCCCAATGTACGAAAGGGACCAATTATGCAATGAAATTTCATTTAAAGGGAATAGAGGTAAATACTTGAATTGGAGTGTTACACAAGATCTACACTTCTAAATCCAATAAGTCCTTAATGAGGCTAAATCTTAAACATGGACACAAAGTAACTCCAACCATGACTCTTTTCTGAATTACCAGAAGCTCAGAGACCTCAAGAGGACAATAACAAGCTCTGAAGTTCCTCAAACTCCAATAGCATCCATGGTTGGGACAAAAACCACCCAAAATGACCCCAAACTTGAATCTAGAAGAACAAATGCCAAGGTATGAACTTTATACCTCAAATAGCTCAAAAATACGAAGAAAATGATGGATCCAAACCAACTTCTTGCTTCCTTGCACCAAAGTGAACTTCCTCCTTCCTCAAGCTTTACCAAAATCCAAAGACTAGGCTCAAAATCAAGAAAATAAACTCTGAAACATGCATGCGTGGAGGCTGAAGGGGATGTCCTAATCCTTAAAAGTAGGTGATTAAATATGGACAATATGGTTAGAATGAAAATAAAATGACAATTCCAAATCTATCATTGTTATAAGAATGAAATACAGGTATAAAACTAAAATTTTCTTGAGAATAAAACATAGACACACGTACAATTATAAAATTCTTATGAAAATGAATATAAATTTCAAGTGTAACGATAACATTCTCATGAGAATTAGAAAATTCTAAGAAAAACAAGAACATTGCAAATCTTCTATACATGTCTCCTAACGATCTAACAATCCGACTAACCTTCATCTTTATGTTCGACAACTCCATTCTTCACATTCAAAACACTAGTCGTTCATGCAACTAGATTCATCACCAAACTTGGTTCTTTTTTATTCCCATCAATACCAAGAATCCCAACCCATGAATGAAGACAACGAAAAAAAAAGTTAAAACACTAGTCGTTCATGTAACTAGATTCATCACAAAACTTGGTTCTTTTTTATTCCCATCAATACCAAGAATTCCAACCCATGAACGAAGACAACGGAAAAAAAAGTTTATCTATTTTTGATCTTACCACAACAAACACGAAGTGCCGGTTTGGATGAACAAGAAGTTTATTTTCACGCAACTAGATTCATCACTAAACTACTTATTCGAAACCCATGCCCACTCTTTTGTTATTGAAAACTAAAGTGAAGAAAACCAATTAGTGAGTACTTAATAGTGGTCACTGATGAATTACAAGTAAAAAGAAATTAGTGACCATAAAATAGTGGTCACTGAATATATATATTATAATTTTCAATTAATAAAAACGAAATTTTTTTTAATTAAGATTTTTTATTTTTGAAAAATGTCAACAACTTTGTTTTCTTTTTACACATAATTTTGCAAAGAATCATTATATTGATCGGTACTTATCAAACATATTTACTATAATAATATTTGGAAAAAAAAAAGAAACACGTTAGAAAAAAATGTCATGGGTTGTATTTGTATTTTGACTAAATAAGGAGACTCGACTAATTTTTACCAAATTAATTATCCAAATAATTTTTTGTGAACACGATTAATTGGTTTATTGTTATAAATAAGGTTGATTAATTTTGACTTCTTTGATAAAGAGTACTTTGCCCTAAATCGACTCAACAATCAACACATCTCTTTTGCCCTAAACCGATACACCAACAATCTCCAGTTCAACACCATCGCGCCGGCCCATTGTCGTCGGACCATCGTCGCCGGTCCATCGTCGTCGGTCCATCGTTGCTCCACACCCTCCCATTGACGCACCTCTGTTCTCCACTCGAATTCAAACAGGTACTGCATACTCTTTTCTTCGCTCTAACCATCAATGTAGCTGAATCTATTGCTCTCTTATCACATACATCACTTTCCTGCAAATCAATTGTTCAATTGCTAATCAATCGGCCCCATCATTGCAAAACGAACAAAAGTCATATATACTAATATTACAACGATAACAGTTTTTACACTTTCCTGCAAATCAATTGTTCAATTGATAATCTTAACAATGGTTTTCCCTCTCGATGCTTTAAAGGTGTAGAAGGTATAATGCAATTTGTTTTGTAATTAGTAGTTGTACTTGCATACTTGCATTATGAGTTTCTCATCACGAATTTTAATCCTTTTTTGCAAGCCTCTTGTATTCAATAACAATGATATTCATGTAACTTAATTGCTGAAAATCTAGATACCTCCATAGTCTATAATCATCGAAGGAAGGTCACATCTCATCTGCCAAGAAGAAAAGAAAGTTTGCTGACATGTCCTTGCATCAGGTTCATTCTCTGTTGTCATTTACAAAGAATATGAATGAGAATTCTGTTATTATAAGACATCAGATTCTTGTGATTATCTAGTTTAAACTATGTGTTTGCGGACTCCAGATGGTGCACTACTTGACATAATAAGAAATGCATATGATCTTCTTTCATGCTGTGATATCAAGCTCCCTGAGGTATCATTTTTGCTTTACATTAACATTCACACATAGAGAAACTTATGTGGTTTCCAGAGTGTGGAGAATGTTGACCAAATAACTTTTGTTGTGCAGATTGAAAGTAATGATAAATATGCTAATTCTGGACCACCATATCACATCCTTCTTCATCCTGCTCTAGGTCCTCTCTGGGAAGTCACTAGCCAAAAGGTAAGCTTTGGTGAAAGAATTAGGGTTGGTTGCCTTTTATTATTTCTAATATTCTTTTTTCTTTTTAACTTTTCTAGTTTCATGGTGGTTCAATTTCTAATGGTTCTGAATTACCAATTGAGGCTTTCGAATTCTTATGGAGAAACATTGAGGTCAAACATGTTTACCTATACCCTATTCAGACATACAACTCATAACCATTTTTTTTCTTTTTAGTAAACTTGCTCTTTTGATCTCAGCTTGATGGGAGTTTGATAGTCGTGGCTGAAAATGTCATGGGATCTCATATTGACAAAAATCATGAGTCTATAGTATAATATGGCTACAGGTAGTATACTATGTGGCATATGCAATAAGTAAGAGAATATGAAACTTGTGATGAAATATGATATGCTTGTTCATGTATGTAATGTAGGTGTGCACGGTGCAAGTTAGAGAATGTGAAAATATGGAATAATTTAAGTTTGTGTGGGGTCATCAATACCTTTCTTCTATATGTCCTACAACTTACACCTTTCTGTGTAAAAATTTGGTTCAGGTCTCTCCATAGATACATATGAAAGAGATTATTTTCCCACATTCACTCAACCAACATCTTACCTACGTGCAAATGGAGTTGAACTTGAAGATTGGCTTCAAGATTTCAACAAAGAAAGATTGATCCTTCCAACTGAAAAGTACAAGTCCTTTTATGCTTCTTCTTCTCTTACACATAGTTTAACTTCAAATTTCTTTTCTTTTCCTTTTTTTTGGCAGATTTGAGACTATTATATTTAAGTTAGAGGTGTTGGATCATAAGGCTCGTGAAAGAGCAGGAGTTATAACTCTTACACTTGGCTCACCTATACCTATACTTTTGACATTTGATGTTGCAGTTGAGGTATTCTTCATTTTTAGTATTATTATGATATTATCTCAATCTATATAACTCTTAGGATTTTTTTCAATTTGCATTTATATCTTGAATTTTACCTATTTGGTAGGCCCTTCAAGCTCTTTCCATACAATATGGGGTATTCCAGTCAATTTTACAGTTACTGGAAAGAAAAGGTATCTCATTTTTTAACAATGAGTACTCTTGGTTTTATGCTTTTTAATTTTTGCTTACAAATTTGTTCTTTTTTTATCAGCGTGAAAGATGGCTTAAACCCGTTCTACGCCGCATGCAGGTTAGTTTCCTCTTTCAAATGACCATTTTGCCCCTGAATGGTAAAAACATTTTTTTTCTTTTTGTTGTTATTACAACCACCTCCTCCAGTTAATGACACCAACCCATACAATGTATTTAGACCAAGAGAGAAAGCTCACAGACTTCATACAAGAAGGGTAGGTCTGTCAATTCTTCATATTTTTACATAATCTAAAGGTATTAAAAGATGTTTATGTATTTTCAGATGCAAAGAAGAGAAAACAATGTCCAATCATTTGAAAAGCTTCGCCAGGTCAGCTTTTTCACCCATATATGTTGTCATCCTACTTCTTAATCTTACATTTTATTTGTCAATCGGGTGAGACACAATCTTGATCAAGCCAAAACCTTACTAGAAGCTTTAATCAAGGTACCCTCACACACACACATTTCTTTTTATTTTTTATTTTTATTTTGGTAGTGATACTGACTAGATGAAGAATGTGTGCAACAGAGAGAGGAGAAAAAGAGAGATGTTTACCTTTTGAGAATCATCGTTCAAAGAAGAACCTCATCCCTTTCAACTTTCACCTCTGTGTGTGTGGTTGGTTGAACACAAGTTTACCCTTGGAAGCAATTGAATTTAATTTTAATCCACATTGATCTTATATGTTTGTTTTTTGAAATATTGGATAAAATATATGGATTTTGTTTTTTTAAAAATGACATATAATTTTCATATTATTGTTGTTGTAGTGTAAAAATTTATAGGATTGATTTTTCTTTTGTCTAATTGGATATTGTTATATTTCATATTAAAAATGACATTTGATATTTCAATAATTTTTTAATTATTGACCCCTTTTTGTGTCTAATGATAAAATCAATGACGACCTGTTATAGTCACTAATTAGATAAACCAGTGACCACTTTCTATGGTCACTAACTGGATAAATCAATGACGACTTTTATTGGTCACTAATAAGTAGATAGAATAGTGACGACTTTCATTGATTAGTGACAAAATTTAGTGACGAAGTGGGTCGTCACAAATTTAGTGACGAGTATATTTTAGTCACTGTTTAGTGACCATATTTATATTTGGTCACTAAATCGGTTTTGTGACGGACCTATAGTGACGAAAAGTGACGACCGGAATTTTGGTCACTAAATCATTTAGTGACGATTCATTCTATTGTTAGTGACCATTTTGTTTTGGTCACTAATTGACATTTTTTTTTTTGTAGTGAAAAGAAGCTATTCTAGGGAAGATGAAAATTGAAGCCGGATCAGATAAGGGCATAATGAAATATGGATCGTAGAAGATAAAGAACTATGAAAAAAGTTGCTTCTCTTCTTCATAATCATTTGTTTGAGCATATGTAGAAGACACAAAGTTATGACTAGAATCTAAATTTTTTTCCAATAAATGCATCCATTGCTATACATCATCATCTTTCTATATGTATGTTCCATATATACAATAACCTACAGAATGAAAGACCATTAATTAATTTTCTGATAAGAGTTGGACATGGAACAAATAGAGGACACAAAGTTATAACTAGAATTTAAATTTTCCTCCCTCCACCATGCCCACCTTTCCCTGCATCACGCCCACCACCCTAATATTTAATGTCGAAACCCTTACCACCACCACCACCACTAATCTAGAAAAATGGAAAAGACCTCCTAACTGAAACCCACAAAAATTATAATCAAAGGAACTACCTGAACCAATGTATTAAACGCAACCTGATTATGTCGATGCATGTCTTGAGGCGTACAGAAGAAGATGAATGTTGACGAAAACGGAGTGATGCACTTTGGTATATCGGAAGCGTCGATCTCCTTAGGGTAAGGATATTTGGGGCAATACACTCAATCTAGGTTATGCAAAAGGGGTTTAATTTTGAAGGGCAATTTGGTAAATTCATTTTTTTTTGTTAAATTAAAAGGATTATATGATAAAAAAATTTGATTAAAAGATTATAAAAAATAGTCAAAAAAATAATTTTGGTAAATATGATATTTTAAAAGTTAAGAAGGGTAAATACGATATTTAAATTTTAGACCGGACAAATACGATATTTTAAAGCTTAAAAAGGGTATATACGAAATTCTCACATTATAAAATTGCACTTCATTGCTAAAATTTTAGCATGCTTAACCTTGTTGTTATTGAAGATACGATTATTCCTATAGCACCAAATGACCCAAATGAGAGCAAAAACAACAACAAACTTCACACTCCCTATCATATTTCTAAGAATTTGTTAACGAATCTCCATATTTGATTATGCAACCAATAATTTGTGTTTGGATGAATTAGTGCATTCATAGTTGTTTGATGCATAATGACCACTAAGGGTGCCAATAGGTTAGGTTGGATCATTAACATGTTGAACTACTTATTTAAATGAAGTGAAAATCTCTATGGGCAATCCAACTTGTTTAAGTAAACGAGTTGAAAATTCTTAACCCAACCCAACATTTTTAATAAATGGGTTGAAATTAGATTGACATGTTTATTGTTTTTTCAACCCAACTTATTTAGTAAACAAGTTAAACTCGGATTGACCTGTTTGAATTTTCACAAAAAAAGCCCCTTAAAAATCAAATAAAAATACATACAATTTAAAAGCTATAATAATTTTTTAACTTTAAAAATTATACAACAATAACTTTATAGGTTCATAACACAAACACAAATAAGTGTTTACAACCATAAAACTTAAAACATTATAAATGTTTAATTTATAAATTCCACGCAATTTGCGTATTATTTTTACCAACTCAAATTCTAATAATGGTTACTGACCCATAGTTTTTGATAAATAAAAAATAATAAAAATATAATGATCAATTAAATAATAATGCTAAATAAATGTAAATTAAAAATATTTTAAAATATTAAATGGGTTGGCGAGTGGTAAAAGGGTTAGAAATTTCAACCCTAATCCAACTCATTTAATTAAACGAGTTAAATGGATTGACTTGTATAACTAAATATGTTCAAAATCTTAACCCAACCTATTATATATTTGTTGGGCTGGGTTTTGGATTGGTTTGGCGGATTCGGGTTGGGATTGCCACTCTAACGACGACATGTAGGACCATTATCTTTAAGTGTATGTGGATGAAATGCTTAAAAATCAAAATGATGTAAAATTGAATCTCGTGGCCATTGCCGAGGAGTGAGATAAAAGCTAAGCTTTGTTATTAGTTCTGTCATAAATTTGCCAAACTCACCACATGCTAATTTAGAATTTTCAATGAGAGAAATATTACAAAATTGTCACATCACTGGATGGAATTATTTAAAAAACAACACAAATAGTACTATAATACAACAGTGAACAACACGCCTAATTCACTTCCATCGACTAATACTGACATAACAATCTACATTCGACCGTGATGTGTATATGGCTAGCTAACTAGCAGGAGTCGCCCACCACATAAGGTGAAAGACGACGATGGGAAATCCTCTGACCAATATTTAGTTATTTTATAATATTAAAATTTGAATGATTTTTGTTTAATTTTAAATAGTTTTGTATTTAAATTTACAAGAATTATATTACACTACGATTCGTTGCTATTATGCTTTGAATGGTAACATTTGTTTTATATATTTTTATAGAATAACAATAGAAAAGTAAAAAATATTTCAAAACGATTTGCTTAGGTGTCATAATATTTTCCTATTTGATTCTTTCTAATTTTAAATGTTCAATGTTGCAACATGTAATCGCCATTGGTTGATCTAGACCTAATTATTGTTGTAGTGTGAGTTTGGTGGCTAATTGGTCCATATTAGAATTTTGTGGGCTAGCTAATTGAGTAAGTTTTACTAGTGAAATACATTAACTAACCCTATTTATTAGTAATTAATTATTAATTAAAATTTCAACAACCTCTCCCTTCCTTTTTTATTTTCTTGTACCCGATGAAAGTACCTATTTTAGATATATTGCCTTTTTTAAAGGAAAGAGAAAAAAGACAGCTAAACGGTGTTGATAAAAGAGGTTTGGCAAGATAGAGATGTAGCCTCTAGAATAGGAATTTTTTACTAACAGGGTCAGGGAGGGAGTGATATTTTGTCAAGGCATGGTATTGGTAGGGATCGATGAAGGGCTCTTAATTTGGTAGTGGCTATAGGCACCATAAAGACTATTCACACATTAAAGCAGAAGTGGACAACAATGATGGTGGCGAAGGGTGTGGTAGGTCTCAAGTTCGATCCACACCACTGTCGTTTCTACAACTCAACGGTGGAGATTGATCAAATGCAAGCAATTGTTACACATCACTTGAAAGGTGCAAATCCAAGTGACCCCGTACTCATAAACTGTAGGTATTCAATGATATAAGAAGATATCGTAGCACATGTCCTCTCCATTCTCTATTAATTAATTCAATCACCTAAAAGAGAACACATATATATATATAGCTCCCGATTATTTGCTTATCCTATAAGAAAAAAAAAAGATCAAAACCAAGGAAATCTCAATTATGATACAAATTAGATCGAGTCAAGATGAAATGGCCTTCGAGAGTGATTGACTACTAGACTTTACTGATGAGACTTTTCCAGTTATATATAATCCCCTATTGATCATTACCATAACGTAAGAGACTTTCATTTCAAGACGATAGCATAAAAACAAGAACACCTAATTATTGAAGTCTTAATTAGACATTCAAGCAAAGACAAGCCAAAGTGCATGTGGAAACTTAGAAACCCTAGCTAGCTATTTATATCAATCCGATCTTAGCGCTTTAATTCACTCAGTAAGGCGAAACACCCACATTGGCAGTGGTCAGAAATCCATCTTTCATGAGCAGATCATCTCCTTCCTGCATATATATAACATCAAACACAAAGATACACACAGTGAAACAAAAAGATGATGTCGATAAAAGCAAAAAGCTTAATTAGCAACTCCATGGCAGAAAAAAGTTTACACTTTCCTGAGAGTTTCTCATTAATAAAGATGAACAGAGAAACATAAGCACATGATGGATAAGAAAAAAAGGATTACTGTAGGACCAAGATAGATATGTTTGAGAAAATGGTGAGATAGAAAATTCCAGGGTAAAAGAGGATTACCTGTTGGCACACATTGGGTTTCTTCACGGGTTGATCAGGCATAAGTCCGAAGTGGATGTGAGGAAAATGGGCCCACTTCAAAAACAAAAACATAAATTGAAAAATTATTAAAAAAGGAAACCCTAGTTTAAACGAAACCCTAGGCAGGAGTAAATAAAGATTAATTAATATTACATTCTTTGCAGCTGCACTGAAGGCCTCTCTGTGACTGATATCAGGGTTTCCTGCTTTGATACGTTGGATCTCTTCCCTGCAATTATCACGTTTAATTTTAACAACTTTTTTATTTTTTTAGTAAGCTTTTTACAGGTCTATATGCAGTCAAATAACTTTTATTTAAATTTTCATAAGAAAAAGTTGTGTACTTCAAAAGACAGTCACTTTAATGTGTTTGAATAAATACAAACATTATCATAATGGTTTTGGAGAAAGTAATTGAAATAATAACAAAATTAAAACCCACATTAATTAATTGTTGATGTTCGATATACGAACTTTTTGCTTCAATTAATTTTAGTTAGTGAATCCAAAAATATGTTTTTTTTTTCTTTTTTTTCCTTTGATATATTTTTTTATAGGATTTAAATTCGTTGGTGATTTTATTTTGTTAAAATAATTTACTGCAATTTTCATTTACTATATAAAGAGTAAAGTTGATCAATTATAGCGTTAAATAATCAATGTTTTCCAGAGGTAGTGTACATTTTGATCGAACCTAAAACTTTTTGTAACTATTTATATAGTACAAAAAATTCATTCAATAAATTGTACTCCACTGTCTAAAAGGGTACATTTTCATCTAAAAAATTCAAATCATGGTACTTTGAAGTTTCAGATTTGACGTTTGTTTTTGTTTTTTATATTTTGAAATGTTTATAATATGTTCAAATTTCTTCATCCTACAAACAACTTTTCTTCATCTATAAATTCTAAAAAAATGTACATTCAATGTCGTTAAGGTCGCTGCTACATATAGATATTTTTCTATCGAAGATCATATCATTTGCTAAAATCTTTGTTTTCTTTACCTTTTCTAATAAAAATGTGTCCCTCCAAACTCTTTTTTGTGGAACAAGATAATATTAATAAAAATATGTTGGTCGGAGTCTGTACCACATATTCCTCTATTTTTCGTACAAGGGTATACAGTATACTGTTATGCACAATAATATTTTATCACAAATATATTTTTTGTTAAAGGTTAAAGTTACTTACTTGATGAATCTGTTGTAAGCAGAAGGCACTCTTTGGCGCTTCTCTGGAGCTGCAAATAGAAGACAAACATAGCGACAAGTAAACAGACATTACATAAAAATCGTTTCACTGCTGACTATTTTGTAGACTCTCTCTCTCTCTCTCTCTCTCTCTCTCTCTCTCTCTCTCTCTCTCTCTCTCCTATCATAACATCATCATTATCTCTATCTATCATAGAATTCTAACCATTTTTTATGATGTGGTAGATATACTCTCTGATTTTGATACACATGCAAACGGAAAAAACAAAGAAAAAAGACAGATATTTTGTCAATTAACCATTTTGAACTGGAAGAAGATAAAAAGGCACTAAATATTGTAAACAATACAAGAAAAAAGTAATTAATAAGTGGTCTTTTTTGAGCTAGATCATTTGCTTGTGTTTGTGTTAGTGTGCTGTGGAGAATGTGTCAACCTTTTATTAACTATGACTGTTGTTTTAACCCAGTATATTAGGGTTTCCTTGCTGATCAGAAATGTAAGTGGAAAGTTGCTGAAGTAAAGTTGCCTTTATGGTTGTACAAAGCTATTATATTCAGAAATAACAAAGAAGAAGAGGGAAAGGCAAGAAATAAAATCTAGAGAAAGTGAGTTTTTCTTCTTACCAAAAATAATAATTTAAGACCCCAATTGACAAACTTAAAAAAAAGACCCTAACTGAGTATAAACTTTTATGAAGTACGAACACTGAAGTATTTTCTCAAAACTACTCTTGTTTAGAAAATAATATATTGTAATGCAAGTTAAATTAATGAATATCTACTGTTTTATCTTCTTAAAAGATTTGAAGTGATGAAGTTGATGAATTAAAACGTAGAAATCAAAGATCAAAAGGACACATCTCTTACGTCTGTTTGCCACTGGAGGTTTGGGAAGCTCATCAATTCGAACAGGAGTAACCGGCTCATTTGGATTTGGATGGTTGATGAACAAATTGGATGGGGCGTTTCTCATCTCATCCTGAAAATGTTTTCAGATGTTAAGTGAACATGTATATACATTATTGTAGAGAATTGTGTTTACAATATCAATGTTTATACTTTTAAGCAACTCATATATGGTTTTCTCGAAAACCCATGTTCTATACCATACATGCCAAGAAGTAGTGGGGAGAATGGAAGTAAACCCAGATCCCAACAATGGAAATTGTTAAAATAAAAAACTGTAGAGAACTTGGGGGAATCGAAACCAAAAACCAAGAAAAAGAAAAGAATTAGTAAATGCAAAACCCTAACCCTAGATTCCATTTTTCAAGAAAACATCTTGGGTAGAAATCGGGGGGTAGATGTTCATTACATTTTATTTCGAAATGATGTCCAATATATGGCTAGCTAACTGCATACCTCGATTAAGCTATACACACACACACATAAACAAAGTGGGAATACTTAATACACGTTCTATTTTTTACACGAAAGATTTAGTTACTGGTGAAAAACTAATCTGGGATTTCTCTCTTTTGAAATCTATTGGGAGTCGTATAAAGTTAATATCGTCTTCACTAAAATTATAAGTTCATTGATTTATACCATAAGGTTTTGAGGAGAGAAGAAATTATGGCCAAGATGGAGTTGATTAGCTGCGGCGTTGGCGGCAACAGCTGCGGCGGAAGCAGGAAAGAGAAGAGCTCGCATGTTGACAGACAAGAGATTAGTGCAGTGGCCACATCGAACAGTAACGGTAGTGAACAAACTGCTGCAAGGAACGCTCACCTACAATAGCAAAAAGTTATAAAAATATTATTTTTTTCAGCATAAGTAATAAAAATCATGAAAAATTGAGTTGAAGATCATCATAAAGATCGATTAATATGGTAACGTAGCAGAGAGTATTCTTGTCATAATTTACTGAGATTCAAGAATATATGCATCAAGGAAATTGGAAAATAACAAAGTCGAGAGTAATCAAAGATTGTGATGACTTGAACAGGAGAGATATATATCTCTCTCTCTATATATACAGTGATACAGATGATAACGATGATGATGATGTTTTGTACCGCGAGTACAGTATCACAGAAGTTGCATTGGACATAGCAGAGCTGTTCGGAGGGAGGAGAGAGGTGGTGGTGGTGGTGGTCCGGTGAAAAAGCAGCTGAAGATGACATGTTTTTCCTCACCTTTGCCCTTTCTACTCTCTCTCTCCTGTTTGATACTCTCTCACAGTTTGATTTGATTGATTGATAAGATTGACTGAACAATGTATATGGATTGATTGATGGACAGATTAACCACCTTTGGGA
The DNA here is from genome assembly GCF_051521515.1 of Lactuca serriola. Lineage (NCBI taxonomy): Eukaryota > Viridiplantae > Streptophyta > Magnoliopsida > Asterales > Asteraceae > Lactuca > Lactuca serriola. Next base: position 10,722,691 of record NC_136414.1, on the reverse strand, counting down.
TCTGACCTCCTTGTGTTTATGTGTGTGCGTTCTCAAAGACAAGAGAGAAGGAAGCTACAAATAAGAATGTGAGAGAAAAGAGAATGAGAGAGAAAGACCCACTATATAGGATAGCAATTGGATTAATCAAACCCCACAATCGTTTCTTCCTTGTTTTTATCATAATAAATTATTATTGTTTTTCTTGTTATTTATGACCCAAGAATGATTGAATTATTTTTATATTTCTTAAGAGTGTTTTTCATTTTGCCTCTTTTTAAACCACAACAGCACTATATATATAGGGACTAGCAACAAGCTAGTCATACAAACAACGTTTTGACTGTCCTTGTATTTTTGTCAATAATTTTTCAATACATATATCATTCAGGTACTATTATTAGAAGTTTTTCATTACTTATAGCATTCCCAAACAACACAAAATTATACGAGCTTAAACTATTTTCACGCAAAATCATTTCAAAACAAGTTGGAAACAATTTGTACAAGCTAAAATCAACATTTTAATGTGACATACTCGTCTTCCGAATTTTCCGACCCGTATTTATCGAAATAGAAATGGAATTGATCTCAACTCCACTTTATGCCCGCCGTGCGACAACAATAATGAATCCGAAACCTACATGAGTGCTCTACTTTTCTTCAAGTTTGAACAAGGCTTTGCAACTGGTGGATCATCATCCCACACTACAAGAAATGTTGGCATCAGCGGCGACGCTTTTAGCGGTAACGCAGGGCATTAGCGGCAACATGTAATTGACGCGTTATATTTCGCCACTAATGCCCTGCGTCGCCCCTAATGCCAACATAAAAGCGATCCGCGTCAAAAGAGCCCCATCTGTCCGATTTGTTTTCAATCCAAGGGTCATAGAGGAACGAAAAAACGTGCTGACTTTTCCCTCCAGGGTGTCGCTGCTAATAGTCTTCTGTTGCCGCTAATTGATAGGTGCATTTTATGGACTTATTTTGCATGTTATTTCTATCATTTCATAGCATTCTACTTTATAATTCTAGCATTTAGTTAATTATTTGAGTAATTGAATATTTCATTAAGAATGCCTGGTACTTCACCATTTTTTATTTATTTTGCAGGCATTATGGAGCATGGATGCATGGAGTTTGGATGCTTGGAGCTTTGGAGCATGAAGAGAAGATGGAACCCGAGTTATTGTGCATTATTATCATAGCAAAGGACTATGTTTGAAGCACGGCTCAAGTTACACTGACACGGGTCGTGTTTGTCCTTTATAATCTTATATTTGAGCAACTTGACTTGTGGTGAACCTAGACTGAAGATGGAGCCAACGGTGAAGAGTTGTTTGATTTTTAGCAAAAAGCATGGGTCATGCCAAAAACACATGGTCAAGATAAATGGCCATGCCAAAAATGCATGGGCAAAAGGCATGACCATGCTAAAATCGCATGGCCTTATGGCAAGTCACGTGAACTTTAATTAAAACAGGAGAAGACGTCATTTGAATGCAGACGGTTTCTGGAGCAGTTTTAGGCGATCTTGGGTGATTCTAAGAGAATTTTTGGAGCTTTTGAGAAGACCTAATCATTGCAAACACTTTTGATTTCATTTTAGTAAGCATTAAACATTTTAATTTCATCTTTATTCTTGTTTGATTTGTTCTTAGCCATGTATGGCTAAGAAACCCTAGTTTCTAGTTCTTTTTAAAAACATGTTGATTGCTTGACTTGAAGCATATGATTTGATGTTTGATTTGTGATTCTATTCTAGTGATTATGTTTTTTTAAACTAGAAACCTTAAATTTGATTGGCCACTTTCATGAATTGAATTTTTGTGCAGTTAATTAACTTTTAGGGCACCTAATTGTTCTATTCAGTTAATAATTGGTAACAAGCAATAAGTTTTCTTATTGTAAAACATATATTACATGTTTTCACACTTCCGGGCATATGGGAAGAAATGAACATTGTTGGGAAGCTTGTACAAAACTTAATGCAGTTTTTCAGTACAATCTAAGAGCATGTTTAGGTTGAATTAGTAAAGCTAGGTCTAGTCAAAGAGCGTGTTTTAGTTAGATAATTTGACAAGCGAGAGGTATTAGAGTGTGTTAATATCTTTCAGTACCAACTTAGAATAGCAATCTTGAATTACATCAAGTCATAATCAAGTTGAACAACAACATTGAGAACTAGAACTGGAAACACTTTTACAACTTGTTTACCAATCTATTTCATTTTGTGCATGTTTTTAAAGTAGATTGTTATTTTCATTATTTGACTTTTGCAAACAAATCCCCATTTATGACCAAAGTACCTTGCGTAAAGAGGTATAGACTTTTATCTCGTGTCTCTATGGTTCGACCCTGCTTGCCCTAGACTACTCTTTAGTGCATTAAAGCAGTGTATTTGGAGTCTGTTGTACCCTTATTGTCACACCCTAAAACCAAGAACGGCGGAAACGTTCCGGGGTGGAGGACGTCATGTGAAGTATCATAACAGTGTAAAGTAGTAAACAAGCAACAACATCATCCATTGCATTAAAATTAAAGTTTTAATACATGTGTGTTCTTTCATAATGTACAACAATAAAATGAATAATCAAAATAAGGCGAGTCTTGTCTGTGCTCCATCTTCTCAAAAACCTGGCCATCACACCTGTCTAACTGATGACCTGAGAATACAAGTTATTTTGAAAGCGAGTATCAGCTTTAAAGCTGGTGAATTCATAAGTATTTAAGTTTCATTGTCTTGCTTACTAAAAGCTGTTTTAAAAGTCATGTAAACCTTTAAATGAAAATGTTGATGTAATTATGAAAAACCCTAGAAAATCCCTTATTTTCTATTAGTTTTAGATGTAGTCTTCTACCAAGACCCGAATGCTTTGTTATGACAATGTAGTCTTTTACCAAGACCCGAATGTTTTTTTATGACAATGTAGTCTTCTACCAAGACCCGAATGTTTTGTTATGATAATGTAGTCTTCTACCAAGACCCGAATGTTTTGTTATGATAATGTATTCTTCTACCAAGACCCGAATGTTTTGTTATGATAATGTAGTCTTCTACCAAGACCCGAATGTTTTGTAAGTAAAATGATAGTTTTTCCTTTCTATTGACTAGTACTAAAAGTACTTAGTGTAACTCTTTGTTTAGGTGAAAGTATCACAAAATAAAGTAAATAGGAAAAAGTACTAATGTAAGTGTTATCCCGAGGTACTAGGGCTAACACGCCATCGCGTAAAGCGAAACGTATAACCTATCACAAAATAAAGTAAATAGGAAAATATACTAAAGTAAGTGTTATCCCGAGGTACTAGGGCTAACACGACGTATGTAAATGTTATCCCGAGGTACTAGGGCTAACACGACGTATATAAATGTTATCCCGAGGTACTAGGGCTAACACGACATATATAACCTAATGAACATCCGAAGATTGTCCAATTGTCCTCTGTAGCAGCAGCAGGGCGGAGGAAGGGTTAGTCCCGTAATTGACTCCTAATATAAGTAATAACCTTAGACATCCGTAGATGTTCATCACCCACTGTTGCTAACAGATGGGTTCCGGAATGGTTAGTCCCGTCCATATATCCCGAGGTACTAGGGATAGAGTCCCGTCTAGATATCCCGAGGTACTAGGGATAGGGTCCTGTCTAGATATCCCGAGGTACTAGGGATATGCAGGAAGATTTACACAGAAGGTACTAATAAATCATCCTTGCAATTCGAGATACAAGTATTCATGTTAATATACACAGGTAAGTGTATCTACGTCAAGGTACTCATGTAATGTGTTCATGTAAGCGTATTCATGTATCATGTAAGCATAGGTAAGCGTACTCATGTATCAGGTAATGTACTGGTATAGACTCATGAATGAACTGACTCTTGTGTGATTCCTTGTAATAGGAATAATGTTTGATATCGTCAAATTATCCCTATGATAATTTACTAAAAGGTAATTGGTTGTTCAAGTAGGTTTATACACTCTTACTACTCAAGGGTGTGAGAAACTAAATGAAAGCTGTAAACTATATCATCAATACATATATAAGAATATAAGTGTATATGCATAGTTTAGTTCAAGAATGTAAAATGGTTTTGTAAGACATCTAAGGGTTTTGAACAAATACAAAAGTGACTTGATGTCATTTTGATAAACATTTCAAAAGTAATACATTTGATAACAAAGTATTTTAAAGCTAGAAAACCATTTCATGCATCACATTTCGTAGTATGTGAAATCTGTTGAATGAAAACACAGTTATAAAATACATATAGATGACTTAACAACATGCTGTTTTCTACTTGTATTCCCCCCCCATTAAAGCATTTAAAATCATTTAAACATTGATTAGGGGTATGAACTCACCTGTTGTGGGTGATACGGATGAACTGAAGAGGTAGGACTGCTAGGTGTCAAGTGAAGTCTTGAACACACTTACGATCCTAGTTAACATATAAATTCACATATATGTAACAAATTAGTCTATAAACAACTAATAAACAAGTCAAGACACCCTAGGACATGCTAAAACACCTTTATCAAGTGTTATTAGCCTCTAGGATTGCATCTAAGTGTTTGTAGGGGAAGCAATTGTGTGTAGGGCTCAAGGAAAACTCCACCATGAAGTTTACGGCCCTAATAACACTACCAAATGAGTTTACGGTTGTAAACTCATGAGTTTACAGCCGTGAACTCATACCTATGTGTATATTTGAAGTTTGATGCTCTATAAGGCCCTAATAAGCATTTCTACTTAATGGCTTGGTCTATGGAAGAGTTTAGGGCATAATATAACTCCTTTTAGGAGTTTACGGCCCTGGGACCATATTCCCTTGTAGATTACAGCCGTAATCTCCCTTGGGAGGATGTTTATGGTGTTTTCAAGTCCCTAAATTAAGTAGGAACTAAACTAGGCTTTTGTACAAGGCTTAAGAAGAGTTTATGGCACCATTTGGCACCATTTTATGGTGTTCACGGCCCTAGAACCTTTTGGGCCGTGAACACTTTACTGTTGGTGTTCTAAGTGTGTTAGCTAGTCCCAAACTCATTTAGGTACATGCCCAAATTAGTCTCTTGGCTTAAGGAAGGTTTTAAGGGCATTTTGGCACTTAAACATGGAGTTCACGGCCCAAGAACACCCTTGGTCGTGAACTCACTTTTCACCCTTGTTTCTAATTGATTTTGGTGTCCTAAATATGTAATGAAGGCTTCTAGTTTGAGTTCTAAGTCTTTGAGGGACTTTGGACACTTTTAGCCCTTAAAATGGAGTTTACTCTCCGCGTGTTCTTGGGCGGTAAACTCCCAAATCTTGGGGTCTTGATCTGATTTTGATGTTTTCTAGTTATATACACACTAGCATACAAGCCTAAGGTAGTTACCTAACATGGGGAAAAGACTAGGTAGCATTTAAGCCACATATAGGAGTTTACTCTCCAAGAACGTTCTTGGGCGGTAAACTCCCGAATCTCACAGATTTGCTATGTAATCTACGTTATTAAGCACATTATAAGCATTATAAGACAATTAGAGAAGTGTACTCACGATTTGGGATAAAAACCTGAAGATCCGTGAGAGAGAAAATGACTTTTCTCTAGTTGGAAATGTAACTAATGACATAATTTGGTTCAGAATTCTATTTATAGTCTTGAGATATTTTTGGCAGGAAATATTTTTATTCCCGAAATGATTTCTAATATGACCGAGTGTTGGAATAACAGTGTTGCACAAAACCCTAGTGCATCCACTCTCCTGATATCTCCTTAAGTGTAAATCGTGAAAAACTCAAGCTTATACCCAAAGTTTGGAATTTTGCTGAAACTGTTCTAACTTCTATTGGCTTGATATGGTTTGTTCAGAATGGAAATTTCAGGTTGTCACATCATCCCCCTGTTAAAGGGAATTTCGTCCCGAAATTAGAATTTAGGCAAGGAAGTAGGTAAAAGTGATCGAGTCGTTAGGTGAAAACTTCCTAATCAATTGGTTCTCGGGCTCCCAAGTGAAATCGGGTTCTCGGTTGGTATTCCAACAAACCTTCACTAATGGGCGACGACGTTGCTTCGTCCGCTTGACCACTCGGTCGAGGGTCACTACAGTTCTAATACGAAGGCAAGGATCTCGTAAATCTCGATCTCGTTGAGAGGGCTTACGAAAGTCCTAACGGAAAGATACTGTTTCAAGTTCGAGACGCGAAGGGGAAAATGTACGTTACTGAGTTCGCGGAGTAGGTCTAGTTTGTGAAATGTAGGACCAATTCTGGTAAGAATCTCGGAGGTCCTAACTGTATTGGATTTTAGCTTTCCACGCTTTACGAAGCGTATTAATCCGTTCCCAGAGTGAGATTTCCTAAAGAATTTGGTCTCTCACTTGGAATTCCAAAGGTTCTTTCTCTCTCTTATTTCCCAGTCAAGGGCCATCCCTTGCTGGGTTAAAGTCGAAAGGGTTTCTGAAATTTGTGGGGAGTTCCGAATGGACTATGATAGTAGGTCTGTAAGACCTAGAATTTGGCGAATTTTCCGTCGGTGAATACGGTGCCGACAAATTCCCAACGGTTTTGGATAATTTGACAGAGTACTCAAGAATTTCCACAACACTAATAGTGTGTCTTAGGAAATTTGACTCTAAATTCCAAAACTCTTGATTAGAGAACTTTGCGAAAAGTATCTCCGAGGGTAATGTTTCTATGGGTTCTTTCTTACTACGAGGGTAGATAAGTAAGTCATTACATGGAGAAATGATGAACTGATCCCAGTAAGAAAGGCGTGCTCCACTCATTTAGCTCATGAATACTATGGGCGTATTGGTCCTATCCGAGGGGTATCACTACGGACTCGAAGTGTCCGTATCGAGTTCGGAGGGTAATCTTTAGGACATCCTTCCCTAACACTCGAACCGGTGATATTCGGATCTCAGGTCCATTTCTGAAAGTAATACTTTCCCTGTGGTTGCTCAATCAGTTCGTCTATGCGAGGTAGAGACAACGATTTCTAAAGGAAATCTTAATGAAGTCTCCGGTCGTCGAGGTACATAAGATGCACTTCATCGACTTCTGGTAATAATAAGACCGGAGCTCTCAAGGGTGAGAAGCTTGGTCTTCTAATTCTATTTTTGAGTAGTTCGTTGTGTTTTCCGGGCTGTTCTTGTATCTTCCGTAGGTGTTTAGACTGAAGGCGATCTGGTTATAAGAGTCATACCGGGTTCTAAGTTTGTTCTTATGCCAATGCAATTACTCGTACTCCTGGACAGTCTCCGTCCTGAAGTTCATATTAGAATTCATACGTGATTCAATGATCACAATTTCGTGTATACGAGTCGTATATAATTAAGACTGAAAAGGTAGTCGAATAACTGATTCTTCCTTAATCTCACATCCCATCGAGGGAAAAGAAGTTAAAGTGGAATCATCAATTCTAAACCTGTAGAACATTGATTATATATCACTCTCATGTATACATGCTTCAGTGATAGATCAACCGTATGAATCCTAGAATTGAACTTGACGTACTGCACGAGTAATACTGTGGGGATTCCTTCGGAAAGGAAAAGAACTATAAGGTACTCCTTGTATGAGTACTTCGTGTTCTGATATGACGGCTTCGCTAAAAGACGATTTCTGAGAAAGAGATGTACTTATGAAGCTGGTATTGCGAGGATCGAATTTACTCGAGTCACATGATAAAGTCGGAATCGTATGGAAACTAAAGACATTAGATTTTTGAACATAAGGTGTTACATACAAAACACAACAGTGCAACCATTAACAGAGTTACTGTACTTAGGATTTACTACAAGACTATTGCTGCGAACAAGGTATACTACAAAAGACAAGTATACGTAGCACGAGCATCCCTAAACGGACGGGATCCCGCAAAAGATAAGACTCTGGTTGCACTAGTCTTGGGGACGGTTCATAAGTCTGTTACAACGAAATGCCTAAATTACATTAACGTGGGTCCGGAGTAGACTCTCCTGCGGTGGTGGTCGGGTAGCATACTGCCGTGTGTGCCAGCATTTGCTGCCTCTGGGCAGTTCCTTTTGTAATGACCTACCTTGCCACAACCGTAGCAAGTTTGGTTCACACTGGTGTTTGGCACTTGGGCAGGCTGAGCTGTTGGAGTCTTGCAGTAACGGGCTGTATGCCCCTTCCTGTTGCAGTGTGAGCACTGCATCTCCCTACAAGGTCCATGGTGGTGAAAACTGCATTTAATGCATTTTGGGAGATTTCCATCATAAAGCCTGGCTGGTTTAGGGACCATTGGGATGCCCGAAGGGATGGTAGTTGGAGGTGCTGATGTTGTGGCTGTGAAGGTTGTTACTGGTGGTTGTTTCCTGTTCGCCCTTCGAAGCGACTTGTCCTTAGGTTTATTCCAAGACTTCCGTTTGTTACTTGGATTGGAATGTGTTAGGGGTGTCAAACCCAACAAATAAAGGGGTACGATATACTCCAAAATAATCCCATTATATTGCACTAAAAGGTAGTACAAGGCAAGCAGGGTCGATCCACAGAGACATGGGATAATTAGTCTATACCTCTTTGCGCAAGGTACTATGGTCACCAACAGTAAAGAGGGGGGGGGGGGTTTAGAATAAAATAATTAAAACAAACACTAAAAAACACAAGTAATCAACTAAAAAGGTGAATTAAATCTAGAAAAGGTAAGGACTCCAACCTCATGTATGACAACTTAGCAATGTGATTCCAAAATAACATGATATTTGTTTAATTCTATCTAAGTTGGTACTTGAAAGTGTTAACAAGCTCTAACACTTCCCATTCACCACATTAATTAACCAAAACAAGCTCTTTGATTAACCCTAACCTTAATAACCTAATCTAAACAAGCTCTTAGAATTAGATTATAAAATTGCATGAAGCTTTATGTGAATGTTCCCAACAACATGCAATACTCCTCATAAGCTCGGGAGTGTAAAAGTGTATGAATAAGATTTACACTAAATTCATTCAATAGAGATCAATTTAATGCTTGTTACTTGTTCAATTTCACAAAACAATTATGGATTTTGTAAAAGAGATAACTTGAATGACCTAACCCTAATTCAAATGGCCAATAAGAATCACAATTAGAATCAAACATTCGATTGAAGCAAAATCAAATTCATTAGATAGAAATTAAGAACAAACATCAAGTCATATGATTAGATTCACAACTAGAAAGTCAAAACATGAGTTGGAGAAATTAGGGTTCTAGCCACACATGGCTAGAACAAGATCACAAGTCTAAAAGATGAAATTAAGTGTAATTACAGCTTACAAAAACAAGAATTAATGTTTCCAAATGATTGACGGGCAAACCCTTGCAAAAACCTTCGAATTCTCCTCTCCAATGGTGCTCTGATATGTTGTGTGTGTGTAAAAATGGCTCTTAACCCGTAATACAAAAGATAGGAAAAACTGTCAAAAGTTGGTTTTTGGGTCGAACACGGCCCGTGTTAAAATAGGCTAAACTGACACGGGTCGTGTTCAGCAACACGCCCCGTGTTGATTTGCACTAAACTGACATGGGTCGTGTTCAGTAACACGCCCCGTGTTGATTTGCACTAAACTGACACGCCCCGTGTTCAGCATGGTCAACAGCTCCCATTTTGGTCAAACACGCCCCGTGCCCACTTTTTAGTGTAAATTCAACACACCCCGTGTACCTCTCTAAATCCAATTCCAAACTTGATTTTTCCAACTTTTTCGTTCTTCGCCCGATCATCCTGAAATCTTCGCCAATGCTTCTCGACACTTCCCAAAGCGCGCTCCAACCTCCGGTTCACCTGAAAAGGGCATGAAAATGGTGCAAATAAGGTTGTTCACGAAGTTAACATAGATATGATGAAATGCAATAAAAGTAAAGAACAATTATGCTAAAAACATAAATAAAAAGGGCTAAAAGTTGTGCAAAAAGGGTGCACAAAATGCATCTAACAAATCTCCCCAAGCTTAGACCTTTCTTGTCCTCAAGAAAAAACAAGAAACAGACAAAACAGGACGATTTCTAGATGACAAAAAGAAACTTAGAACAAAAAGGGACGGAAAGGATCCTAAAGGTTAAGAATGAATGCATGCAATGTAATGCCATGAAAATTTAAGGTATGTACAAAATGCACTTGAGAAACAAAATGAAGCAAAAGAAAAGAAGATTAAGAACAAACACAAAATATGTACTTTTGTAACTAAATAAAGGTACGATCAGACTTTACATGAATAAGGCTTCGATCATTGATACCTTGGCAACCATCCTGTTTCCTTCCACATATCACAAACTCTCAATGTGAAGAAGACCCGAAACGGTGTAACCCAATAATCCAACCAAAGTTTTATTTAATCTTTATACCTTACTAAGCTTTATGGGCGAAAATAACAGAGTTCGGATCTCATGTCCTTAAGACTAGATGGCCAAGAATCAGAATCGACGCATCCTTAAGAACCCGTCACGGCGAATCAGCTTTCGCTGAAACAGTGAGCCCACCCGAAGAGGCCCAGCTCCTATGCTTTCACTTTTTCGAGAGCCACAAGTATCATATCACACAGTTCTTCATTCACCGGATTTGACTTGAATTGGCTTTTGAGTTGATTGAACTTTGATTTGTACTTCGTTTTGAACTTGGATTCTTCAATCTTCATTTTTGGAATTTCTTTAGATTTCTTCGTTTTCACATTTGAGAATCTGCTTAGGGTACTAGATATGACAGTTGTACCCTTCCTTCTTTCTTGACTGTGTGGGTCTGATACTTAAGCTCTATGTTACGGCGAGGGTAACGCGTGTCAACAAATAGGTCCGTGTTCTGTGGGTTCAGAGTTGCCGATAAAGATTTTTTTTAAACATTCAAAAGCAAATCATCCTAAAGCTGTTATTACCGCCCAAAAAACGTTTCAATATAAATTCTTTTTATTATCTAAGGCTAGGGTCTCGAATTACGATGTTTGGGTCCCCTAGTTATGACAGCTGATTCTATGCTTCCGGTAACAATCTGGTCGCTTCAGTATTTTTTTTTTCATTTTGATTTTTCGTTTTTCCACTTTAAGGAGCACTTGTATGTAAAGAGTGTCATCATCCCGTACATTTTTTTGTTTGTTTGTTTTTTTGTTTTTTTTTGTTTTTTTATTTTTTTGTTTTTTTGTTTTTTTGTTTTTTTTTTTTGAAAATGCATGCATGAATATGAAATGAAAAAATTGGTAAAATGCAAAAACTTGAAATATAAACTTTTTTTTTTTGAAAATGCATGAATGAACATGAATGAACCTAGTGTACAACTCTACCCCTCCCCAAGCTTGAATATAAGCATCGTCCCCGATGCTTGGAGAGGGCGGAACAACCTATCTAATCACTGGAAGGTGGTGAGGGATGGTAGTCGAGTTGGGTAAGAGTCTAAAACAGTCACAAGTGCACACATTGAATTTTAAAGCAAAATATGAACGATTAAAGATATGGAAAGAATTTACCGAATCGTTCTTGGAGCCTTGTAGTTGGTGGGAACCTCCTCTTCATCCTCCCCAAGCTATCCGTGAAGTATTTTTGGAGCCGGAGATTCATTTTCTAGGCATAAAAATAAGTTAAAACCATTTGGGACATAAAAAAATGAAATTTACCAAAGACTAAAAAGTTTTAAAAGAAAGGAAACAAATAACCCCGGGTTGCCTCCTGGTTAGCTGCCCTTGTTTTAAGTCGTTGGCTCGACTTGGCCACTGAATGTGCTTTGTTCTAAGTAGGTGGGCCTTTACAACACATTAACCTTCTCGCCACTTCCTTCAATTGAAAACTTATCTTCTACCTAATTTTTTTTGAAAGCACCTGCTCACAAAATGCTTGGCACAAACAATTAGTAACACCGTGTCCCCGGCAACGACGCCAATTTGTTAAGGGTGTCAAACCCAACAAATAAAGGGGTACGATATACTCCAAAATAATCCCACTATATTGCACTAAAAGGTAGTACAAGGCAAGCAGGGTCGATCCACAGAGACACGGGATAATTAGTCTATACCTCTTTGCGCAAGGTACTATGGTCAGCAACAGTAAAGAGGGGGGGGGGGGGGGGTTAGAATATAATAATTAAAACAAACACTAAAAAACACAAGTAATCAACTAAAAAGGTGAATTAAATCTAGAAAAGGTAAGGACTCCAACCTCATGTATGACAACTTAGCAATGTGATTCCAAAATAACATGATATTTGTTTAATTCTATCTAAGTTGGTACTTGAAAGTGTTAACAAGCTCTAACACTTCCCATTCACCACATTAATTAACCAAAACAAGCTCTTTGATTAACCCTGACCTTAATAACCTAATCTAAACAAGCTCTTAGAATTAGATTATAAAATTGCATGAAGCTTTATGTGAATGTTCCCAACAACATGCAATACTCCTCATAAGCTCGGGAGTGTAAAAGTGTATGAATAAGATTTACACTAAATTCATTCGATAGAGATCAATTTAATGCTTGTTACTTGTTCAATTTCACAAAACAATTATGGATTTTGTAAAAGAGATAACTTGAATGACCTAACCCCAATTCAAATGGCCAATAAGAATCACAATTAGAATCAAACATTCGATTGAAGCAAAATCAAATTCATTAGATAGAAATTAAGAACAAACATCAAGTCATATGATTAGATTCACAACTAGAAAGTCAAAACATGAGTTGGAGAAATTAGGGTTCTAGCCACACATGGCTAGAACAAGATCACAAGTCTAAAAGATGAAATTAAGTGTAATTACAGCTTACAAAAACAAGAATTAATGTTTCCAAATGATTGACGGGCAAACCCTTGCAAAAACCTTCGAATTCTCCTCTCCAATGGTGCTCTGATATGTTGTGTGTGTAAAAATGGCTCTTAACCCGTAATATGAAAGATAGGAAAAACTGTCAAAAGTTGGTTTTTGGGTCGAACACGGCCCGTGTTAAAATAGGCTAAACTGACACGGGTCGTGTTCAGCAACACGCCCCGTGTTGATTTGCACTAAACTGACATGGGTCGTGTTCAGCAACACGCCCCGTGTTGATTTGCACTAAACTGACACGCCCCGTGTTCAGCATGGTCAACAGCTCCCATTTTGGTCAAACACGCCCCGTGCCCACTTTTTAGTGTAAATTCAACACACCCCGTGTACCTCTCTGACTCCAATTCCAAACTTGATTTTTCCAACTTTTTCGTTCTTCGCCCGATCATCCTGAAATCTTCGCCAATGCTTCCCGACACTTCCCAAAGCGCGCTCCAACCTCCGGTTCACCTGAAAAGGGCATGAAAATGGTGCAAATAAGGTTGTTCACGAAGTTAACCTAGATATGATGAAATGAAATAAAAGTAAAGAACAATTATGCTAAAAACATAAATAAAAAGGGCTAAAAGTTGTGCAAAAAGGGTGCACAAAATGCATCTAACAGAATGATTGTTAACAATCCCGCTAACACTTGCGTTGTTAGCGTTTAGGTGGGTCAGAATAGCTGACACGACAGCCGAGACTGCAGCTTGAAAGGTAGCTGCATCAATATGGAGAGTTGGTGTTTGGTTGATGGGCTGATCGTTTTTCTTGGGTGACATGATTTTGTTACACCGAAAGAAAATGAATTTGTGAGTGAGAATGGTTGAACCTAGACGTAGTTCGATCGCTCATGTAAAGAATAGAAGTATGTTCCCTAAGGTTTGACCTACATCCCTATGATGCAGTCCTAGTACAGAATGGAAGTATGTTCATGAAGGTTTGACCTACATCCCTATGATGCAGTCCTAGCAAAGATCGGAAGTAAGTTCATGCAATGGTATCAAGATGTTTGTTGTTCGAGCCGAGGTATCATTGGTTGGCGAATAACGTGATCCAACCATTGAAAGAGACTTGGAGATGTGTCTGGAGTTAAATTGCTATAGTCCAATGACTTGACTAGAGCATGTTTCAAATAGACTCTAATGAAAGTATGATAAGAGTTTTTGAATAAAGAATGACACAGAAGTTAGCCTACTGTCAATACCTTTGATATTCATGACGTACAAGTTCGGGAAAATGACCTTGTAACAAGGTCTTACATCATATCCAGAGAAGATAGTTCCTGACAGCATAAAGACCTAACCAAAAGTACTTACAGTACAAGATAGTTTCATAGAAAATGCCACATCGGGCATAGATAAAACACAATTCCTTTCTAACAAGAAATATAAAGTAAAGTATCTACTACTAGCGATGGTCATCCTTTTGGTGAACTCTCAGTTCAGCCAGTTGGCGTTCCACATCAAGTAGGTGCCTTTCGTACACTCTCTGGCGTACTCAAAGTTCTATGACATCGGCTCGTGATTCATCCAGTGCTTGCAGCAGGGTTGCATGGTCTCTCTCAGACCCTTCACGAGAATGTTCAAGGCCACTGGTGCGAAGCATATGCATTCCTCCATTTGTATCAACTTCTGCGATACGTTGTAGAGCTGTCTTGCCCTGAATTTCGTTTTGGGCAACTCTTCGGATCAGAATTGGCATGATTCTGTCTGCTGAGCCCCCATTACTCAGGTCATAGAAGCTTCGGTCACCATTAAATGGCATGGGCTGATCTTGTCCTTGGCTCCATGTTTCCAAACATTCCACCCATTCAAGCGTCGGGCCATGAAAAGTCGGACGAGGGTTAGGAATTGGAAAGGGAGCTGCCTGGGGTAGGTCCTCAACCTCGGGTTCGGATATGGCATCGTCTGAAAGGTCTTCAGCATGGTGATCATTCAGAGGGATTGGATGATCATTATCTGGTTCTTCTCCAAACCATCCAGCAATAACCTCGTTCGAAAGGAACAGATTCTCGTGGGGATGGAATCCAGGCCATGTTATCTACGCGAGAATTTGGGGTAAGAAAATAATTATTAGACGAATTATCTAGATAATTATTTAGGAAATCTTCATTAGTTCCATCGCTATTTGTAAAGTGAATACCAGTTATACGTAATAAACACAGGATAGGCCTTCGAATAAGTGACCTCAACTCCAAATTCACAAGGAATATGGGTAAAGCAAAAATTTCACTGATTCTAAGTCTATAACATCATAGTTACATATAATTTTAGCGTATCCACTTATCAATTATCAACTTAGGAATGAAGATTCCATTTTAGTTCTCAAGTATATAGTAATTATAGTAACACAAAACACCCCTATGGTATTTTAGACTTAGGTTCTGTTATAATGTTCTCATTGTGGTAATGTTGGTAAGTTTTTAGATTTGTTGCCATATCACAACCATTCTTGGGCATGTGCTAATCACTCCTCGGAACAGCATAGTTGATCAGGCTATGCCACTACTAAGACTGACCATACATCCCCAGGCTTACTTGTGATATTCAACAATCGTAATACTTTTGTTTTTGTCATTGTGACACTGATTTTAGTATGAATGCAGGCACGTATACTTTGTTAAATGTATTATTATTTAAAAGTATAAACTCTTAGACACAGTGTTCTAATCCCAATGTGTTTATAGTTAGTATATCTTTTATGGGTTGATATACTTAATTCACTATAAACAATGCTTTGATACCAATCTGTCACACCCCAAAACCAAGAACGGTGGAAACGTTCCGGGGTAGAGGACGTCATGTGAAGTATCATAACAGTGTAAAGTAGTAAACAAGCAACAACATCATCCATTGCATTAAAAGTAAAGTTTTAATACATGTGTGTTCTTTCATAATGTACAACAATAAAATGAATAATCAAAATAAGGCGAGTCTTGTCTGTGCTCCATCTTCTAAAAACCCTGGCCATCGCACCTGTCTAACTGATGACCTGAGAATACAAGTTATTTTGAAAGCGAGTATCAGCTTTAAAGCTGGTGAATTCATAAGTATTTAAGTGTCATTGTCTTGCTTATTAAAAGCTGCTTTAAAAGTAATGTAAACCTTTAAATGAAAATGTTGATGTAAGTATGAAAAACCCTAGAAAATCCCTTATTTTCTATTAGTTTGAGATATAGTCTTCTACCAAGACCCGAATGTTTTGTTATGACAATGTAGTCTTTTACCAAGACCCGAATGTTTTGTTATGACAATGTAGTCTTGTACCAAGACCCGAATGTTTTGTTATGATAATGTAGTCTTCTACCAAGACCCGAATGTTTTGTTATGATAATGTAGTCTTCTACCAAGACCCGAATGTTTTGTTATGATAATGTAGTCTTCTAACAAGACCCAAATGTTTTGTTATGATAATGTAGTCTTCTACCAAGACCCGAATGTTTTGTAAGTAAAATGATAGTTTTTCCTTTCTATTGACTAGTACTAAAAGTACTTAGTGTAACTCTTTGTTTAGGTGAAAGTATCACAAAATAAAGTAAACAGGAAAAAGTACTAATGTAAGTGTTATCCCGAGGTACTAGGGCTAACACACCATCGCGTAAAGCGAAACGTATAACCTATCACAAAATAAAGTAAATAGGAAAATATACTAGAGTAAGTGTTATCCTGAGGTACTAGGGCTAACACGACGTATGTAAATGTTATCCCGAGGTACTAGGGCTAACACGACGTATATAAATGTTATCCCGAGGTACTAGGGCTAACACGACATATATAACCTAATGAACATCCGAAGATTGTCCAATTGTCCTCTGTAGCAGCAGCAGGGCGGAGGAAGGGCTAGTCCCGTAATTGACTCCTAATATAAGTAATAACCTTAGACATCCGTAGATGTTCATCACCCACTGTTGCTAATAGATGGGTTCCAGAATGGTTAGTCCCGTCCATATATCCCGAGGTACTAGGGATAGAGTCCCGTCTAGATATCCCGAGGTACTAGGGATAGGGTCCTGTCTAGATATCCCGAGGTACTAGGGATATGCAGGAAGATTTACACAAAAGGTACTAATAAATCATCCTCGCAATTCGAGATACAAGTATTCATGTTAATATACACAGGTAAGTGTATCTACGTCAAGGTACTCATGTAATGTGTTCATGTAAGCATATTCATGTATCATGTAAGCATAGGTAAACGTACTCATGTATTAGGTAATGTACTGGTATAGACTCACGAATGAACTGACTCTTGTGTGATTCCTTGTAATAGGAATAATGTTTGATATCTTCAAATTATCCCTATGATAATTTACTGAAAGGTAATTGGTTGTTCAAGTAGGTTTATACACTCTTACTACTCAAGGGTGTGAGAAACTAAATGAAAGCTGTAAACTATATCATCAATACATATATAAGAATATAAGTGTATATGCATAGTTTAGTTCAAGAATGTAAAATGGTTTTGTAAGACATCTAAGGGTTTTGAACAAATATAAAAGTGACTTGATGTCATTTTGATAAAAATTTCAAAAGTAATACATTTGATAACAAAGTATTTTAAAGCTAGAAAACCATTTCATGCATCACATTTTGTAGTATGTGAAATCTGTTGAATGAAAACACAGTTATAAAATACATATAGATGACTTAACAACATGCTGTTTTCTACTTGTATTCCCCCCCCCCCCCCATTAAAGCATTTAAAATCATTTAAACATTGATTAGGGGTATGAACTCACCTGTTGTGGGTGATACGGATGAACTGAAGAGGTAGGACTGCTAGGTGTCAAGTGAAGTCTTGAACACACTTACGATCCTAGTTAACATATAAATTCACATATATGTAACAAATTAGTCTATAAACAACTAACAAACAAGTCAAGACACCCTAGGACATGCTAAACACCTTTATCAAGTGTTATTAGCCTCTAGGATTGCATCTAAGTGTCTGTAGGGGAAGCCATTGTGTGTAGGGCTCAAGGAAAACTCCACCATGAAGTTCACGGCCCTAATAACACTACCAAATGAGTTTACGGTCATAAACTCATGAGTTTACGGCCGTGAACTCATACCTATGTGTCTATTTGAAGTTTGATGCTCTATAAGGCCCTAATAAGCATTTCTACTTAATGGCTTGGTCTATGGAAGAGTTTAGGGCATAATATAACTCCTTTTAGGAGTTTACGGCCCTGGGACCATATTCCCTTCGAGATTATAGCCGTAATCTCCCTTGGGAGGATGTTTATGGTGTTTTCAAGTCCCTAAATTAAGTAGGAACTAAACTAGGCTTTTGTATAAGGCTTAAGAAGAGTTTATGACACCATTTGGCACCATTTTATGGTGTTCACGGCCCTAGAACCTTTTGGGCCGTGAACACCTTACTCTTGGTGTTCTATGTGTGTTAGCTAGTCCCAAACTCATTTAGGTACATGCCCAAATTAGTCTCTTGGCTTAAGGAAGGTTTTAAGGGCATTTTGGCATTTAAACATGGAGTTCACGGCCCAAGAAAACCCTTGGCCGTGAACTCACTTTTCATCCTTGTTTCTAATTGTTTTTGGTGTTCTAAATATGTAATGAAGGCTTCTAGTTTGAGTTCTAAGGCTTTGAGGGACTTTGGGACACTTTTAGCCCTTAAAATGGAGTTTACTCTCCGCGTGTTCTTGGGCGGTAAACTCCCAAATCTTGGGGTCTTGATCCGATTTTGATGTTTTCTAGTCATATACACACTAGCATACAAGCCTAAGGTAGTTACCTAACATGGGGAAAAGACTAGGTAGCATTTAAGCCACATATAGGAGTTTACTCTCCAAGAACGTTCTTGGGCGGTAAACTCCCGAATCTCACAGATTTGCTATGTAATCTACGTTATTAAGCACATTATAAGCATTATAAGACAACTAGAGAAGTGTACTCACGATTTGGGATAAAACCCGAAGATCCGTGAGAGAGAAAATGGCTTTTCTCTAGTTGGAAATGTAACTAATGACATAATTTGGTTCAGAATTCTATTTATAGTCTTGAGATATTTTGGGTAGAAAATATTTTTATTCCCGAAATGATTTCTAATATAACCAAGTGTTGGAATAATAGTGTTGCACAAAACCCTAGTGCATCCACTCTCCTGATATCTCCTTAAGTGTAAATCGTGAAAAACTCAAACTTATACCCAAAGTTTGGAATTTTGCTGAAACTATTCTAACTTCTATTGGCTTGATATGGTTTGTTCAGAATGGAAATTTCAGGTTGTCACACTTATTATTTGTTGGGTTTGACACGCCTAACAAATTGGCGTCGTTGTCAGGGACACGATGTTACTAATTGTTTATGCCTAGATCGTTTCGTACAGGTACACCACTTCCAGTTGACTCGGAGATAGAGAAGACTGCAAAGAAGCTACGAAAGCAAGCCAAGCTTCGTAAGAGGCAACCGGTTTCCGAAACTTTTTCATCATCTACCCCTCCGGTCACCAACATTTGGGAGGATATACCCCTATCAAGTGTGTCAGAAATTGAAACAGAAAACCCCTCATCATCATCTCAACCATCCTCACCCATAAATACCACTCTACTCTCTTCGCCTACTCACACTATCCCAAACACTACTCCCACAAAAACCTCAACTCCTACTCATACCATAGGAGATAAACATGGAGGGAATCCACCTCCAAACCCACCACCCGAACAAACCCTTTGCCAATGGGCGAGGCAAGAGGTTACTCAACAACCTCTTTGTATCACCTATCCAACAGCCACAAACCTTAAACTAAAATCCGGTCTTATCCACCTCCTCCCAACCTTTATAGGCTTAGAAAATGAAGATCCGTACAAGTTCCTCACAGAGTTTCATGTTGTGTGTTGGAATGAAACCACACAATGTCACGGAGGACCAAATTAAGCTTAGGGAATTCCCCTTTGTAGTGCAAGACTCGACAAAAGATTGGGTTTATGACCTCCCACCGGGGACGGTCAACACATAGGTAGATCTTGAACGCCTATTCTTAGACAAATACTTCACAGAAATGAAAGCGTCATCCCTAAGAAGAGAGATAATTGGGATCAAACAACACAAGAGAGAAGCCTTTCATACATATTGGGAGAGGTTTAAAAAGCTTTGTGCTCGTTGTCACAAGCATGGAATTACCGAGTACCAACTCCTTCAATATTTCATTGAATGAATGACCCCAATGGAAAGAAGGCTTCTTAATGCTTCGAGTGACGGATCTTTACCCGATAAGACTCTAACCGAAATCTGCAACTTAATCAAGAATATGGCTGAAGATTCTAAGCATGCAAGCCATAATGAAGAATGGTACACGCATGCACCCCGAAATGTAAAAGAGGTCCAAACTCCTCAAATTGAAGCTCAATTGTTCGAGCTTACGAAAGTTGTAATGATGATGGCTAAAGAAAAGGGTGTGCAACTCACACCCCGCCCTTGTGGTATTTGCACTCAAGTAGGGCACCCAACCGACATGTGCCCTCAACTTCAAGATGAGGACTATGCGGAAGCCAATGCTTTAGGAGGGTATTCGGGGTCAAATCAAAGGGGATTTGAGCAGCCAAGGGGTGATCAAAGATAGAACAACAATCAAGGTTGAGGAGGTAATCAACATGGAGGTTATCAACAAAGACCACCATTTCCTCAACAGCAACAAAGGCCTCCATTCCCACAACAAAATTACCAACCAAAGCAACCACAACCTCATCCTCAACAAGAAAGGTCCTCAAGTATGTCCTTAGAAGACATAGTCAAAAGCCTTGCCACTAGCACCCAAAGTTTTCAGCAAGAGACCAAGGCAAGCATCAAGAATCTTGAGCAACAAATGGCACAACTTGCTCAACCGGTGAGCAAAATGGAGAATCAAGGAAAGCTACCTCCTTAAATTGAAAAGAACCCAAAACAAAATGCTTGTGCAATTAGCTTGAGGAGTGGAAAGAAATATGATGGCCCGAAGATGCCTGAAGAAGAAAAGGAGTTGATGATAGAAGAACCACCAAATAATGATGAAAAGAAAGAAAAAATGGTGGAGAAAAAGAAGCCAAAATAGAAAGAAGCAAAGATCACACCACCACCTTTTCCATCAAGATTGAGAAGCAACAAAAAGAGAGAGAAGATTGTGCGATCATGGCAATGTTCCTGAAAGTTGAAGTCAACATTCCCCTCTTAGATGCGATCAAACAGGTACCTAGATATGCTAAGTTCCTTAAGAAACTTTGCACATCTAAAGAGAAGATGCGAGGTAATGAGACAGTGAAAGTAAGTGACAATGTTTCTATAGTTTTGCATAAAAGGATGCCCCCAAAGTGCAAGGATCCGGGTGTTTTCACTGTACCTTGCAAATTGGGAAACCTATATGTCCCCCGTGCTATGCTAGATTTAGGAGCTTTATTTAATGTTTTACCATATTTTGTTTATAAATCTATTGACATAGTCACTTTAACAAAAACCGGGGTGATCGTCTAACTTGCAGATCGTTCTATAGTACGCCAAAAAGGTGTATTACATGATGTTTTAGTGCAAGCTAATGAGCTTGTCTTTCCTATAGATTTTTATGTGCTTGATATGGGAGATGATGACCACCCAACCTCGAGTTCCATACTTTTAGGTAAACCATTCTTAAAAAACAGCAAGAACAAAAATTGATGTCTACAATGGTACATTGTCTATGAAATTTGATGGGGAAATCATCAACTTTAATATCTATGAAGCAATGCGGTACCCAAGTGTTGTTTATTGCATAAATATTGTTGATATAATCCAACGTTTGACTGAAAAGTGTTTTAAGTTGACTAACCATGATTTGTTGGAGTTAGTTTTGATCAGGAATTTTGATAAGAATCCAGTCAAAGAGATTGTAGAAAATTTCAAGTTAGATGAAGAGTTGCTGGAAGTTGTGGAGATCATAGAAGAAAGGAAGAAAATGAGGTATAATAATAGCAATGTGAACTTGCCCATTTCTAACACAAAACTTCTTCCTTCCGTTGTGCAGACACCTAAGCTAGAATTGAAGACTCTTCCAAATCATTTGAAGTATGCATACCTTGGAGAAGAGAAGACTTTGCCTATCATTATCTCCAACAAGCTGTCCATTGCAGAAGAAAATGAGTTGGTGACTTTGCTGAAAAAGTATAAGAAAGCTATTGGGTGGACAATTGTTGACATAAAAGGGTTGAGCCCTTCCTTGTGCATGCATAAGATTCTCATGGAGGAAGACTTCAAACCAACTCGAGAGGCACAGAGAAGATTGAATCCACCCATGATGGAGGTGGTAAAGAAAGAAATCATGAAGCTTTTGGATGCAGGTATGATCTACCCTATCTCAGATAGTAAATGGGTGAGCCCCATTCAGGTAGTCCCGAAAAAAGCCGGCGTCGCAGTTGTCAAGAGTTCCGAGGGAGATTTGGTGCCAACCCGTGTGCAAAATGGGTGGAGGGTCTGTATTGATTATAGAAAGTTGAATGCCTCAACGAGAAAATACCATTTTCCATTTCCATTTATTGACAAAATGCTAGAGAGATTGGCGGGTAAATCTCATTACTGTTGCTTGGATGGTTTCTCGGGTTTCCATCAAATTCTGGTAGCCCTGGAAGACCAAGAGAAAACCACCTTCACTTGTCCCTTTGGCACATTTGCTTATAGGCGTATGTCTTTTGGTCTATGCAATGCACCCGCGACATTTCAGAGATGCATGGTGAGCATTTTTTCCGAATATGTTGAAAACGTCATTAAAGTTTTCATGGATGATTTCACAGTCTATAGAAACTCCTTTGATGAATGTTTAAGCAATCTAACAAAATTTTTGCAAAGGTGCATTGACATAGACCTTATGCTTAACTATGAAAAATGCCAAAGTTATGGTGGACAAAGGATTGATTTTAGGTCATATTGTGTCCCAAAAAGGGTTGGAAGTTGAGAAAGCCAAGGTAGATGTTATCAAGAGTCTTCCTTACCTGACATATGTTCGGGAAGTTCGTTCGTTTCTTGGCCATGCAAGTTTCTATCGGCGGTTCATCAAAGATTTTTCAAATATCACAGTGCCGATGTGTCAACTACTCCAAAAAGATGTTGATTTTGAGTTTACTTAGCCATACAAGGATGCCTTTGATCGTTTAAAGGATTTACTCACCTCCGCTCCAATCATCCAACCACCTAATTGGGAGCTCCTGTTTGAGATTATGTGTGACGCAAGCAACACGGTTGTTGGGGCGGTATTGGGTCAAAAGGTGGATCGAGCACATCATGTCATCTACTATGCATCAAAGACCCTTGATAGTGCACAAAGCAGCTACACCACAACAGAAAAAGAGTTGCTTGCTATTGTGTTTGCACTAGAGAAGTTTCGGCAATACCTCCTTGGAACTAAAGTGATCATATATTCGGACCATGTAGCCATAAAGCACTTACTTACAAAGAAAGATTCGAAGCCGAGGTTAATATGGTGGATGCTGCTTTTTCAAGAGTTCGATATTGAGATCAAAGATAAAAGCGGGAAAGAGAACCTAGTCGCCGATCATTTGAGCTGAATAGTCAAACCCGAAGATGCGACTCCCATCCATGACACATTCCCAGACGAGCACTTGTTTGCTATCCAAACACCACCTTGGTATGCGGATATATGCAACTTCATGGTCACGGGAAAGTTCCCACCCGATCTCATGAGGTCACAAAGAGATAAGATCAAGAAAGATGCGAGAAGGTACATTTGGTATGAACCGTACCTTTGGAAACATTGTGCAGATCAGGTAATAGGAAGATGTGTTGAAGAACATGAGGTACAATCTATCCTCAACTTTTGTCATAGTTATGCTTATGGAGGGCATTTTGGTCCTCAAAGAACTGCCAGGAAAATTTTAGACTGTGGATTTTATTGGCCTCGACTCTTTCATGACTCTTACACTTTTTGTAAAAGTTGTGAGAGATGTCAAATGACTGTTCTTTGAGTTCTCGAAACCAAATGCCTTTGATCCCCATCTTGGTTTGTGAAATATTTGACATATCGGGTATTGATTTTATGGGTCCTTTTCCTTCATCCTTTGGGAATTTATACATCCTTTTGGCAGTTGACTATGTTTCCAAATGGGTAGAGGCAAAGGCAACAAGAACTGATGATGCTAAAGTTGTTGTAGATTTTGTCAAGGCTAACATTTTATGTAGGTTTGGAACTCCAAAAGCCTTGGTCAGTGACAAAGGCACACACTTCTGCTACAAAACTCTTGGATTAGTTCTCAAGAAGTATGGAGTCCAACATCGGGTGTCCATAGCTTATCACCTGCAAAAAAATAGACATGCTGAAGTGTCAAACAGAGAAATTAAGTCCATACTTGAGAAAACAGTGAACACAAACCGCAAAGAATGGAGTTTGAGATTAGAAGATGCTCTTTGGGCATACCGAACTGCATATAAAACTCCAATTGGGATGTCACCTTATAGACTTGTGTTTGGCAAAGCTTGTCACCTCCCTGTTGAACTGGAACACAAAACTTTCTGGGCTATCAAAAAGCTAAACATGAAGATTGATGAAGCAGGTGTTCATCGAAAGTTAGAGATCCAAGAGTTGGAGGAGATAAGAAATGAAGCATTCGAGAGTTCACGCATCTACAAAGACAAAACCAAATCATTCCATGATAAGTACCTCTCCCGTAAGACCTTTGAGATTGGTCAAAAGGTATTACTTTATGACTTTCGACTTAAATGGTTTTCCGGTAAGTTACGGTCCCGGTAGGTGGGACCGTTCATTGTTACTAATATATTTGATCATGGTGCAGTTGAGATTAAGAGTAACAACACTGGAAAAGTATTCAAAGTTAATGGTCACAGGTTAAAGGTCTTCTATGAAGGTTTCTTGGAACGCCCGGACTACATTGAGTGAATCTAAAGGGCAAAGTCGAGCCAAAGACTTGAAATAAGGGCAGCTAACCAAGAGGCAACCCGAGAGTATATCTTTCTATTTTCTTTATTTTGATTTATTTCATCCGTGTTGCAATGTTTTTGCGTCTTTTCAAGGGTTTCGCACAAATAACTTTCCTATCTAATGGTCAAAGAAAATTTGGTTTTGAAAAAAAAAATTGTGAATTTGATTTTAACAGAAAGAAAACGCACTGGGTTGGCCAAAAACACATGGGCTGATGCTAAAACGCATGGTCATATTTTTTGCCCATGCGTCCGGATCGAGGTTTTTAAGAGAAAAAATTCTTTGGCATGGGCTTTGTGAAAAATCACATGGGTAAAAGCTCCAAAACTCACGGCCTAAGATCTAGCCGTACGTGTCATCGAGTATTACAAAGGAAAAAAAATTGTGCACAGGCTAGCTTCAAATCGCACGGGGAGGCAGAATAAAACGCACGGCCTAAGGCTAGACCGTGCGTCCATGTCGCAATCCAATCGTCAAAGAAAAAAAACTCACGGCCATGGTCCAAAAACGCATGTCCCGTGCTTAGTCTTCACTCCTGGTAATCACAAAAACACGCACAACCCCTAAGCACTCTAACTCATGGACACACTTCATGGGTGAAAGCACGATCGATCGATCGACTTGGGTTTGCCTAACAATCTTCATCCAACCGTGCGTTTTTCTTTTCTTTTCGTTTTTTTTCTCATGATCGTCCCCCATCTCCTCACCATTCTCGGCCGATACCACAAACCCTAGTCTAGGGTTCGAATTTTTCTTCAATTAATCCTAGATCGAGGCACAAAGGTATGTTATTATGGGTTTCTAACTTCACTTCATTCATCATCTAGGTCGAATTCATCATTCAAGGGTAAAATAATTGGATTTTTCTTCATAAACCCTAGTTCTTGATTTGAAAAGTTTGAATGAATTCTTGTAATTGGTTTCAAAATTCTTGTATAGGGTTTGAAGAACAAGCTTGGGGGGGTGCTCTTGGAAGAAATTTGGAAGCTTTTATCTCCAATTGTGCATTCCACCATTGAAGAGTTCAAGCTTTCTTGAGGTTGAAGATGAAGTGAACAATACAAACCAACACCACAAATTCAAGCGTTTGAATGGTACATTCCTTCCATATCTCAAGTTTTACGCATTGAATTTAAGTTTGTTTGGTTAGAATAGTTGTGAATTCGTTCTTGTGCTTCATATAATTGTTCATTCGTTCTTGTCTAGTTGTGTTATCATCTTTGGGCACCACCTGTATGTCATAAATCCGGTTTGTCATCATGCCAAAACGTAAAAACCCACAACCAAAAGAAAAATTGGAATCCAAATATGGTGTCACCACCATTATTCACAATTCTCTTGAGCACCGTGTGCGATTCCTTCACCTCAATGACAATGCCAAATGTCTCTCATTCCGTCTCATGTGTTTGCAATTTAAACCGAGTCTAGACGATCTTAGTGGGTTTGTTGAGATTTCTAAATTGGGTTTAGGTCATTTTTGGTCACTTAACTTTTGGTTTTGTGCTCATTTGGTCACTTAATTATTTTTAAGTTTTAAAAGGTCATCAAACTTTTGACTTTGTGCTCATTTAGTCACTTAACTTTTGGTTTGGTCACTTAACTTTTAGATATGTGCTCATTTAGTCACCTAACTTTTAAAATTGTGCTCATTTAGTCACTAAACTTTTAAAAAGATTTAAAAGTTTAGTGACTAAATGAGCATAATTTTAAAAGTTAGGTGACTAAATGTGACCAAAACAAAAGTTAAGTGACTAAATGAGCACAAAGCCAAAAGTTTGATGACATTTTAAAACTTAAAAAGAGTTAAGTGACCAAATGAGCACAAAACCAAAAGTTAAGTGACCAAAATTGACCTAAACCCTTCTAAATTCAATACTTATGGTCCCAAATTAGGCTACATGCGAGAGAAAAATAATCCTTTTAAAGCCCAGGCCAAAGCCTTTTGGAAGGAAATCACGGGACTTGATGTCTATGAGGCTCGATCCGCCAAAGCATCCCATATCATCCATCCGGTCTTAAGGGTGGCTCTCCGAATTATTGCTAACATTGTCTTCCCCCAAGAAGACGTTAGCAGAGCCGGTAAGATGGAGTTAGAAATTCTTTGATGCATGGTCACCGGCTTGAAGAGACCACATTTTGGCACCTTCCTTGCTTCCAAACTTCTCAAGGTCTCTACCAGTGATTCCAACCCTATCCTTTGTGGCAGGATTATCTCCTATCTTGCCACCTGCCTTGCTTGTGCCGAGCTTTTTAAGAGCAAGCGCTTGGATCTCGAGAAAATCACACAAGGATCTAATACCATCACATCCAATGTCCTTGTAGCCTCATCTTTCTTCCGTAGAGAAGGTGATGGTAGTATCACATGATTGGTACAGGGTGAGCCACATTTTCGAGTTCCTGCTGGGGATTTCAGTTCCCTCTAGCTCCCGAAGGACATCACTAAGACTCGGTGGTGTTTACCAAAGAATACTTCTACAGATTCCATTCCATGCGCTCCCATACCCATCCCGAGAGCTCCTGAGCGGCCGGTCGTTGACCACGAAGACGACATCCCTACTCCTCCCGCTCACTCCACTGCTCCCACTATAGGGGGATCAAATTTTGTCACCTCGGTAGAGACCACGCGTCACTTCTACACACGGCGGGCGACTCAGTACCATGACACATACATGAGGTTTTTTTATCACCTTGATCGAGCCGTTGCAGACATTCGCACTGATTTGTCTGCAACCAACGCCTCTATTCAGCAATTGACACAAACGGTACAACAAGCTATGCAGTTCATGAAGCGTTGGCCCCCCCGAGATTAGTAGGTTGCCCTAACCTCTCCGAGCATCGAGGACGATGCTAAATTGTAAGCTTGAGGAGGGGTCTTTTGTACACTAGGTTCTAGTTTCTACATGCATTTCATCAAAAAAAAAATCCAAAAAGATTTTTACTTTTCTTATTTTTTTTTCCATGCATTCATTTCAAAGCATTCAAAAAAAGTTATTTTCATTTTTTTTCTTTTTTCTCAATTTCTTTGCATTTTGGATTGTTAAAATAAAAAAAACAAATAATACGAGATGAGGACAATCTTTACATTCGATAGCTCCATGAAGTGGAAAAACGAGAAATCAAAATGAAAAAAATACCGAAGCGACCGGATAGTTACCGGAATTGTAGAATTAGCTTTCATAACTAGGGGACCCAAACACCGTAATTCGAGACCCTAGCCTTAGATAATAAAAAAATGGCATACTAAAACATTTTTGTGGGCAGTAATAACAACTTTAGGATGATTTGCTTTTGAATGTTTAAAAAGAATCTCTATCGACAAATCTGGACCCACAGAACACGAACCTATTTGCTGACACGCATTACCCTCGCGGTAACAAAGAGCTTAAGTATCAGATCCACACAGTCAAGAATGAAGAAAGGGTACAACCGTCATATCCGGTACCCAAATCAGAATTTCAAGCGCTCAATCGGAAAAAAAAAGTTGATTGAAGAACTCAAGCTCAAAACGAAGATACAAATCCAAGTTCAATCAAACCAGAAGCCATATCAAAGTCAAATCTGGCGAATGAAGAACTGTGTGATATGATACTTGTGGCTCTCGAAAAAGTGAAAGCGTAGGAGCTGGGCCCCTTCGGGTGGGCTCACTATTTCAGCGAAAGCTGATTTGCCATGACGGGTTCTTAAGGATACGTCGATTTTGATTCTTGACTATCTAGTCTTAAGGACATGAGATCCCGAACTATGTTATTTTTGCTCACAAAGCTAATTAAGGTATAAAGTTTAAATAAAACTATGGTTGGATTATTGGGTTACATCGTTTCGTGGTCTTCCTCACTTTGGGAGTCTGTGATACATGAAAGGTAGCAGGATGGTCGCCTAATTATTAGTGATTGGAGCCCCATCGATGTAAAGTCTGATTGTAATATATATATATATATATATATATATATATACACACACACACACACACAATAAAATATTATTTGTGCTTTTGAATTTTTCTTTGGTTCATTTTTTCTTAAGCATATTTTTCGTACATATGTTTTTTTCATTATTTTTTTTCCTTTTATTGCATGCATTCACTCTTCATTTCATTTAGTTCTTTTCGTTCCTTCTATTATTTTTCTTCTTAGTTTCTTTTTAGTCACCTATCGTCTTCTCTAGGGTGATTCTCGATTTTGTTCTTTCTTGAGGACAAAAAGGTTTAAGCTTGGAGAGGTCTGATAGGTGCATTTTATGCACCTATTTTGCATGTTATTTCTGTCATTTCATAGCATTTTATTTCATATTTCTGGAATTTAGTTAATTATGTGGCAATTGAATATTTCATTAAGAATGCCTGGTACTTCACCATTTTTTATTTATTTTGCAGGCATTATGGAGCTTGGAACGTGGAGCATGGATGCATGAAAGCATGGAGTTTGGATGCTTGAAGCTTTGGATCATGAAGAGAAGATGGAACCCGAGTCATTGTGCATTATTATCATAGCAAAGGACTATGTTTGAAGCATGGCTCATGTTACACCGACACGTCGTGTTTGTCCTTTATCATCTCATATTTGAGCAACCTGACTTGTGGTAAAGCTAGACTGAAGATGGAGCCAACGGTGAAGACTTGTTTGATTTTTAGCAAAATGCATGGGTCATGCCAAAAACACATGGTCAAGATAAATGGCCATTCCAAAAACGCATGGGCAAAAGGCATGACCATGCTAAAATCGCATGGCCTTATGGCAAGTCACGTGAACTTTAATTAAAACAGGAAAAGACGTAATTTGAAGGCAGACGGTTTTTGGAGCAGTTTTGGGCGATCTTGGGTGATTCTAGGAGAATTTTGGGAGCTTTTGAGAAGATCTAATCATTGCAAACACTTTTCATTTCATTTTAGTAAGCATTAAACATTTCAATTTCATCTTTATTCTTGTTTGATTTGTTCATAGCCATGCGTGGCTAAGAAATCCTAGTTTCTAGTTCTTGTTCAAAACATGTTGATTGCTTGACTTGAAGCATATGATTTGGTGTTTTATTTGTGATTCTATCCTATTGATTATGTTTTTGTTTAAACTAAAAACCTTAAATTTGATTTGTGTTTGATTGGCCACTTTCATGAATTGAATTTTTATGCAGTTAATTAACTTTTAGGGCACCTAATCGTTCTATTAAGTTAATAATTGGTAACAAGCAATAAGTTTTCTTCTTGTAAAACATATATCACATGTTTTCACACTTCCAAGCGTATGAGAAGAAATGAACATTGTTGGGAAGCTTGTACAAAACTTAATGCAGTTTTTCAATACAATCTAAGAGCATGTTTAGGTTGAATTAGTAAATCTAGGTCTAGTCACAGAGCGTGTTTTGGTTAGATAATTTGGCAAGCGAGAGGTATTAGAGCGTGTTAATATCTTTCAGTACCAACTTAGAATAACAATCTTGAATTACATCAAGTCAAAATCAAGTTGAACAACAACATTAAGAACTAGAACTGGGAACACTTTTACAACTTGTTTACCAATCTATTTCATTTTGTGCATGTTTTGAAAATAGATTGTTATTTTCATTATTTGACTTTGGCAAACAAGTCCCCCTT
Source organism: Lactuca serriola (assembly GCF_051521515.1). Classification (NCBI taxonomy): domain Eukaryota; kingdom Viridiplantae; phylum Streptophyta; class Magnoliopsida; order Asterales; family Asteraceae; genus Lactuca; species Lactuca serriola. Next base: position 10,692,441 of record NC_136414.1, on the reverse strand, counting down.
TGTGACCAAAGTACCTTGCGCAAAGAGGTATATACTTTTATCCCGTGTCTCTGTGGTTCGACCCTGCTTGCCTTGTACTACTCTTTAGTGCATTAAAGCAGTGTATTTGGAGTCTGTTGTACCCCTATTATTCAATCCAAGGGTCGTAGAGGAACGAAAATACGTGTTGACTTTTCCCTCCAGGGTGTCGCCGCTAATAGTCTTCTGTCGCTGCTAATACCAAGGCATCGCCGCTAAAGGCCTTTACAGATACCCCCCCATCAGCTTCCTTTTCTCATTCTGTGTCGTTCCTTTCTGCATCTCTCACATAAAACCGGCGATGAACTTTGAGGACCGGCGACGCAAGCAACTACCGACCACCACCGCTCCTGCCACTACAAGAATGCCACACCGCCAACCACCTCCATTATCGGCGACCCATAGCTCCAATTCTGAATTTTTGACATTGAAGGTCAAATTCCTCCCTATTTTCCATTATTTTTTTGTTTTGGTGCTAATTTGGGTGGTAAATTGGTAGTATTCTCCAATTTTGTTGTGTGATTATCTTTGGATTGATGGATATGGAAGTGTTTATGTATTTTGTGGGATTATATATTTTTTCATATTTGTGGGAAGTGTTTATGCATTTTGTATATGTTTTTTTATTTATGTTTATACCACATTGGCTTAAAAATGAAATTTGGCATGAAATTGAAATTGGATGTATATATACATTTGTTTGATTTTGAAATTTAGATGTGTACATTTATATGAAATTGAAATTGGATGTATATATTTTTTTTGAAATTGTATGTTTAATTGTATGAAATTGAAATATGCAAGTTATATTGTATATCTAAATGAAATGAAAATTGGAATTGAATGTATTGTATACATGTATGATTATGTGATATTTAGGATTAATCCTTTGGCTTAATTAGGTTATTAATAGCAACTTACTTATAGTAATGTATTGTATATGGTTTTAAAGTGCTTAATTTTGTTAGTGACTTAATATTGGTCATTACAACTTTAGCTTAATTAAGATATTAATAGTTTTTATTTTAAAAAAAGCAATAAAAAATAAGACATTAATTGTAAAATCAATTTAAATTAGTTTTAAAATCAAGTTAATATTAATATTAAAATAAAATAAAATTAGTTCAAAAAATTAAAATAATAACAAAAAAGAAAATATTAAATTAATTAGAAAATCAAAATAAGTTACCTTTAGAATCAAATATAATTAATTATAAAATCAAATTAAATTAATTATAAAATCAAATTAAGATTAATATTAAAATAAAATAAACTAATTATAAAATGAAATTAAATTAATGTTAAAAAGCTAATAACAAAAAATAAAATATTAAATTAATTTTAAAATAAAATTAAGTTAATTTTAAAATTAAAGTGCTTATTTGTTAGTGACTTAGGTAGTGTTAGTTTTTTGTCTGCAGATCTGCGTGGCCTCTTCTGTCTGTGCCTCGCAGACCACGCGCAGACATTAGCATTCGTAGACTGTTTGTTTTTTTTTGAATACTGCAGACCTAAAAATGTCTGCGCGCCCTCTTCTTGGCGCAGATGTGGACCAGAGTCTTCTAACATCTTCAAACATCTTCTAGCCTAAAAAAACATATATATCTTTGTTTTTTTTTTTTAATTTTTTTTTAATTTATATTTTTTCCAACTTTTATTAATGATAAACAATTTGAAAAAAAAAATACAAAACTTAAAAAAAACATTTGACGATACAAACATGATATTTTTGACAAATTTATAAATAAAGATTTATTAAAATTATTGTCGTTGAAGTTGTTTATATAAATATGAAAAAAAAAATTCATAATATATTCTTATATTTTTTGCCAAATTTTGTAAAACATTATTTAATACAATATCGCCAATTTCTCGAGAAAATATTTATGGTACGTTTTTAATGGATTTAATTGAAAAAATCTAAGTTTATTTTCATCCATTTATGTATCAAATTCTTTGATCACTAATTATAATATTTAGTTATAACTTTGCAACCAAAGTTGTTGGTTTTTATCAAATATATACGTTAATTCATACCATTTTTATTTTTATTTTTATACAATAATACATAAAAGTTGATCTGGATTCGTTAATTATTTATAACAAAGTCATAAAAATATTAAAAAATCACTTTGAAGTTAAAAAAATCAGTTTATTTAGATTTCAGTTTATTTTAGTAGCCCACAGATGTTAAAAAAACAAACAGTCTTCTTTTTTTCAGACTGCAGACGTTTGGTTACCTCTTCTACTGCAGAGGTCTACAGATGTGGTCCGCAGACTGCAGACATTTTGCCTCAGTAAAAACAAACAGCACCTTAATGTTGGTCATTATAATTTTGCTTAATTAGATTATTAATAGCAACATACTTCTAGTAATTTTAATTTAATTATAGAATAAAATTAAATTAATTTTAAAAAATCAATAAAAAGATAATAAATTAATTGTAAAATCAAACTAATTTAGTTTTAAAATCAAGTTAATATTAATATTAAAATAAAATAAAATTAGTTTAATAAATTAAACTAATAACAGAAAATAAAATATTAAATTAATTAGAAAATCAAAATATTAAATTAATTATAAAATAAAATTAATATTAATCCTCAGATCAAGAGGAAGGGTAGCTTGTCAAGCTGGCCTAAAATTTTAATTATTATTAATTATTATATATATAAATATATATAATTAATATATAAATAAAAACGTTGTCTTTTAACCGGCTGTTATTATAAAATGAATTTAAATTAATGTTAAAAAAACTAATAACAAAAAATAAAATATTAAATTAATTATAAAATAAAATTAAATTAATTTTAAAATCAAAGTGCTTAATTTTGTTAGTCACTTAATGTTGGTCATTACAACTTTCACTTAATTAGGTTATTAATAGCAACGCACTTCTAGTAATTTTAATTTAATTATAGAATAAAATAAAATTAGTTTTAAAAAAATCAATAAAAAATAATAAATTAATTGTAAAATCAAATTAAACTAGTTTTAAAATCAAGTTAATATTAATATTAATATTAAAATAAAATAAAATTAGTTTAAAAATAAACTAATAACAAAAAATAAAATATTAAATTAATTAGAAAATCAAAATAAATTTCCTTTAGAATCAAATTAAATTAATTATAAAATCAAATTAATAGTAATATAAAAATAAAATAAATTAATTATAAAATCAAATTAAATTAATTTAAAAAAAAAACTAGTAACAAAAAGAAAATATTAAATTAATTATAAAATAAAATTTAGTTAATTTTAAAATCAAAGTGATTAATTTTGTTAGTGACATAATGTTGGTCATTACAACTTTAGCTTAATTAGGTTATTAATAGCAACGTCCTTCTAGTAATTTTAATGTAAATATAGAATAAAATTAAATTAATTTTTAAAAAATCAATAAAAAGAAAATATTAAGTTAATTGTAAAATCAAATTATGATGTTATAATTAACAAAAATCAGTAAAAAGAAAATATTAATAAAAGCTGGACTACTAACAAAAATCATGCTATAAATAACTCCAGTGTTTGAATACTTTTTGAATCATCGACTTCATGAATACTCTACTTGATTTTTGCTTCCCGTAAAGTAACCCTTAAACACTAAACTATGTTTCAGTTGTATCATGTCTATTGATAAAAGCTGGACTACTAATCCACATCGTTAATCTCCCCAATTCCAGCTAGGACGTGACTCTTTGTTCCAGAGATCCATGTTACACCTAGATTTTAAAGGTGAAACCAGATGTCCATGTGAGCAGTGTGATAATCGTTACTTCATGGATCTGAAAGCAATGAGACGTCATATTCATATATATGGTTTTAGTCGGTCATACGAAACGTGGATAGATCACGGTGAACCTTTAATTCCTCCGATTGTAGATGTCGTGTCGCCAAGTAACGAGATGGCTGATGTTTATTGACGATGTTATGTGGGAGTCGAGAGAAAATGATACCAACATCGATGAAGGAACCTCGAATACATGAGGTAGTTCAACACAACTCTTCATTTGAAGCTATACTTTTTATCGACTTCTCATAATACTTTCAAAACAATGTTAATGTAGCTCAAAACAATGCTGATTATGATGATGAGGACGATACTGAAGTACCTCCGCCAACTGGTAGCGTCGATAATGTTTCCGATGAAGAGACTGATTATGATGATGACGATTCTGATTATGATACTGATGAAGAAGAAATTGAAGTATATGATGGAGATTCTGATTAAAAAAATATAATGCATTTTTTTTTGTAATAGAAACTTTATTTGAAGTCGATCTTTTATTCATATTTTTTGTTTAACTTATACTTATGTTGTTTGTCTATATTGCATATCTTATAATTTTGTAGGGTAACTAACTTTTATTCATATTGTATTTCTATATTGTACCTCTTATAATTTTACAGGCTACAAATGAGGTTTCCTTGGGCAATATTCTTTATTATGATGGCCGATGTTATGGGCCTTGGTCACGGAGGTGATGGAGCTGGGGATCCACCACCTCGAGGCTATGGTCGCGGGCAGCATGAACAGGATGGTAAGTTTTATTATGATATATTTATTAGCTATTTTCATTAATTTATTACAAGTTATCATGACTAATATTTTTAATTGTATTTTTTCAGTCGAGCTTCCAAAGAAAAGAAGGGGCTTGTCAAAGAATATAGATCTAGGAAAGTGGATACAGGCAAACAAGGGAAAGCCTGTGGATTTGGATTTCGACAGGGAGATCACATATTCCCCTGTCGGGAAGCCTACCAATTGGTTCACACATGAAATTGGGAGGTATTTGTGGAACCACGTTCCTTTCAATGTATCTAGTTGGGACAATGTTTCCCCCGCATTAAGGAATGCGACAGTTGTGCATCTAAAGGTAACTTGGATAATATTTTAAGTTTAGTTGAGATTGTCATTTAATTAACTAACTTGTTTGTGTTTGCAGAATAAGTTTGATTTGGATAAGGTTAACTTTGATTCAGAGCGTGCACAATTGTTGTGGAGCATTGATTCGAGTCTTGCAAAAGTTTACAGAGGCCGAAAAAGTAAAGCCCATTCTTATTTTAAGCAAATCGGGGGGGGGGGGGGGGGGGGGCTACAGATATCCCAATGGCACTAAACACACCCCCCTTGGTATGTCACCTGAAAATTGAGCGAAGGCAGTCGAACATTTTCAATCTCCCGAATTTTCAAGGCGTTTGGTGTTTAAATGCTTATTTAAAGTATAATTAATCTAATTTTTAATGTTAAATACGATATCATTCGAATCGAAGGATTTTGTAAGGCTAATTCCAATCGCTAAGGGGTATTTTATAGTCCTGCAGTCGAGCAACACTACATAAGTGGTTAATTTGTATTTTCATATAACTGTTTATATCGTCAAGGGTATTTAGTAATATAATTTTATGATGTTTATCATTTTTTGAAAATACAGAATGCTTTTACTTCAGGAGATTAATTACCAAACCCAAGCTTCTTCTTCAGCAAGCGGTCTACGCCAAGTGATAGAAGAAATGTTTTTAAAAAATATTGGTTGTTCAACGCGGACATATCAGAGGCATTGGGCGTAAACCTCCTACCGTTGTGTCTATGAACGATCAGGAACAACCAATGACACAAGAACCGCCACAATCAGATGTAATTGTTTGTTTAAGTTGAAAAGTATAATGCTATAATGGAAAAACGAAAAAAAGTAGGATGCTATAATGATATGTTGGTAATTGTTTGTTTAGTATATAGTACAATGCTATAATGGAAAGTAGAATGCTATAATGATATGTTGGTTATTTTTGATATGTTGATATTTTGTAGTTTGTTAATTTTTGGAAATTAGAATGCTATAATGATATGTTGGTTATGATTTGATATGTTGATATTTTGTAGTTTGGTAATTTTTGGAAAGTAGAATGTTATAATGATATGTTGATATTTTGTAGTTCGGTAAGTTTTGGAAAGTAGAACGCTGTAATGATATGTTGGTTATGGTTTGATATGTTTATATTTTGTAGTTTGGTAATTTTTGGAAAGTAGAATGCTATAATGGTATGTTGGTTATGGTTTGATATGTTGATATTTTGTAGTTTGGTAGGTTTTGGAAAGTAGAATGCTATAATGTTATGCTGGTTATAGATATGTTGGTATTTTTTGGTGATTTTTGAAAAGTATAATACTATTATGATATGCTGGTAATATATTTTGTTTTCTTTGTAGTTGGAAATGCTGCAAACGGTACTGAAGGACCCGACATGTTCTGCGGTATTGGAAGAGTGGTTTCGTTCATTGCCACCATCAAATAATGAAGGAAATGATGAGAGTGATGACGACGTGTAGGAATTTAGGATTTTATGAAATATTTGTTTAGAAGAATACTTTAAGTTGTATGGATTAATATTTTGGATTGTGGATCAATATTTTATTAAAGTTATATTGTTTTTGGTTGTGTATGGATTAAATGTAACAAATTTTATAAATTTGTAATAGATTTTTATAAAATTATGGATTAATATTTTATAAAATTGTAACAGATTTTATAAATTTTATATTGTTTTTTATAACTTTAATATTAAATAAAAAAAATGAAAACAATTTTTGTGGCTACGCCTTTAGCGGTGACAGATATGTATTAGCGGCAATGAGTTTTTAGCGGCCAAAGTGAAGTATTAGCGGCGACAAGTGAATAGTGGTGACATGTTTATATTAGCGACGGCTAAGAGGGCATTAGCGACAAAGCATTAGTGACGACGTATTTGCAGCGCAAGTTGCCGCTAATACCTTTAGCGGTGACATCCCCTATCTTTTGGGGCGACAGGCGTCGCCGCTAATGCCCACATTTCTTGTAGTGCCAATTTCTACAAGAATGATTTAGAATCTACTTTATCTCGATTAGAGGAGCGGGATTTATCCGAAAATTAGGGAGTGTAAATTCCTAATTTTCATAATAATTTTTTTAAATATAGATAAATACTCAATTTCATAATGTTGTAATCAAGATAATACCATATGTTATTAAACCGAAATCCAAACTCAGAGTTATAAATAAAACATCGCAAAATCTCAAATCATAAATTGTTGATGTGTGTACAACACACTTTTGCCTTCCACTACAAGAAATAAGTGTATTATCGGCGACAAAAATCCATGCTATAGCTCACCAATGTCGCGGCTTATATCTTTACCAACAACAAGTCGCCACTATTGGGTCGCCGCTAGGCCTGACAATTCTCGACACGACACGCACGACACGAAATAAATGGGTTTGGGTTGAGTTTTTTAACCCGCCAACCCGTCAACCCGTTTATTAAACGTGTCATATATGGGTTTCTAAAAAAATAAACGGGTTGACCCGCCAACCCGTTTATATTCTTAATAAAAAAATTATTTTATTTTTAAATGTATTTATATATCAAGTATTAATATTTAATAAGTATTATATAATATATACCATTGATTCATAGACCATTTGACTGTTTTGACCCTTTGACTCGTGGTAGATGGTCTAAGGTCGTAAGTCGTAACCTATAAAGCTAAGTATGTAACATGTTTCTATGAATGTTTTTAATTTTCATTTGGATTTTTAAGACTTAAATGTCTAAAATTCAGACCCACGAACCCAAATCTGACCCACGAACCTGCCAACCTGTGAACCCGTATAAATAAATGGGTTGGCGGGTCATATATGAGTTTATGTTCCAAACCCGCCAACCTGTGACTCGCCAACCCGTGACCTGTATATTTAAATGGGTCGTGCTTGGGTTGACATATTTTGACCCGCGAACCCGCAAACCCACGACATGCCAACCCAAACACGACACGATTGCCAGGCCTAGTCGCCGCTGCTGTTCTGTGGCTATTGCTCAAAAAATCGCCGTTAATGCTGAATGTTGCCGCTAATGCTCATTTCACCGCTATTGCTTGATGTCATCGCTATTTTTTTATTTTTGTTTGTAGTTTCTAAATGAGCAATTTCCAGGTGTCCAAAAACCGATACATAATAACGTTAAATGCAAAAAACCGATACGTTAAATGCAGAAAAATCGATACGTTAAATTTAGAAAAACGATTACATAACATCCAAGTTTTATAATACCATACATACATAAATTAAATAACAAAAGTCTTATAAATTTATCTTCTACAATGTCTAATAAAATATCTAATCCGTTGTGTCATCATCCCCACCACCCTCGTTCCCTCCTCGAAGTTCCATTGTACACGTCGAATCGTTGAACATTGATCGAAGATTCTTCAACTACATAATAATTAACAACATATAAACTTCTAATTTAAACTATTAACATAAACTAAAATAACAATTGACAAATGATAAGCAAACTACCAATTACCAATATATAAGGGCCGACCCAAGGGCCTAGGAAAGTTGGATGACCGCCCCGGACCCCCAAAAGCAAAAGGGCCCCTATTTTGGACTTAGAATATGGATTATAAAATAGCCCATTAAATTTAAGCATGGTGGATTGGTTTTTTAAAGTCCAATACTCTAATCAGTTGTAATCTGGGAGCGGGAGCATGTGCAAGCAAGCGTGCATCCGAGTTCCAATTTCCAAGGCTTCATAACTCTTCAAAATCAATTTTCATGGAGAATGCAAATGACATAGTCCACTTCTCTAGAAGCCAATGATTATATCTTCTTCTATATCTTATTAAAGATCTAAATTAATCGATAGTCTCATACTTCTCCTTATTTTCACGATTTCACAAAAGTGAAACTTGATCTTTTCCATCTTATTTTTGTTTCCTTTTTCTGAAATAGCACCAGTGAATCTATGAATGAATGGGAAATTATTTGATTTATATTTTAATTCACAAACCTTTTAGAGACTAGAATCGAGAGTTACAGTCATAGTGTCACTTTTATTTCTTTCCCAATTAATGGAAATTTCAAGTTGCTGTCATTCGAAATTGAGGTCCAGAGACAAAATCGACTTCTGATAATCTGATTATGAATATGTATAAGTTCTAGCTTTTTTGAAATCTCCTTTTGTTTGTGAAATTCGACTTTTTATGAAGTTGTGCAAGTTAGTGGAGAAATCGTGTTTTATTGTTTTAATCTGAGTAGATTAGAGACATTTCTTGAACTTTATTTTCTTAAATTCAATTACTGTTAATCTTCCTAATTTCGAGTTTTCTATACTTCATGAATCATGATGTGCAGCTGTATTAGGCCCTTTTACAACTGCTTAGAGTTTTTTATAACAGTCAATACCAGAATCATCCATACTACAGGTAGTCTCCTTGTCTCCATATATATATATATATATATATATATATATATATATATATATATATATATATATATATATATGTTGTTAATATCTTATTTTCAACTGTTAATATGGTTTTACTTATTGTTGTTTGATATGTTTCCCAGAAAATGTATGTTTAGAAGTGAAAAGCCGAAAAATACAGGAGTTGACGATTTTGATTTTTGAATCAAAAGAGCTAGTAAATGTAAATTTTTTAGTTTTTCTGTGATATGTTTATGTATTAGGGTTCAGTGCATGTTTATTTATTTGTTTTTGTTTTGTATACATAGTTGTTAGTTTATTTTTTTGTTTTGTATAAATAGTTGTTAGGTTGTTTGACCCTCGGAGACTGTCCCAGAGTCATTTTTTCACTTTAGGCTGGGAATCCCCCGCGTGCAATTGTATTGAATTTTTTTTAATAAATAATTTTTTTTTGAGGTGCTCAATCGTCTTTCATAAAAATAATCTAAAAGGCCCCATTTTTATTTTGCCCCGCCCCTCAAATAGTCTTGGACCAGCCCTCATATATATATATATATATATATATATATATATATATATATATATATATATATATATATATATATATCCAAACTATGAAATTAACAAATCAATGATGCATTCCTGACCCTTCAATCTGTTTTTTTTTCTCCAATAATGTTACTGTGGATGCATTCTTTATTGCTCTTGCATTTCAATTCATTAAGGGATTTTGATAAAACATTTCTAATCACTTATCCAAACTATCAAATTAACAAATCAATGATGCATTCATGACCCTTAAATCTGTTTTTTTTTCTCCAATAATGTTACTGTGGATGCATTCTTTATTGCTCTTGCATTTCAATTCATTAGAGGATTTTGATAAAACATTTCTAATCACTTATATATATATATATATATATATATATATATATATATATATATATATATATATATATATATATCCAAACTATCAAATTAACAAATCAATGATGCCTTCTTGACCCTTAAATCTATTTTTTTCTCCAATAATGTTACTGTGGATGCATTCTTTATTGCTCTTGCATTTCAATTCATTAAAAGATTTTGATAAAGTATTTCTAATCACTTATCAATCATATATAGATAATTGTTAAAACATGTAAAATAATAAGCACTTATCACATAAACATTGTTAATTTACTTATGGAGTTTGACTTTAACTAATTTTCTTAGTTTCTTCCAATTTCTTAAATCAAAATAAACAGTTTAAAGACGTATGTGGTTCCACTCTATTAAGCTCATAAATTTTGCTAATAGTGATTAGTGAATCTTGATCAAAATTATTAGCCTTAAAAGTTAAACCCATATGACATAGCAAATATGAGTTCCAAGCACACAACCATGTTTAAACATCATACAATAAAATGAAACCACCAAATGGAGTCCTTCAATTCACAGCTAAATACATATAATTTAGTTGGACCACCTTAATCAAACAAACATCGAATATTCAAAACAGGAGAGATTAACACACATATATCACGGATTTCATATCAACATTACAAGATGCATTATTGATTGACATTTTCATATCAACATTACACACACACACACACACACACACATATATATATATATATATATATATATATATATATATTATAGATTTCACACACATATACTAAATACACACATATATCACTATCAGTGAAAGAACTTGTGCTTGCCCATAATATGGTAATGGAGGTGTCAAGTCGACCAGAAGAGCAGGGAAAGAGAGTGGTGGTGCTCGAATGGCGTGAAACCCATAATTGTTTCGAATGGCGTGAAACCCATAATTGTTGCAACTAAATGGATAATCTTGGTGAGAGGAGAAAAAGAAAGAGAAAGAAAGGAGGAGAAACACGAACCATTGCCAGTGATGCTCGATTTTTGGCCGGTAATCGTGATATCTCGATGGTTATCAATCGTCGGTGTTGTGGTGGTGAAAGTCGGCAATCAATGCGGATGGTATGGAACTAATCGAGGGTTTGGAAGTCGAAATCGCCGGGTATGAAACCACTCAATTTTTGCTGTAATCTGGGAATGAAAGCTAGAATCGATGTAGATGAAGATAATTTTCAGGCATTAGCGACAACTAAACTGGGGTAATCGGAGGGACTTCTTCGCAGTCAATAATTTTCATGCATTAGCGGTGACAAATCGCCGCTATTTGTGTCGCCGGTAATGCTATTGTACGATGGAAGGGATATCAGTAGTTGTTCGATTGGGTTTTTGTCATCAACAGATAGGGTTCTTTCTGGAATAAGGACACAAATTGTGATTGCAACCTTTAGCGACAACACCATTAGCGACGACATGTAAAAATGTCGCCACTAATGGTGCCATCGTTGCTAATGACGTCGCCGGTAATGGTGTTTTTTCTTCTAGTGTTCCCACGATCACTAGAAGTATCTGAAAATATTTGATCCATAATTGTAAGCCAAAGCTTAACGAGTTTCTTAAAACACCACATACAATACAAAATAATGGGCCTAACCCAACAAGTTTGTTTCAATCATGCAAGCCCAACCCAAGAAACATGTAAGCATACAAACAACAAACATACATTAAGATCCAATGTACTACGTAATATAGTGAGAAGACTCACATCGTTGTAACCCGGAAATCACAACTGCACACGAAACCCGTGCGGTTGGTGTCACGAACCACTTAACCACTCAATAGAGGTCAAACCTCAGTCTATATCCCATAATCCTAAAGTTTCACCTAAGGTCGAACATTATGGTCAAAAGGCACCCAACTCCCCTTTTTGAGCGTTATGTTTCCTGTACAAGACAAAATAATCAATTTCGGGACAAAACATATGTAAATCAGAAAAACCCAAAGATGCCCTGTAGCCCCCAAAAGATGCCCTGATGCCTAGGTTGGTTTCCAAATCTTATTTTGACTTCATCCATTAAGTCGAGGCTCCAACTCTTAGATCTGATTATCAACACCATCTTAATGGGTAAAGTTTCCAACTTTATCCATTATGATGTTGGAAACAAACAAGATCTAAACTTTAAGTCATGGGAAAATACAAGATCTAATTTTTCCAAGTCTAGAGAGTAAACCAATGTGCTTAAAAGGTGTCGAAGTTTTGTCAACTCAATGAACACAAGCAAAAGGACAAAAATGTTCCCAAAAAACAAATATAACAAGATTTCAACAACTAAAGTACAAGGCATGAAATTTATACTCACAAAGGTTTAGAAATTGAGTGAGATTGCTAGATCTACACTTGGAACCACCTTTTTTTGCACCAAAGGAAACATTCTTGATCTTCAAATTTCACCAAAACACCCAAATAAGCACAAAAACTGGTTCAATGAAAGAGGACAAGTTCACAACACTCAAAAGAAGCTATGATTTCTCTCAATGGATGTTCTAGGATTGATAGAGGTTGAGACTGGAAAACCCTTAGAATTAATGTGCTTTAAATAGTCCCCAAAACCATAATAAAATCGATCAGCCTGTGGGTTTGGCACTCTGGTGCCTTCAGTACAAAATCCTAGATTATCTGTTTTAGTTTTTTTAAGATTAATTCCTTTCCTTCGGCTTTATAACCACCAATCGAAGTATGAGAAAAGCATAATCGGCAGTCAGGTGTTACAATTGTCCCCCATTTGAATTTGATTTCTTCCTCAAAATCCGCCCTGCCTATATTGAAGAAGACAAACCTTACGCAAATCCTTTGTGAGTTCTCCAAACCACTCGCTACTTCGATGCATCCACAACTGGCATTCCCGAGACCACTCGAAATCGATACATTGTCGTCATTTCAATATAACCAAGCTCTTAGCAAAACTACTCACTGGAAACTTCTTATACTATAATCACAAATTAGACCCAACGATAAACTTCAGAAGACCAGAAACCCCTCTTCCTGAAAACCAAAAAATCATGCTTTAATACTTATGATTACCTTGTTATATACATATCCCAAGTCCCATCAACTCGGAACACTGCCACCAGTGAAGAAGTGTATGCTAGAAACATACTGACCATAACCACTCGGTAGATCACTAATCTAAATGACCATGCCTAAAAGGGCTTCTGTTGCTCAATTGACTTCCTAACAATTCATCACTATCCCAAGGTTCCCATAAGTATACCAATGAACGAATCATAACATCGTTTCATAACTAATTTCCCATTCTGACTCAGGCGGGTAACCACTTGATAGATCATCCTAGGGCACTTTAAAGAATCTTATGGTCCAGTGCTCCATCATTGCTAGCCAAACACACACAAAATGGTTTTCATAAATAAACAGAGATCCACTAAAGAAGAAACTCAACAAGAACCACTGTTAACACACTTTCACGCTCGTATGAAGCAAATAATATTTCACTGTTGGTTGCACTAAAAATATAACACAAGGAATCAAGGTCGAATCCGTAGGGACACATCCTAACGGACAATGCCTTTTTGCATCAGACACATTCTAGTCAAAATGCAAATTATAAAATGGGGTATTTTGAATTAAACTAGAAACTAAAAATTGCAGTGAAAATAAATTAAATGAAAATCAATAATAAAACCGATTTCAGTTCTGCTGTGACTTCCCTAATCATGCAATCAGCCCAGATCTGGTTATTCAGAATACATCATATCTAAGCTGGTACTGAGAAAAACTAACAAGCTCTAGTATAATCTCTTTTACCTAGTTGCGTTAACCAAAACAAAATCTTCAGTTAACCCTAACTTTTTATTGTCTAATTAAATAAGCTCTTAATTATGATAAAAAAAGTTGCAAAGTTCTGTGTAAAATTCCCAGCAATATTCAATACTTGTTAAACGATCGAAGGCGTAAATATATGATTTGTTCAGTTTATATCAAAGTTAAATCCCAAACACGGAACCAATCTGATACTTGTTACTTATTACCAGCTGAAAAAAACAATTACAAATTCTATTAACTGATTAATAGGAATGATAAAAACCATAGCTAGGTGATAATACTAACAAAAATTAAAATCAAACATTCATTAAGCTCAAAACTAAAAAAACAAGATAGAAACACAAAAGAAAACTGGATATGAAATCTAATCACATGAAGAGTAGTTGTCTATGTAGAACTAAAAAACTAGGGTTTTAGCCAGACATCGCTAAAAACAAATCTAAACTAATAAAAAGAAACATTTATTGATAAATCTAGATAAACTGAATGTATGTGATGATTCACAACTTCAGATCTTCAAAAATCACTGAAAAGTATTAGAAATCTCCTTCAAAAGTGTCTTATGTCGTATGGAATCATCTATCCTCGAATCTGATTATGAGGATCATATTTATACTCAAGATAGAAGCTTCCGGAGAAAGTAAATGAAAAATGTGATTGTAGAATTCAAGCTTTTTTCCAGAATTGCCCTCAAATGATGTACAATGCTATTTTTGAACTTTCTGGGGCTTCACGAGAAAAATGCGATCACAGAAGTGATATATGTGATCACAGTTTTTGATTTTTTTCTTCAGATGGCTTCCAGATGACTTTTTTCGACCCTGGGAAACTTCGATGCATTTATGCTATCGCATATATGGAAAATGTGATCGCATTTTCGCTCATTGGCACATTTAGGTCACGATTCTTGAGTTTAAGTAAACATGATAGTCGTATGAAATTTTGTCTAGTTTCTGGAACATTTTGAATCTCGTCAATAGTGGTTACGAGTAATAAGATATGGTCAAAATATTGACAGGGGGTCAAAGCTGCCAACAATATCCTTTAGGCTTCGGATTGTAGCAATATATCTTCGTATGATCAATTTGATCGAATGTTTCTTGACCAAAACATCTTCCAAGCATTCCTCAACATCCTCTTTAAGCTTCGAATCCATTTAGGATCCAAATATGCATCAAGTTACTCTTAAAGTACCGCTTCACTCGAACTATCTGAAAACGACACAAAATGCTAGCAGTATGGGAATTCTGATAAAAGACATGAGTTGTATATTATTTAAACTAATGACATGCAAATGTACAATTTTTGATGCTAAATGATAATAAAAAATACCATAAAAGATTCATAAAATGGCATCTATCAACCACTAATGCACAACCATGACTTTCTAACAAGTCAATATCGTACCAAACAAATGACCTAAAACCTATTAGCCATATGGCAATCAATAGCCTTTCCATAATGCTACAAAGCACCCAACCACGCCAAATAGACTAATAAACAAAGACCTATGAGTCTCGAGCACATAATTGTTGAGTCCCACCCATATAAGTCATACACATGTTGGTTTACAATATGTCGTGACACCATCTAACCATTGGAATGATAAGCTCAACTTACAACACCGCTCTTACCGTCATTTCTCCATGGGCCCAAAGACACACAATCAACACCTTGGTAGTCTTACCAAGATTCACACATCCACAAAGAGGACATACATGCCACCCTAGATCCAATACATTCCTTTTGCTTTGCGGCTCAACCCGAAGAGTAAAGAACCTCGCAAACTGATAATCTCACCACACCTAGTAGAAACCTCATCAAATCTTATCATCGAGTTAAATTTACTGTAGTAAACCAAATCACTAGCAGTATTAGTGATTAAACAAATGAAACAAGAGCCCAAACCTTGGATAAATTTTGAAAGGTCCTTTGATAAAGCCCCACCAATTCATATAAACTCTCGACGTTAGAGGGAAGTTCCAGAATCACTCCTACTAATGCGGATTGGACACTGGTCGAACCGACCTACCTGTCGTTCTTGCTGAGACGACTTCCAGTAACTAAACTTCTATTATTTCATGCAAAAATCCTTGACTAATGTAGAAGTCTGCGATAATCACTAAAACCAACCGAATCAATATGGTTCGAACAATCTCAACCCATCAACCTCACAAATATTGTTGGTGCACAAGCAACCCTCAAGCTGCACCACCACATACCCTTACGGTCACCCCCAATATCAAGACTATCCTTAAACACTTAATTACTCCCAAACTTAAAGTGATACCCAATAAAACTTGTAACGAAGAAAACACACATACTCACTTGTGAAACTGATCTGAAACTGAAAATCACTGACAATAGACAACCGATCCATGAAGCGTGCTAGCCAAGCTCTCTAATTCCAATGCATGGCCTGAGTGATCCATCAGCTCTCTTACGAAATACTTGACACTTCTAAAGGGAACTACCACTAGTACAAAATTGGCCTATGGCGTCAGTTTTTGAAAACTAGGTGGACTCTGTTTTCATATATCTCATTACTAAAGGTCATAAAGTAATTCACATGATTGTTTCCATGACATTTAACTGAAAACATGTCACCTTTTCAAATCAAGCTTTAGATATTAACTTCGGTTTTATATAAAAAAGTGACAAGTCGTGCGACGACCGAAAACGGTGACAAAATGTCCTCTTTACTAACGGGGTTTGTTATTATATATATATATATATATATATATATATATATATATATATATATATACCTTGTATCGATTATTAAGTGAGACATAAGGCGTGGAAGTTTCATTTATGTGATTAAATCTTATATTGAATTTTGTAACATGAAAAACATGTGAGAAGTCGTGCAACGATCCGAAACGGTGGCTAAATGTCATCTTTTATAATGGGTTTTTAATGTTATATGTACTTTTACCTTTGGGTATTAAGTGAGACGTAAAGACATAAGGTGATAAATACACATAAGGTTTCGAAATTTCATTTTATGTGGTTTCATCTAGTTATTTAGTTTAAATGAATATAAATATTAAGTAAATAGGTAACATGTATTTTGGATTTCATTTTGAACACTAAATAAAGGAATTTTAGGCAAAAAGACTTATTGACTTATGCTAGTCAATAAGTCAATAAGTTGTTTTTGATTAAGTGTTTGTCTTTTTAAGGGGTATTTGTCTTTTACAACCCAAAAAGTTATAAGGCATTTTAAAAAGTTAGAAATCCTAACTTATTCAAATATCACTTTTAAAGGGTTAATGAAATGTTATTTTAAAAGTCATTTTCATATTGACAAACATGTTTTTTGACTTATTGATTTTTTCAAAAAGACATAGGTCAATAAGTTGTTTTTAAATGAAATACCAAACACCCTAACTTGAAGTCAAATAATAAATTAACCATAATATTTATAAGAATAAGTATATAAACAACATCGAAAAGTTAAAACACATGAATTTTTACCATAATAAGATATTTAGTGCAATATTTTACACACTACTAGCTATTTAATTTCATAAAGAAAAAACCTGAAAATGTATTGTATTTACATTCACAATTATCATAAAATGTTATGTACCTACATAGTTTTACAAATTTACAAAACCAATGTACTCTCGATGCCACTTACAAATATGACAAAAATCCAATACAAGATTGTGCTTAGCAAATTGATACGTCACCTCTACGACGATATGGTCTTCACATTTTAAAGTCATGACTTGATATTTTGAATATTTATGTCGAACAATTATATTTTGCAACAATTGCCTAACGTTTCTCGAAAAATCAACAAAAATAGGATCATATAATGTCAACTTATCAAAACAAGTATCCAGTATGTCCAAACGTACAATTACACATTAGAAATAAATAACAAATTTAGTCCAATATATATATATATATATATATATATATATATATATATATATATATATATATATATATATATATATATAGAGAGAGAGAGAGAGAGAGAGAGAGATTCCTTTTGTCCACCATAACATACATAATAACAAATAGCCAAAAAGAAAAGTTTTAATATGCATAGTAAACTAATTAAAGTTTGTTTCCTAATGAAGAACTTGTAGAAATCAAGAAACATATTAAATATCAACAAATATTTGTTCATGTGATGAGGGTTATGTCTAAGGGCATCCATAATCCATTGAGCTCTCTAGATTTCAATGGATTTCCACATTATCAATCAAAAATTTGTAACAACACTCATAACCCATTATCCAATACTAATCAACATTAATTATTCCTTTTATTGAGCCATTTAATGATCAATCAACTCGTTCTTTCAACTCTACCCCATGTCATCACTATCTCTAATCAACTCATATGAAATCCTAGTCACCATCCTATTCAACTCTTATACTACTGGCATTATGGATTATATTGTAATAAAAAGGAGATTTTATATGAAAAAAAACATGTATTTAGTATATACAAGACCTTCTTTGCATGTTGGATGTCCTTTGGAGATGTAAATTATCCCAATAACATAATTTGCTTCAAAATGATCTTCTATTGCAGCAATAGTTAACAACTTAATTCCACCTTTGAAATTACCATTGTAGAAGTACTTAGTCTATAATTAACAAAAAAATTAACATTAACGTTATTACCAATAAGAAATCAACAAAAATTTTAAGTTTTTGAAATTGATGATCACAATTCATACATACCACTCCTTCTTAGTATGAGGCCTCAGGGTTATTTTTTCTTCTGCACACTTATCAATAAAGGTTTTTTTTTGTTTGTTAAAAATCCACACCAAAAGGAATCTTGTAATGCCTGAGTCACCAGGTATAATGTTTAGCAAATATTTCAATTTAAAATCAAGACTAGTGTATGAGTACATTGGGCGTACACTAGGTACGCATGACATACTCCTTTACAATTGCGCATCAGGATGATCCCTACATACGCTGGGCATACCCATGCGTACGCATGGCATACTCAAGCCTAAGGAAAACCCTAATTTTTAGGGTTTCCACCCTATTTAAACTCATTAAGTGCCTCAAGACCATCATCTTATCAGCTTCCCTTGCCTATTAAGTCATATCTCGAAACCCTAATCCATTTCCCTAAAGTTTGAGCTTGTATGTGTGTTTTTGGTGAGTGTGGTGCTTAGAGAAAAAGAATAAGAGTTGTGAAGAAGCATTGGATTCGGAAGAGATTGTGGATCCAAAGGTTTCTCATCATTTCTAGATTATTGAAGGTAAAAATATTCTACCTTGATGACTTCATGTGTTAGTTTGTAATTTTGGGCTTATTTCTTCATAAAATGGTCCTTTAAGGTGTTATTGAGACTATGAGCTACTCCAGAAGGTTATAATGTTAGATCATAGTGTTTCTAAAGTCCCTTGAGAACAAAAATGGAGTTTTGATGGATTAAGTTCAATCATGCAAGGATTGAAGGTGGTTTCATAAAGATAATGTTGGAAACTTTATGGGTTAATGCACTTTAACAAGCCTAGATCTAAGATTGGACATTAGGTCTTAATTGATTAAGACCTTGAGTTGAAGTTTTTGATGGGTTTTGAGCATTCTAACACTTCCTAAGTGTACATGCAACCCTAATAACCTTGGATCTATGTTTGTCTAATTATCATGCAAATTTGATTTCCAAGGCTGTGATCCTATCTAGCAAACATAGGGAACAATTTTAACTTAAATAATAGATAGAACTACATACCTTGTTGTTGTAAATGATCCTTGAAACCTTGTGAGCCTAGCACCCCAAGTGTGATGCCTCAAATGCTTCACACAACACCAAATGCTATGGAGTAAACTTGGAGAGAAAATGTAACACTCTAAAATCGGCTCTAGCCCTCTTGTTTCTTGTCTAACCAATTTTTGGGAGAACACATGAGCTTTATATAGTGTTGACACATCTAGGGTTACACCATGTAAACCCTAATGTGTCATGACTCTTCATTTCCATGACCCATGGGTTTTTAACTCCCATGAAGCCTCCATGGAGCATCCAATGGATCCAACCCAACTTGATTATCCATGGAGCCTCTTAGCCCACTATATAAGTTATGGATGATTTACACAATCAACCCAAATATTTAATTAGTTATCTTTTGATCACTTAATTAATTCTAAAATTAATTCTTGATCAAACTAATTAAATAATATTATTAATATATTAGAACTTATAATATATTAATAACCACAAGTGTTATTTCTCTCATTTAGTCTATCCAATTGCATGGTGCCATGCAACGCAAATGGACCATGCCGGGTCGGGTCAAGTACATACCAGAAATAGTTATGGACTTAGACACCTTATCCAACAGTCTCCCACTTGGATAAGTCTAATAACTATAACTGCAAGTATGACTTCAGGAACCGATCGAAAATCGTAGCTCTTTTCAAGGTTTCTCGGAACTAAGAAGAGGATGGTACGCCATTTCAGATAAGGGATCATATAATCATCTGTTCTAGATATTAGTCGGACAAACACATGGAACATAGTCTTGCTTATTGTCCAGCAGTTTGTTTCTCGATTTCCGATTTGTTTGACAAAGAACTTAATTGAACACATCAACTTAGTTCTGAACGGGCCCGGTACATAGGTCAAAACAAAATCATTGAGGGTCCCAGATATCAGCTTCTAATCCAAGAAGGAACAGATAAAATTCGACTCATATGGTTGTTCTACTACTTGTTAAATTACACACAAACACACGTTTTATAACATCGAGTTACCAATGCGGTTTCGCACGTTCAATGCATAACTAACTCATAGTTAACAAGTCATATCTCTAGGTTTGAAGACTTATATGATATTACCGTCTTGCGATCACTCGAGATAAATTCCATGAAGTGATACCAGTGAGCGTGGGTTGAATCCAATACTCAGATCTTATGAGCATTCATGAGTGTTGAGGCCATGTCCAACATCTTAGACCTCTACAACTAACTCATGACAGTCTTACTTCATATCTACTTCCAACATATGAATGACTGTGGATAATTTGAATAATATGTAAAACAACATAAATATTCTGGAAGTTAAAACATGCAAAAGAAATAATAGTAAACGATTGACAAGAGATATCAACACTTTACTCATAAATAAATATAGCTTTTATTCATCATCAAATGTCAATTACATTTTACAAATTTCAAAATTATCTAACTACTAAAACTAATATCATCCTTCAGCCCTATGCTCCTAGCATGCTGGAGATGCTTAACCATACCTAGTCCCTTCGTGAGGGGATCTGCCGGGTTCTCATCCGATGATACCCTCTTTGCCACGAGGAGTCCTTCTATACGATGTCTAATGAAATGATATTTTCTGTCAATGTGTCTGGATCTCCCATGATCCCTTGGTTCCTTTGCTAAGGCAACTGCACTTTCACTATCACATAAAATCTCTATAGGCTTCGATATAGCTGGTACAACTCCAAGGTCTCCAATGAATTTCTTTAGCCACATAGCCTCTTTTTCCGCCTCGCTTGCCGCTATATACTCTGATTCGCAAGTTGAATCAGCCACTGTCTCCTGCTTGGAACTTTTCCAAGAGATTGCTCCTCCGTTTAAGGTAAAGACCCAGCTCGACTGAGAGCGGAAGTTATCCCTATCAGTCTGGAAGCTACCATCACTATACCCTACGACTCTCAAGTCATCACTCCCACCGAGGGTAAGGACCCAATCCTTAGTCCTCCGCAGGTACTTGAGAATGTTCTTTACCGCTGTCCAGTGAGCCTTACCAGGATTCCCCTGATACCTGCTAACCATGCTTAAAGCAAAGGCTACATCAGGATGAGTACAGGTCATAGCATACATGATTGAGCCTATTGCCGAAGCATAAGGTATCCGACTCATTTCTGCTATCTCATCCTCAGTACTCGGGCTCTGAGTCTTACTCAGTCTAGTGTTACTCTGGATGGGTAACTCTCCTTTCTTGGAATCTTGCATGCTGAATCTCTTCAACACCTTGTCCAAGTAGGTACTTTGACTAAGTCCAATTAGTCTTTTACTTCGGTTTCTTAAGATCCTTATCCCTAGAATATAGGCAGCTTCTCCTAGGTCATTCATATCAAAACACTTCTCAAGCCAGGACTTAACTTCCTGTAGAGTTGGGATGTCATTTCCTATGAGTAGTATGTCATCCACATACAAAACCAAAAAACTAACTATACTCCCACTACCCTTGACATATACACAAGATTCATCTTCACCACTTGACTCTTGAAGTTCTTCAAGGTCAATTAGCCTCCCACTGTCTCCTTGGCTTATGAACTCTCTCTCTCTCTCTCTCTCTCTCTCTCTCAAGACAGCCCTCCTTGCTACAAAGACCACATTCTCACTAGGTCTGTAGAAGAGGTAACCAAAGGATTTTTGTAGGTAGCCGATGAAAATACACTTCTCGCTTTGGGTTTCGAGCTTGTCATGAGTCTCGCATCTCACAAAAGCCTCGCAACCCCAAACCTTGATGTGGGCCAGACTAGGAACTTTTCCAGTCCACATCTCGTGAGGTGTTTTGGCAAACTTCTTTGTAGGGACCATATTAAGGATATGGGTGGCAGTCTCTAAAGCATACCCCCAAAATGAGATTGGTAGCGTAGCTCGACTCATCATGGAACGAACCATGTCCAACAAGGTTCGATTACGCCTCTCAGCTACACCATTCAACTGTGGTGTCCTGGGAGGTGTCAATTGTGAGACAATCCCACATTCCCTTAGATAGTCGAGGAACTCAGTTCTAAGATACTCACCACCACGATCGGATCGAAGCATCTTAATGTTCCTGCCTAATTGATTCTCGACTTCCTGTTTAAATTCCTTAAACTTTTCGAAAGTCTCTGACTTATGCTTGATTAAGTAGACATATCCATATCTACTGTAATCATCAGTAAAAGTCAAATAATAACGATTAGCATCCCTTGTGGCATGTTTGAAGGGCCCACACACATCCGTGTGTACAAGATCCAACAAACGTTCACCCCTCTCACACGAACCTGTGAAGGGTGACTTTTTCATTTTTCCAAGTAAGCATGATTCACAACTATCATCTGACCTTAGGTCAAATGATTCCAAGACTCCATCCTTTTGGAGTTGGCCTATGCGTTTCTTGCTTATATGTCCAAGACGACAATGCCATAATGATGCTTTATCCAAGTTATTATTATTAGTAGAATCAATACACAATACATTATTTCCTAAGTTATCTACAACAGACACAGCTTCATACACACCATCACAAGGTAATGCTTTAAAATAAAACACATTATTAAAGAAAGCATTTATTCCACCAATTTCATTATCAAAAGAAAAGGTAAAACCTTGTTTATACAAAGAATGAAAGGAAATAACATTTCTTGCCATTTCTGGCGAATAACAACATTTATTCAAATCTAAAGTAAATCCACTAATAAGCAACAAAGTATAAACTCCAATCTTGGTGATAGGTGAAACTTTCCTATTCCCCATGATTAAGTTTATGTTTTCATGCTCCACATTCTCACTTCTTCTTAGTCCCTGCATTTCAGAACAAATATGAATACCGCAACTGGTATCAAGGACCCAAGAGTTAGAATAGAGTGAATTATTAGATGAGATAGTGTAAATACCTGCATGGTTGGGTTTAACTTTCCCATCCTTCAAGTCTTGCTGGTACTTTGGGCAGTTAAGCTTCCAGTGCGCCTTTTCGTGGCAGTAGAAGCATTCAACCTCTTTGGGATCAGAAGAAGGTGTAACGAAACCTTTCTTGGTTCCGCTAGAAGAGGATCCATCAAGAGTCTTACCCTTGGTACCCTTCGAAGGGTTCTTTCTCTTCTTCCCTCTACCTTTCCTGATTGCCAGGACAGGTGCTGAGTTTGGAGTAGTAGCAGGAGTGGTCACAACCGACTTACCTTTAAGACCTGATTCTGCGGTCTTTAGGAGTCCCTGAAGTTTGCTAAGTGTAACTTCCTCCTTATTCATGTGGTATGTCATGCGGAATTGATCATAACACGAAGGTAAGGAGTGCAAAATAATATCTATTGCTAACTCCTCAGGGAAGTTCACATTCAACTTCATCAATCTATCCACATACCTTTTCATTTTCTGCATGTGGCTTGTGATGGGTTCGCCATCTTTCATTCGGGTTGTGATCGTAGAGGAGATGATTTCATATCGCTCTTGACGAGCACTCTGATGGTAGCGGTCCATCAAATCCTGGTGCATCTCAAAAGGATAGTAGTCCTCATAGGACTTTTGGAGCTCGGCTGTCATGGTGGCCATCATGATGCATGCCACTTTGGTATCATCTCTTTCATGTGCCTCATATTCAGCAAACTCCTCAGGAGTAGCAGTTGGCTCAGGCACCTTGAGCTCCTTGTCAAGAACATATTCCTTGTTCTCGTAACGAGTGACCATCCTGATGTTTCTGATCCAATCAGTAATGTTGGATCCATCAAAGATGACTCTCCCACAAAGGTTCATGAGAGAGAAGGAGCCTGTAGGGTTTGAGCCAGGGGTAGCATTGTTGGAAGACATCTGAAAAGAAGGGAAAAGGTTTAGTTTAGATATAGGGATAGTCCTTAATAAAACACCCAAATGTAATATTAAGGCTAGGATCCAATCACAATATATTATAACCTAGAAGAGGGATGCCGTAATCCAAGTTATAACATATTTGAAAGGTAGGTGAATGACGATTCACCAATTTCCACCATGAAAACAAAATATAAATTATTAGGTTTTATTTGGCTTTTAGAAATTCCTAGATTCTTTGAGATTCACTGATCTTTTCAATGGCATGTTCCAATCTCGAGTGTGCCCTTCATGTTTTGTGACTGGGATACCGAGGATCACAAAACAAGGTGTGAAGTAACCATGCAAATTACTTGGTACCCTTAATGTTTTTCACTTAATCGTTGTTCCGGTAAACCACATGCGCTCCTTCCGACCTCATGAAAAACCTTAAGTCACCCTTTGCCTTCCTTGTTAAGTCTAAGTTAGTGTGCCGGTAAACCACACACGCTCCACCAACGACTTAAACAAGGTGCAAAGTGTAATTTCATGGATTAGCACCTTATTCACATTTTTCCTAAAGTAACTAAGATTGGGAATTTATAAAACATTTAGTTACTTTATAATAATCATTATACTTTTAATGAGAATTTATAAGTCCTTGTCTTACCCATTCGGCTAACGACCCTCCACCAGTCAAGCAAGCGGTGGGTGAGAGTGGACACCCATTAAGTTGCCATTTTATAGGCAACAACCTTATACCCACCTTATAGACTGGCTTCGTGAATGAGGCGTACTAGCGGTAAGACGACTTTGATCTTATACATATATATATATATATATATATATATATATATATATATATATATATTAATAACTTTATAATATTATAAGTATAAGGGTACAATTTTAACTTTTAAAAATCTAAGGGTTGGAACTAAAGTTTTAATCAAGACTTTACTTGTTCCAAAACTTGAGGGAAAGTTTTGTAAACTTTCAAAACTTTTCATTTCTTGTAACTTATGAGTTAATTAGAGTATTAAAAATGAAGACTCTTCATTTTTTCTAACTCTTGTGTTCTTTTAATGGTTTTAATTCAAATGTGACTCTTGGTTTTCCATAACTTGAGGACAAGTTATGGACTCCATTAAAACACATTATGATCAAGAATTAAACTACCAAGTAGGTTACAAGTAAGTCCTATGATCATCTAAATTCATAAGATCAAGAACATGAATATCCATATCAAAGTTTCAAGTCCATATGAACACATATAATCATGAAAAATTGATATTTGCCATTGTAAATGGATTAGAACAAACATTACTCCATCTAAAACAAGTTTTATAACACCAAAACAGTTTAGGGTAATGTTTCTAGTCCATTTCCAGCAACAAAAGTCGAAAATCTGCATTCTGTGACTCCTACTCGCCGAGTGCACGAACCTACTCGGCGAGTCGGTTGAAGATACACATGAACTCGGTGAGTCCCCCCATGGACTCGGCGAGTTCATCAGCCAGATTGCAAAAATATCGACTTTTTTCAACTTTTTAGCACAAATAACAAACAAACAAGCCTAGGCTCTGATACCAATGATGGGTTTTGAGCATTCTAACACTTCCTAAGTGTACATGCAACCCTAATAACCTTGGATCTATGTTTGTCTAATTATCATGCAAAGTTGATTTCCAAGGCTATGATCCTATCTAGCATACATGGGGAACAATTTTAACTTAAATAATAGATAGAACTACATACCTTGTTGTTGTAAATGATCCTTGAAACCTTGTGAGCCTAGCACTCCAAGTGTGATGCCTCAAATGCTTCACACAACACCAAATGCTATGGAGTAAACTTGGAGAGAAAATGTAACACTCTAAAATCGGCTCTAGCCCTCTTGTTTCTTGTCTAATCAATTTTTGGGAGAACACATGAGCTTTATATAGTGTTGACACATCTAGGGTTACACCATGTAAACCCTAATGTGTCATGACTCTTCATTTCCATGACCTATGGGTTTGTAACTCCCATGAAGCCTCCATGGAGCATCTAATGGATCCAACCCAACTTGATTATCCATGGAGCCTCTTAGCCCACTATATAAGTTATGGATGATTTACACAATCAACCCAAATATTTAATTAGTTATCTTTTGATCACTTAATTAATTCTAAAATTAATTCTTGATCAAACTAATTAAATAATATTATTAATATATTAGAATTTATAATATATTAATAACCACAAGTGTTATTTCTCTCATTTAGTCTATCCAATTGCATGGTGCCATGCGACCCAAATGGACCATGCCGGGTCGGGTCAAGTACATACTAGAAATAGTTATGGACTTAGAAACCTTATCCAATAGTTTTGGCCAGCTGCAGCGTACGCCTGACGTACCTTGGGGTATGTTGTGCGTACGCTTATGAGGTCCCGATGGTGCGAGGGTTTCAAGTACGCTGGGCGTATTGGTTGGTACGCTAAGCGTACGCATCAAAGTGGGTCTTGGGCTCGTTTCAAGCCTTGTGTGGAACTTATGGACTTTGGGCCATTGTTGGTCCGTAAGATTTTGTTATAATGGGCCTTTGGGTCTTGGCCCCATTTTGGACATAGATTATCTGTTTGGCTTTGTGGCTAGTAGCATTTTAGGCCTTGGTGGGCCAGACCAAATAAGACAAGGAATTAGTAACTTTCTCCCTTAAGGCCAGGATTTAGGGTTTGGACTTTCAGGTTAGATCATTGACCTAATTTCTAATTAGGTTTTCTTTACTTTTGATTTAGTGGGGATTTCTGGTTCAGCCGTGTGATCATTTGTTTGATTATCAGAAGATTGAGATGAGTTTGGTCACTATACTGTAGGACGCTAGGATATGTTTTGTGCTTGTAGTCTTTGTTACTCTTGCTATATGTATTATATGCATGTGTGCATGTTTGCTATATGTATGTCGGGTGAAATAGACGCGAGGGTGAAATAGACCTTGTACAACGTTGTGCTGACATGTGATTTGAAATAGACTCGAGGGTAAAATAGACCCAGGGTGAAATAGACCCGGTACAGCCTTGAGCTGACACATGAGTTGAAATATACTCGTGGGTGAAATAGACCTGGCACAGCCTGAAGTTGGTATGTATGGCATGCGGTATTTTAGGGAACTCACTAAACTTTATGCTTACAGTTTGCAGTTTATGTTTCAGGTACTTCCGTATCGAAGGGAAGAGCTCCGGGTGATCGCTTGAACACACCATATTGTTCTGTATTCTATTTAACACTGATGTATTTGGATGATTTTGACATACTCTAATTTCGTCATGGTTTTATAAAAATGTTTTCGATGATGGTTTTATTATTATAACAAATGAAATTTTTAGTCTTAAATTTTGGGATGTTACAAGTTGGTGTCAGAGCCTTGGTTTGAGGGATTTAGGCATACTCTCGGGGTGTGTCTCAACTCAAACTGAGGATTTGGTAGATTTTTGAAAAGGAAATGCTTTATAAAAAGAGTTTTCTAATAAAAGAAAGGGGTGTGGTGCATGCAATCGAATGAGATCAAGTAAGTTTTTCCAAAATACCCATACATGTTTTATGACATGCCTTGATTTGTGAATATGTGAATCGCATGCTAGAATAGGGCTAAGGATCTACACAGGATTTGCATGATAGAATGCTAGGAGCGATGCATGTGTGTGTGTTGTATGAGCTCTTAGACTTGCATGCTAGAACTGATCATTCAGTGATAGGACGACATGTTTAGGTTATGTGTGTTTCCGATTACTCGATGCTCGAATGCTGCTTTTTTTTTTTTTTTTTTTTGCTTTTAGGGGTTCCCATTAACTTCAACCAACTAGTAAGCAAATATGCCAAGTTACATATTATTGAGACTAGATAATTTTAAAGGGTTAAGTTTTAACTCTAGTGCACAACTCTTGTTTGAATCCAACCATAGTGTGAGACCTTTCATTCGAAGAATTATTCGGCATCAGTAATATGTACTTATATTCGTAAGCTAGTTATAGGGAGTTCCTTTTGTAGCTAATGGTGGGGAGTAGTGTGGGGGTTGCCCTAGGAGGTGATTCGGTACTAAGAGCCTTGTTACATTGAGAATTGTTGGGTTAATAAGGAAGTGACCTGGAGGACTCAGGGAGATCCTTAAGGGAAGTACGGATAAACGTGGAAGGTAGTGTGGGCCCATACTGTTGGTAGCAGAGGATTCATACTCCCGTCAAGAAAAGTTGCGATGATACCAGGAAGCTTGTAGAGTACGGGAGTCCTTGATATATATATATATATATATATATATATATATATATATATATGTGTGTGTGTGTGTGTGTGTGTGTGTGTATTTATCTGTTCCTGGCGATTTGAATGTTGTATTTTCAGTATAGTGGTAACTCGAGGAGGATCTGGTAGTGATTCTGGTGCTGGTGAGGTTTCAGGTTTAGGCTCTGGAGCCGGATATTTAGATGATCAGATGTAGGAGTTCATTTCATCAGAGATTACCCGTAGTATTCTTGAGTAGACTCCTTTGATCTTCTGTACGGTCAAGGTGGGTATTCTGGAGATTCTAGATGAGTGTTTGGGTGGCTTTCGTACTAAGATGATGGGATCCCAGTCTTTGACGTTATGTGAGTTCCAGTGTGGGGCTCCAGAGTTCTTCGGGAAGAAAGACCCATTACGAGCATGCATTGGTTGGCAGAAATCGGAAACGCCTTCCTATCTTATCTTTGTCCTGAGGAGGCGAAGATCAAACTTGCATCCTGTATTCTGAAAGAAAGAGATCAAGACTAGTTGGAGGACTTTGTGACCAGGTTTCGGGCCAAGTTTGCACATGTGATTGAGGTCCAGCAATTGGCGAGGGAGTTTCAGGACCTTCGCCAGACTATTGAGACGATGTGGGAGATCACTGCTATGTTCCGTAAGAGGGCGCTTTTGGTTCTGCAGTATGTGGCGGATGAGGAGATGATGAAGGCTAGGTACCATGAGATGTTGAGGAGTGATATCCGACAGTTTTTGAGCCGATCCAGTTGCAAGACACTGGAAGATATGATAGTGTGCACCAGGGAAAGAGAGATTGACTTGGAGATGGAGAGGAAGAGGAAGTCGGATCAGTTTCAGGGTTTAGAGGGTTCGGGTAAGAGGCACAAGGTATTTGATTCGAGATCAAGAGGCTAGCAGGGCTGGGGCCGCCGTGGCAAGTGCGGTAAGATGCACGATAGAGCTTGCAGGGGTGGTGGTGGTTCAGGCTGCTCTAAGTGTGGTAAGACTGGGCATTTTAGTTGGGATTGCACAGCCACTACTCAGAGATCGAGCCAAATTTGCTTCCATTGCAATTAAAGGGGCCATAAAGGCCGATTGTCCAACTCTAGCAGCAGCATGGCCAGTTGCAGGTCCCACTCGAGCGACTTTGAGGATCACAGATGGCCGTCAGAGCTAGACAGATGAACCTGTTGTGAGGAGCAAGGATTTTCAGTTGACAGCTGAAGAGGCTCGTACAGCACCAGATGCGGTGACAGGTATGTATCTTCTCTTATTCCTTTATTTATGTTGATTTCTTCTTATATATATATATATATATATATATATATATATATATATATATATATATATATGTGTGTGTGTGTGTGTGTGTGTGTGTGTTTTATTTTAGGATCGTTCCTTGTGAACGATATCTTTGCCTTGGCATTGTTCGATTCGGTGGCTACCGAATCTTTTGTATCTCTTACGCTCAACAAGAGGTTTGTCTATGATTTGGGGGAGCTGGATTGTCCAATAGAGGTGTAGATTGTTGATGATCGACCTATGCGAGTTTCTAGGGTTCATCGGGGTTGTGTCTTAGAGTTGTTCGATGAGCGATATCTAATTGATTTGGTTTCTCTTCCCCTTCGTGAGAGTAAGGTTATTGAGGGGATGGATTGGTTAAGTCCCAATGGGGCAATGATTGATTGTGAGCAGCTGATGTGCACAAAAGTACCAACTAATTTTAACTAACCAATATGCACCTAGGCAGTGTACCTAGTCAGATTGTAATCTAGTTTAAGTAAGTCGGGGTCAAACACAGGGAACAATTTTAATTAATTAATTTCCCTACTATTAAGTTAACCTAAAATTCTAGCAATATATTGGTTTTTATCTAATTTTGCAAGTTTATATGAAATTAATTTATCAACAACTATTCAATCAATATTATAAAAACACTTCTGTTAGTTTGAATCTACTTTTCCTCAATGGTTTAATTATTAATTATGACAATTCTCGTTGGTTACCAATTAAGATATTATTAGCAATTAAATTCCAAATTAACTAATGTTGAATTAATTCATCTAGATCTATGCATAGTCACACATATCTAACTATTAAGTAGAATTGGAGCTATGTAAGATTGAGCTAACATACACAATTATGTTCATAATATGAGTTCTCCAGCACTGCCAAATTCAATACTTCAATTACTTATCTAAGATTGGATAAATCTTAGCTCTAATAATCTAATGTTCACTAAATTACTAGGTATTCAAATTCATGCAGATTAATGTTCACTAACTACACGGAATAAGAGTTTAAAGCAATCTTGTATCAAATTAAGCATGCTAGGTATAATCAATCAAACACAAGACAATAACCAACAAGAAAAGTCTAAGTATTTATAAACAAACCATGAGTTACAGCTTTACAGCTAGATTTAGCTACTCATTCTAAAAAGTAAACACAAACAAGTCATAATAAAAAAAACATTGTAAAGTACCACAACTAGAAAGTAATTATGAAGTTATTCTTCTTCTTTGGTATTCAAAACAATTTCCTGACCTTCTATCCTTCTGAATATCGACTTCTGGAAACCTTTTTTCACCAGCCAACCTCTTAAATTCGTAGAGATCAAGATTATTTATAGTTGTCATAAAATTACATTCCACGTGGTGGACTAGTGCTCCACATCATGGACCTGGACGAATTCTTATCGGGAAAGGATTTTGACTTTGTGCGTACTCATCTTCCAGAGTTTTCCTTTTCCACATCGTGTAATTAAGATCCACGACATGGTTACAACTATTTTCGTGGGTTTTTATCTTCTTTAATCTTCCAAGCCTCCAAAGTTTCGTCTTTTTCCACTTTTAGTCCTTATTCTTCAAATGACTTATTTTGGCTGCAAAATACAATTTAATCTCATAAGTACCATTATTCCATGCAAATAACCAAAAATATGTTCAAAAATGTATTCAAATATTGCCTAAAAGTATGTATCAATATGGCAATATCAGCAACATCTAGTGTATATCCGAACCGAAGTGAGGGAGAGTTAGTGATTCAGGGAGAAGGTGTTCAGCGCGGATCGGTCTTATGTTCAACATCTAGGGCGAGGCACTATCTTCACCAGGGTTGTATTCGATTTGTTGCCTATGTTATGGATACCTGGGAGAAGGGTAAGACACCTATGAATGATCTACTGGTTGTTCGGGAATATCTGTATGTGTTCCGGGATGATTTTTCTGGAGTGCCTCAAAAAAGGCAAGTGGAGTTTCGGATTGACCTAGTTCCGGTGTGGCTCTGATAGCAAAAGCACCTTATCTGTTAGCACCTCCAGATATATATGAGTTATCTACACAGCTGCAGGAGCTGTTAGACAAAGGATTCATTCGGCCGAGTAGTTCGCTATGGGGAACATCAATCCTTTTTGTGAAGAAGAAGGATGGGTCACATTGGATGTGTATCGATTATCAGGAGCTGAATAAGCTAACAGTGAAGAACCATTATCCACTCCCAAGGATTAACGATTTGTTTGATCAACTTCAGGGTGCATCATGGTTTTCCTAGATCGATCTACATTCCGGTTATCATCATAAGAGGGTCAGTGTAACATCCTGATGTTGAGGTAACTTCATTTGTAACCATCTGTATGAATAAATATTGCATTTTAGTCATTGTGCATAAGAAAGAGTGCAAAATGGCCCATAGTGGCATTTTTGATTTCTGGCCGAACCTTAGTACGCTGGGCGTACTCTTCGTATGCAATACGTCCACATGAGGAGCCTAGTACACAGGGCGTACATGCGAGGGTTTCAAACCCTAAACTTTAGGGTTTGGACCCTACTTAAACACCTTATGGCCCCAAGACCTTCACCCTAATCAGCCTCCACCTGAGAAAATGTCCCTCTAGCAAACCCTAGGTAAGAAGAGCGCATTTTGAGCTCATTTGTGTGTATTGGGGGTGTTCTTGAAGAAGAAGGTGGTAAAAAGACATTGGAGCTTAGAAGAAGCCTAGATCTCGGATTCTCTACTTGGTAACAACCTCCAGGAGGTAAAAAGCTTCTAACTTGATCATTATATCATGCAGATCTAGATATTCCTTCATTTAGGGTATTTTTGGTCCCAACCTTTTTGATTCTTGAGCATGGCATGCTCTTGACCCAATAAGTCGTCCTTTCAGACCCAATGAGGGGTCTTGAGTCATAAAAATGAGATCTTGGTGCTTAGTTCTTCCTCATGTATGCTTTAGAAGGTCTTGATTTGTTAAGACGTTGGTATTAAGCACTTAATGAGCATGCAAAGTCATAAAATTGGAAAATTTCTTAGTCGATTAAGAAGAGAACTTCTACGTATACATGGCTTACCAAATGGTACGCTGCGCGTATGCAGATTTGGCCCCGATGCCTCGAACCTCGAGTACGCCCCGTATACATCCGGAGTACCCCCCGTGTACGAAGCCGGAGTGGACTCGGATGGGTTGACTGGGTTGACTTGTTGATTTTGTCCTATTTTGACCAAGGGTATTTTCGAAAATTGCTATTAATTTAGAATGGAAAATGTTTTGACATTTAGGATTTAGGTTAATCCGTTTGTCGATGCTAGGAGTTATTCATACTACAGTTAGATTGAGAAGTGAGTTTTCCTCACTATACCCGTAGGTCGAAGGCACCAATTCCGACCAACTAGATTATGTATCCTGGATAGGATAGTGATGTGATAGTGACATGATTCTTGTAGTTGTTCAGTAGATCCATATGATTATATATATTTGATGGCTTTGTGTTTGTGTTTGGTAGTTTCATATGTCGACATGTTGTGTTGGGTTGAGGCGGTCCTACTTTGTGTTGTAGGCCAAGATACTCAAGGACGACTGGATAGACTGTAGGCACTGCAAGATGGTCTAGTCGGTCTGGCAGCCCGTGGAGCGGTCCAGATAGGCTGTAGCCCTTTGATGCGGTCCAGTCATGCTGGTGGCCCGTGGAGCGGTCCAGATAGGCTATAGGCCCTGCGAGGCGGTCCAGTCATGCCGAAGGCTTGTAGAGTGGTCTAGATAGGCTGCAGGCCCTGTGAGATGGTCCAGTCAGGCTTGATGTTCATATTGTATGCTTGTTTGTTGTGGTGTGCTGGTATTTTTGGGGAACTCACAAAGCTTTGGCTTACATTTTTAGTTTTTAGTTTCAGGTACTTTTGAGGATCGTGGGAAAGCGAAGGCGTGATCATACACAACTTCATGTTTTTATGTCTGCGGGTCTTGGGTAGATACTAATTTGAAATAATAATTTTGAAACAATGACTCTTTTTCTAAACATTATTGATTCATTGTTGGTTTTTAAAATATAAATTTATGGTGATTTTTGCTGGGTTTTGAGCATTACATCGATCCTATGGTGCACATGCAAATCCTAAAGCTTTGGATCTAGTTTATCTAGTTTATCTATTTGTACATGCAATAATCATCTGAAACTCATAAACCCTAGATCTAGCATACTATAATCGAAATTAACATATGAATAGGGTTAGTAAGCTTACCTTGATTGTTATGTAGCAATAACAATCATAAACCTCCTTGATCTTGACTTCTGAAAGCCTAAGTGTTGCACCTCTAATGGAGTCACAAACACCACTAGCAATAAGGATGGACAAGATAGACAGGGAAGAGGCACAAAAACGTCCAAGATCTTCCAAGAAAGTTTAGCCACATTTTTGGGAGCCTTAAGTGTCCTTATATAGTTGAGGCTTCTAGGTTTATCAACTTGGAAACCCTAATCCAGTTGCTTAGTCCTTAAGCAGCCCAAATATCCTTCCAGAAGGCCCTTTGGATGATTTCTATATGGACTCACATATAGAATTCGTCCATTGCTTCTTTATGGATCCTAAGCCCAGCTTTGTAACTATCTTATAATTACAATATTAGTCCCCTTATTTAATTAATCTCTTTTGACCACAAAATTAATTCTTGATCAATATTAATTAAACAATATGATTTCTCTTTTAATATATTATTCAGATAATATATTAATAATTCATAATTAATCCTCGTTCTCCTTAATTCATCTTACCATGCTCATAACCGGGTCAAGTACATACCAAAATAGTTATGGGCTTAGACACCTAATCCAATAGTCTCCCACTTGGATAAGTCTAATAACTATTTTGCAAGTACGACTTCATAACCTGATTAGCAATTGTAGCTTTCAAAAGCGGCTGTCAACTCTGATCTTATCAGTAACGTGTCCTTTAGATAAGGGATCATATATTCCTCCATTCTAGATATCGTATAGTCATGAGACATGGATTATAATCATTCTTTTAGTCTATGTGTTGTTTTCTGATTTTCGATTTATGACGACTGATAACAGACTATAATTGAAAACATCAACTTAGTCCAGGCTTGGCCAAGCGCTTAGGGTGTCATCACTAAATCATCGAGGAGCCCACAGATATAGCTTTTATCCCACATTGAGTAAAAGGAATGGATAAACTTCGATTCAAATTCTTGCTTGTACTTACTCATCAAATCAAACACAACAATATGTTTTATATCACCAAGTTACTGGTACGTTTACATATTTCAATGTGAAACCGATTTGTAAACTACAACTCACATGTCTCCGTCTTAATAATATAAGATAATATCGTCTCACTAATCACTAGTGATAAAATCCATGAAGTGATTCAAGTGAGCGTGGGTTTAATCCAATACTTAAATCTTATTTCAGGTGTACTCATGAACACTGCAACAAACTTTTTCTATGTCTAAACATTTTAGACAATCTACAGTCGGATTCATGATAATCTAGCTTCAATACCTACGTGCAAAGTATTTATCGATTGTAGATGGTTTAAATAATCTTATTATTCGGAAAGTCAAAACATGCAAAGTGAAACACAAGAATAATCGAATCTAATATGGACCCAAACTTTTGAATATAAATAAAACACCTTTTATTTAGTCATCATATTGATTACACATTATTCATTGTATAATGTTTCAGATAATCAACTTATTACTTGAATTTTAACAACAATTCTCCCATGCTCCAAGCATGCACACTATGTTTACCTACGGTTCATGTTTTGTGAAATAGATCAATTGAACACATTTCTAATGATACTCATTTCACAACTCCTAATCCTTATCATAAGTGTAAGAGTACCAAATTCTTGTCACTATTAGAATATGTTAGGTTCTAACATTTTATGCAGCGATCCTTTCGTAATGTCACAGCACCAAAGCCACCAAGACTTTGCTAATGATATTACAAAGTGCTTTATTGGACATTTTTACAAGGCAATTCCATAGATATGAAGTCTCACATTCAAAGTGCATTCCTTTGAACATCCTTCTTGCATAAAAGTTTCTAATCTAGACATAGATTCTCGATGTCCAACTCCCAATATGGAAACATTTCCATATTTAGCATACGAAAAATCATTATTAATAGAATCATATCTAATCATAATAATGTCATTATGGTCCATTCGTTACTATACTTCCAACTGCCCACAAGTGACCAATCATTGGCGAACCTTAGATTGTCCTTGACAGTTGTTTAATTATTTTAGTCATATCCGATTCTGGTCTTTTTCCCTCCTAATGCCTTAGGCATTTGGAAAATTTAGAACGGTCGAATATTACAACATATGCAATTGATCATATACCGGAAGTGTATGGAACACCATTCATGAAAAACATGATACTCTACTAGTTTCTTGCTATAATATTGCCATATATAGAATTCTTTTAAGTTGAACCTTTTCAACATAACATCCATATATGTCCTTTGACTAAATTTAATTAAAATTTATCGATCCAATCTTTTATATTTTTGAAATGAAGTATAATATTATCTCCCTTAATTATAGCAAAACAACTTTTCAACCCCTGCAACTTTGCAAAGTGATACTTTTGTTTTCTATAATTAATATTGCTAACTTGCAACACTTAAAATAATAATCATGCTCCCATTAACATGATAATTATATCCATACTAGCATAACATTTATGCTCCCACTGGCTTTGACACGTATTCAGAAAACAGTTGGACTTCTAGAAATCAATACTTATTGACTTCCGAAGTTCATATTTATAATAAGATATGCTTCGATAAGCCTCTATCTAAGCTTCTCAAACTCATACACCTTTCCTTAGATAACTCATATGTATGTCTAAACTAATACAGAACTTATAGCAATAAGTCCTACATGTTTAGACTAATTTCCAAATCTCATAATTCGAACTATGAAGAGGTATGCCGTAATCATAATCGAATTTGAGAACACAAATATCACAATTGCTATCTCCTTAAAGTCTCTCTTAGTGAAAGCTTTTCCTCACTATCATTTTCATGAAACAGAGAGAACCCTTATGACACTTATATTTTTTAGTGTATGTGCTCCTATCCATGTGAATTTGTCATAACCATAATCATAAGATAATGTTTGAGACAAATCCAAACTCTTATGGACAGGATTGTTCATTCTTAATTTCGTGCTATGAAGTGTCCTACCATTGCTTCAAAGTTATTTAGCAGGTCACCTATACTAGCCAATGCACTTTCATTGAACAAGGTGCTTGCCTTTATGTAGTCAATTAAGAAGTCGTAGAACTCAAATGCATAAGTAAGTTTACTGGAATGGCATAGAAACAAAATTGTGTCAACTAGTGATTCACAATAGGTTTACGCTTGATTACTTTTTGAAACCTTTCAAGATCTTTAAGACTCCCACTGACCTCTCAACATATAAGATTCTTATGTCAAGAAACATTTCTTTTCAAACAAATATTCAAGAGTTAGTGCGGTTTCGTATCAAGATAAACACCTCACACAATTGGTCCTAGTTGGTCTTTGTCTTATCCAAGACATCACAACTTACCAATTTCAAATGTACAAGATCAAGAAACTTTTCTACTCCATATTTGATTAGTGTTCTTCAACCTTTTCTTAAGATTTTGTCACTCAAGTCACAATCTTGAAGTATTACTCTAAGACTCAATTTTGGAACGACGTATCTCATCCTTTTGATTTAACCATTTCAACAATTTTCGGTTCCTCTTCTTAGTCATACTTATGCACTAAGGTGTCCTTAGAGGATCAATTGTGATACGGTTTCATAATCACTAAGATGATCATAAAACATGATACTTAAGTACTCTCCCTTCTTTTCAAATTGGAGAAACTTTTATCTTTCTACCTAATTGATTCTTCTTATTCGTTTTGCTATTCATTGCAACTTTTTCAATGATTCAGAATCACACTTAATCTTTTAAGAATAACCATATTTACTAAACTTTTAGTAAATCATGACGAATAATCTTATCATTTTTGTGGTGGACTTGAATAGTGCACAACATTGTGTTCTAGTCCTTTAGACCTTCACTTGACTCACTTACTTGTGTGAATAAGGAATAAGTCTTAATTTCCCAAATACGAAGGTTCTCATTCATCACACAATACAAGTTGTATGATTCCAAGTTTCCATCCAATTGAAACTTAGGCGATGAGAATCTTTCCTTATTTGGTAAATTTCTGACACTACCACAAATAACATAACTAAGAATCACATCCATTTCAATATTGCTAATAATAGAAACAAACATCAATTTTCATAAATTCCATTGCAAGGAATTAAAAATAAGACAAAAATCAAATTTTATTTTATTTATAAAAACGCGGAAAAACTTGCCCTTATAATGCAATTCAAATGAAAACTATGCTATTACATTTTCCTAAGCAGTCTATCATAACTCTCTAAGTAGCAGCTCAAAAATCCGATCATCGAACCATGCGATCGAAATACATTTCTTCGCAATCAGACTTAGCTAAGTTTTCCTTTAAGGTTCCTTTCTTTTCTTTGATCCTACAAAACATCAAAATCTAATCTTATCACATCATATATTAAGAATCTACAAATAGGAACTTAATAGATTTAGATAATGGATTTTACCTGAAGCAGATTCTTACATCTTGACTCTCCCATCCTTACGATCTCTCAGGTAAACATGGCAGCTTCGCATCCAATGCCCGTTCTCTTGGCAGTAGAAACATATGGAATCTTCCGGAATGGTAGACGGGACTATCTCAAACTAGGCCTTTCTCTTGTGTAGAGAAATTTTTTTTGGACTTCCAATGTTGCCATTGTCAATAGAAGGTTAGGACATTGATCAATGAGGGTCACGTCATCGCCTATCATATAATACTCTCTAATGAAATCACTATACGATTCAGGAAGCAATTGAAGAACCCAATCAACAACCAACTTCCTTGAGACCTCGACACCCAACATCCTCAACCTATCAATGTGTGACTTCATCCCTAAGCCATGTGCACACACAGACTTTCCATCTTCGTATCTTATTGCCAATATGGATTGAGTGACTTTGAACTTTTCAAGTCTTCGAACACGTGGGTCAAGGAGAATTATTGGAGGAGGTGGAGGAAGTGAAGCATGATTTCCATTTCCACAAAGGATTCAGGAAGATCATAGTTTATAGACTTTGACATCTACAAGACGGGAGAAATTCAAGTTAGTTAATTGAGTCCATAAGAAAACACCCAAATGAGATATTAAGGCTAGGACCCAACACAATATTCTACAACTCGGAAGAGGGATTCCGTAATCCAGTTACACAACATTTGAAGGTAGGTAAATGACGATTTACCAATTTCCATCATGAAAAATGAAAAGGAAAATTAGGTTTTAAATGTTTTGAAACTCCTATATCTTTTAAGATTCATTGAACTTTTCAATCACATGTTTAATCTCGATTATGCCCTTCAAGTTTGTGATTGGGATGTCGAGGATCACAAACAAGGTGTGGATAACCATGTAAATTAGCTTGGTACTCTTGAAGATGTCTATCACCTAATCAGTGTGTAGGTTAACCACACACGCTCCATTGATCTATGATAATCTACGAGCTACCCACTTCCATCCTTCATTGGTTCCATATTAGCGTGCCGGTTAACCACACACGCTCCATTAATGACCAACAAGGTGCAATGTGCAATTTCATGCATTAGAACCAACTCCATATTTTTTCTAAAGTAACTAAGATTTTGGAATTTATAAAAGTGTTTAGTTATTTCGTATTTCATTATACTTATAATGGAAGGTTGTGTCCTATCCTACCCGTTCGGCTAACGACCCTCCACTTGTCAAGAGTGTGGTGCGTAAGAGTGGATACCCAATGGCGGTCATTTTACAGGCTGCTTCCTTAAACACCCCTTATAGACCAGCTTCGTGAATGAGGCCTACTAACGGTAAGACTGACTCTTTACTCATACATATATAATATTAGAATTTTAATTTTATATAGTATAAGGGTGTATTTTACAATTGTAAAATACTAGGTGGCTTAATCTAATAAATTATATTTTTAATTTAACTAAACTTAAACCATATCATTATGAATTTTTTAACTCTCTTTTAATTATACACTTAATTAAAATAATAAAGCCATAAGGGTGTAATTTGAACTTCTCAAAACACTAAGGTTCTAGAATTTAATATTTCAAAATTAATACCTTTTAATTAAATTATAAATTCCAAAACTTGAGGGCAAATTTTAAAACTTTTCAAAAATATTTTAGATCAAATTTGAAAAACAATTAAATATCACATAATTAATAATTATCACATAATTTGACCTAATCTATTTTTCTTACAAGATAATTCAAATCAAAATACAAATAATAAATCTTTATCTTATAAAAAAGTTATTATCTTAAATTGACAATTATCCAGTAATTTGATTAGGATATCAATTACCATAATTAAAAAATATGATTTTTATTTGGAAAAATAATTTATGGTAATTATCCAAACCAAATTAGGGAAAAAATTCGAAATTTTCTGTCAGACTGTGTTCACGAGGTGAAACACGCTGTGTTCACAACGTGAATATCGTAGATTTGAAATTCACGATTTTTCAGCTTTGAATGATCAATCATAACATCAAATACATTAGATAAACAACCTAGGCTCTGATACCACTGATGGGTTTTGAGCATCACATCATTCCTATGGTGCACATGCAAACTCTAAACCTTTGGATCTAGTTTATCTAGTTGTACATGCAATAATCATCCAAAACTCATAAACCCTAGATCTAGCATACTATAATCAAAATTAACATATGAATAAGGTTAGTAATCTTACCTTCATTTTTATGTAGCAATAACAATCACAAACCTCCTTGATCTTGACTTCTGAAAGCCTAGTACCCCAAGTGTTGCACCTCTAATGGAGTCACAAACACCACTAGCAATAAGGAGGAAAAAGAGAGAGAGGGAACAGGCACAAAAACGTCCAACATCTTCCAAGAAAGCTTAGCCACTATATTGGGAGCCTTAAGGATCCTTATATAGTTGAGGCTTCTAGGGTTATCAACTTGGAAACCCTAATCCAGTTGCTTAGTCCTTAAGCAGCCCAAAGATCCTTCCAGAAGGCCCTTTGGACGATTTATATATGGACTCTCATATAGAATTCGTCCATTTCTTCTTTATGGATCCTAAGCCCAACTTGGTAACTATCTTATAATTACAATATTAGTCCCCTTTATTTAATTAATCTCTTTTGACCGTAAAATTAATTATTGATCAATATTAATTAAACAATATGATTTCTCTTTTAATATATTATTCACATATTATATTAATAAATCATAATTAATCCTCTTTCTCCTTAATTCATCCTATCAGTTGTTATGGTAAAGGCAACCTAAAAGGACCATGCTCATAATCGGGTCAAGTACATACCAAAATAGTTATGGGCTTAGACACCTAATCCAACAATTTTTTGGAGTGTTACAAGTTGGTATCATAGCCTTGGTTTGAGATAATTAGATGAACATTTGTGTGAAACCAGACTTAAACTGGGGAACAACAAAAGTTTTTAAATGATTTTCAAAAATTGTTTTCAAAATAACCAAGGAAGGATGCAAGGTGTATGATCAGTCGGAGCAAGAAAGTATACCCCAAGTTACCCATAATGTTAATTGTTATGATATGGTAGAACAACATGCTAGTTGTAGGATAGGGATCTTCAGGAATTGAATGACAAAATTGTCTAATGTATGATGCCTTATTTACAATAGAGTTTTCTTGCTCATTATTGTATGAATCTTTCGGGTGCGAATTAATTGTTAATTGAATATGCTAAGTCACATGTTTTATTGGTTGAATAATTTTATAGTGAAGGGTTTGGTCCTATTGCACAACTCTTGTTTGAGTCCAACTGTTCTAGGGTTGAATCTTTTAATCTAGGTTTATTTAAGTTATGTTGCATGTGATTGTTTTCATGTAGTAGTTAACTAGCACCAATGGGGGTCATTTGGTTGTTGACAAAAGGGTGAGATACGGGTTCTAGGATAGCCTAGGGAGTATGTACTGCTCATGTTGTGCTTTTTAGCAAGTGTTGCGAGTATCATTACGAGTGAGTATGGATGTAGTAGGCCAGTTTTGGAATGATTAGTCACTATCGAGAGAGTGAGGATATGATGTATGTGTATCCTAGTTGTTGATATTGTTTTGGGTGGTTGTGATGATCCTTGAAAAAAATACGGATAGGTGTGGAAGGTAGTATGGGCCTGTACTACTGAAAGCACATGACCCGTACGTATAGCAAGGAAGTCACAAACCTTGAGGGGTAGTCTCGTCATGTGGTTGTAGCAACATGTTTTGTGGTATTTTTGATGCTTTCTGATTCGTTTTCAGTATGGAGTTCGCGAGGGGATCTGGAGATGATAGCCAGGATAGGCAGGGGTTAACTGTTGATCAGATTCGGGAAATGATTACCAATGAGGTATCTGGTATGGTGAATTGGATCACTAACATGCTAATTGCTAAGTTCGAGGAACGAACTGCTGCTTTGCAGTATGTGAGAGGTGTTGCTGAGATGACTACTGGGGGAGATCTTGATGAGGGGACACTACTCAAAAAGAAGAGGATGGCTCATTCAGCAAAGGACGAGGAGTCCGAGGCTGTTGACTTGGGTACTGGAAGCCAAAGGAGATATGATATATGTGGGAAGTGTGGTAAAACCCATGGGTTTGCTTGTCACAAGTTCAAATGCTATAAAAAGTATGGAGAGAGGGCATGTATTTCACGACTGCAAGAAGGATCCGATGTGTTTCCACTATCACCAGTTGGGTCATCTC
This sequence comes from Lactuca serriola, assembly GCF_051521515.1. NCBI lineage: Eukaryota > Viridiplantae > Streptophyta > Magnoliopsida > Asterales > Asteraceae > Lactuca > Lactuca serriola. The sequence continues at coordinate 10,649,558 of NC_136414.1, read as the reverse complement.
AAACCGGACTATCCTACATGGGTAGCAGAAGGAGTGCAAGCCTCGATGTATGCCCTTTTGTAGGAGGTCAAGGTTGAAGCGTAAGAAATCACAAGTATGAAATTCTGATCCTCTATTAAAATTTGAAATAGCTAGCCATTCGTGTAGTAGCTTTTTAGAATTATTATGCTAGCATCTATAGGCTGTAATGGGTCACGGTTTTGTTTGGTGGAAAGGGCTCGACAGTACATTCAACATGGTTGTATGGGTTATTTTGTCTATATGGTTGATACACGGGTTGTCGACAAGACATCGGTTTTGGATGTGCCAATTGTTAAGGAGTTTACTGATTTGTTTTCAGAGGAGTTACCCGGTGTGCTCACGAGAGGCAGGGTGAGTTCAGGATTGACCTAGTGCCAGGTACGACTTTTAACGACAAGGTATCGTTCTGTTTGGCATTGCCTGAGATGCAGGAGTTGTCCTCTCAACTTTAGGATCTGTTGGGCAAGCAGTTTATCCCACCAAGAAGTTCACCGTAGGGAGTACCGATATTGTTCATCAAGAAGAAGGATGGTTCCCACCGGATATGGATTGATTACCAGGAGTTGAGCATGTTGACAGTGAAGAACCATTATCCCCTTTTGCATATTGACGACCTCTTTGATCAGTTATAGGGAGCATCTTGCTTCTCTAAGATCGATCTGAGGTCGGGGTATCATCAGGTGAGGGTGAGAGAGGAGGATGTGGAAAAGATTGTGTTTCAGACTCATTAAGGTCATTACGAGTTCGTGGTGATGCCATTTTGGCTCACCAATGTGCTTGTAGTGTTTATGGACTTGATAAATCGGGTATGCAGGTCGATGCTTGATTGATCAGTTATTGTTTTTATTGATGATATCTTGGTATATTCCAAGACCAGAGAGCAGCACGAGGAGCACCTTCGAGAGCTTTTGGGAGTATTGAGACGGGAACGGCTGTGTGCCAAGTTCTCGAAGTGTGAGCTTTGGTTACAACAGGTCCAGTTCTTAGGGTATCTCGTTAACCAAACTGCGGGATTTTGGTCTATCCGGCCAAGATTGAGGTCGTAATGTAGTGGGGGGCTCCAATGTTTCCCTTAGAGATCAGGAGTATCTTGGGTTTGGCAAGATATTATCGGAGATTTATCTAGGATTTCTCCAAGATTTTTGTACCCCTCACTCGTCTGACGAAGAAGGGAGTGGATTTCCAATGGGGCCTTGAGCAGTAGACAACATTTGAGACACAGCGACAGAGGTTATGTGAGGCCCCAGTGTTAACCCTTCCGATGGGTGTCGAGGATTTTGTTGTATATTGTGACATCCCCATTTTCACGGTAAAAAAAGACCGATTTTGTTTATGCTTTGTTTAAAAATCAGAGTAATATTTTAAATAAAAGTGTTGCGGATATTTGTCCCAAAACAAAATATGATAAAGATTTATCAAAAGCATTTACGTAGAAATGTATTTCATTTAAAAAGACTCGGGATGTCATGTTCGTTACAGATCATAAGCATAAAAAATACAGCATATGCCTTACTACATTATTCCGTATTTACAGGCTTAAAATCCATTAATCTCTCATCCCAAGACATCACATCTATGCTCATGCGCCACTACCTGTAATACAAGAAACTGAGTGGGTCAGGCTTGGGAGCCTGGTGATCACATAGGGTTTTCAACCCACAATAAATAAGTTATTAGCTTTATCAAACCAAACAAACCCGATTACCCGTTCCTGTTATCCTCACTTTACGTCCCTAAAACATATAACACAAGGGACCTAGTCTAAGGACTATCATCGGGACGGACACTACTGCTAAGGGGATTCCTTAGCAATAAATGGCCTTAAGGCAACCATGTGAGGGGTGGAGTACATCTGGTGAGCACACAGTTCAAATAAACACACAGTTCAAATAAATACCTACAGGTTGCGAGCCTGCTAGTGTTCCACTGGACTATCTAGAATAGTCCGTGGTCGTCATCTATACTCCGCTAGATGATTGGATCATCAATAACATCTATAACGAGGCCTCTCATTATTTTATTTTGTCACACATCAACTATTACATCTACCCATGTTTTACCCAACACATTTTGTAGGTATAAAATACATATACAGTTTAAATCATTGAAAACATGTATAAAACGTTCATCCAGCATAGATAGCAAGTATTCAGATAATATGCACACATAGCACGTAATTTATATAAAATACTTCATATCTATGTGTAAGCTGAAAGTAACTATGCACTCACTTGATTAGTTGGTGACTCGGTACTTGAACATCACTTTGTTATCTCAAAACAAATTTTTTCCTTGACCAAAACCTAGTAATAATACCATTAGAGTTTAGTTTTAACGTTAATCACGACTAATTAATAGTCTAACTATTATTACTATTATATAAGCGTTAAATAACACTCAATATAACTCATAATAATAGCCCAAATAATTATTTTAAGGTCCTAATAATGTTACTATAATTCAATAAAGGCTATATTAAATATAGTATAGGCGTAACTCACTTACAGCGGGTTTTTATTAAAAACTGGGCTTCGCTGGAGCAGCGTTTCCGAGCCAAAAGCTTTTCTTCTCGGAGCCGTCGGGCGCTCCGGGGCTTTCTTCTCGTGATAGGTAGGTTCCCTAGACTTGGGAGGGTTTTAGGGAGGTTAGAGAGAAGTTAGAGAGAGAAAGAAAGGTTTGAAGGTGTGAGGAAATTATGAAGAGTTCATCTCTTATTTATAGGAATTGTATAGTAAAGTATTATCCAAGCTTCGTCCGTAACTTTTGCATATGAGCTCCCTTTTTGTCTGTCTTTTTACCGTTGAGTTCCTATTAATGAGATCTTCAACTCCCATTTGGACCTCGTTGGCTAATTCTCATTCTATCTCGGATTTACAAAACTGTATCGAATTCGCCGCGCTCGAAAAGTAGGGACTAAGCTTCATCCATAATTTTTGCATATGAGATCTATTATCAACGTTCTTCATATCCACACGTTGGTATTTACGAGTACTACAACTTTCATTTAGATCCCGTCGGCTAATTCTCACTCTATCTCAGATTTACAAAACTGTATCGAATTCGCAACGCTCGAAGAGTAAGGACTAAGCTTCGTCCATATCTTTCGCATACGAGCTCCGTTTTTGACTGTCTTTTTATTGTTTAACTCGTATTAACGATATCTTCACTTATCGTTTAGATTATTTTGGCTAAAAATCGACCGATCTAAATTCAGATTTCGGGTCGTGCACTGATATGCTAAATCTTAGAAAAATCATAACTTCCTCATACGAAGTCAGATTTTGGATGTTATTTTTATGCACACTATCGGTTTAACATATACTATGAATTTTGTTTAGATCGCTAAGGCTAAATCTCGCTCTATCGTAAATTCACTATTTACGCCTCCCGGTATCGTGTCGGTTCCGTCGCGAAACTTCGACGGGTCATAACTTCTTTGTTATAACTCGGATTTCGACGCTCTTTATATATACGGATACCTTGTAACATATACTAAAACTTGGTTGAGATTATTTATTCTTAATAATCTTTTGTCGAAAATTCGTTTTCGACCCCTATTGCCTCTAAATTGACTAGCCCGAATCTACGGGCGTTACAATTATCTCCACTTTAGGATGATTACGTCCCGGAATCATCAACGAAACAGGAATGTATAATGACTCCATACGTTATCTATTCATCCTATGTAATAACTGTAACTTCTATGTTGCTTCGAATGAGTATCTAACTCTTGGACTCCTTGACTGCAGGCGGTGCTCGGTCTTGCACCTGCTCGTTAGACTTTCAATCATGACCTTCGTGTCACAACCTCATTCTTTATCAGAGACTCCTTCTTCTTAACAAACTTAGGATAATTTAATTTGATTACTACAATTCACCGATGTGTCATATTCTAATGACCTATCATCGTATGTAGCAATGCTTAGACTCAGGTCTCTTAGAGTCAAATTCCGGAATGGAATATGCCTTCCTTCATCGTCTAATGTGATATAATCACATTTTAACATGTAGCATTTCTAGCTACCAACTTCTTTAACAACGAGCGTGATACTTCTATTAATCGCTTTGATTTCAATCGTTTGGTTTAAGTCGGACGCTACATCAAACTTGGTTCTCTGAACCACGTAACCTACTCATCGTAGTCGGACTCAATGTGATATGGCCACTAGGGTCGGGATAACAACAATCTTCTTAGTCATTACCGAAACAATGGTAACGAAATACTTGAATAAAACAAAATCAATTACTAGTTTCTTGGTAACCTTGTGACTTTCCCTGATCCAAGTGTGAGTCCTGTGCTTCCGGTAGTATAGGCCTCTACTGCCTTTCACACCTACTCATACTCGTCCCAAGTATTGTCCCGTAGTTTTCCATGTCACCATACAAGAAAATCACATAGCAACTTAACACATAAAATATCAAAATGAAGGTTTTATATTATTCCTTGAAACGATTACATGGGTGTTCAAGTTCACCCTAGATTATGCCTCTAATAGGCTACACCATATGACACTATCTACATGGCTTCTTCATAACTTGATCTCCATGTATCCATCCTCACTCCTGATTCCTTGCATCGTCAGCTGCTTTGTCTAGGATCATATGGAATGCTCTTCCGTTGGTTTTGGCAGAATGTTTGGTCTTGCCGCCTCTTTCTTTTTCGGGCAATCCTTAGCAACCTGCCCTTCTTCACAGCATTCATAACACACCCTTTTGCTGGCGGTGCACTCTTTGGCGTAATGTCCGGTCTTCCCACACTTGTAGCAAGTCACTTCTTCGCTACATTTCCCAAAGTGATTCTTCTTGCACTTCTCGCACCATTTCACTTTGTTTTCCTCCGCCGCTAAACTCCTTTGAACCGGACTTGATCTTCTTATTGGGCCTCGTAGACCCCTCAAACTTCCTCTTTTCGCCAACCTCAATCTTGTTGGCATCTCTTCCCTTAATCATATCTTCCACAGACTTGGCAACCCAGATAGCTGCCTCCAGAGTAGGTGCCTGACGCACTGGCACCGCGTACTCCCATGGAAGTCCCTTTGCGTACTTGTCGATTTTCGTCAGCTCATTCGGAACAAGGTGCAAGGCAAACTCCATCTTCTCTGTGGAGTTGTTGGTGTATTCATCAATTGACATGCTTCCTTTCTTCAAGGTCAGGAACTGGTTCTGTAGCTCGAGTAAGTTTTGAGCTGAGCAGTACTTTCATTTAAATTGCACCAGAAACTCTGCCCATGCTTGTTGCAGGGGCTCATTGGGGCTCAAAGTCTTCCCTAGGGTATTCCACCAGCGAACAGCGCCTCCTCTGAATTGACGTACTGCAAACGTGGTTTGTAGCTTGCCTTTGCAACCACATGTCATGAAGGCCAATTCCATCTCTGAGATCCAATCCATGACCCCGATCGGATCTTCCTTCCCAGTGAAAGTTGATGGCTTGCAAGTTAGAAAATCTTTGTACTTGCATCCATTCCTCTCGACTCCTTCATCATGATTGTTCCTCCTAATCACCGGGGGATCAGCTTGACCAACGGTCCTGCTGTCGTTCCCTTCCTCAGACTGCCTGTCATTCAGCTCGGGCTGTTCAATAGGCATCGTAATTTCCTCTCGAGCTTGTTGAAGTAAGCGCCTTGTTTCCTCCATTTGATGATCCAACATCATCTGGATCAATGCTTGCACTCCGGCCATCGTGATTGGCTCGGGTGCAACTTCTACTACGACTGGTATTTGCTGTATCACTGGGGGCTGATCTCGGTTCCCATTTGCATTCATGTTTCCGCTACGGGTCCTTGCCATCTTGATCTATACACCGAATAAGGTGAATCTAGATCTTTATTTAAGATTGATGTTTAAATCATCCTTATCACTCCGAAACGTTTATATGCCAGTTCTAATATCGTAGTTAAACGCTTAGAATCCTAAACACATAAGGTTTCCAGATCCGGTCGACAACAGACCATAGATCCGAACAAATAATAGCATGTCAGGCTCAAAGCATTTAGCACATAAAAGCATTTTAGGCATAATTCCTAAAATAAGCTAGTGCTCACACCTCACAATCGTCGCTTAGCTTCTTAGTTTAAGTCTAGAAATCCTACAAATTCCTAGTTCGCTTAAACTAATGCTCTGATACCAACTGTGACATCCCCATTTTCACGGTCAGAAAAGACCGATTTTGTTTATGCTTTGTTTAAAAATCAGAGTAATATTTTAAATAAAAGTGTTGCGGAATTTGTCCCGAAACAAAATATGATAAAGATTTATCAAAAGCATTTACGTAGAAATGTATTTCATTTAAAAAGACTCGGGATGTCATGTTTGATACAGATCATAAGCATAAACAATACATCATAGGCCTTACTACATTATTTCGTATTTATAGGCCTAAAATCCATTAATCTCTCATCCCAAGACATCACATCTATGCCCATGCGCCACTACCTGTAATACAAGAAACTGAGTGGGTCAGGCTTGGGAGCCTAGTGATCACATAGGGTTTTCAACCCACAATAAATAAGTTATTAGCGTTATCAAACCAAACAAACCCGATTACCCGTTCCCGTTATCCTCACTTTACGTCCCTAAAACATATAACACATGGGACCTAGTCTAAGGACTATCATCGGGACGGACACTACTGCTAAGGGGATTCCTCAGAAATAAATGGCCTTAAGGCAACTATGTGGGGGATGGAGTACATTTGGTGAGCACATAGTTCAAATAAACACACAATTCAAATAAACACCTATAGGTTGCGAGCCTGCTAGTGTTCCACTGGACTGTCTAGAATAGTCCGTGGTCGTCATCTATACTCCGCTAGATGACTGGATCATCAATAACATCTATAATGAGGCCTCTCATTATTTTATTTTGTCACACAGCAACTATTACATCTACCCATGTTTTACCCAACACATTTTGTAGGTATAAAATACATATACAGTTTAAATCATTGAAAACATGTATAAAACATTCATCCAGCATAGATAGCAAGTATTCAGATAATATGCACACATAGCACATAATTTATATAAAATATTTCATATCTATGTGTAAGCTGAAAGTAACTATGCACTCACTTGATTAGGTGGTGACTCGGTACTTGAACAACACTTTGTTATCTCAACCTTCATGTCACAACCTCATTCTTTATCAGAGACTCCTTCTTCTTCTTAACAAACTTAGGATAAGTTAATTTGATTACTACAATTGACCGATGTGTCATATTCTAATGACCTATCATCGTATGTAGCAATGCTTAGACTCAGGTCTATTAGAGTCAAATTCCGGATCTATGGGCGTTACATATTTTGTGATGCATCCATCACTGGTTTGTGAGCAGTTCTTATGCAAAGAGGGCGAGTCGTTTCGTATGCTTCTCGGTGGTTGAAGTTGCATGAGGCTCGATATCTTACCCACGATCTGGAGTTGGGGTCAGTAGTGTTTGCCCTCAAGATTTGGCGACACCACTTGTATGGGTTCCTGTTTACTATTTACACGAATCAAAAGAGTTTGCGATATCTTATGGACCAGATGACCCTGAACTTGAGGCAATGTATTTGCCTTGACGTGGTCAATGATTATGACTGCAAGATCCTTTACCATCCAAGTAAAGTGAATGTAGTCGCGGATGCTTTGATCCGCAAGACGGCTGGATCATCAGCTGCAGATTTGTGTATGAGGATATCCAAGGATTCTCCACCTTTGGATTTGATCAGGGGGGAACAGGTAGAAGGAGTCAAGAAGGATAATTGGAAACAGGAGAGGATCAGGGGTGATCGACAGATTTGTCACCAATAGTCGGGGATTGATGACCCGATGTGGTTGGTTATGGGTTCTGGTTTTTGGTGGGATCATGCAGACGGTTTTGGTGGAGGCATATAAGTCTTGCTTTTCGATACACTCGGGAGCCACCTGTCACACCCCTGGACCATATAGCGGAAACGTCGAGGGGTCGTGTGACTTAAATTGAAATATCATCACAATGAATATACATGAAACATAACATAAACATCACCATGCATTAATACATTACAACTAACCTTGTTCACATCAAGTACATTGTTTACATTACAACACCACATAACATAAATTGTTTAACAATTGACATTGCACAAAAGAAATTTCAAAAACACACTTGATGATTCTTCATTCTAACGGTTAACTGAGAATACAAGTTATTTTGAAAACGGTCAACATATATAATGTTGGTGAGTTAATAAGCATGTTTGATATAAAAAAATAGTTCGTATTATTTGTAAAATCCAGAAAATCCGATATTTTCTGTAACAAAAACTGTTTATGATAAAGATGTGATGATCTCATAAATGTGTATGTATGTGATTTCAAAACATGTAAATGTGAATCCCTTTCATAATTGTTCCTTTTATTATAGTTGTTGTATGTAGAAGTAAATAATGTCATTTCCCCGGAAAACCCAATGTTTTCCAATTTAAATAGCATGATGGTTTTGTATTATTATATAAATCACTTTGCATCTTCACACTTGTGTGAATATGATTTCCCATGAGTACTTAGATGGTAAAGGATCTCTATGTGAGTCGTTATAACCATGCATAATAGTGATTAATTCGCCTGTCTTGGCATTTTTCCTAACGTCGGTTTTGATCAAGATTTTGTCACCCTAGACTGGTCCAGTCTAACTATAGCGAACAACTCAGGTGTGGGGGAGTCACCCCCATATAGATCTATACACAAACTCTCGCTCTCCCTCCAGGAGACTCTGATTATAACTACAGGCTACGGTCGGCACTTATTGGTGCCACCCGTTATTTTTCACTAAATCCCAATGAAATTAAATCACTTTGCTTTACAACCTGATTAATATTTACGTGAATATGAAGTAAGCCTAACAGACATGAAAGAGGACAACGATGACCCACTAATCATATATGTTATTATAGGTTGTCGAGCATGCTACGGACACGTTATAGCCCATTGAGCATATGATAAAAGTTTAGGGCCATATTAGCAATGCAAATGGGCACTAAGGCCCAATAGCATGTTTAAGCTGATGAAGGCCCGTTGGGCATGTAATTGGGTCACCAAGGCCCAATAAACATGTTTTGATTATATTGGGCCCAACAATCGTATAATTGGGTCACGATGGCCCAATAAATACGAGTAGGAAATATTGGGCCTGAACATTGTATCGTTTATTTGTTTGTCGATATAAGTTGTAGTATGGAATTTGGTTTACACTTAGTGTTTACTTTTGATGTTAAAATACTCAATGTTGGTTTATAACGGTATTCTTAGTTTTTATAAAAATACCATTTTTAAACCTTCAAGTTGTAAAAATTTATATCTTTGATCCAATTGTTTAGAAATTTACATATTTGGCCCAAAATGTTTATTTGACCATTTCAGTCCCTTTTTCATAAAAAATTTACATTTTCAGCCCTTAATGGTGCAAAATGACACTTTTTGTCCTTTTTGATGAAAAATGACATTTTAGTCCATTAGATTATTTAACATGGCATTTTCGGCCCAAATAAAATCTTAAATTATAATTTCAGCCCAAAATACAAATTTTGACATTTTAGCCCTTATTTGCTATAAATTTACATTTTTGGCCCATTTTCCGTAAGTTTTACAATTTTGGCCCAAAATCGAAAAACTTTGCATTATTAGTCCAATTTAGCAAAAACGGTCATTTTCAGCCCCTGAAATAGTTTAATTATGTTTTTGACTCACACTTTTATGAATTTATAATTTCAGTCCCTAAAACTCTTCATTTTCGCAAGTTTGGGCCCAAAAACCCGTGCGGCCCACATATAAGCCCATTAAGTAAAATTTTATATTTTTGGTCCTTTGAAAAGTATTATTTTCACAAAAATCAGATTTTATATAAATAAATACTTTATAACCCTTATAAAACCGAAAATTATCAACTTTCAACCCAATCTTTGTTATTTTTGCAAAAATGACACTTGTAAAGATCCTTGGCTTTGTTTTTTACTTATTAAACTTAAGGACTCTTAGATCTATGATGTATGTTGTTTATTATGTCTTTGTGTTTGAATCTTTCACATTTTAGGTATAGATCTCGAAATATATAAAGTACTAACACATTATCACAACATAAACCAAGGAAATCACATATAACATGCAAACACACATAGATCAACACATAACACTTGTATTCTCCCCCTAAAAAAAGTAAAAACAAAAAACAAGGGGGTATGAACTCACCTTGCTTAGTTTTTCTCGGTTTTGAAGAAGAAATGGAAGAAGTTTATGTGATTCTCGGCCCTAGCATGCTTCTTGAGAGGTCTTTGGCTTAGATGGGTTCAAAGAAGCAAGATCATGAATTTTGCATGAGTTAAGAGGAGATTTTTGATGTTATCAAAAAGCTAAGCCATGGATTTAAGCAACAAATTACCAAAGATGATGATTTTGATGGAAGAACCATCTTGAAAATTCCCAAGATCTTGAAATTTTTGAGAGAAAGGATGAGTTGTTGTTGTGAGTGTTTGAGAGAAAATTCAAGTGAAGTGTGTGTGTGTGTGTTTCCTTTCGGTCGAACATAAGAAGAGAGAGGGAAAGAAGATGTGATGTTCACCTAGATGCATGAGACATTATGACTAGTTATCCTTTGAATAAAAATGATGTGTCAAGCATAATAATCCCTATTAATTTCTCTTTTTTTTATTGTTGGGCCGAGAACTTGGGCTAGAAGGAAAGAGTTGCATAGTGTTGGCCCATTAATTATCTTAGTTCGAAGTTATAAGGCCCAACTTGGTATTTTCGGCCCATTGGGCTTTTAGGGGTGTTCATGGCACAATTGCATAAAAGAATGGGTTTATGGTCCATTAAAGCTAATTGAATCAATTATGGCCCAATAAGGCCCATTAAGGTAAACCAATTCATTTTGGATCCATTATAGCCCAAAATGTTAAGTTTCATGAAAGTGGGTCCAATTAGAGTCCATTTAAGGGTTCTAAGCCCAAAATAGTCAAATTGGAGACTTATTGGTCCATTAGGCCCAATAAGGAAATCCTAGTCCATAATGGACTTAATTTTGCTTCATCTGGTCTTCACGTTCCCATGTGAACTTCGGTCCATGCTTTGCATTCCATCGAACTTTCACAATCGGAATGCGACTTTGCTTAGTACGCTTCACTTCCCAGTCCATGATTTCAACTAGTTCCTCGATGAACAGGAGATTCTCGTTGATTTCGATGTCTTCCAATGGGATGACAAGAGTTTCATCGGATAAGCACTTTTCCAGATTGGAAACATGGAACACGGGGTGTACGCTGCTGAGCTCGGCAGGTAGCTGTAGCCTATAGGCCACTGGACCGATTCGGGCTAGAATCTCGAATGGCCCAATGTATCGTTGGTTTAGCTTTCCCTCGTTTCCCAAAATGAATCACCCCTTTCCAGGGAGAGACCCTCAATAACACCCAATCCTCGAATTGAAATTCTAGGGGATTTCATCGTTTATCAACATAGCTCTTCTGTCGGTCTCGTGATGCTTGAATTCGAGCTCTGGTTTGAACTATCTTTTCTATTGTTTCACATATGATTTCTGGGCCTATTAAAGCATTGTTTGGTGTCTGTCCTCTTGCTAGCTGAGTGTCACCTACCTCAGCCCAACACAACGGCGATCTACATTTATGACCATATAATGCTTCAAAAGGAGCAACTTTGATGCTTGTGTGATAACTGTTATTGTACGAAAATTCAATTAAAGGTAAGTGGGTATCCCACAACCTTCCAAAGCCTATCACACATGCTCGATGCATATCTTCAAGCGTTTGAATGGTTCGTTCACTTTGACCATTCGTCTGTGGGTGGTAAGCAGTGCTCATGTCGAGTTGTGTTTCCATAGCCTTTTGAAGTGATTGCCAAAAGCGTGAAGTGAATCTACTATCTCGATCCGAGATGATAGATATTGGCACTCCATGAAGTCTCACTACCTCCTTGATGTATATCCTGGTTAATCTTTCCATTTTATAGGACTCTTTTATTGGTAGGAAATGGCTGGACTTCGTCAATCTGTCGACTATCACCCGTATGGCATCCAATCCATTAGTTGCTTTGGGTAATTTGGTCAGAAAGTCCATGGTAATCCTTTCCCATTTCCACTCGAGGGCTTCTGATATTTTACTTTCACTTTAGCGCAAGTGAGGCACTTGCTAACGAAAGTAGGAATGTCTGCCTTCATATTAGGCCACCAATAATGTTGTTTGATATCTAGGTATATTTTATCTGAACCGGGATGGATGGAGTATCATGTCTTATGGGCCTAGTTCATGACTACCGCTCCGAATTCCCCTAGTTTAGGGACCCAAATTCAGTTCATGAAGTAATAGGCTCCATCCTCTTTGACCTCAAAGTTCTTTTCCGTTCCACGTAATGCTTCACTCATTATGTTTTCTGACTTCATCGCCTCCAACTGAGCTTCTTTAATTTGTGACAATAAATGGGATTGAATGGTTATTGAGAGAGTTTTCACATGATGATTTGAGTATTCTTTTTGGCTCAGGGCATTAGCCACTACGTTAGCTTTGCCCGGATGATACTTGATTTCGCACTCATAATCGTTTAGTAGTTCGACCCATCTCCGCTGCCTCATATTTAATTCCTTCTGGTTCCGGATGTGCTGGAGGCTTTTGTGGTCGGTGAAGATGGTGCACTTTGTACCATAAAGGTAGTGCCTCCAAATCTTCAATGCGAAGACCACTGCTCCCAATTCGAGATCATGAGTGGTATAGTTCACTTCATGTGTTTTCAGTTGTTTGGATGCATAGGCTATCGCCTTTCCTCGTTGCATAAGTACACATCCCAAACCTTGGTTTGAGTCATCGCAGTAGACTATAAAGTCTTTGGTTCCTTCTGGTAAGGATATCACAGGTGCACTGCAGAGGGATTTCTTCAGGGTTTGGAAGGCAACTTCCTGCTTCTTTGTCCATTCGAGTGGTACGTCCTTTTGTGTTAGCGTGGTAATAGGCTTGGATGTCCTGGAGAAGTTCTGGGTGAGTCTTCTGTAATAGCCTGTGAGACCCAGAAATTGACAAATTTATGTGGATGTCGTTGGGATTGCACATCCTTCAATGGATTTAACCTTGGAAGGGTCCACATGTATCCCTTCTTGGCTGACAATATGACCTAAAAAGTTTACGCTACAGAGCCAGAACTCACACTTAGAGAGTTTTGCGTACAACTTTTCGGCTCGTAGGGTTTCCAAGATTTGTCGGAGATGTCGAATATATTCTTCCTCGCTTCAGGAATAGACCAGGATATCATCGATGAAAACGATCACAAAGTTGTCAAGGAATGGACAACATACTCAATTCATCAGGTCCATAAATGTGTCAGGGGCATTCGTTAGACCGAAGGGCATTACAAAAAATTCATAATGTCCATAGCGAGTTCGGAAAGCGGTCTTGGAAATATCCTCCTCTCAGACCTTGAGTTAATGATAGTCGGATTGCAGATCTATCTTAGAGAAGTAATTTGCTCCTTGAGGTTGGTCGAATAGATCGTCGATTCATGGAAATGGGTAGCGATTCTTGATAATGAGCTTATTCAGTTCTCTATAGTCGATGCACATTCTAAATGATCCGTCTTTCTTTTTAAAGAAAAGGACCGGAGCTCCCCATGGTGAAAAGCTAGGTCTGATGAATCCTTTGTCCAAAAGTTCGCTGAGTTGGCTTGACAATTCCTGCATTTCCGCAGGATCCAACCTATAGGGCGATTTGGCGATAAAAGTAGATCCTGGCACAAGGTCGATCTGAAATTCGACCTGCCTATCGGGGGGTATTCTCGGAAGATCCTCGGGAAATACGTCTGGAAAGTCACACATCACTGGGATATCTTGAATGTTTATTTCTACCTTCGATTTGTCCACAATGTGAGCAAGGAAGGCGTAGTTCCTTTTGTGCAGGCATTTCTGTGCCTTGATGCATGAAATAAGGCGAAGGTTGACTCCGGGTTTATCTCTATAGATGATTAGGGTTTCATGATTAGGAAGATGAAGGCGAACGGCCTTCTTGTGGCACATAATATCAGCATGATGGGGGCTCAACCAATCCATGCCGACGATCACATTGAAACTCCTAATATTTATGGGCATCAAATTTATTTGGAAAATGTGGTGGTTAAATGTTAACGTGCACCCTGCATAGATATCCCTAGTAGAATCTGTTTTCCCATTAGCCATTTCCACCATGAAGGCTTCATTGAGCTTCTGGGGTTGTTGATTTAGTAAGTTTTTAAACTTGTTACTAACGAATCTTCGCTCCGCTCCACTATCGAATAAGATGCATGCATATGTGTTGTTAAGTAGGAACGTACCGGTGACAACAGCTGGGTCCTGCACTACTTCACCCTGAACCATTGTCAGTAGTCTCCTAGCTGCTCCTATTCCTTGATTGTTCGCGTTTGGGCAGTTTCGCCTGATATGCCCCGTTTTCCCACATTCGTAACAGGTATAGGTAGCTCCAGTATTGGCGTTGTTGTTGTTGTTGTTGTTGTTGTTGTTGTTGTTGTTGTTTTTGTTGTTGTTGTTTTTTGTCATCTGGTTTTGCTGAAGCGGAGTCCTATAATACTTCAATGTATGGCCTTTCCGATTGCACCTTGTGCAACTCATCTCTCGACACTCCCCGTGATGGTGGAAGTTGCATTTGATACACTTGGGGAGATTTCCCGAGTACTGTTTGGAAGTATTTGGTGTGGATGAGGCTGGAGCATGTGGTGTGGTAATAGCTTGTGTTGCAGCATGGAGAGACACCGTTTGTTGCTTATTAGACGATTCTGAGTTTTGCTTTCCTTTCCGCTTGTTGTTTTTCCCCTTCTTGTTCTCTTCCTCCTTCTTAGCCTCCACTACCACTGTCTTGGAACTCTTCTTATTGTCGTGATCGTACAGTTTCTTGACCAGTCTCTTAGCACTATCAAACGTCTTAGGGTTTGCTGCAATGACATTCCCTTGAATAGGCTCAGTCAGTCCCCAGATAAACCTTTCAATCTTTTTCTCTTCGGAGGTGATCATTCCGGGACACAAAAGATATAGCTCGCTAAACCTGGATATGTATGCGTCGATGTTGGAGTTTTGGACCATGAGGTTCCACAACTCTTGCTCCATCTTCTGAATCTCACCTCTAGGATAGTATTCTGCTAGCGTCATCTCCTTCAGCTCTTCCCAGGGCATCGCGTTCGCCACCGGGAGTGTCATGGCCTCTACGTGGCCATTCCACCAGGAGAGAGCTTGGTCCATGAACGTGCATGCTGCGAACTTGACCTTACAGTCATTCAGACACCTATAAATTTCAAAGACAAACTCTACTTTCTCAATCCATTTCTTCAGGTTCCTCTTCGGGTTCCTCGTCGGAATCCTCTAGCCCTCCGTTATTTCCATGATTAGGAAAATAAGAATCTCCAAGGTGGTGGAAACCAGCCATACGGACTACACGAGGGTGCATATATAAGTCAAATTTTAATTACTCTCATCGTATTTTTAATTATTTGTGTTTTGGGTTCCCTAGAGTTATTGGAGAGTGGGGTAGGCTTTTGGATTCATCTCCCGCTGTGATCACTCCCGAACACATGTTGGTCATATTCTGAATAAATATAGTTGATCAGACTATATTTATCCTTAATATAACTGCATAACTGCCCAGGTTTAATCATAGTGTTTAATTTCTTCCAGAAGCTTTTATTAGGTATTGTTAGCTTATTATCCTAATATACACACATAAGTGTGAAATTCTTGTTTCGTTCAGAGTTAGTTAGGTCCATTGTGTTTATAGTTGCATATCACGTATGGTTAAATATGCTAGTTCACTATAAACATTACTCTGATACCAACCTGTCACACCCCCGGACCATATGCCGGAAACGTCTTAGGGGTCGTGTGACTTAAATTGAAATATCATCACAATGAATATACATTAAACATAACGTAAATATCACCATGCATTAATACATTACAACTGACCTTGTTCACATCAAGTACATTGTTTACATTACAACACCACATAACATAAATTGTTTAACGATTGACATTGCACAAAAGAAATTTCAGAAACACACTTGCTGATTCTTCATTCTAACGGTTACCTGAGAATACAATTTATTGTTAAAACGGTCAACATATATAATGTTGGTGAGTTAATAAGCATGTTTGACATAAAAAAATAGTTCGTATTGTTTGTAAAACCCAAAAAATCTGATATTTTCTGTAACAAAAACTGTTTATGATAAAGATGTGATGATCTCATAAATGTGTAAGTATGTGATTTCAAAACATGTAAAAGTGAATGCCTTTCATAATTGTTCCTTTTATTGTAGTTGTTGTATGTAGAAGTAAATAATGTCGTTTCCTCGGAAAACACAATGTGTTCCAATTTAAATAGCATGATGGTTTTGTATTATTGTATAAATCACTTTGCATCGTCACGGTGTGTGAATATGATTTCCCATGAGTACTTAGATGGTAAAGGATCTCTATGTGAGTCGTTATAACCATGCATAATAGTGATTAATTCGCCTGTCTTGGCATTTTTCCTAACGTCGGTTTTGATCAAGATTTTGTCACCCTAGACTGGTCCAGTCTAACTATAGCGAACAACTCAGGTGTGGGGGAGTCACCCCCATATAGATCTATACACAAACTCTCGCTCTCCCTCCAGGAGACTCTGATTATAACTACAGGCTACGGTCGGCACTTATTGGTGCCACCCGTTATTTTTCACTAAATCCCAATGAAATTAAATCACTTTGCTTTACAACCTGATTAATATTTACGTGAATATGAAGTAAGCCTAACAGACATGAAAGAGGACAACGATGGCCCACTAATCATATATGTTATTATAGGTTGTCGAGTATGCTACGGATACGTTATAGCCCATTGAGCATATGATAAAAGTTTAGGGCCATATTAGCAATGCAAATGGGCACTAAGGCCCAATAGCATGTTTAAGCTGATGAAGGCCCGTTGGGCATGTAATTGGGTCACCAAGGCCCAATAAACATGTTTTGATTATATTGGGCCCAACAATCGTATAATTGGGTCACGATGGCCCAATAAATACGAGTAGGAAATATTGGGCCCGAACATTGTATCGTTTATTTGTTTGTCGATATAAGTTGTAGTATGGAATTTGGTTTACACTTAGTGTTTACTTTTGATGTTAAAATACTCAATGTCGGTTTATAACGGTATTCTTAGTTTTTATAAAAATACCATTTTTAAACCTTCAAGTTGTAAAAATTTATATCATTGATCCAATTGTTTAGAAATTTACATATTTGGCTCAAAATGTTTATTTGAGAATTTCAGTGCCTTTTTCATACAAAATTTACATTTTTCAGTCCTTAATGGTGCAAAATGACACTTTTAGTCATTTTTGATGAAAAATGACATTTTAGTCCATCAGATTCTTTAACTTGGTATTTTCCGCCCAAATAAAATCTTAAATTATAATTTCAGCCCAAAATACAACTTTTGACATTTTAGCCCTTATTTGCTAAAAATTTACATTTTTGGCCCATTTTCCGTAAGTTTTACAATTTTGGCCCAAAATCTAAAAACATTGCACTATTAGTGCAATTTAGAAAAAAGGGTCATTTTCAGCCCCTGAAATAGTTTAATTATGTTTTTGACTCACACTTTTATGAATTTATAATTTCAGTCCCTAAAACTTTTCATTTTCGCAAGTTTGGGCCCAAAAACCCGTGAGGCCCAAATATAAGCCCATTAAGTAAAATTTTATATTTTTGGTCCTTTGAAAAGTATTATTTTCATAAAAATCAGCTTTTATATAAATAAATACTTTATAACCCTCATAAAACCAGAAATTATCAACTTTCAACCCGATCTTTGTTATTTGTGCAAAAATGACACTTGTAAGGATCTTTGGCTTTGTTTTTCACTTATCAAACTTAAGGACTCTTAGATCTATGATGTATGTTGTTTATTATGTTTTTGTTTATGAATCTTTCACATTTTAGCTGTAGATCTCGAAATATATAAAGTATTAACACATTATCGCAACATAAACCAAAGAAATCACATATAACATGCAAACACACATAGATCAACACATAACACTTGTATTCTCCCCCCAAAAAAAGTAAAAACAAAAAACAAGGGGGTATGAACTCACCTTGCTTAGTTTTTCTCAGTTTTGAAGAAGAAATGGAAGAAGTTGATGTGATTCTCGGCCCTAGCAAGCTTCTTGAGAGGTCTTTGGCTTAGATGGGTTCAAAGAAGCAAGATCATGAATTTTGCATGAGTTAAGAGGAGATTTTTGATGTTATCAAAAAGCTAAGCCATGGATTTAAGCAACAAATTACCAAAGATGATGATTTTGATGGAAGAACCATCTTGAAAATTCCCAAGATCTTGAAATTTTTGAGAGAAAGGATGAGTTGTTGTTGTGAGTGTTTGAGAGAAAATTCAAGTGAAGTGTGTGTGTGTGTGTGTGTTTCCTTTCGGTCGAACATAAGAAGAGAGAGGGAAAGAAGATGTGATGTTCACCTAGATGCATGAGACATTATGACTAGTTATCCTTTGAATAAAAATGATGTGTCAAGCATAATAATCCCTATTAATTTCTCTCTCTCTTTTTTTGATTGTTGGGCCGAGAACTTGGGCTAGAAGGAAAGAGTTGCATAGTGTTGGTCCTTTCATTATCTTAGTTCTAAGTTATAATGCCCAACTTGGTATTTTCGGCCCATCGGGCTTTTAAGGGTGTTCACGGCCCAATTGCATAAAAGAATGGGTTTATGGTCCATTAAAGCTAATTGAATCAATTATGGCCCAATAAGGCCCATTAAGGTAAACCAATTCATTTTGGATCCTTTATAGCCCAAAATGTTAAGTTTCATGAAAGTGGGTCCAATTAGAGCCCATTTAAGGGTTCTAAGCCCAAATAGTCAAATTGGATACTTATTGGTCCATTAGACCCTATAAGGAAATCCTATTCCATAATGGACTTAAACAGGGATTATCAGGGTTTTCAATTTTTCGTTGACTATTTGAAGTATTTGTATAGAGTGTTTGATGTAATTTTGTTGTCATTGAATAAACATCATGCATGCTTCCAGATTTTGTTTACAATTTTGTACTTGTTAATGTTTAAAAAAGCATAGAATTTATTGGGGTTCTAGTCTCCATTATATCAGATCGAGATGTTCGGTCCACTTCCCGGTTCTGGTAGAAGTTCCACGAGGAACTGCGTACGAGGCTACATTTCAACACTGCTTATCATCCACAAACTAACAGTCGGAGTGAGTAGACCATTCTGACACTTGAGGATATGTTGCGGGCTTGTGTCATGGATTTTGGTTGGAGTTAGGATTCCTGTCTATCTGTTGCGGAGTGTTCCTACAAGAACAACTATAACTCCAACATTGGTACACCGACTTTCGAGCTTCTGTATGGTCGGAGATGTCGTACCCCAGTTTGTTGGGGGGAAGTTGGTCACAAATTCATGGGAAAGATTGCGGTAGTCCTCCAGACCGCATATCTCATCCAACAGATCAGGTAGAGATTGCAGACAGCTCAGAGTCAGCAGTAGAGCTATGCCGACTGACGTCGATCAGAGTTGGAGTTCCAGGTCGGCGGTATGGTACTACTGAAGGTCTCACCCTGGAAGGGTGTGATACGTTGTAGGAAGAAGGGAAAATTGTGTCCTAGTATATTGGACTATTTCGTGTGATCACCAGGGTAGGCAGGGGGGCCTACCGGTTGGATTTGCCAAGTGAGATCAGTCAGATCGACAACATTTTCCATGTTTCGCAGTTATGGAAGTGCGTGTAAGACAATGAGGCAGTAGTTCATTTGGAAAGTATTCAGGTCGATGAGCACCTGAATTATAGTGAGAGGTCGGTAGAGATAATGGAGAGAAAGATGAAGGTACTGCGAAATAAGAAGATACCTTTGGTAAAGGTTTGATGGTCGCATCGAAAAGGCTCCGAGTAGACGTGAGAGTCGGAGGCGGAGATGTGGGAGCATTATCCTGAGTCATTCACACCAGCAGACTTTGAGTTAATTTCAATTTTAACCCTATGTATGAATATATATTGCATTTCAGTACTTATGCATAACAAAGAGTGCAATATGGCCCATAGTGGCATACTCTTCGTACACAAGGTGTACACACAAGGAGCCAAGTATGTTGGGCGTACTCTTCATACGCAATGTGTACACACGAGGAGCCTAGTACGTAGGGCGTACCTTGCATACGCAGAGCATACGTGCGAGCGTTCCAAACCCGAAATTTTAGTGTATCCACCCTATTTAAACACCTTATGGCCCCAAGACCTTCACCTTAATTAGCCTCCACCTGAGAAAACGTCCCTCTAGCTAACCCTAAGTGAGAGGAGTGCATTTTGATCTCATTTGCATGTGTTGGTGGTGTTCTTAAAGAAGAATAAGGTGGTAGAAAGACATTGGAGATTGGAAGAAGCTTGGATCTAGGATTCTCTACTTGCTAGAAACCTCCAGGAGGTAAAAAGCTTCTAATGTAATCATAATATCATGTAGATCTTGATATTCCTTCATTTAGGGCATTTTTGGTCCCAACCTTTGTGATTCTTGAGCATGGCATGCTCTTGACCCAATAAGTCATCCTTTCAAACCCAATGAGGGGTCTTCAGTGATAAAAATGTGATATTGGTTCTTAGTTCTTCCCCATGCATGCTTTAGAAGATCTTAAGGTGTTAAGATGTTGGTATTATTGGTATTAAGTACTTAATGAGCATGTAAAGTCATAAAGTTGAAAACTTTATTACTCTCAATGGCATTTCGTCCTTGGATCTGCTTTTGGACATATTAAGTCATAGGATTTGGCTCTTAATCAGTTAAGAATAGAACTACTACGTACGTAGGGCGTACCAATGTTACGCTGACGTATGCAGATTTTTCCCCGGTGCCTCGGACCTCAAGTACACCCTGCGTACATCCGGAGTATGCCCCGCGTACGAAGCTAGAGTTGACTCGGCTCGGTTGACTTGTTTATTTTGATTGGCTTTGACCAAGGGTATTTTAGGAAAACGTTGTTCATTTAGATTGGGAAATGTTTTAACATTTAGGATTTGGGTTAAGCTGATTATCGGAGCTAGAAGTTATTCAGACCACAATCATACTGAGAGGTGAGTTTTCATCACTGTACCCGTGGGTCAAAGGCACTAATGCTGGCCCACTACATTATTTATCCTGGTCAGGATAGTGATGTGATAGTGATATGATAGTTGTAGTTGTTCGGTATATTCGTATGATAATTTGTATTTTCTGGCTCTGTGTTTATGTTTGTTAGTTGCATATGTCGACATGCTATGTTGGGTTGAGGCGATCTTGCTTTGTTATGAAGGCCAAGACACCCGGGGATGACCAAATAGGTTGTAGGACCTACGAGGCGGTCCAATTACGTTGGCGGCCCATGGAGCGGTCCAGATAGGTTGTAGGCCCTGCGAGGTGGTCCACTCATTCCGAAGGCTCGTAGAGCGGTCCAGATAGGATTTAGGCCATGCAACGTAGTCCAGTGAGACTAGCTATTCATACTGTATGCTTCTTTGTTGTGCTGTGATGGTAATTTCGGGGAACTCACTAAGCTTTGACTTATAGTTTTAGTTTATGGTTTCACGTACTTCTAAGAATCGTAGGAAGGTGAAGGCGTGATTGTACATAAATTCCTATTTTTATGTCTTTAGGTCTTCGGAAAACTTTGATTTGAAATAATACTTTTGAAACAATGACTCTTTTTTGTAAACAATTTTAATTCATGGATGGATTTTAAAATTTAAATTTATGTTGATTTTTTGGAGTATTACAGTTTGAGAGGAGGATGTACAGAAGATGGCTTTTCAACTTGATATGGCCATTACGAGTTTGTGGTGATGCCCTTCGGGCTCTCCAATACTCCAGCCGCATTCATGGATCTCATGAAACGCGTATGCAGACCCATGTTGGATCGATCTGTAATTATTTTTATTGATGAGATTATGGTCTATTCCAAGACTGAGGAACAACATGAGGAGCATCTGAGGGAGGTATTGGAGACTCTTAGGAGGGAGAGGTTGTATGCGAATTTCTCCAAGTGCAAGTTTTGGATGCGAGAGGTGCAATTTCTAGGACACCTTGTCAACTATAATAGTATTCTGGTCGATTCAGCCAAGCTTGAGGCATTGATGAGATGGGAAGTTTTGAGGTCTCCATATGAGATTCAGAGTTTTCTTGGTTTGGCAGGTTACTATCGGAGATTCATTCAGAGTTTCTCCAACATAACGGTTCCTCTAACTCGGCCGACAAAGAAGACTGTCACTTTTTGCTGAGGCCTGAGTAGCAGGCAACTTTTGAGACTCTAAAACAAAATTGTGTAAGGTGCTAATTTTTACCCTGCGTGAGGGTGTCGAGGATTTTGTGGTTTATTGTGTTTCATTGATCACGAGTTTGGGTGCAGTTTTGATGCAGAGGGGCCGTATTATTGCTTATGCTTCAAGGTAGCTGAAGCCTCATGAGGCAAACTATCCTACACATGATTTTTAGCTAGGGTTGGTGGTGTTTTCCCTCAAGATTTGGCGACATTACCTCTATAGGTTTCGTTGTACTATTTACATGGATCACAAGAGCTTGAGGTATTTGATGTATTAGCTGAACCTAAACATGCGACAACGTAGGTGGCTGGATGTGGTGAAGGAGTACGATTGTAAGATACTTTACCATATGAGGAAGGCCAATGTGGTGGGCGATGCTCTCATCCACAAGGCGGTCGCGACTCCAATAAGGTATTTTTGTCTGCGGATGATATTGATCACTCCCCTCTTAGAGCAGATCCGAGAGGCTCAGGTTGAGGTTATGAAGGAAGAGAACCGAAATAGTGAGTGCATTGTGGGTCAGGTGGCTTCCTTTCATTATGATAGCTGAGGGTTATTGACTTTCGATTGGAGGGTTTGGGTTCCTTGCAGGGGTGGTGCATGTCAGGTTTTGATGGAAGAGGCGTACAAGTCAATATTCTCTATTCATCCCAGAGCGACAAAGATGTATAGAGATCTCCGTCCTGATTATTGGTGGCCATGTATGAAGAGGGATGTAGCTTGGTATGTGAAGAGGTGTCTGACTTGCAGGAAAGTCAAGACCGAGCATTAGCAACCTCACGACAAGATGAAGCTGTTGGATATTCCCGTCTATAAATAGGAAGAGATTATGATGGATTTTATCACCAAATTGCCTCGGACGACATGCGGGGTGGATTCGATATGGGTCATCATGGATCGATTAGCACACATTTCATTCCAATTCAAGAGAGTATCTCCGTGGAGAAGTTGGCCAGCATCTAGATCAGGGAGGTTGTGGCACGGCATGGGGTGCCGGTTTCAGTGGTTTCAGATAGAGATGTCCGGTTTACTTCCAAAATCTTGAAGAAATTCCATGATGAATTGGGTACTTGTCTGCACTTCATCACAAGTTTTCACCTATAGACGGATGGTCAGAGTGAGCGGACCATTCATACATTAGAGGATATGTTGTGGGCATGCGTTATAGATTTCGGCGGCAGTTGGGATACATATCTTCCGTTAGCGGAATTTTTGTGTAACAACAGTTATCATGTAAGCATTGATCAACCTCCTTTTGAGATGCTCTATGGGAGGAAGTTTCGGACCATGATATGTTGGGGTGAGGTTGGTTATCAGGTGATGGGGAGTACCGAGGTAGTACTCATGAAGTCCGAGATGCTTCAGCAGGTTCGTGGTTGACTTCAGACAGCTCCAGACTCGGTAGAAGAGTTGTACCAACAAGCGCTGATTAGACCTGGAGTTCCAGGTTGGGGATATGGTTCTCCTGAAGGTGTCACCTTGGAAAGGTGTCATCCGATTTAGGAAGCGGAGCAAGCTGGGCCCCAGGTATATTGGTCCTTTTAGGGTTGTAGCCCGGGTAGGCATGGTAGCGTATCATTTGCATCTATTAGAGGAACTCACTCAGATTCACAACACTTTTCATGTCTCTTCACCGTGGAAGTGTTTGGTTGATGATTATGTAGTGGTTCCATTGGAGGATATACATGTGGATTACCTCTGAACTATAATGAGAAACCGGTAGCGATCCTCGATAGGAAGACAAAAACCTTGAGGAACAAGGTTGTTGACTTAGAGAAGGTGCAGTGGCATTGCTGAAAGGGTTCAGAGTGGACTTGGGAGCCTGAGTAAGAGATGAGGGAGAATTATCCAAAGTTATTTTTGACATCAGACTTCAAGGATGAAGTCTGATTCAAGTGGGGGGGAACTGTAACACCCGAGTCGCCCGGTATAAAGTTTAGCAAATATTTCAATTTAAAATCAAGACTAGTCCATGAGTATGTTGGGCGTACACTAGGTACATATGATGTACTTCTATGCATGTGCGTATCGGTGTGATCCCTATGTACGTTGGGCATACCCAAGCCTACATAGGATGTACTCAATCCATGGTTAAACCTTAATTTTAAGGGTTTGCAACCTACTTAAACTCATTAAGTTCCTGAAGACCATCATATTATCAGGCTCCCTTTCCTATTAAGTCATATACCAAAAACCTAATCCATTTGTCTGAAGTTTGAGC
This sequence comes from Lactuca serriola, assembly GCF_051521515.1. Classification (NCBI taxonomy): domain Eukaryota; kingdom Viridiplantae; phylum Streptophyta; class Magnoliopsida; order Asterales; family Asteraceae; genus Lactuca; species Lactuca serriola. Next base: position 10,624,975 of record NC_136414.1, on the reverse strand, counting down.
TTGTGTGTGTGCTTTTGGAGTGTGTGGTGTTTAGAGAAGAAAAAGAAGAGTTCTGAAGAAGCATTGGATCAGGAAGAGCTTGTAGATCCAGATGTTTCTCATCATTTCTAGCTTATTGAAGGTAAAAATCTTCTACTTTGATGGCTCAATTTTTTAGTATGTAGTTTAGGGCGTATTTCTTCATAAAATGGTCCTTTAAGGTGTTGTTGAGAGTATGAGTTTCTCTATAAGGTTATAATTTTAGATCCTAGTGTTTCTAACGTCCCTTGAGCATAAAAATGGAGTCTTGATGGATTAAATTCAATCATGCAAGGATTGAAGGTGGTTTCATGAAGATAATGTGGTTTAATCCAAGATTCTCCCCATTAAGACATGCAAAAGCATAAAGTTGGCAACTTTATGGGTTAATGCACTTTAACAAGCCTAGATCTAAGATTTGATGTTGGGTCTTAACTGAAAAAGACCTTAAGTTGAAGTTTTGGGCAAATGTTGCGTACGTCGGGCGTATCTTGGGGTACGCTACGTATATGCTTCTGAGGTCCCGATGGTGCGAGGGTTTCCAGTATGCTAGGCATACTAGTTTATACACTGAGCGTACTCATCAGAGTTGGTCTTGGGCTCATTTCGAAGCATGTGTGGGACTCAAGGTCTTTGGACCCTTGTTGGCCATAAGCTTTTTCTATAATAGGCCTTTGGGGCTTGGGCCCATTTTCTACATAGATTATCTATTGGGCTTCGTGGCTAGTAGCATTTGGGCCTTGATAGGCCAGGCCCAATAAGACAAGGAATAAGTAACTTTCTCCTTTATGGCCAGGATTTAGAGATTGGACTTTTGGGTTGGATCGTTGGCCTAATTTATAATTAGGTTTTCTTCAATTGTGATTTAGTGGGATTCCGATTCAGCAGCCTAATCATTTGTTTGACTGTCAGCAAACTGATGTGAGTTTTCTCACTATACTGTAGGACACTAGGATATGTTATGTGCTTGTAGTCTTTATGACTCCTTATGTATGTGTTATATGCTTGTGTGGCTGTTTTCTATATGTATGTAGGGTGAAATCAACTCGGAGGTGAAATATACCCGGTATAGCCTTATACTGACATATGAGTTGAAATAGACTCGGGGGTGAAATAGACCCGGTATGGTATTGGACTGACACATGAGTTGAAATAGACATGGGAGTGAAATAGACTCGGCATAGCCTTGAGCGGGCAAATATATATGTTATGCGTTATTATGTGGAACTCACTAAGCTTCGTGCTTACGGTTTTCAGTTTATGTTTTAGGGACTTCTGGATCGAAGGGGAAGAGCTCAGGATGATCTCTTTCACACACCATTTTGTTCCGCATTCTATTTAACTCTGATATATTTAGATGATTTTTACATACTCTGATTTCGTCATAGTTTTATAAAAATTTGTTGGATGATTGTTCTATTATTATAAAAATTGAAATTTATAGTCTTAAGTTTTGGGATGTTACAAATCTGATCAAGCGAGACATATTTATAATTTTACAATTGATGAAGTTAAAATTTGAAGTTTATAAGAAAAAATCAATTTGATTTCGATGACATTAATGTGATATATAGGAGTATATGTAAGGGGTGTGTGAGAATTACAAAGTTATTGGAATACATAAATCTTACACTGATGATGTTCTAACTTTTCTCACAATAACAACTACAATGGATTTAGGAAGATCGTCAACGATCATGTATTAACATATACAAGACATCCTATTATCATTATAAAGTTGCAAAATCATGGGGTTTCTATCACAATGTTTAAAAGGAAACAGGGGGAATAGTAATTTCAAGAAACATGGTAAATACATAGTAATTTCAAGAAACAGGGGATGAAACCATACCTGGTGTTTATGGGGAATATGAAAGATCTTAAAAATAAAATTTCAACAAAAATCATGGTTATTTTTCAGATAAATAGAAGATATTTTATAGGTTTTTGAAAAATGATCGTTTGATTATGGGGAAGATGAAAGAACAGTTTGATTTGATTAGGGGTAATGATGATTGTGGTTAATTACATGTTGAATGATATTTAAACAATCTGATAACTATTATTATGAACTAATAACGAAATATGATGAGAAATGATTTGTATACAATAATTTTCCTTCATACACAACAATATATGTTTTATACAGTTGTATAATACAATATCATAAAACACAAATTTATGGTCTAGATAACTAAATATCTTTTCACTGAAATGTTTTGTAAATAAATTCATTGCTTTTTTGAGATTAAGAGGAATGACAAATGGCCGAATTTTTTGATATGTTGGTTAAGAAAAATTGCAGTAAGAAAGTACATTATTATTTTGCTATTAAGAGAAATGACAATGTCTTGATTCTCTATGTGACTAAATGTATACAAATACAAAACCATATTACACATTTAATTCCAACTTGACTCTTGAAAAAACAATTATTTCTTAATTTTTTTTTAAAATTCAAAACCTTTTGTTAGACGTGACTTTTATGTATGGGTTTTATTTGTTGTATCTATTTTAGTGGTTAGCCAAATGTACTCTTAGCCCAATTATTGTGTTATAACCTAATGTATGTATCCTCAGTATATATATTTAATGAGAAGGCGTAAGCCAAGATTATGAGAAATATTTGTTTGTAATACATTTCAATATACATGAAAACCAATTAAAATATTAGAAAATATATGAAAATATAATTGCATCATCTCTTAGACTTATACAAATTATTATTTCTAATTAAAACCCATGCCTACCTACCTGTCTCATTAGTCATTCCATACCAAAACATGCATTCCTAAACACTGTAATGTCCTGTTTTTTGCCATTTCTGAGCCGCTGGCTGGAAGTCGATTGTGTAAGGTTTTGGGCCTTAAGGAGGCAACGTTTAGTCTTTGGGGAAGGAGATAATGATAGTTAAGATATTTTATCCTTGAATTGTGTTTTGGGCGGTATGGTAGAAAAGGAAAAGTCATAGCCCGAGTTTTGGCATGAAATATGGATTTTTCTTTGATAAGTTTTTAGTCCAAGATATATAGATAATATTGTGGGGCTCTTCAACACCTTTCCATGGATATAAAGAACGTTGAAAACGGAGTTGGAACGAATAATTTACGACCGTTTGAAGTTAGAATGATTTTGGGTTAGCTGCATATGTTGGGCGTAGAGGGAGTATGTTGGGCGTACTAGGCATCCATGGTATGCTGGCCGTACCAGCAATACGTCGGGCGTACGTGATCAGAACCCAAACCGTATTTTCTTATAGGTTTAATGCAAAACAAATAAGCTTAAAACCCTTAAGTTCACATTCTACCTAAGGATCTATGTTTTTACAATTGAAACTTTACTAAGAACATCAAATAAGAAACCCTATGTATATTTCGAAAATCATAGAGGGTTTAGGTTTACATACTTTGTTGTTATTGTAGCAAATAACAAGAATCCTTCACTTGTAGATCTTTTGGAAGCAAGCACCACAATTATCGTGCCTCTAATAGCTCACACCCAAACTAGCAAGAAGAAAGACTATAGAGAGAGGAGAGGGGGGTAAGAATTTCGGCTGTTCCTTTGGAATGATGAGTGGCCGAAATTAAAGGGGTTAAGGGTCCTTATATAGTGGTCCAAGGAAACCCTAGATAACCCCGATTTAAATATTAAATTAATATTTTCAATCCGGTATTTATCTCATTCCTTATTTATCCACATGAGATATTCTAGAAACATTAGAATATCTCCCCAAACCGTCCAACCCCAATGGTTGAAGGTTCTTGAGCCTTTTGTTCAACTATTGAACAATTGCACTTTAGATCCTTCACTTCTAATTAATTCTATTAATCCCAAAATTAATTCTAATTAATTTTTGATTAACTATTAATTAAATAATAACTTTTTTAATTAATAAATTATTTGCATAATATATTAATAAAATTTTATATTAATTTATTAATCTCATAATAAATTAATCTCTTTCTCTAAAAGTCATCATGTTTAATTGCTACGTTTGAGGGCAACCCAAAAGGACTGTTCTTATATCAATTCAAGTGTATATACCAATTATAGTTTTGGGCATAGACATCTTATCAAACAATCTCCCACTTGGATAAATCTGTTAATATAACGACCAGTATAACTTCTGAATTGATCAATGAATTGTAGCTTCTAAAAGTCGCTACCGAACTCTTACCCACTCAGTCATGCATTCTATGATAAGTGATCATATAATCCTCTGTTCTACAAGATGTCATTCAAACATGAGACATGGAATAGAATCAATCTCATTGTCTAATACTTTGTTTCCTGATTTCCGATTTATGATGATATAACACTTCTAATTGAACACGTCAATTTTGGTCCTAGTTGGGCCCAACACTATAAGTCAACACCAAATCACCGAGGGGACCAAATATATCGCTTTTGCTGACAGTGCAAAAGGAAAGAATAAACTTTGACTCATATGATTGCATCCTTTAGTCATCAAATCATGCATGACCATACGTTTTATAACATCAAGTTACTGATGCGTTTACGCTTTACCAATGTACAACCAACTTCTAAATTACAACTCTCCGTTTCAAGATCAGAAGATATTATCGTCTCAGAATTACTTGTGATAGAATCCATGAAGTAATTCTCTGAGCGTGTGTTTATCTAATACTTAAATCTCCATTTCTATGTACTCATGAACATTACAACAATACTATTCCTATGTCTAACTTCCTTAGGAAATCTACAATCCAATTCATGACAGTCTTAATTCATTACTTACTTCCAAAAGTACGACCTTCTGTGGAATATGAATAATCATATTATTCGGGAAGTAAAACGTGCAAAACTAAAACACATGAATAAACAATTAACAAAAGGCAGTAAACAAACTCATAAATAATTCTCCATTATTTAATCACCAAAAATAAATTACATTTATTTTGTTACAAGTTTCAAAATAACTATATAACTACTAAAAACTAGTATAATCTCTCATACCAATGCTCCTGGCATGCTGACTGTGATTGACCCTACTCAGAGCCTTAGTAAAAGGATCTATAGGATTCTCTTCTGATGATACTCTCTACACGATGATGTGACCTTCTTCTACCCTATGTCTAACATAATGGTACTTTCTGTCGATATATCTAGACTTTCCATGATCTTTTGGTTCCTTAGTCAAGGCAACCGGTCTTTCATTATCGCAGAAAAGTTCCATTGGCTCCTGAATGGTTGGGACACCTCCAAGATCTTCAATGAAGTTCTTCAATAAAGCCACTTCCTTTGATGCTTCACCTGAGGCTATGTACTCTGATTCACAGGTTGAATCAGCCACCATGTCCTGTTTGGAAATCTTCCAAGTTATAGATCCACTATTTAGAACAAACAGCCATCTCGACTGAGAACGCAAGTCGTCTCTGTCTTTCTGAAAGTTGGTGTCACTGTAACTACTCACTCTCAACGTATCACTACCACCAAGGACTAGAAGCATGTCCTTCATTCTCCGCACATACTCTAGAATGATCTTAACCGTTGTCCAATGAGCTTTACCATTATTTCCCTGACAATGACTAACCATGCTCAAGGAAAAGGACACATCAGGGCGAGTACATGTCATAGCATACATGATCAACCCTACAACCGAAGCGTAATTCACCCGACTCATATCGGCTATCTCTTCATCTGTTTTAGGGATTTAAGTCTTACTCAATTTGGTATTGCTCTGGATAAGTAGCTCTCATTTCTTGGAATTTGCCATACTAAACCCCCTTAGTACTTTATCCAAGTATGTTCTTTGACTAAGTCCAATTAGTATCTTCTTTCTACCTCTCAAGATTCTTATCCCGAGAATATAGGCTTCTTCTCCAAGGTATTTCAAAACACTTTCCAATCCAAGACTTAATTTCTTGAAAAGTTAGAATGTCGTTTCCCATGAGTAGTATGTCGTCGACATACAACATTAGAAAAGTCACTATACTCCCACTAGCCTTGATATACACACATTAATCGTCTTCACTCCTAGAGAAAACAAACTCTTTGACTTTCTCATGGAAGCAAAGATTCCAACTGCAAAATGCTTGTTTCGATCCACAGATGGATTTCTCAAGCTTGTACACTCTATTTCGAAACTTTGCATCTTCAAAATCCTCTGGCTGACTCATGTAAACCTCTTCAGTCAACTTCCCATTAAGGAAAGCAGTTTTGACATCCATATTTAAAATTTCATAGTCAAGAAAGGCAGCTATGCCTAGCATTATCCTAATAGATTTTATCTTGGCTACTGGTGAGAAGGTCTCATCATAGTCAACCCCCAGGGTTTGAGTGAATCCCTTTGCAACTAGTTGACCCTTGAAAGTATGTACCTTTCCATCCATTTTGGTCTTCTTTTTGAAGATCCATTTGCACCCAAATGTCTTTCGACCTGGTACATTATCAACCAAATTCCAAACTTGGTTGTCATACATGGACTTGATGTCACTGTCAATTGTCTCTTTCCATCTAGCAGCCTCAGGGCGTGCAATTGCTTCCTTGTAGCTAGCCGGCTCATCCAAATTTATCAGTGTCCTATCACTGACAAACGTGTCACCATCTATAGTAATATAGATGCCATAGAACTTAGGTGGTATGCTGACTCTACTGGAACGCCTAAGAGGTAATGACTCGTCTATTGATTTAACATGAACCTCTTCCTCTGGTTGAGCGCTAGTATCATCTAAGGTTCCTTCATTGGTTGACTCTTGGATTTCTTCAAGGTCAATTCTACTCCCACTGTCCTATTTGAATATGAGCTCTCTCTCTCTCTCTCTCTCTCTCTCTCACGCGAAAGACTCCTCTTCGTGCTACAAAGACCAAGTTCTCACTAGGTCTGTAGAATAAATAGCCAAATGACTACCTTGGGTAGCCAATGAAAATACACTTCTCACTTCTAGCTTATAGCTTTTCATGAGTCTCTCATCTGATGAAAGCTTCACAACCCCAGAATTTGATATGTGTTAACAAGGGAACTGTCATTGTCTACATCTCATGAGGTGTTTTGGCAACCTTCTTTGTAGGGACAAGATTGAGGATGTGGACAACTATCTCTAAGGTGTACCCCCAGAAGTGAATAGGAAGGTAAGCATGACTCATCATGGAATGAACCATGTCTAACAAAATCCGATTATGCCATTTAATTGTGGTGTCCTTGGAGGAGTTAGTTGTGAAACTATTCCACATTCCTTTAGATGGTCGTTGAACTCAATACTAAGATACTCTCCGCCTCTTGAAGATCTAAGCATCTTTATCTTCTTGCCAAGCTGATTCTCGACTTCATGTTTAAACTCTTTGAACTTTTCAAAAGTTTCTGACTTATGCTTGATTAAATAGATATAACCATATCTGCTATAATCATCAGTAAAAGTCACATTAATCGATTATCATCCCTTGTGGATGATCTTAAGGGTCCACACATCTGTATGTATGGGATCCAACAAACCTTCACCACTTTCACAAGATCTAGTGAAAGGTGATTTAGTAATCTTTCCCAAAAGACAAGATTCGCATGTACAATATGACCTTAGGTAAAATGATTTCAACACTCCATTGTTTTGGAGTTGGCTGATGTGTTTCTTGTTATTGTCTCTAAGACAATAATTCTACAAGCATGCTTTGTCTACATCATTAGATGAATCAATATGAAAAACACTATTAAATAAATTATCAACATACGTCATAGTTTCATACACACAATCACAAGGTAAAGCTTTAAATATAAAAACATGATTTTTATAAATAAAAATAGAACCATTCTAATCATTAAATGAGTATCTAAAACATTGTCTGAATAAAGCATGAAAAGAAATAATGTTACGTATCATTTTTGACGGGAAGCAACAATTTATTAAATCTAAAAAAACACCACTACTAAGAACTACACTATAAACTCCAATCTTGGTAACAGGAGAAGATCTCCAATTTCCCATGATTAGGTTCATTCTTCCATGCTCCACCTCCTCACTTTTTCATATCCCATGTAAATCAGAACAAATGTGAATTCCACATCCTATATCAAGGACCCCTAAACGAGAAGATGATTAGTTATTAGATGAAATAGTGTGTGTGTGTGTGTGTGTGTATATATATATATATATATATATATATATATATATACCTGCATAAGATGGCTTCAGTTTACCATCCTTGATGTCTTGCATATACTTTGGGTAGCTTCATTTCTAATGACCCTTATCATTTCAGTAAATACAATGGCTTCTTTTGGATTAGAAGTGTGAGGAATGTTACAACTAGGCTTTCCTTTGGGTCCAGTTTTGTTTAGGAGGACCTTTCCTCTTCTTCCCCTTTCCCTGTCCAATATCCAGAACCAGAGCTGTAGCACAAGTGGAGGCCGAACCTTTCCCCTTCATTCCTACTTCAGATGTATGTAGAAGGTTGTGAAATTGACCCAAGGTGGTCTCAGTGTTTTTCAAATGATAGATCGAGATGAATTGATCATAACAACTTGGTAAGGAGTTTAGGACTATATCAATAGCCAACTACTCATCAAAGTGCATATTTAGCCTAACAAGGCGCTCTACCTATCATTGCATTCTTTGAATGTGGCTACAAATAGATTCTCCTTCTTTCATCTTGCATGCCATGAGGGCTTTGACCATTTCATACTTTTCTTGATGAACTCATTTGTGGAACTTTCCCATAAAGTCCTTGTTCATCTCATAAGGCCAATAGTCCTTATAAAATCTATGCAACTCAAGGGTCATAGTGGCGACCATGATGTAAGCAACGTTTGTCGCATCATCATTGTGTTTCTTATGGGAGGCTAATTCTTCAGGAGTGGCCTTCTCTTCATCGATTTCATTTAGTTCCTTCTCAAGTACATACTCCTTATTCTTGAAAGGAAGGGCCATTTTAATGTTGCGCATCCAGTCGTTGTAGTTGGTGCCATCCAATGTTACCTTTGAGCAGATTGACAACAATGAGAAGTTATGGTGGCTGGAGGAGGAGGAAGCACAAGCATCAGTTGGAGTAGACATCTATAAAAAGAAGGTAGTTTTAGTTAGACGAGAATAATCCTTAATATAGTAACCCGAAATAAAATATTAAAGCTTAGACCCAACTATATTATTCACAACTTAGAAAAGGTAGGTAAATGACGATTTACCAATTCCACTAGAAAAGAAATGAAATTAACTTAAATTCCTAGATCTTTTGAGATTCATTCAAATTATTCAATCGCATGTTTAATCTCAGATAATGCTCTTCTATTTGTGACTGGGATACCGAGGATCACAAACAAGATGTGAATAACCATACAAATGTGCTTACTAACCTCATTGTCATTTATCATTCCAATTGATGTGTTGGTAAACCACACACGCTCCTTCAACAATGATAATTTACGAGATACCCATTACAACTCTTTATTAGTCCCTATTAGTGTGTTGGTTAACCATACATACTCCACTAACGACTCATAAAGTATAATGTGCAATTTCATTGGTTAGCATACTAATTCACATATTCCCTAAAGTTACTAGTTTGGGATTTTAATAAAAGGTTCTAGTACTTTTATTATCATTATACTTTTAATGAGAATTAGTTTTCTATCAAATCCATTCAGCTAACGAACCTCCACCATACAAGAGAGCATTGGGTAAGAATGGATACCCAATGCCGGTCATTTTATAGGCCGATTTCTTAAACTCCCCTTATAGTATAGCTTCGTGAATGAGACGTACTAGCGATTTGATTGACTTTGTCTTATACATATAGTAATTAACATTTAATATTATATCTAAGGTATATTTTAAAACTTTTCAAAATACTAGGTTTATTTAATTTTTAAATTTAAAAAATTAATTATCAATTAATTTAAATTTAAAAGAAACAATGAAATTGATTTAATATTTATCCATTAATTAAAACATTAAATCAAATAAAGATTAACTAATTGAAATAATCAAATAATTAAATCCTAATCCCAACCCTCTAATTTTCGAAAATCTGGGTATAGGAGTTATACAATTTTATAATTATCTCTTTTAATAAAATTAAATTAACAATTATCTAAAATAGGAAACCCTAACAAACAAGAAATTTTCGAAAACATCGGGAGGAAGGTTAGGTTTCAAAACCCTAACCCTAATTTCGAAATCCAATGGGGGGAAAGGGATAGGGTTTCGAAAAATCCTAACCATAGTCGAAATTCTTGGACTTTTAGGGATTAATCTCTATAAACCCTAATTGATCAAATTCAAAAATTATACCATTCAATGGAAAACAAACAAAAAATGCTCTGATACCATTGATAGGTTTTATGCAAAACAAATAAACTTAAAACCCTTAAGTTCACATGCAACCTAAGGATCTATGTTTTCACTATCGAACCTATAACTAAGAACATCAAATAAGAAACCCATGAAACCCTAGGTATATTTTGAAAATCATAAAGGGTTTAGGTTCACATATCTTGGTGTTATTGTAGAAAGTAACAAGAATCATGCACTTGTAGATCTTTTGGAATCAAGCACCACATTTATCGTGCCTCTAATAACTCACACCCAAACAAGCAATAAGGAAGACTATAAAGAGAGGACAGGGGAGGTAATAATTTTAACTATTACTTAGGAATGATGAGTGGCTGGAATTACAAGTGTTAAGGGTCCTTATATAGGGGTCCAAGGAGACCCTAGATAACCCTTGTTTCCATATTAAATTAATATTTCAAAACTGGTATTTATCTCATTCCTTATTTATCCACATGGGATTTTCTAGAAACTCTAGAATATCCCCAAAAATCGTCCAAACCTAATGGTGGAAGGTTCTAGAGCCTTTTGTTCAACTATTGAACAATTGCACTTTAGACCCTGCACTTTTATTTAATTTTATTAATCCCAAAATTAATTTTAATTAATTTCTGATTAATTATTAATTAAATAATAGCTTTTCTAATTAAAATATTATTTCCATAATGCATTAGTTCACTTTTATATTAATTTATTAATCTCATAATAAATTAATCTCTCTCTTTAAAAGTCACCCTGTACGATTGCTAGGTTTGATGGCAACCTAAAACGATTGTGCTACTATCAATTCAAATATATATAAATTATAAATATAGGCTTAGACACCTAATCCAACATATTCATGGTTTGAGCCCTATTTAAGATCCTAAACTTCCCCAAACTCATTCAATTATCAACATCCACCCCTTCAACATCCTCCCTTGAAACCCTAACCCTTGTTTGAGCATTGTGAGTAAAAAGAATGTGTTTTAAGTGCTTTGGAGTGTTCTTGGGGCATCTTGGAGAAGAAGTTGCTCATTGGAGAAGTGTTGGTTGCATTGGAGCCTGTAGATCCAGACCTTGTTCACCTTGATCTTACTTCTTGACGTATAAAGTTTAAATCTTGATTATGAATTTGTTAGATCTAGCTAGTTTTGGGTGTTATGAACTTTTGGTCACTTTAAGTGCATAAAGTTTAGATCTTGAAATTTTGTAACCTTGTTATGGACAAAGTTGGAAACTTTATCCATCTAAACATCATATTGATTCGGATCTAAAGGTTGGAGACTTGGACATAATGGATTAAGTTGAAAAATATGCACTTTTGGCCCCTTTGAGACTTAAAGACTACATCTTGTTTGTTGGGACCATTCAAATGGATAAAGTTGAAAACTTTATTCATTATGAAGCTATTAGGAACCATATAAATGTGATCTTGGTCCTTCTATCCCTTCCATGCAAGAGTTATGATGTCTTAATGGATTAATAAGTTAGGCTTTGGATTTTGGACCTTTTTTATCCGTTGAAAGTCATAAAAGTAGAAATTTTATGACTTAAATCGAGGTTTTGAGTCTAGATCTGAGCTCTAGATAAAAGGTCTTACATGATAAAGTACTTAATGGAGAAATAAGATCATGCCGCGTACGTTGGGCGTACACAAATGCCATTGAATTTGACTTTGGTAAATTTGACCAAGTTTGCCTTTAGGTCAAACATGAGGGTTTTGGACCGCTAATTAAGGTTTTACTTGGTTCATGAAATTAGCAGATTCGTGGGAGCACACAATGTAGAAAGGGAAATGCATCTTAGTTTTTCGGGTTCTTTATTTTAGGTGAGTTTTGCATCATTATACCTGTGGGTTGAAGGAACCAATGCCGACCCACTAGTTTAGGTTATCTTGTAGTAGAAGTATGCCATAGGGACTGTATATAGTCATGTAGGATAGAATGAGGACTCTTGATCTAGACTTTCTTGGATGTTCCTAGTTTGGTTGTGGCTCTAGAGTAGGATCACCTGTCTGGGTGTCTATCTCACATCTCAATATATATATATATATATATATATATATATATATATATATATATATATATATACGGTTATGCATTCCTTGTATTGTTGGTATTTAGGATGTTGTTACACGGTACTCATCTGTAGATTTGTATGTCTACTTGTACTCGTTGGTTGTCATCTAGTGGAGTGCCCTAGGGACTATACGTAGTCGTGTAGGATAGCCTGTGAACTCTTGATCTAGGATTTATTGCTTGTTCCTTGTTTTGTTGTGGCTTTAGATTAGGATCATCTGTTCGGGTGGCTATCTTAGCTCTGGATGCGTTACGCATTTCATGGAGGTTAGCTGGTAGCAAGAATGGGTGCTACGAGAGGACTAGTAGGCGGTAGTGATCTGTATGATTGATGTTTTCCTGTGTTATGTGCCTACCTGATCCAGATTGGTTATATGTCTACATATGCTAGTAGTGGGTTGAGGCAGTCCTGCTTTGTGCTTTAGGCCAAGATACCCAGTATGAGCCAACTGTAAGCCGTAGGCATAGAGGCTCAGGAAGAGATGTTAGGTTGAGGCGGTATGCCAATAAACCCTAGGTATTTGACCCGATTCATGAGTGGACGCGTTGCATGTTTGCATTCCAGTCCAAGGACTGATTGGGCCTAGGCATTCCAACTGGGAGGTTGTGGGCCGTTATGCTTGCTTGTATGTTTATCATATGAGGTATTTTGGGGGAAACTCACTAAGCTATATGTTTACCTAGTTGTTTACTATTTCAGGTGTCATCGGTGGCTATGGGTAGGCAAAGACAAGACTGTACCCACTCATCAGCAGGATTGAGGAGTTCGCATTCATTTTAATACTATGATTTTTAATAATTGTAATTAGGAACATATGGTTTTCTTAAAATGGTTTTATAATTGGGAAGTTTTACTTTAAAAAAATGAAAAAATTTTGGTCGTTAAAACAGGACTTTACAAGATGGTATCAGAGCCCTGGTTTGAGCAAATTGGAGGAACAGTTGTGTGAGTCCAATCTCAAACTAGGATCCCAGAATTTTCACGAAAATTTTTGAAGAAAGAATTTAAAATAAAAGGGTTAGGTTAGGGACATGGAATCGTTCTCTTGTCATAGTCTTGTTTGATTGTTGGTTTGGGATTAGGAACGTGGACCTTGACTTAACTTTGGTTTTACGGGAAGATACGGTGTGTATAGTCAGCTAGAGCCTAAACAGGAGAGTAGTTCCCAAAATACCCATAATTTTTATATGTATTGAGTGTTGATGTTGTTGATATGTGAATTGTTAGGGAAGCATGCTAGTTGATAAGTTAAGGTTCTTTTAGAGACTGTTGGATAAAAATGCATGATTTCTATGATGCCTTATGATATAGGGAGTTGCTTGCGTGATTTATATTACTTGATTTGTGATTGTTGTGTGGATGTTGATTAGTTGTATATGGTTGAGATTGAATAGCCTTAGAATGATCGGCTTACCCTTGCTTCCTATTCCTTGTTTGGTTGTGGACTTAAGGCTGATTCAATTATTCGATCGTCTGTCTGATCTCGTATCGTGTACCACAAGCATGCAAAAATGCAACCAGTGGTGCGGGAGCGAAGATAATCCTAAGAAGAGTTTATAGGAAGTTAATTGTAGCTTATAAGAGAAGTGGGTGTTAACATACCTAGGAGTGATCTAGCGCAACGACTTAGGAACTTGGGATGAATTCTGAATCTACTACAGATAGGTGTGGAATACGACCGTACTACTGAAAGCACAAGATCTATATGAGATTCAGGAGGAACCTCGAGGTTACTAAGGAACTAATATGAGTGTGGTATGGTGTAATGAGCACTATGTTTTGATGTCTGATATTTCCTTGGTATGTTCTCAGCATGGCGTCTTTTGGAGGTTCAAGATCAGGTGTTGGTGACACTAGGAGAGAAGGTATGAGTGAAGAGGAGATCCATTGTATCATTGTTGTTGAAGTGGTAGAGGAGATCAGGGAGGCGATTTTGGAGCTGTTTGGTTCGGTCAAGACTGTGTTGATCGAAGAGTTTGACCGACACTATACCGCCGTTCTACAGGTAGCTACTGCGCAGCCACAACAACCGTCACCATTATATGATCTCAGGGAAGTAGGGAAATGCAGTACCGAGAGTTCAGTTATACGAAGCCTCTAAAGTTCAAAGGCAACATGGACCCTGATCATCGCTTCGAGATGGATTTCTAACATGGAGGGCTATTTATTCACATGTTCTTCTCTTGAGGGCCAGAAGGTGAAGTTTGCGTAGAATCTTCTTCGTTGGGGTGTGAAGGATTGGTGGGAGTTTGGACCTAGGGCTTTTCACAGACCCAACGTGTCACAGTGACTCAGGAGCAATTTCTAGACATGTTCCGAGTGTAGTATATTCCTCTTATGGAGTGGGAGTGATTGGCTCAGGAGTATCTGGATTTGAGACAAACGAGCGAGTTGGTGACGAAGATCACCAAGACGTTCACTGAGAGGGCTTTGTTCTGTCTTGAGCTCGATGCTTTGGAGCAGGCTCAGATGACTCAGTATTTAAGTATGCTTAAGACAAATATTTGTAGTTTGTGTCTATCCAGCGATACAATGCCCTTGCTAAGCTTCAAGATGCTGTGAGGAGGCAAGAGATTAAGATAGAGACCCAAATGAGGGAGCAACCTCAGGCTCCGATCCAATCCCAGCCTGAAACAAAACGGTTAAGTCTACCGACCGGAGTTCGGGAGGTGCTAAGGGGAGGTAAATATGTTTTGTATGTCACAGGTGTGGCGAGGAGGGACATTTTGGTAAATATTACAGCCAAAGTGCATAAGTTTGTCTCCATTGCAGCCAAAAAGGCTACATCAGAGCTCGTTGTCCTTTTCTCATTTTCGGCGAGGTGTTGGATCCTACACCCTTAGCTTGGTAGTTACCCGACGGTCGTCATGGGATGACCGGAGTCCCTAGGACTGAGAGTTGAGTTGGTAGATCTTCTATTCAATAATTGTGGTAGTATTGGTATTCATCTGTCATTTATGTTTGTGTTTCAAAGTTCAGTTGTGATCTTGGATGATCAGTTAAATGGAAATATCTTATTTAGCATTGTTTAAATTGATTTCTTTCTATGAATGGATTAATATTCTATGTCCTCGGTTATACACGCATTGAAATTTATGCATCTTGTATGGGTTCAGATTCTCCTACGTATGTGGATATCAGTAGTTGTGACCAAGTGGTAGATTTCAAGTTAGTCTGGATATCGAAGGATTGTGAAGTTGCCAGACTCTATCATATCTCAAGTGGGGTAGAGTGGAACCACATAACAGGAAGACCTTATGCCAAGGTTCCGTTCTCAGTCGGTTTTCTCCAAGTTCAAGACTTCCGTACAACTGCTAAATCTTTCAGTTTCACGTCAAGATCATTATCATCTATTGGATTTCCCTTCAAGTCGTATTACTTTTAGTTGTGGCATCATATGTAACGATTTCTTATGCTTTAGACTCTAGGGTGTTATGAGCCCATGTTGAGGGATGTGATGAGTGATTCCTTGTCTATTCTTGTTTTATTGGGGCTTGGAGGTCTAAGTCACAACTTGGAGACCTGGTAAGGTCAATTAAGTATTGTTGGGATCGAGTGTTGTCATCGGTTAGTGGATTGGTGGTAACCTCGGGTGTTGTCATCAGTTAGTAGATCAAGGGTAAGCCTTATTGTTGTCATCAGTTAGTGGATCGGGGGTAAGCCTGAGTTTTATTGTCGATTAGTAAATCAGGGGTATTACTAAGTGTTTTCAGTAGATAGCTAACTAGGGCTGTCGAAGCCAAGTACGAGTGTGGCTTAGTTTGGTATGTTACCAGTTGGTTCTCATAACGATGGTGCAATTATGTGTGGGATTAGCGTGATAAAAATTTGTAGAGTAGGTTTAGAGTCGATTACATCTTTTGGTTTTCGGTTAGGGGTTCCATCTTGAAGCGGAAGTGAGAGCTGATTTCGAGGATGGAATCTAATTTAAGTGGGGGAGAATTCTAACATCCCGTTTCCTGCCATTTCTGATCTGTGGGCCAAAAGTCAATTGTGTAAGGTTTTGGGCCTTAAGGAGGAAAATTTTACTCCTTGTGGAAGGAAGTAATGATAATTAAGAGATTTTACCCTTGAATTGTGTTTTGGGCCAAATGGTAGATAGGGAAAAGTCAAAGGGCAGGTTCTTGAATAAAATATGGATTTTTGTTCAAGAAGTTTTTAGTCCAAGTTATCTAGATAATATTTTGGGGATCTTAAACACCTTTCCATGGATATAAATAATGTCAAAAATGGAGTTGGAACAAAGAAGTTACGACCGTTTTAAGTTAGGACGATTTTGGGTTAGCCGCATACGCTCGACTACGGGGACTACGCTCGTACTAGGCATCACTGGTACGTTGGGTGTACGTGATCAAAACCCAAACCCTATTTTTGTGGTTTGATCCCTATTTAAGCTCCTTAACTTCCCCAAACCCATTCCATTCTCATCCTCCAACGCTTCAACATCCTCCCTTGAAACCCTAACCCTAGTTTGAGCCTTATGAGCAAAAAAGGTGTTTTTAAGTGCTTTGGAGTGTTCACGGTGCATATTAGAGAAGAAGTTGCTCACTATAAAAGGGTTGGTTGCATTGGATCTTATAGATCCAAACCTTGTTCACCTTGATCTTTCTTCTGGAAGTATAAAGTTTGAATCTTGATACTGAAATTGTTAGATCTAGCTAGTTTTGGGTGTTATGAGCTTTTGGTAACTTTTAGTGCATAAATTTTAGATCTTGAAAGTTTGTGACCTTGTTCTAGAAAAAGTTTGAAACTTTATCCATCTAAACATCATATTAATTCAGATATGAAGGTTGGAGACTTGCACTTAATGGATTAAGTTGAAAAAGATGCACTTTTGGCCACTTTGAGACTTAAAGACTATATCTTCTTTGTTGGGACCATTCTAATGGATAAATTTGGAAACTTTATCCATTATGAAGCTATCAGGAACGATAAAAATGTGATCTTGGTCCTTACATCCCTTCCATGCAAGAGTTTTGATGTCTTAATGGATCAATAAGTTAGGGTTTTGGCTTTTGGACCTTTTCTAGTCGTGGAAAGTCATAAAGGTGGAAAATTTATGACGTAAGTCGGTGTTTTGAGTCTAGATTTTAGCTCTAGACAAAAGGTCTTAAGTGATAAAGTACATAAAGGAAAAATAAGACCAGGTCGCATACGCTGGGCATAGAATGTTGCTATGGACTTTGACTTTGTTGACTTTTGACAAAGTTTGACTTTAGATCAAACTTGAGGGTTGTGGACTATTAATTAAGGTTTTACTTGGTTTTGTTAATTAACGGATTCACGAGAGCACGCAAAGAAGAAAGGGAAACGAGTCTCAGTTTTTCAGGTTCTTTATTTTAGGTGAGTTTTGCCTCATTATACCCGTGGGTCAAAGGCACCAATGTTGGCCCACTAGTTTTGGTTATCTTTTATTAGAAGGATGTCACAAGGACTATGTATAGTCATGTAGGATAGACCGAGGACTCTTGATCTAGAATTTATTGCTTGTTACTTGTTGGGTTGTGGCTCTAGAGTTATATCTCTTGATCTACGCATTCTTGCATGTTCCTTGTTTAGTTGTGGCTCTAAAGTAGGATCATTTGTTCATGTATTTATCTCACGTCTGGGTACTTATGGTTACATATTTGATAGAGGTTAGCTGGTAGTGGGGTTATGTGTTATGAGAGAACTAATAGGCGGGAGTGAGCTGTATGATTGTTGGTTACCTGTATTATGTGCCTACTTGATCCATATTGTTTATATATCGACATATGGTAGTAGTGGGTTGAGGTGGTCCTACTTTGTGCTGTAGGCTAAGATAATCAATGTGAATCGACTGTAAGCTATAGGAACAGAGGCTCGATAAGAGTGGTTGGGATGAGGTGGTAGGCCAAGAAACCCTGGGTATTCCGTCCAGATGGCTTATTGGACTCGTTGCATGTTGGCATTCCAGTCCAAGGACTGATTGGGCCTAAGCATTCCAACCAAGAGGTTGTGGGCCATTATGCATGCTTGTATGTTTATCATATGGGGTATATTGGGGGAAACTCACTAAACTTTATGCTTACCTAGTTGTTTGTTGTTTCAGGTATCATCGATGGCTATGGGAAGGTGAGGGCGGGACTGTACACATTCATCAGCAACATTGAGTATTTCGCATTCATTATAATACTATGATTTTTAATAATTGCAATAGGGAAAAAATGGTTTTCTTAAAATGGTTTTATATTTGAGAAATTTTACTTTAAATAAAATGAAAAAAATGGTCTTGAAAACGGGACGTTACAAACACACTCTACCTACCATAATTTAAAGCTTTACAAAAATCAAAGAAATGAAACCAAAAAAAAAAAAAACAAAACAAGCCCCATTTATTCCTTCTTCAACCTTTCCAGTCGCTACTGCCTATCTTTATTCCTCTCGTCAATCAGGCTGACGACTTTGGCCAACTTTTCCATCACACGACATCCTTGCTTCTATCACTTATCAAAGAAAATGTTGCATGTATTTGTTTGAGAGTTGAAAGGATTGCTACATCATTTTTTGAAATTTCATACAACTCTATCATTTTTTCCTACAATGCATTGAACTCTACAAAGTTCAATAAAAAATTATAAAAGATAATTTATAGTATATATGTAAAAATTAAAAACATTCCTTTTTTTCCATTGAAGAGTTCAATGAGCATTGAACTCAAAATCCATTAAATGCCAAGGTGCATCTCACTATGGTAAAGTTTAATTAATTAAACGACAAATACGATTGTCACATCATTCAACCCTCCCATTGAACTCACCATTGTGGATGCTCTTATAACTGGTTCTATGATGTTTTTTTATTCAACAAGTTGGTTCATATATCTATAAAATGGGAACATTTAATTTAACAGAATAGTCTGAAACGATAAGATGGTTATTTTTATCATTCATCACAAGCGTTCAGATGTCTAACCAAACATGTTTTCATTTAGATGCATATTTTCATAGCCTATGCACCATTTATATGTATCTGATGAAGCGCCTCCTAGTGCGAGCCAGGAGCGGGATCCCTAGGTTGAAGGATCCTCCAGCTAGCCCAACCTGGATACCCCAGTAAGAGCTCTAGCACCCAGGCATCCCCTCAGGGTGGGATGCCCGCATGAGAAGTCCGGCCTGAGCCAATCGTTGGCCCCGAAACAATAAGGGACATGATTAGCCAATCAAAGTAACGGATCCTGATGGAACTGCAATCCCTATTCCCCATACGGAGCAGCGAGGATCCTTAGTATAAAAGGGCCTTCTCCCTACCTTGAGAAGTAAGTGATCTCCCTCAGTTCTCATCATTCTCATCAAGATACCTCCCATTGACTTGAACGTTGGAGCATCTTCCCAGTACCTCCTCCTGGGAAACGGCTGACAGCCTTCTTTGTTGTGACTTTGCAAATTCCTTCGACGATAGTGAGCACTCTGAGAGCCGGTGGTCAAAGCCAAAGTCGCATCATTTTGTGCCGTCCGTTTGTATGACAAATGATACACAAAACCACATTCCAGTTCACCCCTAGAATAACGAATGAAACCGTCGGTGAACCCTCTGGGTAACAGAACAACCCGATACGACAAATGACATCACTAGAGTTAGTTGTCATTCATCACAACCATTCAAATGTCTAACAAAACATGTTTACATATAGATGCATATTTTCAGAGCCTATGCACCATTTATATGTATGTGATGACACACCTCCTAGCGCAGGCCAGGAGCGGGATCCCTAAGTTCAAGGATCCTCTAAACAGCCCAGCTAGGCCCAGCCTGGATGCCCCGGTAAGATCTCTAGCACCCAGGCGTCCACTCTGGACGGGATGCCCGCGCGAGAAGTGCGGCCTTAGCCAATCGTTGGCCCCGACACAACACGACACACAATTAGCCAGTCAGAGCAACATATCCTATTGGAACTGCAATCCCTGTTCCACGTACGGAACAACGAGGATCCTTAGTATAAAAGGGACTTCGTCCTACCTTGACATACCTCCCACTGACTTAAAAATCAGATACCTCCCACTGACTTAAAAATCGGAGCGTCGTCCCGGGACCTCCTTTCGGGAAACGGCTGACGGCCTTCTTTGTTGTGACTTTGCAGATTCCTCAGATGATAGTGAGCACTATAAGAGTCGATGGTCGGAACCAAGGTTGCATCATTTGGCGTCTTCCGTTTTTGTGACAAACGATACACAAAACCACATTCCAGTTCACCCCCAGAATGACGAACGGAACCACCGGTGAATCCTCAGTGCAACAGAATAGCCCGATACGACCAATGACGTCACTAGAGCCAGTTATCACTCCTATGAGACCGACAAATTGTGTCACAACTGTCAAGGATGTACTGCCATCCGGCGGCCAAACACCGTTGTTAGCAACGACACAATTCCAAAACACAACCCATAACATCCACCCTCAGTAGCACAACACCGCCAATATTTCACCCCATCGGCGGACAAAATACCCTTAACCAAACCCCGTAACAGCCGATTTTCCAGGAAATCAACAACTCACAGCAAATCGCGCAAATGGCGCCGCCAATAATATCTCAAACCACCAGTGGTGTGCCATCTTCATCGCAAACATCGATGCCCAAACCAAACAGCACACCCAACTGGTCGCAAACCACGTTCCAGATGCCTGCCGATACAACATTTGTGGCAAGCGCTATCCTGCCACCACTATCGCAATAGTACTAACCGCCTACTATTACCCAACAACTCACCATCCCATTTCACCCATAAAAATTCGACGTCCCAATGCCGACAAACATGTCGGCGTACAACAACATGCTTGTCCAACCATATTTAGCAATGCAACAAACCAATTGCCACTATACCCAGCAAACCCCAAACCAAGATCGCCTCTCAAGAAGCGTAACCTCACCATTCGTGAAAGAGCTCTTGGACTATGAGATACCCAACACTGCAAAGTTAACAAAGCTCATAAAACGACACCATGGACCTGAACAGCCATATCGACACGTACGAATGGACCATGACATCCCTTAAACTTGATGAACATTTTTGGTGTACGTATTTCCCTACAATGCTCGATGACAACACAGGAACATGGTATAAGACACTTCGACCAAGAAGCATTTACAACTTTGGCCAACTAAAGTACCTCTTCTTAACTAAATTCATGTAGTTGCGCTAATAAAAAGGAGACTCACACTCCATAATCGCATGTAAATAGATTGAGGGGAGACAATCAATGAGTACTTTTGTTGGTTTACAAACTCAACCCTCGACGTGCCAGGGCACGAAAAAGGACTGACTACAGGGGCATTCACATGGGGCCTCCTTCCTGGCCCGCTTTCCCGCTCATGGGAAAGAAACCCTAGACGCGGGTAGATTTGAAAGAAAAGGTGGAAAGATACTTACGACAGAAAGAAGGGGAGGCCTCGAAACAAGCGTACCTAAACCTCATCGCAGTCCCAGCCACAAATAGACACTGACCATGCTGGGACGATAGGCGAGGAGGGCATAGGTACCACAAACGAGATAGACGATTTAAAACTTCCACAAGATACGGCAGACAGGGACAACGAGCATAAATATACACTGTCGTCGATAAACCGGCAGCCAAAGGTACGAAAATGTGCTACTGCAAATACCACAAAAGCATAAAGCATGACACAACCGACTGCTCGGTCCTGGAACGCGAAATGGAAGAAAATGAGCTAAAGGGAAACATAGTGGAGATCGCTCAAAGCCTACATGCTAAGTTCGACGCAGAAAAACCTGAAGACAGCCCCAGAGGAGGAAATTGCCGCTAGAAGATCCTGACGATACACCATAAGCGAGGAAGAACAGAACATGCAGGCGACGTAAGCAGTATCCCATAGGCGATGTGAGGCTTGACTTTCTCAACAACTAGCCCAAGGTCGTTGAGTTGGATACGGGACGACCTACTAGTAATCCAAGGTTCCATCCGAGTTTAACCATTCACCGCGTATATTTCGACACAAGAAGCACATCGGATATCATATAAGAGCACTGATTTCTGTTGCTCCTGGACAAATTGAATGAAATCTTGAAACCGGTGCTAGGCCATCTTACCGGCTTTACAGGGCATACCATATGGCCTCTAGGTAAGTTTCATTTTCCATTCACACTCACCACCAACGAAAAAATTAGATGCAAGATAGCCCTCATCGACTTCGTCGTTGTACGACACTCATCCGAGCACACTGTCATATTGGGACGGACAACTCTGCTTGGGTTCGGGGAAATATCATATTCTATCCATGGGATATTTAAATTTGGTACAAACCAAGGGCCGGAAACAGTCCTGGTCACCCTACCACAAGTTCTAAAGTGCTATGAGATCATGCAACCAAAAGAAATTTCTAAAGAATCAAAGAGGCCTCGCTTGGAAGGAACTGAAGGGAAGGAGGTCATCAACCAGGATTACCCAGACCAACCAGTTAGTATAGGTTTAAACTTTCCCAAGAAAAAAGTCCAGCATTGATAGAGCTCCTGAAGATCTACAAGCATGTAACCACATGGACTCCCACCGACATGGTAGGAGTCAATCGAGGAGTCATAGAACACAAGATGAAGACCAGGCCCGGGACCAAAGAGATAAAACAGAAAAAACACGTCTAAGGGGGAGACATGAACAAGGCAATAAACACAGAGGTGGCCAAACTAACCAAAGTTGAGATCCTCTGGGAGGCAATCTTCTCAACATGGATTTCCAATTCGGTCATTGTCAAAAAACACGATGGGACATGACGTAAGTGTATCGATTACTCAGACTTAAACAAGGCATGTCCCAATGACTGCTATTCTCTTCCAGAGATAGACCAAAAGGTAGAATCCTTACACGGTTTCCAGTGGAAATGTTTCCTAGACGCATATAAAGGGAACCACCAGATCCTCATGAGCAAGGAAGATGAGGAGAAGACTGATTTTTATACAGACCATGACGCCTTTTGCTACCAAAAAATGTCATTTGGACTTAAAAATGCAGGAGCAACTTACCATAGATTGGTTTATTCTCTCTTTGTCAACCAAGTTGGTTGGAACATTGAAGTCTATGTGGATGACGTGATCATAAAGAGCCCGGACGAGCAGAGGTTGCTGGCAGACATTGAAGATACTCTACGAAGCCTAGAGAAAGTAAAGAGGAAACTGAACCCCGCAAAGTGCACCTTCGGGGTAGAAGAAGGACAAATCCTATGGTATTAAATTACAAAATAATGAATCCATCCTAGCCCCACCAAGATAATAGAGCTCAAAGAAGTAACATCACCCCACATGTTGAGAGACGCCCAGGGCCTGAACGGTAAGCTAACGACACTGAACCGTTTCATCTCCAATTCAGTAGAGAAGGCGATGCCACTATTTATCACGCTTAAAGGATGCATCGAGAAAAACAACTTCCGTTGGACGCTAGAAGCCAAAGCAGCGCTACACCAAATAAAGAAAGTGTTGCACACGCTACCCATACTGTCCAGCCTAATCCCTGGCGAGACGCTCCAAATGTACTTGTTAGCGTCCAACGAAGCCATCTCGTCAGTGCTGGTAGTGGAAAAACAAGGAAAGCAACTCCCTATTTACTTTGTTAATCGAGTGCTATAAGGACCAAAGCTCAGCTACCCCATCATCGAAAAGCTAGTGCTGACATTGGTATACGCCGCCTGACGATTGCGGCGATATTTCCAAGCACACCAAGTAGAAGTCCTAACTAGTTTTCCCAATCAAAAAAGTGCTCCTGAAGCCAGAAACCACAGGGCGCCTCGGAAAATTGGGGGAACACGATATCAGCTACCACCCCCGAACGAGCATAAAATGGCAGGCGCTGACAAATTTTTTTCTTGGAGATACCAGGAGAATTCCAGAAGCTGGTAGAAGAGAGCACGCAAAAGGAGCTACAACATGAAGGAGAAAGAAATGCTTGGACCATATACACTAACAGGGCTTCCAGCAAGGAAGGATCTGGGGAAGGCCTCATCATAACTAGCCCTATGGGGAATTAAGTGACGTACGCTCTATGTTTCGACCTCCACACATCCAACAATGAGGCCGAGTATGAAGCCTTCCTAGGAGGAATAAGACTTGCAGTAAACATGGGAGCAGAGAAAGTGACGGATCTCACTGACTCTAGAATGGCCGCTAACCAAATCACTAGGGAGTTCGAAGCGCAGGATAAGAGGATGGAAAATATGGGAAAGTTGTTGTAACATCCGGACTCCCAGGTATATTATTGTGTGTTTTATTTTTGAGATTTATTGAGTGACTCAACGAGTTGTGAGTCCAACTCGTCGAGTAGAGAGTTGTCCGCATGGGATTAATGAATGGACTCGACGAGTCAGAGAGCAGACTCACCGAGTTGGTGTTGTGTTGTGAAACCCTAAATTCTCGGGGTTGGGGCCTATATAAAGGAACTTATTGTCCCCATATATGCCTCACCAGCTGCCTAACCTTCCCGTGTAAACCCTAAACGTGTGTAGTGAGCTAAGAGAGTCTTAGAAGCTAAACTTGGACTAACCTAGTGCATCTTTTGAGAAGAATAGGAGATTATCCAGCAAGGAAGCAAGAGAATTGGTTGGATCTAGAGTATCTTCGTGCTAGGGCTTCAGTGGGAGGTAAAATCTTGCACCTTTCTCATTTATTTGCCTAGATCTCATTCTTATGGAAGATTAGGGTTTCTTCCAGCTTTTGTTGGGACATCGATCATATAGAGTTATCATGGGGTTTAAACCTCAGATCTAGACCTTGTCCAAAGGTTCCAACTTTATTCATCCACATGAGGGTTATTGTGCTTAACACCTTGTGAGAGCCTCTTTTGGTATATTGGAGCAAAATTACCATACATGAACGTAAAGATTGGAGCTTTACATGAGAATCGAGCCTTAGGATGGTAGATCTAGTGTTGGAGTGATAAATCTGCCTTAAATCGTCTAAATGATAAATCAGATCGAAGGGACTCGCCAAGTCCATGGCCTGACTCGACGAGTCGGTGAGGGTTTGTCCCAATGAGCTTGGTCATGCGATAACTCGGCGAGTCGGGGTTCAACTCGACGAGCTAAGTTGGACCTTCACGAGACTTCTAAGGAACCGAATGGACTCGACGAGTCACATGGGTGCACTCGGTGAGTCGGGTCAAACATAGACTGTTGACTCAAGTTTGACTTATGTTGACTTCAGCGTTGGGTCAATCATGAGTAATGGAGACCATGAAGTGGTAAAATGGTCTTTTATCCACTTCAAGAGTTAGAGATAGAAAGAATAGACTTTGGTAACTAGAGTCGTGAAAAGAGTATTAAATTAGAGATATTCATCCTTTATGATAGGCAGAGGCTAATTCGAGATTCGGGTATGAGGTTATCTACTTGCTTGCTTGCAAGGTGAGTCTTCTCACTATACTTACCATGAGTGGTGTCTTTGTGTGACTGAGATGTCTTATGTGCTTACATTGTGTGTTGTGATATCCTGCATTATTTCTTTGTGATTTATGTTGTATATTATTTAGAGCTTACAGAGTTAGGACCGGAGGGTCCATCAGAGTTATGGGATCGAAGGGTCCCACTGTGACACATTGACCGGAGGGTATTACTGTGTTATAGCCTCAAGTGGCTACAGAGTTGTGTACGGTATTTTAGGGAACTCACTAAGCTTCGTGCTTACCGTGTTGTGTGTTATGTGTTTCAGATTCTTCTCAGGATCACGGGAAGGCACATGCTTGATTGTACACACCAGTGAAAGAGTTATGTTTTGAGTATCCTGGATTTTAATCAAACAATTATGGAGTTGCGATTTGTAAATTAAATAAATGAGATTTTTGTGAAATGTGTTATGATAATTATATGATTTTAAATGAAAATTTTGTTAAAAAATCTACGGTGTTACAAGTTGGTATCATAGCCTTGGTTTGAGGGATTCTGATGCACCTTCGGGTATGTCTGGGATCAAACTGCGGATTTGAGAAAGATTTTCTAAAGAAATGATTTTTCTAAAACGAGCAAGAGTTTCTAAGAGAAAGCGAGAAGGAGCAGTGTGTGCAATCATCCAGAGCCCGAACGGTGATTTCCCAAAATACCCTTACTTGTTTGTGTATTGTGTTATTATTGAGATATTAGTGATGCATGCTAAATGATAGGCTAGGTAATTCATATGTTAGGGCTAGATTTTCCTGATTTGTGAAGGCTTAGCCTAGGAATGGTTGCTATCTGTGATGTGCTTTGAGTATGTGCGGAATAAGAGTATCTAACAGTAATCTTTTAGAGAGAGCTTTTAGTAGAGGAGTAATCTAGGAGAGATACCTAGATGAGCATTGGAGCAGCCTACAGATGGAGTAGTTAGATACCTACGAGAGTTAGGGTTGCTTGAGCTTGGTGATACCTTTTGAGTGTGAGTAGAGCAAATAGAGTTGTAACCTAGAGTGGTTTTACATGCTAGTGAAGATTATTCGATGCTCGAATGTTGCTTGCTTCGTGCTTTGTGGAACTCTTGATGATGGGCGTCAGATACTAAGTGAATATGACGATATTCAGGAGGTAGATGGCTGACATCATAAGGAATTTTTCAGCAGCTGATGCCAGAGAATTTTGAGAACCTAGGAAGAGCCTAGGGAGTGACCTTAGTCAGATGAGTGTGCTGATAGAGGAGAGTATTCGCTGGGGAGCGACCAGGTTTAACGGGATGGGCGATCGAGAAGGTTGAGCACCTACTTAGGAAATCTTGGACGATCCGCGTGGAAGATATGGGTAGATGTGGCAGGTAGTATAGGCCTGTACTACTGAAAGCAGAGGACCTGTACTCGAAACAGGGAAAATTCCAGAGGTTCTAAGTAGCAGATTGAGAGGAGATAACATGGTTGGGGTACCATGATTCGAAACAGATTAAGAAGAGATTACATGGTTCGGGTACCATGATTCGTAGTAGATTGAGAGGGGATAACATGGTTCGTGTACCATGATTCCCAGCAGATCGAGAGATGATCACATGGTTCGAGTACCATGATTTGTGGCAGTTAGTGCTTCTGGTTTTACCAGTTATCCAGTTGTGATTGATTAGACTGGGATCAGATGTGATAGAGTGTGGGGCTTGAGGGCCATGTGAACGAGTCTC
Source organism: Lactuca serriola (assembly GCF_051521515.1). Taxonomy (NCBI): domain Eukaryota; kingdom Viridiplantae; phylum Streptophyta; class Magnoliopsida; order Asterales; family Asteraceae; genus Lactuca; species Lactuca serriola. The sequence continues at coordinate 10,597,533 of NC_136414.1, read as the reverse complement.
AATATAGCATACCTTGAGGGGGAAATCGATTTAGTGTCCGAGAGATTTTTGGTGAGATGCCAGTTGGAGTCGCTAGACTCATGGATGAGTAGAGATGATGTATATTGGAGTATCGCAGTTTGAGTTGAGTAATCGACTGAAGGATGAGGTGTCATCTTCTGTGGCAAGGGTTGCGCTGTCCCAGTTTCCTAGGAGAAGCAAAAGGGATGACGAGCTTCCGGTTTTCAGAGTATGAGGTAAACCCCGTGGGTTAGCATAGGGTTACAACCTTTACTCCAGAGTATTTTTAGCAGTATGTTTGCTGCGAGGTATGTCTTATACCATGAGAAAGTCATTTGTGGGTCTATGATGGAAGAGAACATAGAGGTGCCTTTTGGGGAGGCATACTTTTAGCGGCGGTTTCAGGTAGTTAAGAGGAGTATACCGGGACAGTGGCGCTCGTTGTCTTCGTTGTGTACCGACAGTGAGAGTGGGGTCTCTTGATTTTATGATGATTCCCGCAAGGGTAGGCTGGTCGAGAAGTCAGAGACGAATTGTGTGTTAGGTACATCATTTCCAGACCGAGAGTCAGGACTAATTCATAACATTTGGGTTATCCGGCGGTATATCGGTGTGAGACTTCGAGATGACTAGGGGCAGTCACGTTGGGAGAATTCTGAGATTCTTGACTGAGTTACGAGATATTTGGAGTTGCTTGGTTCCTTCTGGAAGATCATTGAAGTGATTATATGGTACGTTCTAAGAGTCAAGTGTGATATACCTGGTGAAACAGTCTATCAAGTAGATTGTAGGTACGCCAATTGGTGATGGTTTGAACCCCGAGTGGGGGAGAACTAAGTATTCTATTGAGAGGATCAGCGATCCGTTCAAAGTACGGTTAGAGAACTAGTTATGGAGATCCGCGGTGCGGACACATGAGACTTGGGTTATTGGTGGATGAGGCGAGGTGCAAGGCGGGATGATGTATGGGTATGTGCTTAAGGAAGGATGAGTGAATCCATGGCAGGTGGTCGTCGGTCAGAGAATTCCTTATGGCTAGGAATTTTTTGGGTTTACAATTGTTAAGTTCGAGGCAATTGGGTTATCGAGTTCAGGGTGCAATAGCTGAGATTTGCGGGTATAGGTATAGATTGTGATCTATAATCCAGGAGGGGAAGCAGTTGATTTGTCAACCAATTTCAGAGTCGGTGTGAGTAGTTCATACGGGTGGTGATCAGTAGAGGGTGGAGCTTTGGATTTCGTCAACATGTTTTCAGTCATTGACGATTCCTCTGTGTTTCGATTTGTCAGATGGGAATATCCCGAAGTTACAAGTTGTGTGAGAGGAAGATCGGTTGTGAGATTTTGAGAGGGTACATTGTGGTATCTAAGTATGATGCCTTGATTATGAGACCAGTGGTTGAGGCAAGACATCGTGAGGTTATGTGATGGTGTACCAAGGTATCCGAGTATGATGTCCTAAATTTCGGATTATTTTGAGTCTTGAGTTATGAGATGGAAAGTGGTGTATCAAGTATCTATGGTTCTAGTGGGAGACCTTCGACTAGTTGACATCAAGAGAGATTATCAAAGAATGTGGATTGCAGCGAGAAAAGGAGTTTTGTCATCACTACTAGAAAAAAGGCCTTTTACGACGCTCATTGCGCGTCGTAAAACGCTCAGACGACGCGCAAATGCGTGTCAAGGAAGGCCCTGTCATAAAGTGAGACCACGCGCTTTTGCGCGTCGTCTATAGACGACGCGCATTTACGACGCGCATTTATGACGCGCATTTACGACGCGCGGTTATGACACGCAATGCGTATCAAGGAAGGCCATGTCATAAAGGAAGACGACACGCATTTGCGTGTCGTAACCTTATGACGCGCATGTTTATGACACGCAATGCGTATCAAGGAAGCCCCTGTCAAGAAAGGCCATGTCATAAATAAAGATGACACACATTTTTGCGTATCATAATTTTAAATGTTTAAAAAAATATTATTTATAGATTTACTAATTTTTCATATTAAATAATACATTAGAAATCTCATAATAATAAATAAAATACCATAAATAACAAAGATAATTCATTTCACTAATATGTCAAATACAAATAATTATTCCAATAGTGAGTAAATGTTATAAAAAATGAACTCATTTATATACAACTAGAAGGGATCCCCCGCGTTGCGGGGGTTGGAAAGTATCGATTTTATGAGAAACTACAATACACAGTCTTAATTGGTAGCCACAGTAAAGTATGTTGCTATTCTCTGTTATTCCTCCATTTCCAACAATTACAGATACCTACAAAAAAAATCCAGAAAAGGAAAGCAATCATCGCTTTGTTTCGTAAACACACATACATGCATGCGAATCAAATCTTTTATCAGCTTTAATTCAAATCATTTTATTATAAATATTAAAATAGGACATGAATTCTAACCTTTCCCACATGCCTACAAGACAAGGGTATTTTAGGGAAAAACGACAAATAAGTATATACTGTTTTCTAAAGTGTATGAAGAGAGAGCATAATAAAATACCTTCTCAAAAAGTAACTTTGGGTTACAAATCACCGTATTGGGACACAATAACACAAATTGCATTAAATATAGAGGAAGGTAGAAGATAATGTAAATCCTTTTCTAAATTTTTTTGCTAATCCTGGTGTAATCGTGCACCTCCCCCAGCTAAGACAATAATGTTCAACCAATTATGACCGCTTTATGTTCACTTCACAGTGGACCTAAGACAATACCGTCTGATGGACTTTTCTTTAATTATAAGGTGTACATCATGACATCGGGTGGTTGGGTGAATGACTTATTATTTTTTGTTTTATTTCAAAAAGTTTCTATAATAAAATACGACAATAGGTTGATCCAAAATAAAATCCCAAGGGTAACATCAACTGAAATTGCAATAAATACAATTACACCAACAACCAAGAAGCAGGGGTATATTTGTCCGAAACACCCATAAATGAACGTAAGCATCTAATACACATTCACTTAGACCCTCTGATTGTGTAAATGGAGGCTATTGATCCATCAAACTATTTTTCTACTACAACATAACATTTAGAAAGTAAAATAAAGGGAAATTTTTGAAAAACCTTACCAGATGTGGTATTGATGCAGGGAAAATGCTGATATTGTGTCCTTTTTTAGCACGGCCTGAAATAGAAGGAAACAAAATACTCATATAAACAACTAAAATTTAAACATGGCTATTTCCTTGTCGATTAATCTGGACAAATTGATTTTATGGTTTCAGCGAAACTAATATGATTTAATAGGTTAATACAATAACCCTTTACCTGTTTTCATTTTTTTCCCTCGCAATTAATGAATATTAGAAATTAAAAATTTACTGTTATTCAAACAGTTTATTCTATAGAAGAAACAAACCTTATGTATACATAAATCATTACCCATACATGACTTAATAGTTCCTGTTTTCTTAAATTTTAGTTACTGGAAAAAAAATATAATTTTTTAGTAAAATACATTATACATATGCGGAAGTTGATTACCCAAATAGGAAAATGTGTGTATCGTCGTTTGAAATTAGAAGATTTTCTCCCCTATCAATAACTTGAAAAGTAAAATAAAGAGTGTTTAATTTGATATCAAAAAATAATAAACTAACCTAATTTTGAATATAAGACGAAAACACCCTCATCATATATAATCCAATACCTTAGTCATTTTGACTTTAGTAGCTTTTGGCACAAATATTTTCCAAAGAGAACCCAAACTTGGTTTTCCAAAAATGCCCTTTTGCTTTTGTCCATGTCTAGTTTCTGAAAACTATACGAATATTAGTTTCTCTTAACTTGTCAGCAGACCTGTGAAAAGGAAATTTCTTTAGTTCTTCCAATGAGTGTTTGGAGTACCATTTCTGATATAACATAGTATAGATTAAAAAAAGCTCACTTGTAAATTAATTCCATAGTCTGTTTAAAAAAATGATGCTAATGAAGTCCATAAATTTTCAAAAAGCATTTACCTTAGGGTGGCAAAAATGATCATGTTTTGATGCTAGAAATTGTGTCGTAAGCCTACAAGATCACCAGCAAGTGAAGTTAGAAGCATAATATTTATATTAAGAATCATCCTCAAACCCATTTATTTAGAAGTAATAAATTTACCAAGAACCAAAATTAGTTTATCTAATTAATAAACCGCAATTTATGGTAAAAGTATTTCAACCAAATATCATAATCAATATGGGACAAATATGCTAGTCACTAATATGTAGTCTTGCATAGATTTGAGCAATAACAAAGTATAGGTGTAATTCAAATAAGTGTAATTGAGTGCAATTTAATTTTATTGATGTCTTTCACCATATAAAACGTTAAAAGCATATGGTTTTTTTTTATACAAATATTTCATTGATAGACAAAGTAATCAAATAATTACTAACGAAAGATATTAGTTTTAAAGATTTGAACAGCCTTGAGAAAACATTTAAGAATATGAAACTTTTCAAAGCAGGCCTTTTTTACTACAAGTCTCTTACTGCAGCCATTGTTTGATGTAATGGTGTGTTCCATACTACAAGTCCAGTTCCATCTGGTTTTGTACCAAATCCTGAGGAAAGTTCTCTCACTGTCTCTTATTTGATTGATCCATTTGCAACCTGACTAATTAGAATCAGAAGACTTATCATTGATTACACCATTTTTTTTGCAGGTGAAACTGATTGAAACTGTTGTTAAAGGTACATTCAATGTACTGATGATTTAAGTAAAAACAATAAATAAAATGTAGATGTTCAATTTAATTAAGAAAAAAGCTAACTAATTATCAAGGAAATGAATTCCAAAAGCCACGAAATCTGCAACTTTGTCACCAGTATAGACTACAAAATCGCTGACATAAGATGAAATGATTTAACCATATAATAGAAATTAATAAAAGAAACTCAATATGATTAGTATAAAAGCACTTACATCTTGGATCTCTTGTCATGTCAAGATGTCCGGTGACCGGAAGTCAGATACCTTCGGTTAGGTAGGGAAACACATCCACCAGCCAATATCGATCTTTTAGGTGACAACCGAGAGCTGGATAGTAAAAGAAGATGTTGTCGATGACCTGATGTAGAAGAAAAATAAGTATGTTCAAAAGAAATCGACATGGTGACAGAAGAAATCCGAGACCTGAAGCCCAAAAAACCCTAATAAAACAACTAAATAATGAAAACTAAACAGAAAATAAGCAAACTAACTAACGGAAACAACATAAAATCGAAATTAAAGAGCGATTAAAAACCCTTACCAAAGAATTTATGCATGAGTACAGCTGAAGAAGGCCTAAAAGAAATCCGAGACCTGAAGCCAAAAAACCCTCGATCGAGAGCAAAAAAGAGCAGATCCACCAACAGAAAGAGAATTGAGAGATGTGTAAGCCATGAATCTTGGAAGAACATCAAAACCGATTTACAATCGACTATGAGAATGTGGGTGAAGGCAGGGGAGCTAGGGCTTCTTGTTGGAGGCGCTGGAGGTGGGTGAAGGTGGAGGCCCTAAGGCTTCTTGTTGCTAATTCAAAGATCAACATCGATGGTAGAAGGTGGAGGAATCAGTAGAGGGAACAAGGTAAAAAGAGAGGAGATTGAACCATTTAGTGTGAGGGTCGATTTGGAAGAAATCTCAAACCCTTAACCTTAAACATAATGTGAAGCAATTGATCCATAATCTTTTTCGTCTCCGTTAATTCCTTGGGTTCACATAATCGGACGATGGTGGTAAATGAAGCATTTTTCAAGAAGGAAGGTGCATCGCCGTAGTTTGAGGCTAGAAGAGGAAATGAGGATTGGAGGTAGTGGATGTGGATGAGCGGTGGAGACGAGGGAGAAGAAGGTGGGGGTTTAAAAAATTTGGGGATTTCATTTTCCCTCTGAGACGCGCGTTTCTTAAAAAAATATATAAAACGACATTCACAGACGACGCACAAGTGCCTTCCGTGTTTTTAATATTTTTACATGAGACATTAATTTAAGGGCACTCAGTAATGCGCGACCTAAATCCTTAAAATTTTTGAAGAGATGACACTTTTTTAATGTCGCTCTCTAATGCGTAACATAAATCAAAGAGCGTCGTCTTTTGCGCGTCGTAAAAGGGTCTTTTTCTTGTAGTGCATGGCGGTTGCTGTCAGGATTCATGATGCTTATTTTGGATGGGTGTGTGCACCTATCTATGCTGGGCCGCAGAACATGAGTTAGTGAACACAGTGTGGCGTCGCCTCGAGGACGAGATCGTGGGGCGATAAGAGAAAGTGTTGGAAGACTACGGGAAGCTATAACATCCATGAGTTAGTGCAAGAAAGTGTGGTGATACTGCCGGGGGGAGTATTCACCAGTCAGCTAGAGGGTGTGCTGATACTACAGGGATTCGTAGTATCCACCAAGCAACGAGCAAGCGTTGTGAAACTGCGGGGAGCGGTAGCTTTCACTAGATAGAGCGAGAGCATTACGAAACTGCGGGGAGTCGTAGCATTCACTGGTCAGAAGGAGAGCGTTGTGAAACTACGGGGAGCCATAGCTTTCACTGGTTAGAAGAAGAGCGTTATGAAACTGCGAGGAGCCATGGCTTTCACTTTTCAAAGGGAGAGTGTTGTGAAACTACCGGGGGGGGGGGCTTAGTTTTCACTGGTCAGCGGAAGAGTATTGTGGAACTATGGGGGAACCGTAGCTTTCACTAGCCAGCGAACAAGAGAGAAACATTATGAATCTTCGGGGAGTCGGTGTATTCACTAGTCAGAGTATGATGCAGAGGAGTTCTTAGGCTTGGGTAGCCTTACCACTTGAGTCTTCTGGAACGTGGTTACCTGACCAGGGGCGAGACTGGGGTCTCCGTGTCGGTCGAGGATTGTTATATCCCGGGTTGAGGAGGGATTACCGTAATCGGGAGGAATTGGAGAGATGGTGTGTGCATAAATTCGTGAATCGTGGGTATGGATTGAGTATCAGATTGGAAATGAGTGGTTCCAACTCTGCTATGAAATCAAACTCTCACGTTGAATTTGGGACAATTCGTGTATTGAGTAGGCGAGATGAGGTTCCGGATTCACAGATGGGTTCCATTTTGAGGGGTATTGTGTGTCATCTGATGTCTTAGGCCTGAGTCGGGCAGTTCGTTTGTATGTGAAGGACCACGAGACATATGGAACTAACGAGTAGTAGACGACAGAGGTCAAGGGTGAGACGGTTTCAGGTGGGGTTGTAGTATTCACTTTGGGTAAAGTGAACTTCTTGACTTGTGTGTCCCACTGGGCCGAGATAGTTGGTATGAGAAGGAAGTCAGTAAGATGTTTTGGGGTATGCAATGGGTAACCTTTGGAGGTTCAACTGTTGGGTCGAGAGTTGACCTGGTGCTTAGTGTTGAAAGGGATATTTGAGAAGGGATTTGGGGCTTATGATTGTTAGATTTCAGAGGATACTTCTGAGCAAGCATGACCATTTTTCTTGTGTCTGAGGACAGGGTATTAAGAGTTCATTATTCAGATGGGTTTTGATTGCAATACAGTGGGTGGGTCTCTGGTGTGATGTGACCCTTTTGTTCCTTGGAGTATGATCTAGATCGTTTTGTATGTCTGCTGATGCGACCTTGCTCTGGTTTCTTCCGTGAACTTCTCTCGATCATCTAGCTATCACTGCAAGATCACAAGAACAAAGGTCGTCAGCCGCTCTCCGGGAGGGGCTCCCGGAAAGACGCTCTGACGGTCAAGTTAGAAGGTATTTTAGGGTTTGTGTGTATTTTCTCTAGAAAGCTTGGAGAACTTACCTCACAGGTCTGAGAGCACATCCTTTTATACCTAGCGCTCCTGCCTGAGCCGTACCAGACATAATCGCTTTTGGGGAGACATGATCAGAGGCGCTGATTGGAGGGTCGTGTGCCTTCAACCGCTAGATTGATCTCATTGGCTTAGATGATAATTCTCTGATCCTCCCGCTTGTCTCCTGACCGTATCTTTTGTCCTGGAGCCAGGAGCGTCTCTTGGCGGGCGCGAGCCTTTCACCTGTGCGCTTCACTCCCGGGGACGCCAACGGGCGCTAAGCCTGCTGGGCAGAGCTTAGTTGTCATGCCCGACTCTTGGGCTAGACGCGGTTCTTCTGTGCTGCCCTAGGCACGCCATCAAGTCCCCCAATCCAGTAGCCGTAGCGTTGCAGCGCTAGTTACAGCGTTCTGGGCTTAACTAACTGACGCGTGTCAGTTTTTCTTTATCTGCCACTCCGTCTTTAATGGCGACGTGACTGCGAGATATGACTGGCAGTTACGTCACTGTGCCAAACATTTAAATGTCCCGCCGCTTCCACCTCCTTATTAAGGGTCTCTGCACGGTTTCTCTTGCCTCATCTGTTCTTCTTTTTCCTCTTTGCGTTCATCTTCCATTTTAATTCATGGCAAACCTTCCCGGAATCATTCCATCAGCCGCCGAATATCGTCAGTTTGTCTTCCTTGGAGAGTGTGGAGTTTCCCTCTCCTGGTTCCAGCATCTCTTCCCCTCCTCCTGGTAAGATTGGGGTTTATCTGAAAACCCTAGATGTTGGTATACGCTTTCCGCTAACGGATTTCCAGGAGGAGGTCCTCCAGAAAGATGGTTGCAGCCTTCAGATGTTGACTCCCAACGCAGTTAACAAATTGGTTGCGTTTGAAATGATCTGCCGGGCCAACGGGTACTTTCCGGATTACTTTGTCATCAAGTTTTTCTTCCGGTTCTGTGTTACCGGAGATAAATGCACTTTCTCGGTCCGACTAGGGGGACACGTTTTAGTCCCCGATGGTTGTACCCCCAAAAATTGGAAGGATAAATGGTTGTGGGTGAATCAGGAGCTGGTTGGGAGTGGCCACTATTGTGCCAATGTTTTCGCCGATACCGTCCCTAAACTCTTTCCCCACAACCAAGGTGTCGCCGACTACTTGAAGGGTGTGTAGGTATCTGCTGAAGATTACTCTGAGACGCTTCTTTATGGGGTAGGGATGAGTCCTTCTTGGAGGCGACGTGGCAAAATGGCGGTGTTCTTCTCCGTCATTGATGGTGAGTGTTGTACCCCTTGGTTCCATTTTGTCTCCTTATTGCTCCTATGTTATTTATTTTCGTTCTATTTTCCCTAGGTGCTGAGTCTTATCTGTCTATGGATGAGGTGCTGCGAAAACATTATCAGGGCAAGTTGGAGTTTCGCGAGGTGGACTCGATCGGCTTCCCCCACCTCGCCGAATGGATCAGCTTGCTCTAACCACTGCCCCTCTCGATCCTCCGACAAGTTCATCAGCGTCCAAGGAGAATCCGTTGCATGCTCGCCCTATATCTACTGTCATGCCCCTAGGTGACATTCCTTCCTCCTCCATGGAGGATAGTGAAGACAGCAAGGAGGGGATCATCGTTGATGTACGGCGGATGCAGGCGAAACGAAAATTTATGCAAGCCATGGGTGAGCAGGTTATTGGTGCACCCATTGTTGTCAAGCGTATACATACTAGGTACAACTTTTCTCGCCTGTTGAGTTCTATGAGTTCCACACTGACTGGTTGGGTGGTGATCCCTGATGACGACGCGCAACAGTCCGAAGGGATCGACAGGGCAACTGAACAGCCCGTGATTTCAGACTTCTCCTCTATTCCTTCTCCAAATGTTCTGTTTGCTCCTTCAAAGCTTTCCCCTGCAAAAGGCTCTGGTGTCCCAGGACAAGATGCGATCTACAAGGGTGGTGGTCCTGGAGATGGTGTTTCTGAATCTACTGTTTTCATTCCGCCCTGGGATCTTTGCAATGACTCTCGAATCTCTGTGCACGCCAATGCTCTGGAATTTTCACAACATGCCTTTCCTCCAGTTGCAGTTGGAGATATGGAGGCGATGGGTAACCCCGCCCTTGCTCACAATATGGCCTATGCTGCCGCGCAGGCCATGTTTTATCTTGTTGCAGGTTCCAGGCGCATCCATTCCCTTGGCGAGATGGAGACTGCACATGCCGCCTGTGGATCGCGTGTAGCGAGTCTGGAGCGCCATCTTATCGAGCTTGGTGATGATCTTCGTGTTTCTGAGAAGAAGTGCGAGTTGTTAGCTTCTGAGAAAAATGTCCTTGAGGAATCCAGGGCCACGTTGGAGGCCAAGGTTGATTCCCTCACACAGATGAACGAGGGTTTGATGATTCAGGTGGAGAGTCTTGAGTGTGATGCTGCTGATCGTGACAAGCTTGTATCGTCGCTTCATTCGGATGTGGATGCTTCCCGTCGGGACCTGGATTGGTTAGTGCGTGTTGGTGTTGTTCGTATTGTTGATAAGCTGATTGAGCATCCCGGTTTTACCAATGACATAAGCCTTATCCGTCATGTTGCATTTGTGGCTGGGGTTGAGTCTCTTCAAAAGGCTTCTGTTGGTGGTGGGGGTGTGGTTGTTGGTGCTTCTTTGGCTGGTCCTGCGGTTAGTGTAAACGATGCTCTTTTGTCTTTTTCCAGTACGGATCATGCATCTTTGTTGGTTTTGGGGGAGTTAGGTATTGAGGGTCTTCGAGAGTTGTGTTCTTTTGGTGGTTCTGAGAGTACCCCAGAAAGTGTGGTAGGTCAGGAGATTGTGTCGGTAGTTGAGGTTGGTGCGTGGGAAAACGTTAAGAATAGTGGGGTTGGCGGTGAAGGTGATCGTGGGATTGGATCAGGCATTGGTGATGGTAATGTTGGTGAAGTGGTTGTGGGCGATGGAAAGGATGTTGGTGAAGGTGCCCCGGCATCGTGTGCTACCCCTCCCGGGGCCGATCCACTATAGACGGCGGTTGAATAAGGCGGTGAGGCGGAGGAAGGGTCTCATGTAGGTTCACCACACGGTGCTCCAACATTCCCATGTACTGTTTCCGGAGGACGACATCCATGGAAACGGAACACTCAGTACCTGTGAAAATGATAATCAGTCAAACGATTATTGTATATAAAAACAAAGAGGGGGGATGAGGAGTAGGAGATCAGCAATATTACCATTGGATACAATGAAGAAAACCGCAATTTCACCACGGGCACGCCAGCTTGGGCTCATCCCAACACCGGAAAGCAAGACCTCCGATAGCCCGTTGGCATCTACTTGAAGAGTCTTCAAGAAATCATCAGTGGCTTGGTTATGAGGTAATAGCTTGGGAGTCATGTCGGAAAAGTTGTTCGCTCAACAAGGCTCTCAAACAAGTAACTCCCGATTGACCCATCACCATTTCTCCTGCCAGTTCTTTGGTGTCTTACTGTCTGGAACAAGGTTGTGCCCCCCCCCCCCCCCCCCCCCCGACAAGCAGAAAAAAGACAAAAATGCAAGATTGGTCCTTGTGGTAATAAAAAATCTTTGTTTTTTTTATATATTTTTAAAATTTTTCAAATACTATTTTAGTTTAAAAATAAAAAGAAAAGAAAATAGCTCTATTTGTCTCTCTCTCTCTCTCTCTCTCTCTATCATTTTGAAGTTGTCTTATTTATTTATATTTACTTGTCTTCCTTCTAGAATCTATATATACCGTCTTCCTCATTTTTGCCCTCTAGGGTTTCGTATGTACACTGCTTCCTTCAATAGGATTTTTCTGCAAAAAAATTTCACTTGAGGTTTTCATCTAGGGTTTTACATTTGCACAATTTCTCTGCGATGGCAGCAGAGAAGCTTGGGGATTTAAGTCACCCGATTGATGTTGCTTTACTTGATGCTACTATTGCTACCTTTTATGGCATCGGATCTAAAGATGAGGTTTGTCGCAATTTCTTATCCCCTTATCCCTTCTATAAAACTCGACGAGGAATGTGATGCCTGTAAACAGTTTTTCACTAGTTTACGGATTTGGGGTTAATTGTTGACTGATTGACTATCATACATTCAACTCTAAGTTGTAACAAGATTACATTCATCCCACTATGATGATACTTATTCCCCTCTATCAAATATGTTACAACCACATGAAAAGAGTTCCCAACTATAAGAACAATGGTTGACTGAAAAATCAAAATCGGATTTCGATTTCAACGTAATCTTCATATTTGTTTGATGATTATGGAATCTTCATTTTTTTCAAATATCTGGAAGATGTGGTGGAGCTGGTCGGAATCCCTATAAGAAGAATGCGATGTTGATGGTGGTAGGAGTAATGAAGTAGTGGTGGTGGCTGTGAGTTCCTAGATCTATTGTTGGTGGTATGGATTGTAAGAATCATCAAATAAAAAATCGGGTGAGAAGTAATGGGAAAAACTAGGGTTCCATCAAACATGGATAAAGATGAAGTCTTTACATTCGCAAAAGAATTGGGTTCATCCGATCTGTATCGGGGAAGAAGAAGAAGAAGTGGGTTGGGGTTTCACTTTTCTATTTATTGTGTGTGTGTGTGTGAGAGAGAGAGAGAGAGAGAGAGCGAGCGATTTTATTTTTTATTTTTTATTATTAAAATACCAAAAAAATAAAGAAAATAAAAAAAGAAATGAAAAGGGTAAAATCGACTTTTCAAGTGTATTATGGACGAAAAATTCAGAAAAACTTTGATTTTGGACCTCCCATGCAAGTCGGGAACTTTTTGGACCCTATCCAAAGATTGTTAAAGACCACAAGGACCAATCTTGCAGTTTTGTCGTAGAAAAAGTGTATTTGTCGCCGGTAGCTCCAAATCGAAAGAAGTATTTGAAGACAAAGAAGTCTGGGATGATGTTATTGGCTCGACATATCATTTCAAATGCCACCATTTTATGAACCGCATTAGGAGTCAACATTTTGGCGCTACATCCGTTACAATGGAAGAACCCCTCCTGGATGTCGGTCAAAGGCAAACAAAGGCTAGCGTCGAGAGTTTTTAAGTAAACACTACCTTCCCGGACGGAGGGAAAGTGATCACAACATTGGGATAATGGAACTCCACCTCATCAGCTGGAGACAAACCATACGTCTCCTGCAAGTTGTCGAACTCAGAGGCGGTGGGAACAAGACCAACCGGAGTTGCTATAGCAAGAAATCACTGGAAAAGAATAAAAGAAAGATAAAGTGTAAGAAAGAAAGTAGGAAAGACGAAGAGCTCCTCCCAGATATAAGAAAGAAGACAAAAGGCGAGACTTTTCAAAAACCTGACAAGTGACGTAACTGCCAGAAGGGATAAGCAGTCACATCGCCGAAATTAAAGCGACGAGCGAACGACTTCCCAGCAAGTGTAGATGGCCATTAAGTCCATAACATCAAGCTAGCTAGAAAACGCTATGACTACTGGAGTAGGGGACTTGGTGACGCGCCTCCTAGCGCAGGCCAGGAGCGGGATCCCCAGGTAGAAGGATCCTCTAGCTAGCCCTAGATGCCCCAGTAAGAGCTCTAGCACTCGGGCGTCCCCTCAGGGCTGGATGCTAGCGCGAGAAGTCCGGCCTCGTCAAGAGCATCCCCGCTACAGGACAGATACAACAGCTCCAGGCAACAAAGAGTATGCCCAGAGTACTAACGTTTGAGCCAATCGTTGGCCCTGACACAGCAGGGGACACGATTAGCCAATCAGAGTAATGAATCCTGTCGGAACTGCAATCCCTGTTCCCCGTACGGAACAACGAGGATCCTTAGTATAAAAGGGCATTCGCCTTACCTTGAGAAGTAAGTGATCTCTCTCAGTTCTCATCACTCTCATCTAGATACCTCTCACTGACTTGACCGTCGGAGCGTCTTCTTGGGATCTCCTCCAGGGAAACAGTTGACGACATTCTTTGTTGTGACTTTGGAGATTCCTCCGACGATAATGAACACTTTGAGAACTGATGGTTGGAGCCAAGGTCGAATCAGTATGAATGATTCAGATCCTGCCTGCAGTCTCTTAGTGTGCTTGTGACAATATTATAAAATGCTTTGCTATAAGATATTCAAACAAGTCTAAAAGACGTTGATATTGTGATTACTCATCAAGTAATGTGAAATACACATGTAATGCGAAGTATATTTTTTTAAACAATAGTAAAGACCCTTTATTGCAAACAAATGGGCGGTGAGTCGCTAGGAAACACGTTTACAAAACGGAAGCATAAGCAATATTAATTTGGATTACAAACACCAGGGTTTGCAAACAAATACACACGTAATATAAAGTACATTGCAATTTGCAAAATAAATATGCATGTAATATGGAGTACATTATAAACTGGGTTGTTAGATATGGTAATTTAATCTTAAAAATTTTACAGAATAAATATGTATTATGTAATGAACATGTAATGCGCAATACGTTTTTGTCCTCTACGTTTCCTATTGAATAAACTCTATAAACTGATTTATATATATATATATATATATATATATATATATATATATATATATATATATATATATATATATATATATATATATATATATATATATATGAGACCCATGTACATGGGTTTATTTTTTTATTTTTTTTAAAAAGTTAAATATAAAGGTCTAACTATTTGAGAAGTTTTAATTTATAAGAAAAATGAGAAAAAAATATTGAATTATTAAAATTAATGTGTTTTTTTCTTTTATAAATTTAAATAAATAATTTAGATAAATAACAAAGGAAACTAATGAAACTTTAATTTAAGAAATTTAACATTAGATGGTAAGTGCATTAATGAGATTGATATTCATTTATTTTAAGATTTATTGCAATTATTACAATTAAATATTATTTGTATTTAATAAAATCTAAAAACCATAGGATGACATGTGAAAAAAAAATTTAAATAACTACAAAATGACATGTGGTGAAATAAATTAGAATGTGACACGTGGCAGAAAAATCTTTATTTATTACAGTATATATATATATATATATATATATATATATATATATATATATATATATATATATATATATATATATATATATATATATATATATATATATATATATTAAAAATCACAAAATACACATATATTATGTATTGCCAAAACAATATTCAATAATTGCAAAATACATATTTCATTCGAAATACACCAAAAACTAAGGATTAAACGACAGAACCTACTTATTTTGAAGTTATTTGATGCCAAGAAATTGTTAAAGCTCCCAAATAAGTTCTTAAAACTAAAGTTTAAATAATAGATTAAACGATTATATAATCAAAACTTGAAAAAGGACTTCAGGAAAAACAATTTTTTTTTTTGTTTTATTGATAAAAAATAATAAATTTAAGATTTTTTTACATACCACTTTATTTTAACCACACTGGTCTAGATATCCCATAACCCTTAAGAAAGTCAACTTCTTTTTGAAATTTCCTACATCGTTGTTTTCTAAAAAATATATTCAAAAAGTATAAATAAGTATTATTTTTAATATTATCATAATATTACGTCAATATAATCTATATTAAAGATTACCAAAAAAAATATGAGTTTTGATATATTATTTAATTTTTTCGAAAAAATAGGTCTTAATTTTTCAAAAATCGGAGAAACAAAATGAGATTTTTTTTTTGAAAAAAAAAAATCATTTTTTGTATATAAATATGGAAAGAGGACGGAAAATTATGAATAATGGTATATTCGATTTTCTTTCGGCAAAAAATATGACCTAAAAAAATTTAAGCGAAAAAAAGGAAGTGACTATTATTATAATATGGTGCATGTGCGTCCGTTGTAAAAGTCTAAAACTCTTCCTTCTGCCATTGACCGTTTTACTTCCGACGCTTTAAATTGATTCCTTGATTCCTTAATTAATAATGGTTCTTTATTGAACTTGAGATTCAAAATAAAATAAAAATCTTGATATTCAACCTCAGTCACATATTTTACATCTGCCATTTTAACCCTTTCGTGTATCAATGCGGTGGGTAAGTTATAATCATAAATAATTATATAGCGTTGCCCGTTCCTTTCTCCATCGTTATTATCCCCACCACCACAACTGTCATCGCCACCGCCACCGCCACCACTACGACCACCACCTCTGCTACCAGCTGACACCATCACTGCCACCTCCGCCACTTATACCACCGTCACCTTTGCCACCACCACATTTTTGCCACCAACTGTCATAATCATATATGATTACTCAATATGTGAAGAGACATATATGTATAATCATTTATGATTAAGCATACACATATAAACATGTATAATCATATATGATTATATCTCTCTGTCATATAATCATTTATGATTAAACATATTCCGTTGTTGTCGGTACGCTAAAGCGTTAGAGTGGCAAATAAGAATTACGTGGTTTAAATTGAAACTCAAGATCTCTAATTTTATTTTTTTAATCTCAAGTGAACCATTATATATATATATATATATATATATATATATATATATATATATATATATATTATGTATAAAAATTTATGTTTTAAAATGTTATATTGTAATTGTATAATTTTATTAAACATAAAATATTGTGTACGTATAAAAACTGTTATATACGAATTAATTTCGACTATAATAACTTTTTTATGCATAACAATTTGTGATTTAAAATGTTATATTATAATTGTATAATTTTATTAAACATAAAATATTATGTACGTATAAAAGCTTCTATATAATAATTTTGTTAAATAAATCTTTTAAAAAAGAAAGACGGTATTTGAAATTTCGCAAACAAAAAAAAGACGGAAAGCCATAAATAGCGGGCACCTATCTCTGCAAATCGCTACTCCTATATATTTGTCACCATATCTACAGTCTGAGAATGCCAGCTTATGCTTATCATTTTGCAATCGAGTGCTCTCCATGGTCCAACCATTTCTAATACCAAGGTCAATTTATTTCTTGGAGTTTTATGTTGAATTAAATTGTTTTGTTTTTCCTATTCTTTTTCTCTTCTGTTTCGTAAGAAGTTAGGTCAAACTTGTTATGAGTAGAAAGCTTTAAATGATTCACTTAATACAAGCTACTCCCTTCGTCCCAATATTATAGTCCATTTTTTTTTTTTGGTTTGTTTCAAAATAATAGTCCATTTCTAAAAATAAATATCATTTTTACCAAAATACCCCCTCATTATTAGTTAACCAACTAAGTGTTTAATGAAACATTAAATGCAAAGTAAGGACAAAATTGTCATTTTATTGTATAAAGTTAGTGGTAATTAATGTTTTCTTAATTTATGTGTTTTTTTTCTGTGGATAATAATATTGGAACGAAAGGAGTATTAGGCAACGTTTTATTCATATAATGTTTTTTTTTATTTTATTTAGATAATAAAGGAGTTCAAGATTTTGAATATAAACAAAATTATGGGGCCGTAAAGTAGACAAAATGGACAGGTTCACAAAGCCTAATATATATATAAATATATATATATATATATATATATATATATATATATATATATATATATATATATATATAAACTATTTTTTTATAATTCGTTATGAACCTTTAAGGATATTTAATTCCATAAGACCAATGCTGTAGAAAATTATAATAATATATTATTTTGAGAAATTTTTAAAAAATTCATAATATTTTGGTCCAGTTTATGTAAAAGTCACAAATTTTATTTTGTTAACAAAAAAGTTCTAATTACCGGATAAATATTTCAAATCAGACATTTTTTACCGCTAAAATTTTTACCTACTTACCTCTCGAAAAGTCTCATTATTTGGCCAGTTTATGAAAAATCCTAATATTTTTTATTTCAACTATTTTATCCTTTCACTAAAATTCTAGAAATTTGTTGGTTGAAATTATGAATAAGAATAAAAGTTATTAAAGACATCTATAACCAATTATTTGCAAGAATTATAAGATATTCAAATTTTGGGTTAAACACCTTAGTACAATCTATCTAAAAGTAGATTAAAGGAAAAACAATTGTTTTGTTCATACAAGAAACTATTGAGAAATCAATCAATACAATAGGATGTTAGGTGAGGTTGTACTTATTCTATAAAAGAATAAGAGTTGTATCCTTAAATGTTAAGCATATATGAACAAATCCTCCATGGATAAAACTCATATTCTTCTTTATGGACGTTGATTGTTGGTGATTTTAGTATTATCAACATATTTTGGTGTAACTATTATTAATAATGAGATACAATGAGCTCCGTTTACTAACCGAGCTAGGAGGTGCAAGGTGCACACTCGAAGTAATAAATTTTAACTTGAACAAAACAATTGGCGGGGTTCCAACGGGCTGCAACCCCTTGGCGGGGTCTAGGGGCAGCGCCCCAAAACCGAGGTCTAGTAGCAACACCCCTAGCGGGGTCCATAGAGTAGCGCCCCGAAACATAAACGGATTTCTATGTCAAGTATGACTCCAACCATGCATATTCTTGCCAAAATCTTTAGGGATATCATGATGATGTCATTAATTGGTTATGTCTTACTAACCAACGATTTTTTGCGCCAAAAGGATAACTTCCATTTAACTACTTTTGCTTTTAGTATAAGAATATTTATGTGGTTCCAGAAAAATGGTTGGAACTTCCTTACATGAAAATCATATAGTGATTTGTTCTATCTCTCAAGAACACAAAAAACGGCAAGGTATATTTTCTTTCTAATTTAGAAGTGGCCTGACATCTAAATTGAAGTTCTTTAGATTATCCCAAATCTTATTTCCATGTATATGGTCGAAATCACAGATTTTCCAAGTATACTGATATTCTTAAAACCCCATAATTATAACATACAAAATCTATGATTTGCTAGAATATTAATGGAAAAATTTGTTAAAGACATGACTTCCAAATTTGGGAAGTTGGATAAGTATGATGACACTGATTTTCGTCGCTGACAAAAGAATCTACATTTCCTTCTCATTGTCTTGATAGTTGTTCACGTTTTGAGTACTTCTGCACCATAACCAATGGAGGATGAAACCCTTGAACATACCAGAAGAAGACGTATATAGGAAAATGATGATTACATCTGTCATAGGCACATTTTGAATGGTATGTCTGAATCTCTCTTTGAGATCCATCAAAATCAAGAATTTGCAAAAGATCCATGGGATTCCCTTGAATCCAAATACATGGCAGAGGATGCCTCAAGTAAGAAATTCCTTGTTAGTAATTTTAACAATTACAAGATGGTGGATTCAAGGCCTGTCATAGAACAATATAATGAACTCAGGAGGATTTTAGGACAATTTTAACAATACAAAATGCAAGTGGATGAATCCATTTCAGTCTCATCTCTTATTGACAAATTGCTCCCATCCTAGAAAGACTTCAAACAGACATTGAAACACCAAAAAGAAGAGTTGTCTCTAGTACAACTTGGCAGTCACTTGAGAATTGAAGAGGGTCTTTGGGCTCAAGAAAGTGGCAAGTGTAGTTCGTATGAATCGAGTGTAAGAACGAAATCAGAGAATGAATTGAATCAATAGCACAAAACGTAAATATAATCTGTTTGAATCTTTATTTCTTCTAAAAGAGTACACAATATGAAAGAGTAAAGTAATCTTATAGTTCACCAAAGTTACTCTAATACGTATACTTACCCCTATTTATAGGAGTTAACAGAAGTACAAAAAATACATAAGGGCTAAGACACCGAAGCTTCAAACTCTAAACTGCCCTTATGAAATACATATAACGAATACATCAAAACAGACTTCGACACTAAACATGACTAAAGATGCTTCAAAATCTCACAACACATTTCGAACTCTACATTCCCCCCCCCCTTGTGAGAAGTGTCGAATCCTAAGTCATTAGCATCTTCGTTTCTTGATGAAGTACTCTTCGAATCTTTGTGTACCATATGATCGTCTTTTGAATCTCAACCTTATCACCAGCTATATTCCTTTTGCAATTGTTAAGATGAACAAGAAGACTTGTGTATTGTGTCTTCGTATATCAATCAACATATTCCACTTTGAACAAAAACTTTGTAATCTTTTGATTTTTTTCTTCCCAACGAATACAACTCCTAGTGGCTTAACACAAATTTCTCCATCTTCAAAATCCTTCACACTCCCTTGACTTTTCAGCAATGATTGGGGCACAGTTACTTGTCTTCCCATTACTAAAGCAAGCTCCACATCAGTCAAGGCTAGACAATCATAGTAATTATCTATGAATAGCTTGATATAAGAGAAACCTATAAAGAAATCTTCTTTGCTATTTACTTAAAGTTTTGACACATCAACACTACTCAAGATCTTTGCAACACATTTGAGATCATTGAGATCCATTAAAGGAATATTTGCCACCGAGAAGTCACATGCAACGTTGTCAGCTCAAATCACATGATAACGAAGTTCTACAACAACCCTTCAAACAACTTATCCTTGGAAACACTCAGATCTTTAACTATTTTTACCAAGGACCAGACTTCCTCCTTCTTCTTTCCAAGGACTGCATGAAATCTCAACTTAAGCTTCTTGTATACTTCTTTGTCATCAAACTTGTCCACCAACTGATACTGAGCCGAGATAAACATCATGGGATTGATAGGAAAATCCAGCTCGTTGAAGTCTAAATTCTCTATCTCATAACTTTTCTTAGGAATTCTTTCAAAATCATGCTTATTCCCAAGTGAAACAATATGTTCAATTGTTTCGTAGCATTATTGCTTAGTTGGATCTCCTTTCTCAAGACTTGGAGGATCACCTTGCCTTTGCCTCAATATGTTGTTTATCTGTCTTTGTCTTTCAATTTATTTCTTAACATTCTTCTTTTTCTCCTCCTCTGAAAACTCCTTCGCAATACCCTTTCCTCTATCACCTTTAGCTAGACTCGAAGGTCCCCATCAGTGGAACTAATGACTATGCCTTTGGTCAATGGCTTCGAAGTCATTGTGGTTAAGGTTGTTGACATAGACTTAGGAAGCAAAGTTGGAATTTGTGTGCTTATTACTTTCCCAACCACCTTTCCTTGATCAGGATCTTTTGATGAACCAACACCCTTTTGTCCTCCTTGCACCCCTGTTGTAACAAGTGGGGCATCTGTTGGCATCAAAATTTACAATCTTTAGAAGAGGTTCAAGTTCGGATTTCAGATTGGACTCCAAAGAGGAAAACATTTGGGATAATAACTCCTGAGAAACAGAAGATTTTGGAGAAGAATTTAGCTTCGAAATGGACTCCTTCAAGCTTGCCATAAATTCTTCCATCTTGGTAAACACCTGCGAATCCTTGGTCGAGAATGTAGTGAAATTTTCAACAAGCTTGCGGATGACCTCGGTAACAACATCAAGTTTAGTATGAAGAGACAAATGACTTTGTTTAAGCTTATTCACCTCCTTCGACATTTCAGACCTGAGGGACTCCACCTTCAAAGTTACAAAATCTTCAACTTTCTTGACTTCTTCAACAAAAAGAATACGTCGTTCTTTGGCTACTTCACGAAGTTCTTTAACTTCATATTGAAAATTATCAACATGACACTTCAAATGCTCTTCATGTTTCGTTTCGATCGGTTCCATAACAACCTTCAATATATGCTCTTGAGATTTCAACAACACATCAACCTCAATCCCAGACACCGTATTGTGACTCCTAGTCTCAACCTGAATTTGTAATAAAGAATTCAAGATTTTGAACAGCTTGCCTGACATCAACATATGATTAGGAATGTTCTCCTCCTATGGGTCGAACTGAATGTCTGCAAACGATACCATTACATCATCTTCATCTTTATCAACATTTGGAATTGATTTTTCACCTTTGGTTGATTGAGAAGGGAAAAGGGAAGTAATAGGTTGATTCATGATATTGTTGTAAGTAGGTGAAATAGAGGAAGTGTGACATCCCCAAAATCACGACCAGAAAAGACCGATTTGTTTATGCTTTGTTTTTAAAATCAGAGTAATCGTTTAAAGAAAACTGTTGCGGAATTTGTTCCCAAAAACAAATATATGATAACCATTTATCCAAACATTTCTCAAAGAGAATGTATTTTCATTAAATAATAAAACCTTGGGATGTCATGTTCGATACAGACCAAAAGCATAAACAATATAAAATAGACCTTACAATAGTTATTTATAACTACTGATCTATAATCCAAAATCTCTCGTCAAGTCCGCCAACTTATACCCTTGTGCCATTACCTGTAATGAAAAGAAAACTGAGTGGGTCAGGCTTGGGAGCCTGGTGAGCATATAGGGTTTTCAACCCACAATAATATAATTATTATATTTAATCAGCAAACAATCAACCTAATTACCCATCCCCATTATCTTCGTAAAGTTTTACCCTAAGAACCAACTATCCTTCATTCATTTATTCGTAAGGAATTGGCACGAATTCCATTGCTGCCAAAGTTTATTTATCAAGTACTAAATCCATAGTTATCAGGCGCTAACTCCATAGTCACCAAGGTTCACTTAACAAGCGCTAACTCCATAGTCGCCAAGGCTTACTCAACAAGCGCTAACTCCATAGTCGCCAAGGTTTACTCAACGTGTGCTAACTCCATAGTCGCCAAGGTTCATCAAATAGGCACGAAGTCACATCGTCGCCAAGGTTTATACAATAGGCGCTAACTCCATAGTCACCAACTATCCCATCTACCCAAGTTCTACTCAACATTTTCGTAGATATAAATACTTACACAGTTTAAATCATTTAACACTTGTATAAAACATCAACTCCACGCCCATCTCAAATAGACAAATAATATATAAACACATAGCACGTATTTCATAGCAAATACTTCATATTTATGTGTTAGCAGAAAGTATCTACACTCTCACACATATAAACAACAATATACTTAATACACTCAAACCATACTTGTATCATTATCGTGTTTATGAAAGGTAGTATACACTCACTTGATCAGAAGATGATCGGACATCACTACGACTTGCAGAAGTAGTAATCCTCAGCAGATCTGGAAGATCTCTACAAAAATCAAGCTTCTCGCGGGCAGAGCTTCGGCTCAGGAATCGCACTTCTCAGGATCTTCGGGATCTCGGGACTTGCTTCGGGGCTCGAGGATATTACCGGGGCTTCGGGGTACTTCTGGAACGCAAAACGATGCAAAACGGGAGAGAGAAGAGAGAAAGATAGCAAAGGAGTCGGCTGCCTTCGGATCCTATTTATAGAGGCTGGAACCTCGGAGTACGCGGGGCGTACGCCTCGGATCATCATGGCTTACGTATCCGAAATACTCGAGTGCGAATGTCGACATACCTCGGTGTACGCGGGGCGTACTTCGGATGAGTCCGATGACTCGTCTTCGGATAATACCGGGATTTAATAATTAAATTTAATTATTAATTATTTAATAAACTTCGAAAATTCATATCTTCTTCATACGAACTCCGTTTTCGACGTTCTTTATATCCACGCGTAGGTGAGACTACGTTCTACAACTTTCGTTTAGACTTCGTCGGCTAATTTTGACTTTATTTTTATTATTTATTTTTAGTAGGCCCGGCCAGGAAAACTTCGTTATAAAATCATAACTTATTCGTTTGACGTCCGTTCTCGCCTAACTTTTCATCGCTTCGATACCAACAACGAGATCTTCGATTCTCGTTTAGATTGGTTTGGCTAAAAAACCGCTCGATCTCAAATCGAGTATTTCAGGCTGCATACCGCTAAGCCGAAAATTCGATAAATCGTAACTTCTTCATACGAAGTCAGATTTGGGCGTTCTTTATATGTACGGAATCCTTGTAACATGTACTACAACTTAGTTAAGATTATTCATTCTAAATAATCTTCTATCAAAAAGTCATTTTTGACGCTTATCGTTTCTAAATTGACTAGCCCTGATCTACGGGCGTTACAATTATCTCCCCCTTAGGATGATTACGTCCCGGAATCATCAACGAAATAGGATTCGTATACTGACTCCATAAGTTATCTCTCCATCCTAAGTAATAACCTTGATGCTCAATCCTGCATCTGCTCTTCTTACTATGTTGGACTTTAAATCGTAACCTTCAAGTTACAAAATAAATCCTTATTGTGGACTCCTTCTTCCTCTTAGGATAAATACATTCATTTATCTATTGTAAATAAGCGATGGGTCGTGTCCCGATGACCTCTCATCATAGTCGGACTCAATTGATATGACCACTAGGGTCGAAATAACAACCATCTTACTAGTCATTACCGAAACAATGGTAATGACATACTTGAATAAAACGGAATCAATTACTAGCTTCTTGGTAACCTTGTGACTTTCCCTGATCCAAGTGCGAGTCCTGTGCTTCCGGTAGTATAGATCTTTACTACCATTCACACCTACTCATACTCGTCCCAAGCATTGTCTCGCAGTTAACCAAGTCACCATACATAAATCATATAATCATTCAACACATCAGATAACAAAACCAGGGTTTATATTAATTATTGAAACTATTACACAAAAGTTCAAGTTCACCCTATACTATGCCTCTAACAGGCTATGCTTCCTGATACAGACTTTATATGTTAATATGAAGTCTTCATCTTTTAATCCTCCCATCCTTTTCTGCTTCGTTGAGGAACATGTGGAATGCCCTTGGCTGTGGAGGTGTGTTTTTCTTTGGGCAGTCTTTAGAAATATGCCCTTCTTCGTTACATCTATAACACACCTTCTTGATGGGTGCGCACTTGTTGGCATAGTGCCCTCTCTTCCCACATTTGTAGCAAGTCATCTCCTCGCTACATTTCCAGAAGTGTTTCTTCTTACACTTCTCACACCACTTAGCTTCATCTCTTCCCCCAGATTTCGAGAATTTGCTTTATTTGTCGATTATTGAAGATCCTTCACTCTTCCTTTTCTCTCCAACTTCAGCTCTTTCTAGACCCTTTTCTTTTATTTGGGTCTCAACATTCTTGGCTGCCCAGATGGCGGCCTTCAGAGTGGTTGCTTGCTTGACTATCGGACCAAAGTCCGCTGGTAATCCATTGGCAAACTTGTTGACCTCGGAAAGTTCAGTTGGAATTAGGTATGGAATAAGCTTCATCTTCTCCGTAAAGCTCGTAGCGTATTCAGTGACGTTCAATTTTCCTTTCTTCAGATTCTGGAACACATTGTTGATTTCCAGAAGATCTTGCTCAGAGCAGTATTGCATTTTCAATTGCACCACGAACTCTTCCCAAGACATCTTGCTAGCTTCCCCCTTGGGCATCGAACCAGCCAGTAACTTCCACCAGCTCGGTACTCCAGATTTTAACAGAGGGATTGCAAGAGCGGTCTTCTGTCTGTTGCTACACTCGCAACTTTCAAAAATTGTCTCCATTTCGGAGATCCAGTCCTTGACTTGCACCGGTGTCGGGCTCCTAGATAGACATGGTGGTTTGGATGCCATGAAATCCTTGTACTTGCATCCACGTCCGTCATTTCCTCCATCCTTGTTGTTTTGGTGAACTATTGGTGGGTTGGCTTGACCAACGGTCCCACTGTAGTTTCCTCCTTCAGACTGCCCTCCATTTACTTCGGGCTCTTCAACTTGAATTGACAATTCTTCGCGATTCTGCCTAATAAGAAGTCTAGTTTCTTCCATCTGATTATCCAACATTGCCTGGATCATCACTTGAACTCCGTCCATTGTCATTGGTTCAGGTGCTGCTGCTACAACAAATATTTGTTCAATCACTGGTATTTGATTCCTGTTTTCATCGGCATTTCCAACTCCACTCCTTGTTCTCACCATTTTTGATCTATACACCGAATAAGGTGAAATTAGATCCTTATTCACGATAGATATTCAAATCATCCTTATCACTCCGAAACGTTTACATGTTAGTCCTAATATCGTAGACGCGCGCTTAGAATCCTAAACACATAAGGTTTCCAGATCCGGTCGGCAACAGACCATAGATCCGAACAATTAACATCATATATGGCAAAGATATAACAGTTAGCACATAATAGCATTTTAGGCAATTTTCATAAAATAAACTAGTGCCTGTGTCAATTTAGGTGTAGTACCTAAAATATAATGGACACACTCAACTCACAATCATTGCTTAGCATTCTAAGTTTAAGTCTAGAAATAAATCCATATTCCTAGTTCGCTTAAACTAATGCTCTGATACCAACTGTGACATCCCCAAAATCACGGCCAGAAAAGACCGATTTGTTTATGCTTTGTTTTTAAAATCAGAGTAATCGTTTAAAGAAAACTGTTGCGGAATTTGTTCCCAAAAACAAAAATATGATAACCATTTATCCAAACATTTCTCAAAGAGAATGTATTTTCATTAAATAATAAAACCTTGGGATGTCATGCTCGATACAGACCAAAAGCATAAACAATATAAAATAGACCTTACAATAGTTATTTATAACTACTGATCTATAATCCAAAATCTCTCGTCAAGTCCACCAACTTATACCCTTGTGCCATTACCTGTAATGAAAAGAAAACTGAGTGGGTCAGGCTTGGGAGCCTGGTGAGCATATAGGGTTTTCAACCCACAATAATATAATTATTATATTTAATCAGCAAACAATCAACCCAATTACCCATCCTCATTATGTTCTTAAGGTTTTACCCTAAGAACCAACTATCCTTCATTCATTTATTCGTAAGGAATTGGCACGAATTCCATTGCTGCCAAAGTTTATTTATCAAGTACTAAATCCATAGTTATAAGACGCTAACTCCATTGTCACCAAGGTTCACTTAACAAGCGCTAACTCCATAGTCGCAAAGGCTTACTCAACAAGCGCTAACTCCATAGTCGCCAAGGTTTACTCAACGTGCGCTAACTCCATAGTCGCCAAGGTTCATCAAATAGGCACGAAGTCACATTGTCGCCAAGGTTTATACAATAGGCGCTAACTCCATAGTCACCAACTATCCCATCTACCCAAGTTCTACTCAACATTTTCGTAGATATAAATACTTACACAGTTTAAATCATTTAACACTTGTATAAAACATCAACTCCACGCCCATCTCAAATAGACAAATAATATATAAACACATAGCACGTATTTCATAGAAAATACTTCATATTTATGTGTTTGAAGAAAGTATCTACACTCTCACACATATAAATAACAATATACTTAATACACTCAAACCATACTTGTATTATTATCGTGTTTATGAAAGGTAGTATACACTCACTTGATCAGAAGATGATCAGACAGCACTATGACTTGCAGAAGTAGTAATCCTCAGCAAATCTAGAAGATCTCTACAAAAATCGAGCTTCTCGCGGGCAGAGCTTCGGCTCGGGAATCGCACTTCTCGGGATCTTCGGGATCTCGGGACTTGCTTCGGGGCTCGAGGATATTACCGGGGCTTCGGAGTACTTCTTGATGGGTTTTGGTCATAAGACATCTTATGTGCTCATACAAACCCTAATGCTTGGATCTAGGTTTCTCTATTGAACATGCTTTGAATCCAAGACTATAAACCCTAATTCTAGCATATGGAAATCAATATTAACATATAATTAGGTTTAAGATATTACCTTGATTGTTATGTAGTAATAACAATCCCAATTCCTCCTTGAATTGACTTTGGAAGGCTGAGAGTCACAAGTGTCACTCCTCTAATGGCTTACAAACACCATAAGCAAGTGGAGAAGGTATAAAGAGAGAGGAGAGAGGTAGGAATTCGTCCTTAG
Source organism: Lactuca serriola (assembly GCF_051521515.1). NCBI lineage: Eukaryota > Viridiplantae > Streptophyta > Magnoliopsida > Asterales > Asteraceae > Lactuca > Lactuca serriola. The sequence continues at coordinate 10,570,119 of NC_136414.1, read as the reverse complement.
GACCTCTTGGGAAGGGTTGGACGAATTCATTAGCCTTAGGGGGTTTATATAGGTGTAAAGATTAGGGTTTTAGTCTTTATCCTTATCAAGTTGCTTGTCCACCAAGTAACCATAAGATAAGTCTTAGAAACCCTTATCCTAGTCGAATTCTAAGGCATTATCTTCTTAAATTCGTTCACCCTATATTTAAGATAATCCTTACCTTATCTTGTAACTATCACATAATTACAATTCAGCCCCTCTAGTTTAATTAATTACCCTTGATCACAAAATTAATTGTTAATTAATTATTGACCAATATTAATTAAACAAATATGATTTCTCCTTTAATATATTATTCTTATAACATATTAATAAGTCATAATAACCTCTCTCTCTTTATTTTTTTTCTCCAATCAAGTTGCTTTGGTGAAGGCAACCCAAAAGGACCATGCACCATCGGGTCAAGTACATACCAAAATAGTTATGGACTTAGACACTAATCCAACAGTATCCCACTTGGATAAGTCTAACAACTATTATGCGTATGACTTCGGATCCCCATCTACAATCATAGCTTTCCAAAGCCGCTGTCAACTCTGATCACATCAGATACGCGTGTCCTTAGATAAGGGATCATATATTCCTCCATTCTAGATATCATATGAGACATGATTTCAAATCATTCTCTTTGTACTACTTCTCGATTTCTGATTTATGACGACAGACTGATTGAACAAATCAAATTAGCCCTAGCCCGGCCGAGCATTTACATTTGTCATCATTAAACCATCGAGGGGCCCAAAAGATATCGCTTTTATCCTACTTTGAATAAAAGGAACGGATAAACTTTGATACAATGCTTGCTTGCACTTACTCACCGAATCACACACAACAATATGTTTTATAACACCAAGTTACTAGTGCGTCTTCATATTATCAATGTGCAACCGATTTGCAAGATACAACTCACACATCTTGGTTTCAAGAATATAAGATGTTATCGTCTCACCAATCACTCGTGATCCAATTCATGGAGTGATCCAAGTGAGCGTGGGTTTAATCCAATGCTCAAATCATATTCGTAAGCACTCATGAACGTTGCAACAAACATTTGCTTATGTCTAATACTCTTCTAGACAATCCACACACCAATTCACGATAGTCTTCATTCATATCTACTTCCAACATATGAACGACTATGGCCCGTTTGAATAATTCGATTATTCTTAATAAACTCAATTATTCTGGAAGTCAAAACATGCAAATGTGAAACACAAGAATAATACTAATCCCATATGGCCTCAAACTTTTGAGTATAAATAAAACACCTTTTATTTATCACCATATCGATTACTCATTATTTGTCGTTTCGGGTAATCAACTTCTTACTTGAATCACAACACTTGTCCCATGCTCCTAGCATGCACACAATGTTTACTTATGGTTCTTACTTTTGTGAAATAGACAAATTGAACACATTTCCAATCATCCTCATTTTACAACTCCAAATCCTTTTTCATAAGTGAAAGAATATCAAATTCTTGCTACTTATAGAATATGCTAGATTCTAACACTTTATGCAATAATCCTTTCGTAATGTCATTGCACCAAAGTCACAAAGACTATTGCCAACGATACTACAAAGTCTTCTATCGGAGATTGTTACAAAACAATTCCATATATATGATGTTTCTCACTCAAAGTACATTCCTTCGAACATCCTTTTGCATAAAGGTTTCTAATCTAGTCATAGATTTTTCAATATTCAATTCCCAATATGGACATGCTTCCATATTTTCCATATGAAAAATCATTCTTAATAGAATCTTATCTATTCGTAATGATGTCAATATGGTCCATCCAATATGGAAACATTTCCATATTTTCCAATACTATACTTCCAACTACTCACAAGCGACCAATCCTCGTCTAACTTTGGATTGTCCTTTGATAGTTGTTTAATTATTTTAGTAAAAAACGATTCTAGTCCCTTTTCCCTCTAAATGCGCTAGACATTTGGAAAATTTTAGAATGGTCAAACATTAAAGCATTTGCAATCGATCCTATACTCGAAGCGTATGGGACACGACGCATAATGTTTTATTTGCTATGTTATCAAAATTCGAATTGTAAAGAGGAATGCCGTAATCATAATCGAAATTTTAAGAAGACACTATGTACCCATGACTAAGTTTATTAACATTTCTCAACCTAATCCTTTAGATTGAAATGAAGCATAATATTCTCTCCCTTAATTATAGCAAAACAACCTTTCAACTCTTACAACTTTGCAGAGTATGACTCTTGTTTTCTATAATTAATATTGCCAACTTTGCAATACGTGCCTTAATAATCATACAATCATAACATTTATGCTCCCAATATCATGATGATTATTATAAAACATAACACTTATGCTACCACTAGCTTCGACATGTATTCATAAACATCTTGACTTTCAAAAATCAATACTTATTGACTTTTTAAGTTCATGTTTCTAATACTTAATGCTTTGATAATCTTTTATCAAGGCTTCTTTATCTCATACACCTTTATTCAAGATAGCTCATATGTGTCTTAAACAATTAAGACTAATTGCCAAACCTCACAATTCGAATCATGGAGAGGGATACCGTAACCATAATCAAATTTGAGAATGCAATTTTACTATCTTCTTAAAATCTTTCTTAGTAAAAGCATTTCCTCACAATCATTTTCATGAAGGAGGAAATCTTATGACACTTAGATTTTAAATGGTGTATGTGTTTCTATCCATGTGAATTTGTTGAAACCAAAGTTTACGACAAATTCAAACTCATATGGACCGAACTTTCTTAGTCTTGATTTCTTACCTTATGGTAGCACAGCTGCCCACCATGTCTTCCAAGTAGTTAAGCAGCTCACCTTTTCCTATCAATGTACCTTTCATTGATTAAGGTGCTTTGCCTTTTATGCGTTCAAAATGAGAACTCATAGGACTCACATACATAATTAACTCGATTGGATTGGCACAGAAACAAAATAATGTCAACACGATAGGTTGTAAACCTCAACTCGTGTGCTAGTGATGACCGTTATGGTTTATTTGATTTGTTCTTGAAACCTTTCAAGACCATTAAGACTCCCATTGACTCCTTGACATATAAGATTTTCTTGTCATTAACCATTTCTTGACAAACAAATATTCAAGAGTTAGTGTAGTTTTTTATCAAGACAAAACACTTCATAACTTTGGTCCTAGTTGGTCTTTGTCTTATTCAAGACATCACAACTTACCACATTTAATGAATGTTATAAACCTTCTTAATACTTATCACTCATTGTCACAATCTTGACTTTAAGACTTGTTATTGGAACGAAGTATGATTGACTTTTTGATTTAACGATTTCTTCAATTCTTGATTCCTCTTCTTAGACATACAATTGTACTAAGACTGACTTAGAGGATCAATTGAGATATGGTTTTTAATCATTAAGGCCTATCATAAAGCATAAAAGGTACTCTCCCTTCTTCTTAGAATGGAGAAACTTTTATCTTTCTGCCTTCTTGATTCTTCTTATTCGTTCTGCTATTGATTTAAACTTTTTCAATCAACTAAGAATTACACTTAATCTTATAAGTATAATCATATTTACTAATCCTTTAGTAAATCATGACGAATATCTTTGTTACCCTTGTGGTGGACTTGATCAACACACAACTTTGTGTACTCGATCTCCTAGTCCTTTACTTGACACTTTGTCAACGAATTAGTCTAATTTCCAAATATGAAATTTCTCATTCATCGTGCATCCACATTGCATGATTCCAAGTTTCTGTCCAGTTGAAACTTAGGCGATGAGAAACTCTCCCTATTTGGTAAATTCTCGACTTTCCATAACACAATAAGAACCAAATCCATTATTGCTAATAATAGAAACATTTTAACATCATTTTTTCATACACGCCATTGTAAGGATAAATAAATAAAATTTAAAATCAAAATTTATTTTATTGCGGAAAAAATTGTCCTTGCAATGCAACTCATTGAAAAACTTATGCTAATACATCTTTCTTAGCAATCTAATTCTAACTCTAAGTAGTAGCTCAAGAATCTAATCTTCGAGAAACGCGATCGAAATCCGTTCCTTCACGGTTAGATTCTGCTCACTTCTTCCCTTAAGCTTCCTTTCTTTTTCTTCGATCCTTCAAAACATCAATTGTAATCTTATCACATTATGTATTTAGAATCTAGAATGAAGCTTAAAAGAGTTAGTCAATGGATTTTACCTAAATTAGAGCCATAAGTTTCGACTCTCCCATCTCTTAGATCTCTTAGGTAAATGGGGCAGCTTCGACTCCAATGCCCCTTCTCTTGGCAATAAAAGCAAATCGACTCTTTTGGAACAACACATGGAACCACTTCAGACATTGCCTTTCTCTTATGATCAAACTTTTCGATCATAGCATGTCTTTCGTTGCCATTGTCTATATCCATATAGGTCTTGAAGGCAGATTCACCAATCAACTTTGCTTTTCTATTGCGCCAAACCATTGCTGATTCAGCAGCAATAAGCATATAGGTGAGATCTATAAGGGTCACGTCGCGGTTCATCATATAGTACTCTCTTACGAACTCACTATATGAGTTGGGAAGTAACTGAAGAACCCAATCAACAACCATTTCCTCACAGACAACGGATCCCAACATTCTTAACCTATCAATGTGTGACTTCATCCCTAGGACGTGTGAACACACGGACTTTCCTTCTTTATGTTTACTTGCCAAAAGGGCTTGAGTGATCTTGAACTTTTCAATCCTTTGATCTTGTGGGTTAGGGAGAATAATTGGAGGAGGTAGAGGAAGCGAAGCATGATTTCTTGTTCCTCGATCGAATCGTGGAATATCATCTTCATGTGGAATGCTTGTTCCACGGGATTTGAGAAGACCATAGTTGTCGAACTTTGACATCTACAAAACGGGAGAAAAACAAATTCAATTTAGTTGATAGATTGAGTCCTTAGTAAATCACCCAAATGAAATACTAAGGCTAGGACCTAACACAATATTCTACAACTCGGGAGAGGGATGCCGTAACCCTAATTGAAGAATATTTGAAGGTAAGTGAATGACGATTCACTAATTTCCACCACGAAAAACGAAAAAGAAATTTAAGTTTTAAATCTATGAAAACTCCTAGATCCTTTGAGATTCATTGAACTTTCATGTTTAAATCTCGATATGCCCCTCTTGTTTGTGACTGGGATTTCGAGAATTTGCTTTATTTGTCGATTATTGAAGATCCTTCACTCTTCCTTTTCTCTCCAACTTCAGCTCTTTCTAGACCCTTTTCATTTATTTGGGTCTCAACATTCTTGGCTGCCCAGATGGCGGCCTTCAGAGTGGTTGCTTGCTTGACTATCGGACCAAAGTCCGCTGGTAATCCATTGGCAAACTTGTTGACCTCGGAAAGTTCAGTTGGAATTAGGTATGGAATAAGCTTCATCTTCTCCGTAAAGCTCGTAGCGTATTCAGTGACGCTCAATTTTCCTTTCTTCAGATTCTGGAACACATTGTTGATTTCCAGAAGATCTTGCTCAGAGCAGTATTGCATTTTCAATTGCACCACGAACTCTTCCCAAGACATCTTGCTAGCTTCCCCCTTGGGCATCGAACCAGCCAGTAACTTCCACCAGCTCGGTACTCCAGATTTTAACAGAGGGATTGCAAGAGCGGTCTTCTGTCTGTTGCTACACTCGCAACTTTCAAAAATTTTCTCCATTTCGGAGATCCAGTCCTTGACTTGCACCGGTGTCGGGCTCCTAGAAAGACATGGTGGTTTGGATGCCATGAAATCCTTGTACTTGCATCTACGTCCGTCATTTCCTCCATCCTGGTTGTTTTGGCGAACTATTGGTGGGTTGGCTTGACCAACGGTCCCACTGTAGTTTCCTCCTTCAGACTGCCCTCCATTTACTTCGGGCTCTTCAACTTGAATTGACAATTCTTCGCGATTCTGCCTAATAAGAAGTCTAGTTTCTTCCATCTGATTATCCAACATTGCCTGGATCATCACTTGAACTCCGTCCATTGTCATTGGTTCAGGTGCTGCTGCTACAACAAATATTTGTTCAATCACTGGTATTTGATTCCTGTTTTCATCGGCATTTCCAACTCCACTCCTTGTTCTCACCATTTTTGATCTATACACCGAATAAGGTGAAATTAGATCCTTATTCACGATAGATATTCAAATCATCCTTATCACTCCGAAACGTTTACATGTTAGTCCTAATATCGTAGACGTGCGCTTAGAATCCTAAACACATAAGGTTTCCAGATCCGGTCGGCAACAAACCATAGATCCGAACAATTAACATCATATATGGCAAAGATATAACAGTTAGCACATAATAGCATTTTAGGCAATTTTCATAAAATAAACTAGTGCCTGTGTCAATTTAGGTGTAGTACCTAAAATATAATGGATACACTCAACTCACAATCATTGCTTAGCATTCTAAGTTTAAGTCTAGAAATAAATCCATATTCCTAGTTCGCTTAAACTAATGCTCTGATACCAACTGTGACATCCCCAAAATCACGGCCAGAAAAGACCGATTTGTTTATGCTTTGTTTTTAAAATCAGAGTAATCGTTTAAAGAAAACTGTTGCGGAATTTGTTCCCAAAAACAAAAATATGATAACCATTTATCCAAACATTTCTCAAAGAGAATGTATTTTCATTAAATAATAAAACCTTGGGATGTCATGTTCGATACAGACCAAAAGCATAAACAATATAAAATAGACCTTACAATAGTTATTTATAACTACTGATCTATAATCCAAAATCTCTCGTCAAGTCCACCAACTTATACCCTTGTGCCATTACCTGTAATGAAAAGAAAACTGAGTGGGTCAGGCTTGGGAGCCTGGTGAGCATATAGGGTTTTCAACCCACAATAATATAATTATTATATTTAATCAGCAAACAATCAACCTAATTACCCATCCCCATTATCTTCGTAAAGTTTTACCCTAAGAACCAACTATCCTTCATTCATTTATTCGTAAGGAATTGGCACGAATTCCATTGCTGCCAAAGTTTATTTATCAAGTACTAAATCCATAGTTATCAGGCGCTAACTCCATAGTCACCAAGGTTCACTTAACAAGCGCTAACTCCATAGTCGCCAAGGCTTACTCAACAAGCGCTAACTCCATAGTCGCCAAGGTTTACTCAACGTGCGCTAACTCCATAGTCGCCAAGGTTCATCAAATAGGCACGAAGTCACATCGTCGCCAAGGTTTATACAATAGGCGCTAACTCCATAGTTACCAACTATCCCATCTACCCAAGTTCTACTCAACATTTTCGTAGATATAAATACTTACACAGTTTAAATCATTTAACACTTGTATAAAACATCAACTCCACGCCCTTCTCAAATAGACAAATAATATATAAACACAGCACGTATTTCATAGCAAATACTTCATATTTATGTGTTAGAAGAAAGTATCTACACTCTCACACATATAAACAACAATATACTTAATACACTCAAACCATACTTGTATTATTATCGTGTTTATAAAAGGTAGTATACACTCACTTGATCAGAAGATGATCGAACAACACTACGACTTGCAGAAGTAGTAATCCTCAGCAGATCTGGAAGATCTCTACAAAAATCGAGCTTTTCGCAGGCAGAGCTTCGGCTCGGGAATCGCACTTCTCAGGATCTTTGGGATCTCGGGACTTGCTTCGGGGCTCGAGGATATTACCGGGGCTTCGGGGTACTTCTGGCATGCAAAATGATGCAAAACGGGAGAGAGAAGAGAGAAAGATAGCAAAGGAGTCGGCTGCCTTCGGATCCTATTTATAGAGGTTGGAACCTCGGAGTACGCGGGGCGTACGCCTCAGATCGTCATGGCTTACATATCCGAAATACTCGAGTGCGAATGTCGACATACCTCGGTGTACGCGGGGCGTACTTCGGATGAGTCCAATGACTCGTCTTCGGATAATACCGGGATTTAATAATTAAATTTAATTATTAGTTATTTAATAAACTTCGAAAATTCATATCTTCTTCATACGAACTCCGTTTTCGACGTTCTTTATATCCACGCGTAGGTGAGACTACGTTCTACAACTTTCGTTTAGACTTCGTCGGCTAATTTTGAATTTATTTTTATTATTTATTTTTAGTAGGCCCGGACAGGAAAACTTCGTTATAAAATCATAACTTCTTCGTTTGACGTCCGTTCTCGCCTAAGTTTTCATCGCGTCGATACCAACAACGAGATCTTTGATTCTCGTTTAGATTGTTTTGGCTAAAAAACCGATTGATTTCAAATCGAGTATTTCAGGCTACATACCGCTAAGCCGAAAATTCGATAAATCGTAACTTCTTCATACGAAGTCAGATTTGGGCGTTCTTTATATGTACGGAATCCTTGTAACATATACTACAACTTAGTTAAGATTATTCATTCTAAATAATCTTCTATCAAAAAGTCATTTTTGACGCTTATCGTCTCTAAATTGACTAGCCGTGATCTACGGGCGTTACAGGAAGCATGTAATGAAATGGGAGTGGGTGTATGAAATGGAGGTAAGGAAGTAGAAGTATCGATGAGGGTAGTTTCGATTGTGGATGATAAGATAATTGAAATTGGAACCAATGAAGTTGCAATAGTGGGGTTACCTTGAGCTTCGAAAGTCGGCATCCCATCAACCTTGTTAACATTTGTGTCCATATTAGATATGTTCACAGGTATGCCTGAAGTTCGAACCTCCTACGAAATGGATTCAGCCATCAAAACTTCAAGTGGTATGACAAAGGTCTGCTTAGGGATGGAAATAGTTAAAGAATCACCCAAAGGAGTGGATGTGTCAGTATTAGATACTTTCACAGAGCCATCTAGACTTCCAGTCGCCTCAAAAGCCAACTTGATAGGAGAGTCCCTTTGAGGTGATGCGAAGCTAATATCTTTATTGCGAATATGAGGTTGAGTACCATCATCTACGAAATTAGTCTCTTGAACAAACTCATCCAAAGGATCTTCCAATTGCTTCTTTTTCTTCTTGATCTTCTTGACCATGGAATGTGCTCTTCATTTCTTTGAAGCAAGAGAAACAGGAGCAAGAATTTCTCTAATAATAAGACCCCTTCGATTGAGTTGGGGTTTGCGAATCTTTGTGATCTTCGACATAGAATCCTCCTTTGGTGAAGAAAGAGACTTCTCAGGAACTTTGTCAACAATAGGTCGTTCTAGTGAATGACGAGGTGTGTGTGTTAGCTTCTTGGTTCTTTTAAGAACTCGTGTTTTCTAAGGAACCACTTCCTTTTGAATTTATTGAACAGCAGGGTCTTGAACAGGCTTCATAACCTCCTTCTCAACTGCCTCAGGTACTGATTTAGGTTTTGAAACCTTTGTAGACTTCTTGGAGCCTTTACTATGTTCCAATGTCCTTTCAATTCCTTTGGGCAACAAAACCCATATTTGTACATCAGGGTTGATTGTTGAAAGATAAGCAACAAGAATAGGGATACAGATCCACCTTTCGAAGAATGGCATCCAAAATTCATGCAACTGAAGCAAAAACCTCTAAATCATCATTAACAGTCTTTGGATGTTGATAGATTATGAATTCTACTTTTGGAACATCAGATGGAACAATAATTCCTTCCTTCTCATACTTCTCTTGAAGAATCAAACTTTAGTATCTAGCACACGAAACACCATTTTCAACATTGTTGTGTGATATACCAGTTTCGAACTCCTCCCATAACTGAGAAACATAATCCACATTTAAATCATAATATAAGCCAGCGATCAAGGCATAGATCTCCAACTCGGTTTTGTCAAGACCATCACTGCGACCTGTGAAACAATGAAGAAAAATTCCAAACAGAAAATTCCAAATGCAGGGTAAAGAATACTTCTTGAACTGACTGATTCCGGTGAATGGGGGTTGATGACCCATCTCATTGAACATATGGATCACTTGGTCATTCATCACTTCATAAAACGGACCAGTGTTGCGAAATTTCATGATCTGTGCTGTAACACCCAATGTCTGGAAGGCCAAGAAAGGAAAGAAAACCCTAATTTTAAGGGACGACTCGGCGATTCCAAGGAGGAACTCGGCGAGTCCGAGCGGGATCCGGGTCGAGGAGTAAGTGACCGACTCGGCGAGTCAGCCAAGGAGACTCGGCGAGTCTGGCCTGTGCGAGGAAAACCCTAAATTCGGGACTTGGAGCCTATTTAAGCGCCTCATTCTCTTCCCTAGGGTTCCTTTACTATCTCTCTAACCCAGAACACCAAACCCTAGCTGCCATGTCCATTGATTGAGCCAATTGTTGTCTTGAAGAGTGCATTAAAGCTTGGAGAAGGAAGAAGGATCTTGGAGGTGCAAGAATGGGCTATAGATCTGGGATTGGGAAGATATTTCTGAACATTTGGAGGTAATAAACTAGTTCTTGGACTCTTTTGCACCTAGATCTATGTGTGAGTTTTGGGGCTTTTTAGCCATGATGGTATCCATTTGAGTTAGAAGCCAGATCTGAAGTTGCTACTTCGGATCTAAGCATATTATGTCTGGAGAAGCATAAAGTATCTGCCCTTGAGTTGATTATGGAGCCTCCTTGCCTTAAACCCTAGTTTATGGTGTATTTTTCCTAGATCTCCTTCTCTACACGTAAAGTTTGCAAATTTACGTGAGGAATAGACTTGGGAAGGGTAGATCTACAGTTTGGAGTCCATGCATGACTCAAAAGTCCTCTGTATGTATGGAGATCTGAATGAACTCGGCGAGACCTTTAAGTGGACTCGGCGAGTAGCATGAAGATTTGGAGGAACTCGACGATTGGGATGAACAGCTCGTCGAGTCAGATGAAGTTGGGCAGGAACTCGGCGAGTTGGAAGAACAACTCGGCGAGTCTATTGAAGGTTGTCTTGGAATCGGCGAGTCTGTTCTTGGACTCAGCGATTCAGGTCACGAAACCCCAAACCCTTCGAGTTCAGACTCGAATCAGTGAGTCGAGTGGATACTTAGTGAGTTGGACAGATCAGGACTCGGAAATCGGTAGACTCGGCGAGTCATGGACTGACTCGGCAAGTCGAGTCGCGAATGGAAGGACTCTGAACATATGAACTCAGCGAGTCAGTAGGGTGACTCGGCGAGTAGGGCTGATCTGGAAGATTGACTTTGACCAGGACTTTGAGTTTGGCCAGAGTTGACTTGGTTGTCTTTCGGGGGTCAGTTAGACTCAGTGTTGCATTGATATTGGTAGCTCGGGGAGCGAGTGGAGCAGGAGTTCAGAGAGTGTCGGGCAGCGGCTAGTGGGATCGTCAGCAAGTTCAGCCAGTGCAGGCGAGTTTCCCTTTGTGTGAATGGGTCTAAGTCCACAATGCCAGCCCATGTAGTTATGAGTAGAAGACCCGGGGGTTAGCCCTAGGCACAGTATGCTAGTATGATATTAAGGACGAGGTCCAGTGGTAGCGGGCGGGTGCCCAAGGTATGGTTTATGTGATAGTTTATACTTGTTGTCTGTGTGATGCTTGTATGTGCCTGGTAGGGAGGTGAGTGTGGGCAAGGTCCCGTAACTCACCAATAGCAGAGTGTGGATGGTGTTCCATATCTCATTAGCAGCAGATCAGGGGCGAGGCCCGAGTTAGGAAAATAGTGAGTGTGGGCTGGGCCCGTATCTCACAATCAGTAAGAGCATGGACGGGGCTCCATGACTCATCAGTATCAGGGCAGGGGCGAGGCCTTAGGACAGGATCAGTCGTATGTGTTCAACTTAAGTGTTGTGATATGTTTATGTGTTATTATTTGTTGGCGGGTGAGGCCTTGTGACAGGCGAGGCCTAAGTGAAACAGATCTGTATCCGAGCGGGGCTCGAAGCCAGGCGGGGCCTGGAGCGGCGGGGCCGTTGTAGCGGGCGAAGCCCGAGGCAGGGGCGAGGCCCAGGATAGCGGGCGTGGCCTAGTATGTGTAGTATGTGGTTATGCATCGGGGCCTGGAGCGGTGGGGCCGTTGTAGCGGGCGAAGCCCGAGGCAGGGGGCGAGGCCCAGGATAGCGGGCGTGGCCTAGTATGTGTAGTATGTGGTTATGCATGGTATGTGGTAGGGTGGGGAACTCACTAAGCTTCATGCTTACGGTTTTCAGTTTTGGTTTCAGGTACTTCCGGTAGCGGAGGGAAGAGCTCGGGGTGATCGCATGGCACACACCATAGATTAGACAGCCTGGGAATGTTTTAATCTGATAACGAACATGTGTTTTGGAAATTAATACTCTGATTATGTTTGGATTGATGATTTTGCTTTAAGTAATGTTTTATTAAAAGAAAATTTTTAGTCTTGAATTTTGGGACGTTACAAGTTGGTATCAAAGCCTTGGTTTGAGGGATTCGGGCATACTCTCGGGTGTGCCTGAACTCAAACTAAGGGGTCGGATAAAAAGTTTTCAAAAATGAAAAGACAGTTTTGTAAAAATAATTTTGAGAACGAAAAACAGTTTTAGAAAAGCAAAAATAATTTCGAAAGAAAAAGAACTTTGAAAAGAGAAAAGGGGTGTGGTGCATGCAATCAACCGAGCTCAAGTAAGTACCCCAAAATACCCATACAAGTTTATGTTATGATTATCATATAATAGAACAGCATGCTAGATTAGGACTAAGGATCTAGGGATGATGCCTTATGTGCCTATTATATGTGCTTTGAGCTGCATGATAGTGCTGATTAGACAGTAGTAGGATAGCATGTTTAGGTTATGCCTGAGTTTATGAGTTTGAGTGAGTCTATGAGTTTGTGTTGCATGCTAGTTCAATTTCTTGCTATGTGGATATGATTGCTTGAGTATGTTATGATTAGATTTTCCCTTGTCTGAATGCTGCTTGCTTTGTACATTGTGGGATTCTGAGTGATGGGAGTTAGCCATTAGGTGAATACGCACGTCACATGTGATCAGGGTTGAATAATCTTAGAGTGCTAGATTTGGCCCTATTGTGCAGCTCTCGTTTGAGTCTAACCGTTGTAGGGACGAGTCTTTTACTCAAAGGATTATCTGAGCCTCGTCACATGTGATGGTATCCAAGTAATGGCTAATTGGCATCATAAGGAGACCTTCAGCAACTAAGGACTGGTTGAGTTGAGTCAGAGGTTTCCCTAGGGTAAGCCTAGGATGAGATAGTGCTGGGAGTTGTAGTAGTGGATAAGGGACCTGGTGGAATCGAAGCAATTCCTGAGGAAAGTACGGATAGATGTGGAAGGTAGTATGGGCACGGTCAAGGAGGGTATATTGGAGATTTTGGATGAGAGGCTGGGAGCCTTCCGTACCGAGATGATGGCTTTGATGGGAGCGCGTACCTTGACATTTCGAGAGTTTAGGGCTTGCGGGGCACCAGATTATCATGGGGCTAGGGACCCCATCGCTAGCAGCAGATGGTTGGCTGATGTTGCCAACGCGTTCCGTAGGAGCCGGTGTCCTGAGGAGGACAAGGTCAGACTACCTTCTTGTCTTCTGAAGGACAGAGCGAGGGATTGGTGGGAGGAGATTGGTCATGCTTTGGGGGATGATGCCGCGTTGGACGCGATGACTTGGAGCGATTTCTCGGCCAGGTTCAGGGCAGAGTTTTCGCCAATTATTGAGGTGCAGCAGTTGGCACGGGAGTTTCAGGATTTGACGCAGACCACTGAGACTGTGGCGGAGATCACCGCCAAGTTCAGGGAGAGGGCTCTTCTTGTACCGCAGTATGTCGCGGAGGAGGAGATAAAGAAGGCCCGATATCACGAGATGTTGAGGGCTGACATCAGGGAGTTCGTGAGCAGGTCCGGCTGTAAGACTCTGTAAGATATGATTTCTCGGGCCAAGGAGAGGGAAATTGATTTGGAGCAGATCCGGAAGAGGAAGCCGGGTGAGTTTCAGGTATCCGCGAGTTCGGGCAAAAGGCCCAAGGGATCGGATTTGAGATCGAGGGATTATCAGGACCGCAGTCGATGCGGGAAGTATGGCAGGGCGCACGGGGGCGCGTGCAGGAGTGGTAGCGGCGGTGAGTCTGGCTGCTTCAAGTGCGGTCGGACTGGTCATTTTAGTAGGGATTATACTGCTACCACGACACAGGGATCAGACTTGATATGTTTTCACTGCAATCAGCGGGGCCACAAGAAGGTCCAGTGCCCCAGTTTGTTTTCAGCGGGACGGGTGATGGCACCTGCCCCTACAACTTTGAGGATCACAGACGGCCGTCAGGGCCGTGCAGAGGCGCCTGCAGTAGGAGGCAGGGCTTTTTAGATGCCTACCTTGGAGGCGCAAGCAGCATCGGACGTTGCAGGTATGCGATTTCCGTTTTCAGTTCTTTTGTTTGTGCATGATTATATTGTTATGGTTCTGCATCATTATCAGTATGAGTATTTTATTTTTGTGCGGCTCGCTTGTGATCGAGTTATATGTCATCTGCATACCTTGGATATTTGAATGGTAGTTAAGGGATGCGCTCTATTGGGGAAGGTTGCTTAGGATGCAGTAACTGTAGCATGCCTGGGAGGGACTTGGTATGTCTCGCCATGCCTGGGAGGGACTTGGTATGTCTCGCTAATTCGGAGCCATATGGTTTTAGAATTGGATTGGCTAGATCCCTAGCTATGGTAAGCTTGGGGTTTCTCAGCAGGTTGATTTTGGAATGGTAGCGAGGATTGGGATTTCTTTTCAAGCATTGAGCAGCAAGGGTTAAGCAGGATCGAAGTGGGGGAGAATCCTCCGAGCGGGCAAAGGTAAGAGCATGCAGATCCAGAATGAGTGCGCGACCTCCGAGAAGGAAAAAGAAGTGGTACAGCATTGATGGATTGAGAAGTCTAAGGTTGGGAGCTTGAGAAACTCCCCCCCTTAGCCAGTGCGTGTACTGGTGATGGTTAGTATGTGGTTAGGAATTCAGGATGGGGGATCGCATGTAGGGCTCTAGTGAGTCAGAAGGAAGATCTTGAGAACTGATAGCATGGGGTGCTTTCGCATTAGCAGTAAGTAATGGAATGTGTTGTAAGACTACGGGGCAGCCGTAGCATTCACTAGCAGTCAGTGGTGGGAAGTGTTGTAAGACTACGGGGCATCCGTAGCATTCACTAGCAGTTAGTGGTGGGAAGTGTTGTCATACTACGGGGCAGCCGTAGCATTCCATAGTAGCTTCGTTGGCGGAGTTGGGGCGAGGCCCTTATCTCCTAGTGATCAGATAGGGATCAGGAATGGGTAGTGGATGAGAATGATAGGGAGTTTTCCTGTATAGCCCTAGAGAGGTGAGACCTTGGGAGAGGCCGCTCCAAGATATAGTTGGGTGAGACCCGTGGGCGAGGCCCGTATGAGAATAGCAGTATAGGTGAGACCTGAGAGCAGGGTTGCTCAGTAGTATGGTTGGGTGAGACCCGTGGGTGAGGCCCGAGCGAGAATGGCTAGACAAGTAGGACTAGACGGATAGAGGCGGGTGAGACCCGTGGGCGAGGCCCGTGAGTTTTAGCAGCACAGGTGGGACCTGGTAGGGACCTTAGTGTCAAGATAGGAGATCGGGGATCCCAGGAATTGTAGTGCCTGTATGGCAGAATAGATTGAGCAGTTATAGGTGGTCGAAGTTTCCTTGAAAGTCACCGGGAGCGACTAGTAGAGGTGTTGGGACAGCGATCGGTGGGAGCCGAAAATCCAGATACTGATAGGTTGGTAGGGACCAGGGTGGTCTCAGTTCATCCGGAAGTTGGATGAGGAATAGCAAAATTTCCAATCAGTGGTAGTGCGGGTATGCAACGTATGGTGGAATTCAGTTAGTTGATCGTGGGGTGCTTGACACCAAATTATAATAGAAAGAAATGCCAGTGGATACTGGCAATAATGACCTGTACAGGAAGTAGCGAGAGTACTGGATTTGGTGAAGATAAGGTCTTCACAGTGGCAGAGGAAGTAGTTGGTTATGGAAGGTTGCCCTGGAAAGGGCGGAAATCGCACAAGGAAAGAGGGGGCGAACCCCTTATGGATTCAGCTGCAGTACTCAGAGAGTACCAGAAGGATTGTCGGTTGAGTAAGTTGCGTTTCTAGAATGTTCAGGGTCAGGGTTGACCCGAGATGATTATCCGCAAGGATTAATGTTAGTCGGAATGACCGAGCGGAAGGCCCGTGAAGGTAGGCAGCTGGTGTTGGAATAATTGGTGGGGTATTGGACGCAGATCGCAGGCGGCTGGCCATAGCAAACTTCGAGGACGAAGTTTAGTTTAAGTGGGGGAGAGTTGTAACACCCAAAGTCTGGAAGGCCAAGAAAAGAAAGAAAACCCTAATTTTAAGGGATGACTCGGCGAGTCCAAGGAGGAACTCGGCGAGTCCGAGCGGGATCCGGGTCGAGGAGTAAGTGACCGACTCGACGAGTCGACCAAGGAGACTCTGCGAGTTTGGTTTATGCGAGGAAAACCCTAAATTCGGGACTTGGAGCCTATTTAAGCACCTCATTCTCTTCCCTAGGGTTCCTTTACTACCTCTCTAACCCAAAACACCAAACCCTGGCCGCCATATCCATTGATTGAGCCAATTTTTGTCTTGAAGAGTGCATTAAAGCTTGGTGAAGGAAGAAGGATCTTGGAGGTGCAAGAAGGGGCTATAGATCTGGGATTAGGAAGATATTTCCAAACATTTAGAGGTAATAAACTAGTTCTTGGACTCTTTTGCACCTAGATCTATGTGTGAGTTTTGGAGCTTTTTAGCCATGATGGTATCCATTTGAGTTAGAAGCCAGATCTGAAGTTGCCACTTCGGATCTAAGCATATTATGGTCTGGAGAAGCATAAAGTATCTGCCCTTGAGTTGATTATGGAGCCTCCTTGCCTTAAACCCTAGTTTATGGTGTAGTTTGCCTAGATCTCCTTCTCTACACGTAAATTTTGCAACTTTACATGAGGAATAGACTTGGGAAGGGTAGATCTACAGTTTGGAGTCCATGCATGACTCAAAAGTCCTATGCATGTATGGAGATCTGAATGTACTCGGCGAGTCCTTTGAGTGGACTCAGCGAGTAGCATAAAGATTTGGAGGAACTCGACAAGTGGGATGAACAGCTCTTTGAGTCAGATGAAGTTGGGCAGGAACTCGGCGAGTTGGAAGAACAACTCGGCGAGTCTTGGATTCGGTGAGTCTGTTCTTGGACTCGGCGAGTTAGGTCGCGATACCCCAAACCCTTCGAGTTGAGACTCGAATCATTGAGTCGAGTGGAGACTTGGTAAGTTGGACAGGTCAGGAATCGGAAATCGGTAGACTCGGCGAGTCATGGACTGACTCGGCGAGTCGAGTCGCGAATGGAAGGACTCTGAACATATGAACTCAGCAAGTTAGTAGGGTGACTCGGCGAGTAGGGTTGATCTGGAAGATTGACTTTGACCAGGACTTTGACTTTGGCTAGAGTTGGCTTGGTTGTCTTTCGGGGGTCAGTTAAACTCAGTGTTGCATTGATATTGGTAGCTCGGGGAATGAGTGGAGCAGGAGTTCAGAGGGTGCCGGGCAGCGGCTAGTGGGATCGTCAGCAAGTTCAGCCAGTGCAGGTGATTTTCCCTTTGTGTGAATGGGTCTAAGGCCACAATGCCGGCCCATGTAGTTATGAGTAGAAGACTCGGGGGTTATCCCTAGGCACAGTATGCTAGTATGATATTCAGGACGAGGTCCAGTAGTAGCGGGCGGGTGCCCAAGGAATGGTTTATGTGATAGTTTATACTTTTTGTCTGTGTGATGCTTGTATGTGCCTGGTAGGGAGGTGAGTGTGGGCGAGGTCCCGTAACTCACCAATAGCAGAGTGTGGATGGTGTTCCATATCTCATTAGTAGCAGATCAGGGGCGAGGCCCGAGTTAGGAAAATAGTGAGTGTGGGCTGGGCCCGTATCTCACAATCAGTAAGAGCATGGACGGAGCTCCATGACTCATCAGTATCAGGGCAGGGGCGAGGCCCAGGATAGGCGAGGCCTTAGGACAGGATCAGTCATATGTGTTCAGCTTAAGTGTTGTGATATGTCTATGTGTTATTATTTGTTGGCGGGCGAGGCCCTGTGACAGGCGTGGTCTAAGTGAAACAGATCTATATCCGAGCGGGGCTCGAAGCCAGGCGGGGCTTGGAGCGGCGGGGCCGTTGTAGCGGGCGAGGCCCGAGGCAGGGGCGAGGCCTAGGATAGCGGGTGTGGCCCAGTATGTGCAGTGTGTGGTTATGTATGGTATGTGGTAGGGTGGGGAACTCACTAAGCTTCATGCTTATAGTTTTCAGTTTTGGTTTCAGGTACTTTCGGTAGCGGAGGGAAGAGCTCGGGGTGATCGCATGACACACACCATAGATTAGACAGCCTGAGAATGTTTTAATCTGATAACGAACATGTGTTTTGGAAATTAATACTCTGATTATGTTTGGATTGATGATTTTGCTTTAAGTAATGTTTTATTAAAAGAAAATTTTTAGTGTTCAATTTTGGGACGTTACATGTGCAATGTGTTTCTTCATGAGATTGTACTTCTTCTCATTCATAAGTTGAAACGTTACGATTTCGGAGGTTTTATTGGACACAACAGTAGATCCGACCAAAGATAACCGGTCATAGGCACTGAAAAAGAAGAAGTCATGACTGTTGAATCCACAGAGTGATTAAGAGGAATGATCAACATTTGTAACTCTTCTAGGTAGTTTGAAACATAGGCACTAAAAAAGTAGATTGTCTGATTTTAAATATTAGGTATAAATCCATTTTGCTCCCCTCGACAATAGGATTTATATTTTGATGCCCCCTCTTGAAATCAGTAGTCGAACATCCATGCTCCTCCTCGACATCAGCATTCGAATGTCCATACTCCCCGTCAACAGTAGAGTTCAAGTTCTCCCCCTTCACTTGATCATTTTGCAACACCGGATGACTTTTGGCATGTATCAGAGAGTTTGTTGTAGAAGGTGAAACATCATATTCCCGAGTTATAGTCAAATCATTAGAATGTTTCGATGCTTTAGGAATCTGATTATCATTAGCATGAAGTTTCGCATCTATTGCACTAACAGGAACACCAAGAATTATGTCATAATCAAAATCGAAAGAATTAGTAATAATTGACTCATCATTTGTTTCTATGAGGATTAGTTTATGTTCAAAAGTCTTTTTGACACGCTTGACATGGTAATCATCGAAAGTTAGATTGAAAGTTACTTCAATCTTCCTTGTTTGCTTGTTCAACACCCGATATGCAACTAAGTTATGAAAATATCCCAAAAATATTCCTTATTCAGCTTTGGACTGAAATTTTGAAAGGTTATCTTTAAGATTCATTATAAAGCATCTGCAACCAAAAACATGGAAAATTTTCACATTTGGTTTTCGATTGTTAATAATCTCATAGGGTGTGGTATTAAAACGACGATGCATAAATGAACGGTTTTGAGTGAAACATGGTGTTGAAACTGCTTTTGCCCATAGATATTGAGGTAGAGTCGCATAGGTAAGCATAGTCCTCGCTGCTTCGCAAAGAGAGTTGTTTGTCCTTTCGAAAACACCATTTTGTTGACGCGTGTAAAGAGATTAAAAATTATGTGCAATCCCTAGATTAGCCAAAAATGAATCAAGAACATGATTTTTGAATTCTAAGCCATTATCACTTTTGATCTTTCTGACTTTCTTTCTTAAGTTGAGTTCAATGTGCTTGATGAAATCGATCATTACTTGAGTAGTTTCTAACTTCTAACGAAGAAAGTAAACCCAAGTAAAAAATGAAAAATCATCGACAATAACCAATGTGTACCTCTTTTTGTTGAGAGTCTCAACAGTCAAAGGCCCACAAAGATCAATGTGAAGAAGTTCCAGACATTCGATGATCTTCAAATCGATAACTATTGGATGAACTTGATGGTGTTGCTTCCCCTGTTTACATGTTGCCCATAACGAATCATTGTCAAATTTTAAAACAGGTAAACCTCGAACAAGATCATTTACCACCAATTTATTGAGAGTTTTGAAATTCAAGTGAGACAGTCTATGATGCCACAACCAACTCAAATCAGATAATGCCTTTGAAAGTAAGCAAACAGAGGGTACACTAATGATTGGCTTGATGTCGAGAGTGGACATATCCCCCTTCCTCTTATACTTAAGCAAAACCTATTTGGTTTCTTTATTCGAAATGACACTGCCTTACTCATCGGAGACTGCTTAATTACCAGTGCCCACAACAAGTTGTGAAACACTAACTAGGTTGTGTGTAAGACCTTCAGCGCATGCCACTCGATTGACTGTGAAGTTGGCATTTGTAACTTTCCCATAGCCTTTAACCTTGCATTTTTGGTTATTTCCAAATTTCACAACTCCAACATTTTCCAAAATTCGATAATCTCGTAAATTTTCCTTTCATCTTGTCATGTGACAAGAGCAACCACTGTTGATGTACCAGTGTTCATCGTATTGCTCGTCACTTAATACATGCAGTCAATTAAAGAATTTAGGTCCCCAAGGATTTTTGGGTCCTTGGTGATTATAGTGAAATGCATTACGAAATGAAGATCCTAAAACCCAATTCATAACCTTACATATTAAACTATCTATCAAGTCAACTTCTATAGATTTAAGTATCGAAATGAAAATATTCATTAGTTTAGGTTTGACAATGACTTTCCCTTTTTCCTTAGCAGTTCGTTTTACTTCAACTTTTGCTTTCGGAACAACTTTCCATTTTCGAACTGAAGATTGGATTCCTTTGACGAAGAACTTCCAGTTTGTGACTCATTCAAGTAGTTTTCGTACGCATACCTGATTTCCTCTTGTGAAAACTTCCCTGGTTGGTATGGCTTTCCTTTTGCTTCAAGCAAATGATTGATATTCTTTGAGTCAGTTTTTCCCTTTTACAAATGAAGCTTTGACTTGTTGCTTCGAATTAGGATTGGGAAAGTCAGGTGCTTTGATTTAAATGACTCGTTTCTCTTGCCTTTGACATTTAGATTTTCAAATTCTCTTTTTCGAAATAATTCTTTTGCATGGGTTTAAAAATAGTTTTGATAAAGTTTGTTATAACCGATAGATGTTCGATTACAAATTTTTTGTCCATTCGAAAATCATCTTTGATTTTGAAATTGATGAAAATGTCTTTGTTCATTTTGTTTAAAACCATTTTTATGAAAATTGTTTGTGAAAACCTTGCACTTTGATGATTGGGAACAAAATTCATTTGTTGTTAGTTTTGAACAAAATTCTCATATCTTGATTTTTGATCATTCGATTTTTTAATTGGTTTTTGAACGTTTGTATGACTTTTTGAAAAATCATTTTGTTTTAGAGTGGGTTTGTTTCTGAGTAAAAGACCTATTTTGTGAAAAAGTCTGAACTTGTTCAATCGTTCTCTGATCAGACGATTTTTGTGAGAAATCTTTTGGTTTCTTAAAAGACTTTTTATTTTCCAATACACCTTGTTTCGAGCTTTTGACATCGAAATTCCTTCATCTTTTGAAACCTTTTGAATTTGTTCATTGAAAATTTGTGCTTTTCTCTTTTGATTTTGAGAAACTGGTTCATTTGATTGTTTGTTATCATTTGCTTCTTCTGTCTTCACTTCCCAAGTTCTTTTTGGTTTGTGCCTTTGGAAAGTAGATGAGTTCTTGTTAAGAGTATTTTCAACCGTGATTCGATTTGAGAAAAAACCTTCTTCCGAAACTTCTTTGTTATCTTCAACAACAATTTTGTTGATTTCAGAATTCACTTTGTCTCCATTTCTTGTAGTGACAAACACCTGATTGGGAAACACCAATTCATCGGTGCATTTGAAATTTTGATAAAAAAAACTGAGTTCAATTCGAGATAATGAGGACCTTTTTCCTTCATCACTTTTTCGAATTTCTCTGTTTCCTCATAAACTTGATCGAAAACAACTCTACGAATAGTTTTTCAATTGGAACATCTTCCTCATCATTATCACTATGAGTTTGACTATTTTTGACAATCACACTATGATAGTCATGAACTTTCAATGTTGAGGGTTGGTCAATGTTAACATTTTCCATTGAATCATTACAAATTTATTTACCCTTAGTCATGGAAGTGAAATTAATGACAGATAACTGAGAACAATCATGTTGGGTATTATGTGTTGGGTCATGGGCTATTCCTTTGTATGTCCGGTATTGGGCCTGTCCAACCGTGATTATAGACTAGGGTTACGTATTATATATAGTGCATGCATGTATGCCTTAGAACGAGAGTCATTGATTATCTTTTGCATTATAACCCTAAGCACCTCTACAGTCGAAGTTCTTCGTTGAGCTCTTCTAAGGTGTTAAAGTTTAATCATTCGACATCATTCAAACCATTCTTGTGTTCTTTATTGTTTCATTTATTGTTTTTCTGCTTGAATCTATCGATCATTAAGGAATATTATTCCAACAATTCGTATCAGAGCAGGAGATTGTGTTACTCATATGCATCTCTTTTGTGTGAATAATTCTTTAAGGTTTCCACTTTTATCAACTATATAAAGGTCCTCTACTTTAAGTTGACCACCTGGTCTAGTGTTTGATAAAAATCCTAATCTTTAGATTACAAGTCTGATTCTAGCAGACCCGAAAAACAAGCTCATCATGTCACACGACGACTCTCAAGCCAATCCCATTAACATCTCAAACAACATTGGATCCACTACAAGGGTTCCTATTTTCTACACTCAAGACTACGAAGTATGGGCGCATCACTTTGAAGATTATGTGATTGGATCTGAAGATAATGGCTATCTCATCTGGGAAGCCATTACGATCGGTCCATTCATCCATTCTGGAACAAACAGGACAGTGAAGACTCAAAAGGAATATAATTAGCTTTTATTGGAAGTAGAATAGATACCACAAGATGAAAAAGATATGCTAATATGCAATCTCAAAGCTTTAAGGATGATTCAGTTTGCCCTACAAGCAAACACCTTCTGTCTCGTCAGTTCATGCTCTACTGCAAAAGAGATATGGGACAGACTGAAAGAATTGTATTCAACCGATGAAGATCTAGAGCAATCAATACAAATGTTGTTGCTATCTGAGTTCGGCGCCTTTGCTAAAAAACCTGAGGAGACTTTCCTTCAGACGTTTGATCGTTACAATCATCTACTCAGCAAGATGATGAAGCATGGTATTGAAAGAAAGGAGGTTACAAGCTCCAGGCAGTAGGTGCTTGGAAACTCTATCGCCTCCCTGATAAGTGTTTCACTTGTCCAGGAAGGGAACAACATCTTTTTGCAACTTAATGCATCATCCTCTTCTTTCTTCTTTTTTCTCTTTCCTCAGCCTCCTTAGTAGCTCGAAGAGTTTCATCTATCTCCTCATCCCTTTTCTTTCGGTTCAGGATTTCAGAAATAGTTTCTTGATCTTCGTCATCCTTATCATCTTCTCCAATAACACAGTTTTTCCTTTCTTTGACACCAGAAACCGAAGCTAAATTATCCTTCAGTTCGGTTTTAACCTTCAGTTTAAGTGGAATAGGTTGTGGCTTCTCTTTAAAGATATTTATCAAGCAAGTGGAACTAGAGCTACGAAAAGTGGTAAGAAACATCAGAAGCGACAATGGACTTGAATTCAAGAATAAAGAGTTTGAAGACTTTCTGGCCTACAAGGGAGTATCTCATAACTTCTTTGCTCCCTATACTCCACAACAGAATGGAATCGTTGAAAGACGGAGCCCTTCCCTATGTGAAGCAGCCAGAACCATGTTGAGCTTCGCTTCCCTCCCATTATACTTCTGGGCGGATGTTGTTGCCACTGCTTGTTATACTCAAAATAGATCCTTACTTAACAAGCGATTCTCAATCACCCCGTATTAGATTCTGAACAACCGAAAGCCCAACGTCAGATTCTTTCACGTGTTCGGTTCAAGGTGCTTCGTTCTTAACTCTAAAGAGAACCGCAACAAGTTCAATGTTAAAGCAGATAAGGGAATCTTTCTGGGCTATTCACTCACTTCAAAGGCTTATAGGGTTTTGAATAAACATTCCAAACATATTGAAGAAACCTATTACGTAACCTTTGATGACCTCTACATGAAAAAGGATCAGGGTAAAGAAAGTGCCACGGGGGAAATTTTTCCTAAATCAGGATAGGTCTCGGTCCCCATTTCAAATTTGTTCGAAGAATATATGAGGTTATTTGATGAACCAGAAAAAGCTACACACTCAGAGGTGACTGCAGCCGACAACAAAATCGACCATCTGAAAAAGATTATCGAAGATGCTGCGAAAGACATGGCAAAGGATCCTACAAACCACGCTAATGATCGACCCTCCAAAGAACCTCCAAATAACAGCACAGTATTCAAGGGGGAGAGCTCATCTGTGTCTCATCCAACCGAGCAAGAGAATCCAACTCCAACCGAGGGGGAGGATCGTGAACCTGACAAGGAACCCACTTCGTCATCTAAGGGGGAGAATGAAAATTCAAATGACGAAGATGATCGATCAGAATTTGAAGAAGAGGTAAATGCAGAGTTGAATCCTACCTATGACCCCAACTACCCTCCTCTAACAAAGTGGACTAAAGATCATCCCAAATCACATATAATAGGAGAATCATCTGAACGTGTTCTCACACGTTCTCAACAGAAAGTGAAACAAACTGCATTATTCTCACACGTTGAATTTTGCATGTTTAATTCGTTTGTCTCTAAAATTGATCCAAAGACGGTCAATACTGCACTTGATCATGCTGATTGGGTACACGCAATGCAAGATGAACTCCATGAGTTTGA
Organism: Lactuca serriola; assembly: GCF_051521515.1. NCBI lineage: Eukaryota > Viridiplantae > Streptophyta > Magnoliopsida > Asterales > Asteraceae > Lactuca > Lactuca serriola. The sequence goes on along the minus strand of NC_136414.1, from coordinate 10,545,390 downwards.
ACGCAATCGTGTTTGAAGACTAATACCCACTCCAAAGGATACGTTTGTGGTAGGATTGAATTGGTCTTTAGGAACAAGATGGATAAAGAAGGAAATGTTATTAGGAATAAGGCTCGTCTGGTGGTAAAAGGATATTGCCAAGAAGAAGGAATAGACTATGAGGAGACCTTCGTTCCTGTAGCTAGATTAGAATCGGTTCGAGTCTTTCTAGCATATGTTGCTCATAAAAAACTTCGAAGTTTTTCAAATGGATGTGAAATGTGCATTCCTCAATGGAGAACTAGAAGAAACAGTGTATGTTGAACAACCACCTGGGTTCGTAAATGAGAAATACCCTGATCATTGCTATGTACTGGATAAAGCTGTGTATGGACTGAAGCAAGCGCCAAGGGCCTGATATGAAACTCTAACTCGCTTTCTAAAACTGTCTAAGTTTAAGCAAGGTTCTGTTGACCCAACCTTCTTTCGCGAGAAAGAAGGTGAACATCTTATGATTGTTCAGATTTATGTCAATGATATCATCTTCGGCTCTACGAATCCTAGCTTAACAGCTAAATTCTGGAAGCTGATGGAGACTAAATTTGAAATGAGTGCAATGGGTCCTATTAACTTTTTTCTTGGATTAAATATAAGACAGGGACCGGAAGGCATTTTTATTAACCAGGAAGCTTACACGAAGAATCTATTAGAAAAATTTAGAATGAAGGGTGACTTGAAGGTGAAGGTTCCTATGGCGTTTGGCACTAAGTTAACATCATCTCTAGAAAAGCCTGCATTCGACAAAACTCTCCATCGACAATTGATTGGATCGGTCATGTATCTAACTGCTCGTAGACCAGATATTATATTCTCTGTCTGTTATTGTGCCAGGTTTCAAGCCAATCCAAGAGAACCTCACATGTGGCAGCAAAGAATATTTTTCACTATTTTAAGCGAACCTCGTCGCTCAATCTCTGGTATCCAGCAAAATCAGGTTTCTTTGTTCAAGCCTTTTCTGACGCTGATCTGGGTGGATGCAGTCTGGACCGAAAGAGCACAACTAGTGGGTGCCAATTTCTTGAAGGAAAACTTGTTAGCTGGCAGTCCAGAAAGCAAACTTGCGTGTCTCTTTCAACAGCCGAAGCTGAGTATATTGTTGCTGCCTCATGCACCTTACAAGTGATCTAGATACAAAGCCAATTAAGAGACTATGGACTAAGTATGAAGAAGATACCTCTTTATTGTGACTCTGAAAGTGCAATAAGAATATGTTACAATCCAGTGCAACACTAAAAGACCAAGCACATTGCACTGCGATATCATTTTATCAAGGAACATGTTGAAGAGGGGAACGCAGAAGTTCATTTCGTTCGCTCATCTAATCAACTTGCTGATATATTCACTAAAGCCTTACCTGAAGCAAGCTTCAACAAAATTTTACAACGTTTAGGAATGATGGAAGCAGAATCAGTACCGAAACCTCAAACCTCTTACTAAAAATTAAGTTAAGCGAAATAGAGCGATCACTCGGTCTATTTTCGTTGCAGATTTTTCGGGAACCGAAATGAACCGAACGCTCGATCTATTTCTGCTCCAAAATTTTCAGGAACCGAAATAAACCGATCGCTCGGTCTATTTTGGCTACGGAATTTTAAGGAACAGAAATGAACCGAACGCTCGACTTATTTCGCTTCATTTCTTTAAGGTTTATGTTCGGCTGTATACTTAGTAATCTTTTTCTTAATTATTTTCTCTACTTTATTTTTAAAACTTTCTTATATGTTTTATTATTATTTTTTTTTTGAAAAATCAAAAATCCAAAAATATTTTTTTATTTTTAATTTATATAATTATTTTTTTGAAAGGAGTTTTTTTTTTGTTTATTTTGTTTGTGTGCATGGTTTGCTTCTTTCTGTCCATTTCTAGGTGTTGTGCTTTTTCATAGCTACAAAAGTTGGGGTGAGGCAGGTATTATTTTCTTATCTTGAACTAGTTAAGCATCCCTAGAAGCATGCTGCTGCATGTAGACTGAAGCCTCAATGACTATGAGTGAAGCCTTAATGAACTGATTCTACCTATCGGTTCTTCCCAATCAGGCTGCTAAATTCACTTCCGTCCTGAGCTACCTTCTCCTATCAAATGAGTAAGGAGAGTTATACTTTGTCAATCTTATATAGAAAAGGTACTTTCGGTTCTTTTCCCCCCTTCCTCTAAAAAATTCTCCATCACATATCATTTCATAAATGTAACCCTCGAGACTCTCATACATAACCACTGAGGTCTATGGTTACACAAACTCTGTGTTTATGATCTTGGATGCATACACCACGTGCTAAGTGAAACCCAAAATCCAACACCTTTATAGAATTGACGGTGAATTTTAATATTCAAGCTTTAACTTGTTACCTAAAGAAGTCTCATTTTATTTTCTTGCGTGATCGTTATGAAATTGTCTAACAACAAGACATTTCTTCCCAAAAGATCCAGTTTATGAAATTGCGTGATTCGTTCCCGGGATACTCAGCTTTATGTCATATTTGACATCACTCACATCCCATACACTTATTGCTTTATTTCTTTTTCTTTGGCACACTAATGCACGAGAATCTTCATGATTTTCCACCACTCTTGAACATGTTGATTATTAATTTTCATGATGTTGTTGATCAGATGAGAAGTTTAAACGTATTTTTGGTTAAGGGCGGGTGAATTTGAAACGACTCCAAATATCACGCCTGCTGACGTCTATCTGGGGAAACCAAACAGTCACATCCCTACTTTCCAGGCGCCATTTCAGAGATCGTATCATCATTATCACAATATTTTTTCTCTCTCATGGGAACCGTATAGAAAGAATTTGTGGCACTGTTCCATCTTATTACCTTCCTCACAACTCTCTTAAGTATCACAAGCAACGTTCAACTGTTCATCTTCTTCACAAAGCTCTACAATGGCAGATACTTCATCAATTCAGGATCAAACTGCATCGTCATCCCTGCTTTCGATCAAGCCCAACCAGAATATGATCATTCAGATGACTCCATTCTTGTATGATCATTACATGCTTCAAGTTGTGGAATGTCTCAAGTATTCCCCTCTCATAATCGCTCTAACTCAAGTGGAATCTGTTCCCATGTCACTCCTGTCTCAAGTATACTCCACAACCCATTACGACAAAATCAAAGAGTGCATCTACTTTCAGATTCATACTCACAAAGCTTCAATTTCCAAAGGACGATTTTGCTTCTAGGGCTTGCAGTCGACGCCTCAGTCATCTCCCCAGACTTCATCACCACAACTCAATTGTTCAAGATGTTCTATGAAATGGGATACACTGAGGTCCTTACCACCTTCACCGAGTTCAAGAAATCATGCTTACCTCCACAGTGGAATGGGTTGCTCACCCTTCTTCACAAGGGATTAGTTGAGCGTGTTGGTGGATCTGATGGATCAAACAAATGCTTCATGACGATCCTGTACAGTATCTACAATGGAATCAACCTGGACTATGGGTCTTTGATCTGGTCCCATCTAGTCCAGAGTCTGTCCTCCTCGACCAAGCCTTATAAGAAAATCAAGAAAATGGCTCGCAGAAAACTCACTTCTTCACCTTCACATTCAGAACCGAAGGATGAGCAGTCTGCAGGTGAAAATGACGAAGAGCAACATAAAGGTTCACCTAGGGGTAATACACCTCCTCGGTCTCCTACTCCGGTGGATCTTGTTAATGATTCTGTTCCAACACCCCCTCCATCTTCACCCAAGACAACCGTTCAGGTTACCGTGGCTCCTCCACCCCTATCTTCATCACCACTAGTTTCTACTATTGCTCCACCACCGCCTGTCATTTCTACTCCAATCACCACTGCCCCATTACCACCACCTATTTTCTCCAACGCAACCCTCTCCTCTACACCTATCATCACTTCAACCATAGATTCCTCCATCAACGTCAACACATCTGATGTAGGGGCGCAGACTGAAGAACCTCCTAAAGTCACCACAGAGCCTCTTTCACCAAATCCTTCTAGTGATTCTCATCCAGTTCTTGGAGGAGCTGAATTTGAATTTGATTCTACCTACTATAGTCCCTACCAAATTCCCAGTGAGGAAGATGAATCTGCTCCGGCAACCAAGAAGCAAATCGACAGTGTTCACGAAAATCTTGATTCACTGTTCGCTTCGACATCAAAGTATAATGATGTTGTTCTCAAAGCCTTCATGGATACAGCCCTGAACCAATATATAGAATCCATCGACAAATGTACTGCTGCAATCAATGATTCTACTTCTCTGTGCAAACGAGCCTCCTCTGATGTTAAAGATCTCATTCATGACTCCAAGGTTTTTCTTGACTCTTTCAAAGATCATGTTGATTCCAATGCTTCTAAGCTCACAGAGTCCATTGATTCGCTTTCTCACTCTCTTCAAGCGGAGCAGACCAAGTTTGAGACTGTCCGGTCTGACATCCCTGCTGACAATAAGACTTTCTTGTCTTCTATTGACTCTCAGTTTGAAAAGCTCACTGCTGGTCTTCTCATGGGAAGGCAACTCAAAGATGATCTTGCTCAATAGACGACGATCAATGCAGTGCAGCAAGCAGCACTCGCCAAGGCTGAACATGAAATTTCCCTGTTGAAAACCGAACGAGCTGTTTTTCACAGCTGTGCTGGGGATGTTCTGTCTCAGTTACATACCCTGCTTCAGGCTCATGATCCTATTCTCACGCTCATCATTTGCAATCATTTGACCTTCAAACTCCTTCCCTCACTTGAACTCTTACGCGAAATGAAGGGTGTTTCGGAGAGAATTGTTCCTCTGCAACAAGGGGGAGAAGAGAAGCCACAACCTATTCCACTTAAACCGAAGGTCAAAACCGAACCGAAGGATAATTTAGCTTCGGGTTCTAGTGTCAAAGAAAGGAAAAAGTGTGTTATTAGAGAAGATGATGAGGATGAAGAAGATCAAGAAACTATTTCTAAAATGCTGAACCGAAAGAAAAGGGATGAGGAGATAGATGAAACTCTTCGAGCTGTAAAGGAGGCTGAGGAAAGAGAAAAAAAGAAGAAAGAAGAGGATGATGCATTAAGTTGCAAAAAGATGTTGTTTCCTTCCTAGACAAGAGAAACACTTATCCGGGAGGCGATAGAGTTTCCAAGCACCTACTGGCTAGAGCCTGTAACCTCCTTTGACTGCGAGAATACAAGGGATTCGCAGTTCGACATGCCTATTACTCGAAAGGCATTTGTTTTTCACTATTTTGAGCCGATAGTTGATGTTCCTTCACCCCATCCTCAGGTCGACCGTGAACTTATTGATTTTTATCTTGAGTTCAGTCAGCCTCAGTACCTGACCTGGAGTGCTCGGAAAGTTACTACGGTTAAGGTGCTGAAATCGTCGTCTGCGGGGAAGTTTGTCAATGTTTCTTTCAGGATAAACCGAGGTTCAAGTAACTCAGTTTCTATTATCTCCCTGGCAGTTCTTCCTAACTTGAGTCCTCATGATTGGATTCTGCTCTTCAATATTTTTCTCACTGATGCAACAAAGTATGAACCAATCTTAGGACATCTGAAAAGGATGTTGGCCTCTTATATTCATGAAGTTGCGAAGATGGATCAAGTGGTGGCAAATTTCATGAGGAAGAAACCGACTGTGAAGCCAACTGTAAAGCCAGGAGATGTCAACAAAATGACTCTCGGTTAAATTGATCCTGCTCACCTCACAGTGATGTTTACAAGAGCCAAAGGTGAAAGGTTCTTGTTTGCTCTGGTGGACAAACTTTTGTTCTCAACTAACTGCCTAGAACACATCATCAATATCATTCACCGGTGCAAGGCGAATTCCGAGTCTGATAAGAAGAACTTCACAGACATGCTTCGGTGGTACATCACTTTTCGACAAACTCTTTTAGCCATCATACCGAGCGTGTTCAAGCCTATCAAGAAGTCTGCTACAGAACAACTAAAGTGAGCTCTCGGCTTCATTGACACAAAGGGGGAGATTGTTGGGTATTATATGTTGCGTCATGGGCTATTCTTTTGTATGTCCGGTATTGGGCTTGTCCAACCGTGATTATAGATTAGGGTTACGTATTATATATAGTGCATGCATGTATGCCATAGAACGAGAGTCATTGATTATCTTTTACATTGTAACCCTAAGCACCTCTACAGTCGAAGTTCTTCGTTGAGCTCTTCTGAGGTGTTAAAGTTTAATCATTCGACATCATTCAAACCATTTTTGTGTTCTTTATTGTTTCATTTATTGTTTTTCTGCTTGAATCTATCGATCATTAAGGAATATTATTCCAACAAATCAACAACTTTTTCCTCCTCAATTTCACTGATATTGTTAGAATTGTCTTTAATATCGGCAAAACTGTGTTGAGAGTCATATGTCGAATTCTCATTCTTTTTCAAAAAGTTTATTTGTTCGGTCTGGGTCAAGGTCTCATTCACAATATGTACCAAATCATTAGCATCTAAACATTCATCTGTTTTAACAATACTACATGCATATGAATCATTTGGGACTTTTTCAAATTCAGGAATCTTTTTTTTCACAATCATAGGATGTTGAATCTATTTTCTCCCTTTCAAATACAAAAAAGGGCAATATTTTCCTATGTTGTTCCTTATTAATGTCATAGGAATGATGTAAATCTATTAGTTTAGCACACAATCTCTTAGCAGAATTGTAATAGAAGTTACATTGTTTCATCAAAAAACAATTATCTGTTCTAACATAATCCCAATCAGTAGTAACATTTTCAATTGCAACTTAAGATTGTCTATTCTACTCCTCTTCAACTCCAATCGTTTCTATGTTTCTATCAATAAGGATTTCTATTTTTTCAGCATCACTACTAACATAAATAAGCAAGTCATTAACATACGTAAGAGTATCATCGAAATCAGACAAAACAGTATCATATAAACTAAAAGGAATATTAAAGGATTCGAGAAGAGAACATACATGCGAAGTCATTGGAGACTTGTGTGCTCCAGTAGAAATGAAACATTTACTGGTAACTTTTTCCTCATCCTGACTTCCATCTTCACACCTCGCATACATAGCTCCATGTGTGGGGTTTCTTATCTCTTCGTCATCTAATCCAGATGACCAGATTTGATAGGTACCATCCTCATCACCTTTTCCCTTTGCTACAAGCGACATCCCCTTTATCCTTGTTGTGACTTCCTCCAGCCTTTCGGCGTAAGGCTTCATCCTTCACTTTTTCCTTTTTCTCCTCTCTTTTCTTCAACATGAAGTCAACTGCCATACGGTTCGCACCATTGCAGTAGTGGAAATCAAAACCATAATCTCCTTTTAACTTCTTCTCCACCTTCTCACCAGTAACTTTACTCTCTTTCTTCTCAACCTTCGATTCTTCTCTTACCTTCTTCCCAGATGATGAGTTTCACTTGAAATCACTATTTCCTTTGGACTTCAGATTGAATGGCGTCTTAAATGACTTCTTAACTTTGTTGTTTGAATAAGAAGCCACGGCTTCATCTTCCGAATTCATGAGAAAACCTTCATCACTAGAACCATCAACATCAGCATATTCGAATTCAGACTCTTTTCCTAACACCTTCGAAACCAATGCAAGAGGACATCCCAAATTCATTTTTCCTTCTTCAGTTATTTCGTTGATCTCACTATCATGAGATTTTAGAACATTATAGAGATCTCCCAGCAAATAGTTATCAAAGGTCTGTTGTGTCTTGATCATCAAATTGATGTTTCTCCACTCCTTTTGAAGTCTCACCGAGAAGTTGAGGTTTTCGCAAGAGTAGAACGATTGAATCCATATCGACTGCACTTGAAGATCAACTCGTTAAGACTATCATAATAGAGTTCAATTGTCTCATTCTCTTTCTGCTTGAATTTTGCCAATTTAAGCAAGCATTGCTTCACTAAGCTCTTTTTATTCTTCTTAGTTCCTTGTAACTTCTATTTCAAAGTATCCAAAATCTCCTTTGCTATTTTGCAACCACGTACGTAATTGTAAACCATCGGTGGAAGAGCACCATAGATTTCTCGCAAACATCTCGTCATTTGCTTTTTGTTTATCTGTTTCCAATACAACATCAGGAGCAGAACTAGCATTTCCAACTTGTTCTATCCTTTCTGCAAGACAATTTCCACCAGAAATGCAGCACCACAGATCTTCATCAATCGCATTGAGATAATCTTCCATTCTATCTGCCCATTGCTCGTAATATTCAGGAATCAGCATCAGAATTTTGGTTGAAGAACTGAGAAGATGAGAAAAATGAGTCATCGTGTTCATGTTGAAGTTCTCCATTGATGTACGGACAATAATGATGAAAAGCTCCAGAAAGAAGAATCTATTGAAGAAATTTTCCAGAAAACAAACAACAAACACTCGATTTATCAAAAGAAATGCAGAATCAAATCAAAACAATTGATCAGAAAAGATTTTCTAGATCAACAGTTCGGAATATTTTTGAATCGAAAATAGTGATTCAAAAACTTTTGAAAACACGAGAAAATCATAAATCGCTGAAAGAATCCTGCTCTGATACCAATTGTAGTTCGTATGAATCGAATGTAAGAGCGAAATCAGAGTATGAGTTGAATCAAGAACAAAAAAAGTAAATATAATCTATTTAGCTCTTTATTGCTTCTAAAAGAGTACACAATATGAAAGAGTAAAGTGTTCTTACAGTCCACCAAAGTTACTCTAATACATATACTTACCCCTATTTATAGGAGTTAACAGAAGCACAAAAAATACATAAGGGCTAAGACATTGAAGCTTCGAACTCTAAACTAGCCTTATGAAATACATATAACGAATACATAAAATTTGACTTCGACACTAAACATGACTAAAGATGCTTCGACATCTCACATCATATTTCGAACTCTACAACAAGGGAGAAGAAAGGGAAGCTCCTGGATCTTCAATGACCATGATTGAAGATGACAAACATTGGAAAAATGACAAAGGAAAAAGGGAGAAGAAAGATGACAATCATAAGGGTTCAAACGAGAAAGAAAAACTTGTGTGTTGGAACTGTAACAAACCCGGTTACATGAAGCGAGATTGTCGTTTGAAGAAGAACAAAAATGGTGCAAGAACTTCTGGACAAGGATCTAATGATCAAGGTCCAGAACCATAAGGTCAAATTTTTGTTTCTAAAATTACTACTACTATTTTTATATATCATGTAACACTAATTCCTAGATCATTCTATGTTTAGGATGATGATCATGCACAGTGGATAGACTCGGAGCCGAGTAGGCATGTGTGTATAGATCGCTCTTGGTTCCAGGATTATGAAGTAGTTAATGATGGATTGGTGATATACATAGGTTACCAAAATAAAGCGCCTGTTGTGGGTCATGGTTGTGTTTCTTTATGTTTTAGTTCCGGAAAAAGTATTCTTCTTAAGAATGTTATTCATGTTCCTAAGATTAGGAAGAACTTAGTTTCTGGTGCTGTAATTAATTGATGTAAATATATACAAGTCTATGAATTAGATAAGTATGCATTATCTATGTGTGGTACATTCACTAGATTTGGATATTATTGTAATGGAGTGTTGAGGTTGAATGTAAGAAATAAAGTTGTATATTTTATATACATGGCTTGTTGTAGTATTGATGATTCTTATTTATGGCATGCTCATTTAAGACATGTACATTATAAAAGAATGCTTGAAATGTCTAAAAACATACTAATACTATCATTTGATGTTAACATAAAAAAATGTAAAACTTGTATGGTAACTAAAATAACTAGACAACCTTTTATTGGAGCATAGAAATGCTCTACAAATTATGAGTGATAGTTAGGTTATTATATTCCTTTTTATGGTTTGTAAGGTACCTCTTTCTATAAATAGAGATGGAGTGGTCATTTAATTAGTGTGCACCAAAAATGTAGTCTCTTTGTCTAGTTAGATAGAAAGGGAGAGGTACCTCTCCCAATCTATGTGTTCTTCATTTTAATATTTTCTCTCTTTCTAGTAAATCATTGGATTACTCATCTCTTTATGTTCTTCATATTTTTATTATCTGAAGATCATATTATTCCGCACAAGCTGATTGTCGAAATGGGATCCTACAACTAGTATCAGAGTCGTACCTTGAAGATCTAAGCGATTATTTCAAGGGAACAACTCCCGATCGACTACCTCTATCTTGAAGATTTTTCAATTTTTGTATAAAATTTATTGGGTTCGCAACCAAAAAGTTTTATGATGAGTTTTCTGATTTTTGAGTGTTGATTCAAGCTTTTTTAAGCTTTCCAAAATAAATGTTGTTGCTATCTTGTTCATTTTTCTACAAAAAAATCCCTGTTTACAAAGTTTTTTTCTTGCTACCGGAAAAGAAGAAGAAGGAAGATGATATTTTTTGGTCTAAATCATTTTGCTCCAAGCATCTTTATGCTATGGAATGAAGACACAATATCTTGGGTTTTATGGAAAAGATGGTTCTTGAGTAAGATATCAAAGAGATTTTCGAGTTCATACAACTTGAAGATTTTTATCTTGCAAAGAGATTGGAGAAGACCTCTTTTTGAAGATGTTATCAACATATGTTTTTAGTGTATATCATCTGCGCATGAGAATATATCAAAGTATGAAGATCCTGGTGAATATTGAAGCTGATAATCTTTATTAAATGTCTTTGGACGATGTGAACATGTTTAGAAAATGAATATGTCATTTACTCCAACTTTAATGCATTACCATGCTTCCTGATAAATCCATGTGACAAGCAAGCCACCCTCCATACCTTTTTACTTTAAACCCATGCCTTCTCCCTTACTTTTTACCTTTCTCTCTCTTAATTTCAGCCACTTTTTCCCTTTTGCAACAATCCATCTTATCCCCATATGCTTTATAAAACATTCCCATGTATAATCACGAAGTTATAGCCTTTCGGTATCAAAATTTCATGAAAAATGGATTTTTTTGTCGTCAGCCCTCTCATCCTCGGTATTCAGCACCGAAGACCAAAACTTGACCGAAGACCTGCCATACCGAGGAGTTAAACACTATACCAAAGTTTTGTTGGAGGTCCTCGTATGAGCATCCTATACGGTCCCTCTAATTTCGAGACATCGAAGACTTCTACCGCAACCAACTACCTTTCCTTATTTTTCATCGCATATCGCATACTACATCTTTAGTGAGTATCCTCGCTAAAGCATACCACAGATCACCCTTCACTCCTCTCAACTTCCCTATTCTTATCTACCACTCCTCACTAACCCTTTTTCACAATCTACCCGCCTTATCCTTCATTACAGACCTACCCAATCCACCAAAGACCTCTCTCTTCAGTCACCACCATCTCCTCGCCATTAACTCCTTATGCTCAACCCCTCATCCTCGCATTGTTACCCTCCTCAGCTTTGCCCGCTCCTCACACACATCCTCCTAATCTATGTTCATTTATGTAACACATTTAATTGGATACAGTTCCTCATCTTCATACGTTTTGTCGACACCATAAAAATCTCATTTGTTGCTATATTCTTAAATTTTCTTTAATGAAACCAAAATTCAAACATGCAATATCGTTTAGAACACTACATATACATAATCATGAATACACATAAACGCATGCAATAACTTTATTCCCCTAAATTATACATCTTATACATACTAATTTTTGTAAAGGATATTTTTGTTTAGAATGGGCTCAATATCAGCTAGCTTGGACAAATGTAAGTAGAGGGAAGTGAAATATAAGAGGTGACTTACCAGTCGATTATGAAGGTGGCAACAAATAAAAAAACTAAAGTATGATGTGCGTTCCAATTAATTGTTGGAATAAAATTTTAAAAACTAAATATCTATTAACTAACCTCAATCTTAGAAAGGTATATCTCAATATCCTCATGCTTGGACTTCAAGACATCTGAGAGTTGCACTTTTCCATTTTCTACATTTCTAATTTAGTCTTAAATAATTAATCTTAGTTTTTGCAAGAGCAAATTTTAGTGAGATGTTGTCCTTGAGCCTAATACCCCATTACCCTTTGTTGTGAGTATTTTGACCCTTAACTTAAGTTTTTTTATTTAAAGAAATAATTGTAAGATCTTATTCTTTTTTGTCAATGGATCTGATTTACCAAACATCACAGATACCTAGTTACTACATATACATTCATTCTAATTAGAAGAAAACCAATGATCCATTACCTTTAGAACTTTATGCCTCTATCGATGATAGTAGCTCCCATCAATTCCATCTCTATCACCCACAACATTAAACATGGTATGCTACAAACTCACTTCTTTTTAGATTGTCTCTATTTAATGAATATAGTTAAAACCTTAAGAAACCAAATTCATGCATTGTCTTAGATTCAAAAACCAAACACCTAAAAGATTGTTTTAGTGATGGATGATTAAATAAAAAATTTACTATGAAGCTCTATTTCATGGTTTCAAATCCAAAATTAAGTACTCAGTTGACAACATATGAGCAAGGAGTCACCGGCATAAAGTTGTCTTATGTTTACGTGTGTGTGCTTTCAGCACTTGTCGTTAAACAACAACCAACAACATCAGAAATAAAGATGACGGTGGAGATGGTGGTGGACCATGCATTCAATAGTGACACCATAGTTGACCGATGGGTAAAATATGTGATGTTGAAACCTTTTCATTGAACCAGGGAGAAGAGAAAGCAGTAGAATATTTAATGGTTGTAGGGTGCTTTTAGGGCTTATTGATTGGAATAAGGAAAAAAATGGTGTTTTCCTTATTTAAAAGCAACAATGATGACGGATGTGGAGAATCTCTATGCATCTGATTGGAAGAAAGGGACGCTGAGAACATGTAACACCCTGAATTTAGAAGGCTGAAAAAGAGAAGAAAACCTCAAATGAGGAAGTGACTCATCGAGTAGATCGGAGACTCGACGAGTAAGAGCGCGATTTGGTCGCGGGTTTAGTGACCTACTCCACGAGTCAGAAGACTGACTCGGCGAGTTGGCCAGGTTTGGGGAAAACCCTAAATGTGGGCCTTGCACCCTATTTAAGGAACATTATAGCCTTCATCAGCCCCCTTGATACTCTCTCAAGTCCAAAACGAAAACCCTAGAGCCTCCTTTGAGTTGTGAGTCATTTTGAGAGTTTTGGAGCATTCTTGAAGCTTGGAGGAACAAGAAGAAGGTTGGAGGTTCAAGGAGGAAGGAGTAGATCCACAAGATTCACTCCATTTGCTGCTCATTTTGGTAATCAAGTTCCTTCCACGACTTCTAGTTTGTTAGATCTCTTTATGTCCCTTTTTATGAAGTTTATGAACCAAGGGTGACTTCTTGTGGGATTTGGACGTCCCCAAGCCAGATCCTTTCAGATCTAGGAGTGTCTTGTTGGTAGGATAATGTGTTTGTATGTTGGGCGGGGCCCGTTATATGAGTGTGGGCTTCGCACGTATCTCAGAGGGAGGGGCCCGATATGCGAGTGTGGGCGAGGCCCGTATCTCACTGGGCGGCACCCATTATATGAGTGTGGGTGGGGCCCATATCTCAGTGGGCGGGGCCCGATACACTCATTGGGGCGGGGACCATTATGTGCTTAGTTATGTATGGTATGTAGTATCTTGGGGAGCTCACTAAGCTTTTGTCTTACGGTTTTCATTTTATGTTTCAAGTACTTCGGTTTTCAAATGGAAGAGCTCGGGATGATTGTAGAGCACACATCACATGGTTTCCGCTTTTGAGATATTACTCTGATAGATATGATGTTTGATATACTTATTTTCATTTGAGTTGTATGGATAATGTTCTGGAATACTGTTTTATTTACAAAATATGAAATTTTTGGATCATATTTTTGGGACGTTACATAATAAATACTATTTTATTGGATTATTAGTTTATTCTTAATTTATACTATTAATTCTTTTTAATTTTATTGGTTCCACCATAAAGTTGCCAGAATACGAAAAATAGTTGCCTCTCATAATTGAAAATTGTTGAGTTCACCACAAAACATCTTCATTGGAGGTCGGACAGAAACCCACCAATCTTTTCCAACCAACGATAACGGTATTCACCTGCGATAACACCATTACCGTCACCTGATCACCACCACCACTTTTAATGTTTATAAGAGTTTGTTTCACATTGTGTTGGGATATAGAGGATTCCAGCGGGTTTTTGAAGAGGTTGTCGTAGGTGGCTACTGGTGATGTTGTTTGGAAAAGTTAATAAGGTTTACATCAAACCTCCGATGAAGGTGTTTGGAGGTGATCCTGATGATTTTCGTTGATGAGAAAAGGTGTTTTTGTGTATTCTGCAACTTTGTGATGGAACTAATAAAATTAAAAAAAATTAATATCATACAATAAAAATAAATTAATAATATAGTAAATAATATTTATTGTATAAATAAAATAATAAATTAAAGAGTAATACTCTAATAAAAGAATTAATCCTGAGAAAAAGAAATAAAAAATTTAACTAAAAGAAATTAATGATCTGATAATGTATTATTTATTAGGATATAAATATTATAAACTAAAAATAATATTCATTAATATATAATAATCCAATAAAAATAATTACTCTAATAAACAAAATTAACTCAAATAAATTAATAATCCGACATATATATATATATATATATATATATATATATATATATATATATATATATATATATATATATATATATATATATATATAAACTTTTGATCGTTAAAAATATATCATAATTTTTATTTAAAAAAAACCCTCATATTGAATTAAGAAATTAAATGTATTTTTATTTTTCTTCATATTTAGCATCCTATTAATATAAAAAGATAACAAGTTTTATAAAATATTATTAATTTTATAAAAAAAAAATATATAATCCTATTGAATTACTATTTTTTAATAGTTCTTATGATTAGTGAGTTCTAAAACTCTTATTTTAAATCTGGCGTGTACAACATCAAAAATTATTTCGGTTCAAAAATAAAATTAATAACACCAAAATTTATTTCAATTCATAAAACGTTTTGGAATCTATACAATGTAATTAGATGCCTTAAATAATAAGAGATTTCATAAAGGTAAGAGTTTTATATATGACTTTTTCAATAAATTGGTATATAATATGGCATATATCTGTTTATCTAACAATAGTTTATAACTCGAAAGAACCAAGGTTATAAAATTAATTAATCTTTCATATTAAAAATCAAAATTATTAATCAATCGTTTTAAAGAAATTATTACCTAAAAGAGTTTTTTTTATTTATATAAAATTATAATCGTTGATTTAAATAAATACGTGAAATTATATTACTTTATTGTTTGTATTAATTTTTTTTAATCTAACGTTATTAATTTAATATAATTAGAATAAGAAATTTACATTTTGAAATTTAAAATGAAGAATTAATTATTAATTTAATATAATTAAAGTGTT